>NC_092765.1:2878060-4113060 GCF_047496795.1 Chiloscyllium punctatum | reverse complement strand
TGCCATTCAATGAGACCATGGCTGATCTGATCATCTTCAACTCCACTGTCCTGTCTTTTCCCCATAACCCTTGATCCCCTTACTGATAACAAATCGGTCTATCTCAGACTTGAATATACTTATTGACCTAGCCTTGACAGCCCTCTGTGAAAAAGAATTCCACAGACTCACTCCCGTCTGAGAAAACAATCCTTTCTCCCTCTGTCATCAATGGGACTGTCCCACAAGTGGGAATAACATCTTTGTATCTACCTTGTCAAATTCCTTATGAATCTTGTATGTCTCCACAAGGTCACCTGTCATTCTCCTGCACAGTACAGGCTAGGATGTGGGGTGGGCCTCTTTATTGTCAGTCAGTGACGGGGCAGGCTGTGCACAGTACCAGTCTGTAACATCCAGTCTGTTGTATCTCAGAAAGCTCCACGGCCAACGTGTGCACAGCAAGCTCCCACAAACTGCGATAGATGACCACACCATCTGAAAATGGTGACTGAGTGATAAAGACTTGGCAGGGGATCACCCTCTTGCTCTTCTTTGAACTAGCATCATGGGTTCAGGGATGTTTACATGTTGGGGGCTGGTGGGCTTGGGGGTGGGGGGGGGGGGGGGGTGGGGGGGTGTGCTTGGGGGATGGGAGATAATGCTGATGGGGCCTCAGTTCAACATCCTCTCCACAAAATGGCACCTCAGCACTCCCTCAGCTCTATATTCAGGTGTCAGTGTTGAGGTAACTCCTGCCAACTGCATCATTTGGGCACAATCAGTCCCTACTGCTCATTCTCCATCCTGCTCTGTTCCTCCATCCACTCGGATCAATAGGAAGGAATGTAGGCAGTGTGAATAACGAATGGCTGACTTGACGTGGATCAATGATCCAATTATACAACCATTCAGGAAGCCATTCTGCCAATTGTGTCATTGCTAGCTCTTTGAAAGGGCCATCCAATCAGTTCCTTTCCAGTGCTGCTTCCCACACTGCCCTGTAAACACTTCCCCTTTACGTATTTATCTAATTCTCCATTGGAAGTTACCAGTGAATCCCTAGACAGTACCTTCCAGTTCATAACCATTCATCATGCAAGAAAAAATTTGCATCGCCTTCTGTTTTATTTTACCCAATCATCATAAATGTCTCCCATTCTATCCAGACACCAAAAGATAGAATGATCCATGAATCTATTTATTTAAAGCATTTTTTATCCTGTGCCAGTCAAAATAAACTAGTTCTAAAGATAAATGCAGACACAGCTCTGCATTTTGCTTCCGTGTACAATATTTTATGCATAGTAAACTAAACATCTCTATTAGCATTGCAACATTTCTATTAGAGCAGAAATGAATCATTTGAAAAATTGAAAAACCTCACTTAAATTGACGACTTATGGTCTATTTCCAGCTATATTTACTTTCTGGAAAAATTTCTTACGTTTCCTTTTGCCTAACACAGTTTTCAAAATTAGGGTGGATCTAGGATCTTTATCTGGCATCAATTCTGGAGAAAACTATCTGGTTTCCTCATGAACCATTTTTGATACTATCCAGCTGCATATGGTTCAGAGTTCTACAATTGACTAAAATAAGGGATGTTTCTCCTTCTGAAGTCTCAGAATTGCAGGAGTGGTAATTTAGATACCAGAGACATGATTTTAAATCCCTCCAATGTAGCTGACTAGTTATTGTTAATTTAATAAATCTGGAATTTTTAGATTAGAGTCAGAGATGTACAGCATGGAAACAGACCCTTCAGTCCAACCCATCCATGCCGACCAGATATCCCAACCCAGTCTAGTCCCACCTGCCAGCACCTGGCCCATATCCCTCCAAACCCTTCCTATTCATATACCCATCCAAATGCCTCTTAAATGTTGCAATTGTACCAGCCTCCACCACATCCTCTAGCAACTCATCTCCATACACGTACCACCCTCTGCGTGAAAACGTTGCCCCTTAGGTCTCTTTTATATCTTTTCACTCTCACCCAAAACCTACGCCCTCTAGTTCTGGACTCCCCAACCCCAGGGAAAAGATTTTGTCTATTTATTCTATCTATGCCCCTCATAATTTTGTAAACCTCTATAAGGTCACCCCTCAGCCTCCGACGCTCCAGGGAAAACAGCCCCAGCCTGTTCAGTCTCTCCCTGTAGCTCAGATCCTCCAACCCTGGCAACATCCTTGTAAATCTTTTCTGAACCCTTTCAAGTTTCACAACATCTTTCCGATAGGAAGGAGACCAGAATTACAAGCAATATTCCAACAGTGGCCTAAGCAATGTCCTGTACAGCCGCAACATGACCTCCCAACTCCTGTACTCAGTACTCTGACCAATAAAGGAAAGCATACCAAACACATTCTTCACTATCCTGTCTACCTGTGACTCCACTTTTAAGGAGCTATGAGCCTACACTCCAAGGTCTTTTTGTTCAGCAGCACTCCCTAGGATCTTACCATTAAGTGTATACGTCCTACTAAGATTTGCTTTCCCAAAATGCAGCACCTCTAATTTATCTGAATTAAACTCCATCTGCCACTTCTCACACATTGGCTCATCTGGTCCAGATCCTGTTGTAATCTGAGGTAACCCTCGTCGCTGTCCACTAAACCTCCAATTTTGGTGTCATCAGCAAACTTACTAACTGTACCTCTTATGCTCGCATCCATATCATTTATATAAATGACAAAAAGTAGAGGGCCCAGCACTGGTCCTTGTGGCACTCCACTGGTCACAGGCCTCCAGTCTGAAAATCAACCCACCACCACCATCCTCCGTCTTCTACCTTTGAGCCAGTTCTGTATCCAAATGGATAGTTCTCCCTGTATTCCATGAGATCTAACTTTGCTAATCAGTCTCCCATGGGGAACCTTGTCAAACACCTTACTGAAGTCCATATAGATCACATCTACTGCTCTGCCCTCATCAATCTTCTTTGTTACTTCTTCTAAAAACTCAATCAAGTTTGTGAGACATGATTTCCCATGCACAAAGCCATGTTGACTATCCCGAATCAGCCCTTGCCTTTCCAAATACATGTACATCTTGTCCCTCAGGATTCCCTCCAACAACTTGCCCACCACCAAGGTCAGGCTCACCAGTCTATAGTTCCCTGGCTTGTCTTTACCACCCTTATTAAACAGTGGCACCATGTTTGGCAACCTCCAGTCTTCCGGCACCTCACCTGTGACTATCGATGATACAAATAGCAAGAGGCCCAGCAATCACTTCCCTTGCTTCCCACAGAGTTCTCAGGTACACCTGATCAGGTCCTGGGGATTTATCCACCTTTAACCGTTTCAAGGCATCCAGCACTTCCTCCTCTGTAATCTGGACATTTTGCAAGATGTCACCTTCTATTTCCGTAGAGTCTATATCTTCCATATCCTTTACCACAGTAAATACTGATGCAAAATATTCATTTAGTATCTTTACAGTGTGGAAACAGGCCTTTCAGCCCAAGAGGTCCACACCAACCCTCTGAAGAGTAACCCACCCAGACCCATTTCCCTCTGACTAATGCACCAAACACTATGGGCAATTTAGCATGGCAAATTCACCTGACCTGTACATCTTTGGACTGTGGGAGGAAACCGGAACACCCGGAGGAAATCCACGCAGACACGGGGAGAATATGCAAACTCCACACAGTCACCCAAATGTGGAATTGAACCTGGGACCCTGCTGCTGTGAGGCAGCAGTGCTAACCACTGAGCAACTGTGCCACCCAAATTTGATAACATTGCCAACTATAGTGACCATGTGATAACTGGAGAATCAAAAATTACCTATTAGGTTTAAGAATGTCCATAACAGAACAAGACACTGCTGGATGTAGGTTTGCTTGCTGAGCTGGAATGTTCATTTTCAGACATTTCATCACCATACCAGGTAACATCTTCACTGAGCTGCTGGTCAAAGCACTGCTGATGATTCCTGCTTTCTATTTATTTGGTTGGGTTTCTTTGGGTTGGTAATGTCATTTCCTGTAGTGATGTCATTTCCTATGGTGATGTCATTTCCTGTTCTTTTGCTCAAGGGGTGGTAAATGGGGTCCAAGTCAATGTGTTTGTTGATAGAGTTCCGGCTGGAATGCCATACTTCTAGGAATTCTCGTGCATGTCTCTGTTTGGCTTCTCTTAGGATGGGTGTGTTGTCCTAGTCGTGACCCTCTCTCACTAGTATCCTTACATACAGATAAGGAAGGACACCACTTTGACTGGGACAACGCAACTATTCTTGGACAAGCCAAACAGAGACATGCACGAGAATTTCTAGAAGCTTGGCATTCCAACTGGAACTCTATCAACAAACAGGCAATGACATCACCATAGGAAATGACATCACCACAGGAAATGACATTACCAACCCAAGGAAACCCAAACATATAACTAGAAAGCAGGAATCATCAGCAGTTTTCTATTTCTTTATCAGTGACTGGTTAAAAATTTACTTTTTTGGTTTATCTATTAATCAGTTTTTAGAAAAAGACTATAGCAGAGAGGTATCAGAAAGTATTTTAACTCAAATTTATACAAAGTAATAAAGTAATTAACTAAGCAGAGATGGCTGGGCAGGTGATGTGCTGTAGCTGTATGATGTGGGAGCTGGCTGATCCCATTGTGAATGGCAATGACCACATCTGCAGCAAGTGTTGGTTGCTGGAAGAACTCCGGATCAGAGTTGATGATCTGGAATCTGAGCTTCAAACACTGCGGCACATCCGGGAGGGGGAGAGTTACCTGGACGCTTTGTTTCAGGAGGCAGTCACACCTGGGAGATTAAGTAATTCAAATTCAGTCAGTGATCAGGGACATCAGAATGTGACTGTAAGTGAGGCAGGTAGGGGGATTCTGAGTTCAGGAGCGCAGGAGCCTCAGTCCTTGACCCTGTCCAACAGGTATGAGATTCCTGCTCCCTGTACGGATGAGGAAAAGGGCTCTGCACAGGATGAGTCAGCTGACCATGGCACCATGGTGCAGAAGGCCATTCAAGAGGGGAGAGCAAAAAGACAAGTAGTTGTTATAGGGGATTCTATAATTAGGGGGACAGATAGTCTCCTTTGCAAGCTGGATCGGGAGTCTCGCATGGTGTGTTGCCTGCCTGGTGCCAGGGTGCGGGACATTTCCAACCGGCTTGAAAGGATATTGGAGCAGGAGGGGGAGGATCCAGTTGTTGTGGTCCACGTTAGGACTAACAACATAGGCAAAGCTAGGGTGGAGGACCTGTTTGGGGATTATCGAGCACTAGGAAGGAAATTGAAGTACAGGTCCTCAAGGGTCATAATCTCCAGATTACTGCCCGAGCCACGTGCCAATTGGCATAGGGATAAGAAAATTAGGGAAGTAAACACGTGGCTAAGGGATTGGTGTGGGAAAGAGGGATTCCACTTCATGGGGCATTGGCATCAGTTTTGGAACCAGTGGGATCTGTACCGTTGGGACGGTCTCCACCTGAACCGATCAGGTACCAATGTTCTAGCGAAGAGGATAAATAGGGTGGTCAGTAGGACTTTAAACTTCTAAGTTGGGGGGAAGGGAAAGTGAAAGCGACAGGGAGTATGGAGTTAAATGGAAAGATAAACAGCAGGATAGCATATGTGCAGGCGGATTTAACCTTGAGGCAGATTGGGAATGCATCAAAAAGGAAGGATAACTTAGGACATCTTATGACTTCCAATATCCCTAATGTTAAGAAAGTTAGCATTAAGGCACTTTACCTGAATGCTCGTAGCATTCGTAACAAAGCAGATGAACTAATGGCACAGATCATCGTGAATGATTATGATGTGGTAGGCATCACAGAGACGTGGTTACAGGGGGGTCAGGACTGGCAGTTAAACATCCAAGGATTTTCAACTTATCGAAAAGATAGGGAGGTGGGCAGAGGGGACGGGGTTGCCTTGTTAGTTAAGAACAAAATTAAATCTATGGCACTAAATGACATAGCGTCGGATGATGTGGAATCTGTGTGGGTGGAATTGAGGAACCACAAAGGCAAAAAAACCATAATGGGAGTTATGTACAGATCTTCTAACAGTGGTCAGGACCAGGGGCGCAACATGTACCGGGAAATAGAGAAGGCATGTCAGAAAGGCAAGGTTACGGTGATCATGGGAGACTTCAATATGCAGGTGGACTGGGTAAGTAATGTTGCCAGTGGATCCAAAGAAAGGGAATTCATGGAATGCTTATAGGATGGCTTTTTGGAATAGTTTGTCATGGAGCCCACAAGGGAGCAGGCTATTTTGGACCTAGTGCTATGTAATGAACCAGACTTTATAAAAAATCTTAAAGTAAGGGAACACTTAGGAAGCAGTGATCATAATATGGTAGAGTTCAGTCTACAGTTTGAAAGAGAGAAGGCAAAATCGGATGTAATGGTGTTACAGTTAAATAAAGGTAATTATGAGGGCATGAGAGAGGAACTGACGAAAATAGACTGGAAGCAGAACCTAGCGGGGAAGACAGTAGAGCAAAAATGGCAGGAGTTTGTGGGTATAATTGAGGACGCAGTACAGAGGTTCATCCCCAAGAAAAGAAAGATTATCTGGGGAGGGATTAGGCAGCCATGGCTGACAAAGAAAGTCAGGAAATGTATTAAAGAAAAAGAGAGATCCTATAAAGGGGCCAAGAGCACTGGGAAATCAGAAGATTGGGAAGGCTACAAAAACAAACACAGGATAACAAAGAGAGAAATAAGGAAGAAGAGGATCAAATATGAAGGTAGGCTAGCCAGTAATATTAGAAATGATAGTAAAAGTTTCTTTCAATACATAAGAAACAAACGACAGGCAAAGTAGACATTGGGCCACTTCAAACTGATGCTGGAAGCCGAGTGATGGGAGATAACGAAATAGCTGGAGAACTTAATAAGTACTGTGCGTCAGTCTTCACAATGGAAGACATGAGTAATATCCCAACAATTAAAGGGAGTAAGGGGGCTGAGTTGAGTATGGTTGCCATTATAAAAGAGAAAGTGCTAGAAAAGCTAAAAAGTCTTAGATTACTTACAGTGTGGAAACAGGCCCTTCGGCCCAACAAGTCCACATCGCCCCGCCGAAGCGTAACCCACCTATACCCCTACATCTACATTTACCCCTTACCTAACACTATGGGCAATTTAGCATGGCCAATTCACCTGGCCTGCACATCTTTGGACTGTGGGAGGAAACCGGAGCACCCGGAGGAAACCCACGCAGACACGGGGAGAACGTGCAAAGTCCACACAGTCAGTCGCCTGAGGCGGGAATTGAACCCGGGTCTCAGGCGCTGTGAGGCAGCAGTGCTAACCACTGTGCCACCGTGCCGCCCAATAAAATTGATAAATCTCCTGGCCCCGATGGGCTACATCCTAGAGTTCTGAGGGAGGTGGCTGAGGAAATAGCGGAGGCATTGGTTGAGATCTTTCAAAAGTCACTGGAGTCAGGGAAAGTCCCGGATGATTGGAAGGTCGCTGTTGTAACCCCTTTGTTCAAGAAAGGATCAAGACAAAAGATGGAAAATTATAGGCCAATTAGCCTAACCTCGGTTGTTGGTAAAATTCTAGAATCCATCATTAAGGATGAGGTTTCTAAATTCTTGGAAGAGCAGGGTCGGATTAGAGCAAGCCAACATGGATTTAGTAAGGGGAGGCCGTGCCTGACAAACCTGTTGGAATTCTTTGAAGAGGTGACAAGTAGGTTAGACCAGGGAAACCCAGTGGATATGGTCTACCTAGACTTCCAAAAGGCCTTTGATAAGGTGCCACACGGGAGGCTGCTGAGCAAGGTGAGGGCCCATGGTGTTCGAGATGAGCTACTGGTATGGATTGAGGATTGGCTGTCTGACAGAAGGCAGAGAGTTGGGATAAAAGGTTCTTTTTTGGAATGGCAGCTGGTGACAAGCGGTGTCCCGCAGGGTTCAGTGTTGGGGCCACAGCTGTTCGCGTTATATATTAATGATCTGGATGAAGGGACTGGGGGCATTCTAGCGAAGTTTGCTGATGATACAAAGTTAGGTGGACAGGCAGGTAGTACTGAGGAAATGGGGAGGCTGCAGAAGGATCTAGACAGTTTGGGAGAGTGGTCCAGGAAATGGCTGATGGAATTCAATGTGAGCAAATGCGAGGTCTTGCACTTTGGAAAAAAGAATACAAGCATGGACTACTTTCTAAATGGTGAGAAAATTCATAAAGCCAAAGTACAAAGGGATCTGGGAGTGCTAGTCGAGGATTCTCTAAAGGTAAACATGCAGGTTGAGTCCGTGATTAAGAAAGCGAATGCAATGTTGTCATTTATCTCAAGAGGGTTGGAATATAAAAGAACCGTTGTGCTACTGAGACTTTATAAAGCTCTGGTTAGGCCCCATTTGGAGTACTGTGTCCAGATTTGGTCCCCACACCTCAGGAGGGACATACTGGCACTGGAATGTGTCCAGCGGAGATTCACATGGATGATCCCTGGAATGGTCTAACATATGAGCAACGGCTGAGGATCCTGGGATTGTACTCATTGGAGTTTAGAAGATTAAGGGGAGGTCTAATAGAAATTTACAAGATAATACATGGCTTGGAAAGGATGGACACTAAGAAATTGTTTCTGTTAGGTGAGGAGACTAGGACCTGTGGACACAGCCTTAAAATTAGAGGGGGTAAATTCAGAACAGAAATGCGGAGACATTTCTTCAGCCAGAGAGTGGTGGGCCTGTGGAATTCATTGCCGCAGAGTGCAGTGGAGGCTGGGACACTAAATGTCTTCAAGGCAGAGATTGATAAATTCTTGATGTCACAAGGAATTAAGGGCTACGGGGAGAATGCGGGTAAGTGAGTTGAAATGCCCATCAGCCATGATTGAATGGCGGAGTGGACTCGATGGGCCGAATGGCCTTACCTCCACTCCTATGTCTTATGGTCTTATGGTCCGGAGGCTCACTGAAGATGTTACATAGTATGATGACTAAATGTCTGAAAATGAGCAAACCTACATCCAGAACCTCAACCTGAGCTACTAATCTTTTCAAACTCGCTAAGACATCACTGCCTGATCTAGTATGGTTTACAGAGTTATAGAGTCATACAGCACCTTTGGTCCATGCTGACCCTAATCCCAACTAAACAGGTCCCACTTGCCTGCTCCTGTCCCATATCCCTCGAAACCTTTCCTATTCATGAACTTATCCAAGTGTCTTTTAAATGTTGTAACAGAAGCCACATCCACTATTTCCTCTGGAAGCTCATTTCACACACAAACCACTCTCTGTGTAAAAAAAAGTGCCCTCATGCCTTTTTAAAAATCTTTCTCCCCTCAGCCCCTAGCCTGAAATTCCTCACCCCGGGGAAAAGACACTTTCCATTCACCTTATTTATACCCCTCATTGTTTTATAAACCTCTATAAGGTCACCTCTCAACCTCCTACTCTCCAGAGACCCCAGATGCACAGCAACCTGCAACTGCACCCCCTTCAATCCAGAGTAATTAGGGATCGATAATAAATGCTGGCCCAGCCAGCCACACTTACATCCCATAAAATGAATAGAAAAAAATAACAGGTAAAGTAGACACTGTTCTTCACAGAATGTGGAATCCAATACTGGATAGGAATCATGTGCTTTTTATTTGTTTTACAAATGCCATGGAACATATATTAAAGGAAAAGTAACCTTAGTTCCCAACAGTTTTAATGGTTGCTGTTGTAAATCCTACAACAAGATGAATGTCATTTACATAAGTAAATGTGCATCACCTCCAGTAAAACAGCATGAGTGGAGATTAGTTTCCATCTGTTTGTTCCTCTTTAACCCTTATTATAATCGAGCATTGACTGCCATTTTAACATTTCCACTGTACCTATCATTTGTGAATCGAACACTCTCCACACCAGATTCCATTAGATTGACTGATGTGCAACACACACCCTATTGCTGACTAAGACTTTTCCAGATTTGAATATTTGAATAAATGTAATGGGATCCTTCACTTGGTTGATATAGTTTCTTTCTATGAATGATCTACCAATAATAATTATGCATTTCTCTTAATGCTAAGTTTTTGAACAATTATGCAATGGTTTCTAATACTAAAGAATCCCAGTTGTTTTTTTTCCCTTAATTAAGTGGTGTGTAAATTTTCCCTGCAGATAAAAACACATTTCATGGAATCAAAAGAGTCCATTGTGCTGTTTGCTTCTTGGTGTTTCTGCCAAGTTCAGCATATGTTGCCCATCCCTAACTGTCTTTGGACTGAACAGCTTCGGTTATCTCAGATTCAACCATGTTACATGGGACTGGAATCATAGGCAGGCCAGACCTGGCAAGAACAGCAGATTTCCAACCCTCAAGGACATGAGATGGGTTTTTACAATAATTGAGGATAATTTCATGGTCACTATCACTGACAGTGGCTTTTTATTCCAGAACTATTCAATGAATTCAAAATGCCATCTATCCTGGTTGGATTTGAACCCTTATCCCCAAAGCACCTAGTCTAAGAATCTGGATTACTAGTCCAGTGAGTGGTATAACCATGGCACCACCATCTCAATCCAGGCTCAGATTTCCTTTCCTGCTTCTCTAAATAAAAAGTCATTGCTTAGTCCCATATACTTGCTTTTTGTTTACAACTCTCATTCTTTAGCACTTGCCCAATCAGATAATCAGCAGCATCACCTTTCTGATACAGCATTCCCCAACTTGACAACTCTCTGAGTGGAAAATTTACCATCTCTGCCCTTATAGCACTTTTCCCAGTGACTTTGAGTCCATGGCCATTGGTTATTGACTCACTCACCAAAGGGAATCATTTCTTTTCCCCCAGTGACTTTACTAAAACATCACATCATCCTGAAAAATTCATGAGATCACCTCTTAACCATTTCTGTTTCAAGGAGTACTGTCCAAACTCTCTCCGTAACTAAAGTTTCTCAGAGAATCCATACAATGTGGAAGCAGGCTATTCAGCCCATCAAGTCCCCAATGACCCTCTGAACAACTTCCCACCCAGATCCACCTCCTACCCTATAACCCTGCATTCCCCCTGGCTAATCCACCTCGCCTGCACATCCCTGAACACTATGGGCAATTTAGCATGGCCAATCCATCCGAGCTGCACATCTTTGGACTGTGAGAGGAAAGAGCTGAAAATGTGTTCCTGGAAAAGCGCAGCAGGTCAGGCAGCATCCAAGGAGCAGGAGAATCGACGTTTCGGGCATCAGCCCTTCTTCAGGAATGAGGAAAGTATGTCCAGCAGGATAAGATAAAAGGTAGGGAGGAGGGACTTTGGGGAGGGGCGTTGGGAATGCGATAGGTGGAGGGAGGTCAAGGTGAGGGTGATAGGCCGGAGAGGGGGTGGGGGCGGAGAGGTCAGGAAGAAGATTGCAGGTTAGGAAGGCGGTGCTGAGTTCGAGGGATTTGACTGAGACAAGGTGGGGGGAGGGGAAATGAGGAAACTGGAGAAATCTGAGTTCATCCCTTGTGGTTGGAGGGTTCCCGGGCGGAAGATGAGGCGCTCTTCCTGCAACCGTCATGTTGCCATGGTCTGGCGATGGAGGAGTCCAATGACCTGCATGTCCTTGGTGGAGTGGGAGGGGGAGTTGAAGTGTTGGGCTACAGGGTGGTTAGGTTGGTTGGTCCGGGTGTCCCAGAGGTGTTCTCTGAAACATTCCGCAAGTAGGCGGCCTGTCTCCCCAATATAGAGGAGGCCACATCGGGTGCAGCGGATGCAATAGGTGATGTGTGTGGAGGTGCAGGTGAATTTGTGGCGGATATGGAAGGATCCCTTGGGGCCTTGGAGGGAAGTAAGGGGGGAGGTGTGGGCGCAAGTTTTTCATTTCTTGCGGTTGCAGGGAAAGGTGCCGGGAGTGGAGGTTGGGTTGGTGGGGGGTGTGGACCTGACAAGGGAGTCACGGAGGGAGTGGTCTTTTTGGAACGCTGATAGGGGAGGGGAGGGAAATATGTGGTGGGGCCTGTTTGGAGGTGGCGGAAATGACGGCGGATGACACGCTGGATCCTGTGGGAGGAAACCAGAGCATCTGAAGGGAACCCAGGTAGACATGGGGGAATGTGCAAACTTCGCACAGATAGTTTCCCAAGGCTGGAATCGAACCCAGGCCCCTGGCACTGTGATGCAGCAGTGCTGACCACTGATGCATTGTGCCACCTTGGAAGCATCCTGGTAAATCTCCCTTGGGCCTTTTCCATACAGTCAAGGCTCAGGTTGATAGAATTTTAGATTCTAAGGGGATCAAGGGATATGGAGACACAACAGGAAAATGGAGGTCAAGGATCTGTCACCACTCTATCAAATGTTGAAGCAGGCCTGAAGGATCATGTGACCTGGTCCTGCTCAGGTTAAACAACTTTCTGAAGTTCTAATACCCATACCTATTCATTCTTAGCTGAAATTAACATTCAGTCAGGAAATCAAGGGTTACTGGGAAAGGGCAGGAAAATGGAAGTGAGGAATGTTGGATAGCCATGATCCTATTGAATGGCACAGCAAACTTGAGGGGCTGAATGGCCTGCTCCTGTTCATATTTCTTATGGCCATATATTATTTAAACAAACTATATTTTAAACCAGAAAACAGAGGTAGAACTGAGCATCTGCATTAGTCCCTGTTTTATTTATCTACTTCAATAGGAAGCTGATTCACAATCTCACCTCATTCCCCTATCACAGGAAGGTGTTTGTGTGTGTGTGTATAAGTGTGTGTGTGTGTGTGTGTGTGTGCGCGCGCGTGTATGTGTCTATGTATTCTCTCCCCTGTTTTTCCTCTCACCCACTGAAACAACAATGGAGATACATCAGTGAAGTCCGTACAAAGCTTTTTTTCTAAAAGCTGTTCCTTGGATTTCGAAGCTCCTTGGATGCTGCCTGAACTGCTGTGCTCTTCCAGCACCACTAATCCAGAATCTGATCAGTCTGGTTTGGTACAGAGATGAAAAAAACTTTGAGAGGCCTTTTGTTTACATGTAAACAGATGAGACTTCAGGCCAAAATGGATATGTTTTTAAAGTGACCTGTATAATGAAAGGGGCATGGTCACCTCTCTAACTGAGCTGAGCAGTTTTATTTCAGTCTTGAACTGGAATGTTCAACAGGGAGCTGTGTGGAAACTCTCTCTCTCTCTTTTCTGCCCTTCAACTTCAACCTGTAAGTATGTGTTCCATTTGTGCTGGGTTTTAAAGGGGGTTTGCTTGTTGGGACAGTTGTGTATATTTGGAACAGCATAATTAAGTCTAATTATGCAGTTGAGTTCTGTAGGGGTTCTTTATTCTGTTCTATGTGTTTCATTGGGTAATTTTATTGTCTGTTTTAAAACCTGGTAGTCAACCTAGCTAACTTACTCCAGGTGATTTTCACTGTACACTTACCGAAACAAATTACAAAGTTATGCTCTGGTGTTGCCTGCTTAAGAATATTTTGAGTGGTCTAGTCTGTAACAAGTCTTACAGTGCAGTTTGGGTGATTATTGTATATTGTAAGTGAGGTATTCTGGTGCAGTGTAGTGTGTTAACTCTTGGTGCAAGTCACACCACAGGACTTGATGGCAAAGGAAACAGCGTGGTAATGTGGACAAACAGATTGGACATCAATCTGTAAATCCCCCTGATATGCCTATGGTAGGCAATGTGAGTATGACACACACACACACACACACACACACACACAAAACACACGCATACACAACACAGACACGCACAAAACATGCGCATACACATATACATACACACATACACACAGAACACGTGCATACACATATTCACACACAAAACATTTGCATATACATACACACATAAAAACACACATACGCGATATATACACACACGCATACACGTACAACTCACATGAACACAAAACACAGACACATGTGCACACAATACACATGCACAAGCACATGCACACACAGTTGCAGACAATACACACAACCCCACACAGACATAATACCCAAACACACATAGATACAGAGACCATGCTTACTGTTTCTCAGTTGAACAGAGTACTTGAAATTGTCTCAAAACATCACATTTATACTTCAATAATTTTCATACACAGCAAGTAAATCTAATTGAAGTTAAAGATTACAGGATTTGAAAAAAATAAATCTCATGGCTGCCTGAAGAGTTGCAAACTAAATCTCCAGTGTTCTTAATATTCAAATGATTATTGGAAAGTGCCTTGAGAGACATGATGCCTGTGAAAAATCAATATTTTACAAATATGTACAGCACATTTCCTAACTGCGTGATTTGACATGATAATTGTTATTGAGATTGAAGATTAATCTATTAGCATAGTGAGTCAAGTGTATAGGATGTTTCAGTGGTGAATAATAATTATGTCTAAGTCCAATTCAATGTTGCAATCCCTCAATACAAACAAAAATACTTTTTTGAGGAGAGCATTACCATTACAAAAAGGTTCAACCTGATATAGCTGACCAAAAATAAATCCCTGTGAGTGCAGGAATGTAGTAACGTAGCTGTTGATACTGAGTTCACACATGCAACAGAAGATCACCACAGTAAATGTGATGTCTGTGACAGAAATATCCCATTTATATCAATGATGGAATTACAGGAGATACTGGCCCAGGGAGCAATTTACATTCAACCTGGTCCCCTGGATAAATTTGGTTTAGATGTGTGTTGGGCCTGTGACTCAATGTTAACTGAGATATCAGTAAGCAAAGACACAAGAAAACTCTTGTGAAGTCCAATTGTTCCAGCATTTAGAGAGAAAGTGAATAGGTCAATTATAACTACATTTTATTTTTTTAGTCAAGCAACTTGCCAGTTGGTGAATACCCATTTAACTTCATTCAGTGATTTAAAAAAAAACCTATTGAATAATGATTGAGGATAACACTTGAGTAAAACATGATCACAGTACCAGTCCTTGACACAATGGGCATGATCGATAATAAACTGGGCAGCTGACAGCGACTCCCCCTACTCTTCCTTCTACAAGTTAGTTAGTACATCATTTGTTCTTTTATTGCAATCCAGCCAAATGCTTCTACTCTGATGAATTCTGTGTTCTTTCCATCATACATGCACTAAATGTGAGTTACTATGCACATTGAAGCATACACAAGCCAGAAAGGATCAATTTGTCAATGAGATGCTAATTTCTGTGATGTCAACTATAGATCTAACTGCAGGACATGGATCTCAAGGAGCATTTCCTGTAAATGATATATTTTAAATAGCTGATCAAGTTAAAGATAAAAACGTGCCTGTTGGAAAGGCCACTTTACCTTGAGTCATGAATTCTGTGACGATGTAGATGGGCTCCTCGGAAACTACTGCGTACAGCTGAACCAATTTGTCATGTCTCAGTCTCTTCATTATTTGGGCTTCCTCAAGAAATGCCTCGGGTGACATTGTGCCAGGTTTCAGAGTCTTCACTGCAACCTTTGTGGTGCCGTTCCACGTTCCTAAGCCAGCCGGTGGAAAGAACATCAATGAAAGCAAATTATCCGCAAGGCAAGTGCTGACGTTAGACACAATGTGAAACATTGGAGGGGAATGAGAACATTAATGTGTGGGAATGATCTGTCATGCAGCAGCAACTGAAATGTGAAAACCTGAAAAGCATTAACCCTCTCCTACTGAAAATACTTCATACGCAATCCAATTTTAATCAGAGAAGTTTCACTAATCTGATTAATTAAAGTCCCAAATTGAGACTGTGGGATATTGTTTAAAATAAATGTGCTAAAGTATTGGAGAGAAAAGAAGCACATGGTCCAGTCAATATTAATTTGCTGTCAGTTGAGCAGGATTAAAATGCCCTTTAATTTCCCTTCTTTGTTACCCCTGCAGCTCACTATAAAATGTTTTCCTCTTTTCCATTCTACACAGGCTCAAGTTCATTTAAAACTCTACAGCCTGTTCCTGATTTAAGCTGGGCGATGTTCACCCTTATCGTTGTGTCTGTTCTTCTACACTGACTCCCAGTTAAGCAACACCTCAATTTCAAAATGCTCATCTGTATAAACCCATAAAACATTCGAGTACGAGGAGGCCATTCAGCCCATCAATTCTGCTCTGCCATTGAAAGAGATCATGGCAGATCTGATAATCCATAACTCAATATCCTGCCTTTTCTGTCCAAGACTTGATTCCCTGACAATTTTAAAATCCTCAGTTTCAGCCCTGAATGTACTGAATGACCCAGCCTTGACAGCCTCCGGTATTCAAGAATTCCACAGATTCACTCTGCTCTGAGAGAAAACATATCCTCCTCACCCCAGTCTTAATTGGATGATTGTTATTCTGAGATTATTTTAGAGTGACTCATAAAGGGAAACAATCTCTGCATATCTAACCAAAACATCTTACGTGCTTCAATAAGATCTCCCCTTGTTCTTCTAAACTCTAATAAGTACAAGCCCAAACTACTCAATTTCTCCTCATTAAAAAAAAATTCCTTGGCTGGAATCATGCTGGTGAACCTCCTGAAAACAAAAAATGTTGGAAGTCAAAGTGACAAGAGAAAGCAAGCTAATGTTTCGAGTCTAAATAGCTCTTCTCTGGCCTGCTTCTGGCAGTTTCTCCTCCCTTAGATAAGGTGACCAAAGTTTTTTTCCATGGCCTTACCTTCTCCCATTCTCTGCAATCTCCTTATAACACTCAGAGATATCTGTGTTCAACTAATTCTTCAGAACACTTATTATAAAATCACTCCATTACTAGTTGTAATTCCTAGAGCTACCAAAGCCCTAAGCTCCTTGTCCCCTCTGCATGTTGGTTAGCTCAGTTGGCTGGCCAGCTGGTTTATGATGCAGGGTGTAGGTTCACTTCCCAATCCAGCTGAGGTTACCATGAAGGATTGTTTGTCTCAACTTCACCTGCAGCCTGAGGTCAGTCTTCTCCCTCTGCCTTGTGAGATATGAGCCTTATAGTCTGATTGGACTTTGGGGAATCTGTGTCTGCCTCTCTTCAGTCTCTCTCCTCCTTTTAAAATCTAACTCTGACCAAGATTATCTAACTTAATGGGGTTTTCTGCAGAATTTTGACTTACAACAGTCCTCAGAAGCACATTGGTACCTTGAACTACATTAAAGGTGCTAAACAAGTGAAGCTTTGTCATTGTAACTGTTCGGAAGCTTATTACATATGGCATCATATAACACCAAAGGATTTTTAATCAGAGCAGTTTGTTTTTGCAAAACTTGAAAGATTGTGGGTGTTTTAGATTTTGTTTTAGCTGCTGAATTATTTTTCAGAAAAATAATTTGTGGGAAAATTATAAAGGCGAACCAATTCTGCTGTGTAAAAGATATTTCACTTTTCTAAGAAAGGTTTTATTATAATTATGAGCTGGAAAGAACTCCAAGGATTTACATCCAACAAAGATAAAAGGAATATCCTTCTACTATTGAGGTATTCCTAGGACGAGGTTATAAATCGCATCTTTTATAATAGAGAAGATTCTTTGCTCAAGCTGTCATGTTGAGGTGATTGGAAACATTTTATACGATAATCAAAGTAAGAGCACCTTCCACCATAACTGACAAGGGTAAAAAAAAAACTTTTTATCTGATCAAAAGCACTGTTGTTTTTCTTCATATTAGTGACATCTTTCAAAGTCACTACAAATCCAGAGAGACCTTTTCTGTGGAAGTGTTACTGAATAAAAATAAGCTCTCCTTTCTATCGCAGACAAAAATCAGCACGGTTCAGGAATACACATTAAGATACTCCTTAAAGTCAAACTCTTTGGTCAGGTTTTTGATCACTTGTCCTAATATCTCCTTATGTGGTTTTGGTGTCACTTTTGCTTTGATAATTAATGTACCTTTGAAACGGTTTGGGATATTGTCAATGCTAATGTTTACATTATACACACGTCTTCACACCCACTGGAAGCTGAGTGAGAACTAACTGATTTCAGTTTGAATCTCAAACAGCCCACATATTAAATAAAATATTTATTTATCTCCAAGGTGTGAGTGTCCCTTGATAATTTACAGGATGAATCTATTATTAGACATGGTTTGGTGTTATAACACAGAGAGAGGGGCGGCAATTGTGTAGTGGTATTATTGGACTGTTAATCCATAGATGCAGGTAATGTTCTGGGAATGTGGGTTTGATTCCCAGTACAGCCAATGGTCAAATGTAAATTCAATAACATTCTGGAATTAAGAGTCTAATGATGACCATGAATCCATTGTTTATTGTGGAGAAAATCCATCTGATTCACTAATGTCCATTAGAGAAGGAAACTGCCATCCTTACCTGATCTAGTCTGCATTTAACTCCAGACCAGAGCAATGTGGTTGATTGTGAACTGCTCTCTGGGCAATTATGATGGGCAACTTAAAAAAATTCAGTGTGTATTACATTTGATTCCAGGTTGACAGGAATTTATAAATCTCAGTGGGAACAATGACTTGGTTTCAGTGACCCGCACAGTAGCCAAACCTCCTGCTCCTGAATAACCCTGCCAATGGGAGATCAGATGTGAATTCTGGGTAGAGATGTGATTACTGGATTCTGGATTAGTGGTGCTGGAAAAGCACAGCAGTTCAGGCAGCATCCGAGGAGCAGTAAAATCGACGTTTTGGGCAAAAGCCCTTCATCAGGAATACAGATTGCAATGATATCTATGGCCTCTTAGCCAGGTAATTCCCAGTCAAAGGGTATTCCCTTGGGTGGGAAAGCAGAGAACTGCTCCTTCCCATAGGAATCCTCTCCACTTCCTTTCTCCAGTCCCTTCAAAGGAGCAGGGCAGAAAATATTCAGATGATGTACAGATAAGTTCAGCTCACTATCAGTGGTTGTAAATATTATCAGCCCTGTTAATGTTGATCACTCATTGATAGGTAACAAGGTTAGAATGTATTTAACAATTAATAGGTGAATTTTGCATTATGACAAAATATAAATTGGATTAAATTTAATCTGACCACACTTTAAAAAAATTTAAACAATCTATTTCCGAATAACTATTGGAGTCAATTCATTGTATATATAGAGAAACGACTGAATGTGTTGATAAATGATTGTATCTCTTGCAGCGATGGTGTTTTGTGAAGTTGTAGTACAGCTCCCTACTTATAAGCAATTTTATGGGCAAACAATCAAGCAGAACAAAAATATTCTTTATTTTAAAATTTTAAAGGTTAAATATTTCATACTCAAGCTTTCACATTTAAATAAGTGTCACTATCTGTTGGTTTAGATGCATCATCCCTGTACATTTAAATTACTATGGGCTATTTGGTTATTATCTTCAAGGGATTGTTACACTATGTGTGACTTTACAAATTAGTAATTTGATTTAATGGCTTAGCTGTTTTAAGTTTTTTCCTTTTAAACTAAAATGCGACTTCAGTCCTCTGCTGTAAATGGAATGTGAGCTGTAATAAACCTAAGAAATGCTCAGAGGTCTAAATGATCAATGTATGGACATTCACATACAATTACTCTGCATAGGAGAGGATTAATCCAATTGTTTGCTATAGAAAGGTCAATATTAATGTAATGATAGAAATAGCAGGCAGGTGATGTTTAATGAGTTAATATCCACATGTTACTGACGGTTTGGCAGCACTTCCTGTTTGTGAACCTATAAGTTATACCACCAAGCATTTAGCTCCGTCTTTGTAACTCCTACCAACTTCTGGGTCTTTTCTTTAAAAAAAAGCAAGAAGACGATTTGTCACCTTACCCATATACACATCTCCGAAACATCCCTGACCAAGTTTTTTGTCCAAAGTCAGGGACTGTCGATTTATCTCCCATGCATCTTTACCCAATCCTAGAGTCTGTGGTGTCTCACCCGGACAAGCCTTGGTTAACACATGGCACAAACCGTCAGTATGATCTGTAGGGATGGATTCAATGAAGGTAGGATGTAAACAAATTCACATGCATTAGTGCTGACGGGACTTGCAACAATTGCAGCTGCCATTGGTATCTTTTGGAGAACAGATTATTCTCGTTTTACTTATTTCTGTCAATGTGTGAGCCAGTTTGCAAGTGCTAATGGGTTTGAAACTCAAAGGCGCTATCTGTAAGAAACAGTTCCATCTTCAGGCCTCATGGACAGGGCCCTGGGTGAACTGGAGGGTGGCACAGCAACAAAACAGGCAAAATGTTTCTCAGCGGGTCTTAAAAGAGTTATGAAAAATTCTCCATCAATATTACAAATTTCAGTGCTTCAATTTAGAGGATTGATCTATCAGAAAAGGGTCAAATAAATAAGCCTCATCAATGGAGCAGCCAATACATTACCAATTTGTGATATCTATTGTGTTCTTTGATCAATTTAGGGTGGTTCACAGTGTATCCACCTGGGAAGAGGTGATGCTGAATTTGTATAAGACATTGAGTTGGTCACAATACTCTCTATCCTTCTGGGAACACTTATTGTCAGGATATTGAAGTAAAGGAGAGAATGCAGATGGGAATGAAAGAGTGATTATAGCTTTGAAATAAAGCTAAAAAAATGGTAACTTTTTTAAGAACAAATATTAAAGTGACAATCTAAGGGAGACTCATGAAATGATGAATGGTTTTGTGAAGTTAAATCATGAAGTCTGGGTTCCACCAATTGGCAGATCAAAGATTATTTTCCTAAAGATAATTATTGGACTATGGATGCAGAGAATTAGATGTCAAATTAGAGGAGTGCACACAATTTAAAATGACAGTAGGATAAATATTTGGAAAGGGGAATATAAGAGGAAGACTGGGCAGGGAAATGGGTTTAGGATAGATTAATTCATTTGGAATAGTCATATCACTGCAGACGATTGGCTGGAAAATCTCCCTGTCTGCTGTAATTCATATGCTCCAAGCAAAGACCAAATCAGTTCCGTGATTCCAAAGGCTCAAATTGTCAGCTTTATCCAATTTTAGAGAACAATGTGCTATTTCCATCAGATAACCAATGTATCCATGTGACCGTGGCACAACTCTGAGTTGCTTCTTTAATGTGGAGTTGTAAATGGGTCATTTTGAGACCAAATGCCCATTTAGAGTGACCACATGTCACTGCATATCTGCTGCAAGTCCTGAGTCTGCTTTGACATGGCACAGTTCCTACCCATCCACACTTCCCCAAACTGCCCATTGCCCAGCTTCTTGATCAGCTGCAAGGACTCCCGAGGTATCTCCCACACATCTTTGGTTTTGACCGAAAGGTCTGCCAGTTTCGGCATGCCCTTGTGACATGGTACCACCAAGCGACAGCACAGGCCTGCAGCTCGCTCTGTGACCAGGACGTATCAGGGGCACAGGAGAGAAAAGCAAGAAAAGCAGACAAGAGAGTTAATGATGAGACACCAATAACCAACAGCAAACATAGATACGTAATTACGGTAATGCACAATTATACTGCTTCTCCGAAAGCAGAGAATACAATGGTGTCCTGATTGTAAGACTGTCACACACCAATCTTCATAATGCTGATGTTTTCAGCCAGAATTACTCTGTAATTTCTTACTATTGTTAAGATGGCGTAAAATCTCAAAAATCTCAACTTGATTTCGAGCTGTGACTATTAGGTTCCAGAAAGTGAATTAAAAGTAAGCAATGCCTGTTTAGTGCAAACACACAGGCGATGGTATTAAAGGTATAGGGACTGAACCTGCCATCATTTCTTAATGTCTAGCTATCACAGCAAGAGTTATGAGGGCATGATTGAGGATTTTATTGGTGGTTAAACCATTGAAATTTATTGCATGGTCAAAGTTGAGGCTATAGAAGCAAGTACATTTTACAGAAAACTTAAACAAGATCTATTTCCCTTTTCGTATTCTTGCCTTCCTGCCTGTTATGTTTGCATATCATTACACCTCCAAAGAATTCAAGAAGGTCAGGCAAACAATGGCAAATGCAATCAGATTAATCATCTTCCTTCACAAATTGTTTCATAACTATTGTCCATTTTGCTAACAGATTTCAGAAAAATTCAAGCTTTAAATATAGTGATGGATTATATAATATTACAATATTTTTCAAACTATGTTACATCTGTATTCACAAGATGTTCTCTAACATAGAGGGACATCTCTCTTTAATTGTTAACTAACTTAATGTAACAGTTCTTATGCTGGGGTTCATGCAGGATGGTGTTATTTCATAGAACACAGAACAGTAAAACACAGGACTTCATCCAATCATTTAATACGCCCAATGTGGACTTGTGAGGATGCATAATTGTTAACATTTCTGTATTTTGTACTTTTAAGCTTCCATTCTACCCTCCATCAGCAATTTCTGCTTGATAAGAATTGTGAGTTTTTTAATCGTCTGGTGCTGAACTTGAACCAACATTTTCTGCATTAGGGCTCAGGAACAGAATGAAGCAACAAATCTTTCTTCTGTTAGTACCTAAATTGATCAATATTGTCAAATTCAGAGATTCTCTCTTAGATTGTACTGACTATGACTTTCAATCTGAATTTTTAAATGCTTGGGTTTAATGTTAACTAATGGGCATCTTATACCAATTCAGAAGATTCAACAAATCCCTATAACCTTTCAAATTAAGTGAACTTTATATTTGGTAGGAATCCAAAACCATTAGTGAACAACTCTTTTTTCCTTAATAGGGCAAAACGTTTTAACGAATATTTCCCAGAAAATTCACAGACAAGAGACAAATATTCACAGGCAGGAGACAGATATTCACAGGCAGGAGACAGGTATTCACAGACAGGAGACAGGTATTCACAGGCAGGAGACAGGTATTCACAGACAGGAGACAGGTATTCACAGACAGGAGACAGATATTCACAGGCAGGAGACAGGTATTCACAGACAGGAGACAGGTATTCACAGGCAGGAGACAGGTATTCACAGACAGGAGACAGGTATTCACAGACAGGAGACAGATATTCACAGACAGGAGACAGATATTCACAGACAGGAGACAGATATTCACAGACAGGAGACAGGTATACACAGACAGTAGACAGATATTCACAGGCAGTAGACAGATATTCACAGGCAGGAGACAGATATTCACAGGCAGGAGACAGATATTCACAGGCAGGAGACAGGTATTCACAGACAGGAGACAGGTATTCACAGGCAGGAGACAGGTATTCACAGACAGGAGACAGATATTCACAGGCAGGAGACAGATATTCACAGGCAGAAAACACAACAATGACAGGGTATTTATTGCCACAGTTGTTTATTAATTAAATGGTAAGTTTGAGGTTCACTCGTATTGAAGCACTAGTTTTCTTCTCTAAACCTCTTCAGAAGGTGTAATCTGGACTCAATCTGGTTCTAACATAAGTGACACCAGCAGCTCTGTCCAACAGTAGCCAGACAGACACACGGACTCACAGACACATGGACACACAGACACAGACACATGGACACACTGACACAGACACACAGACACAGACACAGACACATGGACTCACAGACACACGGACTCACAGACACATGGACACACAGACACAGGGACACACAGACACAGACACAGGGACACACTGACACAGACACAGGGACACACTGACACAGACATGCAGGCGCAGACACAGACACATGGACACACAGACACAGACAAACGGACACATGGACAGAGGGTGAACAGTCACAAAGGCAAGAAGCAAGAATCATTTTTTAAAATTGCACATTATCTGAATTTCTAAAAGCAATCGCTTAATCCTGTTTCAGTTTTATGTATGAATTGATGCACAGGCACACAATTCTGTTTTATGTATTTATCACCAATATACAATAACAGCCAATAGACACTGAAGAAGCCACAAATACTCAGTGAAAGTGTTAATGACAATAGTTCAAGCTCACGTTTTAGAGACAATATGTTTTTTCCACGTTTTCTTCTCACATTAACGGCTTTGATTTGCGCCTGCAACTCTTGACTATTGCTAGCAGTGAAAATAACAGCACTGCACCATTCTACACAGCAAAGTACTCCACACAATAAGCAGTTTTTGGAGGCAAACATGAACATGTCAGAACAGAACATTCTATCAGTTTGGAAATAAACTACAGCAAAATGATCTTTGTGGTAATTATAACAGCCGTTGCACCTTCACTACATATGTTATATAGCTAAAATCTATTAACCACCAGCATTAATTCATCATAATCCTGAAATGATTGCTTTTGAACTGAGTACCAATATAAATTTACTTTTTCTTATTTCAATAATGGAGTTAATAACTGATTTGGTGGATGTTGTAAGACAGACATGACTGATTGCATGTACAATGTTACCATTCCTGTTGCATATATTAAAAATGTTTCAATTCTCTGTTTAACTGTTCTCTCAATGCTATGAGGCACTGTAAATACCTCATGTTGTAGTATAGGCGATACAGAAATGCAGCTCTTTCCTTAGTGTGTCACTGGCAGTTTGGATGGGGATGTTTTGCACGTGTAGGACGTACCAAATGTAAGGCAGTCATTTACTGAACAAAGTCAAAATGAAAATCAATCACGTCACACTCAATCTACTCTTTGGGTACAGAGTCCCTGAGAGTTGTGGCTGGGAGTGATCCAGTGGGAAGGAAATCATGAGGAGAATCCTTCATTTTAGAAGGTTATCAGATGCTTCCAAATGGTTTTTCCACATGTTGCCATCTTTTTATTTTGTTTCTTAAAGTGGTTTTAACCATGGAATGTATCAGTGGGAGAACAAATGTTTTGGGCTACTTTTTCAGGCTTTTACTGAATTAACTCAGTTTCTAACATTGTCACTGTTATCAGACAGTGTAATTTTCAGAAGGCTTTATTGTTAGATATTATCAGACATTCCATAAATTCCCATTTTTGGAAGTATTGCAGACTAAACCACAGAGTGAAAACACATTAAATGAAAATCAACTATATGAGTTGCAAATATCACTTAATAATTAATAACATCAAGATCTACTTGAAATATTTGGTCAGAGTGGGGTTACAATACAGTCAATCTACAAGTGCATTTCTCAAGGGTATATTTCTCCAGGTTCTGTTTCTGGAATGACTGATCACTCTGCTGTACTCACAGTAATCAGAGAATCATAGAATCTCTATGGTGTGGAAACAGGCCATTCAGCCCTTTGAGTCAACAGCGACCGTCCAAAAACATCCCATTCCGACACACTCCATCCTTAAAACCCTGCATTTCCCATGGCGAATCCACCTAACCTACACATCCCTGGGCACTCTGGGCTAGTTAGCATGGCCAATCCACCTAACCTGTACACTTTTGTACCATGGTGACCATTAAACCATCATTGATTGTTGTAAAACCCTATCTGGTTCTCCAGTGTCCTTTAGGGAAGGAAATCTGCCTTCCCTACCTGGTCTGGTATACATGTGACTCTTGACCCACAGCGAGGTGCCCTCTGAAGCAGCCATGCCAAGTCATTCAGTTATCAAGGACAACTGGGAATGGGGAATAAATGAAAACCTTGCCAATAGCTCCCACATCCCTTACATTAATGGGCCAGTAGTCCAAGGAGTGGCAGATGGAGATAATTTAGATAAATGTGAGGTGCTGCATTTTGGGAAAGCAAATCTTAGCAGGACTTATACACTTAATGGTAAGGTCCTAGGGAGTGTTGCTGAACAAAGAAACCTTGGAGTGCAGGTTCATAGCTCCTTGAAAGTGGAGTCGCAGGTAGATAGGATAGTGAAGAAGGCGTTTGGTATGCTTTCCTTTATTGGTCAGAGTGTTGAGTACAGGAGTTGGGAGGTCATGCTGCGGCTGTACAGGACATTGGTTAGGCCACTGTTGGAATATTGCGTGCAATTCTGGTCTCCCTCCTATAGGAAGGATGTTGCGAGCCTTGAAAGGATTTTGAAAAGATTAATAAGGATGTTGCCAGGGTTGGAGGATTTGAGCTACAGGGAGAGGCTGAATAGGCTGGGGCTGTTTTCCCTGGAGCGTCGGAGGCTAGAGGTGACCTTATAGAGGTTTAGAAAATCATGAGGGGCACATATCGAATAAATAGGCAAGGTCTTTTCGCTGGGATGGGGAAGTCTAAGACTAGAGGGCATAGGTTTAGAGTGAGAGGGGAAACATTTAAAAGGGACCTAAGGGGTAACTTTTTCATGCAAAAGGTGGTACGTGTATGGAATGAGCTGCCAGAGGAAGTGGTGGAGGCTGGTACAATTGCAACATTTAAAAGGCATTTGGATGGCTATATGAATAGGAAGGGTTTAGAGGGATATGGGCTAGGTGCTGCAGGTGGGACTAGATTGGGTTGGGATGTTTGATTGGCATGGATGGGTTGGACCGAAGGGTCTGTTTCCGTGCTGTACATCTCTCTGACTCTAAAATAAAGATTTCAATGTAGGATTCAGTTGGAATAATGGTGACCCAAATGGGAAACCTATTTGTCCTTCCTTCCAATTAAATGAATGGACATAAATTTGGTAATCTCTCTCAAGGAGACCTGTCTCAAGCTTTGACCTGATTTCAAGCACTCACCATATTAACCTATTCCCAGGTGCTGGATCAGGAAAATATCACTACAATCTCAGGTAATGACTAAAGGTCACTTTGTTCTGAACACCTTGAGCAGATCCATTTAACCAAATGCTGTTTACTCAGAAATTGTGTACATATAGGATCATGTGAGGTGGAAACTTGACAACCAAATCTTCTTTAGACAGGAAACACTTAAGAAGCTAACACAAATTCTCAGTCACGGTATAAACTTATCAGCTCTACATAATTATGCAGTTATTGAAATACTGCCAGCCAGATATTCTCAGCTTGATGTTGAATATCAGGACATATTCAAATTGCACTTCTGCATTTTTCAACCACAAATACTCAATGACACAAGCTTTACAGATATTTCCAATACAATATCATTTTTAAAATGGAGAAAATATTGGTCAGTGTGTTTTTGGTTCAAACACCTATTTTATTTAAAGTTTTAGATTTAATTAATAATTTAATTTAGTTTTAGAAGGGACCATTCCCGCACAAGTTAATAAGTGGCCGACATTGAGCTTATTTTTTTGATAATAATTATCAATCCTGTGCAAATGCTTCATGTATTTTCACTATCGTCTCATTTACATACTGCACGTACCTGTATAGTGATGTACCAGCTGCTGGACAGTGTCAAACTGGGCTCTTGTTGTGATGTAATACCCACCATTATCGAGTTTACGAATTTTATAATGTTTCACATGATCTCCTTTCACCTCATCCCAGTCCCGAATAGATAAGGAGTAGGCACCTAGTTACACAGGAAAGCAACTTGTCATTAGATAAGCTCAGATAGTCTAATTCATTGCCACTAATAAATGCATGATATTCTCACTGTGGTGCCAGTCTATCATACAAACCTTAGACCAGTAGAACTGACAGGAAAGATTCAACATGCGAGTGTACTGTGCTCTCGGAACCTGTGCAATTGCCATCAGTGATTTCTTTATTTTAGAGTCATAGAGATGTACAGCACGGAAACAGACCCTTCGGTCCAACCCGTCCATGCCGATCAAACATCCCAGCCTGAGAGCTGTCTATACACAAGACTCAGAGTATATTTCCAACCCAACACCTTTCCATTCCTCACCCTTTATCAAGTTCTTTAAGGTGCAGAGTACCCATCTTAGTGAAACATATCTGAATTCAGGCAGGCGGAACTATTGGGAGTTCAAAGGTTCGTGGCTCGGGTAGGAACAATTCCCTCAATCCAATCTGAGTATTACTCAGTCAGAAGTCACACAACACCAGGTTGTCATCCAACAGGGTTATTTAAAGTCACAAGCTTTCAGAGTACAGCCCCTCGTTAGGTGATTGAGTAATACTCGATCGCTTTGGGTGTGATTACCAATTCAGATTACTGAAATATGGACAGTAGCAACAAGCTGCATTTATTTTGCATCTTTACTTAGGAAGATGTTATAAATGCACTGAAGCCATGCTTTTGTGTTGTTGCCTTATGCCCATTAAGAATTGGATTTAAAATACCTCATTCTTTTTGATGCAACAAAGGTTCACCAGACTTGTTCCTACGATAGTGGGAGTGTCCTGTGAAAAGAGATTGGACAAACTGGGCCTGTATTCTTAAGAATTTCAAGGATTGAGGATGATCTCGCTGAAACATAAAGGGATGGAAACCAAACCAGAAATCGCTGGCAAAACTCAGCAAGTCTGGCAGCATTTGTGAATATAAAGTTACCATTTCTGTTTCAGATCTCCAGCATCCACAGTTCTTTGTTTCATTTAAAGTTATAGACAGGGAGGATGCAGATAAGATGGGTCCCTTGGTTGGAGAGTCTCGATCCTGGTGGTGGGGACCCACAGTATAAAGATAAAGGGGAATGCCACTTAGATCAAGATGAGGAGAAATGATTTTACTCTGAGGATTGTGAATGGATAGGATCCCTGTCCCAGTGCCTGAGTGAGCTCATGCTGACAGGCTGGAGGGCAGGGGTCAGGTAACAGGTAGAGCAGGAATGGCCATTATTTATGTCATTGAGACATTATCCAGATACTGTGAAAGAATAAAGATACTCCTCTCTTCCCACTTTCTCCAAATGCGAGCTCATTGAAGATATCACTGCCCCTGTCTTCACCCAACCAAGGTGCCATTCACCTGTCACTCCCCTGCTGTTCAGTGACCTGCACGGACTCCTGGCTGAGCAATACCTTGATTCTCAACCCTGATTTCAAATCTCTCCACAGCTTCTCTCCTCCCTATCTCCATGACCTCCTCCAGACCATTCCCATCCCTATCCCTATGACCTCCTCCAGATCGACTCCCCTCCCTATCTCTATTGTTTACCCTAATACTGTCTTCCCCTGGTTCCACATCACAGGCTGTTTGACATCTCCCTGGTTAGAGAACCTTAGGGTGACTCATTATGTGAAAGGTGCTCCATAATTGCAAGTTGCTTTGTTGGATTCAATGTAAACACACATTCGGAAGGTGACCTCAGTGACGTAAGATGACAGAAATAAAAATGGGAACTGCTGGAAACACTCAGCAGGTGTGGCAGTGTTCTGGGGAGAGGAAGCCAGGCCAATTGTGAACATCCTATTAGGCTCATGCTGGAGGCTCAAACCTGAAACATTAGCTCGGTTTCTCTCTCCTGCTCACTTGATTTGTTATTCAGACTTCCAGCATCTGCAGTATTTTAGTTTTGAGTCAGCTGGCTGTGTTGTAGCCTGGGGGTGTGGAGTGCCGATGATGGTGACCGGTCAAGTTCCTCGGGCTTGGAGACGTGCTTGACCTACCTTTGGTTGTTTCACTCTCCCGTATCAGGAAGGTGCCCCGAGGGTTACCAGGGCACAGCAGCATGCGCTCAGCATCTTTCCGACCCATCTTACCAAAGTACCATCTGCATAAAGAACAACAGCATTAAATACTCCTCATACTGGGCTCCCCAAGCACTTATTACTGCGCAGGTGACTTTTATTGCTAAGTGTATGATCAGAAGTACTTCCACTATCAGATAAAGAAGTGGCAGCCATTTCATTATAGCAATTAAATCGAAGACAAAGTTCATATCCAACTGCAAAGAAGTTGTAAATGTTTATTGCCAGCTTCTGTGATTGTTTTGTAAAATGCCAAAATGTCATTTTAGTAACGTACTCTTCAGCTTGAATGGAGTTGACAGGAGCCACATAATTACTGGGGACATATCCCGTTCTCCCAGTTGTCAATGATCGAGCCTCCCACCAATCTCCTTCTCTGAAAAATACATAAGATAAATAGAGCGTAGTTAGTGTCGCTGGTTCTTTGTCAGAAGTAGAATCTTGCTGTACAGATGGTGGCTATTCGACCCATCTTGTCTGTACCGACTCCTGCAAGAGCTACCCAGCTAGTCCCCTCTCCAGCTTTATCTTCGTCACCCTTTAAATATGTCATTTTCAAGTCTATCTTCAGCTCTCTTTTGTAATCACCGATGGAATCTGCCTCCACCACTCTCCCAGGCAGCACATTCCAAATCCGAACAACTCTCTGAGTAAATTAGTTTCTCCACCTCTCATTCCAAACTCTTGTCAATAGACGGAGATCTTTTACAAACCCTCCCCTTGGCCACAGATTCCCAATGCAGACACCCCCTCCCCAGGATTACAGATAACAAGCCACCCCTCTGTTCAGTCCAGGGGTTCTGCTCACATGGGAGTGTCCTATCCAATACTGTTAGACTGGACGATGGAATTAAACTGTTACCCAGTTAAAACAAGCTCAGTGATTGGCAGGATCACTCAGAGACTTCAGAAGGAGCATGGAACTTGGCTCAGAACAGTCTACCGGGCAGTGGATCTGGTATCACCTGGTTTTGACTGTGGGATGTATATAAAATAACCAGAAGCACTCCCCGTTCTAAGGCCCAATGGCTGGACAATGTCCCCCGCAAAGTGTTACATCAGAGAGCATGCTCATTACACCTGAGTTGGGCAGAGTTAGTCATAGAGTCATACAGCATGGAAACAGGCCCTCTGGTCCAACCAGTCCATGCAAACCATATTCCCAAACTGAACTATACCCACTTGGTCCACATTCCTCCAAACCTTTCCTATTCGTGTACTTTTCCCAACGGCTTTTAAAAGTTGTAACTGTACCTGCATCCACCACTTCCTCTGGGAGTTCATTCCACACATGAACCACTCACTATGTAAATAAATTGCCCCTCACATCATTTAAATCTTTCTCCTCACATCTTAAAAATATGCCCCCTAGTTTTGAAATCCCCTGTCCTGGGAAAAAGACACCTGCCAGTCACCCTACCCACACCCCTCATGATTTTATAAACCTCTCAACCTGCTACACTCCAGGGGAAACATTCCTGGCCAATCCAGCCTCTCCTTATAACTCAAACCCTCCATTCCCAGCAACATCCTGGTAAATCTGTTCTGAACTGACAGTCCACATGAAGGTTCCTGGGTTACTGAGGAGAATCCTCTCCAGCCAGCTCTACCCCAGTACAACAGGGCCCAGGAAATACTACACTCGGCCACTCAGCAGGGCAGAGATTGTGAGCCAGTGTTCACTTTGAAACACTTCTCCCTTTACAAGTTTAAAAAGCATATTGGACACAAATGTTGAATAAAGTATTTGATGGAAGGGTCAGAGGGAAACCTTTTTCACCCAGAGTGTAATGGGATTCTGGGACTCATGGAGTGAGAGGGTCATTGAAGAATCAGGAATCTTGAGAACATTCTAATAAAGCACTTGGAAGTGCACATGCAGGGTGTGACTGTACAGCTATAGTGTAAGGGCTGGAAAAGAGAACAGACTGAATTTTAACCCTTACAGCATCGATTCAATGGGTTAAAATGGCCTCCTCCTTTGCCGTATGTTTGTATAATTCCTGAGTCTGTGACCTTTATACGATCAGATACCCAGGGCACTGCAGAATGGACACCGTGTGGGTCTGGAGTCACGTGTGGGCCATGAGTGAACCACATGGGTTTTTCCTGACAATGATTTTTGAACAGTCTTAATTCCAGATTTTTATTGAATTCAAATTACATCATCCGCTGTGGCAGGATTTGAACATTGCCTGGGTCTCTGGATTGGTAATCCACTGATAATATCACTAGGACATCACCTCCCCTCTTCATAGCAGCAGAGGGCCAGTCACATTCAGTAGACTGATGTCAGGTGTGACATTGTTGTGTGCGTCTGTCTAGTTCAACGTCGTTAAGCTCCATCATTTGGTTCCCTTCTTGTGTTTTCAGGAAACTTGTCTTTACTCAGGATCACTCTGGATCAGGCATGAAGAGTTGGGGTGTGGTGATGAGATAGTCAAATCTTCATCTGATCAGCCCTGCATCATCGACCAGTGCCCTGCTCCCCCCCCAAAACTCCTCACCCACCCTCTGTATTTCTACTGAGGAAGGGTCACTGGAATCAAAATGTTAACTCTGCTTTCTCTCCACAGATGCTGCCGGACCTGCTGAGCTTTTCCAGCAATGTCTGTTTTTGTTTCTGATTCCCAGCATACGCAGTAATTTATCTTGTTTGTACTGACATATCATAAGTTTAACAAGAGGAAATTTGGTAGAGCAGACTATTGCACAGCGAGTGACAAATGTGGAGTCCAGGATTAGATCTGATGTTCAGTAAGAATGTATTTCAAAAGGTTTCGATAGCACTGTCCTATTCATGGGTAAGAAAAGACTTTGCCCATGTCTTAGTGGAAACATTTGCCAAGATTAACGATCTTTCATCTCTTTGCTCAGTGCGGAAGCTTCCTGTGAGATCAGTTCGCCACTCTCTGTACTACACACGGCATTTCCAAAATAACTCATTGGCTGTGAAGCAGTCTGTCATGTCCTGAGGATATAAGAAGTGCAATGTGAAGGTGACCGCATTTCCCTTTCAGAAGAGATGGATCCGGCCGGTTTTCTGTTTTCAACTATTACAGTAAACCTTTGATGAGTGACATTCCAAGGAAGCAGCCTTCAAATATAGGGTAAGTCAATCTTCACACAAGCCCAGGAGGCTGAGTCTCCATGTAGTCTGCTATCTCAAACACAGCCCAGACCATCATGAGACCAGGATGAGGCTATTGAGTTGGACTGTCAGCCATGTTGGTGATGAATGGTGGAGTGGGCTCCAAGAGCCGAATGGCCTCCTCCTGTTCCTATCTTCTTTGTTTCTATGAAAGCCAACTTCCTGTCCATGGACTCCACCTACACCTCACATTGCTGTGGAAAAGCTGCCTAAAGCTCTCACTCGGGCAATGAACTCCTCCAATCACTTCCATCAGGCAGGAGACACAGACGCCTCGACACATGTACCAGTTGGTTCAAGACCAGCTTCTTCCCCACTGTTATTAAACTGATGAATGGACCTCTCTAATTTCAAATCGAATGTTGATCTCACGCTGTGCACCTCCTGTGCAGCCGTAACCCTGTATACCTCACTCTGTCTAAACACTCTATCACTTGTATGTCCTTGTTTGCTGTGATCTGCCCCTACTGCTCGCAAAACAAAGCTTTTCACTGTACTCAGGTACACATGGCCACAATAAATTAAGTCAACACAAACAAACATAGTCGACATGATACCCCCATATTACAGATTCAGTCACTTTGTTGTCTCTGTTTCTTGATGGGGGATAGCTGACCTTCCCCTCCTCTTCCTCACTGGACAGGACGTTAGCCTCATTTTCTCCCTGAGCAACAACAGGGAGGTGGCATGGTGGCTCAGTGGTTAGCACTGCTGCCTCACAGCACCAAGGTCCCAGGTTTAATTCCAGCCTCGGGCGACTGACTGTGTGGAGTTTGCACATTCCCCCCGTGTCTGCATGGGTTTGTTCCGGTTTCCTCCCACAATCCAAAAATGTACAGGTCAGGTGAATTAGCCTTGCTAAATTACCCGTAGTGTTAGGTGCATTAGACAGAGGGAAATGGGTCTGGATGGGTTACTCTTCGGAGGATCATTTTGGGCTGAAGGGCCTGTTCTTGAACTGTAGGGAATCTGATCTAATCAACAACACCTTTAGTTTCCTCACTGGACAGGACGTTAGCCTCACATTCTCCCTGAGCACCAACACCTTTAACTTCCTCACAGCTTTCTCTGAACTCATAGGCTTTGTATGTTCCTTCATGAAGGAATTATGAAGATGCATGTCAGGTAGGGTCAGGAATACTCCACTTGGCTCCTTGGGTTGGCTCAGCCATCCAATAAGATCAAGGCTGATGGGATTAATCTACATTCCTGCCTACTCTCCATAGCTTTCCATTCCCTCATCAGTTATTTGACCAGCTCTGCCTTAAACCTATTCAAATGCAGGGAGAGGTTGGGGCACTGCATCTGGATGGGATGCTCTTTGATGGGCCAAACAGCCTCTTTCTCCACTGTAGGGATTCTATTCTAACCCTCTGTAAGAAATAAAATGCTCCTTCATCTCCATTTTAAATGGACGACTCCATATTTTTAAATAGTGACCTTGGCTCCAGCTTCTCCCACAACAGGAACTATTTTCTCCACACACCTATAACTAATGGCAACGAGATCAGCCAGGTGGACCTCAGAGAATCTGAGTTCCCTGATTGGGGCTGTTAATCTGACAGATACAAACAGGAGTGTCAGAGGTTCTGCTCACTCTGAGAGCTGACTCTGAGGGATTGGATCAGTGTCCAGTGCACTCCATATGTAAATAAAGGGAGACTTGGTAACAGGATACCAGCCTTTAGGGAATTACTTCACACCCCATTAAGACCCCAGGATCTTATACATTTCAATCATGTTGCATCCTACTGATCTGAATTCCAGTGGATCCACGCCCAGTTGGTCCAACGTTCCCACAGAAAACAAACCGTTCCATTCCAGTGAGTCGCTGACATGTGAGCATGTTTCATTCTGTTTGGTCAGAGTGAGTATACGACTCTTGGCAGAAGAAGCAGACTTGTTTGAGCCACAGAAATCTTCTTTTTACGAAGGAATTCAACATTATTTTGCTTGTCAGTTGCAAACAAAAATTTGGCTAACCCAGATAAATCAATGTGGAATTTCGGCTAATCATGTGAATGATTAATCATTTTAACTGGTTTTGTGTTTTCTAACCTTCAAATGGGAATAGATGATAACCTTCACACAAGTCCACTTAGAGTCATACAGCACGGAAACAGACACATCCATGCCAATCAGATATCCTAAATTAATCCAGACCCATTTGGCCTATTTCCCTCTAAACTCTTCCTATTCATATAAACATCCAGATCCTTTTAAATGTTGTAATTGTACCAGCCTCCACAACTTCCTCTGGCAGCTCATTCCATACACACACCACCCTCTGCATGAAAAAGTTGCTCTTGGGTCCCTTTTAAACCTTTCTCCCATCACCTTAAACCTATGCCCTCTAGTTTTGGACTCCCTTACCCTGGGGAAAAGACCTTGGCTATTCACCCTATCCATGCCCCTCTTTGTGTTGTCCGAGTTTGACTTGTCAAGAGTTCACCGACCATAAAATCACTTCTTTTCAAGCAAAATCTGTTTGGGAGGTTTTGAATGTTGTGAGGTTCTGCTGGTTAGCCCACTTAGTCAAGGTCGATGGTTCAATTCTCAACTTCCAGACTGAAAGGTGTTCAAATTTGTGCGGAGTCCTGATTGGGACAGTGCTGCCATCTGCTGCCCACCCTGGGAATTATCTCAGTGGTTATATAAGGGGCACTAAGTAACAGACTAATAACAAACAACAGTCAATAATAATTCCTTGGAGGTGGTTAACTGTATCGAGCTGGTAATTTTTAAAAAATCATTCAGGGGATGAATCTATTGTGGGCTGTTCCAGCATTTATTACCCGCCCTTACCCACAGAACATAGGAAGAGGAGTAGGCCATTCAGCCCCTTGAGTCTGTTCCACCATTCAATTAGATCAAGGTTTAGCTGTGGTGTTAATCTCTATCCCTGCCTTTGGTTCATTTTGTCTCATACTTTTGTTTGACAAAAATGTATCTATCTCAGAATTAAAAATAAAAACTGATCTAACATCCACTGCCGTTTCTGGAAGAGAGTTCCAAACCTCTCCGATCTTGTGTGTGTCGAAGTGCTCCCCAACATCTCCTGAACAGTCTGGCCCTGATTCTCAGACTATGCCCTAGGTCTGGAATCCCCAGCCAGTGGAAACAGTTCATCTTTATCTCCCTGCCTTGTCCTGTTTGAAGAAGGTGTTGGTGAGCTGCCTTCTTGAACTTCTTGGCATGGTGGCTCAGTGGTTAGCACTACTGCCTCACAGCACCAGGGGCCCGGGTTCGATTCCAGCCTCGGGCGACTGTCTGTGTGGGGTTTTCACATTCTCCCTGTGTGTACGTGGGTTTCCTCTGGGTGCTCTGGTTTCCTCACACAGTCCAAAGATGTGCAGGTCAGGTGAAATGGCCATGTTAAATTGCCCATAGTGTTAGGTGCATTAGTCCGAGGGAAATGTAGGGGAATGGGTCTGGGTGGGTTACTCTTTGGAGGGTCGGTGTGGACTTGTTGGGCCGAAGGGCCTGTTTCCACACTGTTGGCAATCTAACCTAATCATTTAATCTAATGCAGTCCGTGTGCCTGTAGGTTGCTAGGCAGGGAACTCCTGGATTTTGACCCAGCAATGTTGATATGGCGATATATTTCCATGTCAAGATGGTGAGTGACACAGGAGGGGAATGCGGGAGGTGGTGTTCCCATGTAACTGCTGCCCTTGTCCTTCTAGATGTTCGAGGCAGTTGGTCTTAGATCCACAATTCCAGGAGGGAGGAAATAAAACATGGCAAAGTGCCAGAATTAAACAGTGAGGAACATGACAAACCTGCTATCCAATAGAAAGTCAGACAGTAATTGAGGGGAGTTCTGGGCACAGACAGTGCAGAGGGAATATACCAGATTGGCAGCTGGACTCTGAGATTTAGATTAAAAGATAAACTTCACAAACTTGTGTTACACTGGCTGGGATTAAGGAAAGTTATGGGGTGATTTCACCAACATGAGCTAATCAAGAAGATTTCCACAGCTGAGCAGTTTAGCACCATTGAAATACATTGAAAATAACTCCAGAGTTTAGGAAATGAAGCTGGGCAGATGGGTGAGCTGGCAGTCAGTAACCATTTTGGAGATAGTGATCATAACACAGTGACATTGAGCATTGGACTGGAAAGGACTAGGATAGAGCAGGAGTGACAGCTCCGAACTCATGAAAGGTGATCTTCACAAAGCTGAGAGATGATCAGGTAAAAGTGAACAGGCCACAGCTACTTGAAGCAAAGTCAGGCCAGTGTAAGACTTCGAAAAGCGAGATTCGAGGGGTACAGTGTAGACATGTCCCCACAATGAGCGAGAGTCGCACTAACAAATCCAGAGTACCCTGGGTGATATAACAGAAAAATACAGCTCATGACAATCTGAAAGTAAGTGATACTTTCGGAAGCTTAGAGGAGGACAGAAGGTACAGAGTGAAATGAAAAAGGAAATGAGGACAATAAAGAGAGGAATTTCAGAATAAAAGGTCACTCTCTTCTGACAGAGATGTGGTGATTGTCTCTAATGTTCAAAAACAGAAATTTCAGGAGTGAGGTTGAGGACAAAGTAGAAACAAAGACTGCTGGAGAAACACTGCAGATCCAGCAGCAACTTTAGAGAGAGAAACAGAATTAATGTTTCAAGTCCAGAATGAGACTATGTGCCTTTATTACAAAACTAGCAGCAACTTGGAGCAATATGCAATTCCTAGCATGTTTCTTTTCTCCTGTCACAAGATTCTGATTGACTTTCATATCAATAATTTGCACTGCTCACATATCTCAGCAAAATCTGTGCTGTCAACTGGCTGTATTCCATCAATGAAAGAAACCGAGTGAAGCCACCAGGGGGCAGCAAAAGACCATGTTTCATTTGCTTTATTATGCAGTGTTGAAGATTTCAATAATTAGTGAACTAAAAGCTATCATTATTATTTAGAATTATACATGAAAACCAGAAGAGAAGATTACTTCAAACAATTTGGAGGCTGAAGCAGCCTAGCACATGTGGTTTGCTATTCCCTGCCTTGTCTGCCTGTTCCTAGGCTGCTCTCAAGGTGTCAGGATCCACATGCAGACCTTGTGAAAAACAATATCATTGTGAATCTTGTTTTTACATTTGAGCTGCTGAAATTGTCTGGAATTGAGATTCAATTAACCATGAAACTCCACTTTAATCAGTTACAGTAAAATGCTCAGGGCTGCGATTCCAAACTCTGCTGAAAACGAGAGAAACAGCAACAATATTGGAATCCGGCAGAATGTCTTTGTTTTAAAAAAAAACACAAAACATAACACTACAGATTCAGACCTTCCTCCTGCTCTCTCCCCAAACCCAAACACAAGATATGGAATCAAATCTTGGATCGTGCAGCTGCCAATCGCCTGGCCGGCGTTAATGCCAAAAACGCCAGCTAATCCTACCGATAAGGGTCTGCTTTTAATTCATTCACAGGCTGTGGACTGGCTCAGTAATTAGTGCCCAACCCTAATTAAGAGTCAACCACATTGCTGTGGGTCTGAAGACACATATAGAATCCCTGCACTGTGGAAGCAGTTCATTCAGCCCATTCAAAGCACACCTACCCATTAAAGAACATCCCACCCAGACCACACAATCCCTGTAACCCTGCAAATCCCCAGACACTACAGGTAATTTCTAATGGCCAGGCCACCCTAACCTGCACATCCTTGGACTGTGGGAGGAAACTAGAGCACCCGGAGGAAACCCACACGCACACACAGAGAACGTGCAAACTGCACACAGACAGACAGTGGAATCGAACCCAGGTCCCCAGCCCTGTGAGGCAGCAGTGCTAACCACTGAGCCACCATATCGATCCCACATTGACCAAACTAGACAAGAACAACACATTTCTTTCCCTAAAAAACATCAGGTTAATCAAATGTGTTTTTTCCCCTGACAAACAAGAATGGTTTCACAGTCATCATTAGACTTTGAATTCCAGATTTATTATTGAACTCAAATTGCACCAACTGTCATGCTGGGATTAAACGACCCAGTGCTGCTGTCTCTGGGTGAATGGTCTGTCAGCAGGTAACAGCCTCATTGACAAACCCATCTCCGTCAGTAACAGAAAATGGTGTTACCGTCAGCCCATTGGCTTGGGCCTTGACAGTATGAACAATGCACAGGCCTGAGGTTCCAGTCACCCTCAGCAACTCACTGCGTCTCTGATTGTACTTACGAGCTGTTGATAATGTGGAATTTTTCCCCTTTCTTGAAGGTGAGGTCATCCTCTGTCCTGGCATCATAATCGTACAGTGCAATAAACAGGGTCACACCACCTGTCATAACCCAAACACAAAATACAATGTAGAGACACAAAATGGCAGAGGACAAACAATTGCTCCAGTTTTCATAACACATTCCCCCCTTCTACATTCTCTCTCATGCCGCACATGCACAAAGTATTTCCTTCATCAATGAATTGACATTCAACAATGGGGAGCTCTTTCCCAGAGTCAATCATTAGTGCTGGGGGATCTTGATCACAACAACATAGGAGTAGAAGTTGGTCATTCAGCCCATCAAGGTAGCTCTGTCATTCTAGATCATGGCTGGTGAGCTCCTCAGTGCCATGTTGCTACACCACCCTCATGTTGTTAGTATCCCGACACCTACAGACTTCTGAGGGAGAGAGGTCACCATTGTGAGTGAAAAAGTCCTCCTCATCTTCCTCGTGAAACGTCTGCCCTTTACCCTGAGACTGTCCCTCACTCTAGACCCCAATGTTAGGGAGAATCTTCCTTTCTAAACCACCCTGTCACACTCTGCAAGAAGATTGGAAATTTCAATGGGATCATCCTTCATTCTTTTACACTAGAATGAATACACATCCTTGATCCATCCCCAAGACAATCTCAGTAAACCAATCCCACTGAGTATGGTGACTCTCTGTGGGGTAAAATTCTCACACATCCCTCCACTAAACAGATTTGACGTTCTTGTTGTTCAGAGTTGAAAATGTGTTGCTGGAAAGGTGCAGCAGGTCAGTCAGCATCCAAGGAGCAGGAGAATCGACGTTTCGGGCATGAGCCCTTCTCCTTGTTGTTCACTCAGGTTTTGATCACCCCCTGCACTGAGGTCTCTGTGTTCCCCGAATTCCATCACCTCGTGACTATCTCCCAATTCCATCGTTAACTGCTATGCCATTAGTCACCTGAATCCTGAGCTCCGGACTTGCTTTCTTAAACCTCATTACCTCTTTTCCTTCTGATTAGTTGCTCATTATGGTCAAGTACTTGGTTTTCAGAACATCACTTTGAAGCATGTTGGATTGTTTACCAAGTGAACAACATCCTACAGATACGTTAATGTTGGCAGCACCAGATAGCCCTCAGCTCTCTGGGGTGGGGAGGGGGGGGGGAGTTCTCCACGTGAACAGTGGGTGGCTGTTGAATCAGGTGCACCACTAACAGAAGTTGGTAAAACAATTCAGACATATTGAAAATCCTTCGATGATTCACACCACTGAAGTCAAGATATAGATCAGACATAGATTCTCACCAACAGAATTTGAGGAAATCTAAAGCTGAAGATATAATAGGAGTAGACAGGTTACAGAGAAAAGACAGAGAGAAAGAGAGAGAGAGAGAGAGAGACACGCACACACGGAGAGAGAGAGAAAGGGAGAGAAAGAGACAGAGAGGAAGAGAGACATACAGCGAGAGAGAGAGAGAGAGAGAGACTCATACACAGAGAGGGACAGATACACAGAGAGACAGACAGAGAGAGTGACACAACTCCACCAATCTTTGTATCATCTGCAAATTTACCAACCCGCCCATTTACATTTCGATCCAAGTTATTTATATATAACACAAACACTGAGGTCCCAGTACGAATCTCTGTGGAACACCACTAGCGATTGACCTTCAGCCTGGAAAACACCCTTCCACCACCACCCTCTGCCTTTTATAGGCTAGCCAATTCTGAATCCATGCAACCAAGTCATCATGGATCTTCTGCATGAGCCTACTATAAGGGTCCTTGTCGAAAGTCTTACTAAAATTCATGTAGACAACATCTACCCTCATCGTTTATCTTCATCACATCCTCAAAAAATTCAATCAAGTTGGTAAGACATGACCTGCCCTGCGCAAGGCCATGCTGACTGTCCCTAATTAGGTCATGTTTTTCCAAATATGCGTATATCCTATCCCTAAGCATTCTCTCCAATAGCTTCCCAAATACTCATGTGACTCTCACCTGCCTATAGTTTCCTGGATTATCCCTATTTCCCGTCTTGAACAGAGGAACAACACTAGCTCCTTGCCAGTCCTCTGGGATCTCTCCAGGGGCTAATGAGGATACAGTGATCTTGGTCAAGGCCCCAGCAATCTCCTCTCTTGCCTCTCTCTCTCATAACCTGGAGTAGATACCATCAGGGCCTGGGGCCTTATCCAACTTAATGCTTTTCAAGGGATCCAACGCCACTTCTTTCTTGATCTCAAAATGCCCCAGCATATTAGCATGCTCCACACAAATCTCATTATCCTCTATATCCTTCTTCTGGATGAATACTAATACAAAGTACTCATTTAGGATCTCACCCACACCCTCTGTCTCTGAGTACAAGTTGCCTCCTTCATCCTGTCTGAGATATTCGCTTGTCGTTTTGTTTAAATCTGGGTTGGTTGTGAAAACGAGGGGATTTTTGTCATCACCATCAGTTGAAGAATGATGGATATGACAGCGGCAGCAACAATTTATCAGCTTGGTTCCTGGAAAGGCAGAACTGACATAGGAAAGGCAAGTGATACTGTCAACGGGGGTGTCGAAGAACGACAGGAGATTGAATTGAGGTAAATAAGATGCTGAAGGACATTGCCAAAGTAGACATAGAGAGGATGCTTCCCTCATGTGGGACAATCTAGAACGAGAGGCTGTAGCTTTAGACTCAGAGGAATCACTTCACTCAGAGATGAGGAGGAATCACTTCACTCAAAGATGAGGAGGAATCACTTCACTCAAAGAGTCATGAATGTGTGGAGTTCACTCCCTCAGAGTGTGGTGGATGCTGGGACAGTGAATACATTTTAGGAGGAGCCATGCAGATTTTTAATGAGTAATGGGTTGAAGGGTTTTGGAGAGTGGGCAGGACAGTGGAGTTGAGGCCAAAATGAAACACAATAAGCTTCTTCATCCAGAGATCGGGGGCCTGTGGAGTTCTCTGTCACAGAAAGCAGTCTAGGTTGAAACTTGGAGTGTTTTAAGAAGGGGTTGGTTATAATTCTGAGGAGAACTAAAGGTAAAGGGATCAAAGAGTTTGGGGAGAAAGCAGGAACACGGGATGGAGTTAGACGATCAACCATGATCCATATTAAATGGCAAGAGAAAGTGCGGACTTCAGATGCTGGAGATCAGAGTCGAGAGTGTGGTGCTGGAAAAGCACAGCAGGTCAAGCAGCATCTGAGGAGCATAAGATGAAGGGCTGATACCCGAAACATCAATTCTCCTGCTGCTCGGATGGTGCCTGACCTGCTGTGCTTTTCCAGCACCACTCTCTCGACTCATATTAAATGGCAGATGATCAGCCATAATCCATATTAAATGGCAGATGCAGGTAGAAGGTCAGAACGAGCTGCTGCTATGTCTCTCCAGTTGCTTGGGGGCTGATGGAGCTGCTGGGTGACCCTCAGAGACCTGTTGTTTTCACCATCTGGTTTTATATTGATGGTGGGACAGGTCAGCAGTCACCCATACAATGACAATCTTGGTGCTTGTGCCCAGACTCTCCGAGTACAGGCAGAACAGCAGACAAAACCTAAACTGATTGGGAAAATGTCACTAAAACAGGAAGTGAGGTTCACAAGCACTAATCGTGTCCTCGGAGCAAGATATTTCGAGTACGGGGAAGTGTCTCTGAAAAGATTCACACCCAAAATGCACAAGTTGGTTCTTCCTGTTGGACTGCAGCTTTTCACACATTCGTACTGCTCTGATCTTCGGCTAAAGAATGATTAATAAAGTTTCAGAAAATCGAGATTTGGCAAATGGCTTTGGTTTGTGTGAGGTTTCTGGGTAAATGTCATGATGTTGTCACAATGCACCATTTTTAAAAAACAAATGGGTGGTTTTATTGTTATTTTGTTTTGGTAACTTCCCTTGACTTCAAGATATCCCCACATTCTGGAATACTCTGGACAACGCTGGTCAGTGTCCTTACTGAGGGATGTTCATGCATTGCTCAGAGAAGGTTTATTGGACTAATTTCTGGATTGAGTGGGAAGGCTGGACAGGCAAGGGCTGCATCCTCAGGGGTTTAGAACAGTCAGAGTTGACAACTTTTTAAAACTCATTTGTGGGACATGGTGTCATTGGTGGGCCAGCATTTATTGCCCGTCCCTAGTTGCCCCTTGAGAAGGTGGTGGTAAGCTGACTTTTCAAACTGCTGTAAGCTATATGCTGTCGGTTAGACCCACAATGACCTTAGAGAGGGAATCCCGGGATTCTGATCCAGTGACAGTGAAGGAATGGCAATGTATTTCCAAGTCAGAATGGTGAGGATGGTGATTGCCTTGGAGGGGAACTCACGGGGAGGTGCTGTTCCCATGGAAACAAGGAAGATCCTGAGGGGGCTTGGCTTGACTGAGTGAGAGTGGGCAGAATGTTTACTCGTGTGGGAGAGTCTAGAACCAGAGTCATGGTTTAAAAATAACTGAGAGCCCATTTCAAATTGAAAGGAGGAAACATTCTCTCTCTCAAGAGGGTTGCAATTTCCTTCTCAAATCTTTCAGAATTTTTAAGTCAGAGGTAGGGTAGATTCTTGATTACCAAGAAAACAAAAGTTTATTGGGAGATGCAGGAGGGTAGAGGTGAGCTTAAAGTCAGCCAAAGTCTTATTGAATCGCAGGCTTAAAGGACTGGGTGGCCTACTGTAACTCTTTGTTTTTTGTAATTTAGATTCACTAGGCAACACAGCAACTCCACTGAGCTTGCTATTTATGACGTTAAATACTCTCCATTATCTGAATTTGTCAGTCATAGAATCATACAGCACGGAAACAGACAACTTCTTCATGCCGACCAGATATCTTAAATTGACTTCGTCCCATTTTCCAGCACTTGGCCCATATCCCTCTAAACCCTTCCTATTCATGTCCCCATCCAGATGCCTTTTAAATGCTGTAGTTGTACCAGCCTCCACCACTTCCTCTGGCAGCTCATTCCATACACACACCACCCTCTGTGTGAAAAAGTTGCCCCTCAGATCTCTTTTAAATGTTTCTCCTCTCACCCTAAACCTATGCCCTCTAGTTCACCCCAGAGAAAAGACTTGGACTATTTATCCTATCCATGCCCCTCATGATTTTGTAAACTTCTATAAGGTCACCCCTCAGCCTCCGACACTCCAGGGAAAACAGCCCCAGCCTGTTCAGCCTCTCCCTGTAGCTCAAATACTCTAACCCTGGCAACAACCTTTGCTTCTGTGCTTTTTCTAACCCTGAAAAGTTGCAAGGCTTCTCTTGAATTGATAAATGTCGAAACAGCGTTTGAAACCACTGGGCTTTGGGGCAAGATGGAAATATAAACAAGTGCATTGCTTTAGATTGTGCTCTTCCCAGTCATTCAGTAACTGCAATAATTATAGTTCTGGGGGCTTTCTATTTAAATGTAGTTTAAAACGCTATCTCTGCAGATTTTAAACTGAGGGACATTAATTTTGTTGTAAACTGTCGGTATTTGGACCATTCCACATTTACTCAACAGCCAGGATTTGAAACCTTGCAAATCTGTTTCGACAGGATAAAGCTGAGTAACTGAACAAACAGGAGCGAACCCTCTTACCAACCCCCCCACCCCCCACCCCCACCCCCCCCCCCCCCACCCCCAACTCCCATTTATCAAATAAACAAAACGTGATGGAAAAGACAGAACAGAAGCCAACCCATCACTGTCCCAATTCTGTTGGGAAGATCAGATCACCCCCACTTCACCATTCCACTGTGAACAACTTTGCAACTTTGTAGAGCGTGAATCTTTAAACTGAGTGAGATGGGCTGGAGCATGGAATGGAGAGGGAGCTGGAATCCTGCTTTAGGCTCTGGGCTTTTAGCTCCTTCCTGTCTCCGGACAGTTTCCTTTCATTCAGGAGCTCAGGCTTGTTTCGCTCAGAGACACCCCTCAAGAATGTGCCCAAACTGCTGCATGGAGTAAACCACTTGATTATTTCCCTTTACACAGAGACAGTACATTCTGCAATAATTTCTTTGTTTTTCTAAACAAAACAAGTCAACTCTTCCACTGTTGAAACTCAGAATGCTGAGTGCAAGTGGGGGTAACAGCCTAACTACAAAACAGCAACTGGTCCACTGAAACGAAATTGAAACACAGAGGGAGGAGACAGGGATGTTCATTCAATCATTCGGGAGATGTGGGGTTGGTATTTATTGCCTATCCCTGAAGAAGGAGCTGGAGAACTTCCTACCCGACACCCAAGTTCTGGGGCATATCAATCCACAACAAAATAAATCCTGATTCGAGAACAGAGCTATGAAAAACATGGCCAACCAGACGAGTTCTAAGATTAAAAGCTGCATACAGCTGGATGAGGAAGGGAATCTCAGCAATGGGAATCATGGTGGAGTCTGGAATGAGGCAGTTTATAACTAAGAGTTCCCCCAGGAACAGCAGAGGTGAGGGAAATCTGTTTCTCTGAGGGTCTTCAGCTGGTGAAATTCTCTTGCCCTTTGAGCAGTCGGACTGGGGTTAATAGGGAAGTGATGACCCAGTGATATTATTGCAAAGCTATTAATTCATAGAATCAGCTAATGTCTCAGTGACCTGGGTTCAAATCCTGCCATGATGGAATTTGAATTCAGTAAAAAAATCAGGAATTAAGAGTCTAATGATGACCATGAATCCATTGTCAGTTGTCAGGAAATGTCCTCACCTGGTCTGGTCAACATGTGACTCCAGACCCACAACAATCTGGTTGATTCTTAACATCAGGTACATTTATCTGGAAATGTAACTGATGTTCAGAATCAACCGCATTGGTCAGAAAAAACTGAAAACATGGGGGGAGCAGGGATAGAGCTGGGATGGAGCTGGGATGGAGCGGGGATAGAGCTGGGATAGAGCTGGGATGGAGCGGGGATAGAGCTGGGATAGAGCGGGGATAGAGCTGGGATGGAGCAGGGATAGAGCTGGGATGGAGCGGGGATAGAGCTGGGATGGAGCAGGGATAGAGCTGGGATAGAGCTGGGATGGAGCAGGGATAGAGCTGGGATGGAGCTGGGATAGAGCTGGGATGGAGCAGGGATAGAGCTGGGATGGATCTGGGATGGAGTGGGATGGAGCTGGGATAGAGCTGGGATGGATCTGGGATGGAGTGGGATGGAGCTGGGATAGAGCTGGGATGGAGCTGGGATGGAACAGAGATGGAATAGGGATGGAGCTGGGATTGAGCTGGGATAGAGCGAGGATGGAACTGGGATGGAGCTGGGATGGAGCTGGGATAGGGCTGGGATGGATCTGGGATGGAGCTGGGATAGAGCTGGGATGGAGCTGGGATGGAACTGTGATGGAACAGGGATGGAGCTGGGATTGAGCTGGGATAGAGCGAGGATGGAGCTGGGATGGAGCTGGGATGGAGCTGGGATAGGGCTGGGATGGATCTGGGATGGAGTGGGATGGAGCTCAGATGGAACATGGATGGAGCTGGGATGGAGCTAGGATTGAGCTGGGATGGAGCTGGAATGGAACTGGTATGGAGCTGGGATGGAGTTGGAATAGAGCTGGGATGGAGCTGAGATTGAACGGGGATGGAGCTGGGATGAAGCTGGGATGGAACTGGGAAGGAGCTGGGATGGAGCTGGGTTACCTATGTACACCTATAGAAGCTGCAGTTGATGTCAGGAAGTTGGGCCTGGCAATGAGTGAAAGGGAGGGAGGTACAGGATCGCTCCTCCATTGTTGACAATGTGGCTCAGGGTGAGATATCGCTGCTGAAGGCACTCTGTTCAGGGTTGGATGGGGAAGGGAGTAAAGTCGAAAGTGAGAAAAATTCCAGGTAAATGCAGTTGGAACAAGGTGATATCATCAATAACGGACAGAGGGTCAGAAAGAGGAAGAGAGGACACCCAAGTTAGAGTTGATTCAATTCCTTTGAACCAGCACAATGTGAAAAATATGTTCAAAGATGTGAGAAGGGAGAAATGTTGCAATTGGAGTGGTAGATCTTCAAGGTCAGAGGGATAAAGAATATGTTTTCCGAAGGGGAGTGGGAATTAAGAATGCAGGGAAACCAGGCAGCATTTCTGCTGTGTGTCCATTCATCCCAGACTCTCCTGGCAGGGTCTGACAAAGGCTGTACTGCAGTCAATCCCACAGCTTCCAACTCCACATTACTCCATCAGGGTTGAGGCACATTTGGTCTGGTAAATGTTCCTTGCTTGAAGGAAGTGTACTTACCACCCGAGAAATATAAACATAATCCAAGCTGCCAATTTTAAATGCCAACTCAAGAGAAAGATCACCTGCTACTTGGAAAAGCATGGCCTAATTAGGAACAGTTCACATGGCCTTGTGTAGGACAGGTCATGTCTTACCAACTTGATTGACCTTTTCAAGGAGGTGGCGAAGGGGATCGATGAGGGTAGAGTAGTGGATGTTGATTGCATGGATTTTAGTAAGGCTTTCAACAAAGTCCCTCATGGTAGGCTCATCCAGAAGATCCATGGGATCCACAGTGATTTGGCTGCATGGATTAGAATTGGCTTGCCCATGGAAGGCAGAGGGTGGTGGTGGAGGGGTGTAATTCAGGCTGGGGGTCTGTGACTACTAGTGTTCCACAGGGACCTGTACTGGGACCTCTACATTTGTGGTGTACATAAATGACTTGGATGGAAATGTAGCTGGGTGGGTTAGTAAGTTTGCAGATGATACGAAGATCAGGGGAGCTGTGGACAGTGTAGAAGGTTGTCAAAGGATGTAATGGGATATAGATTAGTTGTAGATATGGGCAGAGAAATGTCAGATGGAGTTTAATCCAGGTGAGTGTGAGGTGCTGCACTGTGGGAGATCAAATGTTCAGGAAAAGTATACAGTGAATGACAGGTCCCTGAACAACATTGAGGGACAGAGGGATCGTGGGGTCCGAGTCCATAGCTCCCTGAAAGTGGTAACACAATAGATAGGGTGGTAAAGAAGGCATATGGCATGCTTGCCTTTATAAAAAATAAAACATAGAATATTACAGCGCAGTACAGGTCCTTTGGCCCTTGATGTTGTGCCAACCTGCAAAACCAGTTTGAAGCCCATCTAACCCACACTATTCCATTATCACCCATATGTTCATCCAGAGACCATTTAATTGCCCTTAAAGTTGGTGAGTCTACTATTGTTGCAGGCAGAGAGTTCCATACTCTTACTACTCTCTGAGTAAACAAACTACCTCTGACATCTGTCCTATATCCATCACTCCTCAATTTAAAGCTACATCCTCTCATGCTAGTCATCACCATCCGAGGAAAAAGGCTCTCCCTGTCCACCCTATCTAACCCTCTGACTATCATATATGACTCTATTAAGTCACCTCTCAACCTTCTTCTCTCTAACGAAAACAGCCTCAAGTTCCTCAACCTTTCCTCCTAAGACCTTTCCTCCATACTAGGCAACATCCTAGTAAATCTCCTCTGAACCCTTTCCAGCGCTTCCATTTCCTTCCTATAACGTGGTGACCAGAACTGTACACAATACTCCAAGTGTGGCCACACCAGAGTTTGTACAGCTGCAGCATGACCTCATGGTTCTGAAACTCAATCCCTCTTCCAGTAAAAGCTAACACACTGTATGCCTTCTTAAGAACCTTGTCAACCTGGGTGGCAACTTTCAGGGATCTATGTACATGGACACAGAGATCTCTCTGCTCATCTACACTACCAAGAATCTTACCATTGGTCCAGTACTCTGCATTCCTGTTATTCCTTCCAAAGTGAATTACCTCACACTTTTCTGCATTAACCTCCATTTGCCACCTCTCAGCTCAGCTCTGCAGCTTGTCTATGCCCCTCTGAAACCTGCCACACCCTTCTGCACTGTCTACACTGACCTTACTGTCATCCACAAATTTACTAATGCATCCTTCTACGCCCTCATCCAGGTCATTTATAAAGATGACAAACAGCAGTGGCCCCAAAATTGATCCTTGTGGTATACCAGTAGTAACTGAACTCCAGGATAAACATCTCCCATCAACCATCACCCTCTGTCTTTTTATAACTAGCCAATTTCTGATCCAAATCACTAAATCACCCTCAATCCTATGCCCTCTGTATTTTCTGCAATAGCCTACTGTTGGGAACCTTATCAAATGCTTTACTGAAATCCATTTATACCACATCAACTGCCTTACCCTCATCTACCTGTTTAGTCACCTTCTCAAAGAACTCAATAAGGTTTGTGAGGCATGACCTGCCCTTCACAAAACCATGTTGACTATCCCTAATCAACTTATTCCTTTCTAGATGATTAAAAAGCTTTCCATTATAACCCTTTCCAACACTTTACCCACAACCAAAGTATGGCTCATTGGTCTACAATTACCAGGGTTATCTCTACTCCCCTTTTTGAACAAGGGGACAACATTTGCTAATGGTCAGTCTTTTGGCACTATTCCTGTAAACAATGATGTTGTAAAGATAAAACCCAAAGGCTTGGCAATCTCTTCCCTAGCTCCCCATAGAATCCTAGAATAAATTCCATCCAGCCCAGGGAACTAATCTATTTTCACACTTTCCAGAATTACTAACACCTCCTCCTTATGAACCTCAATCCCGTCTAGTCTAATGTATCTCAGTATTCTCATCAACAACATTGTCTTTTAGTTTATTTAGTGCCTCTCCTATCTTCTTATACTCCATGCACAACTTCCCACTACTGTCCTTGACTGGCCCTAATCTTACTCTGGTCATTCTTCTATTTCCATATAAAGAAAGCTTTCGGGTTCTCCTTGATCCTGTCCACCAACAACTTCTCATGTCCCCTCCTGGCTCTTCTTAGCTCGCTCTTTAGGTCTTTCCTGGCTACCTTGTAACTCTCATCTGCTCTAACTGAGCCTTCACATCTCATCCTAACATAAGCCTTCTTCTTCCTCTTGGCAAGAGATTCAACTTCCTTAGTAAACCACTGTCCCCTCGTTCGACAACTTCCTCCCTGCCTGACAGGGACATACTTATCAAGAACACGCAGTAACTGTTCATTGAAAAAGTTCCACATTTGGATTGTGCCCATCCCCTGCAGTTTCCTTCCCCATCCTATGCATCGTACATCTTGCCTGATCACATCGTAATTGTCTTTCCCCCAGCTATAGCTCTTGCCTTGCGGTATATTCCTATTCCTTCCATCGCTAAAGTAAAGGTAACCGAATTATAGTCACTATTACCAAAGAGCTCACCCATCTCCAAATCTAACACCTGGCTGGGTTCATTACCCAGTACCAAATCCAATGTGGCATTGCCCCTTGTTGGCCTGTCTACATACTGTGTTGGGAAACCCTCCTGCACACATTGGACAAAAACTGACCCATCTAAAGTACTGGAACTATAGCTTTTCCAGTCAATATTTGGAAAGTTAAAGCCCCTCCTAACAACTACCCTGTTACTCTCCCTCCTATCCAGAATCATCTTTGCTATCCTTTCCCCTATATCTCTGGAATTTTTTGAAGGCCTATAGAAAACTCCCAACAGGGTGACCTCTCCTTTCTTTTTTCTAATCTCAGCCCATCCTACCTCAGTAGAAAGGTCCTCATCAAACGTCTTTTCTGCCGCCGTAATACTGTCCTTGACTAACAATGCCACACCTCCCCCTCATTTCACCACCTTCCCTGTTCTTACTTAAACATCTCAATCCCAGAACCTGCAACACCCATTCCTGTCCCTGCTCTATCCATGTCTCCAAAATGGCCACAACATCAAAGTCCCAGGTACCAATCTATGCTGCAAGTTCACCTACCCAGTGCTCCAAGCATTGAAGTAAACACACTTCAAACCACTTTCCTCCTTGCCAATGCCCTCTTGCGACCTTGAAACTTTATTTATGACCTCATTACTGTCAACCTCCTGTACACTGGAGCCAAAATTCAGATTTCCGTCCCCATGCTGAATTAGTTTAAACCCACCCGAAGAGCATTAGCAAACTTCCCTCTCAGGATATTGGTCCCCCTCTGGTTCAGGTGTAGACCATCCTGTTTGTAGAGGTCCCACCTACCCCAGAATCAGCCCCAATTATCCAGGTGTCAATCTCTCCCGCCTGCACCATACCTGTAGCCACGTGTTCAACTGCTCTCTCTCCCCAATCCTCATCTCGTTAACATGTGGCATGGGTAACAAACCAGAGATAACAACTCTGTTCATTCCAGCTTAAAGCTTCCACCCTAGCTCCTTGGTCAGGGAATTGAATACAAGAGTCAGGATGTCACGTGTAGCTTTATAAAACTTTGGTTAGTATTGTGTTGAATTCTGGTCATCATATTCCAGGAAGGATATAGAGGCTTTGGAGAGGGTACAGAAGAGGGTTACCAGAACGCTGCCTGGATTAGAGAGTATGAGCTATAAGGAGGTGCTAGAAAAATGTGGGATGTTTGCTATGGAGTGGCGGAGGTTGAGAGGAGGCTTGATAGAAGTCTATAACATTATGAGATGCATAGATGGTCAGAATGTGTTTCCCAGAATTGAAATGTTTAATATGAGGGGCCATGCATTTAAGGTGAGAGGGGGAAAGGTCAAAGGAGTTGTGAGGGGCAGGTTTTTTACATAGAGAGTGGTAAGAGACTAGAACATGCTGTTGGGGTGGTGGTGAAAGATTTATTTGGAGCATTTAAGGGACTTTCAGATAAGCGCAAAAATATGCACCAATGGAGGGATATGGACCAAGAGTACGCAGAAGGGATTAGTTTGATTTGGTGTCATGTTTGGCACAACATCATGGGCTGCAGGTCCTGTTCCTGTGCTGCACTGTTCTATGCACTGTGTTCTCTCTCTCTCTCTCTGTTCTCTCTCTGCCATGTGAGTGTGGGCTGCACCCATGAGGAAGTATGAACACAGCAGAGTGGAGACCTTGGCATCTTAAATCAGACTGAGCTGTGCCAGCCAGTCAGCCTCCTGCCCACACCTCCCCCTTAACCCCATCCCTGGAGCTTCAAGGGGTCAAATCTATGGGATTTGTGTCAGGTTGGGTTAGAGATTTCCCTGCAGCATTTGAGAAAAGAGGAATCCTGGGTCATGCAACCTCAACAGGACTATCTGGGATGAGTTCCTCCGACAGACACACTCTCTGCAGATCAAAACCTATTTTGCTTCACAATCTTATTTCAATTAAGAATCAGCTAATGGACAAAACAATCATTCATGCATTAGATTGAAACCGATACAATCCAGAAGAGGGACATTGGAAGCTCAGTGATTTATCAGGAAAATATTATTCAAGCTCTTAAGGAAGACGTGATTTGACAGCTTGGCCAATTTGTTCATTTTATGTTTACTTTCACTGAGAAAGCCCAGAACAATGCAATGGTCTTTTCTGTAATGACAGGAGATTGTATTTTGAGATTTCTACAAATCTTAACAAAGCGAGCAATTCTTATAAAAACAAAATCCTGCAGATTTTGGAAATCAGAAAAAAAACACTAAAAGTGCTGGAGAAACTCAGCATCTGTGGAGAAAGAAACAGAGATAATGTTTCAAGTCCAGTGTGACTCTTTCTTCAAAATTTCAACAGCTCTGAAAAAAGTTTATACCAGGCTCGAAATCTGAACTTTTCTCTCTCCACAGATGCTGCCAGAACAATTCTTACACCTAACGAGAATATTATTCCTCTCTCCAATTGTGTCCAACTAGCACTTTATCAGTTATGTATTTATTCATTCACAGGATGTGGTTTTCGCTGCTGAGGCCAACATTTATTGGCCAGCCCTAATTGCCTAGAGGCCAGTTAGGAGTCACACACATTGCAGCAGGTCTGGAGTCACATGTAGGATAGACCCAGTAAGGACAACAGTTTCCTTCCCTGAAGGACTTTAGTGAAACAAATTGGCTTTTTTCTAACAATTGACAATGGTCATTATTATATTTTAAAATTCATTTTTATTTTAGATTCCCTACAATATGGAAACAGGCCCTTCGGCCCAACAAGTCCACACCGACCCTCCAAAGAGCAACCCATCTTCCTTTGACTAATGCACCTAACACTACAGGTGATTTCCCATAGTCAATCCATCTGACCTGCACATCTTTGGATTGTGGGAGGAAACCGGAGCACCCGGAAGAAACCCACACAGACATGGAGAGAATGTGCAAACTCCACACAGTCGCCCGAGGTGGGAATCAAACCCAACTCCCTGGCGCTGTGAGGCAGCAGTGCTAACCACTGAGCCACCATGCCGCACTTTAAAAAGTGAATTCAAATTCCACCATCTGCTGAAGTGGGATTCAAACCCAGACCCACAATAAGGCCATCGCCTCCCTCAGTATCAGATATTGTACCATTGAGAATGTATTTTAACAATTAATGCTTGACCAATGTTTAACTTCTCAACCCCCTCCAAAGGAATGGTCTGCAACATTTTGATGTGGAATGAAAGTTCTGAGCAGGGTCTCTAACCTGGTAATCCTCCACCTCTTGTTGGGAGTGACCCAGTTGGGTAGCCAACAGAACCACCAAAGGGAGTCAGTGAAGTGTTCGTGGTGTCATGGAAGCTGTTAAAATCAGGAATCCTTGTGAAGACTGCAGTCTGGGGCTGGTTGGTGGGATCTGGTCCATAGCGTGGGTTCGTGTTTTGATTAAAGAACCCATCCCCATCTTCAGCTTGGGATTTTGTTGATGTCTTCTCTTTACAATGCACGCAGCCCATTATCTGAAAATCTGTAATTCAAGCAGAAAGGGCATTAATATCAGAAGTTGAAATCTTACACGTCAATCAGTTTACTTACCTGTCCCTTGTTCAGGAGCATAATGATATAAAAGGATGGACTGACTCCTGGGTGGTTCATTGTGGCTATGATGAGACCCCTTGTAGTTAAGACCATGGACCATAAGAAATAGGAATAGGAGTAGACCATTTGGTCCCTTAAGCCTGTTCCACTACTCTCTAGGATGATGGCTGATCAGACATTCCTCATGTTCACTATCCTGCCCTTTCCCTTGATACCCCGAATGATCAGGAATTGATCTGTCTTAGCCGTAAATATCCGCAAGGAGTCTGCCACGCCCAAGCTCTCTGTGACAAGGAGTTCCAAAGACTGTTGTGGCTTGTATGTGGCCTTGAATTTGGCAGCTGAGTGTGTGGGTGGGGGGATGAGGGGTGTTCTCAGTAGACGCATCAGCTGAGTGTGTGTGGGTGGGGTGTGAGGCGTGAGAGGTGTTCTCAGTGGGTGGTCCAGCTGAGTGTGTGTGGGTGGGGGGTGAGGAGTGTTCTCAATGGGTGGCCCAGCTGACTGTGTGTGGGTGGGGGATGAGGGGTGTTCTCAGTGGATGCCTCAGTGCCACTCACATCCCCCCCCCCCCCCCAGATTCAGGAAGGCCTGTGGGCTGGAATATTGGGACAGGCCCTGAGGTGGATTCACAATGAGTGGGCCACAGGAAGTTGGTGAAGCAGCCACAGAGTCACAAATATTCACTTTCAAAACCAATAATTCCAGCTTCCTGAGTGGACTGACCATAAGATCATAAGAGGTAGGAGTGAAAGTAGACCATTGGGTCCATTAAATACTGGATTAGTGGTGCTGGAAGAGCACAGCAGTTCAGGCAGCATCCAACGAGCAGCGAAATCAACGTTTCGGGCAAAAGCCCTTCATCAGGAATAAATTACCATTGGGTCCGTTAAGTCTGTTTACCTTTGGATAAACATATGGATAACAATGGAATAGTGTAGATTAGATGGGCTTCAGATTGGTTTCATGTGTTGGTGCAACATTGAGGGCTGAAGGGCCTGTACTGTGCTGGAATGTTCTATGATCTGCTCCACCTTTCCATGTGATCATGGCTGATCTGATAATCCTCAACACCACTTTCCTGCCTTTTCACCATAACCCTTGATTCCCTTCCTGATTAAAAACTCTGTCTGTCTCAGCCTTGAACATACTTAACAATACAACCTCTATAACACTCTCGGGTAAAGAATTCCACAGATTTACTCCCCTCTGAGAGAAGAAATTCCTTCCCATCACTATCTTTCATGGTCAACCCCTCATTCAGGGATTATTGCCTTTGGTCCTAGACTCTCCCATCAGGGAAAACAACTTTTCCACATTGACCCTTTCAAGGCCCTTAAGAATCCTGTATGTTCCAATGAGGTCACCTCTGATTCTGTGAAACTCCAGAGAGAACAGGCAAAACCTACTCAACCTGGTCTTGGAAGACAGTCCCTCCAATACCAGCCGAGTGAATCATCTGTGTCAGTCTATCTTTCCTTAGATTAGAGACCCAAAAGTGCTCACAGTATTACAGCTGCAAATGGATGAGTTTCTACATTCTGCCATCTACCCAGGATCCTGTTCACCTCCATAGCAATGAGCTTTTTCAGACATACACAAGTCTGTGATTGCCATGCAGGATGAATTGTGGGCTTTAATAATGACTGCTTGTATTTATGTGCCTCTAACATAGTACAAAGTCCTGTTTCCACTGTTACACTGTCAAAAAATATTTATCAGAGTGTCACATGAACAAATATTTAGGAAAATGGCCGAACGCTGTGGTCAAACAGACTGACTTTCAGGATTGTCTTAAAGGAGAGAAGCATGGGAGATGGAAGTGGTGTGGGTCAGGGAGAGGGGTGTGGGGCAAGGAGAAGGTAATGGGTGTGGGTCAGGGAGAGGGGTGTGGGTGTGGATCAGGGAGAGGGGTGTGGGGCAAGGAGAGGGTAATGGGTATGGGTCAGGGAGAGGGTAGTGGGTATGGGTCAGGGAGAAGGTATTTGGTGTGGGTAATGGGTGTGGGTCAGGGAGAGGGGTGTGGGTGTGGGTCAGGGAGAGGGTAGTGGGTGTGGGTCAGGGAGAGGGGTGTGGGGCAAGGAGAAGGTAATGGGTGTGGGTCAGGGAGAGGGTAGTGAGTGTGGGTCAGGGAGGGGGGTGTGGGTCAGGGAGAGGGGTGTGGGTCAGGGAGAGGGGTGTGGGTCAGGGAGAGGGTAATGGGTGTGTGTCAGGGAGAAGGGTGTGGGTCAGGGAGAGGGTAGTGGGTGTGGGTCAGGGAGGGGGGTGTGGGTCAGGGAGAGGGGTGTGGGTCAGGGAGGGGGTAGTGGGTGTGGGTCAGGGAGAGGGTAATGGGTGTGGGTGAGGGAGAGGGGTGTGGGTCAGGGAGAGGGTAGTGGGTGTGGGTCAGGGAGAGGGTAGTGAGTGTGGGTCAGGGAGAGGGGTGTGGGGCAAGGAGAGGGTAATGGGTGTGGGTCAGGGAGAGGGTAGTGAGTGTGGGTCATGGAGGGGGGTGTGGGTCAGGGAGGGGGTAGTGGGTCTGGGTCAGGGAGAGGGGCGTGGATCAGGGAGAGGGTAAATGGTGTGGGTAAGGGAGAGGGTAATGGGTGTGGGTCAGGGAGAGGGGTGTGGGGCAAGGAGAGGGTAATGGGTGTGGGTCAGGGAGAGGGTAGTGGGTATGGGTCAGGGAGAGGGTAAATGGTGTGGGTCAGGGAGAGGGTAGTGAGTGTGGGTCATGGAGGGGGGTGTGGGTCAGGGAGGGGGTAGTGGGTCTGGGTCAGGGAGAGGGGCGTGGATCAGGGAGAGGGGTGTGGGTCAGGGAGGGGGTAGTGGGTGTGGGTCAGGGAGAGGGTAGTGAGTGTGGGTCATGGAGGGGGGTGTGGGTCTGGGTCAGGGAGAGGGGCGTGGATCAGGGAGAGGGTAGTGGGTGTGGGTCAGGGAGAGGGGTAGTGGGTCAGGGAGAGGGGTGTGGGTCAGGGAGGGGGTAATGGGTGTGGGTCAGGGAGGGGGTAGTGGGTGTGGGTCAGGGAGAGGGGTGTGGGTCAGGGAGGGGGTAGTGGGTGTGGATCAGGGAGAGGGGCGTGGGTCAGGGAGGGGGTAGTGGGTGTGGATCAGGGAGAGGGGCGTGGGTCAGGGAGGGGGTAGTGGGTGTGGATCAGGGAGAGGGGCGTGGGTCAGGGAAGGGGTAGTGGGTGTGGGTCAGGGAGAGGATAATGGTGCAGCATCTGAAAGTGGCGCATGAAGAACAAAGAAGAAAGAAAATTTACAGCCCAGGAACAGGCCCTTCGGCCCTCCAAGCCTGAGCCGATCCAAATGTACTGTCTAAACCTGTCAGTCAATTCCTAAGCATCTGTCTCCCTCTGCTCCCCACCTACTCATGCATCTGTCCAGATGCATCTTAAATAAATCTACCGTGCCTGCCTCTACCAACTCTGCTGGCAACGTGTTCCAAACGCCCACCACCCTCTGTGTGAAGTACTTGCCGCGTGTATCCCCCTTAAACTTTCCACCTTTCACTTTGAAAGTGTGACCTCTCGTTATGGAATCCTTCACCCTGGGAAAAAGCTTGTCTCTATCCACCCTGTCTATACCCTTCATGATTTTGTAAACCTCAATCAGGTCCCCCTTCAATCTCCTTTTTTCTAATAAAACAAACCTAACCTACTCAACCTCCCTTCATAGCTAGCACCTTTCATACCAGGCAATATCCTCATAAACCTTCTCTGCACCCTCTCCAAAGCGTCCACATCCTTTTGGTAATGTGGTGACCAGAACTGTCCACAGTATTCCAAATGCAACCAACGTCCTGTACAATTTTAACATGAGTTGTCAGCTCTTATATACAACACCCCGTCCAATTAAGGCAAGCATACTATATGCCTTCTCGACCACTCTATCCACTTGTGCAGCAACCTTCAGGGTATAGTGGACCTGCAATCCCAGATCTTTCTGCCCATCAACTTTTCCCAAGGCTCTTCCCTTCATTGTATAACTAGCTCTAGAACTAGTCTTGCCTAAATGCATCACCTCACATTTGTCTGGATTAAAATCCATCTGCCACTTTTCCGTCCAACTCTCCAGTCTATCTATATCCTCCTGTATTCTTTGACAGTCCCTTATGCTTTCTGCTACACAATTAGAGGAGTACAGATATCCAGAGGATTGCGGTAATCATAGAATCCGTACACTGTGGAAACAGGCCATTCAGCCCATTGAGTCCACCTTGACCCTCCAGACAACAGCCCACCCATGAAACATTAACCAAGGCTCTGCCTTCCATCTCTGCTGGGTACTATTTCAAGACGGTGAGGTGAATACTTCCCCTCTGCTCTGGCCAATATTCATCTTTAAGTTAACAACCAACTAAAAGCAGATTATAGATCATGGTCACGATCACATTGCTGCATGAGAGAGTTCACTGTCTATAAATCGGTTGCTGCATTTCCTCCAATACTGACCAGACTGCCAATGAAATATATTGAAATAAAGTGACTTAAGATGTCCTGGGGTCATTAAAGACACTATGTAAATGCAAGTCTTTCATTTTTCGTACTTGCTTCTGAATTGTTACAATCCTAGCTCATGGTAATGTCGGGCAAGTCAGATCCTAAAACAAAACTTGGCTGAAGAGACCATTAGGTAAAAACAATGACTGCAGATGCTGGAAACCAGATTCTGGATTATTCCTGATGAAGGGCTTTTGCCCGAAACGTCGATTCTGAAGCTACTTGGATGCTGCCTGAACTGCTGTGCTCTTCCAGCATCACTAATCCAGAATGAAGAGACCATTAGTCATAATTCTGCCATTGATTTACCATGATTGTCAGTCACTGAAGATGCTCATAAGAAGCTAACAATGTTCGATTGACAAGAGAACATTATGGTTTCTTACATAAAAAAGAAAACAATTCACAAACTATTTTGAATTGTCTAAGGACTAGTTGAGATGGTCTTATAACAACTATCAGAAAAGTAGATTGAATATTTTACTCTAAACAACTATCTCGCAGATACTCAACCTAGAGACTTTAAAGTTCCTCGTTCAGGCTGTAATTGGTTTCTTTCCTGCAAACATTTGTTCAATGGTATTTTTTTCATCGATGCCTCTTTGTGAGGCTCCTAAACAAATTGCTAACACAGCTAACTTTGTTCTTAATGTGAGTTGGTCTCTGACATAGTAAAGCCTTCTGTTTCGGGAGTTTATTTTTCTCTGGCTAACTAATCAGCCTCTCAGGACTTTCTCTGATCTTCAACCAGCGCCAATTTGGGCTCTCACCCTGTGGGGAAGACAAGAAGCAAATCCTTTTGGGTTCCAATATCAACTCCTTGGGGGAGGGGGTTGGTTGTGTTCCTTGTTGCCAGGCACTCTGTGCCAGCAGGAAGAAGGGGGAGGGGGGCCCTAATGAGTACAAAGGCTCTCTCCCTGCCTCTGGCACCTCCCCATCAACAACCCCCACCTCCTCACTGCCAACTCCCCACTGACTCTGGACCTGCTCTCATTCACCTGTGACCTGGGTCACTTGCAGCTAGTGACCCCCAGCATATTTAATTTCCCACTTCAGACCCTGAATTGGCAGTGAGACAAGTAGATCACCCATATACCCTACAGGGGGCAGTGGATAGGAAGGGTATGGGACCCCCACTTACCACCTTCCACCTGATTTAATGCCTCCTATCACCACAAAGAGGGTATATAAAACTCCAACTACCTTTGTCAGAACTGAAAACGGTTCGAGTAAAAATAGTTTCTCAGTAAGAACAGCAGCAGGGAAAGGGAGCAGGTAAAATGACAAAAGGGAATGAAAGTGGAAGGTAAAAGACAGTCAGCAATGAGACAAGTAAAGAAACACGATGGGTCCAGAGAAGCTGAAAACAATAGAAGCAGAATCTTTGCAGAAGCTGCTGTTCAAATGATGAACGTGCATCAACCTCAAAAATTAACTCCAACTACAGCTTTCTCTGATTCACTCACTCTTTCCAGCTGTGTGTGTGTGTGTGTGTTTTTAACCTGATGTTTTTAATTGAATTGAAAGGAATGTATAATTTTTATGATTCAACATTTACATTTCTTCAAATTCAACAAAAAAGAAAAACTATGTGCATATCTATTCATTATCTGACGTGACCTTTGTGTATATCACACTTTAATGCTGCACTTCCCAATCTATAACACTGTAAAACCCAATAGCTGGTGTTTTGTTGAAGAACCTATTAGTTTTGAACTCTTGACCCTTTTGTATTCTCCACTATTTTTCTTGCACATAATGTCTGAACCTCTGCCACAATTGATGAAACTTTCCCCAATCTCCACTCTTCAGGAGCTGGAAATAGTTTGTTTTTAAAAGGTTTATGGTTCATTTTATTTCCCAGTAGACTCTCACTGTGACCATGCTCCTGTACAAGTGGAAGGCAGCATTACAGGATTCCTCTCAGTTATCGTTGCTGTTTGGATATATATTTCTGTGGATTAGGGATTGTTAATTTATTCTCCTGAATCAGTCAAACCCATCCACGAGAGAATGTCATAGTTCAGTACTTTGGAAGAAACCTTTAATTGGGAGACTTTTGGCAAACTAGCAAGGGGGAAGCGATGGTCAAGTGGTCTTATTGTTGGACTATTAATCCAGGTAATGTTCTGAGGACCTGGGTTCATAGCAGATGTTGGAATTTGAATTCAATAAAACTGATGGCCATGAAAACATTGCCAATTGCCAAGAAATGACCTAAAGGGACGGAAATCTACCATCCTTTCCCAGTCTGGCCTATATGTGACTTCAGGCCCACAGCAACGTGGTTGACTTGTTAATGTTCTTTGGGAAATTAGGGATGGGCAATAAATGTCAGGCTAGCCAGCAACACCCACATCCTGTGAATGAATGAAAAAAATTTACTTCTCATCTCTGAGGTTGCCAGGGTTGGAGGATTTGAGCTATAGGGAGTGGCTGAATAGGCTGGGGCTGTTTTCCCTGGAGCACCAGAGGCTGAGGGGTGACCCTATAAAATCATGAAGGGCATGGATAGGATAAATAGACAAGGTCTCTTCCCTGGTTGGGGGAGTCCAGAACTAGAGGGCATAGGTTTAACGTGAGAGGGGAAAGATATAAAGGGGACCTAAGGGGCAATGTTTTCAGGCAGAGGGTGATGTGTGTATGGAATGAGCTGCCAGAGGAAGTGGTGGAGGCTATTACAATAACAACGTTTAAAAGGGGTATGGATGGGTATATGAATAGGAAGGGTTTGGAGGGATATGGGCCGGGTGCTGGCAGGTGGGACTAGATTGGGTTGGGATAGCTGGTCGGCATGGACGGGTTGGACCGAAGGGTCTGTTTCCATGCTGTACATCTCTATGACTCTATGATACACTCAGCCTTATCTGTATGTCTTGGGGAAAATTATTCCCAGTGATTTGGCCAATATTTATCAGTCAATGAGAGATTAATTGTCAAAATTTATAATAGATGAGATGAAAGATGTTTAATATATATTTTTACTTCTGGATTTGGATTTTGAAATGGAGACAAATAGATTTTGGTTACTGTTATCTACTGTGGTTTGAAAGGATGCCAATATCTAATGGAATAAGGAAATTGGTAGTGGATATATTAATGGTTAAATGCCTATTAATAGTGGTATAAACTTGGAGAAGTAGTAATCAGTGGGGTGCGAGTCTTATGGAGTGCGGGTAACTGAATTGAAGCTAAAAGTTCAAAAACTGTTATTTTATAGAACATAGAACATAGTACATAAAACAATACGGCACAGAACAGGCCCTTTGGCCCTCGATGTTGCACCGACCTGTGAACTATTCTCAGCCCGTCCCCCTACACTGTCCCAAAATCATCCATGTGCTCATCCAAGGATTGTTTAAATTCCCCTAATGTAGCTGAGTTGACTACATTGGCAGGCAGGGCATTCCACGCCCTTACCACTCTTTGCATAAAGAACCTGCCTCTGACATCTGTCTTAAATCTATCAGCCCTCAATTTGTAGTAAGGCCTCCTCGCACACGCTGATGTCATCATCCTAGGAAAAAGACTTTCACTGTCTACCCTATCTAATCCTCTGATCATCTTGTATCTCTATCAAATCTCCTCTTAGCCTTCATCTTGCCAATGAGAACAGACCTAAGTCTCTCAGCCTTTCCTCATAAGACCTTCCCTCCAGACCAGGCAACATCCTGGTAAATCTCCTTTGCACCTTTTCCAGTGCTTTCACATCCTTCCTGAAATATGGGGACCAGAACTGTACACAATATTCCAAGTGTGGCCGCACCAGCATTTTGTATAGTTGCAGCGTGATATTGCGAGTGTCTTACATTGGTAGCAGAGGATGGTGGAGTCAAAATGTAAAGTTTTGAGGTATGATTGTCCACCTTTGTTTGGATAACTATTGGAACAACAAAAGAACAGCGTGGACCTATGTTACCTCTTTATCAATGAGGAAACAAGTTATGGCCTGAGCACTTTCATTATTGTACAGAAACTGGATAAGAAGCAATGTGTTCTTTAGATTTGGACCCTGATGATGTGAACATGGGTCGAACAGCTAGTTAACTTTCACTGATATCATTTATCCAAGAGATGAATTATTGACTGCTTATGAGGCATGAGCAGATTTTGACAAATATATAAAGATTGAGTCTAGTATATAATGGAATTCTGTAGATCACATGGAAGATTTCAAAATTTTCCAACGTGTGCTTGTATTGTTTCTATTCATTCATGGGATTTGGGTGTCTCTGATTGGGTCAGCATTTATTGCCCATCCCTAATTGCCCAGAGGGCACTAAAGAGTGAACATCTGGAGGGTGGGTGCACATCTACAGTGAATGGCATGGACTCACTAAAATATGATCAAGATTCTTTGAGTAAAAAGGATCCAAAAGGAAGAAATTGAAGGTTCTACCAGTTGTAGGTTTGGATTAATATTTCTCTAACATCTAAAAGAGTGGCCATTCCTTTTCAAACAGCTGGAATCAATAATTTATTTGCATGGATAAAGTGTTTAGTGAAACACCACCGTTAGTAGGTAGGCCATCAGTGAAGGAAGGAGAAAGTGAGGACTGCAGATGCTGGAGATCAGAGTCGAGAGTGTGACACTGGAAAAGCACAGCAGGTCAAGCAGTACCCGAGGAGCAGGAGAATCGATGTTTCAGGAATAAGCCTTACTGAGACTATTGGGAAACTAAAATGTCGATTCTCCATCAATGAAGGAAGCACAGTTGAAACTGGAAATCTCAGCAGATCAGGCAGCATCCATGGAGACAGAGCAAACTAACATTTCAAGTCTTGATAACTCTTCAACAGAGCTTTGACCCGCTGTGATCTCCAGTATTTTTTTATTTCAGTACAGATTCCAGCACTTACAGTAATTTGTTTGTATAGTTGAAACTGGATACAGAAAACAAAACGCTATTGTATTTGGAAAATATATGAATATTCAGTTTACAACATTGAACACTCCTGTATTCAGGAACTTACTGGAACATAACCTCTCAATAATGGAATTAAATGAGTGTAGTTGGCATCAAAAGATAGAAATTTAGAAGGCAAAAAGTCAATTGTTAAAATTGCATTGGTAATCTGGCCATCTGTTCTCCACAAGGTGAAAAGGTCTAGTCAGAGGATGGGGAATAAATGGGGAGAGTAGAAGTTCATGTAAGAGATCTGATAAATGTCAAATTTGTACAAAAAAAACAAAGGAGATCAAGGTAGCCAATAAAAAGTCTGCCTTTCGCAAGCGATTTCAACAAGACAGTGGCCGTGGATTTTATAGAATGCTGAGAAAAAAAAAATCATTTTATATTTTATGGATTTTACAACCAGATTTTGTCAATTAACCATATTTCATAGTTAGGATCAGAAAACATTTGTGGATAAGGTAATGGAAAAGTGAATATGGTCTGAACTTGGACCACTGACAATTTCTCACCAATAACTGGAGGGACAGGGAGTTTATTAATGTTGAATTCAGAGTTATGTGTGTGAAATTGAAACATAATAGTTATGATATCAGCAGCAGAAAGCCCTTTAGCAATGGGGTTTGTGAAAGGAATCATGCAGTAGTAGACAACATGGTTCATAAAACTTTGGCAGAACTGTCCAACTATATCTTATTGTCCCAGAATCGTATATGTTTCAATAATATCATCTCTTCTTAATTAAGATGAATAGATTTCTGGATGCGGTCTCACCAATGCCTGGTAAAGACCTATCTACTTTATTATTCTTTAGAATTTTAAAGGTTAAGGGGTGGTCTGATTGAAATCTTCAAGGAAGGCTAGATAAAAGATAAACTATTTCCACTGGCTGGGGATTCTAAAGCTAAGGGCATAGTCTGAGAATTAGGGCCAGACTGTACAGGAGAGATATTAGAAAACACTTCTACATACAAAGGGTTGGAGAGGTTTGAAACTCTTCCATAAATGGCAGTGAATACAGGATCAATTGTTAATTTGAAATCTGAGATAAATAATTATTCTGCTAAGCAAAGCTATTAGGGATATGGGTCAAAGACAGGGATATGGAGTTAGGTCAGAGATTAGCCAGGGTCAAATTCTGGTAAATGGGACTTGTTCAGATTGGGATGTCTGATCAGTATGGACGAGCTGGACTGTGCTGTATGACTCTATGATTCTATCTCATTGAATGGTAGTACAGGTTTGAGGGGCTGAATGGCCAACTTCTGTTCTTATGTTCCTCTACTCCATCCCTCCTGTAATATAGACTTTCATTCCATTAGCTTTCCCAATTACTTGTTGTATCTGCACATTAACTTCTTGTGATTAATATACAACGATACACTCAGATCTCTCTGCACTGTCGCATTCTGCAATTTCTCTCTATTCAAACAATTTACCATGTTTTTATCCTTCCTGCCAATCTACTCCATCTGCCAAGGTTTTGCCTATTCTCTTCACTCATCTGTACCATTTTTCAGGATTCTATACAAACTGAACATTCTGAAGAGCAGTCACCTTAGACTTGAAACATTCATTCTGTTTCTTTCTCCACAGATGCTGTCAGAGCTGCTGAGTTTCTCCAGCACTTTCTGTTTTCCTTTGTCCCTGAAATGGTGGTTGAGTCACAAACGCTTCTAAGAGCAATTTAACAAGTATTTTAAGATTCATTTGCATTGCCAAAGCCTGCAGAGATATGGACCAAAAGCTGGAACATGCGATTAGTACAGTCAGATCATTACAGGCCAGCACAGAGCCAAAGGGCTGAATGGCCTTTTCTGTGATGTGTTACTTTTAAAATAAAACTACTTAACTCACAAACCATTCCTCAAAATGGAAGTGAAAGGTGCAGACTTGCATTTATACAGGAAAGAACAATTTCCGTTTGACTAGTTAATTTTGTTGGAAGAATATTTTTTAATTCCATATATTTTAAGTAGCTGGCAGTACCACAAACCAGTCCCTGCAATTGCATACATTCCCTTTAAATTGTACTGATTTGGTTCTAATGTGAATAATTTTGTGTGTGTGTGTGTGTGTGCGCGCGCGCCTATGTGTCTGTGCATGCATGTGCTTATGTACATGTCTGTGTGAGATACTCTACCTCTGTGTCTGTATCTGTATGTGCCTGTGTCTATGTCTCTGTATCTGTGTGTGTGTGTATATACTGTGGGAGAGATGAGGAAACTGTAGGCAGGACAGTGTCTGTTCATCATGAACTCTCTTGATAGTTAGCAAAGTGTCACTGAGACTTAACAGATGAAGCTTGTTGATGCTGACACATCTGAGGTAAAACCCTACAACACAATGAGTAACACCCAACAGGGGCAAAAAGGAGAGGGAATCATTTGGAGGAATGCTCATCAATTTCCGTTGTGGTCCAGGGGCCTCTTGGAGCTCTCTGGCTCCGTTTGTTCCACTAGAAAACACCCTGCGGCTTTCTTGGGTAGTGGGTGAAGGATGTGGTGATGTGATGGAGTGGCTGGGGAGGGGTCAGCAGGCTGGGGACTGAGTTGGAAGGAGGATTTAAAAAAAAAGAAACAATGATATAAAAATCATTATTCTGCAGCTTTCAGGTTTCCATTAGGGGAAAATACCTCGATAATAATTCTTTTAAATAAAATATGTAAACACTGGAAAATGTGCAGATTTAGTTTTAGATAATAGAATGAAGAGCAAAAAGGCATACATTGTAACGAAACAGCACAGATGTAGAAATGCATGTGTGTGTGTGATTGTTTGTGAGAGGTACATGATTCATATTCAATCATCAAAGACTGCCTAAATATGTTTCAGCCACTACTGTTTCTAAATCCCTGAGTTAATAAGCAATTGAAAACAAGGATTGTCCTGGCATAGGAGCTGGGTGTGTTCACCTGTGGTCTTCAGTGCTAATTCCACCTGCCCCCCCCCCATCACCTTGCTCGCTCCATCCCAACCTCCTAGCCCAAAGAGTCAGGAAGAGACCGCAGGTAATTTTGCGGGGTAAATTAGGGATGCAACTGGGAATCCATACATTGAAACACAGGCTTAAACTCAATGGTCTGTTATAGAGTCATAGAGATGTACAGCACGGAAACAGACCCTTCAGTCCAACCTGTCCATGCCAACCAGATATCCCAAACCAATCCAGACCCACTTGCCAGCACCTGGCTCATATCCCTCCAAACCCTTCCTGTTCATATACCCATCCAAATGCCTTTTAAATGTTGCAATTGTACCAACCTCCACCACATCCTCTGGCAGCTCATTCCATACATGAACCACCCTCTGTGTGAAAAAGTTGCCCCACAGGTCTCTTTTATATCTTTCCCCTCTCACCCTAAACCTATGCCCTCTAATTCTGGACTGCCCCACCCAAGGGAAAAGACCTTGTTTATTTATCTTATCCATGCCCCTCATGATTTTGTAAGCCTCTATAAGGTCATCCCTCAAACTCCGACGCTCCAGGGAAAACAACCCCAGCCTGTTCAGCCTCTCCCTGTAGCTCAAATCCTCCAATCCTGGCAACATCCTTGTAAATCTTTTCTGAACCCTTTCAAGTTTCACAGTACCTTTCCGATAGGAAGGAGACCAGAATTACACGCAATATTCCAACAGTGGCCTAACCAATGTCCTCCCACATCTTCCCCAGAGTAAGGGAGAGGACCTTTGCAATACTTAAAAAAAAATTCCTCTTCATCTTCAGGTGTTCAAGCTCCAGTCTCCACCAGTAGGTGGGTGAAACTTAGAAAAACAGAGATTTACAACACAAAGAGTGATCTAGTTTGATCCCAGCTTCCAGCTCTCAGACTCTCACCCTCCTCAAGTGCATCTCCAAGAATTTCTTAAACATTCAGAGGGCTTCTTCCCCCTCCCACTTTCTCAGAGAGTGAATTCAAACCCACCCTACTGTACGTCTGAACTGCTGTCATCTTTGATTTTGATTTGATTTATTATTGTCACGTGGACCAAGATACAGTGAAGAGTATTAGTTAATGTGCTAACCAGACAAATAATTCCTTACACAAGTATAAAGTCACACAACGCCAGGTTATAGTCCAACACGTTTATTTGGAAGCACCAGCTTTCAGAGCGCTCCTCCTTCGTTAGGTGATTGTGATAAATCACCTGATGAAGGATCAGTGCTCCGAAAGCTAGTGCTTCCAAATAAACCCGTTGGACTATAATCTGAGGTTGTGTGATCTTTAATTTCCTACACCCCGGTCCAACACCAGCATCTCCAAATCATGATTTAAATAGGTACATCAGGGTAATAGAACAGAATGCAGAATATAGTTTTACAGCTCAGAGAAAGTGCAGAGAAAGATCATCTCTTCAGAAAGATGATCTGCACAGATAATCCTTCCTTCAGTCAATGAGTACACAAGCTGACATAGGGAGTGCCCAGCCCTGTGCTGAAGACCATGTAAAGTGCCTCAGAGAGATGAGGTGTTAGTTTGCTCATATTTAAAAGGTCAAGAAAAAAAGTCCTGGACATTCAGAAGAACTACTTTTACATTAACAAGGTGGTAATTATATTGAATACATGTGGAAGAAATCCAGCTGGGTTTCTAGAGGAAGCTAGATGGTGTTATATTTGCTGCCAAATGGAATTCAGTGTCGAAACACACTGAAAGATTACTGTGGATTGGTGGGCTTGGTGTACTGAAGGGTCTCAAATGTTTATTGTTATTATGAAGACATGACTATATTAAATTTCAATTTATTGACTGGAAACAGGACTTGGACTTAAAAATTTACTTTTTCAAACAGACTAAAATGATTTCAACCTGTTTTGTATTAGTATTCAATATTCTAACCCTATTGAGAGAAGTCTGTAAAACCCCAAGTGTTTTGAAGGACCTGTGTTCCTACCTTATTGGCAAGGTATCGATGGAAGCCCACTACAGTATTTAACAACTGGAGGTGAACTATTCAAAGGTTCCTTGCTTGGTTTTTAAGAGAATCCTCCAAATGGGCTAATTCAGTTATGTTTGGTATATACAGTTATACTTGAATTACTGCAGTTGGAGAGAGAGCACATGAGTCTAAGCCCTTTGCATGGTTAAAGTGTTTTATCAGACAGAAATGAGTGAAGAAGGTTAATGGCGCTTCAGCATCTTTCTCCCTCTCTCACTCTCTCTCTCCCCTCTCTTTTCCCCCTCTCTCTCTTCTCCCCCCCCAACCCCCACCTCCCAGCCCCTTCTTCTCCCCTCTCTGTCTCTCCCTTTCTCTCCCTCTCTCCACCCTATGGTAAGGATTGGAGCTTCTGTATTACTTTAACGTTGCTGCAGTAGACAGTGATTTTTCATAAAGAGAGTATTCAGCTGCACAGCAAAATAATCCAAGAAAACATCTCCAAGCCCCTAAGCGGTAACAGCAAGACCACTGAATTCTGCCTGCAGTCAGCAGAATCGCAAACTACAAACTCTGCATTTCTCTTATTTTTTATGGACTATAATTTGGCCAAATCCACCCTCGCCTCCTTCATTATCTGTACTTTCATGTTGTGGATATTGGAACCTATTTAAATCTGATCAGTTTTATCATAATCAACAAACCTCTTTCTTTGCTAAGCTTAAGAAAACCTGCACAATTACAGCAAGTAAGTGCACACTGAATTGGTAAGTATACTGTTAACCAAAAGAAAAAATGTCCTGTTGCAGTCAAATATGAAGATAGAACATAGAACATAGAACATAGAACAATACAGCACAGAACAGGCCCTTCGGCCCACGATGTTGTGCCGAACTTCTAACCTAGATTAAGCACCCATCCATGTACCTATCCAAATGCCGCTTAAAGGTCGCCAATGATTCTGACAAATAGAAAGAAAGATAGAAAGGTAATGTTGTGGTATTGCTGTGTAATATGCATGTGGTATCCACATATAACACTGACTTGTTACCTTCCTTCATATTGTCGAAAGACTTCTTCAAACTCAGTTCTCCACCAATGTCTTTGATTCCCTACTCTTCCTGCTCAATTCCCCAATCCCATACTCCGTGTACACATCAACCACCTTGCCCCTCACTGTAAAGAGTGCTGAGATGATTTAGAACATAGAACATAGAACAGTACAGCACAGTACACGCCCTTCAGCCCACAATGTTATGCTGAGCATTTATATTAATCTAAGATCAACCGAGCCTACACACCCCTCAATTTACTGCCATCCATGTGCTTGTCCAGCAGGCACTTAAATGTTCCTAATGTATCTGTTTCTACTACCACCCACTGGCAGTCCATTCTACACATCCCCCACTCTCTGCGTAAAGAACCTAACTCTGACACTTCCCCTATGCATTCCTCCAATCACCTTAAAATTATGAGCCCTAGTAACAGCCATTTCTGCCCTGGGGAAAGGTCTCTGGCTATTTACTCTATTTATGCCTCTCATTACCTTGTGCATCTTACTGCTCATGGGAAGCAATCACATTAAAACAGCTTACTGTTCTGTTGTCAGTTCACCAATATTTACAGGTAGGACTCCAGCTCAAAATGTTCCCATTATTTTTGCTCATTTCCTTAGCTGACATGTAATCTCCTGACCATTCACAGTAAACATAGAATCCCTATATAGAGTCATAGAGATGTACAGCACGGAAACAGACCCTTCAGTTCAACTCGCCCAATCCGACCAGATATCCTAAACTAATAATGTGCCATTTGCCAGTACTTGGCCCATATCCCTCCAAACCCTCTTTATTTGTATACCCAACCAGATACCTTTTAAATGTTGTAATTGTACCAGCCTCCACCCCTTCCTCTAGCAGCTCATTCCATTGTGGAATCAAGCCATTTGGTCCATCATGTCCCCAACAACTCACCCCAATTCCTGAGACCCTGCATTTCCCACGGCTAACCCACCTAGGCTGCACACTATGGGCAATTTAGCATGGCTAATCCACCTAAGCTGCATATCTTTGGACTGTGGGAGGAAACCAGAGCAGCTGGAGGAAACCCACACAGACACAGGAGAACATACAAACTCCACACAGTCATCCGCGGGTGTAATCAAACCCGGGTTCCTGGCGCTATGAGGCAGCACTGCTAACCACTGAGCCACCATCAGGACCTTTACAGTTCACATGTTCCATGAATGGTGTAGTTGAGAAAAAACATTATGTGATTTGAACCTTAGAAACAGAAGCTTTTTTTTGGTCTTACATCTACCAATAAGATCGTTGTATTTTCAGTTAGTAGGCAATTATTCCATCTGCGCTTTGCATTTATTTAGATTTTTCTTTGAGAAACAAATGCCTTTTCTGAAATGCTAACGCTCAATTACACCGGATACTTACAGAAAATGTTCTTATGAAGTGTGATGACTAATATCAGGCTTTTGATTCACAATTGTGTCATGACAACAATCAATTAGGAACTGTCAATTTTTACATAAATCACCTGATTTAATATCTAAGTCTTTTGTGCAGTGAAATGATTTCACTGAAGATAGAAACAAAAACAGAAATTGTTGGTCAGATTCAGTAGGTGTGACAGCATCTGTGGGAAGAAGGCAGAGTGAATGTTTTGAGTCCAGTGATTCTTAATCAGAACTGTTAGCAGCTGGAAAATCATGGTGATTATGCTGAAGACAAAGTTAAGTGGAGGAGGGATGTAGCGACTGTAGCAAGGTCAGTGAGGTGGACATTATAGAATACGAGTTCCCTGATTGGGGCTGTTAACCTGGTCCAGTCAGGGAGCCCTGGCTGACAGGAGTGTCAGACATCCTGTTTACACTGAGAGCTGATCTGAGGGAGCTGGATCAGTGCCAAGGACTCTCCGTGTGTGAATAAAGGGGGACTTGGTGATGGGATAGCAGCCTCTGTGGAGTTATTTCAGCCAGAAGGGGAGAGGTGAGCAGATAGGTGGAGATGGAGCCCAGGGAGAGAGGGAGAGTGATATGAAAAGGGTCAGTAACCAAGGAGATTACAGAAAGCAGGCCAGGTCAGAAGAAAAGCTGAATAAGTGATAATAGCAACTGTGAGTAGGAGGCACTGGGTAAGCTGTACTGAAAACAAAGCATATAATATGAAAAGAGACATGGAGTAGGTGGCAATGGTGAGTGTGCTAAAAACAAGGCATGTCATAACAGGACTGGGTGTGGGGGTGGATAAAAACATGGAAGGATGGAATCAAAGTCTAAAGTTATTTAACTCGATGTTGAGTGCCCAAGAGAAGAATGAGATGTTGTTCTTTGAGCTTGCTGCCGTCAGTATGGTTTCCTCTACCTTGTGGAGACAAAATGTAGACTGGGGTGAACACCTAGGTTCTGTTCTGCCAAAGATAACCCTGAGCTTCCAGTTACCTGCTGCTGCGACACCCCACCGTGTTCCTTGGTTGACACCTCCATCTCAGGTTTGATGCAGTGATCCAGTGAAGCTCAGTGCAAACTGGAAGAATAGCACCTCATTTTCCCCTTGGGAACACTACAGCCTCTAGAACTCAACATCGAATTTAATAACTTTAGAGCCTGATTCAATCCTTCCATGACCGCGCACACAGTCCTGTTATAATATGTCTTGTTTTTAACACTCACCCATTGCCACCCACTCCTAGGCCTGTTCTCACATTACATGGGTTGCTTTCAGTCCAGCTCACCCATTCCCCCCTACTTAGCAATGTTGAATGATTTATTTTTAGTTGTCACATGTACTGAGATAGAGTGAAAAGTGTTGTTTTGCATGCTCTACAGGCAGATCATACCATATAAAGTGCATCAGGGTAGCAGAACAGAGTGCAGAGTGTGTTACAGCTGCAGAGAAGGTACAGAGAGATATCAGAATGAATACACAAGAGGTCCATTCAAAAGTCTGATAACAGCGGGGAAGAAGCTGTTCTTGTATCTGTTTGTATATGTTTACAGAATTTTATATCTTCTGCCCAATGGAAGAGAGTGGAAGAGAGTATAGTTGGGGTGAGAGGGGTCTCTGATGATGTTGGTTGTTTTTCCAAGGCAGTGGGAACTGCTGATGGAGTCAGTGGATGGAAGGCAGGGTTTTGGGATGGACTGGGCTGTGTTCACAGCTCTCTGTAATTTCTTGCAGCCTTGGGAAGAGTGGTTGCCATATCATGCTGTGATGGATATGAACAGAATACTCTTAGCTCTGATTATCACTTTTTCAGTTGTTCTCCTGTCCTGGCCTGTTATCCATTATTTTCTTGTCTACCCTCCCCTTTTATATTTCTCTCTGTTCTCTCTCTCTCTCTCTGGACTCCACATATCCACTCACCTCTCCTCTTCATCCCCCAACCCCCAACCTTCAACCTTCAACTTCATCTTCAGTGTAAATACCAGTTTTCCCTCATTACTAACAGTTCTGATAAAGAGTCAGCAGATTTGAAACATTAACTCTATTCTCTCCACAGATGCTACCAGATGTGTTCAGTTTCTCCAGCAATTTCTGTTTTTCTTTCAGACCTCCAGCATTCGCACCTTTGTTTGATTTTAAATAGGAAAGACATTGATTTAAAAATGGCCACAGTGACTATCTGACCATAGGTTAAAGCAAGCTTCAGTAAACCAATGTTGAATAAATAAATTATCTGAACTGAAATTAGCACTTCAATCAACAATTTTTCAGAGACTGGAACCCGTCAAGTGTGACAAAGTTTGCATCTAATATTTTTCATTTACACCAATCAGATAAGCTTCACCTATTGGGGATGAAAGACCCAGCTGTAATTACTAGCATGGAAACAATGACCATCGGCCATTGGAATATTTAAATTAACTGGAGCTCAGGCAATTGATTTTGTACAGCAAAGAAGCTGGATCTGTATTAGTAACACTGGAAAAGACTCTCATTCTCTCTCTATTCTCACACAGGAAGGACAAAGTGACTGCTGATAACACCAAAGGGAGAAACATGTGAATATGAGAACTTAAGATAGCTACAACATGCACAGCAATGTTGATCCAATACAGCAGTAACCAACCGGGGTCTCACATTAACAATGTGTGCTCCAGGACACCTTGAGAACATATGCATCTGATTTTTGTGCATTTGAAGATGAAGCAATATAATTTCAAGGTGCAACTGTCTCAGTCTCCCTTTTGTAGAAGCCCTGAAATGTCATTGATGAATTGTTGCTTTGCCTGAACTAAAGGGATTGGAAAGCTGAAGATTCTCAGCAAACTGCAAGCCAGGAGGCTGGGCTGTCAGGAGAAATGGAAGATATTGTTTCCACTTTCTGCATCAACCTCCACTCTTGTCTATGACAAACAAATCTCACAGAATATTGTTGCATCAGTGAAAACTTGCAAATTTTCTATGATAATGAGTTGTCTCCTGATTATTGCCCTGTGTTCTGGCGGTTAATCCCAGCCACATTCAGAACACAGAAAGACCTAAATCGTACATGGCTAATGGTTACGGTTCATTACAATCTGAATGGAATGGCTGGTACTTCAGGAAGTAGCTCCACATACTCGAGGAATAAGCTGCACGCCAACAAGTTAATTCTTTTAAAAATTGTTTCTTTCACTAACGCTTCTGTGAGATAATTTGGAAACTATAATTGTTAAAGTTAAATTTTACTTGGTCAAACTTTGCCCATCGGTGAAGCTATTCTCTCTAACTGTATTCTCTATTAATGTTGAGGCAGGAGAAGGAATTCATGTCATCAATGATGTGGATGTGTAGGGGGTTGGACTGAGGTGGACACAGTCAGATTTGTGACTTTTTTGTCATTGTGTCTCTGCCTTAATTAATCAGATCATAGATCATCCCTTCACTTACTATTCAGCTACACTTAACTCACACCGGCGTAATTGAGAACTACAGATGTTGGAGGTTAGAGTTAAGACTGTGGTGCTGGAAAAGCACAGTGGGTCAGGCAGCGTCCGAGGAACAGGAAAATCGATGTTTTGGGCAAAAGTCCTTCATCAGGAATTTTTCTGCCCCTCAGATGCTGCCTGACCTGCTGTGCTTTTCCAGCACCACATTCTCAACTTTACTCACACCATCTGACACTTTTGATCATCTGCAGAGACTTGTTATTCAGCCTGTCGACACTCCAATCACACTATTTGTACTGTCCTTTGACACTCTTAATTACCTGGAATTATCTGACCATGATCTCTCCGCCTATAAACTCTGTGCCTGTGTGCTTTCCTCCACTTCACCTGATGAAGGAGCAGCACTCCGAAAGCTTTTGATTTCAAATAAACCTGTTGGATTATAACCTGGTGTCATGTGATTTCCGACCTCATGTAATCTAGGCCCTGGTTGTAACATGCTGCAGAAGCATTTAATTTATGTTTGTTCAAACAATACTGCATGTTCCCCTCATATCAGTAAGTACTCCTTATAGATAGCAAATCTTGCAACAAATTGTTAACAGCAAGCCAAAACAAAACCATGACTCACCTGAAATTATCACACAATATGTTGTAAGGTATAATTTACGTTGACAACGTTCACTGTATGTGATGGGAAAGCAGTTGTGAACAACAGGACAGTTTTGATTCAATTGTTTTTGTTCCAAGGGAGTCTTTCAATTGCACTCCAACTGAACCTTTCATTTGATGGCATCCTGGTCCCTTTGTTTAAGAGCTGGATGCTTCAGTCAGGCAGGAGCAGTATGACCCCAGATTAATCAACACATTGTACCTCTTCCTCACACCACATATAAACAGTGGACGAGATAGTTTGAGATAAGCCTGGACGTTTATTGGCATTTAGTTCACTGCTCAGTTGAAGAAGACTCTAGCTTCATTCTCATCAATAAGTACATTTATGTTCTGCAACATAATACATATCTAAAGCTTTACTTTTCCTGAAAGAGGAACAGAAAGTGCTGGAGAAACTCAGCAGGTCAGGCAACACCTGTGGAGAAAATCAGAGGTAAGATTTCGGGACTAGTTTCTTCAGAGCTGCGTGTAGTTAGGAAAAGGTGGTATTGATGCTGAAGGCACGGGGCTGAGGGTGGAAGGAGTAAGCAATTGGTTTTCCAAACATAAACATAATCATTAACACTTTGGTTTCTTAGTGCTCACATTGTTAATGGCACACATTGCAGTTGTGGTTGAGACCCCTCCCTTGAGAAACAGGCTGCCACACAAAGATAAGATGGAGGTGCCAGTGGTGGATTAGGGTGGACAAAGTCAGAAGTCACATGACACCAGGTTACAGTCTAACAGGTTAGGGATAGTCAACATGGCTTTGTGCGTGGGAATTCATGTCTCACAAACTTGATTGAGTTTTTTGAACTGTGGGAGGAAACTGGAGCACCCAGAGGAAACTCATGCAGACACGGGGAGAATGTGCAAACTCCACACAGACTGTCACCCGACGGTGGAATCGAACCCAGGTCCCTCGAACTGTGAGGCAGGGACACTTTAAATTTGAACAGTTTCCTCCTGTCCTCATGTTCCATTAGAGAATTGTTACAATGCAGAAGGAGGCCATTTGGCCCATCATGTCTGCAGTGGCTCTCTGAACATTTTGACATTGTGCCAATCTCCAGCATTTTCCTGAATATTGTTTCTGTTTAAATAATTGTCTCAATTAAACCTGCCTCCACTTACAGCTCCAGGCAGTATTTTCCAGGCCTGAGCTACCCAAAGCACCAGGCAGTGCTTTCCAGGCCTGAGCTTCCCATAGCTCCGGGCAGTGTTTTCCAGGCCTGAGCAAAATATTTTTTCTTGCCTTGCTTTTGCTCCTTTTGCAAAACACTTTAAATCTGTTTCCTTATGTCCTTGACTGTTTTACGAGCAGCAATACTTTCTCCCTGTTTCCTCTGTCCGGACCCTTCATTACTTTGAAAACTTCAGTTAAATCTCCTTCCAGCCTTCTCCTGTCCATGAAAAACTATTCCAACTTCTTCAAAGTTTCCTCATTACTGAAGTTTCTCATCCCTGGAAGCATACATGTAAACCTCTTTCTGCACTCCCTCCAATGCCTTCATATCCTTCCTTCAGTCTGGTACCTAGAATTGTTCACAATACTCAAGCTAAGGTCTAACCAGCATCCTTTATAGGCTCAACATAACCTGCTCTTGTACTCTATGTGCCCATTAATAAAGCCAGGATGCTTTATGTTTTATTAATAGCTCTTTCCATCTGTCCTGCCAACTTTAAAGATTTATGCACAGGTTTCTCTGCTCCTGCTCAACATGTAGAACAGGACCTTTATTTTGTATTGTCCTTCCATGATCTTTGGATCATACGATTCCTGATGGTGAGCTTCATCTGCCACCTATCAGTCCATTCCACCAACTTGTCACTATATTTTGATGATCTACATTATCCTCCTTACATTACACAATCCTTCCAAGTTTTCTGTTGCCTTCAAACTTCAAAATTATCACCTGCACACCAAGATCTAGGTAATCTTTACATGCACATCAGGAAAAACAAGTGTCCCAAATCTGAATTCCAATACAAACCTTCCTCCAGTATGGAAATCACCCATTAACCATTACACGGTGTCTTTTATTGCCCAGTTAATTTTGTATCCCTGTTGATGCTGACTTGTTTATTCTGCGACCTATCCCTTCCCTCACAAGTCTGTTACGTGGTGCTGTATCCAATGACATTTGGAATTCCATGTACACCTCCCCATTGACCTTGCTCTCATCAATCCACTCCATTACGTTTTCAAAATATTTCAGCATGATAGTTACACAATTTTCCTTTAAAAAATCCATGTTGACTTTTCTGAATTCTTAAGCATAATATTTCGATGTGACTATTAATTTTATTCCAATTAATTGTTTCTGGAATTTTCCCCACCACTGAATTTAAGTTAACTGGTATGTAATTTTTGGGCCGATCTTCAGAACCTTTTTTGAACAAGGACATAATGTTTACAATTCTCCAAACCTGCGGCACCCAAATCCAGGGGAAATGGAACAGTTACTGCCAGAGTCTCTGCAATTTCCAAGCCCACTTCCTTCAATGTCTAATCTGGTCCCAGATTACTGGCAGTTTATCCAATACCTCCTCAATATCAATTTTAGATGCTTCTAATCAGTTTCCTCCTCTGTCTCCACCTATCTCGCTGATAAAGACAGATGAAAAGTATTCATTTAACACCTCAGCCATGCCTCCTGGCTTTATGTAAAAACAATGACTGCAGATGCTGGAAACCAGACTCTGGATTAGTGGTGCTGGAAGAGCACAGCAGTTCAGGCAGCATCCGAGGAGCAGTAAAATCGACACTTCGGGCAAAAGCCCTTCTTCAGGAATCCTGATGAATGGCTTTTGCCCGAAACGTCGATTTTACTGCTCCTTGGACATTGCCTGAACTGCTGTGCTCTTCCAGCACCACTAATCCAGAATCCTGGCTTTATGCGTCATTCCCCAAATGCAAAATAAATCAGTGAATGGTCAGGGAGGAAATTTAAGTTAATACTTTACCATATCTGGCAATCCTTTTTCTCTGTTCTTCCCTAAGATCCCTGTGATTATTTGCTGGAGAATGTCTCCCTTCAATAATTCAGTCCATTGTTTAGACCTCAAGTGTGAGTGCCAGTGAACAGTTCAAACAGATGCAGCGAGAGACTGACATGCATTTTCAGCTGGTATAGTGGCCTATCATTCCAATAAAAAATGCATTGCTGCTTTCCCCAGCTTAGCTCAGGGCTATGGAACTCAACTGAGGTGGCTGTATCTCTGATTCAGAGCATAACCAAGGTCCAATCTGAAAACCTCTTAACTATATGCTTTAGCTTTTCACTGTCATCTGTAGGTAAACCACAGTGGAGCTTATCAATGTTTTTTGAATTTAACCATAGGTGAAAGATTGAAGCCTGAATCTTTATATGTTTGTATGTGGATAAATCTCAAACAAAGCCCTACAGAGCTAGGATATTACTCCAGATCTACTACTAAATGACAATGGTGTTACTGAATATTAATATGATATAATATACAACACTGTACAACCAAGGTGCAATATTAATGAAGAATCATCTTGACTCGAACGTTAGCTTGCTCTCTCCCCATGGATGCTGTCTGACCTGCTATGATCTCTACCATTATTTTTTCAGTGCAACACTGAAACGTTGAGTTGATGAAAACTTTTGACACTCGAAGTTTGCGATGAAGACTCAATGCAAAAACTTGTATTCCTTTGGATGCCTCAAAAGTATCAAACTATAGTTTCCCATAGCACTTACAAAATATTGATAGTGTTGCATAATTCAAGATATACCAATGCTTCATGGCAGTGGCTGGAGATTTTTGCTTCTATAATCATTTTTCTGCAATTGTTTAATTGTTCACTTGCACGAGGGATAAAGAAGGGAAACTTCAATCGATAAATCCATTGTTTTGCAAACTGCTCTAGTAACTTTGTAAAGATATTAAATAATTGTGATTAATGAGTGAAATACTAAATTTTCTTTGCTAGTTTTAGAAAGGTAGATTTTGAACCAATATACAAGCATAAAATACTTCGAAATTCTTTTATTGAACAACACACATTTACTGAGCTACAGCACATTGCATTTCCCAGCTGTCCAGTAATGAACTTAGTGCCATCAGTGCTTTCAAAATTTTAAATGCTGACAGCATTTGGAATAGTGGATTAGAACAAACTCTGTTAATCTCTGGGATGCAGATCCAAATTCAGTTTAGATTAATGGGGTGACAGTCCCTTTGTTATTTATGTGACAAGAGTCTTCATTGAATGGTTTGGAGGCATCACTAACCATTTCTAAGACGTCTCCTTGAATCTGCTGCAGAAAACTGGAAATAATTTGACACTAAAGGGAAAGCTTTATCCATTGCTATTACAGCATAAATGTGAGCTTAAGGAAAGCATTGTAGTTTTATACAAACCGTGAGCATTGGAATTCTATCCCCCCTGTATACTGACAATTTCATTTTGCAGATTACAAAGATGGTTGAATATTGCAGAAAATTAAAATATCACACTGACATAGTTAAAAATGTTCTACCGAGAATGAGCCTACTGGAATTTTATTGGCAGGAAATAGGTTTATGTCGTTAGCACAGGATAGACACCCCACTTCCATTTGTTGCAAATTGTCCCAAGTGCTTCACAACAATTCTCAACATGAAGGTAATGTGATATGAGGACAGGTTGGCTAAAGAGACAGGGTTTAAGGAAGGGATTCCACAGTATACTGTCCACACCTAGTGATTTTCTCAACTGCATGTCTTGAAAACTGCCCAAGTGCACTGTGAAATTTTGTACAAAGGTAATGCAAATCAATGTAAAACACCCACTGGGTTGAAGCATGAAGCTGAATTCTTGAGACCCGTCTTTGCATGTGCTTTGGCTGACTGCGGTACATGAATATCGGATGATCTCTGTCCATGTTATTGCTGGACTCTTGTCATTTCTGACAACATTCCACTGTGAGCTAGTTACAAACAAGAAATTTTACCTTTGAAATTTAGAGCCCTGAACTTAGTGCAGTGCGTGGGACAGATGTAGGGCCGTGAATAGGTAGAAATAGTTGAGTTGGGCAGATTTCAAAATGTGTCTGTGCCCCCAGATAACAGTGTATGTTTTCTGGTGGATTTGAAACATTAATGCATTTGAATCTTCTTTAGCTTGTTATATGCACTATGTTGCAAACCTCTCTCGTAAGACCATAGCCATTGTCAATGCAAGTAAATGTGGCATCATCGGCAATCAACTGAGTGAAAAAAACGTGGATGTGCTGTCGAATTATTTGTCTCGCTGAAGTATGTTAGTGAATAGTTTGGTCTATGCACCTAATGGCATATCTGCCAATGTTGGAGTGATGAAATTTGGGGATATTTAAGAGGCTTGAACTGGACAAAGTCCTTGGAAGTTGTGCTGCCAATCATAATCAATTAATGTTAACATGAAACAAAGAAAACAGAAATTGCTGGTGAAACTCAGCAGATCTGGCAGTATCTGTGGAGAGGAAAATACAGAGTTAATGTTTTGGGTCCAGTGACTTCTCTTCTGTCAGTTAATGTTATTTGGACCCATCAGTTACATTGCCAACTTATGATTCAGTCTCAACTTCCAGTTATTGTACTTGTTTGCACAATACCTGATGTAGAATCATTATGGCCAGTCAATCAGTAGTAAGGGAATCAATTCAATATTCAAACTGAAAACATTGAAGGGGATGTTAGTTTCTTTCTTTCTAATTTAGTGTCACTGACATGTTGAATGATGAACCATAAGTGGCTTTCGAAACTGGAACATTTAAGAGAGAAATGCTTAAAAATGAAAAATAATAGATTGAGAAAAAGCACAATAATTAGAATTGGATAAATGCATTGTGGAAATCAGCAACAGTGAAGATTGTGTTGACAGTATAGCCTCTTATCACAATGACTATTTCTATAATAATTATAAAATGCATTTTCCAGTCTTTGCAAATGACCAAATTATCTTCAACATTTTGCCGATCTCTAACACAGGGGAAGGGAGGAATGAGGTTTTGGATGTGGATGTCCATGAGGCTGCTGCAGTGCCAGGAGGAGACCAGAGGAGATATTACCAGTTAAGAAGATAATCCTCATATTGCTAATATTTTATAACCAGTCAACTATCAAGTCTGGAGCCAAGATCGCTGGTTTACAAGGTCACTTCCAGAAGTTGCAGTGAGCTTTTGCAGATCCTCTCAAAGTCTTCCTAATCTCTCAGCTAGTGCCTGAAGTCAGTATGCATCTTGATTACCGTCATTGTCCTTTTGTACACTGCTTGCTGTCTTGCTATTTCATACACATTTTAAAAATGCTCCATACAGAGATAGCTTTTCAAAAGCTTTACCACAGCCTGAAATCCAATTTTCTGTTCACTTGCCAAACTACAGAAGGTCAAATGAGAAGACTAGTTTAATGAAATAACAATACTGAAATGTACAGGATATTGCAAATAATTCTGCAATCTTGGTTGCTGATGTACCTGACTTTATTGTGAAAAGGTAAAAGTGGCTTTTGTCAGTTAGTGTCTGTTGTGATGTTCTATAGATCCTCCTACTTTCCTTCCTCAATTTGCTGTGACAAGACCACACACTCTTAGGTCATTCTGCCAATTCACTCCATTTTACTGGATTAGTGTAAAAGGGAATTCACTTTATGGTTGTTATTATAGAGTAATTACCTCACTGCAGTCAAGTGTCACACTGTCCCTGGATTTAAAAGCAAGCTTCAATTCATTTAATTCTCAGGAAAGTCAGACATTTCTAAAAAAAAAATTGCCTCTTTCTAAAATCTTCTATCATTCAGTACAAACCCACCATTCCCACTAATGCATTTCCCCTTTCAGCTCAGTGTGTGTAATAGCAAGACCCGCAGTAAGACCCAGAGGGTTTGTTTCAGGAAGATAATGAAGCTTTCCTAGTCTTGTCAATGTTTTTATCGTGATAGGGAACTTTGCATTGTTCCAATTAACATCTTAGCCAATGACAAATCAGATTTGGTCAGTATCTTAGCCCGAATGATAGTTAATAAATGTCTTCAAATACTGGGATCACAGATTGGAGTCTTGTGGTTCATGCCTAACTCAGTTGGCTGCTGCTTAACAGTCAAAATAAGCTTGTTGTAAGACATAGGAGCAGAAGTAAGCTGTTCAGCCAATCAAGTCTGTTCCTCAATTTAATTTCACTTTCTTGCCTTTTCCCCATGATCCTTCATTCCCTAATTGATTAAAAATCTCTATCTCAGACATGAAAATGTGTAATTAATGTGTCATTACTGATCATGAGACAAAAGGAACAATTATGGATAACGATGAATATTTGAGCTCAACAGGGTGGCACGGTGGCACAGTGGTTAGTACTGCTGCCTCACAGTGCCAGAGACCTGGTTTCAATTCCTACCTCAGACAACTCTGTGTGGAGTTTGCACATTCTCCCCATGTCTGCATGGGTTTCCTTCGGGTGCTCTGGTTTCCTCCCACTGTCCAAAGATGTGCAGGTTAGGTGAATTGGCCAGGCTAAGATTGCCCATAGTGTTAGGAGAAGGGGTAAATGTAGGGGAGTGGGTTACTCTTCGGAGGGTTGGTGTGGACTTGTTGGGCCGAAGGGTCTGTTTCCACACTATAAGTAATTTAATCCAATTGGAAAACAGCCTTATAAAGTTCTTTCCATAATACCCAGTTGTTTCTGAAATGATTAGAAATGTTGTTTTGCCTGCACAACTCTGTATGGATGTTCATTCCAAATTAGAGACATTCTGTGCACTTGCAAAATATATTTTGTGGGCACAGAAATAGTCACAAGTGATTAAAATCTCAAAATAAAAACCCAAAATGTGACAAGCGATATCAGTTCTAAATAATCTTCTGAAGAAATGTGAACTCTGTTTCTCTCTTCCCAGATGCTACTCGACCTGCTACATTTCTCCAGTGAATTCTGCTTTTGATCCAAATTATCTTGTTGTTAGCTTGTTTCTGTTAGTTTTACTCTAATGTTTAAATTAAGATAATATTCTGGGTTTATTCTTTATGATCTCTTAACAACCTTACACATCTCTAAGATTATCACTTGTTGCCTCTTTGTAAAAGGACCTGGGTGTTGTCACTCTCATTATAACTCAAGATTTCTGACATTACAGACCAGCCTCAAGCTTTAGTCTTCATTGTTTTAAGTGTCATTCTTGTATCCAAATGATGACAACTGGTTGCAGTATGGAAGTCAACCACAGGCAATACTGATTCTGATTGCTTCATTCTTTCATTTACTGTTTGTTGACCTGTCTACTTTTTAAAATATTCTATTGATTTGTTGTTCATAGGATTATCAGTTGACCCAGTGAAGGGTGCTGTTTGATCAATCACATCAATATCTTTCAAAAAACCATTCAATTATTTCCATTCTTTTACTTTTTTCCCATGGCACTGAGAATTTTCTCTTTTCAAATATATATCTAAATTGCATCTGAAACTTATTACTAAATCAATTTCCACGCCTTTATATGCACTGCCTTCCACCTCACAACAACTCAACAACGGGAACATTTGCTCTATCAAAGCTCTTCAAAATGTTGAAGACTTCTCCTGAATCTCTCCTGAACCTTCCTAGCCCTCAGGAGGACAACGTCGAAAAGTGTGCCTCTGGAAAAGCACAGCAGGTTGGACTGCCTCTTCAGATGCTACCTGACCAGCTGTGCTTTTCCAGCAGCACATTTCTCAACTCTGACCTCGAGCATCTGCAGTCCTCAATTTCTTCTCAGAAAGAGAAACCCATTTTCTCAACTCACTTCATGTAACTGAAGCACTTCAACCCTGGGATGATTCTGGTAAATTTCCTCTGCACCTTCTCCAGTCCTCAATATCCTTGCGAAAGCTTTGTGCCCATTGTTGGCTATTCTGCATGGCTGTGCCATGTCAGCATTCAGGGTAAAGTGAGGACTACAGATGCTGGAGATCACAGACCAGATTAGAGTGGTGCTGGAAAAGCACAGCTGGTCAGGCAGCATCCGAGGAGCAGGAAAATCAATGTTTGGGGCAAAAGCCTTTCATTAGGTGTCCTGATGAAGGGCTTTTGCCTGAAACATCAATATTCTTGCTCCTCAGATGCTGCCTGACCTGCTGTGCATTTCCAGGACCACTTTAATCTTGTCAGCATTCTGTTTAGGATTAATTCCTTGTGTGTGCAGCCCAAGCCTCTGATTATAAAGCCCAGAATCACATGCACTTTATAAATATTTGCTTATGGGATGTGAGCATTGCTGGCTGGTTCAGTAATTATTGTCTATCCCTAGTTGCTCGTGAGACAGTGGTGGTGAGCTGCCTTCTTGAACCACTGCAGTCCATGTGCTGTGGGTTGACCCACAATGCTGTTAGGGAGGGCGTTCCACGATTTTGACCCAGTGACCTGAAGGAACGGCAATATATTTCCAAGTCAGGATAGCAAGTGCTTTGGAGGGGAACATGCAGGGGGTGGTGTTCATATATATCTTCTTGATGGAAGTGGTTGTATGTTTAGAAGGTGCTGTCTTAGAAGGCTTGATGAATTTCTGCAGTGCAACTTATAGATGGTACACAATGTTAGGGAAATAGCAGACAAGCTGAACAATTATTTTGCTTCAACACTCACAGTAGAAAAGGAGGAGAGCTTATCAGTAGTCCCAAATGAATTAACAGAGGATCAGGGACATGGTCTAAATAAAATGAGCTGAAGTAAATGGTCAATAATGGGGAAATAAATGGAACTGAAGAGCAACACGTCATTAGGACCTGGTGGTTTCCATCCATGGGTGTTAAAGGAGAGCACATTAACCTTAATCTTTTAGATTTCCCTGGATTCAGGAGTTGTACCTGTGGATTAGAAAGTTGCTCATTTCACTCCACTCTTTAAGAATGGTCACAGCCGGAAAACAGGAAATTACGGATCAGTTAGCCTGGCATCTGTGGCAGGGAAACAGTCAGAGTCTATAATTAAGGATAAAAAAACTGATCATTTGAAAAAGTTCAGTTAATCAGGGAGAGTTAACATGGATTCATAAAGGGTATCTCATCCCTGACAAACCTCAATGTTTTTTGAAGAAGTGACAAAGGTGTTGGACAGAGGTAAACCAATGGATGTTGTCTATATGGACTTCCAGAAGGTTTTTGATAAAGTACCACAAAAAAGATTATCATCTGAAGTGGAATCCCTCAGAACTGGGGACAAATTACTGGTGTGAGTTGGAAATTGGTTCAGCGACAGGAAACAGAAAGTTTGAATAACGGATAAGAACTCAAATTGGCAGGATGTGACCAGTTGGATCCCAGCAAGGATCTGTGTTGTGGTCTCCATTATTTACAATACTCATCAATGACTTGGATAATGGCATTAAAAAATCAAATATCCAAATTTGCTGATGACACAAAACTGCACAGCATTGTAGACAGTGTTGACAGCAGCTCAAAATTACAACTGCTTATTGATTGATGAGGTGAATGAGCAAAGCTGTGGCAGATGAATTTTAATGTAAGCAAGTGTGAGGTTATCCATTTCAGACAGAGGAAAGATAGATCAGGCACAAAGTTAAATACACTGGATGTCCATTGGGATTTTAGGATTCAGGTGCATAATTCTTTAAAATGCCACAAACAGGTATGGAAAATAGTCAGGACAGCTAATGGAATAGTGATCTCTAAATCTAAAGGGCTGGGGTAGAGGGATACAGACATTATGCTGCAGTTATACAAAACTCTGGTTAGACCCGACTTATGGTGCTGTGAGAAAATCTGGGTACTGCCCCTTAGAAAGGATGTTTTGGCCCTGGAGGGAGTTTAGTGCAGTTTACAAGGACGAGGCCTGGATTTCAGGGGTTAAAATATAAGGAGTGATTTGACAAATTAGGCCTTTATTCTCTGGAATTCAGAAGGTAGGTGGTGATCTAACGGAGGTCTTCAGGGTATTAACAAGGAAAGGCAGATAAAAATATACTATTTCTAATGGTTGAAAATTCTAGAACCAGGTGGTAAAGTCTAAGAATTAGGGCCAGGCCATTTAGTAAAGATGTTAGAAAGCACTTTGACACGATAGGACGAGTGGAAATTTGGAACTCACATCCTTAAATGGTGGTCGATGCTCATTCAATCGTTAAATTTAAATCTGAGATAGACAAATTTTTATTAAGAGAGGGATATGGGCTCAAGGCAAGCATATGGAGTTAAGCCACAGATCATCTGTGATCTTATTAAATGTCAGAACCCTACAGTGTGGAAGCAGGCCATTCAGCCCATCAAGTCCACACATTCCTCCAAAGAGCAAACCACCACCTATCCAATAACCCTGCAATTCCTATGGCAAATCCATCTAACCTGGACACTATGGGGTAATTTAGCATGGTCAATCTACCTAACCTCCACAGCTTTGGACTGTAGGAGGAAACCGGAGCACCCGGAGGAAACCCACGCTGACATGGGGAAAATGTGCTCCACACAAACAATTGCTCAAGGCTGGAATTGAACCCAGGTCCCTGGTACTTTGAGGCAGCAGTACTAACCACTGAACCACTGCACCTCAGAACAGGCTCAAGGGATTGAATGGCCACTCCTACTCTTATTTATTAAGCATCAGAGAAGGAGGGAGTGAATGTTTATGGATGTGGTGCCAATTAAATGGGCCTTTTTTTTAAACAGCTTTCTCAACTCTTCCTGTCACCTTCAACAATTTTCTACATACAACCCCAGGTTTGATACTCCTGTGTCATTTCCATTATTGCACCATTTAGTTTATATTACTTCTCCACAGTTTTCTTACCAAAAGCAATTACTCCACATTTCTCTGTATTGAACTGTACCTGCCAACGACCTGCCCATTTCACTCAGTCTGTCTATGTCTTTGTAAAATCTATTCTTGTACTACCCCTGTAACTGTAATTTCTGATTTCTATATCACTGCAAACTTTGAAGTGATGCCCTGTACAACCATGAGCAGTTTATTAATGGACCCGGACATGAGAAAAAGCTGTAGTCCAATGCCAATCCCAGACAGATAGCATTGCGTACATTTCTCTGATGCAGAAACAATCCTTTCCCATTTACAGCAGACATGTGGAGACCATTTAAGGAGCAGTTGTTGTGAGTGATGCAAAAATGTGTTCCTCTGAGACAGGTAAGGAGGGGTAAGATTAAGGAACCTTGGATGATGAGAACAAAGGTTCTTCTCATCAAAAGGAAGAAGGCAGCTAACATAAGGTGGAGGGAGCAAGGATCTAGCACAGCTTTAGAGGATTACAGGCTTGCTAGAAAGGAGCTCAGAATTGGACTGAGGAAAGCCAGGAGGGGGCACGAAAAAGGCTTGGCAAGAAGGATTAGGGAGAACCCAAAGGCATTTTACTCTTATGTGAGGAAGAAGAGAATGATCATGGAGAAGGTAGGGCCGATCAGGGATAGCGTAGGGAACTTGTGCGTGGAGTCTGAGCAGATAGAGGAAGCTCTAGATAAATGTTTTGCTTTGGTTTTCACCAAGGAAAGGGAACTTGTTGTAAATGAAAACTTAGAAGAGCTGGGATAGTCTTGACCAGATCAAGATTGATGAAGTTGATGTGCTGGAAACTATAAGATTGATAAGTCCCAGGGCCAGACCAGATATATCCCAGGCTGCTCCAGGAAGCAAGAAAGGAGGTCGCTAAGCTGCTGGAGAGGATATTTGCCTCCTCACTCTCCACAGGAGTCGTACCAGAGAATTGGAGGGAGGCAAATGTTGTTCCTCTTTTCAAGAAGGGTAAGAGGGAAAGCCCTGGCAATTACAGACCAGTCAGTCTTACGCCTGTGGTCAACAAAGTTTTGGAAAGAATTCTGAGGGATAGGATTTATGTCTATTTGGCAAAGATAGTGTGATTAAAGGCAGTCAGCATGGCTTTGTGAGGGGCAGGTCATGCCTCACAAATCTTATTGAGTTCTTTGAGGAGGTGTCAAGACAGGTCAACAAAGGTCGAGCAGTAGATGTGGTGTATATGGACTTCAGCAAGGCATTTGATAGGGTTCCCCATGGTAGGCTCATTGTGGGTGGTGCGGTGGCACAGTGGTTAGCACTGCTGCCTCACAGCGCCAGAGACCTGGGTTCAATTCCCGCCTTAGGCGACTGACTGTGTGGAGTTTGCACATTCTCCCCGTGTCTGCGTGGGTTTCCTCCGGGTGCTCCGGTTTCCTCCCACAGTCCAAAGATGTGCAGGTCAGGTGAATTGGCCATGCTAAATTGCCCGTAGTATTAGGTAAGGGGTAAATGGGTGGGTTGCACTTCGGCGGGGCGGTGTGGACTTGTTGGGCCAAAGGGCCTGTTTCCACACTGTAAGTAATCTAATCTAATAAAGTCAGGAGGTATGGGATATAGGGAGATTTGGCTATCTGGATTCAGAAGTGGCTATCTGACAAAAGGCAGAGAGTGGTTGTAGATATAAAGTATTCTGCCTGGAGGTCAGTGTTGAGTGGGGTCCCGCAGGGCTCTGCTCTTTGTAGTTTTTATAAATGACTTGGATGAGGAGGTTGAGGGGTGGGTTAGTAAATTTGGAGATGACACAAAGGTTGGAGGTGTCATCGATAGTATAGAGGGCTACTGCAGGCTGCAGCGTGACATAGACAGGATGCAGAGCTGGGCTGAGAAACGGCAGATGGAGTTCAACCTAGATAAATGCAAAGTGATGCATTTAGAAGGTTGAACGCGAATGCTGAATATAGGATTAAAGACAGGATTCTTGGCAGTGTGGAGGAACAGAGGGACCTGGGTGTGCAAGTACATAGATCCCTCAAAGTTGCCACCCAAGTGGATAGGGTTGTTAAGAAAGCATATGGTGTTTTGGCCTCCATTAACAGGGGAATTGAGTTTAAGAGCTGTGAGGTTTTAAGCTCTACAAGTCCCTGGTGAAACCACACTTGGAATATTGTGTCCAGTTTTGGTCGCCCTACTATAGGAAAGATACAGAGGCTTTGGAGAGGGTGTAAAGAAGGTTTACCAGGATGCTGCCTGGACTGGAGGGCTTGCCTTACGAAGAAAGGTTGAATAAGCTCAGACATTTCTCTCTGGAGAGGAGGAGGAAAGAGGAGACCTGATCGAGGTGTACAAAATAATGAGTGGAATAGATAGAGTCAATAGCCAGAGACTTTTTCCCAGGGCAGGATTAACTGGTACGAGAAGTCATAGTTTGAAGATATTAGGAGGAAGGTATAAAGGAGATATCAGAGGTAGGTTCTTTACGCAGAGAGTTATAATGCATGGAATGCGTTGCCAGCGGTGGTGGTGGAAGCAGAGTCATTAGGAACATTTAAGCAACTGTTGGACATGTACATGGATAGCAGTGAATGAGGGGTGTGTAGGTTTTTAATATATTTTACATTAGGATTAAATCTTTGCACAACATGGTGGGCCAAAGGGCCTGTTCTGTGCAGTACTTTTCTATGTTCTATGTTCTATTACTCTCCCATTTGCTGTCTCTTATCCAATGTTGTATCCATACAGCCATTGCCTCCTTAATCCCCTCAGGTCTAACTTTGCTAAACAGTCCCATCACCTGGTCATTTATCAAATGCTGTTTGAAAGTCTACATGCACAACATCGATCAGACTAACCTCACTGACCCTGATCTCTCCTTATATTCAAGAGAGATTGTTTGCAGAACTTTTGCAATTTCCACCCTTACTTCCCACAGTAATTGGATGCAGTGACTCACTACTTTGTTGCGAATCTATCAGATCTCTTCAATTTTTTTTAATGTCCTATCCAATTTCTTTACCTTCTCCCTTTCCATCATCCTCATTTTTAATGAAGACAGATCCAATGTACTCATATACTATGTAATAACAACAGAAATGCTGAAGAAACTCAACAAAATTTGCAGCAGCTGTGGAGAGAGAAACAGTTTATGTTTTGAATTCAAGGTGACCATTTTTCAGAATCATATTGGACTTGAAATATTAGATTAGATTCCCTACAGAATGGAAACAGGCCCTTCAGCCTAACAAGTCCACACTGACCCTCCAAAGAGTGACCTACCCAGGTCCATTCCCCTACCCTATATTTACATCTGACTAATGCACCTAACATTATGGGTAATTTAACATAACCAATCCACCTTAACCTGTACATCTTTACACTGTGGGAGAAAACCAGAGCACCGGAGAAAACCCACGCAGACACGGGGAGAATGTGCAAACTCCACACAGACAGTATTCCGAGGTGGGAATCAAACCCAGGTCCCTGGCACTGTGAGGCAGCAGTACTAACCACTGAGTCACCCAGTTAAATATTAAATCTGTTTCTCTCAACCCAGATACTGATGGACCTGTTGAGTTTCTATTCTGATTTAATTTCAGATTTCCAGCATCTACAGCATTTTGATTTTAATCCATTGAAATCATCTATTTCAGCTATGCCCTCAGCTCTCCATGGCTGTGACTAAATTTTGACAATTTACGTTCACAAAAGACAAAATTCCTTTGATCTATTCCATTGTTTCCTTTTCCCTCATACCATAAACCCTCCTTTCCAGTTTCTTCAGCAGGACTTGAACCCACAACAAGTCTGACACCAGTGCTACCATTGAGTCATGGGAAGCACCCACACTTAGTGCTGAGATGTCTGGACTTCTTTCAGAAGCACTGCTTCTGATTAGCACTGCTGCCTCATAGCGCCAGGGTCCCAGGTTCAATTCCAGCCTTGGGTGACTGTCTGTGTGGAGTTTGCACGTTCTCCCCGTGTCTGCGAGGGTTTCCTCCAGGTACTCCGGTTTCCTCCCACAGTCCAAAGATGTGCAGGTCAGGTGAATTGGCCATGCTAAATTGCCCATCGTGTTAGGTGCATTAGTCAGAAGGAAATGGGTCTGGGTGGGTTACTCTTCAGAGGGTTGGTGTGGACTTGTTGGGCCGAAGGGCCTGTTTCCACACTGTAGGGGATCTAATCTAATAATCAACCTGTTCAGAGATGTTATGATGCAGCTTTTGGAGCAGGTGGGGTTTGAACCCAGGCCTCCTGGCTTAGAGGTAGAGTTAGTACCATTAAACCACAAGAGCTCCAATGGATTGCACAAATCACTTATTAATGTCTCCCAATTCCAGCATTTAACATTTGTCTGCATCACATTTCATCTGCTATTTTTCTGTCTACTTAACGATGTTACCTTCTGTAATTCTTTAAGTTGCTCTGTACGGTTGGCTCCTATCTGGTATCATCTGCAAATGGCCCTGTGCTTCTGATCACAGATTAACCTTTTTGGTGGCATCTTTGTGCAAATGTGAGGTTCCACAAACAAAAGACAGACTGCTGTCTCACTATAATCTGATAGCTGAAAGCAATAGCATTGTGGAACAAATTAATCTTCACAGGAGAAGTCAACTTTGATTTATTCTTCAGATTTCAGGGTCCATGAAAATGCTGTGTCATAATTAATTAAACATATCAATACGTAGAGATAACTGACAGGAAAGATTCATAGGGAAAATGATCTTACTGAGTTTCAGAACTGCTGAGGAATTGGAACAGTATTGTGGATTCCAACTTGTAAATGCCTCATGTTTCCATCTGAAATTCTCCACTTCTCTATCTTCGTAGTAGCATTAGGGAACTCTGAATAAATAGGTTAATGTTACCACTACAAAGACAGCTAACAGACAAAGAGTGGGTGCAGGCTATGTTAATTTTCTCTTGTATACAACTGGAAATAAAGGTATGCAGCAGATCAAATAATGTCTTTTATTGAATTTGAATGACTTCATATCTGAATAAAACAGCTGGCGCAAAGGCATTGATATTTTTGGAATGTAGCATCAAATTAACCTTTCCTGTTCGAGTTCTCACTCATTCTCACCGTTTCATTACAAGAATATCCTGCTCTGTCCAGTGCTGTAATAGAAACATTTATTTAATTGTAACATTCACTCAAATGTTAAGAAGAAAACCGCCCAGCCACTTTCAAGTGCACAATGTTAATGCTGTTGTCACGATTCTGAGTTGTAATGGATAGAAGCTGGATTGTTTAGCAAGATGCAAAATACAATCCTTCACTCTCAGCACCTGCTCTACACACAGCAAATGGTGTACTGGGACCAGCTCAATGTTGATCTCACTGCAGGTCAGCTGCAGATTCAAATCAATGGTGCTCACAACCATGAATGGGAAATGAGAGCATCTCCCCTCGGTGCTGAACAACAGATTGTTTGTCTGATTTGTAAGGCAGTGCTGTTCCAGCAATACTAGCTATTGCAAGCCTTCCCCCCACCTTCCCCCCCTCACCCCCCCACTTTACGTTTTCCTGCCCCATCCCCCACAACAGAAGCCTCACTTCCTCTCAGGATTCCTGGGTTTCAGGAAACAAGAGGCAGTGATATAAACAATGCAGCCAGCCACAGAGGAATGCCAAGCTAACCACTGGGTTACTGCCAGTGAGGCTGGAAGTGGCAGCAAGCTGTCAGTGTGAACCACGGCAGAAACACAAATCTTTCCAAACTAATTTACTGTCACATTAACACGTAACCTCTGATGGGCTTGAGACATCAGCGATCCAATTACGTACTACAAACAGAACACTATGAAAAGGCAACTTCAGACATTACTCCCTCAATTTATGTGATCAATTACACTCTGAGCAGATTATCGCTGAGCAGTTGATGCCTGATAGCACAGATGATGACACCTTCCATCACTTTACTGATGATCGACAGTAGATTGATAGGGCTGGGTTGATTTGTCTCCTGCTTTTTGTACACAGGACATACCTGGGCAATTTTCCACATTGTCGGGTGGATGCCAGTGTTGTAACTGTACTAGAACAGCTTGGCTAGGGGAGTGGGATGTTCTGGAGTACAAGTCTTCAGTACTATTGCCTGAATGTTATCAGGACCCATTGCCTTTGCAGTATCCAGTGCCGCCAATATTTTTGGTATCACGTGGAGTTTATCGAATTGGCTGAAGACTGGTCTCTGTGATGCTGGGGATGACTGGAGGAGGCCGAGATGGGTCATCCACATGACACTTCTGGATGAAGATTGCTGCGAATACTTCAGCCTTATCTTTTACACTGATTTGCTGGGCTCTTCCATCATTGAGGATGAGGATATTTGTTGAGCCTCCCCATCCAGTGAATTGTTCGATTGTCCACCGAGACAATTTTGCAGCACTGCTTGTTGGCCTACAGCAGCAAAACTGGTACCTACAAGAGGCATGGTGGGACAGTAGTTAGCATTGCGGTCTTACAGCACAGGGACATGGGTTCGATTCCATACTCGGGCAACTGTCTGTGTGGAGTTTACATGCTCTCTCTGTGTCTGCATGGGTTTCCTCCAGGTGCTGCAATTACCTCCCAAAGTCCAACAATGTGTGGTTTCGGTGCATTGCTCAAGCTAAAATTGCCCTGTAGTGTCCCGTGATGTGTAGGTTAGGTGGATTAGCCATGGTAAAAGCAGGGTAACAGGAATAGTGTGATGGAATGGGTCTGGTTGGGATGCTCCTTGGAGCATGTGTGGACTTGATAGGCCGAATGGCCTCTTTCCACTCTGAGGGATTCCATGATTCCACTGGCACTACCTCAGCCTTTTGGCCTAAGTAGTCTCATCCATCTTCCTGCTACAATTTCTTACCCACCATCTCTCTTTCCCACAAATTTCTTCCCCTGTGATCCCTTCTTCCTTTGACCTTCCTCTTGCCCCTGCTACTGATTTCCTCCCACAGCTCCAGAGTAATTTCTCCCTGTATTCTGATGTGCCCTTTCCCCAGCTCCTGCCTGCTGGAACTAAGGTTACTGCCTTATCCAACGGACCTTGTTGCTGGGCAGCAGCCTCTCACACCAGCTGGTTCCCATGCAGGAAGCAGATTTTTACAAAGTTCCAGTAAGGTTCACTTGCTAAACTTGGCAAGTCCTCTCTCTTCCCAGCATTTCATAGTTTTCCAACCATTGGCATGTGCCTCTTGCTTCCACCTCACAAACATCAGGGCCCTTGTTTTATCCTTATTATCCTTATTCTTGTTGCATGAGTGACAGCAGTAATACAGTGATATCATGAGATGTTAGCCCATGTGTTGTAGAAGAACTACATCTGTTTGGAGAAGAATTGGAAAGTCAGGTATAGGACTTGCAAGGAATAGTTCAATCATCACAATGCCACAATAATCAAGGATTCAGAGGATGTAAATGAACCTGTACTATTGGCATTAGCTGCACACAGATGCTGAGTATAAACCCACGACTTCCACAATTCCTCTTGGACTGCTCGGTGTAGCTTTGGGAATGATATGGTCTGCGGCTACCCAGCTCCACTAGGGAATACAAATGTCTTACAGAGAGCTGGAAGCACGGAGGCTTTCAAACAAAAAAGCTAAAAGGTGAAAAAATCCACTATACACATAACAAAACAGCTAGGATTGTAGCTCCAAAACTGATTGAGCAGGTTAGATGCAGGAAGAATGTTCCCGATGTTGGGGAAGTCCAGAACTAGGGGTCACAGTCTGAGAATAAGGGGTAAGCTATTCAGGACTGAGATGAGGAAAAATGTCTTCACCCAGAAAGTCATGAACCTATGGGCTTCTCTCCCACAGGAAGCTGTTGGGGACAGTTCATTAGATATATTCAAGGGGGAGTTGGATGTGGCCTTTGCTGCTAAAGGGATCAAGGGGTATGGAGTGAAAGTGGGAGTGGGATACTGAGATTGGATGGTCAGCCATGATCATATTGAATAGTGGTGCAGCCCTGAAGGGCCGAATGGCTTACTCTTGCCCCTATTTCCGATGTTTCTAATGATTAGCTCCGGCTCTGTTGGGCTTTTATATAAAAAAAGTTCAGGTCTCTCACCAGCTTTCCAGTGAGACCCTCCAGATTCCATCCTGGGGTATGAAGATTCAGGTAATGCCCCTCAAAACACACAAACAGCAACTTTCCCCAGAGCTAACAGGAGCTGACTAATGGTCCTCATCCTCCTATTGTTCAAGCATCACTCTGCTGATATCGACCAAATCTAGTGTCTAACCACCTACATCAGCGATGGCCTCCAGTATGAAATATTGGAGAATTAGCAGCTGGACAACAAATCTGGAGAAGAAGTCACATTTTACATAATCGGGGAATTTGTATAGGACAGAAGGGGGCCATTTTGCACATGAATCTGCATGGATTATTTCAAAAAGTAATCCACTTAATCCCTCTTTTGCTCTTCTGCCATGTCCCTGAAATATACATCTCTTTCAAATATTTATTAATTCCTTTCTGAATTCATATTCACTGCCCCATCCTTTCAACCATTCACTGCTTAGAAAACATCAGCTCAGGCCTTTTACAAAGCACCAGAGACATGTTCCATCTTGTTTTTGACCTTCCAACCACTGGAAACTATTTATTTTTAATGGCTGTATCTCAAACCCTTCGTGGTCTTAAATACCTCATTCGAGTCTCCTTTTGCCTGCCTGAGGAGTATAATCTGAGCTCACTCAGTCTCTTTCTCTGTGTAATATCTGTGTAATATCTGGTGTTTTTTGGCATTGATTCAGTGCCATGAGGCTGTGGTGCTGGGGCCGAATCAATGCACCATCTGCTCCATTGCCACCTCCTGTCTCGAGTGCTGTAATGCTCATTGACCTCGCCATGTGAAATGGCATTTCTGAGGCATGTGGAGCCTTGTGACTGGGAAGAGAATAAAGCCATAAAACAAGGAATGAGAAGGTAAGAAGAGTTCTCAGCTACAGTGTCCCTGCAAATATGGTGCCCATACGTAAACAGACTGACACTGATCATCCAATGAAATACTGCAATGATACAGCTGGAGTGATACAACAACAAGAAGCTTCCTTTATTTAGCACCTCTGTTTGTACTAAAACATCCCAAGAAGACCATCGTAAAAGACCATCATGGAGCCACACACAGCAAATATAAACTGGCCAGACAACTAAGAGGTTGGTCAAACAGCTGAGTTTGAAGGAATATTTTATAAGGAAGAATATGAGGTGTGAGGATGGGGGACATTGGGAGGGAATTCTAGAATGAGGCAGTCCATTCTCACACTGCCGCAGCTCAGGTAAAGTCAGGTACAAAACATAAATTTAAGCAACAATTTTCAACCAATAGTTTACTTTTTTGCAATACAATTTACATTCAACAACTTATTTCATTACCATGAACACATCAATTCCATTAAAACTTCAATACAGGAAGTGTACTGGCTGTCCAAACTGAGTGGGCATGGGATGAATTGCATCTCAAACACTGACTGAAGGGTGAACAGGCCCTTTACATAATCAGAAAAACAATAAAAATGTGAGGCTAGAAAATATTTGTACACAGGAATTGATTTGAATGCAACATTCTCTACTTCACAGGCACACCTGCAGCCGAGCCTATGGCAACTCACATCAGAAGAGAATTGGATCATTTAAAAATCTTCAAAAGGTCTGAGGTACAAGCAGGAGAATGAGATTAAATTTGGACACTTTTGTGGAGAATTAGTCAGAAAGAATTGTTTTGAGCAAATTCCTGCAGATGCTGGAATCTGTACAGGAAACAACAAATGCTGGAGATCACAGTGGATCAGGCAGCATCCGTGAAGAGACAGCAACCTAATGTTTCGAGTCCAGATGACTCTTCGTTCGAGCTGAGCATTTTTGTTTTTCAGAAAGTACTGTTCTATAGTTGTACCATTCTCTTATTTCACTCCCTTACCCTACATCATTGAGATACGATGTTAAATATGTTTATCCACTATCTAATTAGTTGCATTCACTCAATGATTACAGTTCAGAGCCACAAAGCTTTTGCTGATTTAACAAAATTAATATTCCAGAAAATGTCTTGATCATAAGATGTAGGAGTAGGCCATTCAGCCCATCAAGTCTGCTCTGTCAGTCAATGAGATCACGGCTGGTTTGATAATCCTCCACTCCACTTCCCTGCCTTTTACCCCTGTAAGCTTTCAGAGATTCACTACTCACAGAAGGATGTTCCTGTTCATGTATCTGCCTTTTTAGCAGAACTTCAAAAGCTCAGTAAATTTTCTTTTGCAAGCAAGGATGCAGTCACATCACTGTTAAGCCTCACTTCATTCACCATGGGTCCATCAATGGGTTGGGTATTCTTTCTAGACAGTGAGCTCACTGCCAGCAAAAAGAATGATCGCGTCACATGTAGTGGGAACAACAATTTCCATTCACATAGCACCTTTAATGAAACATCCTGATGAAACATCCCAAGGCACTTTGTAGAAAAAGAATATTCATAGCATGATAGAATCCTTCCAGTGTGGAATCAGGCTATGAGCCCATACCTACCCTCTGAACAGCATCCGACTCAGACCAACACTCCTACCCTATCCCTGCATTTCCCACGGCTAGCCCACTTAGCCTGCACATCATGAGTAATTTAGCATGGCCAATCCACCTAAGCCGTACATTTTTTGACTGTGGGAGGAAACCAGAAAACCAGGAGGAAACCCATGCTGACACGGGGAGAACGTGCAATTTGGCTTTCCTGACAGTGCAGCCACACCCAACACAGATAAGTTGAGGAAAAAAGCCCAGGACTCACTGTTTCCGTTGACACCAGAAGCTAGGAAACCGCTCTGGTTCGGAGGCTGTATAAGCTGACTCCACTGATTCCGAGACAGATGTTTGAAGAAACAGAGTTACACAATTTTACATTCTGTTCACTGACGTCTCTTCTTCGTATACAGTTCAATTGATGTATCCGAATTCTCAACAAGAGTTAATGAGTTACTTGCCTGTACACCATGTTCACAAACTGAGACATATTTTCTCCATAAGGAATAGGACAGCAGAAGATTTAAAACAAAACAACCAACTTTTAGAACAATAAATGTCAATGTGTTCTTAACTTCTCTAAAACAAATGTCTACTGCAGTAATCCCAAGCTGCGGAGAGATTGCTGTTTCAGCAACCTGTAGCTGATTTTGTATTTGACAATTTTTTATTCAATTTTTCCTTTGAGGTGATTAGATTAGATTTCCTACAGTGTGGAAACAGGCCCTTCGGCCCAACAAGTCCACACCAACCCTCCAAAGAGCAACCCACCAGACCCATTCCCCTACATTTACCCCTGACTAATGCACCTAAACTACGGGCAATTTAGTATGGCCAATTCACCTGACCTGCACACCTTTGGATTGTGGGAGGAAACCGGAGCAAACCCACACAGACATGGGGAGAATGTGCAAACTCCACACAGACAGTCACCCAAGGCTGGAATCGAACCTGGGACCCTGGTCCTGTGAGGCAGCAGTGCTAACCACTGAGACACCATGCCGCCCGTTAAGATTGATTTTTTTTCCTTGGCCTTTCTGTCTTCTGTCTTAACAAGATCGTACTGCAACTCCTAAACCCGAGGAGTTGACCAGGGACCTTCTGCCTCCTGCTCTGTTACAAAACATTGCTACAAAATTAGTACATGCTGACGTACCCTCCTCAGGAGAAAGACTTTGGATGCACATGGTTTCCCAGGCAACCCAGTAAAATGAGGAACTTACTGTTCTGGCACTTCAAAATCTGACAGAGAAAGGCTGACAGAACTAAGTTAACCTTAAGAGGGAAGAAGAGAGAGATAAGACTCTTGGATTGAAAGTTATTACATGCCCATTCCCACTCAGACTCTCTGGCTTCCCAATTTTGAAGTCAGTTGTTCTTTCACCATAACAGACCTCCCCACGGAAATGATCCACTTCCCGCTTACAACCTTGAAACTTCCACCTTACTGTATCCCACCATTCTCCCATATCCTACCCCCTCTATATCTCACCTTTCTCCCATTTCCTACCCCCCACCCCATATCTCACCCCTGTGCCACTGTCACTATCCAGTGTCTTCAATTTAATCCTCATGAGCCTACTGTTGACACCATCAACCTCTCCCTTTTGGCACAAGACACACCATTCCTGCTGAGAAACCCCTCCCATCTGTCGGAGCACAACTCACATCCGTATCCTTCACCGCTAATCCTTTCACCCTTGGCCAGTGAAACTTTCAATCTTGACCAGTGTCATTCACCCATGCCCATTAAACTCCATCCTCCTGCCCCAGTTATCTTTTCCTGATGAAGAGCTTATGCTTGAAGCGTCGACTCTTCTGCTCCTAGGAGGCTGTGCTCTTCCAGCACCACCCTCTTCAACTGTAATCTCAGCCTCTGCAGTCCTCACCTTCTCTCAGTCATCCTGCATGACCCTCCAGCTTACAACTACTGATATCCCATCTCAGCCACCACACTGGATAAAATGCAAACTCACCAAAGAAGCTGTGGTTACTCACACAGAAGCTGGAAGCTAACTATCTTGCCTGCTGTACGCCTCTGAATGCAGGCGTGAATCTGAAAGGACACAATGCTTGCTTGCACAGACCTTAACAGGCAAGGGGGAACTTATTTCTAGTGAACTTTTAATGCGCAAACATGTGATGTGACTGCAAGCAAAAGGGCCAGCCTTTAACATCCTGAGAACTTACAGAAGTTCACCACATCGACAGGATTCTGAATTTTGATCTTATGTCCTTCTTGCTTCCCACTCTTGGGAGCAGCACAAGACTCCTCATAAAGTGAGGGAAAAGGAAGTTTTACTTTCATTTAAATTTAAAATTAAAGCAAAGTCTTTCAGGTAAAATTCCCTGTTTGCAGAAGCGAAATTCCACTGTTTTGTTCCTTCCTCTGTGGCTCTCTGAGGAGAAGGGTTATGCCAGGTCCAGGTATCACTATGTGCCTGTACACCAACTCTTGAATGGTCAGAGCAATGGTCAAGGCTGTAAATGCAGCAATCTCACAATGCTCATGGAGAGACCTGAGGAAGGCTGGGAAGGCTTTGCAGATTTGGTCAAACACTACACCTGGTAACTCAGCTCATAGTGTAGCCTCGTCTATCACAAATTGCTGCAAGTTTTGATTTTGTTTGGTCACTTATCCAGCAATTTCTCGACTTGTTTAAAAAAAATCACACTTCCCGGTGGGTCCAACGTGTCTCTGAGAATTGTTTTACTCTATTCAGGGAAAAGGAGATCTGGACAGTGAAAGGAAAAATGATAAAGAATGGAGGGGATGGGAGAGGAAGAGAAGCAGAGAAACTCTATCATGGAAAGCAAGAAACAAAAAGGTCAAGGAACCATTGAAGGAATAAGTAAATAATTCAATCTAGACATAAAGAAAAATTTGGAAACAGTTTAATGAATTATTTTCTCTTCTTCTCTTTTCATTCCCTTGTGGAAATATAAAATTTACAGGCAAAATTAAGAAAATGTTGATGAGTCTTATTAAATGTGATAGCAGTATGTACAAAAGAAGTCTATAACTAGTGACTCTACAAACATCCACACATCCTCTCACTGGTAGAGACAGAGTCACACAGCATGGAAACAGACCCTTCAGTCCAACCTGCCCATGTCAACCAGATATCCCAAGCCAATCTAGTCCCACCTGCCATATCCCTCCAAACCCTTCCTAATCGTATACCCATCCAGATGGTAGTGTAAAGAAAATATTCAGATACAAGCTCCTGCCAGCACAAGAAGCTATACCAAGCCACAAAGGTCTACAGCATGAAAACAAGCTCTTCAGCCCAACTAGCCCATGCCGCCCAGTTCAGTTTAATACTAAAATTAACAGAACATGCTGAACTAATGTGTGCACAACTGATTGAGATTCCAATCGCACTCTCACTTTATTCTCACCTATAGTGCAAAGGTCTGTTAGAATGAGAGAAGAGCATATCATTCTATACAACCTTACAGAAATGTTTTTAGAACGTTTGAAAGTGTTCTCAGATTTTAAAAAATTGCAGTCAAATTGGACTTTATCATGATCAATAGCTTTTGTTCACTAACAATACTGATTCCACTATGGTTTTACGTTGTTGGAAATAGTTTTTAAGTTTAACAAGCTAGAAATCTCTGAGATTAGAACAAATTAATTGCGGATTCTTCTGGGAATTGACAACAACAAGAAAGTTAAACCTACTTACCGAACACACAGCTGACCGTTAATTCATTAGTACCCCAGCACATTTCTATCTGTCCCAGACAGGTTGCTGAATAGTTACTGGAAAGCCAGATCTATGTAGACCATTGGAAATGCCCTATACACATTCATATTCCTCCAAATTAAAACGCGCCTTTCAATTTTCAATCCACACAGTGATCTGAGAACTTCTGCACTTAGGAAAATGTTAGGAAGGAAGATGATGTGTTGCTGTTATGAGATCATATACAATACAGAAAGAAGCCTTCCACGCAGTTCTGAGAATTGAGCGATTTTGGGCTCGAAGCAGGAAACAGCTGCACTTGCTGGTTTGTTGAATCCTGCTGTTCAGCACATTCTGGACAGGAAGGGGAGCCTGGCTTTATGCTGGAGGGGGGATGGTGCGAAGGGGGGTAGTGGGGAGGTATGCTGGTTGAGGTTAACTGGGCTCCCAGTCCCAAATGGACATGCAGGAAGAGATTCAGCCACAGTCCAGTCTGCTTGGGGTCAGGGACACAAGGTTGCCTTCAGCAACCCTATTGTCTGTAATGAAGGCAGTTTCCTGATCTTAACAAATTACACAATCAGTTGTGCTCACGTAAAATGATGCACATCATTTCCCAAATGACCTTTTATTGTTTGTGCATTTATGTTTCAGGGCCCAGAACCAAACAAATATTAAATAACGGCATCAAAAAAAATCATGTTCAGATAAAGAAGTGGAAAGACTTATTTCCTACTTTGGAACAGTAACAAGAACGTGGAAGAAAGCCAGTACGTCTCCCTTTCACATCGTATCTGCTTGGCCTTATTGACAATATGGCCTTCCTCTCCTTGGTTCTGTGATTACTCCTTTATTAAACCAATTAAGTCTAAGTTTGTCACTTAATTCACATGCACAAAAGTTCTAAGCTTCAAATTCTGTTATGCACATGACCTCTGAATACTTTTCTCTAAATAAATATATCCAGATTTATTTGACCCTTGTGTCTTCAAAGTTAAACATTGATTCTCAATTGGACAGAATTGACACATTCCAGTACTGCATTGGCAAAGATTGGATAAATGCTCACTGAAGTATCTAAGTATGTTTTTTTTTAACCTTACGTGATAGACAAGGATTCAGATTAAGACAATAGGGCCTGATTGTAAATTCTGGGTGACCTACTCAAAAATTCAAACCTTCCATCTAAAGCTGGATGAATGGCGCCCTTCAACAAGCTGATATTTGCATGACATAAGAAAATGCTAAACACAGACTTTAAAATGAACCTCACTTAAAATGTTCTTTGGCTGCTGCCACCTCAAGTATTTACAGCAGTTTTTTTCTACTTTTGAGACTCAAGGTGAATTTCATTCAGAATAAAGTATTTAAATATTGTGTGTTGAAGTGTATGATTACAGTGTAGAAAGATGAATGCATAGCTGTGCCTATATCTACAAACAAAAGGAAGCACTATATTTCATCAACTCCACAAACTACTCAGGATAAATGGGAGTTGGTTCACTCAGTTGGTTGAATGGCTGGTTTGTTAATGGGTAATGCTAACAGTGCGGGTTCAATTCCTACATTGGCTGAAGTTACCATGAAGGACTTCCCTTCTCAATATCACCCATCACCTAAATATGATGACCCTCAGGTTAAACCACCATCAACCATCTCTCTCTGATGAGACAGCAGCCCCATGGTCCTGTAAGACTACAGCAACTTTACCTCTATTCAGAATGCTCCCTGAAATAATGTCTACGGTGTAGAAATTTACAGAATAATTTTTCACTGCTTTTGCGAAAGAAAAAGTATCACCACAACACTTCCAGTTAACTTTGTGATCACATATGATAGAAAGGAATTTCACAAAGATCAGGTTATAAATCCAACTCACAGCACTATGCAACTAATGTCAACCGCACAAGTGATGAAAATGAGCTCAGCCCAGCTCTCAGCTTAATTCTATAAATGTCCTTCGATCATCAAGCTTCAGGTTAATATAAGATCTCAACAGTGCACATTCATGTCACCACAACGTTGAGTATTTTAGGAGCTGACTTTGTTTTAAGCTAAAGTATTGCCTGATGTTCTAAAACCTGCATCAAAGTTGCAACTTTCAGTGTGCATATCATTGACAGTGTGTTTGCTGAATCCCTTGCTGAATCTCTATCTTTCACTATCATGTTGTATTGCAATATGTTGCCAGCACTGTTATATTCTGCATATGAAAACAACACTTCAAAATATTTGCCATGTTTGAATGGACTGTCTTGTGGCTCTCCTTTCTTGGACAGGACTTTGTCATTAATGTCTCTAGATTAGAGTGGTGCTGGAAAAGCACAGCAGTTCAGGCAGCATCCGAGGAGCAGTACAATCGGCGTTTCAGGCAAAAGCCCTTCATCAGAAATACAGGCAGAGACCCTGAAGGGTGGAGAGATAAATGAGAGGAGGGTGGGGGTGTTTTTACCTAGTTTTTACCTTTGTCATTAACGTTCCAGTGCAGCCTATTCCATTTCACTTTGAATCTCATCCTGTTTTTATGCAGTTTGTTGACACTGTCTATTAGCTAGCCCTTGCTTTTTTTTAGGATAAATGACCAATTGTTTTCAAAAAACACATTTTCCACCAGGAGAGAGTTATTCTTGGTCATTAGCCACTTGGCAGGTGCACTGCACAATTGACTTGATACAAGCTGACGTTTCCACAGTTTCGCCACAGTACAGAGACCCCACCAGGATTTTCCCTGATGTCCTCTTGATTTATTTATTCCCCCTATTGGGGATCCCAGCTGTCCCCTCTGTAATTTTATTCTGCGAGCTGTGCTGTCAGGTTTCTCCAATCTTTGATGTTCATTTCATTTGAGTCCCACTTTCACAGAAGCAATGAAGAGGTGTCAAAGCCAAGCTAGTAAACTACCACTGACCTCAGCTTTATCCTGTCATATCCACAGGGTGCAGAGAGATCTTGTTTAACTGACAATTAGCTAACCAGCTTTTGTTTTTGACCAATTTTTAAAATCATATTTAGCTTATTTTTAAAAAACAAAATTGACAACTAACAGTGATCAAGTGACACCGATCTCATTATTTTCATGTTTAATATTTGGAACTCTTCGTTAGCTCCAGGTTTCACAGTCACACATCGCAAACCCCAAGTAGAAAGACGAGCAGACTGCTTTCTCTGTTCTACAGTGGCAGACTCACCCTCCTACCGTTACACATGATTAGAGAGAGGGAGTGACAGACAGAGAGTGAGAGATGTTAGGGGGAAGGACATTGAACCAGATTCTGAAAGTTGGCAGCACAGATCATTGAAAATGTCAGAACAGATAGAAAGCAATTAATAAAACTTACAACGTTGGCAGCTTTATCAAGGGGAGGTGATGGCCCAGTGATATTATTACTAAACTATTAATCCAGGTAATATTTTGAGGACCTGGGTTCAAATCCCGCCACAGCAGAAGATGAAATTTGAATTTAATAAATATCTGGAATTAAGAGTCTAATAATGACCATGAAACCATTGCCGATCGTCAAACAAAACCATCGAGCTCACTAAGGTCCTTCAGGGAAGGAAACTGTCATTCTTACCTGGTGTGGCCTTCATGTGACTCCAGACCCACAGCAATGTGGTTGACTCTCAACTGCTCTTTGGGCAATTGAGTACGAGCAATAATTGCTGGCCCAGCCAGAGAAGAGCTCATCCCATGAATAAATAAACAAAAATAGGGGCAGAGAATATAAGAGCAAGGAGGTGATGTTGAACTTATATGAGACACATGTTGGACCTCAGCTGGAGCATTTTGAGTAGTTCTGGATGCCACATTATAGGAAAAATGTAACTGCAATGGAGAGAGTGCAGATATGATTTACTACAATGGCTCCAGGAAAGAAATGTTCCTGTTCTGAGGATAGATTGAAAACGTTGGCACAGTTCTCCCTGGAGAGAAGGAGGCTGAGAGGAGATTTGATCAAGGTTTTCAACATGCTGAGTGGGATGGATTAGATCAGGAGAAGTTGTTCCTGCTCGCACGACAGGACATCGATTTAAAGTGAGCAAATTAAGCGATGGTGATATTACAACGGATATTATGGTGAAACTGTATAAAAGGCATAAGCCCTTCTTCAGGATTCCTGAAGAAGGGCTTATGCCCAAAATGTCGATTCTCCTGCTCCTTGGATGCTGCCTGACCTGCTGCGCTTTTCCAGCAACACATTTTTCAGCTCTGATCTCCAGCATCTGCAGTCCTCACTTTCTCCAAAACACTAGTGAGGCCACAGCTGGGGAATAGGGCGCAGAGAAGATTTACTAGAATGTGCCAGTGCTGGAGAATTGCAGCCAAGAGGAGAGATTGGAGAGGTCGGAGTTGTTTTCCTTGAAACAGAAATAGCTGAGGGGTGACATGGTTGAGGTATGCAAAATGGTGAGGGTAGAGACAGAGCAGACAGGAGGAACCGGTTTCCCTTGACAGAGAGTTCAAAAACCAGGGGTCATAGATTCAAGTAAAGTGGCAGAAGGATAAGAGGGACATGAGGAAAAATCTTTTCACACAGAGGGTTGTGAGAGTCTGAAATTCGTTGTCCATGTTGGTGAAGGCAGAGACCCTAAAAACTCTGATAAAAAGTGCCTGGAGATGCACCTTCAATGCTGTAAGCTGCAGGGCTATAAACTGGCAGATGGGATTAGAAAAGGCATCTGTGTGTCTTTGGGTCGGCATGGACAAGATGGACGAGTGGCTCCTTTCTGGGCTGTATTATTTCTATGGTTTCTATGGTGTAGCTAGGGTATGGAATATACTGCCTGGAAATATTGTGGAGGCAGGTTCAATTGAGATATTCAAATGGGTATTGGATAATTATTTGGCTAGAAATGATATATCAGGGTACGGGGAAAAAACAGGAGATTGGTACAAAGTAACAGAGTCAGGCTGGAACTGGTCTGGGCATGAAGGGGTCATTGGCTTTCTTCTGCTTCTTAATGATTCTGTGATTCTGTGACAAGGGGACAATTATTTTAATAATCATGACAGTAAGGACAAACAATGTCTTTCTCATTGCATTCAACCGGTATGGAGCTCTCTATTTTTTACTTTACTAACTCTATTAAAGCAGGTTCTTATGAAGAAGGACTTGAGTGTTATTTATAGATTGGAGAAGGGAAGACTGTTCTGTTGGAGATTTGAAGGAAATACTCAAAATCATGAGGGTTCCAGACAGTGCAGATGGAGAGAATCCATTCCCTTTGAATGGTGGAGGACAAGAGACCAATAATTAAAGGTGGTTATGGAAGAACCAATGGCAAAATGAGGAACAAATGTTTTACAATCTGAAAATCTATGGCCTGAGAGAGTGTGATGGAGGCATGTTTTGTTGTGGTTTTCAAAGGGAATTGAATAAGCACAAAAAAGACAACAAAATTGTAGTTTTTTTGGGTATAGTGGGACCAGTAAGTCATAGAGGGTTGAATTGTGGCCTTCTGTGCTGATCATTCTGTGCTGATTCTTCAGTGTTCATCCTACAAAAAGAATCTTCGGGTATTCTAGTATTAGAGAAGTTTGAGTTCAGTGTAAAGTTTTTGAACTAGTTAGAATTGAGATCAGTAAGTTCCTCCCTCCCATCTTTTCTAAGGGAAAAAATCTGGATTCAGAAGAATAGAAATTTTACTCAATTAATTCCAAAGTTTTCAGTCATGATTGTGCTAGCCCACAAGTCTTGAGCTGGAAAACTCCACACTTTCACAATAGTCTACATGAGAGCTACAGATCAGGCAGAGTTCAATTATCACAGAGCAGTCTGCAGGCAGGCACACACACACACACACACACACCAGCTGTAATAATGAAGCAGCAGATTTGTTTTAATGTTTCTTGCAAGATAAATCTTACATAGGATTCCCCTAACCCCTGCAAACAACCCCATCTTCACCATTACACAGATTTTTTCACTTCCCAGATTCAGAATGAGCTGATTGGTCAGTCTTAATCTTTGATTAATCGACTGACAGTTGGGAATGCGATGTAGACAAGCAGGAAGCTGGAACAACACAGCAAGCCAGTCAGTTTCAGGAGATGGAGAAGTCGACATTTCAGGTATAACCCTTCTTCAGGAATGGGGTAAGGGGAGTAGGGGGAAGGGTTATAGGTGGGCAGGGGAGCTGAAAAGGTCACAGCGGTCTGGCAGTGAGAAAGTGACTCACTGAGTCCATGTCTGAGGGAGGCAGAGAATTCATCAAAGACTACTTGCTCAGTGAAAAAGGGTTATCTTACATCATCCTTGCTTTACTTGTACCTCACTTAAAAACCTACCCCCTCTCATCCTAATTCCTTTAATGAGCAGGGGCGGCTTCTCCCTATTGACTTTGTCCAGTCCCTTCATGACTTTGAGCTAATGAGAGGAAAGCTGAAATGGCGGATTTATCTTCAAGTAGTAGGTGCTTTCAAAGTGCAAATTGCCAAAATTGCTGTTTGAGGGTAGACTGAGTGAAGCAGCACGTGCTTTTGTCTAGTCTTGGTTGCGGCCTCAAATTATGTTTCTACGTTTGTTTTTAACGAGTGCAACTTGTACAGGATAATGCAAAGGCAATCCGGGACACTGACACAAAGGGTACCCACTTCTGCAATAGATCCCTTCATTTTCCCCGTCAACATCACTTGTCTCAAAGATGACCAGCTCCTATCTGCCTCATTCTTAGGCATTCTCTGTCAGTCTAGCCAGCCATTTCAGTTAATGATGGAAATCTTAGACCAGCATCAAGGAAGTTGGTGAGCAGGTGAGCAGAATTTCAGAGGGCTTGCTATATGTTCAAATTGTTTCCACACCAATCAGAAGGAAAAGCCATTTCTGTTCACCCATTTCTTGGAAGCTGGGAGTTGGCTGGAGAGAAAATTAAGACTTGTGGTTGCCAGCAATCTCCACAAAATCTCAATCACAACAAAATAGCTCTGGTTGCACGATGGGCTTGTTAAGTTCTGGAAGTGCTTTCAGACAATTGTATTCAGTAAAGAGCAGTGGACATGTTTGTCTCTTCACAACATGAAAAGAACTACACAATCACAGGGACAAACACAGCAGCAATATATAATTGTTCAAAAGCTGTCTGTTTCTAACCTGTCACTTCAAAACAAACCTACAAATATTCATATACAACCAGAATTATTGGTCTTGGAGTGATATAATATCATAGAATCATAGAAACAGACCCTTTGGTCCAACTCGCCCAAGCCGACCAGATATCCTAAATTAATCCAGTCCCCATTTGCCAGCATTTGGCCCGTAATCCTCTAACCCCTTCCTATCCATGTACCCATCCAGATACCAAATAAATGTTGTAATTGTGCCAGCCTCCACCACTTCCTCTGACAGCTCATAGGTTTAGGGTGAGAGGAAAAAGATTTAAAAGAGACATAAGGGCCAACACTAAGGTTGGTGCGTGATAGATTTAAAAAGAGAATTTCAAGCACGTTATTGAAAAAGCAGTCTAATTCCTTGGGTATGTATACTTCAAAAGTGACGACCTAATGATAGCAAAATCACATTAAAGTCATGGAACTCCAAATAATATGATTTTATGTTAGGTAAGAATTGATCCTGGTTTGCAGTCTAGTGTTCGACTGTCACCAATAAAACAGTTTATTGCTGAGCTCATGGTCAACCTTTAGCAATTGCTCACTTCAATCACAGACATTGTACATGGAGGTATGTTTATAGGCTAACAAGGTTCTCTGTGTAAAAATGAGGCCTTGCTTTTGAAACACATCTGAAAGGAAATAGCTGAGGGCAAAGTGTGAGGAAGACACAAAAGCTGTAATATATGTCAAAATCCAAAGGCTGGTACCTCTCCCTGCTAATTATTCAGATGCCAAGTCTTCTGCATTAAACAATTGACATCCTCACTCCAACCTTTACTTTAAATTAGGTTTAGGTAACCATTCAATCATTGTGCACCTGACTATTTCATTAAAATGGCTGCAAGCAGCGATGTTTTGGCAAATTGTAATTCTGATCTGCTGCAGAGTTCATGTGTCTCTTTATTTGACAGCGATCTATTACCTATCTGTTGACAGAATACTCATTGGATCTTAAATCCTTCTTTAAATTTGACTTTGAAACAAATACAGGCAGGTCTTTTGCAACCATTTTGAAGAGTTAATGAATATTAAATTGATACGAACTTGAGTTTGAAAGATTGTGGATACATGGATTGTGAAGAGATCACAAAACAGGACAGTAGTAGTTTTATCTAAAAAGTGATAGTCACATGTCTTAAGTTAACTGCTTGCTTACTGGAGACCAGCTGCCTGGTTTTCCAATGGTCAGGTCCCAGTTTCTGTTTGATATTGTTTGGAGCAGTTGTGGAGAAGCTGGCTGAAAGAAAGAAGCTTCCCAGCTCAGCTCTCCCTTTTCTGGACAGGAACCTTGTTGTGGGTTCAATGTGGTACCTAAAGCCTAGTCCAGGCATTCTTGCATGAGAATCCTCTGAAAGAACCTGTTGCTAATTCCCAAATGTCTGCATTTACGGAAGTCCTTGGAGATAACTGTATGTTCAGAAATATCAAACTTTATGGTGGAATGTCAACAGCCATCTTTGTATCTCATCCCTGATCTTTTTTTTTTGCTTTCAAGAACTCACATCTATTGGCCAATTTCTTTCGTGTTTGGAACCTCTGCAGAAAGATATCTGCAATTTTTCCCCCTACCTGGTGCATTGTGTGCATGTATATCGATGGTATATCTAGAGGGATAAACATTTCAATGTTCATTTTACAAACTGAGTGTGTTAACTAATTTTGCATCTTCATGGAGTAAGTTTTCTTTTACAATTTTATTCTTATTAAAGAAACCTGGTTAATTTTTCTTCATTTTAAGTTAAATTTAGAGGACATATCCAATTGCTTGTCTGCATAAAACAACTACATTTATGTTGGGATCTGTGGGATAATGGGATAACTCTACCCATCAAGGTCATAAAAAGAGGCTGAAGCCATTGGAAACAAACACAGAAAGTATTGGAAAAACTCAACAGGTTTATCAGCCTCTGTGGAGAGAAAAGCGATTTAATGTTTTATGGCTGAGATGATATTTCTTCAGAACCGGATAGAAGCCATTTGTTGAATTCACAACATGAGTTACAAAGGAGCAGAGCAGATAGGATGAGAGGCTGCAAGGAGTTCAGAAGTAGAGAAATACAGGATGCAGGAGAGGAAGTGAAGATGGTAGAGAGGTGGGTGGAATCTAGTAACTGGTTTAAACATTAAGACAAAGATATTAAATTCAGATCATTAGAGGATAAAGAGTTGACATAACTTGTCAAAGATAAAGGAAGGGACTGGGTGGGGACTAACATAGGACAGGATGTGAGAATTGGAGATTTATACAATTGAGAGTTTGCAGAATGTGATTTGGCTCACTGTTGTCTTATAGCGCCGGGGACCCGGGTTTGATTCCAGCCTCAGGCGACTGTCTGTGTGGAGTTTGCACATTCTCCCCATGTCTGCGTGGGTTTCTTCCCACAATCACAAAGATGTGCACGTTGGGTGAATTAGCCACAGTTTTCAGGGATGTGTACGTTAGGTGCATTAGTCATGGGTTAATATAGGAGAGGGAAATGGGCCTGGGTGGGTTACTCTTTAGAGAGTCAGTGTGGATTTGTTGAGCTGAAGAGCCTGTTTCCACACTGTAGGGATTCTATGAAACTGAAGATGTGACATGATGAGGGGTGGGGTTGCCAAGTTTCCTGGAATTGCAGTCTCCAGGAAGTGAAGACTCACCTCCAGAACCCTGCTGGGAGGTAAACCCTGGAAAGATATTGCACGGACATTCTACAAGACTGGACTTTCCATTTTCTTTGGACATTAAATATTTTTATGTCCGTTACAGAGAAATGATGGGTAAATAGGTTGTTTAATGCAGAGTTGTGCATTGTCCAGTTGGGTCATCAGACGCTGTGCTTTGTCAGCCAATTGGAAAGCACAATGAGTCACAAGATTGGCTCTGTTGCTAACTAATGGCTGGTGCGTGGAGGCAAGTCCCATGTGATGAAGTCACTGAAAATAAATTTGGTCAAAGTTGGCATCCCCAGTCAGGAGGGGTGTTTACGTCGTTATACTTAATTCTAACTGGTAAGAGATATTTTAAATTGATTCAATTGATGTTTGACAGGATTATGAAATGAACTGATAAAATTACCCACAGCACATGGACAGCAGCGATTCGAGAAGGCAGCTCACCACCACCTCTTGAAAACAACAAGCGTTGGGCAATAAATACTGGCCCAGCTAGCAGTGACCGCAACGCATGAGTGAATAAAAGAAAACTGGTCGAGAGGAAATATAGTTTGAATATGAGACCAAAGTCAACAAGTGGAAAACTGAGAAAGTTAATAGTAAGAAGTAAAGGGTTATTGGAGTTGTGAATAGTGAGGGGGGTGGGTTAATGGAGTTGTGAATAGTGAGGGGGGTGAGTTATTGCAGTCGTGAACAGTGAGGGGGTGGGTTAATGGAGTTGTGAATAGTGAGGGGGTGGATTATTGGAGTTGTGAATAGTGAGGGGGGTGGGTTATTGGAGTTGTGAATAGTGAGGGGGTGGGTTATTGGACTTGTGAATAGTGAGGGGGGTGGGTTATTGGAGTTGTGAATAGTGGGGGCAGTGGATTATTGGAGTTGTGAATAGTGAGGTAGGTGGGTTATTGGAGTTGTGAATAGTGAGGGGGTGGGTTATTGGAGTTGTGAATAGTGGGGGGCAGTGGGTTATTGGAGTTGTGAATAATGAGGGAGGTGTGTTATTGGAGTTTTGATAGTGACGGGGGCGGGTTATTGGAGTTGTGAATAGTGAGGGGGTGGGTTATTGTAGTTCTGAATAGTGGGGGGCAGTGGGTTATTGGAGTTGTTAGTAGTGAGGGGGGTGTGTTATTTTAGTTGTGAATAGTGGGGGGCAGTGGGTTATTGGAGTGGTGAATAGTGAGGGAGGTGTGTTATTGGAGTTGTGAATAGTGGGGGGGTGGGTTATTGAAGTCGTGAATGGTGAGGGGGTGAGTTATTGGAGTCGTGAATAGTGAAATGTTCGTCATTGGAGTCATGATAGTGAGTGGGATGGGTTATTGGAGTTGTGAATAGTGAGGGGCGTGAGTTATTGGACTTGTTAATAGTGAGGGGGTGTGTTCTTGAACTTGTCAATAGTGAGGTGATGAGTTATTGGAGTCGTGAATAGTGAGAAGTTGGGTTATTAGAGTCGTGAATAGTGATGGAGTGGGTTATTAGAGTTGTGAATATAATGAGGGGGCAGTGGGGTATTGGAGTTGTGAATAATGAGGGAGGTCTGTTATTGGAGTTATGAATAGTGAGGGAGTGGGTTATTGGAGTTGTGAATAGTGGGGGGCAGTCGGTTATTGGAGTTGTTAATAGTGAGGGAGATGGGTTACTGGAGTTGTGAATAGTGGGGGGCAGTAGGTTATTGGAGTTGTGAATAGTGAGGGGGGTGGGTTATTGGAGTTGTGAATAGTGAGGGGGTGGGTTATTGGAGTTGTGAATAGTTGGGGGGTGTATTGGAGTTGTGAATAATGAGGGGGTGAGTTATTGGAGTTGTGAATAGTGGGGGCCAGTGGGTTATTGTAGTTGTGAATAGTGAGGGGGTGGGTTATTGGAGTTGTGAATAATGAGTGGGGTGGGTTATTGGAGTTGTGAAAAGTGGGGGGCAGTGGGTTATTGTAGTTGTGAATAGTGAGGGAGGTGTCTTATTGGAGTTGTGAATAGTGAGGGGATGGGTTATTGGAGTCATGATAGAGAGGGGGGTAGGTTTTTGGAGTTGTGAATAGTGAGGGGCGTGAATTATTGGAGTTGTGAATAGTGAGGGGGTGAGTTATTGAACTTGTCACTAATGAGGTGGTGAGTTATTGGAGTTGTGAATAGTGAGAAGGTGGGTTATTATAGTTGAGAATAGTGGGGGGGTGGGTTATTGGAGTTGTGAATAGTGAGAGGGTTTGTTATTGGAGTCATGATAGTGGGGGGGTGTTTTTGGAGTTGTGCATAGTGTGGGCGTGAGTTATTGGAGTTGTGAATAGTGAGGGGGTGAGTTATTGAACTTGTCAATAGTGAGGTGGTGAGTTATTGGAGTCATGAATAGTGGGGTGGGTGAGTTATTGTAGTTGAGAATAGTGGGGTTCAGTGGGTTATTGGAGTTGTGAATAATGAGGGGGGTGTGTTATTGGAATTGTGAATAGTGAGGGGGTGGGTTATTGGAGTTGTGAATAATGGGGGGCAGTGGGTTATTGGAGTTGTTAATAGTGGGGGGGTGCGTTATTGGTGTTGTGAATAGTGAGGGGGTGGTTTATTGTAGTTGTGAATAGTACGGGGCAGTGGGTTATAGGAGTTGTTAGTAGTGAGGGGGGTGGGTTATTTGAGTTGTTAATTGCGAGGGGTTTGGGTTATTGGAGTTGTGAATAGTGAGGTGGTGAGTTATTGGAGTCGTGAATAGTGAGGGGGTGAGTAACTGCAGTTGTGAATAGCGTGGGGGGGTTATTGGAGTTGTGAATAGTGAGGGGGGAGTTATTGGAGTTGTGAATAGTGAGGGGTGGAGTTATTGGAGTTGTGAATAGTGAGGGGGGGTGAGTTATTGGAGTGGTGAATAGTGGGGGCGTGGGTTATTGGAGTTGTGAATAGTGAGGGCGGTGTGTTATTGGACTTGTGAATAGTGAGGGGGGTGAGTTATTGGAGTTGTGAATAGTGGAGGGGTGGGCTATTGGAGTTGTGAATAGTGAGGGGGTGGGTTATTGGAGTTGTGAATGGTGAGGGGGTGAGTTATTGGAGTCGTGAATAGTGAGAGGGTTCGTCATTGGAGTCATGATAGAGGGGGGGTAGGTTTTTGGAGTTGTGAATAGTGAGGGGCGTGAATTATTGGAGTTGTGAATAGTGAGGGGGTGAGTTATTGAACTTGTCACTAGTGAGGTGGTGAGTTATTGGAGTCGTGAATAGTGAGAAGGTGGGTTATTATAGTTGAGAATAGTGGGGGGGTGGGTTATTGGAGTTGTGAATAGTAAGAGGGTTCGTTATTGGAGTCATGATTGTGAGGGTGATGGGTTATTGGAGTTGTGAATAGTGAGAGGGTTTGTTATTGGAGTCATGATAGTGGGGGGGGGGTGTTTTTGGAGTTGTGCATAGTGTGGGGCGTGAGTTATTGGAGTTGTGAATAGTGAGGGGGTGAGTTATTGAACTTGTCACTAGTGAGGTGGTGAGTTATTGGAGTCGTGAATAGTGAGAAGGTGGGTTATGGTAGTTGAGAATAGTGGGGGGGTGGGTTATTGGAGTTGTGAATAGTGAGAGGGTTCGTTATTGGAGTCATGATTGTGAGGGTGATGGGTTATTGGAGTTGTGAATAGTGAGAGGGTTTGTTATTGGAGTCATGATAGTGGGGGGGGTGTTTTTGGAGTTGTGCATAGTGTGGGGCGTGAGTTATTGGAGTTGTGAATAGTGAGGGGGTGAGTTATTGAACTTGTCAATAGTGAGGTGGTGAGTTATTGGAGTCGTGAATAGTGGGGTGGGTGGGTTATTGTAGTTGAGAATAGTAGAGTTCAGTGGGTTATTGGAGTTGTGAATAATGAGGGAGGTGTGTTATTGGAATTGTGAATAGTGAGGGGGTGGGTTATTGGAGTTGTGAATAATGGGGGGCAGTGGGTTATTGGAGTTGTTAATAGTGGGGGGGTGCGTTATTGGAGTTGTGAATAGTGAGGGGGTGGTTTATTGTAGTTGTGAATAGTACGGGGCAGTGGGTTATAGGAGTTGTTAGTAGTGAGGGGGGTGGGTTATTTGAGTTGTGAATTGCGAGGGGTTTGGGTTATTGGAGTTGTGAATAGTGAGGTGGTGAGTTATTGGAGTCGTGAATAGTGAGGGGGTGAGTAACTGCAGTTGTGAATAGCGTGGGGGGGTTATTGGAGTTGTGAATAGTGAGGGGGGAGTTATTGGAGTTGTGAATAGTGAGGGGTGGAGTTATTGGAGTTGTGAATAGTGAGGGGGGGTGAGTTATTGGAGTGGTGAATAGTGGGGGCGTGGGTTATTGGAGTTGTGAATAGTGAGGGCAGTGTGTTATTGGACTTGTGAATAGTGAGGGGGGTGAGTTATTGGAGTTGTGAATAGTGAGAGGGTTCTTCATTGGAGTCATGATAGAGGGGGGTAGGTTTTTGGAGTTGTGAATAGTGAGGGGTGTGAATTATTGGAGTTGTGAATAGTGAGGGGGTGAGTTATTGAACTTGTCACTAGTGAGGTGGTGAGTTATTGGAGTCGTGAATAGTGAGAAGGTGGGTTATTGTAGTTGAGAATAGTGGGGGGTGGGTTATTGGAGTTGTGAATAGTGAGAGGGTTCGTTATTGGAGTCATGATTGTGAGGGTGATGGGTTATTGGAGTTGTGAATAGTGAGAGGGTTTGTTATTGGAGTCATGATAGTGGGGGGGGTGTTTTTGGAGTTGTGCATAGTGTGGGGCGTGAGTTATTGGAGTTGTGAATAGTGAGGGGGTGAGTTATTGAACTTGTCAATAGTGAGGTGGTGAGTTATTGGAGTCGTGAATAGTGGGGTGGGTGGGTTATTGTAGTTGAGAATAGTAGAGTTCAGTGGGTTATTGGAGTTGTGAATAATGAGGGAGGTGTGTTATTGGAATTGTGAATAGTGAGGGGGTGGGTTATTGGAGTTGTGAATAATGGGGGGCAGTGGGTTATTGGAGTTGTTAATAGTGGGGGGGTGCGTTATTGGAGTTGTGAATAGTGAGGGGGTGGTTTATTGTAGTTGTGAATAGTACGGGGCAGTGGGTTATAGGAGTTGTTAGTAGTGAGGGGGGTGGGTTATTTGAGTTGTGAATTGCGAGGTGTTTGGGTTATTGGAGTTGTGAATAGTGAGGTGGTGAGTTATTGGAGTCGTGAATAGTGAGGGGGTGAGTAACTGCAGTTGTGAATAGCGTGGGGGGGTTATTGGAGTTGTGAATAGTGAGGGGGGAGTTATTGGAGTTGTGAATAGTGAGGGGTGGAGTTATTGGAGTTGTAATTAGTGAGGGGGGTGAGTTATTGGAGTCGTGAATAGTGAGAGAGGTTATTGGAGTCGTGAATAGTGAGGGGATGGGTTATTGGCATCGTAAATAGTGAGGGGGGTGGGTTATTGGGGGCGTGAATAGTGAGGGGCATGAGTTATTGGAGTTGTGAATAGTGAGGGAGGTGGGTTATTGGAGTTGTGAATAGTGAGGGGGTGGGTTATTGGAGTTGTGAATAGTGAGGGGTGGAGTTATTGGAGTTGTGAATAGTGAGGGGGGGTGAGTTATTGGAGTCGTGAATAGTGAGAGAGGTTATTGGAGTTGTGAATAGTGAGGGGGTGGGTTATTGGAGTTGTGAATAGTGAGGGGGTGGGTTATTGTAGTTGTGAATAGTGGGGGGCAGTGGGTTATTGGAGTTGTTAATTGTGAGGGGGTGGGTTAATGGAGTTGTGAATAGTGGGAGGCAGTGGGTTATTGGAGGTGTGAATAGTGAGTGGTGTGAGTTATTGGAGTCATGAATAGTGGGGGGCTGGGTTATTGGAGTTGTGAATAGTGGGGGGCAGTGGGTTAGTTGAGTTGTGAATAGTGAGGGGGTGGGTTATTGTAGTTGTGAATATGGGGGCAATGGGTTATTGGAGTCGTGAATAGTGAGGGGGGTGGGTTATTGGAGTCGTGAATAGTGAGGGGGTGGGTTATTGGAGTTGTGAATAGTGAGGGGGTAGGTTATTGGAGTTGTGAATAGTGAGGGGGTGGGTTATTGGAGTTGTGAATAGTGAGGGGTTGGGTTATTGGAATTGTGAATAGTGAGGGGTTGGGTTATTGGAGTTGTGAATAGTGAGGGGGTGAGTTATTGGAGTTGTGAATAGTGAGGGGTTGGGTTATTGGAGTTGTGAATAGTGGGGGGCAGTGGGTTATTTGAGTTGTGAATAGTGAGGGGGTGGGTTATTGTAGTTGTGAATAGTGGGGGGCAGTGGGTTATTGGAGTTGTGAATAGTGAGGGGGGTGTGTTATTGGAGTTGTGAATAGTGAGGGGGTGGGTTATTGGAGTTGTGAATAGTGAGGGGGTGGGTTATTGGAGTTGTTAATAGTGAGGGGTTGGGTTATTGGAGTTGTGAATAGTGGGAGGTAGTGGGTTATTGGAGTTGTGAATAGTGAGGGGTGTGAGTTATTGGAGTCATGAATAGTGGGGGGCTGGGTTATTGGAGTTGTGAATAGTGGGGGGCAGTGGGTTATTGAGTCGTGAATAGTGAGGGGGGGTGGGTTATTGGAATTGTGAATAGTGAGGGGGTGGGTTATTGGAGTTGTGAATAGTGGGGGGCAGTGGGTTATTGGAGTTGTGAATAGTGAGGGGGTGGGTTATTGGAGTTGTTAATAGTGGGGGGCAGTGGGTTATTGGAGTTATGAATAATGAGGGGTGGGTTATTGGAGTTGTGAATCGCGAGGGGGTGGGTTATTTGAGTTGTGAATAGTGAGGGGGTGGGTTATTGGAGTTGTGAATAGTGGGGGGGGGTTATTGGAGTTGAGAATAGTGGGGGGCAGTGGGTTTTTGTAGTTGTGAATAGTGAGGGGGTGGGTTATTTGAGTTGTGAATAGTGAGGGGGTGGGTTATTGGAGTTGTGAATAGTGAGGGGGTGGGTTCTTGGAGTTGTGAATAGTGGGGGGGGGGTGGGTTATTGGAGTTGAGAATAGTGAGGGGGTGGGTTATTTGAGTTGTGAATTGTGGGGGGGTGGGTTATTGGAGTTGTGAATAGTGAGTGGCAGTGGGTTATTGGAGTTATGAATAATGAGGGAGGTGTGTTATTGGAGTTGTGAATAGTGAGGGGGTGGGTTCTTGGAGTTGTGAATAGTGAGGAGTGGTAGGAAGGTTGCAGGAGTTGACTGTACAAATGGACTGAGGAATACATGGGGTGAAAGCACTGAAGGTGACTGAATCAAGACATAATGACTGAATTGTTCAACACAACTTTGTTCCAGTTCCTGAAATTTCTTGTACACTTAAATTTCAATTTGGAGAAATTGCGTTCTTCTTATGTCAAAACAGAATCCCCCTTCTTCCTCATCTCATTTCCCACAGTATGGATGTTATAAATTATTCTGTGTGAATCCTCACTGACCAGCTGCTCGGTTTTTAGCAATTCAGCCCAAAATGTAAGGTACCAATATTTTTGCTCGATGTATTAATGCTGATGCTATGGAACTGATAGCCTAACAGTTTCAATTTCCCCTTTCTCGTTTTGTCAGCAGGAGGTATGTGGAACCCTGTGTTCCCTCTGCTGTAGTGCTGCCGTTGATGTACAGACAGTGTTAATTAAACAGAGGAGTCCTGTCAACCCACCAGATTGACTGTTAGAAGCTGTTTGGCAACCTTTTCAGGAGGTGCTTTAACCTCATTGTTAATACGGGTAAAAATATGGCGAGGTGCGTTTTGTAAGTTCTGGCGATGACGCATTCTGCCGAATGCCTTTGACAGTCTGCTCATCGGAGCTTCTCATTTTCCCACAGAGCCTTGAGGACGTTACTTGCTGATCACTTCCTGATGGACTTAGAGTCAAAACACTTTTTTTTGTTTTCTGCATCACCTTCTCTGGAGGAGGGGTGGAGCAGGGCGGGGGGCGGTGGGGTCAGGCGGTATATTATGGTCAGACCACTCGGAGTGTTCCATGGCAATGTGGCCAGAGCTATCTGCAAGAGCCCTGGTGACAGGTGGGACCACAGTTCGTGGTGACACTTGGTGTTTGTGTACTGACGGCATACACCAGCTCGATGTAACACGTGGCCTGCAGTGTGAGGCTGATATAGACAGAGAACGCTGGAAAAACTCAGCAGGTCGGGGCAGCATCTGTGAAGAGAGAAACTGGGTTAACCTTGAGTCCTGTGTGACTCTTCTTCAGAACTCAGGGTCCACAGATGCCGTCAGACCTGCCAAGTTTCTCCAGAATTTTGTTTTCATTTCCAATTTCTAGCTTCAACAGTATTTGACCTTTATGGGATGAAGGTGATGCCAGCTATGTGTTCTGTCTCTTTATCTAGAGCTGTGTAGGTTGTGTCCCTGTGAACACAGTGCATTTTCAATTTCCAGATAAAGAGGAAGCTGGTTGGGGATAGTGCCGTGGTGTGGGAGAGAGCGGCCTCTTCTGCACCACGTACAGTAACCCTGAGACAGTGCCTCTCACCTGGTGGCCAGGCTCTTACCCATATGCTCAGTTTTTATTGTGCTATCCTTATTTCCAGTTAATGGCACACTGACTGTTCCCTGTTAACTGAAACCAAAAGAGAAAATGCTGGAAAATCTCAGCAGGTCTGGCAGCATCTGTAAGGAGAGAAAAGAGCTGACGTTTCAAGTCTAACTGACCCTTTGTCAAAGCTTTGTTCCCCGTTAACTGTCTCCCTAGCATTTTTGGGTTATCTGACCTGAAGGGGGACATAGAGTTTGTCAGTCAGTCAGTCCAGGGCTTCATTCTTTCAGGGTTACCTTGGCTCCCGAGGCTGGTTCAAACTGGTTGCAGATGCTCATTAGTCTACTCATCAATAGTAGATCCAAGCAGAAAATAATGACTTTGACCATGCTTTAACCTGAGGGTCTCCACTACCTGGGATTGTCAATCCTCTTATGCCCAGGTTCTTTGTAATGGACTTGCCAAAAGATTCTGTAAAACACATGGACAGGACAAGGGAAGGTGAGGGCAGCCCTGTGCTGACTCCAGATTTGATCCAGAACCTCCCATCCATTGACTGAAACTCCATTCCTGATGTTTATGTCTATCCATTGGATCCAACTATAGACTCCTTCCCTAAACCCCATTTAGGAGAGAACATATCCCTCAGGTAGGTGAATGATATTCTGTCAAAGACCTTTTCCAGGTCCAGGCTGATGAGGTAGTGTCCACCTCTCTGTCCCTCACTAGGGTGATCGTATCCCTGAGGGGTGTAAGGCTATCAGAAATTGACCTGCCTGGTGCAGTTTAGGTCTGCTCAGGATGAATCAACTGCACCAGAGCAGTCCTGACCCACTCGGCAATAACCCATGACCAAATTTTGTCGTCCATGTTTAGGAGTAAGATTGATCCCCAATTCCTAATTTCATCTCTCTCCCCCTTCTGCCTGAAGGGGAGTCAGGGGATGTCCTTCCTCATGAATTCACACTTGCCATTAGCCAGTAGCAGGCTCTCTGTCACCTCCAGCAGGTCCTGCTCAATCAGGGGCTCACAGCACTGGGAAAGTGTTATTGTCAGCAATTTTACTCTTCTCCGAGGTATACTGCCTGCAGTTCTGGTCCCCATCCAATAGGAAGGATGTTGTGAAATGTGAAAGGGTTCGGAAAAGATTTACAAGGATGTTGCCAAGGTTGGATAGTTTGAGCTACAGGGAGAGGTTGAAAATGCTGGGGCTATTTTCCCTGGAGAGTCGGAGGTTTATAAAATCATGAGGGGCATGGATAGGGTAAATAAACAAGGTCTTTTCCCTGGAGTGGGGGAGTCCAAAACTAGAGGGGCATAGATTAAGGGTGAGAGGGGAAAGACTTAAAAGGGACATAGGAGGCAATTTTTTTCATGCAGAGGGTAGTGTGTGTATGGAATGAGCTGCCACAGGAAGTGGTGGAGGCTGGTACAATTGCAACATTTAAAAGGCATCTGGATGGGTATATATGAATAGGAAGGGTTTGGAGGGATATGGGCCAAGTGCTGGCAAATGGGACTAGATTGGGTTGGGATATTTGGTCGACATGGATGCTTTGGACCGAAGGGTCTGTTTCCGTGCTGTACATCCCCATGACTTTGACTCATGGGCTCTGCCAGCTCCTTTAGAGTTAGCCATTTGTTCAGACTCTTCCCCTGCAGTGTTACCTCCCTGATCGAGAATAGAAAATGAATAAAAATATCTAGAAGGGGGAGGTTCTGCTGTTTGTGGGCTCCACACCTCACAGGCTGGCTAAAAGAGATTTGCTGATCCTCAGACAGCGATGACATCAGCAACCCTCCTCTTTTATCAGAGAGCTCTGTGCATGCACCTTCTGGAAGGAACAGGAGCACATCACAGTTTGCAGCACAATCAGTGGGCAGAACACCTCGCTGACAGAATTCTCCAAATGCACCAAGATGTAGCTTGGCTGGTGATAGAACCTGCTGAACACCCAGAATTCCACCCTGCGCACAGGGCCTTCAATGTGACTGTGGTGGGAGAACTCTTGTCTGCCTCCTTGCAAAGGAATGTGTCTTTGCAAAGAAGATCTGGAGAGAGATGCAGTGGTTTTGTTGAGGTTAGTTCTGAGCAGCTCCATGATGCAGGATTCTGTCTCCATGGGCCGTTCTCTGGGATCGCACACTGAGCCAAACATCAACTGCACCTGCAGGACCATCAACTCGGTGAAAGACACTATGGGGAGGCAATGACCTAGCATTATTATCCCTGGACTGTTAATCTAAAGACCCAGATAATGTTCTGGAGATGTGGGTTCAAATCCTGCCATGGCAGATAGTGGAATTTGAATATCTGGAATTAAGAATCTAGCGATGGCCTTGAATCCATTGTCATTTTTTTGAAAATACTCACCTGGTTCAATAATGCCCTTCAGGGAAGGAAACTGCCATCCTTACCTGGTCCGGCCTACATGTGACTCCAGACTTGCAGCAATGTGGTTGACTCTTAACTGCCCTCTGGGTAATTAGAGATGGGTGATAAATGCTGGCCTAACCAGCGGTGCTCTCATCCTGTGAATGAATAAAAAGAAATTGGTCTGCCTGCAACTTCCAGTGCAAGGTATTATCTTCAAACTAGTGTTGCAATTGGCACTTTCTAAAGGCCAGGACTATGATGAGGGAGCCACTGGAGGTTGGGGCAGCAGCTACAGACAGGGTAAGGAAAAGTAGCTGTCTATGGTCTGTTCGTCACAGCTCTCTGAGAGCTGGAACGGAATTACCCATCACACGATATACCTTCCAACAAATATATGGTGTCAGTCAAGAGCATTGAAAAGGTATTGAGGCATTCCAGAGGGAAAAGTGGTATTTAATGATTTTTAAAAATCGCTTTTCACAAACTGTAATTTCTAATTAGAAATATTTGAGCGAGGCTATATATTGACATGGAATGTGTTCTGCAAACAATTGAATCCTGTGGAACATGTTGTCTTTGGGGTATGTTGATTTCTTGCAAGTCCTGGAATATTCAAGTTGAAATGTTTTTGTTTACAAACTTTATACAAAGTACATTATTGGGGAAAAATTGAACAAAAGAGATCTGCATTCTCTAACTCCAGGCTGCAGTTACAGATTAAACTCAGCAACTTACTTCATTGAACATCAAACCTTCTTGCACTCTCATCATTCAGTCATTCAGCAAATGGATGGTTCTCCGCTGGTTAACAGTATATTCCTGGATATAATTGAGTCTGACAGTGGCATTGAGTTTGGGATCTCAGTTGCTTCTGTCTCTGTCTCAGCTGGGATTGCCAGGACATTGTCAATCAGACCTTCACTTACACTTGAGCACCAATAGAAGTTGTGCATCCTCTGACCAACCATTATTTTTGTCAATTGTGTGTCATCTGCACCGATTGACAAGTTCAACTAGAACAGCTGGAATGGCATATGTGCTTTATTACTTGAAAATAAAAACTTGTATTTGTGTACAGCCTTTCACTCCATTACAAGATCCTAACATGTTTTGCAGCAATCTGTTGCAATGTACAAAATATAATTATCTTGTACACAGCAAGACTCCACACAAAAAGCAATGTGATATTGACCAGTTTGATATGTCAGGTAATAATTGATCAGGAAACCAGAGCAATGCCCCCTGCATCTTTGGAAACAGTGCCACGTGACAGGGTAGACAAGGCTTCAGGTTATTGTTCATCTGATAAATAGCACCTCTAACTTCTCCAGCTGGCAGTCCAACACAGTACTTTGGTTTTTGCTCTCAAGTGGGACTTGAACCAACAACATTCTGACCAAACATGGCCTACTGCTCAGTGACGGCAACTCGGGAGGAGGCTGACTTCCAGTTCCATCGTCATGGAGACTGGAAACTGATCGATCCAAATAATCCTGGCTGAATTCAGCAGGGCATGCCCATTCCGTGTGCTTTAGCTCAGACACCAGGAGGTCTTCAATGATTATTCCCATCCTCCACCACCCCCCTTCCACAATTGGCAGACAACAGCAGGTTGCTTTGCATTAGCTGTTTATACCTCCTGCTATGGATCTCCTGAAATGCCGCCACCAGCAGTTCTGAATTACAGGAGCAGCAGGGGGGCACTTGGCAACTGGAATAGGTTGCTGTTCACTGACAGTTAACCCATAGCTGTACATCACCTACTAACATTAACTTTACATTAGAACACATGAAGCAACACATATTAACACTCAGGTTTGCTGTTTATACACATGCCTGCAGTTTAAAGCTAACACAGCTCTCAAATCACATTTCAGCCCAGAAAACACAAGTAGGAGTAGGCTATTCAGCCCGTCAATTCTTCTCTGAGAAGTAATGAGAGCACAGCTGATTTGATAATCCTCAGCTCCACTTCCTACCTTTTCTCCATAAGCCTCAATTCCCTTACTGATTAAAAACCTGTCTCTCATGTTTGATGAGCCAGCATTGGCAGCCCTCCTTGGTAGAAATTCCAGAGATTTTCATTTAAGATGTGCTCTTTGTCCAGGAAAAACTATAGGAATTAGGTCTGCATTGTGTAGAATCACTGTGCGAATTGTGTTCACTGTTTGCCAACATACCTCCATCACAACAAAATATAATCACTTCTTTTGTCAGAAACTTGCGTAATACATTCAGAGGGACTGTTTGTTGATTTATGTGCTCAAATTAGCATGATATTTAACCAGCACTAACTTTAGTTTGGAAGTGTCACCAGGTTTTTCCTTTCAATGGTGTCTTTTTGTTGATGTTCTCAAAGAGTCCTGGTCGTTTGGTGCTTGCTGATCTCAGTCAGAAACAAATTAGGGCGAGGCCTTCCTTTGTTTCACTGGATTGAAGATGTGCCTTTTTCACCAACGACGACATTTGTATCATCGATAGCCACAGGTGAGGTGCCAGAAGACTGGAAGTTGGCTAATGTGGTGCCACTATTTAAGAAAGGTGGTAAGGACAAGCCCGGGAACTATAGACCGGTGAGCCTGACTTCGGTGGTGGGCAAGTTGTTGGAGGGAATCCTGAGGGAGAGGATGTACATGTATTTGGAAAGGCAAGGACTGATTCGGGATAGTCAACATGGCTTTGTGCGTGGGAAATCATGTCTCACAAACTTGATTGAGTTTTTTGAGGAAGTAACAAAGAGGATTGATGAGGGCAGAGCAGTAGATGTGATCTATATGGACTTCAGTAAGGCGTTTGACAAGATTTCCCATGGGAGACTGGTTAGCAAGGTTAGAACTCATGGAATACAGGGAGAACTAGCCATTTGGATACAGAACTGTCTCAAAGATGGAAGACAGAGGGTGGTGGTGGAGTGTTGTTTTTAGACTGGAGGCCTGTGACTGTGGAGTGCCACAAGGATCGGTGCTGGGCCCTCTACTTTTTGTCATTTTTATAAATGATTTGGATGTGAACATAAGAGGTACAGTTATTAAGTTTGCAGATGACACCAACATTGGAGGTGTAGTGGACAGTAAAGAAGGTTACCTCATATTACAACAGGATGTTGACCAGATGGACCAATCGGCCGAGAAGTGGCAGGTGGAGTTTAATTCAGATGAATGCGAGGTGCTGCATTTTGGGAAAGCAAATCTTAGCAGGACTTATGGACTTAAAGGTGAGGTCCTAGGGAGTATTTCTGAAAAAAGAGACCTTGGAGTCCAGGTTTATAACTCTTTGAAAGTAGAGTTGCAGGGAGATAGGATAGTGAAGAAGGCGTTTGGTATGCTTTCCTTTATTGGTCAAAGTATTGAGTACAGGGAGGTCAAGTTGTGGCTGTACGGGACATTGGTTAGGCCGCTGTTGGAATATTGTGTGCGATTCTGGTCTCCTTCCTATCAGAAGGATTTGTGAAACTTGAAAGAAAAGATTTACAAGGATGTTGCCAGGGTTGGAGGATTTGAGCTATAGGGAGAGGTTGAATGGGCTGGGGTTGTTTTCCCTGGAGTGTTGGAGGCTGAGAGGTGACCTTATAGAGGTTTACAAAATCATGAGGGGTATGGTTAGGATAAATAGACAAACGTCTTTTCCCTGGGGTTGGGGAGTCCAAAACTAGAGAGCATAGGTTTAGGGTGAGAGGGGAAAGATATAAAAGAGACCTAAGGGTCAATGTTTTCACACAGACAGTGGTGCGTGTATGGAATGAGCTGCCTGAGGAAGTGGTGGAGGCTGGTACAGTTGCAACATTTAAAAGGTATCTGGATGGGTATATGAATAGTAAGGGTTTGGAGGCAAATGGGCTGGGTGCTGGCGAGTGGGATTAGATTAGGTTGGGATATCTGGTCAGCATGAACAAGTTGGTCCAAAGGATCTGTTTCTGTGCAGTACATCTCTATGACTCTATGACTTTGTTCATTAAGGAATAGTTTTGTGAAATCCTTCTGTGTATATAAAAGGAGGTGGAAGCAGAGTCCTTCAGAATTTTTAAATCTGTTATCGGGGTAGGCAGAAATGTGGAATAATCGGATTTCCCAGGATTTTATTGAATGGTGGAACAAGATTAAGGGGACGAATCATCTACCGTTTGTTTGTTAATTTGCATGTGCAGGAGAGAAAAAGGTGATATTTCATCTGGTCAGGATATTTTCTATTCCTATTGACACTTTAATGTCCCGTTGTCATTCAATATTCTTCATCCGATGTGGTAATTTTTTTGGATGAAGAGGGGTTGGGACAGAGATGCCAAGCAGTCTGTTTCAAAGCCCATAAGGTAAACAGCTTGTGAGATATTATTTCTCAAAAACCAGAACAATAGAAGCAACCTGAATGGGTGAGGCCAAGCTCCTACTGAACCAGGATGTTTCATTTTAGTTTCTCAGTAGCAGTTAAGACCATAAGACCATAAGACATAGGAGTGGAAGTAAGGCCATTCGGCCCATCAAGTCCACTCCGCCATTCAATCATGGCTGATGGGCATTTCAACTCCACTTACTCGCATTCTCTTCATAGCCCTTAATTCCTTGTGACATCAAGAATTTATCAATCTCTGCCTTGAAGACATTTAGCATCCCGGCCTCCACTGCAGTCTGCGGCAATGAATTCCACAAGCCCACCACTCTCTGGCTGAAGAAATGTCTCCACATTTCTGTTCTGAATTTACCCCCTCTAATTTTAAGGCTGTGTCCACGGGTCCTAGTCTCCTCGCCTAACGGAATCAATTTCCTAGTGTCCACCCTTTCCAAACCATGTATTATCTTGTAAGTTTCTATTAGATCTCCCCTTAATCTTCTAAACTCCAATGAATACAATCCCAAGATCCTCAGCCATTCCAGGGATCATCCGTGTGAATCTGCTGGACATGCTCCAGTGCCAGTATGTCCTTCCTGAGGTGTGGGGACCAAAACTGAACACAGTACTCCAAATGGGGCCTAACCAGAGCTTTATAAAGTCTCAGTAGCACAACGGTGCTTTTATAAAGTCTCAGTACCACAACAGTTGCTGTGGTCTTGAAACTGGCTTTGGAATCTGCAGTATATCTCTCCCTGCTACTCTCTCTCTGAGTTTCCTCTTGGACTGGAGAATTGCATATGATACAATGTATTTTACAGAACTTGCCTTTGCCAAGGGAATGTCTATGGTATATTACTATATTGGAACAAGTTAGAAATCACACAACACCAGGTTATAGTCCAACAGGTTTATTTGAAATCACAAGCTTTCAGAGCACTGTTCCTTCATCAGGTGAAGTTCACCCAACAAGGGAGTAGCACTCTGAAAGCTTGTGATTTCAAATAAACCTCTTGGACTGTAACCTGGTGTTGTGTGACTTCTGACTTTGTCCACCCCAGTCCAACACTGATACCTCCACATCATATATTCAAACAATTACTGTTTAGTAGTTAAATAATCTATTTTTCTGTTATGTTTTCCAGTGAAGTCATTCTAATTTCTTGTTTCTTTTGCAGTATTTTAGTTGTAGTGTTTAAGTCCAAGCCTGATAGTTTAACCAATTGAATTGCATCTGAATGTAATACCTGGCACTTGCCTTTAAAATATGAGAAGTTCGGCTCTAGGCTATCATCTTTTTATGTTTTGATGGGGTTTAGTTTGGTTTCTGATACCAAGTGAACAAAACATTCATTGGATTTTTTATTGGACCTTCATTTCCTTTAAACTCTCCAGTTCCACAAACTATATCAACAGTTTGCTCTACTTGCAAATTCTAATTTTGCAAACCAAATGTTCTCCTTTTCATATTCCTCATTATGAATTGGTGACCACCTTCTCCACATTCCAAGGTACAGCAGAAAAATATGGTTCAACTTAACACTCCCTTTATGATCATAAAAAATGGGTAATTATATTCCCTTTTCGTTTTCTGTCCTGGTCTCAGTATCTCAATCACTCAGTTGTCAGAGCTCTGTGGATAAAACACTGGATTAACCTTCCAGACCTTTATTGCAAAAAAAATCAGTTTTAAAGTTAGGAACCAATTCTGATGCCTTCACCGGTTTGTAACTGCTCAACATCAAACGCATTGCTTTGGGTCTGGAGTCACACATAGGCCAGACTGGGTAAGGACAGCAGATTCCTTCCCTAAAGGACATGAGTGAGCCAGATGAGATTTTCCAAGAATTGACAGTAGCTTTATAGGTGTCATCAAACTCTGAATTCCAGGGTTCTAATTGAATCACACCCAAGTCCCCAGAACATTATCTGGATTAATAGTCTCGTGATAATCACCTGTTACATCAGACTGGGAATGTTAAGTAGGAGAAAGTCAGGACTGCAGATGCTGGAGATCAGAGTCAAAACGTGTGGCACTGGAAAGGTACAGCCAGTCAGGCAGCACACAAGGGGCTAGAGAGTCAACGTTTCAGGCATAAGCCCTTCATCAGGAATATGGGTGGGCGTGTGGGGGGAGGGGGCAAGGGGGCTGAGAGATAAAAGGGTGGGGCTGGGGGGAATGTAGCTGGGAATGCGATAGATAGATCAAGGTGGGGATGATGGTGATAGGTTGGATTGGAAAGTGGAGCGGATAGGTGGAAGGAAGATAGATGGGTAGGAAAGTTCAAGAGGGTGGTGCGGAGTTGGAGGGTTGGATCTGGGATAAGGTGGGGGTAGGGGAGATGAGGAAACTTCTGGAAATTTTAAGTACCAAAGTTCACCCATAACTTCAGCACCTATATGAATTAACAGTGGAAAGGGCTTGTGTCTAGTCTTATTAAGAACATAGAACATAGAACAGTACAACAGAGGAACAGGCCCTTTGACCCAAAATGTTGTGCTGAACATAATGCAAAATTAAACTAATCCCTTCTGCCTGCCCTCGGTCCATATCCCTCCATTCATGTGCTTATCAAAAAGCTGCTGAAACACCTCTATCGTATCTGCCTCCGCCACCATTCCTTGGCAATGCATTACGGACCCCTATCACTGTCTGCGTAAAAAATTTGTTCCTCACATCTGCTTTGAACTTTCCCACCTTAAACACATATCCCCTAGTATTAGGCATTTCAACCCTGGGAAAAAGATTCTGACCGTCAACCTTATCTGTGCATCTCTTAGTTTTATAGACTTCTATCAAGTCTCCCCTCAGCCTCTGCTGCTCAAGGCAACCTGAGTTTTTCTAGCCTCTGCTTTTGGTTAAAACCCTCTAATCCAGGCAACATCCTGGTAAAACTTTTCTCCACCCTTTCCAAAGCCTCCACATCCTTCCTGTAGCATGGCGACCAGAACTGAATGCAATACTCTAGGTGTGGCCTACCAAAATTCTTATAAAGCCGCAATATGACATCCTGATACTATTTTATGGATTTAACTGGCTGGGGAACTGTTCCCAACTAACAACTCTCTGTAGCTCATTCCGTGTCTTCTCTGAGTCAATACTAGAAACAGACCCAGGGAAATTGGTCTGGGTGGTTTATTCTTCGGAGGGTCGGTGTGGATTTGTTGGGCAGAAGGGCCTGTTTCCACACTGGATAGAATCTAATCTAATCTAATTATATCCAACATTTAAACATTTCCCACTTTGTAGTGGGTAGTTGAGGAATTGGATTAATCCCCTCCTTTGGAAAGGTAGGATTAAGCATCTGCTTCCTGGGTGAAAAATAATTATCATTTTAATAAGTAACTAGCCATTATATGGTGGCTCAATGGTTAGCACTGCTGCCTCATAGTACTAGGGACCTAGGTTCGATTCCAGACTCAGGTGACTGTCTGTGTGGAGTTTTCACATTCTCCCCCTGTCTGTGTGGGTTTCCTCCAGGTCCTCCGGTTTCCTGACACAATCCAAAGATATGCAGGTCAGGTGAATTGGCCGTGCTAAAGTGCCCATAGTGTTCAGGGATGTGTAGGTACATTAGTCAGGGGTAAATGCAGAGGGGTGGGTTTGGGTGGGATCCTCTTCGGAGGGTTGGTGTGGACTTGGTGGGCCGAAGGGTGTGTCCACACTGTTGAGATTCTATGATTATGTCTTAGACATCTACTTCTTAGCAGCAGAGCACCAAGATAATTGATTCAGCTACAAACTGCTAGTGTTTCTTTGAGTCAGTTTTTATGAGTGAGTCTGCTTAGACACAGTTCTTACTGCAGGACTGTGACAGAGTTTCAAGGGGTCTGCCAAAAGTAAGCAGAAAATGTGCAGAACGTCAGATAGATGATTGATCCAATGCCTCTCTCACTTAAGTGCTGTCAGTGTACATTTTAACCAGTGGCCTGTATCTGATCTTCATTCACACAGGCACAAGACACTTCACAATCACAACCTCCCTGACAAACAGATCCAGGAATAGGCGGCAAAGTATAACACTTACCACAATTCCTTCCTTTGATAGATTGAACACAGAATGTAGCATTATATCTGTTCTGAAGAAGGGTCACTGGACCCCTGAAAATTGACTTCACTTTCTTTCCACAGATGCTGCCAGACCTGCTGAGGTTCTCCAGCAATTTCTGTGTCTACTGGACCTTAAAATTAGAATATAATTTCACTTAAAGGGGCACGACAACAAAGATCAAATCACAAATGAAACTTACAAAATTTAAATTTAAGCAACAGGCTCATTTAGCTATTTGGGACATGCATCCATGCCTGATATCACTTTGCAGGGATAAGCAAAAACAGAATCGCTACGTTGTAAATTGTAGGCCATTCAGCTCGTACCAACCCTCCAAAGAACTTCCCACCCAAACCCCCCTAGCCCATCCCTACATTTCCCACCACCAAACCACCCTAACATACATGTCCTTGGACAGTGGGAGGAAACTGGAGCACCTGAAGGAAACCCATGCAGACACTGGGAGAACGTGCAAACTCCACACAGACAGTGACCTGAGGATGGAATTGAACCCAGGTCCCTAGCACTGTGAGCTACAATGCCACTCAGTTAAGGAGATGCATTGGAAGGCTTAAAGCAGCACCTCAGTGCCCAGAATGGCACCAAAAATTAAAGCAAGGAAAAAAAATGTAGTGAATGAACACTTGACATGCAGGACATTTCAAAAGTTTGGGTTTCTCTGGGATCATTTAATATTCTCTTTGGGCTAAGGCCTTCCACAGGCCCATTACAAGGTCAGCATTGAAATGGCAGGGACTATGAAATTGATGAAGACAAGCAAAAGGTTACAGGAAAGGGATGTATTATTGGTTGGATGATAGGCTTTGACTTGTATCTATCTGCTCCGAGTGCGCAGGACACTCTAGATGAGCTTCCCAGAAAATTAAATCCTGTTTCTAAATCCAAATATTATGGAGTTATTTCCCAATAAAGTAAAGATAGGCACAAATACACCTTTCTGAACAGGGGCTATTTTAACATAAAGAGGTCAGTGATCATTAAAACCTAAAGATAAATTATGTACTCCCAAGATGACCTTAGTGACTGCATTTTATGCATATTAGCATTTAAATGGGAATTGGTTTAGTTCAGTTGGCAGGATTGTTGGTTTACAGAGCAGTGTGACAGCACGGTGGGCGGCATGGTGGCACAGTGGTTAGCACTGCTGCCTCACAGCGCCGGAGACCTGGGTTCAATTCCCGCCTCAGGCGACTGACTGTGTGGAGTTTGCACGTTCTCCCCGTGTCTGTGTGGGTTTCCTCCGGGTGCTCTGGTTTCCTCCCACAGATGTGCAGGTCAGGTGAATTGGCCATGCTAAATTGCCCGTAGTGTTAGGTAAGGGGTAGATGTCGGGGTATGGGTGGGCTGCGCTGCGGCGGGGCGGTGTGGACTTGTTGGGCCTGTTTCCACACTGTAATGTAAATGTAATGTAATGTGACGCTATCAGCATAGGTTCAATTCCCATCACTGGTTTGAGGTTACTGTGAAGGACTCTCCTTCCCAACCTCTTCCCTTGCCTGAGGGCTGATGGCCCTCAGGTTAAATCACCACCAACTGCTTCACTCTAATAAGAGAGCAGCCCCTATGGTCTGGTAAGACAATAGCAACATGACAGTATTTAAATAAAGTCCACTGTTCTCCTTTAATGTACTGTGATCTCATTGTGACTATTAAATAAAATGTTTCACAGGATCCAGACCAACATTTCAAAGCAATGTTGACCAGCTTGTAACAAAGTTTTGAATAAAACAAACCAGGATATTGTAATAAACATTCAAAGGTTGCACTCAATTCTGTCCAATTCTAAATGCCACTCTCTGCCCTCTGTCCACACCCTATCTTTGTTTCTCTTCCTTAATGAAAACCACAGCTGCTATTCTTGACTAGCATTGTCTAACCACAGTTGCAGTAAGAGGAATTATAGATAGTCGGCATTAAAAATATTGCACTGACATGTGAAAATTTCTGATGAGTTGTCTCCACATTCATTTTTCTCTAAAAGCGTCATATTTGTAGATTTTTACCTCACCTTTTCACAAGCCTAATCTTTCAGATTGTGTGCATTGCATTTTCCAGTTAATTGTGCATCGGTGGAGAGGCAAAATGATACTTGGTCATCTCACCCACTGGAGGAGTCACTATTTGGCTGATGTTTTTCACAATGTCTGAACTGAGAGCAACATCTTGTTACTCAGATAAACTTCCTCGTGGTTATGAACTAAGCATGGTTCTCAGTGCTGTCCTCATCACCTTCTGACAGAGTGTGCCACCAGAAAGCCAGCCTAAGAAAGCTCCATAACCACCTTCAGTGCTCTTGCATTATGGTAATTTGAACACTGCTCATGGTTCAGTTAAACTTAGCTGAATGCAGACTCTGGAACTGGGTAACTTTTAATCAATGAATCTAAATAAAGAACAAGATAATGGTTCATCACAATGTACTAACTCACACCTAATGAACTTCAGGTCCTTCCTCCTTTTCGATGGTCCCAAGCTATTCTTGTGTTTTATCAGCTCAGGCTGTACTGTTCATTACTGAAACCACAATTCTTTCCTTACTCAGGAACTGCAACAGTAAAGATACAAAGAATATTGGAAAGGGTCATTTGACACACAAAGTATTAGTTCTGCAAAGATCTACTATAAAAGCCTTGGATTTTTACATATCCTTTCAAAACTGAAGAAATGCACATTGAAAACCATGGATCCCTTGAAGAGTAGTGACAGTTGTTATATAGGGCTATCAAGAAGGAAGTATTCTATTCACCCTACTTAACCCTCTGCAGTTAAACTCTGAAAAAATACTAAAAGAGGAACGCTTCACAATGTTTTCCTTTGTCCCTGTACCATGAAATCCAAATGCAGCAAAATCTGGACAACATTCTGGCTTGGGCTGACAAGTAGCAAATAACATTTATACCACATAGAAGCAAGTTACAGAGACTATCCGATTCTCCTTGACATTCAAGGCTATCTCAAGAAGCTTGATTCCACGCAGGACAAAGCTGCCTACTTGATTGACACCACATCCATCACCTTCAACATTAACCCTCTGCACCAGCAGCACAAGATGGTGGCAATCTGTACCATTGAGAAGACAAACTACTATAACTCACTCAGTCTCAATCAATAGCACCTTCCAAACTTCGACATCTAGAAGGACAAAGACTGCAAGACCCACCTCTTGTAAAGAAAGACACAGTGAGTTGTCCTCCATCAAAGCATCCAACAAAGTTTTCTCTATATCAGTGAAAATTCAGTTTTCTTGTACTTTTGTTCTCCATTCCAGATTTGCTGTCTTGTTGTCTCCAGATTCTTATTACCTCTGGACTGCAGGCTGGCTCAGTGGTCCGTGCTGCTGCCCCAGGTTCGATTCCGACCTCAGGCGTCTGCCTGTGTGGAGTTTGCACATTCTCTCCGTGTCAGCATGAGTTTCCTCTGGGTGCTCCGGTTTCCTCCCACAATCCAAAGATGGAAATGTGGGTTATGGGATATGGTGGGGGGGAGCATGGTCTGGGTGGGATGCTCCTTCGAGGGTCAGTGCCCCCTCCTTCTGAACTGTCGGGATTCTATGACCAAATTCAGGAACGTACGTCACTAACAGGGGTGTCATTCGGTTGGATAACTTTGGTTCAGTTTGCACAGTCATGATGGGTGAATGGCCTCTCTTCATCCTGCAAACTTCCTCTGTTTCCATGCTCATATTGCACTGACTGCAGCCCACATGAAGTGGAAGAACAATGGCAAATTCCATGAAAAACTGAAGTGATCAACCAGTACCATAAACTTTCTTTCCTCTCCATACCCTTGCCAACTTTTATAGGTGCACCAGCGAGAACGTTCTGTCTGGATGTATCACTTACCTGTTATGGCAACTGTCCCATTCAAGGTTGGAGATGGTTACAGAGAGTGGTGAACTCGGCCCAGACAATCACAAAGACCAACCTCCCATCTGTAGAATCCATCAACCAGGCCCGCTGTCAAGGAAAGGCCACCAGCATTCTGAAAGATCCATCCCACCCTGGCAATTATTTTCCACAACCTCGACCATCAGGGAGAAGGTACAGAAGCCTGAACACAGGCACCAGCTGGTTTTGTAATGGCTTCTATCCTCCTGTTGTTAGAATACTGAATGGACTCACAAACTCTTAGCATTCACCTGTTCTTTTGTTTTAGTATTTGCTGCTGTTTACCTATTATTTACTTAACTATGCTACTTAACTCAGTGATCTGCCTGTATTGCTCACAAGACAAAGCTCTTCACTGTGTCTCAGTACATGTGACAATAAATTCAATTCAATTCAATTCACTTTCTTTTCCTGCAAGCATATATGTAGCTTTTACCAAACCTAAGGGAGGCCGAGTACTGGACTGACTGATCTCTTCAGTTGGTCATTAGTATTATCGCTGGGACACTGAGTTATTCAGCAGCTGGTATCCAGTTGAAGACTACTATCTAATGTAGAAATCATGTTCTGAATTTTGAAAGCAGAGGTTGTTTGAGTAAGATCAGTCCTCTGCTTATTGTGAACAGCCAACCAGACAGACTGATACTACCCATTATCATTGGCACCTACAGTTTATGACCTGGCAGCCATTGTGTGGTTGGGAGAACATCACTGTGTCTTAATAGCACAACACTGTTGGTGGTAAACGCCACTCACACTGCAACCGCAAAGCAGCAGCATGTAATAGATCTTACTTGTTTGTTATCCAGTGTAATTCAACAGCATGCAACGGATACCTCTGTAATTTGTACTTTATTTTTCCATTTGAAACATTTCCAAGGCTTACGAGAGTCTCTGATACAGTTAGGACACCAGTGTAACTGCATTCCGAGGGCTGATGTGAATCACTGAAACCGATCAGGTATTTTAACTTTGTTCATGACACAAAAATGACAACAGGACATTTGGTAGAGTTAAAGTAGAGCATACAAGCAAAATAGACCTTCCACTTGCAGTTGTGTAGCTAAAGAGGAAGCTTTGTGAAATGTTAGGGCCATTTAAGGAAATAAAGCGTAAAAGATCTGCTCTGGTCATCCATTTTAACAGAGAACAGAAACAAATTGATGCATTTTTCATGTTCACCAACACATTGATCAAACAGTGGCTTCATTTGTAAATGGGACTGACTGCACTTTCAATATGATTAGTGCTCCTAAGACCTGGGGGTTACTTGCTCCCATTATTAGCATCACAGCCTTTAAGTCTACAGATAGATTAATACTTCGAAGGGTTTGTGTACATCGCATTCAGGAAAACCTCAAACTACAAAACTGCAAGCTGTAACAACAGAATGTGAGCTCAGCAAAGCAAAACTAACAAAACTGACTTCCTTAATGACTCAAAGGAAAAATAGTCAATCAAGCCGAAAGATATTGCATCAAAAGTGAAAAATGTTCCAATTGAATTTTTTTTTGTTAAATCAATGTTTCTCTTTGGCTATGAGCCAGCACACATCCTCCTTCCTCAACATTTCTGACTTCTAACATAACATTTCTGCTACTGTTGTACAAAACAGGAGTGTTTCAATCAGGCTGCTGTTCACTGTAAAAATAATAAAAATTACTGAAGTGGCTAAAACACCAGGGGCTTCTCCCTGATATTCTTTACAATCATCCTCCAGTGACTCCAGTGAATTTCCTCTAATGGGTTTTCATTTTAAATTTAGCAATGAAAACCCAGAATAAATCTATCTAATCAGAAGTTCCTTCTTTATAAAATTCCTGCTCACACTTATTCACACACTTGTGCCCTTTTGTGTGACCATGTATTGAAGTGGAAGTCTGTGTTTGAGTGTCAGTTTATGAGGACAGGACAGGGTTGGTTAGGGAGCGAATATCTTTTTGTGGTGAGTTCCTATTCAATTCGGACTTTGAGTCACTTATTGACGGATGATAAAGGTTTTTCTTGTAGGAGACCCAGGACGTGCTCCTTCTGATTTTACCTTCAGAGGAAAGGACACCTTTGATGAGGCGAAGTCAGTGTGTAGCCATTTCCATAAAACCATAAGATATAGGAGCAGAATTAGGCCATGTGGCCCATCGAGTCTGCTCCATTGCATGGTCATGGCTGATATGTTTCTCAGCCCCATTCTCCTTTCTTTTCCATGCAACCTTTGATCCTCTTACTAATCAAGAACCTATCTGTCTTTGTCTTCAATTCACTCAGTGACTTGGCCTCCACAACCCTCTGTAGCAACGAGTTCCACAGATTCACAACCCTCTTTTTGAAGATATTTCTCTTCATCTCAGTCCTAAAGGGTTGTCCCTTCACACTCAGGTCCTAGACTCTCCTACTAGTAGAAACATCTTCTCCACATCCACTCTATCCAGGCCTCCCAGTTTTCAGTAAGTTTGAATCAGAGCCCCGAGCCCCCAACCCCCCACCCCGCCCCAACCTTCTAAACTTGATCAAGTATGGACCCATAGTCCTCAACCACTCTTCATATGGCAAGCCTTCATCCCTGGGATCATTCTTGCAAATCTCCTCTGGACTCATCCAACATCCTTCCTTCAACACGGGGCCTAAAACAGCTCGCAACATTTCAAATGTGGTCTGACCAGTGCCTTATACAGCTTCAACTGTATATTTCTGCTCTTATATTCCAGCTCTGTTGAAATGAATGCTAACATTGCATTTGCCTTCCTAGCGTGCCAACTGAACCTGCATGTTAACCTCAAGAGAATCCTGAATTAGAACTCTTAAGTCCCTTAATGCTTCAGATTTCTGAAGCCTCATTTAGAAAATAGTCTTTCCCTCCATTCTTCCTACTAAAGTGCATGGCCTCACACTTTCTCAATTTTTTTCCATCTGCCTTTTCTTTGTCTACTCTACCAGCATGTCCAAGACCTTCTGCAGTCTCCCCACTTCCTCAAAAATACTTATCCTTCAACCTATTTTTTTTTCATTTGTAAATTTAGCAACAATGCCCTCAGTTCCTTTGTCCAGATCGTTAATGTAAAATGTGAAGTGTTGTGGTCCCAAAGCTGTCCCAGTGGAATTCCACTAGTCACCAGCTGCCATCCTGAAAAAGGCCCCTTTACCCCCCACTGTCTGCCTTCTACCAGTCAGCCAATCCTCTATCTTACCCCTAATATCATGAGCTCTTATCTTATCTTATTCAGCAGACTTTTGTGCAGAACCTTGTCAAAGGCTTTCTAGAAAACCAAATAGATCACGTTCACTGGCTCCCCTTTGTCTAACTTGCTGGTTAACTCCTCAAAGTGTTTCCTCATGGGAGATGGTAGAATTTTAATTTAATATTTAAGTTTTAAAAATCTAGAATTAAGACTTTAATCATGACCATGAAACTGTTGTCAATTGATGGGGAAAACCCCCTTTTGATTCAATAATGTTCTTTAGGAAAGGAAACTGCCTGGTCTAACCTATGATCTACATGTGACCCCTAACGTAGAGCAATGTGGTTGACTCTTAACTGTCCTCTGTGCAATTAGGGATGGACAATGAAACCAACAACACCCTCATCCTGTGAATTAATAGAAATATTTGTCCAATGAAGGCTCAGGGCTGGTGGATTCCCACTTCCACTGTTTTAATGTTCCTGACTAACTCCAGCTTTTGAGAATACCAACAATATCAGAGAGCTTTTTCTGACCCTTGGAGTGGAATTGTGATTTGGAACAAATCCACATTTTTGAATAAAGATATCTTGTATGACAAAGTTAATGTTTCAGCTCAAGTGACCTTTCCTCAGAACAGTTTTGAGGGTTTTTGTTTTATTTTTACTTTGCATGGCAAAGTGCTTCACGGGTTCCAATGGGCTTTGGAACGTTCTGGGGATATGAAAGGTGCCAGAGAAAACCAGGTCTTTCTTTTCACAATCGTATGGCACAGCTCCTGAGTGAAATGGAAACCAATCACACTTTGTTTATTGCTCGAAACACCCAACTGACAGGAACGAACATCAGCAGTTGCTCAATGCAGGAATATACTCAGGATTACATAAACATAAGGCAATTGTTCAGAGTCATTTCAATTCAGTTTTGAAAATATTTATGTTGCATTTTCATTGATTTTCACTTTTCTTTTTCATAATTTTTCACCCCCTCCCCTTCCTTGGATGTGTCGTCAGTACTTAACTAGATATTCTCTATCAAACTGTTATGTTACACCTCTGGATCAAGTTGGGAGTTGAAGCCATGCCTTCGGGCTGAGAGGTAGGGGCACTACCACTGCATCATCAAAGCCCAAAACTCACTCTTCGAGTATGCTATCTTTCCTTGCTGCCATTGACTGGACATGCTGATAGGTTATTATTAACATACCAGAGCCTGTCTTCACCAATGCCTGTGTATCCTGTGGGAGGGAATAGACTCTAATCATGGATGTGAACTCTGACAGTGGTCCTGAAGCCAATTGTAGCTCAGCTCTGTTTAAATAAGCTAATTTAGCCTGAATGAGTACCACACACGAGACCTTCCCAGGGTAGTGTGACTCGCTGAATAAACTCAAATAAAAGTTAACCCCCACTAGTTAAAACTGCAGATTACACATCCTGGCATTCCCACAAAGTAAAATAAACTGGTTAATATGCTAGCTACCAAGTGCTCAAACCTAGAAATAAATTTTTGATGGCATTTCTTGCTGTGAAAATTAACCTCTTTCTGTGGCATGCAGAGTAAATTTTAATCCCTCTCCAATATTTCTGATAGAGTTGTATCATGCTGGCACGAGTGCATTGTTTGAGAGCCCGATCATGATATGCGAGTCAAAACAATGTGTCTTGGCAGGCAATTCAACAACTAAAAGGGATGGGCATCACAGCTGAGCCCAATTCGGTAATGTTTAATCATGCACACATTCAGACTTCCTGAAAGGAGTCATTGGATAGTGATCATTAATGGGGTCTTCTCATAAGACTCTTTCCAATCCAATGTACCAAGGTCAATTGTAGTCATTCCTATCACCGTCCTGACAGAAATCACCTGACTGTAACTTACAAAGATGACAGTTTAAAATGCGGCAAACGATGTTACTTAAATTTGCAGAAATGTGATATCATTAAATTGTAATACATATAATGTCTCCTGCAAAGTTCATTTTGGGACAAGTCCATTTTAATTGGACCAATAATAGCTCAATACTTAATAGTTGAAATGCTGCCAGTGTAAATGTCACTGCTACAAATTAACCATCCTAATTGGTCCGATTTTTAATAATGTTCAAAACAAGGTTTCTTTGCACAAATTAGTGATGTTGCAGAGTGCCGATTACATTGAAAGCTGGGAGAAAATATGAAAAATAATTTGTCAAAAACATTACAGCAGTCCCTGAATTTATGACCTGGTTCTGTTCCTGACTGTGTTTGTTAGTTATTTGTACACAAGCTGGAACATGTTACAGTACAATCTAAAATAGCTGTTTGTAAGTACGAGCAAGCTTTCAGGTCAGATCTTTAAATTTAATATTAAAGTGGGATCTCGGGTGTAGGTACAAGTGTTTGTAAGACGGGCCTTCATAAATCGGGGACCACGTATAACTGAGTATCTAAACAAGAAACTATTGACAAAATGTTCACGTTTTTGTACAACCAGTGCCAGTTGTAATTTCTTTGCAGGAATGGGTGAGACAAATTGGTGAGGAAATCCTATGGGCTGTAGCATTGGCCAGTGGCAGGTTTTTCAACAGCACTTTCTTGAAGTAAAGGGAAGCATTGGTACCCATATGAAAACAACTTGCAAGGTCCATTTTCTGACTTTGTGCGCCTATTATCAATTGGGCTAGTTTAGTTTGGGATTATGTTCAGCTTGGACTGAAGGGTCTGTTTTGTGCTGTATGACTCTAAATAACAAGTGAAGAGAGTCTGGTTATAACATACCTCTGAATTATCCTTAGGTAATGGGGAAACAGCTTTGTTCAGGGAGATAGTGCAGAGCTCGGAGATAGATATCAGCATTGTAGCAAAGCTAATATTGTTAAGTATGAAGAGAATTGAATGCAACATTGAGAAAGTTATGCTTCAGTTCATAAAGGACACAAGGAGACTGCATCTGGAGCACAATGTACAGTATGGGTCTCCCTATTTAAAGAAAGATGGAAATGTGTAGAAAGCAGGTCTGAGAGGGTTTACCAGACTAATAGCTGGAACGTGTGGGTTGTTTTATGGAGAAAGGTTGGACAGGATCGACTTGTATCTGTTGGAGTTTAGAAGCATAACAGGCAACTTGATTGAAGCAGATAGATGCTCAGAATTCTCACTAACAGAGGATATGGAGAGGATGCTTCCCCTTGTGACAGAATCTAGAAACTACATTCTACATCAGTGGGACATTGAGCTAGAGTCATACAGCTTGGAAACAGACCCTTCAGCCCAACTCATCCACCTATGAATCTCTTTTAAAAAAAAACACGCTGTTAGTCTCTCACTACAAAAATAAACCTTGAAAAAGTTGTATCTTGTTGAATGAGGTGTGGCTGAGCTTTCAATAGCACATGAACTTCATAATTACACTGAACACCTGCACTGGCCCTGAAAAGCTAATTTCATATTTAGAAAGTATTGAATTTTCATGTATTATGTTTATTTGTGATTCATTCATGGGAAGAGGGCATGACTGGCCAAGTCAGCATTTATTACCTAGACAGCAACTAAGAGTCATTGTGGGTCTGGAGTCACATGTAGGCCTGACCAGGTAGGGATAGCTGTTTCCTTCCCTAAAGGACAGTGGTGAACCAGATCGGTTTTTTCCAACATTTGACAATGGATTCATAGTCATCATTAGACTCTTAATTCCAGATTTTTATTGAATTCAAATTCACTATCTGCAACGGCAAGATTCAAAGCTGGGTCCCCAGAACATTACCTGGGTCTCTGGATTAGCAATCCAGCGATAATACCACTAGGTCATTGCCCACCCGATTGTATCTCAGTACTTTGAAATAATATTGTTTTAAAACATTTATTTCTCTTAATTATAGCTTATATTTTAACCCAAATATAATTATTAATCTTGCTATCTGAAAATTTAAATTAAAAATGAGGGATGATTTAATTACTTCCAACTTTCTGGCTTGCTGTGAGAATCCTTTAATGTGATTGGCTGATTACCAGCTTGCAACATTAATGTTGCCACATACTTGGAGATCCACTGCACTGGATTTAAGCAGTTGTCAGCAAGGGGATCATAGAAAATTCTTAGAAGACAGGGTAGTTGCTGAGAGATAGTTTCCCCTTGTGGGAGAGTCTCGCACCAGAGTAAATCAACTTTGAACAACGAGTCACCCATTTAGGACAGAGACGAGGAAGAATTTCTTCTTTCAGACAGTAATGAATCTGTGGAATTCTTTACCACAGAGGGCCGACAAGGCTTGGTTATTAAGTGTATTCAAGGCTAAGATTGACATATTTCTAACGAGTGAAGGAATCAAGGATAATGGGGTAAAGGCAGGAAAATGGAGTTGAGGGATTATTAGATCAGCCATGAGCACATTGAATGAAGAAGCAGACTTGATGGGCTGAATGGTCTACTTCTGCTCCTATGGCTTATGATCAAATGGCCTAACCAGGGAAGGGGAAGGGTAGAAGATTGACAGAATCAGTCCTGACTTGTGGAACTATGTTTCTGCCATTCATGCAATATCTAGCCTTGCGTGTGGAAAGTTTGTGACCTCGACAGTTCCAGACAGCTGGCAGGGAAGAGAGGATATTAAAATGAAGAACAGGAGGTAAAGAAAACCAAACTGACAGAAATAGAAGGCGTGTCCACTCTGTGATAAAGACAGTTTGTATTACCATTGAAAACAAAGTCACATGCACTGGAGCTTAAATACACTTTGGCATTTATGTATCGCCAAGAATGCTAAAGAATTTATCACCTGCTGAGAACAGCTGGAGATTCATCCTTATGCTGCACAATTCCAGTGATAGCAACTGGATAGCAACTTAATTCCAAGAGAAAGACATTAAACATGTATTTTAATGGCTTACAATTACTTAAATGATGCATGAGTTATTTAATTTCTAAACCAAAATATATTTGGCATTTATTGAACTGGGGAGGAAGTTATCATGCAAGATTGACAATGAATACTAAAAGGTTCTGAAGAAAAGTGGTATACAGTATGTACCTTCTTTCTACAGATGTTGCCCGACATGCTGAGCATCTTCAGTGCTTCCAGTTTTCATATTGGATTAACACTGCCATTTATTCGAGGGCAGCATTTTCTCAACACAATGGATTAAATAGTAGACGATTATTTTAACAAGTTATTATTCCACCGGTAACATTTTTACCATTAACAGACACATTCCCAAGCTCCTCAAGGTGGGAAAAATGCTCTGGCTGTTCCTTAAAAGCCTACAGCCTATCGAGCAGATATTGGGGCTCATTGTTCAAACCCCAAAACCAGCTCTCTCACATTGTGATCTGGTACCAGCATCCCTGCAAAACCAATGACGACTCTATTAAAACACAGAGAAAAAGAAATCACTGCACAAAATCAGCAGGTCGGCAGCATTTATAGAGCCATCAAGTTACACAGCATTGAAACAGACCCTTCGGCCCAACCTGACCATGTTCCCAAACTAAACTAGTCCCACCTGCCTGCAAGTGGCCCATGTCCCTCCAAACATTTGTTTTTCATGAACTTATCCAAATGGTCTTTTAAATCTTGTAACTGTACCTGCACCCATCATTTCCTCTGCCAGTTCATTCCACACATGAAGCACTCTCTGTGCAAAATAATTGCCCCTCAGGTCTTTTTAAAATCTTTCTCCTCTCACCTTAAAATTATGCCCTCTCATCTTGAAATCCCCTACCCTAGGGAAAAGACACCTGCCATTCACCTCATGATTTTATAAACCTCTATAAGGTCACCCCTCAACCTCCTGCACTGCAGGGAAAAAGTCACAGTCTCTTCTAGTAATTCAGACCCTTCATTAGGATCTGGTTCCCAAACCTTGCATATAAACCACTGTCTATCACTGTTTCTTTTCTTATCCCTCAAAGTATTGGCTGAGAAATGGCATTTGCAACAAATAGAACAACAAGAATGCTGCCTTCAGTGGTGGTCCTGGTTGATTTGGACACCTACTGCTTAACACCAAAACCAGGTAAAACCTCATCCCTTCAAACTCATTTTTCCAGCAACTGCAGACATTTACAGTACTGTGATGGTTGGGGTTTTGCCAATGATGTTACCATTTTTAGTCCATCCCTCCATGGAACAAGTCAATGTTGGCAACACATTTTTTTAGTATCTAATAAAAACATCCTAAAACTGTTTTGCAAGCACGTTATCATATTAATTTTGGCACTGAATTGCGTGAATAAAAATTCAAAATGGTCAAAAGCTTAATGAAAGTTGAATGGGATGACCTAAAGATGCAGAGAGTGACAGTGAGAGAGAGAGAAATATAAATGGAGGAGAAGAGGATTAAGAGCGTTAGGGTCTCCACAGCTGAGTGCTAACCATCAGTGATAAGGTGTCAAAAATCAGGGATGCACAAAGAATCAAATTTACACTAATTCAGACTTTTCAAAGGGCTGCAGTAGAATCCATAGAGTTCCGATAGTGTGGGAACAGACCATTCAGCCGAAGAAGCCCACACCAACTTCCCAAAGACCAACCCACCCAGACTCATCCTCCTACCCTATCCCTGTAACCCTGCATTTCCCAGTGACTAACCTAATCATCTCTGAACACTGGGAAATTTAGCATGGCCAATTCACCCTAACCTGCATATCTTTGGACTGTGGGAGGACTTCTTCTTAATCATGTAAAAATAAACAGACAGGCAGTGTAAAAGTCTTCAAACAAAGTAGGCTATTACAAAGTAAATGGAGATATCTATCAAACAAAGCTTTCCCTCTTCCCTACAGCTGTGTAAACATTACTTGATGACATCTAAGTGCATTTACCATTCTTGGGGCTTAGTCAAGCATTCATAATGAGACTAACTACTTGACCAACTTTAGTTGATATAGTTGCTGCTCCATCTGTAAAATGTTCCTTTAAGCCTTACCCTTTGACCAAACCTGCGATTATCTGTCTTAACATCTCCTTGTGTGATTTGGTGTCAAACTTTAATTTTCCTAGAAGTGCCTTGGGACATTTTATCATGTTCATGGTGCTATGTAAATGCAAGCTGTTATTATAATGTTGGGAAATTGAGATCTAATTAGATTATGAGGACTGAAGATCAAAACCTTCAAGATATCATTATGAAAATACAAGTTCGATAAAGATAAACTATTTCCATTGGTTTGGGGATTCTAAAATGAAGGAGCATAGTCTGAGAATTAGGGCCGGACTGTTCAGGAGATATTAGGAAGCACTTCCACACAAAAAGTGTTGGAGGGGTTGGAATTCTCTTCCACAAAAAACAAAAGATATTGCATTAGTTGTTAATTTTAAATCTGAGATGGATAATTTCTTCATGAAGCAAAGGTATTAAGGGATTTGGGCCGAAGATGGGTATATGCAGAGAGGCCACAGATCAGCCAGGATCTCATTGAATGGTGGAACAGGCTTGAGGGGCTGAATGGCCTCCTCCTGTTCCTATGTTGCTATATTCACTGCAGATTGGTGAGCTTGAGGAATTGGCACTAAATTTAGAAAGTCGGTTCCTGCAGCTTGATAAAAATTAAAAGACCTTGAAGGATATTCATTGTCATTGGGTAGAGGCATAAATGAATTTTGAAGTTGCCTTTAAAGTGGTCCGAGCAGTGTGCCTGACCTACGTGTTAATTGCTGAGGTATGTTTCTAAATCAGATGCTATCGCGATTGTAACAAGATCAGGCCAGGTGGACCCAACAGAATATGCATTCCCTGATTGGGTCTGTTAATCTCGGCGCATCAGAGAGCCTTAGCTGACAGATATAAACAGGGGTGTCAGTGGCTCTGTTCACTCTGAGAGCTGGCACTGAGGGAGTTGGATCAGTGTCAAGAACTCTCCATGTGTGAATAAAGGATGACATGGTGATGGGATACCAGCCTCTGTGGAGTTATTTCAGATGCCACAGGTACAAATGCTGATCTATTTGTTTGTTCTTTATGTGCTCCCTATTATTGAGAATTTGTTCTTGCTAGTCAGGTCACTGTTCAGTGTCAGGTTACAATTTGAGTAAAAAGCCTCATAACACTGTTCACCTCAGAGTAATGTTACTCCATTGGCCAACACTACAATGAGCAAAATATCTAAAAATTGGAGTGGGGGCAGGGGGCAGAGGCGATAACAAATTAGCATTTTGCACGCAAAGCTGCAAACACAAGTCTAAATTCAATAACTGGAGCGCATCAAATATGCATCATGTTCTAACTGTGTAAGCATGCTGAAACAAACCAATTATCAATCAAACAAAACCCAGATGGAATCAGTGTTGCACTGGGGTTACTAAACACTTAGCACTCCATGGTAGTGTGCTAATTTTTCACTGATCTACTGAATAAAATCACCTCACTCAGCTAAGAGTGCATAACCAACAGGAAATCCAAATTTTTATCAAACAGATGCTCAGTCCGAATCACAAATGCCACACCAGATAAATGGGAAAAAACCTCTCTCAGCTGTTTCTTGTTACAGGAAAACGGAAACAGGAGGAGGCCATTCAGCCTCTTGAGCACCTTCCCCCATTCAACATGATCTGCAATCTAAGCCATTAACCAGCTCTTGACCCATATTCTTCACTCCCCGCCAATAACAATCTGTTCAATCTCATTTCAACTCATCAATTAATCTAGCATCAATTGTCATTTGCAGGAAAATGTTCCAAATTTGTACTAGGTGTATTTCCTATTATTTCAACCTTGAAAGATATAATTTTAATGTTTTGACTGCATCCGAGTCTGAGACTCCTTCATCCTCAAACGTAGTTTCTTGCTGGCAATGCTGTGCTCCCCTTAATTCCTTGCAAATTATGATCCAATAAAGTAATATTTAAAGAGTCAACAGTTTCAGACTAACATCTAAATACTGACAGAATGAGACTGAAGGTGTGACCTATTGCATCCCACATGCTTTTCTAACTCTGGAATAGTGGCATATTCCACATTATTCAGACTGCAGGTAAGTAATCTATGGATGGATTCACCTAAATTGGAACCATGGAAGGAGGCCATTCTGTCCTCTACTGGCTCTCTGAGTTACACCCTGCTATGGATAAAGATGAGAAAGAATTAGGAAACCTGTTCCCTTTCCTTCCTCTGCATGCTCCTTTTGGAAAGGAAGGGGTATGCCATTAGTTACTGCCTGAGAGTGTGGATGATTTACAAACCAGCAGCTAGTGTTTTGTGGATTGAAATAAGAGAATTGTTTATTCATACATTTTTAAAAATTGACATGTGATACATGAACATTGCTGACAGGACCAGCATTTGTTGCCCATCCCTATTTGCTCTTGAACCACTGCAGTCCACATGTCCTTAAGGACAGGATTTCAGGATTTTGACCCAGAGCACTGAAGGTACTGCAATATATTTCCAAGTCACAATAGTGAGTGGCTTGGAGGGGAACTTGCAGTTGATGGTATTTCCATGCATTTGCTGACATTGACTTTCTAGACGTAAATGGGCATGGGTTTGGAAGGTGCTTTCAAATGATCTTTGGTAAGTTTTGAAAATCTACTGCTCAGTCATGCATTGAGCCACTCACATAGACAACTCGCCAGGAAGAAATCGTCTAAGAGAATAGTGTACATTGTATGAGCAATAAACAAAACTAATAAACAAAGAAATGCAGATGAAACAGTCACAGGTGTACAGAAAGAGATCTGAAACAAATCAAAACAGAAATTACAGGAGAAATTCAGCAGATGTGGCAGCATCTATAGACAGAAAGCAAAGTTAATGTTTCAAATCCAGTGATTCTTCTTCAGAACTGTTCTGAAGAACTCCAATACAACTTGCTGATAATTAAAGTACTTCTATTTTGGGGTGCAGGGGTGTATGATGTGGGGGGAGGAAGGAGATAGAGAGAATTCACCTCCTAGTCCCTAACTGGTTCATCAGTGACACCATGATCAACATTGAATTGTGTTGATGGCCATGACATGAGTCAGTCTTTGAACCTCCAGCACTCCAGACTCTACCCTCACCATCCCACAGCCAGATGTGCACTTGCTTCCCCAGCACCCATGTCCTCTGATAGATTACCTTCTGAATGGAATCACTGACAAATTTCTAGCCCATTGTGTCTATATGATTAAGGATTGGAAAACATTCTACAATTTGACAAACAAATTCGATGTTCCATAGGCACTGAATAAATCCAACATCTTTTCATTTCAACACTTGCCATTATCAAGTCTTTCTTTTCAAATTATATCACAAGTGTTGCAGTTCATTCTGCATCGGTCCAGTTCAGAGGGAACATCTAGCCTACAGAGTCAGGTGGTCACAGTGCAGAGCTTGAAAATGTGACCTCAGCTGATACATCAGCCACTGCAATGAAGGAAGGCACCACTTCTGAGGAAGCTTTAATCTCGATAATCCAAGGTTTGGTCAATTCTCTCGGGGTGGATATTGACAATCGCAGCACACCATGAGAAGGGGAATTTTCCCGGCATCCTGGCAACACCTACCCACCAAGAATAGACTGTCAGATCATTCACCTCATTGCTGCCTGTGGGAGCTTCCTGTATACAAACTGGTTACGGGTTTTGTCTGACATCATTAATATTGGTTGCACTTCAACAATGTCTCTATGCAGCTGCGAACTGTTGTGTGATACCGTGAAATCATGAAAGGTACATACATAAAAGCTCTTTAGTTATTTTTCAGGCAATACTAATCTGTAAACCCAGTGTCAGTTTTGATAACACAGTGGACATTATCAGAGATGTTATGTTCATTTATTCTGTTGGTTTGTACTCAGGAACTCTTGCTGCTGGGTTATCCGTAAAAACCAACAAAAGTGCAAAATTAATTACTTACATCTTCTAGCTAAAGGTATTTGTTCGATAGATATCTTGAATGCATTTAATGTGGAGTTTTATTTTATTCATTTCAAATAAGCAACTCTGATTGCCTGCACTGAGCACCTTGTGAAATTCGATAAGGCACAAATGAGGTTTCAATTACAATTGCACAACAAATGAGACTAAGTGAGATAAAGAAATTGAACACGTCTAATTAAGACAGTACATCAGTGAAAGCTAAAAGATAGCCACAGGCAAAAGGTCTCCAATCTCCATGGTTGAATTGAAATTGCTTTGCATTCTAATCTGCCTAAATGCAGTCTTTTGATGACTCATAAAAAAGATTTACACTGATGAAGCACCATGCACAACCTCAGAAAATCTCAAAGAGTTCCACAGCCAAAGAAGACCTTTCTGAGGTGTACTCACTGCTGTCATTCTGGAAACATGACAGTTACTTTCTGCACAGCAAGTTCCCACAAGCAGCAATATGGTTGTGATTGGGTAATTTGTTTTCGTAACAGTGATTGAACGGTATGATGTTTCCAGGAAACTGGGGAGAATTTAAAAGTTTTTCTTCAAGATAGTGCAATGGGTCCTTTTCTGTCCAAGTGGAAACATTAAATTCAGCCTCACACCAAGAGTGTCCTGCTGCAAATCTAAATGCATCTGTAGATTAGTGACTCTGTGCTACTGATTGAAAAATGTTTCAAAACTGCTAGGAACTTTAATTTTCTGGTTTCAGTACAGCATGACTGATGTTATTTCACTCAAATTTGTAATGGTGTCAGTAGTGTGAAGTTGATTACACTACACCAGTGCTGAAGTTTCTCCCCAGTTTGCTTTCTAGCTCAATCTTCCTTTTCTGCAGCATCTCATCTGGATTGCTCGCTAGGGAAATTAGAATGGGAGATGAACAAGAATCTCACCTGGACAAGGGAAACTTATTTAAAAGATGCAGGGTGCTGTTCTCCGATGTTGAGAAATGTTTCTCTGGACTTCTCATCTGATTCTGTCACATTTCTCACCATAGTCCACATTGTTCAGGCCTTTGTCAGACTCCCCCCCAAGGATACCAATCCTGATGGGAAAAGCTGAGCCCAAGTGTCTGACACCCCATTTTTGACATCTTTATAGGCTTTGATTTTACATTTATAGTTTCAAAGCTCAAGATATGGTTTTAATAATGAAGAGAATTAATTTTTAATTGTTCTAGGACTTTTGTGTCACTAATAAGGCCAGCATTTGTTTGTTTCCACTTCAATAGCCCTTGAGAAAGTACTGGGGAGCCACTTTCTCAAACCACTAAAAATAAAATAAAGAACTGCAGATGCTGAAGATCCGAAATAAAAACAGAAATTGCTGGAGAAACTCAGCAGATCCAGTAGGATCTGTGGAGAGAAGGCAGAGGTAATGTTTTGAGTCTGGCATGACTCTTCTTCGGACAGCTGTTGGCCAATCTGAGTGGTTGATAGCTCCATAGTTACAGCAGTGCTGCCACAGGAGATGGTGGTCACTTCTGGGATTACAAGCAATCTCCAGAATATTAGCCCTGAGCCAGGTTTCGAGTAACTAATGGTGGTCTTTTGGTGCGAACAAGAGGAGAATGTGAGACCGGAGCAGACTGTTGGGCAGTGACGTCTTGAAAGAAAGATGAGAGAGGTGCTGTGGAGCACAGAAGAGCAGACGTGAGGGATAGGATTGGTAGGGGTATGTGGGATGGTGGAGAAGGAAGGCAGTGGGTGAGAAGGCCATCCGATGTGCAAAAAAGGGCCAATGAAGGAAGACGTCTCTCCCATTTTCCCACGTGATGCTTGAGAAAGTTTTCCAACTGCACTGACCTCCTCTCACTGGCTTCAAAATTGTGGCCACTTGATGGCTGGACGTCTGAGGGTCTCAGCTGCCCTAAGGATGATGGGTAGTTACTGGCCGTGCTCAGTCCCTGCAGGTGAGAAATTGATAGGACAGCCAGGTAATGAAACAAGCCCCTCCTGCCTGCAGAGTTATGGGCAGTGCACTGATAAACTCTGCCCTAAGAATAACAGTAGGTTACTTCAGAAGAGCAGGAAATCTGAAGTAAAATTTCATAATCTCATCTCACCATTCCATGTCTAATGTTGCCATGGCAATGTGTCTCAAATTGTAATAAACATGGCGAGATCCTCCTCACCAACCCTTCTCAAAGATGGCACTATCCAGTTAAATGTTTCTCCTTTTCTCTTTGTGGGTTTAATATCAGACTCACTGTCATGTAAACAGCAATAACAAACTTGTCTTTTATTAGCGCCCTGAATGTAGTGAGATGCTTCACAGGAACATTGTAAAAGTAAACATGACACCAGGAGAAGGTGAGGACTGCAGATGCTGGAGATGAGAGTCGAGAGTGTAGTGCTGGAAAATCACAGTAGGTCAAGCAGCATCCGAGGAGCAGGAGAATCAACGTTTCCTGATGAAGGGCTTATGCCCGAAACATTGATTCACCTGCTCCTCAGATGCTGCCTGACCTGCTGTGCTTTCCCAGCACCACACTCTAACCATGACACTAAGTTACATAAGGAGGTAATTAGGGAGACGGCCAAAGGTTTGATCAGAGAGATTAGTTTCAAGGACTATCTTAACAGACAAGTATAAAGAATTCGGAAGTGAACTTCAGTGTTTACAATCAATATTGGAGCAATGTTTTTTAATAATGCATGTGATGACAGCATTACTGGCTAGGCCAGCATTTATTGCCCAGAGAGCAGTGAAGAGTCAAACACATTGCTGTGGGTCTAGAGTCACAGCCAACCAGCGAACCAGCCTAGACAGGAATGGCTCATTTCCTCCCCTCAAGGACATTGGTGAAACAGTTGGGTTTGTTTTATAACAATTGATATGGTTACATGATCACCATTCAGCGAGCTTTTTATTCCATCTCTTCATTGAATTCGGGTTTCACCGTCTGTCATGGTGAGACCTAAAGCCCTGTCTCCAGAATGTTAGTCTGGAACACTGAGCGACAATACCACTAAGTGACAATACCATAACAACAGTACTTGCTCTTTTCAGACCTGGGATGCTCAACAAGGGAGAATCAGAGAAAGGCCAATATCACAGAAGATTGTGGGACCAAAGGGCAATACAGACTTGGAGAGAGACGAGGCCATGGAGTGATTTGGTGAGATTAGTATCGTCCAGTTGTTTCTAGACTAGAAGCGAATGTAGGTCAGAGAGCTGAGTGCTGAATGAATGGGCTCCAGTGCGAGTTTGAATAGGTGCAGCAGACTTTCGATGATTTGAAGTTTGCAGATGGTAGGAAGTAGATAAAGCTTTAAGTTTTGATAAAAATGTGGAGATGGGCCCAATGCCTGGAGTACATGAGCATTTCTTTATAATATAAATTACGCTTTGTGCAAAATATTCTGATCATCTATTCATTTCACCATTTCCCTCACATCTGATGACCATTACAGAAATCAGAGCTATAATCATTTTGATTGCTTAAAATTGGTTTTGTACTTAGTTTAACAAATTGTAATAAGAGCACAATTCAATATTGTTGATCATTGGGTAGAGTTTAATGTTTGCAATCGTTATGCTGTGGCTTTCAATATATTGTTATGATTAATATTGGATTACTTGCTTAGAAAATGTTAAATATGGCAAGTAATTGAAGACCACATCTTTCATACATCTTCATAAACCTCTATCAGAATATGTGTATATCACTGTCATCAATATGAATGTATTTATCCTTACTCATAGTATTATACTTAAGCAACATACCAGATGTTTAACTGAGTAAATATTTAGAGAATGTTGAGAAATCTTCCTTGGGCACTAACTGCATAAAAATTAAACCTTGACTTTTTCGCTTTGCAGTCCAAACAAATTTGAATGACTGTTATGTCATCTCACTTTGATGACCATGTAATATCTACTCCACATAGTGCATTGGCTAACATAGGCAGTTAAGAGAACAAATATGGAAACATCTTAAAATCTAGATCGATCACCATGGCTGCCCTCTGGTCACAAATACATTCTCTCTCGTATTTCAATGGTTTCTCCTTTCACACCCATCATTTACTCAGCTTCCATTGGACTAAATGAATATTAAGTGCACAGATAAATCAGCTTCTCCACATTTGTCATCATCACATCCTTGATTGCTTGAAATGGATACAATGGTATTTGTGTTGGATCTGTATAAATAAAGTACAGGCTATATCAATGAATAAAAAAGTCATTAGTGAGGAACTGTCAGATATACAGGAGAGAGTGTTTGTGTCAATTTAGAGAATTAGTTACAAGACACTTATATTAAACATATGGACAGTTTAGGCTTAATGTTTGTGTGTATTCTTGTTTAGTACTTTTAGTGATTGAGATGATCTGAATTTATTGACACAATCAAATATTTAAATCAGATCCTATGGACGGACAGATAAATTCTTGCTGAGCTAAGCAGGTGAACGGTTATCAGGGGTAGGTAGGCGGGAATGTGGAGCAATCACATCAGCCATGAATTTCTTGAAGGACCAAATTGCTAGAATCTGTATTGAAAACAAAAATTGCGGAGATCACAGTGGGTCAGGCAGCATCGACGGGGAGAGAGCAAGCTAATGTTTCGAGTCTAGATGAGTCTTCATCAAAGCTGGATTTGTTGAATTATGCAAATCACTGAATGGTCTTCTCCTGCTCCTAGTTCACTCGTTCCTATGAAACTGGACGTGCTGAGCTCACAGAAAACATACAACTGATTTAATCAGTTCTGCGTGACAGATAAGAACTGTCAATGGTCAGGACTTTACTGAAGGGCACGACAGAGTTTAATTTGTTCCCTCCAGCACTGCAATGTCATGATAATCAAAAGGAACTCCCAGATGAAATTTCATTAATGTTGTTACAGGAATGGAACAGTCTGAGGTATAAAAATAGCAGGTTTAAGTGAGTTCATTTCAAGGTTTTTGTGTGCTAAAGCAGTATTAAAAAAATTTAAGATGGTGATAATGTTCAGTCAGCTGTTATTTTCTTGAATAACATTCACATGATTCTCTTTGCTACAGTTTCAATATAAATAGCTACACTTCCACTTTATTTTATTCCAATCTGGCTTCATAACTGCATCAAAAGGAGTATTTCAGGTCATCGTGGTGTACCTGTACATTCACACATTTCAGTAATTGAATAAGACTGTCATTCATCTCAAACCAGTTTTCCTAATCCTACCAGAACTATTCCCTGTGCACCTGAAAGTCAATGAAGGTTTGAAGTTACACTGAGACTGAATACCATGAACACACTTGATGTGGACAATTATGTTAGCATCCGTCACCAAACAGTGAAATCTACATTTTAGATATCTAGTGATCCCAGAAGAAAAAAAATCATTGATTTTAAAACACTTTGCATTATATGGTATTATATTCTGATTTTAACTGAAATGATTCCTATACTGATTCCAAATAAAAATCATATTATAATAGTTGCCCTACATTTCAAATCCACCGTGGCTCAAAGGAAGACTACCAAATGAATTTCTGCATTTTTAAGATAACAGTCCATTAAAGAATTGTAATGATTTCAATCCGATTTCACTTCATTTTGCCTCAAGTATTTTACTGCTACTTCCAAAATCTATTTAAACTAACACTGCCATTTCAAAATCATTTAATCCTGGTCAGTAATTTTACTGATTGTCCTGTAAACTTCTGATGATGTAATTGGCAACTATGAAGACTGCCCAAGAGGCATCAAACTGTGGCGTACTCCAATCAGTGCTCAGGTAATACAAAGCATCAAAGGCAGTCGCTGCTCCTCTTAGGAAGTTTTTCATTTACATTGATCCCATGTCACCAGCTCCTAGTATCTCACCAATTAACAAGTGGCGATTGTGAATCCTAACAGATTATAAAAGCAAAAGGAATATTACAGATAAATCGAATGATTCCTCAACCAATGAATCTTGGAGGCGACCAGCAGATGAAAACAATTAGGGGGAACATATTCCTTAAACTCTGTTTGGGTGTGCTAATCAACAGCTCTCATTGATACTAAGAATGGGACCTAGGACACATGAACAAGAGCAAGCCTTTAAATCTATGCCACCCTTAACCCAATTATGGTTGGTTGATCACTTCAATGCCTTTTACCCACTCTATCCCCATAACCCCCTCATAGTAAACAAAAAATTATCAAGCTCTAACTTAAACAGACTCAAAGTTTCCACTGTCCTCTGTGGTGGGGAATTCCAAAGATTCACAACCCTCTGAGTAAAAAGAAATTCGCCTCATCTCAGTACTCAATGGCATCTCCCTTGTTTTTGAACTGTGTCCTTTTGTTCTAGACTCTCCAGTGAAGGAAAACAGCTTTTGCCACCTGGGGCAATTCTCCCCGTGTCAGCATGGATTTAGTCCAGGAACTCCAGTTTCCTCCCACAATCCAAAGATGTTAGGTGAATTGGCTATGCTAAATTAATTATGGTGTTCAGGGATGTGTAGGTTTGGTATATTAGTCAGGGGTAATGCAGAGTAATAGGGTAGGGGAATGGGTCTGGGTGAGATACTCTTTGGGGGGGTCGGGGGGGGGGGGGGTGGGGGTTGGTGTGGACTTGCTGGGCTGAAAGGCCTGTTTCCACGCTGTTGGGATTCTATGACCTTACCTGCATGTACCCCTTTCAGTATGTTGAATTTGAATGGTTTTATTTTTACAATGAGAAATGCAATAAAATACAGTGAAAAGCTTCCATTCACCACAATACAGTGCAATTTTGATACTTTAGGAATAAGAGAAAAGTGTAAAGTTATAACTTAAAGAGAAGTCCATCTGCATTCAAGTTCTGAGCTGGCTCATCAAACCCAACTAATGTCGAAGTTGCTGATCCTCAGGCATTATCTTTCAGCACCGGGCTGAGTCATCTTCACTACCTCTTACACCAGACCCACCAAGAATGAGATTACCTCTCATTCTTCAAAACCTTCGAGAATATCAGCACAATTTGCCCAATCTCTATTCATTGGACAGTTCCATTATCCTGGGACTAAGTCTACAGAACCTTTGTTGCACTGCTTCTATGGCGAGAAATATTTCTTCTGAGGCAAGAAGAGCAAAAGAAGCACAATCCTCCCGGTGTCATCTAACCAAGCTCCTTTACAACTGAAACAAGACTTCACTACTCCTGCACTCCAATCCTTTGGTGATAAAGGCCAACATTCCATTATAGGAAGGATATTGTTAAACTGGAGAGGGTTCAGAAAAGATTTATCAAGATGTTGCCGTGAATGGAGGGTTTGAGATATAAGGACAGGCAGGATAGGCTGGGACTTTTAACACTGGCATATAGGAGACTGAGGGGTGACCTTATAGAGATTTATAAAACCATGAGGGGCATGGACAAGGTGAACAGAAAAGGCCCTTTCCCAAAGATGGGGCAGTTCAAAACAGGGGGCATATTTTTAAGGTGAGAGGAGAAAGGTTTAAAAAGTACATGATGGGCAACATTTTTACACAGAGTGGTTAGTATGTGGAATGAATTGGTAGAGGAAATGGTCAATGCAGGTACAGTTATATTTAAAAGTAATTTGGATAAGTGCATGAATAGAAAAGGCTTGGAGGGATATGGGCCAAGTGCAGGCAGATGGGACTAGTTTAGTTTAGAGACATGGTCAGCATGGATGGTCAGACTGAAGGACTTATTTCCATGCTGTTTGGCTCTGTGACTCTGTGACTCGAACAGTGGGTGCCCAAGTGCTGCTCCTTGCAGTACTGCATTAGTCACAGCCTGCCAATGCAAGAATGAACCATTTGCAGTATTTCTATTCTCTGTTTTCTGTCTGGAGCCATTCTAGTGCAATTCTTCCTATCCCACGTGCTTCAATCTTGTTAAGCAGACTTCTGTATGGGACCTTATTAAAAGTTTTCTGAAATTCTGAAAGTTTTATGGTCTTTTTGCTTGATCTCTATTTTTCTGCCATCTCTAGTTCTACCAACTTTAATCACTGGCCAGACAGCTAGCTGACCCTTTTATTGCCAAACCTCAAAAGGTAGTTTTAACTCAGAGTAATGTAGTCAATGAAAATATACATTGGAGAGTTATAAACAGACTGACTTCTCCAAACCTGTCATTTTACTGTGTTGTCAATAGTTAAATTTACCTCTATTCCTACAGTCCAAAATGTATGATGTGTTGATTATTTCCTTTCTATAGTGGCATGACCACAGGTTGTAACCACAGATAACCTGTAAACATTCTGAACTTTCAACTGCAACATGCATTTTGTTTTAACCAGAGGGAATGCAGTCAGACAATGACTCCAGGTGGCAAACTCTGGCAAGGAATTCTGGAATGCCACACCTATATAGAGCCAGAGCAACTTCAAACAGAAAGACTAAAGAAAAGGAAATAAGGAAAGGCTGATTGCCCATCGCTGTCAGTAGGTGACTATCTCCTGAAGACATGTTTGGATTTTACCCTTCCAGGCATAAGCAAAAAAGATGGTAAAAGCGAGCTCTAATTCTGGTCTGTATTTTGTTCATGGCCTGATATTCAAATGTGTGGGTAAATGTACTGTGAAGGTCACAGCTGGAGAATAGTCATTAATCACTCCTGCATTGTAAGTGAAGAAAAGAAAATATTCTTTTGCTCTGAGTACTGCCAGACAGTTACTCTCAAAACAAACCAGGAAAAATAAAAAATGCAATGAACTTGTGAGGCAAAGAATCATGAAATCAACTGTCCACTTACCAGTGTCAAAGCTACTGGTGATATCCAATGTGATGGCTTCTGTCAGAAGGCAGAGATGAGTGTTATAGCCATCACTAAGGAGAAGGTGGTGGAAAAGCTGAAAGATCTGACATTGAAAAATCACCTGGACCAGATGGACTACACCCCAGAGTTCTGAAGGAGGTACCAGAGGAGATTGTGGAGTCATTGGGGGTGATTTTTCAGGAATCACTGGAGTGATGAGTGGAGTTCCACACGGGTCAGAGTTGGAGCCACAACTATACATTGCTATACATTAATGACTTGGACAAAGGAAAGGAGGGCACTGATGCTAAGTTTGGAGAAGACATATCATAGCTGGAGAGACAGGTAATATTGAGGAAGTGGGGAAAGTGCAGAAGCACTTGAACAGGCTTGGAGAGTGAGCAACGAAATGGCAGATGGAATACAATGTGGGAAAATGTGAGTTTATGCATTTTGGTAGAACACAATAGAGGTGTGGATTATTTTCTAAAAGGGGAATGGCTTCAGAAATGTAAAGTATAAAGTGACTTAAGAGTCCTGGTTCAGGATTCTCTTTGGGTTAACATGCAGAGTCAGTTGGCAGTTAGGAAGCTAAATGCAATGTCAGCATTTATTTCAGGACAGGGTTGCAGGGTTGTGGATTTCTCTTGGAATCCAGGATACTGTACAGCACAGGAAAAGTCACAATGCTTTTGTTGATTATTCTAAGATTTTGAACTGAGAGACTCCTTCTTCCCTCATGAAGCTGGAAGCTGCATTCTGGAATTGGTGCCTAACTGCGAGATAAAACCCAGGGGGATATAATACCGAATAGCAAGCTCAGTGGAGGCAATATTTTGACGTAATCAAAATCACTAATCGCACATAAGCCAAGTCAGAAGTCACACGACAACAGGTTATAGTCCAACAGGTTTATTTAAAATCACAGCTTTCATCAGATGTGAAGGGGCACCACTCCAAAAAGGCTTATGTTTTTAAATAAACCCATTTGACTATAACCTGGTGTCGTGTGACTTCTGACTTTGTCCACCCAAGTCCAACACCTGCATCTCCACATAAACTAGTCATCCATAAACCCTACTCTCCCGTCTGCCCAAATCTTTGCTTCTGCTTATGTCGAGCCAGAATATGGTATTCAGCAGATAGCCAAGCCAATTTCTCATAAACATCCAAGTTTTTAACAGCCTGATAAACCCAAATGTCTTGAAATAAGATCGAGGCAGGAACAGCCTTTGCAGTCCCCTCCATTTTTGTTTTTATCTGTGTATTGGTCAGCATCTGAAGTATTAGTTTTGGATTATTTGTTCCAGAAATTTGGAATCATTTGCTGTTTTTCCTTTTTATGTCCTGGAATGTGAACAGAAAACTTTGGCACTTTTGAAGTTATGCCTAATGGACAGGAGATGTGTTCTTTCACTCTGTCCCAGAAGAACACTGTTTAGCCTTTGGCTGAATGCATGCAGTCACCTTTAGAGATGGATCATATAAATTGATATATATAACTTACTAAACATTTGTAGCCATTGATCATTGTTCAATGAATATGCTTGAGCAACAGTAGGTAATCCAGTTCAAATAACAAAACATGTTGAAGGCACTAACTGATTCCAGTCGTTCGCCAGGACACAACAAAAGCAATTGGCTCATTTTTCTGTCAACACAAAATAATTTTAATGCAATCTTTCGATTCAACTTAACTTACCAAAGGTACACCAGCATTCAAATCATCTGTTCCAAAGGTTTTTGTTCAGACATGGAAATCTAGAGCAAAAATATAATTAAACAAAAATGAAAAGGTCAGTAATTCTTACTTTGATTTACCAGATTAAATACACACAAAAGTTGATAAACAATCAACATTAAAAAAAATTCATGGAATATAGGTTGCACTGACTGGGCCAGCATTTATTGTATGGCAATTTATTGTTTGCATATACAACTAGATGATGGAATAGACATGAGGGGCTGAATGGCCTCCCCCTTTCCTATGTGCGTTTATATTGCCACATTTGTTAAGGCTATTTTTTCAGACCAGGGTAGGCTAGAACTCAGAGTACATAGTCAAAATTTTATGTATAGCTCATATTTGCGTTCCCTACAATTGTCAAGAATATTTTGGCATGATGACAGATCATAACCTCAGATTATTTGCAGACAGATTGTACTTAAAAGTTCAATGCGTGTGTTTTTTTTAAAGTGGACATACAGGCAAAGAATGTTTGCAAAGTTCCGAAAGGAGCCATGACTGTCACACCTGTAAAGGTACCTAGGGGACGGACATATTTTAATGTTCGCACAACATGAAAAATATTGAGTTATAACTCTCCAGCTTTATACTGAATATTACTTGCAATTTTTCTGCTGTTTTATTTTTGTTGGTATCTGGGGGTCACATTAATTTTCAAGTGCTGAAATGGAAATATAATATTGGAAAATAGTTTGGGAAACACTGGTGTGATTCTGTTGACAAGTAGCCATCTGGAATAAGATATTTTACAATTCTCAAGGAACAACTAATGACTCACCAGACTTATAAAATTCACATAACCAGTTTCATTTCAACCCATCTGTTCATGCAGACTTTACTCCCTCTTCCTTCAACAAGTAATGTTCACTCATTACACGACATTAGATTATCAAATCCAATTGTGTATGCAACATATTGTAATAACTAATCAGAGAATGAATTTTTTTAATGTATATATTTGTGTAAGCCACACATTAAATGCATAGTTTCATAAAAATTTATTGTATTTGCTCATTTTGCAAATGTAATTTCTTGAAGTTCACATAATGCAGTATCTTAATAGATTAAGTAATACTTAGTTGCCAGAATTGGTGCAATAATTAGCGACGTTGCTATGATCCAGCACCATTTTAAATTTGAAAACATCAAATTTTATCATCCAAATTATTATACAACAGCGCCAATCAACTCCCACAAATTCTAGATAGTTGTAGGAATGGCTAATGGCAATTGACACAAGAAGATTTTTCCACCCAACATTTAACACATGAAAATTAGAGATAATGATATTAGAGTCATAGGGATGTACAGCATGGAAACAGACCCTTCGGTCCAACCCATCCATACCGACCAGATATCCCAACCTAATCTAGTCCCACCTGCCAGCACCCAGCCCATATCCCTCCAAACCCTTCCTATACATATACCCATCCAAATGCCTGTTAAATGTTGCAATTGTACCAGCCTCCACCACTTCCTCTGGCAGCTCATTCCACACATGTACCACCCTCTGCGTGAAAAGGTTGCCCGTTAGGTCTCTTTTATATCTTTCCACTCTCACCCTAAACCTATACCCTCTAGTTCTGGACTCCCCAACCCCAGGGAAAAGACTTTGCCTATTTATCCTATCCATGCCCCTCATAATTGTGTAAACCTCTATAAGGTCACCCCTCAACCTCCGACGCTCCAGGGAAAACAGTCCCTACCTGATAAGCCTCTCCCTGGAGCACAGATCCTCCAACCCTGGCAATATTCTTGTAAATCTTTTCTGAACCCTTTCAAGTTTCACAACATCTTTCCGATAGGAAGGAGACCAGAATTGCACGCAATATTTCAACAGTGGTCTAACCAATGTCCTGTACAGCCGCAACATGACCTCCAAACACCTGTTCTCAATACTCTGACCAATAAAGGAAAGCATACCAAACACCTTCTTCACTATCCTACCTACCTGTGAGTTCACTTTCAAGGAGCTATGAACCTGCACTCCAAGGTCTCTTTGTTCAGCAACACTCCCTAGGACCTTACCATTAAGTGTATAAGTCCTGCTAAGATTTGCTTTCCCAAAATGCAGCACCTCGCATTTATCTGAATTAAACTCCATCTGCCACTTCTCAGCCCATCGGCCCATCTGGTCCAGATCCTGTTGTAATCTGAGGTAACCCTCTTTGCTGTCCACTACACCTCCAATTTTGGTGTCATCTGCAAATTTACTAACTGTACCTCTTATGCTCGCATCCAAATCATTTATATAAATGACAAAAAGTAGAGGGCCCAGCACCGATCCTTGTGGCACTCCACTGGTCACAGGTCTCAAGTCTGAAAAACAATCCTCCACCACCACCCTCTATCTTCCATCTTTGAGCCAGTTCTGTATCTAAATGGCTAGTTCTCCCTATATTCCATGAGATCTAACCTTGCTAATCAGTCTCCCATGGGGAACCTTGTCGAATGCCTTACTGAAGTCCATATAGATCACATCTACTGCTCTGCCCTCATCAATCTTCTTTGTTACTTCTTCAAAAAACTCAATCAGCTTATGAGACATGATTTCCTATGCACAAAGCCATGTTGACTATCCCTAATCATCCCTTGCCTTTCCAAATACATGTACATCCTGTTCCTCAGGATTCCCTCCAACAACTTGCCCACCACCGAGGTCAGGCTCACTGGTCTATAGTTCCCTGGCTTGTCTTTACTGCCCTTCTTATACAGTGGCACCACATTTGCCAACCTCTAGTCTTCTGGCACCTCACCTGTGACTATCGATGATACAAATTGGTGGTTATAATTTTGGAACGTGTTGCAGAAAACTAACAAAAGTTCAAAGTTTTTCAATTAACACAAAAGCAAAGTCCCATGGCTATTGGGAATTGGAAGTAAAGATGTAAAGTTCATTATTAATTTAAGACATGGTAGCAAATTTGATACCCTGTATGATGGCTGTTATCTTGAACAGGTTTTACTCCTGATTTGGAGATGCTGGTGTTGGACTGGGGTGTACAAAGTTAAAAATCACACAACACCAGGTTGAACCACCTGATGAAGGAGCAGCACTCCGAAAGCTAGTGCTTCCAATTAAATCTGTTGGACTATAACCTGGTGTTGTGTGATTTTTAAGGTTTTGCTCCTGTTTTATATGTAATTATAAAGGCCACCAATTTCACAACGTGGGCTGAGGAAACAGGGTTTTGATCTGGAATGATCATGGATAAGCGCATGAAAAGCCATAACATTCAAGGCCTCTTCAGGGCCAAGTGCTGGAAAGTGGAACTAGTGTAGATTTAGAGTAATTTCTGTTGGTGTAGACTCAATGGGCTGAATGGCCTCTTCCTTACTATATGATTCTATGATTCTAACGATAACACTGTAGCTACAGACTCATGCTCACTTTCCTCTGAATCAATAAAAACTGATCATCACTAATGCATTGAAAACATAATAAGTCCCCAGTTGTTTAGTTACTAAATGTGCGACATTGTGCAAAGCTGATGACTGTTCACTGATGATTGCACAGTATGCAGTACTCCTGGCAACTCTTCAAATGCTGCAGAAGTCCATTTCCATATGCACTAAGATGTGGAAAATATTCTGACTTGGAATGATAATTAGCAAGTAATATTTATGCGACACAAGTGCCAGAAAACAACAAGCTCCATTAAAAAAAAGAATCTAACCATTGCCCCTTGACATTCAATGACATTATTTTTGCTAAGTCTCTCATCATTGACATCATGTGGGTTATTGACTAGAAACTGAATTGGATCAGCCAAATAAATACCATGAATACAAGAACAGGTCAGAGGTCAGAAATTCACAGCGAGTCACTCACCTCTTGACTCCCTCCTGACAGCAAGTCAGGAGTGTGATAGGATACTCCCCACTTGCCTGAATGAGTGCAGCTCCAACAACATGATGAGCTATCAGAGGAAGTGGTACAGGATAGTACAATTGCAACATTTAAAAGGCATCTGGATGGGTATATGGATAGGAAGGGTTTGGAGGGATAGGGGCCAGGTGCCGGCAGGTGGGACTGGATTGGGTTGGGATATCTGGTCAGCATGGACAAGTTGGACCGAAGGGTCTGTTTCCGTGCTGTACATCTCTGTGACTCTATAATACTTGAGAAGCTTGACATCATCCAGGATGAAGCAGGCTACTAAAATGGCATCCCATCCACCATTTTCAAACTCCACTCCCTCAGTAGCAGTGTGCACCATCTACAAAACGTACTGCCAACATTCATCAAGGCTTCCCCAAGAAAACTTACCCCAAAGTTACAATTGCTTCACTGAGGAGGACAAAAACAGAAGATACTTTGCCTGCAAGGTTCACTTCAAGTCATACACAATCCTGACATAGAGCTGTATCACTGTGTTTTCAGTCTTGTTGGGTCAATTCCCTTCCTAACAGCACCATGGATGTACGGACATGGACTGCAGCAGTTCAAGAAGGCAGCTCACCACCACCTTCTCAAGGGGCAATTCGGGATGGGGAATAAATGTTAGCCCAGCCAGTGACACCCACGTTACATGAAAGAATGAGGAATAAGTAAATTGAATTCATCAAAAAGGTATCATTTTTAGTTCTTAGATTCTGGTCACTCTATCTACTCACTTCCTGTTGGAAGCTATAACATGGCACAATACTACAAGTATCATGTCTTCGAGGTACATTTATACAGTCATTAAACTTCTCACAATCACTAAATAAGACAGTGCACAAATTTTGGTTCATGTGTAATTTTTTTTAAAGTCTATTTTGCTCAGAATTCTTAGATATCATTTAGTTTAATTAAAACAAAGAACATTCTTGGATTAGGTGAGACAATGAATGTGAAGGAATGTAGAGATCTGCAGAAATAATTTATCATTTTTATAGATTTTAATGAAACTAAGGTGAAAACAAACATTTCACAAACACTGTATCTGATTCCTTTGAGATTATAAATAGAAGTGTTATACAATGTATACAATTTTAATCCAAATGTCAAAATAACAGTGGAAATATTTGGAGCTGTGTAGACAATATCATTAATAATTCCAACATCTTTTTCAATGATTACAGGCAAGGTCTTACTACTGTAGCTATAACATATTTAATGCTTAACATAAAATGTAATATTTACTTTAATATAAAAACAATCCCAAAGTGCTTCACAACTTGAGATTGATATTGAGAAATAACGGCCAAGCCAAAGACGACAATTAGGATGACTGAACAATCATTTAGTTAAAACGATAATTTTTCAGGAGATTTGTGAAAAAATCTCAGGAAGGATTGTGTCATAGGTGGGCAAAGAGAAAGTGGATGTATAAAATGTAAGATTGGGAAGCTCAGAGAGGGCATGGAAAATGAAAGGTAAAAAAATGTAGCAACAATAGAGTTGGGTATGGGGGCATGAGAAGATGAAGACAAAGTGTTTACATGTAATTACTGGAGGTCAAGAAGCCAATGCTAGTCAGCAAAGTCAAGTGATATATAAGCAGAGTTTAGTATGGGATGGGTAGATACCTTTTGGATAATGTGCACTTTGATAAAGGAACTCATCAAGATTCACTGTTGTGTGCAGAACTGCCAATGACCATAAGACCATAAGACATAGGAGCGGAAGTAAGGCCATTCGGCCCATCGAGTCCACTCCGCCATTCAATCATGGCTGATGGGCATTTCAACTCCACTTACCCGCATTCTCCCCGTAGCCCTTAATTCCTTGTGACATCAAGAATCTATCAATCTCTGCCTTGAAGATATTTAGCGTCCCGGCCTCCACTGCACTCTGCGACAATGAATTCCACAGGCCCACCACTCTCTGGCTGAAGAAATGTCTCCGCATTTCTGTTCTGAATTTACCCCCTCTAATTCTAAGGCTGTGTCCACAGGTCCTAGTCTCCTTGCCTAACGGAAACAATTTCCTAGCGTCCACCCTTTCCAAGCCATGTATTATCTTGTAAGTTTCTATTAGATCTCCCCTTAATCTTCTAAACTCCAATGAATACAATCCCAGGATCGTCAGCCATTCCTCGTTTGTTAGACCTACCATTCCAGGGATCATCCGTGTGAATCTCCGCTGGACACGCTCCAGTGCCAGTATGTCCTTCCTGAGGTGTGGGGACCAAAACTGGACACAGTACTCCAAATGGGGCCTAACCAGAGCTTTATAAAGTCTCAGTAGCACAATGGTGCTTTTACATTCCAACCCTCGAGATAAATGACAACATTGCATTCGCTTTCTTAATCACGGACTCAACCTGCATGTTTACCTTCAGAGAATCCTTGACTAGCACTCCCAGATCCCTTTGTACTTTGGCTTTACGAATTTTCCCATCATTTAGAAAGTAGTCCATGCTTGTATTCTTTTTTCCAAAATGCAAGACCTTGTATTTGCTCACATTGAATTCCATCAGCCATTTCCTGGACCACTCTCCCAAACTGTCTAGATCCTTCTGCAGCCTCCCCACTTACTCAGTACTACCTGCCTGTCCACCTAACCTTGTATCATCGGCAAACTTCGCTAGAATGCCCCCAGTCCCTTCATCCAGATCATTAACATATAATGTGAACAGCTGCGGCCCCAACACATCGCTTGTCACCGGCTGCCATTCCAAAAAAGAACCTCTTATCCCAACTCTCTGCCTTCTGTCAGACAGCTAATCCTCAATCCATACCAGTAGCTCACCTTGAACACCATGGGCCCTCACCTTGCTTAGCAGCCTCCCGTGTGGCACCTTATCAAAGGCCTTTCGGAAGTCTAGATAGACCACATCCACTGGGTTTCCCTGGTCTAACCTACTTGTCACTTCTTCAAAGAATTCCAACAGGTTTGTCAGGCACGACCTCCACTTACTAAATCCATGTTGACTTGTTCTAATCCGACCCTGCTCTTCCAAGAATTTAGAAACCTCATCCTTAATAATGGATTCTAGAATTTTACCAACAACCGAGGTTAGGCTAATTGGCCTATAATTTTCCAACTTTTGTCTTTATCCTTTCTTGAACAAGGGGGTTACAACAGTGACCTTCCAATCATCTGGGACTTTCCCTGACTCCAGTGACTTTTGAAAGATCTCAACCAATGCCTTTGCTATTTCCTCAGCCACCTCCCTCAGAACTCTAGGATGTCGCCCATCGGGGCCAGGAGATTTATCAATTTTAAGACCTTTTAGCTTTTCTAGCACTTTCTCTTTTGTAATGGCAACCATACTCAACTCAGCCCCCTGACTCCCTTTAATTGTTGGGATATTACTCATGTCTTCCACTGTGAAGAGTAACGCAAAGTACTTATTAAGTTCTCCAGCTATTTCCTTATCTCCCATCAACAGGCTTCCAGCATCAGTTTGAGGTGGCCCAATGTCTACTTTTGCCTGTCTGTTTCTTATGTATTGAAAGAAAGTTTTACTGTCATTTCTAATATTACTGGCTAGCCTACCTTCATAGTTGATCCTCTCCTTGCTTATTTCTCTCTTTGTTATCCTCTGTTTGTTTTTGTAGCCTTCCCAATCTTCTGATTTCCCACTGCTCTTGGCCACTTTATAGGATCTCTCTTTTTCTTTAATACATTTCCTGACTTCCTTTGTCAGCCATGGCTGTCTAATCCCTCCCCAGATAATCTTTCTTTTCTTGGGGACGAACCTCTGTACAGTGTCCTCAATTATACCCACAAACTCCTGCCATTTTTGCTCTACTGTCTTCCCCGCTAGGCTCTGCTTCCAGTCTATTTTCGTCAGTTCCTCTCTCATGCCCTCATAATTACCTTTATTTAACTGTAACACCATTACATCCGATTTTGCCTTCTCTCTTTCAAACTGCAGACTGAACTCTACCATATTATGATCGCTGCTTCCTAAGTGTTCCCTTACTTTAAGATTTTTTATAAAGTCTGGTTCATTACATAGCACTAGGTCCAGAATAGCCTGCTCCCTTGTGGGCTCCATGACAAGCTGTTCCAAAAAGCCATCCTGTAAGCATTCCATGAATTCCCTTTCTTTGGATCCATTGGCAACATTATTTACCCAGTCCACCTGCATATTGAAGTCCCCCATGATCACCGTGACCTTGCCTTTCTGACATGCCTTCTCTATTTCCCGGTACATGTTGCGCCCCTGGTCCTGACCACTGTTAGGAGGTCTGTACATAACTCCCATTATGGATTTTTTTCCTTTGTGGTTCCTCAATTCCACCCACACAGATTCCACATCATCCGACGCTATGTCATTTAGTGCCATAGATTTAATTTTGTTCTTAACTAACAAGGCCACCCCGCCTCCTCTGCCCACCTCCCTGTCTTTTTGATAAGTTGAAAATCCTTGGATGTTTAACTGCCAGTCCTGAACCCCCTGTAACCACGTCTCTGTGATGCCTACCACATCATAATCATTCACAATGATCTGTGCCATTAGTTCATCTCCTTTGTTACGAATGCTACGAGCATTCAGGTAAAGTGCCTTAATGCTAACTTTCTTAACATTAGGGATATTGGAAGTCATTAGATGTCCTAAGTTATCCTTCCTTTTTGCTGCATTCCCAATCTGCCTCAAGGTTAAATCCACCTGCATACATGCTATCCTGCTGTTTATCTTTCCATTTACCTCCATACTCCCTGTCGCTTTCACTTTCCCTTCCCCCCAACGTAGAAGTTTAAAGTCCTACTGACCACCCTATTTATCCTCTTCGCTAGAACATTAGTACCTGATCGGTGCAGGTGGAGACCATCCCAACGGTACAGATCCCCCCGGTTCCAAAACTGATGCCAATACCCCATGAAGTGGAATCCCTCTTTCCCACACCAATCCCTTAGCCACGTGTTTACTTCCCTAATTTTCTTATCCCTATGCCAATTGGCACGTGGCTCGGGCAGTAATCTGGAGATTATGACCCTTGAGGACCTGTACTTCGATTTCCTTCCCAGTGCTTGATAATCCCCAAACAGGTCCTCCACCCCAGCTTTGCCTATGTTGTTAGTCCTAACGTGGACCACAACAACTGGATCCTCCCCCTCCCGCTCCAATATCCTTTCAAGCCGGTTGGACAATTAACATTCTTCCTCATTTTGACAGAGTGGGACATCATGATCACACAAGGTTTAGATTCCTGTATTGTCGTGTTTAAATATGCTTTATTTTGTCAGGAAAACTACTTAACTATAGTTGGCCACATCTTGTAAATGACAAATTTGGTATTCTTCAGTCTCAACTAATAAAAGGGCACCAGCAATGTGCAATGCATTAAAAGAATGAGAAAGGGAACGCTGTAGAGTGTGTAGGAACTCGCAGGAGAGTGAGTATTCTATTATATAAATAATTGATATACTCTGTACATAATGAATAATTATGTAAATAAGAGTTGCTCTTGCTCAACACTTCACCAGAAATATGGTTTTATTGAAAAAAGTGGAGCCACCCAATATAATTTCCATAAATGTGAAGTATGTAAGCAAAGAGTTGAGGAAGGGCACAGGAAATGTAAGATTAAATATATCTGATTGACTTTCCAAGTTACAGTCCTCCACTGAATAAAATAACATTGGAGTGGATTTGGCACAGCATGAGAATTCAAATGCAGTGAATTAGATTGTCCTTGTTAACAATAATTCAGATTTATATTAATTTTTGTTTCAAGTTTATTGAATTGTATGTTATCTTGAAGTTCCTTGAAAGCAGCTGAGATACAATAAATCTACAATCTGGATTAGGAATTAGGTGCCAGGCCGTGGTTTGAACCATGATCCATGAATCATTTCACAGCTATAATGGCCCTATCACACTAATATAGAAATTAAACTTGAATGTAATTATATATTCAATATAATATCGAATAAATTGGTGGTTCAGAGCTTTCTCTTACTTGCTATTTGAGGACAGTATCCACAGACCTATGTATAATTACAATTGCAATTCACAAATCTAGAGCTCATGAATTAAAAATGTAGCAATTTTGGAATATGTTTCAGAATGGACTAGTTTGTTTTCTTGCCAGATTGGGATAGATAATTGAGAATTTAGAGAATTCATGTACATTATTCCACAGTAATCAGATCATCTGGGCTGGCAGTATAAAATTATACATAATTGCAAAACTAACTTGTTTAGAAAAGCCATATACTAACCGTTTGAAGTCCAGCCAAGAAAAATAAAGATCCTTTCCTGTTGTTGAAACATTTTTGCTGATTTCCCAACAAACCTTTAATAAAGAGGCTCTTCCATCCCCATGAGAACAACTTTGGGACTTTCTGCTTCTTCCATGAACAAAGGACGAAACCGTCCCCATTCTTCAGCACCATCAGATCCCCAAAATGTCACTTTTTTACCTCCTCCCCTCTCAGTGTTCATGGCCCTCTCACTCCTTCAAGAGGAAGCAATGATTTACATGTACCTTTTTCAAGGGACACTGCTATAATCACTGACTACAATGCTAGTATTCTGCAAGACCAAACACAGACTGGGGGGGGGGGGGGGGTGACAACATTAACAAGCGCTTGTACTCTGTCTAAAAGCATGACCCTAACCTTATGATCACTTTCCATTGCAGTTCCCCATCGCAGCCCCATGTTTACACCAGCTGCTGCAGTCTCCCAGTGAGACTCAATGAAAACTCAAGGAACACCACTCTTTCAATTCGGCACTTTACTGCCTTCTGGACTGAACACTGAGCTCAACCAATACAAACTATAAACTTGGACTTTGTTTCTGCTTTCTGTTTGCAAAAGGCTGCTCTGAATCTTGTTTCTCATAGTTTTTGCTTTTCAACAATGTGGTAGTCTGGTTTAAATTCTAGAGCAGACAGGCCCATGTGTTTCGGAGTCTACCATGACATCACAACATGTGATGTTTTGGTGTAAAGATGCCCCCCTCTTCTTGAGATCCTCTCTCTGGGTCATGGAGTCAATGCACTGTCGTAAGTCAGTTAACTCCATGCACATAACGTATCAATAAGCACAGAGCCCTGACTATATGTGTAACTCTGTGACAGTAAATAGTGGTAGAAATAAATTTCAAGATATCGGACTTGACAAGGACCCAGCTCTGTGGTATCTGTATGTGGATTAAAGTTTAAAAATCCATAAAGCACAGCAGACAAAGCTGTTCATTATTCTGCCATTTACACTTATTCTGAAAAAGTGCTTCATTTCTTTACAACAATCTCTGCATTTTGTTCCATGATGTCATTGATACTTAATCTCTCTAATTTTCCACTTAATCCTCAGGTATTTTGTTTTGTTGCACTATCTGCTCCTCACTTTCAAAGGCATAGAACCCTATTTCAGTTCTGAAGAAGTCATATCAGACTCAAACTATTCACTCAGATTCATTTCTTGGCACAAATAATCATTCAAATGAGAATCCAGAGAAAATGAGCTGAACAGATTGAGTTCTGTAAAGCGTTGGTGAATTAATATCTGCTTCACAGTGGTCAATGGAGCGTCTGAACATCCTTCACATAATTGGGCAGCATGATCATCTCTTCCTACTGCCCCCTCGACCATGACCCCACCCCCCATCACCCCAAACCATCGTCTCCCAGACAATACAGAGCCTCATGACCTCAGGAGATCTCCCACCCACAGCTTCCAACCTCATAGTCCGGGAACCCTGCACTGCCCGGTTCTACCTCCTTCCCAAGATCCACAAGCCTGACCACCCTGGCCGACCCATTGTCTCAGCATGCTCCTGCCCCACTGAACTCATCTCTACCTACCTCGACACTGTCCTATCTCCCCTAGTCCAGGAACTCCCCACATACATTCGAGACACCATCCACGCCCTCCACCTCCTCCAAGACTTCCATTTCCCCGGCCCTCAACGCCTCATCTTCACCATGGATATCCAATCCCTCTACACCTCCATTCGCCAAGACCATGGCCTCCAAGCCCTTCAGTTTTTTCCTCTCCAGACGTCCCCAACAGTACCCTTCCACCGACACTCTCATTTGTTTGGCCGAACTGGTCCTCACCCTTAACAATTTCTCCTTTGAATCCTCCCACTTCCTCCAGACCAAAGGGGTAGCCATGGACACACATACGGGCCCCAGCTATGCCTGTCTTTTTGCTGGCTATGTAGAGCAGTTGATCTTCCATAATTACACCAGCACCACTCCCCACCTCTTCCTCCGCTACATTGATGACTGCATTGGTGCCACCTCGTGCTCCCGCGAGGAGGTTGAGCAATTCGTCAACTTCACCAACACATTCCACCCTTACCTTAAATTTACCTGGACCATCTCTGACACCTCCCTCCCCTTCCTGGATCTCTCCATCTCCATTAATGACGACCGACTTGACACTGACATTTTTTACAAACCCACCGACTCCCACAACTACCTGGATTACACCTCTTCCCACCCTACCTCTTGCAAAAATGCCATCCCATATTCCCAATTCCTCCACCTCCGCCAGATCTGCTCCCAGGAGGACCAGTTCCACCACAGAACACACCAGATGGCCTCCTTCTTTAGAGACCGCAATTTCCCTTCCCACGTGGTTAAAGATGCCCTCCAACGCATCTCGTCCACATCCCGCACCTCTGCCCTCAGACCCTACCCCTCCAACCGTAACAAGGACAGAACGCCCCTGGTGCTCACCTTCCACCTTACCAACGTTCACATAAACCAAATCATCCGCCAACATTTCTGCCACCTCCAAACAGACCCCACCACCAGATATATATATCCCTCCCCACCCCTTTTTGCCTTCCGCAAAGACTGTTCCCTCCGTGACTACCTGGTCAGGTCCACGCTCCCCTACAACCCACCCTCCCACCGCAGGAACTGTAAAACCTGCGCCCACACCTCCTCCCTCACCTCTATCCAAGGCCCTAAAGGAGCCTTCCACATCCATCAAAGTTTTACTTGCACGTCCACTAATATCATTTATTGTATCCGTTGCTCCCGATGCAGTCTCCTCTACATTGGGGAGACCGGGCGCCTCCTAGCAGAGCGCTTTAGGGGACATCTCCAGGACACCCCCACCAATCAACCACACCGCCCCGTGGCCCAACATTTCAACTCCCCCTCCCACTCTGCCGAGGACATGGAGGTCCTGGGCCTCCTCCACCGCTGCTCCCTCACCACCAGACGCCTGGAGGAAGAACGCCTCATCTTCCGCCTCGGAACACTTCAACCCCAGGGCATCAATGTGGACTTCAACAGTTTCCTCATTTCCCCTTCCCCCACCTCACCCTTGTTCTAAACTTCCAGCTCAGCACTGTCCCCATGACTTGCCCGGACTTATCCTACCTGTCTATCTCCTTTTCCACCTATCCACTCCACCCTCTCCTCCCTGACCTTCATCGCCTCCCCCACTCACCCATTGTACTCTATGCTACTTTCTCCCCACCCCCACCCTCCTCTAGCTTATCTCTCCACGCTTCAGGCTCACTGCCTTTATTCCTGATGAAGGGCTTTTGCCCGAAACGTCGATTTCGAAGCTCCTTGGATGCTGCCTGAACTGCTGTGCTCTTCCAGCACCACTAATCCAGAACCTGGTTTCCAGCATCTACAGTCATTGTTTTTACCAGCATGATAACCTTTCCTTGTGTTTTATATTTTAGAGAAAAAATGTCACTCTGTTTTCCAATATCATACTTGGAGACATGGAGATAACTCGATATGGATGTTTGATATAGGTATGCATGTACACTGTGTTACATATATATGTACTTATTTACAAATGGTTAATGTTTTATCTGTGCCCAAGGGGTCACAAATCACAACACAAAGACATTGATATTGCAGCTAAGAAGTTATTGAATAACTGTTTTACAGTGAGGTTTGTACTTCATTGCTGCTAAATAATCTCCACTCATTCTGAGTACATCTACTGAGAGATGGGGTCAATAATGCAAAATTCCAACTCCATAAACCATTTCCTCTGTGTATTGAGCAAGAAATAACTTTGACTGTTCCATTACAAAACACACAGAGGCATTTTACCTCAATGTTGTTCATTTATTGAGCTCTAACATCATTGAATCAGAGAATGGTTACTGCTCAGATCAGACCATTCAACCCCCTCATGTTTCATCCAGATCTCTGCACAGAGTGACTCCAGTTTCCTGCCTTTTCACCAAAGCCCTGCCAATGCGTTTTCTCCAAATAATTTTCCAATTCTTTTTTGAAGGCTGTAATTAAACTTGCCTCCATTGTACTTTTTTACAATGTATTTCAAATCCCAAAAGTTTCCTGTATTAAAAAATCTTTTTAACTCATGTTATTTTTGGTTATTTAGCTTATTATCTCAAATTGGTGTTCTCTGATTCTTGATTGTTCTGCAATAGGAACAATGTCCCTCCATCTGCTCTATCCAGAATCCAAGGAATTTTGATTGCTGGTCATTGAGTCATTGAGTCATAGAGATGTACAGCATGGAAACAGACCTTTCGGTCCAACCCGTCCATGCCAACCAGATATCCCAACCCAATCTCGTCCTATTAAATCTCACCTCAGCCTTCTCTTCTCTAAGGAGAGTTGTCCAATCTTCTCTAATTTATCCTCATCCCTGGAACCATTCTTGTGAATAATTCCTTTGAAATAAACATCTGAATGTGTAAAACTATTCACTGTTTCCTGTCTGAAAAAGCACCTTCTCATAGCTGTCAATATTAAATTGTACCTGTACACATAATTGTGATGATATTATGGAGCTGCTCCCCAGTGGGCTTAAATAGCACAGTGTAGGTGGAGTTAATGAGACAGTAAGTACATGTGAAGAGAGAAACACATGTAGAGAATAGTCTTTTAAAAATGTAATGGTAAGATTAAGGCCTGGTACATCTTAAGTTCCCATGTATAATCCTTGAATATAGAACGTAGAGCAGTACAGTACAGGAACAGATCCGTCAGCCTGTCTATGTCTGCACTGACCATGATGCCATTCAAACCTAATCTGATCTGCCAGCGCATGGTCTGTATCCCTCTATTTCCCATCTGTTCATGTGTCTGTCTAAATGATCTTAAATATTCCTGCTTCTACCATCTCCCTGGCAACACAGTCCCGGCATCTACCACTTTCTACTTTTAAAAAAAAACTTGCCTCTCACATCTCCTTTAAACTTTTCCCCCTCTCACCTTAAACCTATGCCCTCTAGTATTTGATGTTCCTATCCTGGGGTAAAGACTCTGCCTATCCACCTTATCCAGATCTTTCATAATGTTCTATATTTCTCTCTGATCCACCACAGTCTCCAATGCTCTAGCAAAAACAATCCAAGTCTGTTCAACTTCTCCTTATAGCTAACACACTCGAATCCAGGAAACATCCTGGTAAACCTCTTTTGCACCTTCTTCAAAACCTCCACGTCATTCCTATCTTGTGACAATCAAAAGTGCACACAATACTTCAAATGTGGCTTAGCTAAAGGTTTACACAGCTGCAAAATGGCATATAGTGTAGGTGAGTACAACACAATGAATGAAATACTGAAGTAGCCTAATCCTGAAGGTAGTTCTTGACCTTGCCTTCACCTTGACCAGTCTGTCTTGTGCCCAATCTCTTAGACGCTGGCATAAAACCACATAACAAAACTGTAACCTGTCTTCCCATCCCTGTTAATGTATCAAAATCCTCCTGAAATATTTTATGGACATACTCATTGTTGGCCAAAATACCTACATTTGTGTCAACTGCAGATTGTGCTAATTGTGTGACATGCACAAGTCCAGACCATTTACACTAAAACAAAACAGAAATGCTCCCACCACTGCCTCAGAGGGCACCATCCCAATCTGAGCAACACCCACAATGCATTTGTTTTCTGGATGTCAACCCATTTACTAATCCATGCTGCTCCATCTCTGGGCTTAAAAATGTGTTGCTGGAAAAGCGCAGCAGGTCAGGCAGCACCAAAGGAACAGGAGAAGGGCTTATGCCCGAAACATCGATTCTCCTGTTCCTTTGATGCTGCCTGACCTGCTGCGCTTTTCCAGCAACACATTTTTAAGCTCTGATCTCCAGCATCTGCAGTCCTCACTTTCTCCACCCTGCTACGTTCCTGGGTGTGCCGTGGGGCTGAATTTCAGGAATAAGCTCCTATCAGAGGGATCATTTTAGGCTAACTTACCCAGAAAGAATCTGACAGAATTGGATGATCTGAACCTGTCAGCCTCCCTGATTAAGTTCAAGTTAAGACTTGCCTTTCCCAACCATCTTGAAGTATTGTGAGCAGATCTGGGCACCAACCCTTAGGAAGGATATGTTAGCCGTGGAGAGAGTACAACAGAGGTTTACAAGAATGATAACTGGACTTTAGAGGTAATGACAAGTAATTATACAAATTAGAGCTGTTTCCTCTGGAATTTGGAAGTTTGAGGGTCTAAGGCAGGCATATCAATTAAACCACAGATCAGCCATGATCTCACTGGGCAGCACGGTGGCACAGTGGTTAGCACTGCTGCCTCACAATGCCAGAGACCTGGGTTCAATTCCCGCCTCAGGCGACTGACTGTGTGGAGTTTGCACGTTCTCCCCGTGTCTGCGTGGGTTTCCTCCGGGTGCTCCGGTTTCCTCCCACAGTCCAAAGATGTACAGGTCAGGTGAATTGGTCATGCTAAATTGCCCGTAGTGTTAGGTAAGGGGTAAATGTAGGGGTATGGGTGGGTTACGCTTCGGCGGGGCAGTGTGGACTTGTTGGGCCGAAGGGCCTGTTTCCACACTGTAAGTAATCTAATCTAATCTCACTGAAAGGTGGAAGAGGCTCAAAGGGCTGAATGGCCTACTCCCATTCCTATCTCTGAACATCTACGTCCACAACAATAACTTTAGTGTATACTCAGATAATTCCCGAAAGAAAAAGACCCTATTACGTTTGTCACACATGACATTCACTGAGTAAACTAATTCCAGCTGGTTCACGGCCATCTAGTTGCTAAAGTGCAGTAAATAACTTAATGTTCAATAGGAGAGTCTTTTCTAGATGGAAGAGGAAGTGGTCTCCTTTGACCATACGTGACAAAGCAGTTCCTGTCAATTCCTAAACATAGACAGAATGGTGGCAGCAAACCGACCAGATTGTGAGGTTTGGTTTTAACTGCACATACAACACTGACTGACCCCATCTCTGGGCCTGGAGGCCTACGTTCATATCCCACCCCCTCCAGAGGCGTGTAACAACATCTCTGAACAGCTTGACTAGAAAATATCTACAGGCTGACTGCACAAATTGAGATGGCAACCATTGCATATCCATTATTCTGTTCTTCTTCGATTGGCCCGACTGGACTGATTATCTGTGTGGGCATTGCTGGTATTACCAAACTGTAGTTGCCCTTGAGAAGGTGGTAGTGAGCTACTGCAGGTAGATGCATAATATCATTAGGGAGGAGTGAGAGATGGGGGGAGGGAGGGAGAGAGTGAGAGAGACAGTGAGGGAGAGAGAGCGGGACAGGGGAGAGAGATGGAGATGGGGAGACAGCTGTGGGGGATAGAGAGAGACAGCAGGGAGAGAGAGACATGGGAGAGAGAGAAAGAGAGACAGTGGGGAGAGAGAGAGAGACAGACGGGGGAGAAAGAGAAACAGGGTGGGGAGAGAGTGACGGGCTGGAGAGAGACAGGGTAGAGGGAGAGAGAGAGAGAGATGGGGAGAAGAGAGAGACAGGGAGAGAGAGAGATGGGAGAGAGAGAGTTGGGAGAGAGAGAGATGGGGGGAGAGAGAGAGAGATGGGGAGAGAGAGAGACGGGGAGGGAGAGAGACGGGGGAAGAGAGAGACAGGAGAAAGAGATGGGAGGGTGTAGAGAGAGATGGAAGGGAGAGCGGAGAGAGACAGTGGGGGAGAGAGAGAGATGGGAGGAGAGAGACAGGGAGAGAGAGACGGTGGGGGAGAGAGAGAGAGAGAGACGGGGGGGGTGTTAACTTGGAATGGGATGGAATGTCTTTGTGATTTTGACTTTAGCATTCAGTGAAATACATAATTATAAGATATTTTCAAATTAATTCATTTAACAAAACCTTCCAAACCCATGACCACTTCCATCTATAAGGACAAGGGCAGCAGATACATGGGAGCACCACCCACTGCAGGTTCCCCTCCAAGCCACTCACCATCCTGACTTGGAAACATATTGTCATTCCTTCACTGTCTTTGGGTCAAAATCCTGGATTTCCCTCCCTAAGGGCATTGTGGGTCTACCTACAGCACATGGCCTGCAGCGGTTCAAGAAGGCAGCTCATCCCCACCTTCTCAAGGGGCAACTAGGGACGGGCAATAAATACTGGACCCAGCCAGTGACACCCATATCCCAAAAACGAGTAAAACTTTATCACTATATCAGGAGGTGATTTAAAAACTACTTTAGATCTTGGATTTGGGAAGCAGCAAAAAAAACCTGCATTTTAAAACAAAAGTGAGTTATCAATCTACGTGATGCAGTGTTAATGCCATTTGAAATTGATATGCAAAATACAGAGGGTTCTTAAAATTCAAAACTGTTACTCTTTTTAACACAGGTTAATTAGATTGCAGCCTGTTGGTTAATTATTAGGGTATGGATTAAACAAAGGATAAAAACAGCCGTGGATCTGTCGTAGTGTCCCTACTCTTTGGGCCACATTTAAACCCCAGGCCATGTCATAATGTTTCTGGGTAGTTAAAAACAGACCTGAATTCCATCTATAAAGACACTTTATCTCAAGAATTAATATGCTGATAAGTGAGTTCAGAGCAGTCAAATAAGTAACTGGGCATGGGTAAGGGAGAGGAACAGACAGCAAGGGATTTGATCTGCACACGTCTCCATAAAATTAAATTTTACGAGCTCCATAACTGCAGTCAAACAGATGCTGCTCATAACTGATTTTTATGACTTTCTTTTGCTTTCCTGCTCCCAACTGGGAGATATTTTCCCTCACAGAACAGTTCTGCCCCTCAGTGCAAACCCTGAAAATTCTATTCCCTTGCATTATCCTCCTGCAGGAAGGTACAGCTGAAAACCATCTGTTTCCGGCCTGCACCTTCCTGAGTGATTGGCAAGCTTCCAACATCAACTGGGGCAGCTGCCTTTAGCAAGATATGACAGACAAAAATAGAGAAATCATCATCTTTGATTTTGTATAACAAGGGTAACTCAATCGAAAATGGCATCTGCTAGTCCTAACTGTAGGTGTCTTGAAGAACTGTCCTTTGTATTGCATTGAAAGTATCCTGCAGATTCAAGCAACTGACCACAATTGAAGTAACCTTCCCCACTGTTAGATATCTGAAGAAGACCTCTAAGTATCCCCTGGAGATCTCGGGCAATAGAAGTTATAAAATTGTAAACTTGTCATTTTCATGGATGAATTCAGAGGCATTTTAATTGTTTCTCAATAGAGGGAGTTTTACTGTGTAGATTTCAAACATTCTCAAGTTAAACAGTGGGAAAGAACAGTTCTCAAGCCACTTCAGCAGACAAAGCTCCATTATCCAATAAACCTTTAACCTGTCACTGCTGTTTAAGGGCAAAATGTCATGACATTCAATGGCAATCAAACAACACACTGCAGCCAATCACCAAGCACTGGTCAAAACCTCAAACCCGACATATTGAAGATCAAAAGATGCACAAAAACCACCTTGAATTCCAAATTTCCCCTCCAAATTACAGAGCACCCAGGCTGCAAAATACCTTGCCATTTGTTCACTGTCGCAGAGCCAAATTTCTGGAATTCCCCTCCTAATAACAGTGTGAGTCCCACTGGTTCAAACTGTTCAAGAAGATGTCTCACCACCAACTTCCAGGACAATCAGGGAGAGGCAGTAAATGTTGGCTGAACCACAGATGATCACTTCCAATGAATGACTGAAGAGAAAAGAAACCTTGATAAACATTATTACCTCCAAAGAAATCGATGTGATTTCAAAAAGCAGTGTCCTTAAAGCTTACATGTATCATGGATTTCAAATTCAAGTGCCACCTATTTCAGTGAGACATCAACAGCTGAAAGTACTCACCCAATGAAACTCAGGGAACAACCCTTCTTTCAATTCTACCTAAAATTTAGGGCGTAAATGTTTATAGCAGAAATTAAATTGGTGCATAACCTTCTGCCTTACATTATTTTTCTGTGAGCCATTTTGCTATAAATAAATGTAGTCGGTGATTTTCCTGTCAGGTGATGTTGCAGGCAGCTACATGGTCTCCATTAAATATCAACCACAATGGGAGGAAATTATTAGATCCGGACTATACAGGTTTGAGTTTATATGAGCTTTTGCAAATTGTGGAAGACGTTGATCACATGAAATACCCAATGTTGCTGTTTGTTTGTTCTTGGAGGACTTTGTTCTCTGGTGGGTAGCATCTTAGGCAATTCTGATTGCTCTTCCCATGAGGATTAAGGCAATTGTTTTCATATAGAGCAAGGAATAACTTCATTTTCTTCCAAAGACACATTTTTAAAAAAAAATCAAAAATGGTAAGTGGGCATCGCTGGTAACGCTAACATTTGTTACCTACACATTTACCTTGAATGTCTCACTAGGCCATTACCAGAGGGCAGTTAAGAGTCAACCATATTGCTATGGGTTGAGAGTCACATCCAGGCCAGACTGAGTAAAGACAGCAAATTTCCTTCCTTAAAAGGCATTTGTGAAACATATGAGTTTTTACAACAAACAGAAATGACAAGGTTGCCATTAAATGAGTTTTTAATTCTAAATTACATTGAGCTAAATTTTAACATCTGCTGTGGTGGAATTAAAGGTTGTGCCAAATTGGATTATGATTTAGTTTCAATTTATATATTTTCAAATAAGAAAAGAACAGGAATATAATAAGCACATTACTCCATAAAAGTAGTGATAGGGACCCAGAACAGAAATAAAAACATCCAAAATGAGTAAAAATAGGTTATGATTTCAAGTCGATATCCATTGTCAAGATTCTTCCAATGCAAGTGAACTGGCAATCTAGATCCAGGGTTCTCAATTTCAATTTCAGATTTTTCAGCATTTGTAGCGAGATTAGCAATTGGAGGAAAATGAGCGATCCAGAATATAATCTCATGTTTACAGAAAACTCAAACTAAAATCAGCTTTGAAATGTACCAAATGCTCCAAGCTGCCAAAAGAGATCAGAGATGGACAGTGCAATACAGTAACAATTCACAATGTTTTGATCATTAAGTTATCGAGGAGACAGGAAACAGGATAAAATAGAGACAATAAACTAAAGGGAAAGTAAAAGTGACTAATGGATAATTGAAAGCCTGAAAATGAAGATGTAACTGTTTACTATTCACAGTGGGGTTAATATTTACTTTCTATGAATGCAATGAGACGTTAGACAGTTCTAAAAATTGAAAACAAAGAGGGAAAAGAATGTACTCTAAGCATTGTCACATGTTCATTGTTAATCAGATTAAATTGTCAGATTAAGGAGCATTAAGAATTTTGAAAATGTACATTGTCTGGTTTTGAAATGATTCTGCAGAGTACTGGAAACCTGCAGAGCAGGATTCTGATAATGTTTATGGGAACTTCTGAATGGGAATATACGCACAGGCATTTGGAGCTGAACAATTTCAAATGGTTTAATTCCTGCTATGATCTATTTCACCTGAAATTCATTCAAACCTTACAGTCGCTTTGATCAGAAGGAAATTATTAACAAACAATCTAACAGGTAAATTCCTGTTGGTATTTTATTATTTTATTTCAATTTGTTTGGAGTCATCCTCTCCAGCCTTGACCTCAAGCTTTGAAAAAGAGAATCAGTCATATTGTCTCATACTGGACTTTAGGATGAATGTTTCTCGTATTTTTTCAGAATTTGAGAGATATGACTGAGGTGTAAGCCCTCTGGTGTTTATCATTCTCGACTAACATCTTTGAGGCCACCAGTTCAAATTCCAACATGAAATTGGACTCTGTAAACCTGGCATTTTTTTGTTATTTCAAAGATATGCTTTCATAAAAAATATCTTTATATATATAGTCACAAATGCAATTCTGTTCTGTACTGTTGCATATCAAGGAAACAAACAAACACTGGAGTTTGACTTTATCCATCAAAAGACTTCTCTTACACATAGACTATTAAAGGATGCATCATAAAAACTGCCTGATGTAAATCGCACACCAACATCCATCATGGGAAACTATTACATCTCACTTCATTGAAGGGGAGATTATCAACTCTTTGTGGAAGCAAAGATAGTTATTAAACATTGCCTGTATCTCGAAAACCAGTGGAAAAAAATGTATTGTCTAACAGTAAAGAATACCACGATCTGTTCTTGCTCAAATCATGTGTCTTTCAATTTAGAAACCATTGGATAACGATGAGGAAAAGGAACACTGGCTGTGTTTCCTGCACCCGAGCATAACATATTGAACCCACCCCCACCATAGCTCGTTAAAACCAAAGCATTCTGTGTGGCTTTCTACTTGTTTGAGTGCCTGTTTCACACTGAACTATATCCAATGTCTTTATGATGCTTTGCTAACACACAGATTGTCCTTCTCTGTCATTTGTTTATAGAAAACCACATCCAGTTTCTCTGTAGAGAAGCTGACAGCGATCAATTGACAATGGCAATCCCCCCACATGCTGTGGTGTGGAGACAGAATGGAATTCTCACCCTGACAAATCATAGAGCAGCTATTCAACATGACTTTTGACCGAGTTCAAAGGTGCCCAATCACAGTTATCCTGAATCACATCATGTGCAGTTTCAATGCTTTGTAATAATTTCCTTCAGATCAAAGTAGCTGTAAGGTTTGAATCAATTTCAAGTGAAATTAATTACTGCAGAAATTCAACCATTCCAACTTGTTCAGCTCTAAATGGTTGCACTTACATTGCAATTCTGAAGTTTTTAACAAACTAACATTCTCAGAAACCTACCATCCTCAGTATTCTACAGAAACATTTCAAAGCCTTTCAGTTACATATTCCCCACTGCCAGCTCCCAACGCAATTACTGAGAGTTTGCTGAGATAAAAGCTCTTAAAAACAATTCCACTTGATCTTTGGCTGGCGCAACTTGCAACGTCATCACAAACATTCAGACAAAGATACAGTCGAAATATTGAAGGGTTGCTCTGATTGATGAAATTTTCCTGCATGTCATTAATACTCCGACTCCAAATGCTCGCCTTGCTTGACACTTTGCAAATAAATACCTGGAGAATGTTTACAAGGACCAATGGCCATCATCAATCACCCAGAGCACGGCTTCTCAGGAAGAAACATTCAAAGGGTCCACCAACATATCAGCAAAAATAATTCTGTTCTGCACCTACACAGTGTATCAGCAGTAATCCACCATGCTCTCACACTACCATTTCTGTCCTGGATCTGTTACAATGTCCCAATGAAGCACAACATAAACTCGAGAAACATCACCTCACTCTCCACTGAGACACTTTACAGCTTCCAGGTCTCAATACTGAATTGCCCAACTTCAGCAACCTACTATCTTATGATTGTTCTCCATTTTTCTTACATTCTTCTACTCAAATCTGCCTGCCCCCTCCCCCAACAGTCATGTCTTTTTTGTGTCTCGTTTACATTGCACTTGGAGGGCCAATTTACTTCATTTCACAGCATTCTAACATTTCCTTTGTTCTCCATTAGTAACAACCCCTTTGTCTTTTGCACTTGGCCTTCTTCTCTGTGAAATGTGTAAAAATACACCCATTTTCCAATACCTTTTACTTGGGAAGAAGGGTCAAACCGGACTCAAAATGTTATCTCTGTTCCTCTCTCCACAGATGCTGCTAGACATGGTGAGTTTCTCCAGTATTCTCTGTGTTTGTTGCTATATGGTAGCAGCAATTCTCAAACAGCTCAGCCCCATGATACCTGGGGGTGATGTGGAATGTAGGCCATGTTTAAAACCATCAGCAGTAACACCATGTTCAAAAAAAGAGAAGTTCTTACAAGCCAGCAGGTTGGGGCCAATCTGAATATCTCACTTGGAGAGAGTGAGGCCACTGCCTAGGTGCCAGAGAGGTAACCCTGGAGAGAGTCTGGACCGAGTGAGAGTAATGTTGATAGTTAAGCCTTTCCACATTGGCCCTTCCACTCTGGATCCTCACAGATTCAACCTCTGCCAAAGTGCTGCCTACCCCTGCCGCACAGCTAGTTGTATGGGAAACACATCTCGCAACAGCTCATGGAACTGAAAATTAACACAGTACAAGTCTGCAATGTGATTTATCAAAGTGTCCCTTTTTAGGAAAGTGAAAAGCAGAGTATATATACCAGAAACAAGCATATCAGTCAACACTTGCAGCAAATAACTCAGTATGCACTAAATAAAATATCAAAGAGCCTATAGGTCATGTATAAATGTTGGTTTTAAGTTCTAACTGAAAATAATCCATAACAGGCTGTACCTCAGTCATGGCCTGTGATGGAAGCAAAAATAACCCAAGAGCTTTGACATGTGAAGCCACTAAGGTGTGTGTGTCCTACATTCTCTATCTATACACACAAAGCTTCAAACCAGTAAAGGGTTCCTTTAGGTCCACTATTTTGAGTCATATATACAGTGCTCATCCCACATTTACTCTTCTGAAACGGGACCAGTGCATAAAAGGACTGCACATAGAAGGTCAATGGCAAATCTCCTGATGTCACAGGAAACTAGGTTTGGAATGAATTCATGTGGAAAACCAACAAGCAGAAGGGTTTTTAAAATGCCCAGAGACATTAAATGGAAGTGGTTTTGACTTTTTCTATTTTGTTCTTGAAATATAGACAGACAAAAGAATCAGAATCTGCAGGGGTCTATTTGACGTCTTGATTGTGATCTGCCATTCAATAAGTCAATAGGTGACCTTCTGGCAACAATTCTACCCTCCTGCACTATCCCCATTTGGTTAGACTGCCCTGGTCTCCATGAATCTGTCAGTCAGTCTCTGTCTTAACCATATTCAAAGTCTGAACTTCCGCAACTCTCTGGGGTAGAGAATCATAACGACTCATAACACTTTGAGTGGGACCAAATGGTTCTTTGCAGAATCAAAACAAGAAGATTCATTCATAAAACTGTTCTTTTCTCAGCTCTTAAACAAAATATTGCAAAGTTTGCAAATCACAGACTGTAACAAATGAACAAATGGAAATTGGGAGTTCACCATTGCCTCTTCTCTGTCTGCGGAACAGAGTAACCTTAGCTGTCTGGATACAGAATTGGCTGGCCAACAGAAGACAGCGAGTGGTAGTAGAAGGAAAATATTCTGCCTGAAAGTCAGTGATGAGTGGTGTTCCACAGGGCTCTGTCCTTGGACCTCTACTGTTTGTAATTTTTATTAATGACTTGGATGAGGGGATTGAAGGATGGGTCAGCAAGTTTGCAGACGACACAAAGGTTTGAGGTGTCGTTGACAGTATAGAGGGCTATTGTAGGCTGCAGCGGGACATTGACAGGATGCAGAGATGGGCTGAGAGGTGGCAGATGGAGTTCAACCTGGATAAATGCGAGGTGATGCATTTTGGAAGGTTGAATTTGAAAGCTGAGTACAGGATTAAGGATAGGATTCTTGGCAGTGTGGAGGAACAGAGGGATCTTGGAGTGCAGGTACATAGATCCCTTAAAATGGCCACCCAAGTGGACAGGGTTGTTAAGAAAGCTTATGGTGTTTTGGCTTTCACTAACAGGGGGATTGAGTTTAAGAGTTGTGAGATCTTGTTGCAACTCTATAAAACTTTGGTTCAACCACACTTGGAATACTGCATCCAGTTCTGGTCGCCCTATTAGGAAAGATGTGGATGCTTTGGAGAGGGTTCAGTGGAGGTTTACCAGGATGCTGCCTGGACTGGAGGGCTTACCTTATGAAGAGAGGTTGACAAAGCTCAGACTTTTTTCATTGGAGAAAAGGAGGAGGAGAGGGGACCTAATTGAGATATACAAGATAATGAGAGGCATAGATAGAGTCGATAGCCAGAGACTATTTCCCAGGGCAGAAATAGCTAACACGAGGGGTCATAGTTTTAAGCTGGTTGGAGGAAAGTATAGAGGGGATGTCAGAGGCGGGTTCTTTACACAGAGTTGTGAGAGCATGGAATGCGTTGCCAGCAGCAGTTGTGGAGGCAAGGTCATTGGGGACATTTAAGAGACTCCTGGACATGCATATGGTCACAGAAATTTGAGGGTGCAGACATGAGGATCAATGGTCAGCACAACATCGTGGGCTGAAGGGCCTGTTCTGTGCTGTACTGTTCTATGTCCTATGTTCTAAGGATTTCAGGAACCCATGCCTTATCTTTGACTGAAAGGTATCTGACCTGATAATGGATCGAGTCATTCGATGGGTGTTCCTAATGCCCACCTGGCAGAGTGCCACTATTATCAAGGGCAGCATGCCCTCAAGTTTTGTGAATGATTGTAGAGTGCAGCAGGTGCCAGGAGCTGACTCTACAATTATACTGAAGTCTGATGTCCAACATAGCGCTGACCTTGGCTCCCAGTGGGTGTAGCTCCATCTGTGATGCCTTTTTTTAGGAAACATGTCAAATTATTTCTCTGCATTAACAGAGTTCACTACCCACTCCACTTCCCATTTTGTTCTGCTCTTAGCTGACTGTGTACTCATTTAATCTGAGAACATAAACTAGCTGTGCTAAAATAAATAAACTCAGAAACCGAAACTAAAATCACCCACCCAATTGAAACCAGGACTTTTTACTTTTATTACCAAAGATAGATTTAAAGTTGACAATTATTGAGTGGTATTTACAGCATGATCAATTTCAGATTAATTTATGGCATGTTGCCAGGAAGAAAGATGCTGAGGGCATGCAAATTAACCGGTTTTAACACTGAACCAGCAGAATTAGTCACGTCCCCAATGTTAGTATCACAACGGAAATGCAAAATCAGAGAGGAGTTATGTGATCTTGATGATGAAGTTGATAGTCTTTTTGAACAATCAAAATACTGTCAAAATTGGTTGTTTGCAAAAATGTCTTTTCAGTTTATCAAAATGTTCTTTTCTTTCGGTATGAATTAATGAGTTTCTGGATGAGATTTCCTAGGTTCTATTTATGTTTAAAGATTTCCAGCTTAGTCTGGCTCAATGCAGAAATTAAGGACTCTTCCTCTGGGACCGCTCGGTGATTGAAGAACAAATATAACAAATCAGATACTTTCGAGTGAAGGCTCATTTTTTAACATAGAAATATATTTGCTTCCTTCAATTCACTGTGCCATTAATCTGCGATTCCATTATTTTTCATTGTGTTCTGAACTGGTTTTCAATGCTCATCAGTGCAACCACCAGCAATATGATCTGGAACTGGGTTCTCAAAGACACTGAAGTCCCGAGGTACAAAGCATTCCGATATCATATCAGCCAATTAAACAGCAATGCCTTAAGAAAGTTCAGGTGGCATTTGGGATTTTAAATACAAGAAAATAGTTTTCTCTAAGTTTCATTAAAAGGCACTATATAGCAGGCATCTATGAAAATGAATGGAAATAAAAAAGAAAAAGTCCTGGTTTCAATTGGTTGGCTGATTTTAGTTTCGGTTTCTGAGTTTATTTATTTTAGCACAGCTAGTTTATGTTCTCAGGCAAAAATGAATGGAAATCTTCTGCCTTAGCGTGGAATGTTTTAATAGGAAATTAGAAGCAACAATTCTGAGCAAGCAACAAAACTAGCCCTAGGACCAGCCTGATCTTATTGAATAAAGTGTTGGATTTCCAATTCATGACTGATTCTCTCCATTCAATAGTTCTCCAGGAAAGAGCTCATCAAAAGAACATCATAAACAAGCATGATCTGCAAGAAAGTATCATCTCTTTGAAAAGTTGCAAAGAGATTGACTGCTCCCCTCCCCAATTTATTGTGGCAGGTATATCCCTGAACTGCTAACCAAATACAGAAAGCCAGAAGACCTGTTTCAGCAGATGAGGCTGAATCCTCAGTAAATGATAGATTAAACTCCTGCAACAATTACCTGCACAGAGTTCAACGAGCAAAATAGAAAGACTATATGTTTGCCTAGGATGTGATCCAAGGTGTCCCGGTATGTAAAAGCATGAGAACATATAAGAAGACACACAATCCCAGATTCTAACTGCGGCAGAATGTCAGCTCAAGGTAACATAGGGCAAAATGCCATTTCCATCAAGTTTCACAGAGATTCTGAGTAGAACTGAGTTCTAAAGTAGACTCACTGGATCCAAAACATTAACTCTGATTTCTCTCTTCAAGTGGTACCAGACCCGCTGAGTTTTTCCAACAATTTATGTTTTCATTCCCAATTTCCAGCGTCTGCAGTTCTTTTGGTTTTTATTTTTCATCTGCATCAGGCCACCTTTACCCCACACCCACCCCCTGCCCATGGGCACGGTCTGTGCATGTGGAGAGTATGCGGCTGCTACGTGGAAGAATGCCCTGAGATGTTGGTGTCCAAGATGGTGGAAGAGCAAGTAGTGAGCTGGAATTGCCAGCTTCTCACCACTCCCTAGCGAGATTCTGATCTCAACACCCAGAAATCTATCGGAAAATGCAACAAATTGCTCCCACCATTGCAAAAGACCTTTCCCAATTTCTCATTTGATTCTCCCAGACTTTTCTCCATCACCCACATCATTCAGGGCCCTATAAGCTTCTGTCTGTGGTGATCATACAGTCTTCCATAAATTCTTCCCAGAACCCTTCTGGGGATAGTTGTCACACAGGGTGTGACAAGGGGAATATTCTGTCAGTATACACTCTGGAACCTGGGGGCCTCTGATGTAAACCTCTTGGGAAAATAAACCATTGCAACAAGTTTCACAAATGGCCATTAACACAATCATTTCCCCAAACACCTAACCTATAGGTTGGTTTATGAGCGTAATCTGAAATAACTTCTCAGAGGTTGGAATCCCATCATCAAGTCACCCTTTATTCACACGTATGTAGTACTTGACACCGGCCCAACACCCTCAGAGTCAGCTCTCAGAGTGAGCCGAACCTCTAACACTCCTGTTTATATCTAGAACAGTACAGCACAGAACAGGCCCTTCAGCCCACGATCTATCAGGAAGGGCTCCCTGACTGGACCAGATTAACACACTCAATTAGGATCTCAGCTTCTATGAGGTCCACCTGGCTGACCTCATTGCAATCCCTAAATCACCACTCCAAGATGCAAGTGGCAATACAACGTGAATGGCATGTACTGTTCCCTCAGCAAAATGTACACCCATTTTAAACCTCCCAAAATAACACAATCTTAGGGAATTGATAAATTGGCAAGACCAATAGGAGATTACAATCAATTCCACAATATGCTATGTCTTGTGAGTTACCAATAAAAGGGACCAATGAGAAAGCTTTAAATTGTGTAGGTAGATTCTTAACCAAACCTGTAGGCTCATTGTAAAATCCAAGGAGGGAGGGTTCCTGTTCAGGAATCTTTGGGATTGCAGCAAAAATATCTGCGTTATAGCTTACGATTAGTTTGTCCAATCGTGAAGCATGCAGATTGTATGTGGAATCCTTATACGGTGAGAGCTTTAAATTAAATTGAAGTGACCCATTGAATCAGTGTGGGAGATATACGAGTTTTACATCCTCAAACAGAGACACGGAATGGGAGTCACTTCCACAAAGCACAAGAGATGCAATGTTCTAGGAAATATAGAGTGGACTGGTGGGAATGGACTGGTTCCTTCAGTAATGACAAAACACAAGGTAACCTTGCCCACTAGCTACAGAGATCCCGACTTCCAATGTGGGGTGTCAATAATCTTTCTTTCCAGCACAATCCTACAAGGGGACAAACTGCCAAAGAAAATTCAAAGTTTGTGAGAAGATTTGTAGCTCGGGTGCTAGTTGTTGTGGGTTCTGTTCGCCGAGCTGGGAATTTGTCTTGCAAACGTTTCGTCCCCTATCTAGGTGACATCCTCAGTGCTTGGGAGCCTCCTGTGAAGCGCTTCTGTGATGTTTCCTCCAGCATTTATAGTGGCTTGTCTCAGCCGCTTCCGGTTGTCAGTTCCAGCTGTCCGCTGTAGTGGTCGGTATATTGGGTCCAGGTCGATGTGTTTGTTGACTGAATCTGTGGATGAGTTTCATGCCTCTAGGAATTCCCTGGCTGTTCTCTGTTTGGCTTGTCCTATAATAGTAGTGTTGTCCCAGTCGAGTTCATGTTGCTTGTCATCTGCGTATGTGGCTACTAAGGATAGCTGCTATAGAGCTGTATATTAACGAGCAGGTAGTTTGGAAAATGTATACAACACAATTCCATACCATTGCATCAATTAAAACTCCATCTTCCTTTGTTATGGTAAGCAGTGATAGCATCGTTCCTGGTGTCAGCCTCCCAAATTTAAAAATATTACATTTAAGTAACAAACAAAACCAAAACACAATCAGAGAACTGGTCAGCAGCTATAAGGGAATAAGCAAAGAAAGTGTTTCAGACAACATGTCACAGAGCGGAATGAATTAACACTGCTTCAACCTCACTTATTAAACAAACTCATTTCAAAACAGTGCCAGATCCACAGCGCAGACATTACTAATTAACTCAGGCCATCCCCAGCTACCTTGGTCTATTAAACATCCAGTCTCACTTGATTTGTTCTATTATATTCTATAGGTGTGAGTCAGATAGTACATTTGTGGAGCTTTTATTTTAAAGGGGCATTACTGCTTGCAGATGAAATATTCAACACACATGATGGGAGTGGATTACAGAATTCTTTCATATTATAGTAATAGCATATGTTCCTGGTATTGGTTCGCTCAGTTGGCTGGATGCACAGTAAGGTAAAAACAATGACTGCAGATGCTGGAAACCAGATTCTGGATTAGTGGTGCTGGAAGAGCACAGCAGTTCAGGCAGCATCCAAGGGGCTTCGAAATCGACATTTCGGGCAAAAGCCCTTCATCAGTAACACCAACAGTGTGGGTTCAATTCCCACACCAGCTGAGGTTACCATGAGGGACTCTCCATCTCAACTTCTCCCGTTGCCTGACCCTCAGGTTAAACCCACCACTAATCGTTTCTCTGTACTGAGAGAGCATCCTGGTAAGACTATGCTGACTTCCTCCTCCGAATAGCATCAAAGGCTCCAGAATTGTACACATGGCCTGTCCAAAGAGGAAAGCAGGAGTTTTCCGAATGTTGTAAAATCATGAATCAATTTTCAGTCCAAGGGGTATTGTAAAACTATGTGGAGTCAGCAGAGTGAGCAGCAAGAGTCACCTTACTGATGTTTCAGGAAGGATTCTTTATAGTCCTGGTGAATGTGGAGTGCTCTCTCCGAGTCTACGTTGGAGTCATTGAGCTTCTCAGTCCTGGTCTTCCTTATCCACCTCCACTCAGCCACCAACCCATCCTGCAATGTCACTCGCTATTCAGACACTCCTTCTCAAAACACTCAGCTCCATGGTAACGTTCTGCTCATGCTGTAGCCATGGTATCATGGTCCAGGAGTTAGTGCTCCCAAAATACAGGGCCTGGGTGTTCAATGGTCACTGACTCATCTTTACTTCATTGGCAGAGCTTCCCTCCATCTTTGCAGCAGTCTGAGTCAAAATGGAGTTTGCAAAGCTGACTGTTTCCTCAGTCTGATATTGGAGGATGTTCACAGTCACTGTTGCTGCACAGGACACACAACTGATGAAGGGTCAAATCCAAGGACAGAGCAGGGCAAGTCATGCTGATAGAAAGATACAAAATTCATTTAGCTACTGCTTCAGCAATGTATTGCAGCTGCAAATCTCCCAAGCATGCTAGATCGAAATGAAATGCAAGTGTCCCCCGATGTGTACAGGACGCACAGTATGCATTTGTGTTGAACAATAACTATCAGGGAAAAGGTGAAATCCTCTTTAGGTTGTACAGTGTTACCAGTGGTTCCTGTGACCAAAAACATTGCTGTCAAAGACCCTTCTGGCTTTTGAACTTATTATAAAAACAGTAGCATATCCTGCAGCTGCTTATATTTAAAAGCTGTGCGCACGTAAAAGGAGCAGTGAGTAAACAGGGTAGCTTCAGTCAGTAAATCTCAGGCTTTGAAACACAAATGTTCTCCACCAACAGAACAACAGCAGGGCACAGTAATCCTGACCAGATACAGCGAGAACCAAGGAGCAAACTGCTGTTTATGCAGTGAGCTTTCTAATTTTGAGGAAGGTTAATGAGAATCCTTTACAGTTGGGAGGACACCCTGACACAGCTCAGGGCAGGGGTGGGGGTGGTGGAAGGCGGGAGGAGTACCTTCCAATTCCGTTGCTCTCTCCCTCTGGAGCCACGATGGTTTGAAGGCAGCAGCAGTGAGCTGCTATCATATCAACACCGTTGTTGATAAAAAAAACTCAAAGAAATGCATGCTTTGTAAGGTAGGTACTTTTCTACAGCAATCTTTCTGACCATAGGACATCCCAAAGTGCCTTACGGTGAGGTCCTTTTGAATGATTTGTGTTTCACAATGAAGTACAGACACTGTAGGAAACTCAGCAGCTAATTTCTGTGCAGCAAATTTCCACAAACAACAATCTGATTCTGATCAGATCATCTGTTTTAGTGATGTTAATTAAGGGGTAAACTTTGACCATAGGACATAGGGAAAACCGTTCTGCACATCCCCTGACGGCACAAAAGGGGTCATGGTTAATTCTCACTTAAATAACAGCATCTTGACAACGTAGCACGTCCTGAGTATTGCACTGGCATATCAGCCTGGATCTTTATGCTGTGGTGTCACAGATTTGAACCCAGAGCCCTGAGACCCAGAGAGTAACCAGCTGAACCGTCCCCGCTATCAATTTCAGTTATTCTTTCTTTGCAGACACCAAAGTGCTTGAGATATGGAAACGCAGACAGTCATCCCCTGAAACAAAAGCTGAAATTTATGAGAAAGCTCAGCAGGTCTGGCAGCATGTAAGGAGAGAAATCAAACTTAACATTCCATGTTTGTTATGGACCAGGCCAGACCCCCTCAAGACATTTCAAGAAAGTAGCAGGACCCCAACTTTGCCAGTTGTTTTAAGCAGGTATAAAGTGAATATTCTAGGAGGAAATTCTAGGCTCAAGTACTTAGCTTTAAGCAAAACAGAATTTATTTGCAGATTACCGAATGAAATATATACAAAAGAAAACAGAATGCAGAATAACTTAACCTATCTGAAAACCCAACAGATTATCCTAACTTAATGATGTTGTTCTAAATACTTGCAACAATCCCCATAAACAACCCTGTCACAAAAAGTAAAATCAAACCCTGGGTCTTACAGGAGAGATGTCAGAGAGATGGAGGATCAGCATGGACCTGCTTCTTTAGGTCCAGCAACTTCACAACTCTGCCTGCTCAAACCAAGACCAAACCCAAACCAGAGAAACACTGAGCTGGGAGAACTGGCCGTTCCCCTTTCATTGTACAGTGATTTTGTTTTAGACTTGACAGCCTTTTGCTGGAGGCAGTATCTGTTGGTTCTAATCAAATAGCTCCTAAAACCCTTCAACCTCAGACATTTCAGAATTGTTGCTTTTACAACTTCTCTGAAAAAAAGCCAAGGACAGCATAACCTTGTTAAAGGAGCAGCATCGACATATGTTGATTGACCCTTACTCAGTAATCCTCTGCATCAAAGCCAGGTTTCAAAAGGAATGAAACTTATCATATGTTTCATGACTGAATCAACAAGCTGCACAAAGTATGGCTTTCGGTAATCACTTTGAATTTATAAACAACAATTCCAACACTGGTCCTAAACAGTGAGTTCAAACTGAAATCTAAAAAAGTCTAAAAAAAAATGGGAATTCTCCAAGTCCAAAATAAAGACAGAATTAGGATGAATGTCAAAACTGATTCAGTTTCATAATTGAGAAATGGGAAAGAAGCTTTGTAAAAGCTGTGAAGAAGAAAGCCCAGTTTCAGATTATGCCCGTCACCTCTGGGTGCTGTCACTGTCCTGTAGACGATTATTTATTCCGCACCCATTTGTCTTAATATGTTGGAACATTTGTACTGCACTTAGTTCATGAAGGGATTTTGATAGAATTGGGGGAATCTGGGAAGAGAGGTTTCTTTTATGCAGTGAGTTGCTATCGTTAGAAATGTGCTGCCTCAGAGAACAGTGGAGAAAGAATCAATAGCAACTTTCAAAGCAGAGACAGATCAGCACTCGAAAAGGAGAACAGTGGATGATGGGAATGACTGGTTCTCTCTGTCAGAGAGGACACAAACACAATGGGTTCAACAGTCCATTAATAGATGATTCTCTCAGTAAAATTGTTATTTGTTTTCTCTTGATACAATACAGTAGTAACCCCGTACCTGCAGGGAATACATTCCACGATCTACCGCAGAAACCTGAAACCGCAGACAGGACTGAACCCATTCATTTCAATGGGAAATGTACCTTCCCGGCAGCCCCCGGTCCCTGGATCCAGAATGTTCCCTTTTATATGTTCGGCCCACAGTAAATCGTGAGTAACTGAAATTTCAGAAAACGATTCCATGGGTACAAAGGTCACCCCGTACATCAGGAAAGTGACTGTTTTTCAATACAGTCATAAGATAAATTGATATATTGATATATTTCATTGGGCCAATGATTCCAAATGACTGGTGTGTGCCCATTAGCTGACTGATAACAATAAGTTACTTATAATAGTTGCTTGGTATGATAGAACTTGAGAATTGCTGAAATATACAATATATGTAAATGATATAGAAGTTGGTATCAGCAATAACATTAGCAAATTTGCTGATGACACAAAGCTGGGTGGTAGGGTGAAATGTGATGAGGATGTTAGGAGATTACAGGGTGACCTGGACAAGTTAGGTGAGTGGGCAGATGCATGGCAGATGCAGTTTAATGTGGATAAATGTCTGGTTATCCACTTTGGTGGCAAGAACAGGAAGGCAGATTACTACCTCAATGGTATCAAATTAGGTAAAGGGGCTGTTCAGAGAGATCTGGGTGTTCTTGTCCACCAGTCAATGAAGGCAAGCATGCAGGTACAGCAGGTCGTGAAGAAGGCTAATAGCATGCTGGCCTTCATAACAAGAGGGATTGAGTATAGAAGCAAAGAGGTGCTTCTGCAGCTGTACAGAGCCCTGGTGAGACCACACCTGGAGTACTGTGTACTGTCTGGTCTCCAAATTTGAGGAAAGACAATCTGGCTATTGAGGGAGTGCAGCGTAGGTTCACGAGGTCAATTCCTGGAATGGCAGGATTGCCTTACACGGAAAGACTGAAGCGACTGGGCTTGTATACCCTTGAGTTTAGAAGACTGAGAGGGGATCTGATTGAAACGTATAGGATTATGAAAGGACTGGACACTCTGGCAGGAGGGAACATATTTCCGTTGATGGGGGAGTGCCGAACCAGAGGACACAACTTAAAAATACGGGGTAGACCATTTAGGACAGAGATGAGGAGAAACTACTTCACCCAGAGAGTGGTGGCTGTGTGGAATGCTCTGCCCCAGAGGGCAGTGGAGGCCCAGTCTCTGGATTCATTTAAGAAAGAATTGGATAGAGCTCTTAAAGATAGTGGAGTCAAGGGGTATGGAGATAAGGCTGGAACAGGATACTGATTAGGAATGATCAGCCATGATCATATTGAATGGCGGTGCAGGCTCGAAGGGCAAAATGGCCTACTCCTGCATCTATTGTCTATTGTCTATTGTCTATTGAAAAGAAACAGACTCTGTTGAAGCTTTAAGTCGTACACTCATCAGAATAATTTTGTAAGAGTAGCAATTCAAGGGGAACACCAATATTTATCCTGCATTGTCCATGGAAATGGCTCCACCAATCAGAGGTCACTTGCTTACCAATCATCTTACTGCTCTCACGTGGGAGAAATGTTAATGCTCCCATCGAAGTTATTCTTGCAAATTGTACTGATATGCGCAAGCCAATAAACTTCAACAAAATGAATTCCTTTTCAATATTACTGCCAACTGGAGATTCAATGATGAAAACTGAAGATTAGATATTCAATTAAGGGTCAGGGATCCTAACACTCAGGTCATTTCTGGAATCTACACACAGGCCATGTCTGTCTCAATGACATTGTGACATTTTAATATGCAAACATCTAATTGGGCCAGAGGTGAGCTCAATGTCCAATTAGTAATGCTGGATGCTGCCTAAGGGTGGAGCCTGGTGTGCAGTGTTCAAAGGCAGATGTCAGCCATGACTGGGCTTACTGTTATCCTGCAACATAGAGCAGGCAAGAGGAGAGAGGACCCAGCCTGCTCCCAGTGCTGCCAAGTGACCAAACGATTCATCACAAGGTACTTGACTTACTCTTCCTGAGCAAAGTCAACCTTGAGCTCCTTGGTCCCAATAAACCTTTCTTTTCCATGAGAATTTAATTCTGCAGCAATACTAAGATTGATACAAGATTTGTACAAGACTTTGGTTTGGCTGTATTTAGAATATTGTGTACAGTTCTGGTCGCCACATTACCAAAAGGATGTGGACATTTTGGAGAGGGTGCAGAGAAGGTTTATGAGGACGTTGCCTGGTATGGAAGGTCCTGGCAATGAAGAGAGGTTGAGTAGGTTAGGATTGTTTTCATTAGAAAAAAGGAGATTGAGGGGGGACCTGATTGAGGTCTACAAAATCATGAAGGGTATAGACAGAGTGGATAGAGATAAGCTTTTTCCCAGGGTGAAGGATTCAATAATGAGAGGTCACGCATTCAAGGTGAGGTGTAAAGTTTAAGGGAGATACACGTGGAAAGTACTTTACACAGAGAGTGGTAGGTGCCTGGAATGTGTTGTTAGCAGAGGTAGTAGAGACAGGCATGGTAGATTCATTTAAGGTGCGTCTGGACAGATGCATGAGTAGGTGGGGAGCAGAGGGAGACAAATGCTTAGTAATTGGGCGATAGGTTTAGACAGTAGATTTGGATTGGCTCAGGCTTGGACAGCCAAAGGGCCTGTTCTTGGGCTGTAAATTTTCTTTGTTCTTTGTTCTTAGCACATCACAGCTCCTGTGCAGTGCTCCCGACAGCATTCTGCACTAACTCAGTCAGAAACACTTCAGTCCTCCTGTTTGTCACTTTGAAAGTTTTCTTTTGGCCCTGTCCAGGCAGTGAACAATCTCATCAATGAACTTATCAGAAAGTTAACTGAAGGTAAGCAAGTGGTGACTTCCTTTGCCACCCATATGTTGAAAATTGCAGTACATTCTAAAGTCAGAAAAATAACACATCATTCAAGAACACAATTATCAAACTTCATCTGCAGCTGACATCACCCCCAGAGATATCTGCAAATCCAGCTGCCAGAGTTATCTGTCATTCTGGGTGAGATCTTTATCTAGTTTCTCAAAAGGGATAAAACAGAGTCCTATCTCCCTGATAAAACAGTACATTTTGTCAGAACAACATTCAACAAGGAGGTTGTGTTTAAACATGTGATACTGCACTGAAATTGCTGAGACCAATGCAAAGGTTCAGATTGTCATCATTGAGCTTATATAAACGGCTGTGAACTCACACTCCTACCAGCAGGAGACCACACTGCAGATGTGAGCTTGCAAAGTTATTCACAGCTCTTCTTCTGGTCCATGCATTATTTAGTGTTCTGGGAGTGTGAATGAAAAATTGATTTATCAACTCTTTCAAAACAAAACCTTTGTTCCAGTTTTTTTTTAATCTGGGAAGTCCAATAGTATCGGACTGTGACAATCATATCGTCACATTGGGAATGAAAAATAAGAGGAATCCAATGATCTTCACACAATACAGTGAAGTCTTTTAATGATCAGCATCTTTGGGACAGTCAATAATCTTAGTGAAGTCAAAATATTTCTAAAATCCACAAGTCTGAATCTTAACAAAGCAATTCTGTCACAGCATTTTGAAGTATTTCAGTTGGTCAGCTGCTTTGATCGCAAAGTCTGTTGTTTTGACCATTACCAGCAAGAATAATAATTCCCTTCCATTTCTATTAGTTTACAATTACTTTTAAGTTGCTGCTCAGAGTCAAGATGACAGAAAAGAAACTAAATATATTACAGGGTATGGCTGTATCTGTGGTATTATCACCTTGGGAGAGATGTCCTTTTAAGAAGGCACCATTCAAATTATAAAAGCAAATTACTGCGGATGCTGGAATCTGAAAACAAAATAGTCTGCATTGCTAGATTTTTGAAGGGTTTAAGTTGCTAATCTGCATTTGTTTTTGTGTGTGAATAATGTTGGTTCTTCCATTGTCCTGGTTTCTCTCTCTGCTGCTTCAATGATTACACGGTGTGATTAACACGACTGGGAACAAGCAGAGAGGGTGTGATTTGCAGCACATTGGAGCAGAAAAATCCAGCCCATTGCTGTCACATTCAATTCCCCCCCAAGGAAAAATTATTTGTTGGTATCGTTAGGCTCTGACCTTGGTTCAGAGTTTAGAAACTAGCACTCAGCTCCCTTATGATTGCAAATGGTATTTTGAAAATGGGACAAAATGGTTCACTCAAAAAAAGCCATAGCTTATACTTATATAGTGCCTTTAACTTAATTAAAGTTTGCAGGATCCGCAGGAGGAAATATCTGGGTATTTAGCCTGAAGCTTGGTCAAAGTTAGGTGTTTTAAGGAGGGTCTCAAAGGTGGAAGAGCAGATGGGAGGCGAGGTTAAAGGATGGGGTTCCAAAGTTCAGCATCTTAGCAAGTGAAGGGATTAAAATCAAAGGCACTCATCAGCCAGAATTGGGTCAGCACAATAGCTCAAAAAGGGCTGGTTGAAGGTCATTGCCTTCAAACATTAACCCTGATTCTCTCTCCAGGGATGCTGCCTGACTGGCTAAGATTTCCTCTCAGAAAGAAAAAGGCATCCTCCAGATGATAGTCATTTGCGAGGTCAGAACTGGAGTGATGCTGAAAAAAACCATATATTGTCAAAGCTTTTAATTTAGACTCTCAGATTATTTGTGAGAAATAATAGTGTTAGAAGGAACAACTTTTATACTGAATGAAACAGAATACTGGTTGGTTAACAAGTCAGCTCTGATTAGTAGAGGGGTTACTGTGGAGAATACACCAGTTAGATGATGACTGACAGTTAATTGACAAGTGCTGTTTGAATGATCAAAGCATCATGCCAAGAAATAAACCAATGAATAGCTGTGGTCAACTTTGTTGAGCTGCATAATTGCCTGTGCTTTAACTTAAAAAAGGTAACAGCTACCCTCTGGTTCATGCCTCAGTGACAATACCTTAAGAAATCAAAGTCAATCTGCTTGATCTAAAATTTAAACGAAGCTCATCAGTTAATTATAATTGCATTCTCCAAAGCAACACTCCTACCAAACACAGATTACTCGCAAAACAATCAGCACTCTCTTCTCTTCCAGTACAAAATGTTGCTACCTTTTACATTTTGTTCTGACAAATATCTTGATGAGTACAAGATGAAAACCCCTGACAACATCTGTGTTTTTTCAGCAATAACTTTTGCATGTGTCATGACAATAATCTGTCCCAACTGGTTATTACTGGCTAAATGGAGCAGCTGACAAAGGGGCAGAGCTCTGAAAGCTTGTGATTTCAAATAAACCTGTTGGACTATAATTTGGTGTCATGTGACTTCTTGCAGCATCAACTTCATGAAAGAAAAGTTAACAAGTATTTGTGTACCTGGGGAAAGTAAAAACCCAAGGAGTGTGATTCCATTTTATGAGCATTTCACATATAAATGATATAGTGATGTCATGTATTCTGATCAAAGGCACTGCATCAATCCTTTGTAAACTTGCTTTCTGTGCCCCCTTGAATCACCATTCTCAAATTTGGTCACAAAGTTTACAATGCAAAGAAAACTCTACCCATTATCCAAAAGGTCATCAGAGTAGCTCCAAACTAGCTTCTTATGCTTTTGTCATTTGTGTTGCTTCATAACTGTCAGCCCAAACATTACATTTGATGGATAGAATCGTTGACAAGTTCACTTGTGACACTGCATTCAGGCAATGACTCATTCACTTGATGCTCAACACTGCATGTGAAATAGGAAAAGTTGAGCAAAAGGAATGTTTAACATGCTGAATAGGTGTTTCCATTGACCAACCACACGCAGCTTCCAACTGGTGATGAAAAATGATAAGCTACTGAATCAATGGCTCAGATAAAGGCCATGATTCAATGTCACTTATTGAATTACACTGAACACGATGGCCTGTTATCAATGTTCTACTGAATTGCATTTAGCCAAGTCAGTCAAGAAATCTACTACCGTTCACAAACACCAACCATATCCAGGAACAGCCCCTCCTGGACCCACAGAGCAGTTTGCTTTCCTGTTTCATTGTCTTGATCCCCAAGATAACACTTTAGCTTCATTGTTGAACAGCTGCAGTCTCTAGGGTGGTATTAATGAATATGTTGGGTCGAACAAATTGCTGGTTTATTACTTGTGAAAAAAACTACATGGGTCAAAAGCTCTCCAGCAGTTCAGTGAGATCACATGTAATTTCTGAGGAGGATAATTTGATTAAACCCAACTAAAAATGTTCAAATTTTGGTAATTACATTTAAAAGAGATGAACAGTGTACATGACAGTGTCCAATAAAAACAGCGAACACATATACTTAGGTGTTAACCATGAACAAATTGAAAATTCAGAAACCTTTGTATTTAATTTTTAAAACAATAGAGAAAACAAGTGACTAAATATTTTTTCAAATTAGGACTCAAATGGGCCATGAGCCAGTTGGTTCTCCTGTCATTTTAATGTTCAGGTAATGAGTATAAGCAATATAAAGGCTGATAAGATATCAAATTTCTTTGCATGTGGCAGACCCCATATTCATTACAATTCTATTAAAGTCTGAGCATGCAGAGCTTCAGCTATTCACAATTTATTCAATAACCTTTGGAAGTTCTGAGATGGAATTGTTAATATGGAGCTGCTCTGATAAACCTTGAGCTTCAGTTATTAATGTGGGAGAGTGCTGGAGTAGCCCAAGCCAGAGGAAACCAGCATGACCAACTTGCTGTGGGACAGAAAGGTGGACAGCCAACCGCAGTGACAGCTTGGGGTGCAGGAGTGAGGGCAGCACTCTCTGTTCCTCCTGACCTACAAACAGTGCTGTAAAGCGACTTCCCTTCCCCTTGAAGCTGTCTTTACTTAACTTCAAGCCTCTCATGTTAAACCTGCAATGTTAGATTAAAACCAGCTTTGCTAAAATATTTAAATATTCATCTAACCTATTTCTCCTTCCTCTTCTAAACCTGGAAGGAGGTGGTATGGAAGGGTTGGAAATAAGTATGAACAAACACAGAGAATGTTGGAGAAACTCAACAGGTCTGTGGGGATGGAAGGTGAGAGAGAGAGCGAGCAAGAGAGAGAGAGAGAGAGAGACGTCATCACCAATTTAAGTCCGGTATTTTCAGACATTCTGGTAGAGTTATAATGGACTCGAATTGTTAACTCCCTCCCACTCTCTCCCTCTCTCTCCACAGATGCTGCAAAACCTGCTGAGTTTCTCCAGCGTTTTCTGTATTAGTTTCAGAATTCCAGCACTCATAGGTATTTTGCTTTTGGTTGAGGCAGGGAGAAGTTGGGAATGAGATTTTTTTAAATATTAACATTTAATGCACCTGTTTTGGTGGGTGGGGGGGGGGGTTAAAGATTACTCTTTAATTTCTGGATGTTTCCTTTCAACTTTTGAAGACCTTGGCCCAGCTCTTCCTGCTTTCGGAATGAAGCAGGAGACAACTTCATCCAAGCGGAAGGGTTCTGGGTCACTAACTCCCTCTCCCATCTCCAAGCCCCACTGCCTCAGCATCAGGGAGACCATGTCCAACAAAGGTCCTTCTCAAATCCTGTCAGATTCTACTCCCACTCAGTCAGGATTTAATCCAGTCAAAGTCTAAACTGGATCAGAGATGAGTGGCTTCGAAAACGTCAGCCAGAATCAGTGGAGCAAGGAACATTCGGGAGAGAGTTGACATAAGTGCTGAATGTGCTGGTTAAGGGTGATGGGTAAATAATGAACAATAGATTCGATGACGGTTGTCAGTTTCCAACAGTTAGTAAATTATCAGTAAGGTACATAGATTTAGGATTAACGAAAATAGGAGAAGACACTTTTTCCACAATAATTATTTAAGTGCAAAATGATTTATCAGGAGCGACTATTAAAGTTTAGTCAAATAAAATATCCAAGATGGAATTAGATGAAAATAAAAATCAGCAAGGACAACATATTGAAAGGAATGAGGAACATCTGGTGAAATGGCATTAGATGATTCTGCGTGAGGCAGTGTCGCCAACATGGATTAAATGTCATCTTTATGTTATAATCTACAAGATCCTTTTATCAAGTAGTTAGTATGTAATCTGGTGTTACAAGAGATTCTGAGTATAGATTTTTATCAAAATTAACATATGGAGTTTTATTTGTTTTTGGGATGTGGGCGTGGCTAGCTGGGTCAGCATTTATTGTCCATCCCTAATTGCCCATGAACAGGTGATGGAGCTTCCTTTTGCCTGTTAAAGAGGGGCTTTCGCGATTGTGGCCCAGCGACAGTGAAGGAACAGCAATGCATTGTTTTTACCTAGTTGATTTTAACCCTACTCCGAATCCTCTTGCAAGGATGCCTGCCTTGAAGAAGTTTTCCTCCTCTCTCTACAAGAATCTCAGGAAGTCCCTCTCCCACTGCAACTCCCAGGTCATTTCCTCTGCCCTGAAGCTACTTGTCCTACCTGCCTATCTTCTTTTCCACCTATCCACTCCACCCTCCTACCTGACCTATCACCTCCATCCCCACCCCCACTCACCTATTGTACCCTATGCTACTTTCTCCACCCTTCAGGCACTCTGCCTGTATTCCTGATTAAGGGCTTTTTGCCCGAAACGTCGATTTTATTGCTCCTCGGATGCTGCCTGAACTGCTGTGTTTTTCCAGCACCACTAATCCAGAATCTGGTTTCCAGCATCTGCAGTCATTGTTTTTACCAAGATGGAGAGTGGCTTGCAGGGGAACTTGTAGGGGGTGGTGTTCCCATGTAACTGCTGCCCTTGTCCTCCTGAATGGAAGTGGTTGTGGGTTGGAAGGAGTTGGCAGAGGGGCCTTGCTGAGTCATTGCATTACGCCTTGTAATGTAGTAATTTCTTGGCGATTGTCATTCATTTCAAAAACCTAAAAGATCTAATTATATTTTTAGCGTGGGATTTGAGAGACTATTTTGGGAGAGTACGATGACGCTTGGCAATCATGAGTTGATTATCACCTCATCAAATGTTTATTGCATGTTAAACATATACAAAGCTGTTGCAGGAGAATAGAACCTTCTAATAACATCTTGATACACATTGTTTGAATAAAGAGTAACCACTGCTTTCACCATGAGTTGGTGGTGAAGGGAGTGATTGTTGAAAGCAGTGGATGTGGTGCCAGTCAAGTGGGTTGCTTCGTCCTGGATGATATCAAGCTTCTTGAGTGTTGTTGGAGCTGCACCCACACAGGAAAGTGGGGAGTATTCCATCACACTTCTGACTTGTGCCGTGTAGATGGTGGACAGGTTTTGGGGAGTTAGGAGGTGATTACTCATTGCAATATTCTCAGCCTCTGACCTGCTCTTGTAGCCACTGTGTTTTTGTCACTGGTCCAATTCAGTTCCTGATTAATGGTAACCCCTAGATGTTGACAGTGTGGGATTCAGTGATGGTGACACCATGGAATGTCAAGGACCAATAGTTCCATTATCTTTTATTGGTAATGGTCATAGCCTGGCATCTGTGTGGCACAAATGTCACTTGCCACTTTTCAGCCTAAGCCTGGATATTGTCCAGATCGTGTTGCATCTGGACATGTACTGCTTCTGTGTCTGAGGAGTCATGAATGGTGTTGAACATTGTACAATCATCAGTGACTATCCCCATTTCTGACCGTATGATGGATGGAAGGTCATTGAAGATGATTGGGCCTAGGACACTATCCCGAGGAACTCCTGCAGAAATGTCCTGGAGCTGAGATGACTGTCCTCCAATAACCACAAACATCTTCCTATGTGCCAGATATGACATCAACCACCTATCCTAATACTGCGTCAGGATATTAATAAAAGATTTGTAAAAGATCCTATTCTGCTGCAGCAACTAACTATGTACTCAAACTGCAAAAGGTATTTGATGAGATGATAACCAAGTGACAATAGCTAAGCTTCATTACATTCTTTCCCAAAATAGCCTCACAAATCCCATGCTAAAAATATAACAATCTTTCAGGTTTTGAGCTGAATGACAATTAATGGTGTACTGATTTAGCGTAGTGTCTACATTTTTTGTCAGCCAGTTTAATGTAGATACTAATCCTTTATTAGAATAGTTAACAAATATTTTGCAAACACGTTTAAATATTTTATAACATCATAAGTAATTCCTAGACAGTTAGGGCAATTTTGAGTCTTTTGCAAATTTGGCATATTTCAGACAATAAGGTGGGATTGTTCAAAAATATCACAAAAAATATTTGTGCAATTCCTTTGGGCAACATGGAAGTAACAGTAATTAGGGTATAATGTCCATAAAAATGAATCGATCAATGGAGTCTCCTAGGCAACAACATCATGAATCACACAAGTCTTATAGCACGAGGCCATTTGGCCCATCCTGTCCGTACTGGAATAGTCTTGACCTGAGTAGTTCTAAATAACAAGGTAAAACCTACCCATCATCCCGAGTTTGGTATCGCCTAAAATATTAGGAATAGTGCATGATTATTTCTTTCAACTCCAGAAACGTCAGAGGGAACATTCAAATAACTTTCCATTGGCAAGCTCGGAGTAAAAGAATACACTAAGATTTCATGGTGTGAGTTATTCACTTCAGCGCTGTTGATGCCATGTTGTTCATTTACAAGATGTTAAAAACATCGGTGGATTTATCCTATTTATATATAAACACTTCAAGGTTTCTCGATAGGTTCACCTTATAGTTTCACAATACAAGCGTAATTTTAAAAATCAATCTTGAATCTGAATGTAGGCCTAATAATTACACATAATGAGGACTGTAAAGCAATTCACAAACTTTGTTATCACCCTTAAGACACTTCTGTAACCCATGCACTAAACTTAAAAATCCACCCCCCCCCCCATCTCATTTCCAGCTAAGCTGACATATCCTGGAACACTTTAGAGTTTCTCTTTTATTGTTGATTTTTGAAAATAATGTCTGTCTTCCCCATTATCCCATTTTTGGCTTTCTAACTAAAGTTGCGCTGCTGTGAGTTCCTTTGCAATTATATTTTGCAATCTTCAAAAACAGGAAGTATTTGTATGAAGAAATGTCTATATCCTTCCTCAAGTTAGCAAAACAGTTTCATGCCTGAATCCTGAGTTCCACCTTCAGCCTAGGCTGAGCTGAAAGGACATGATTTAATTATAAAGTCCCCTGCTTTCTCCACAATTAAATATTGAGGCCCGTTGACTAGCCTCCAGCCCCACAGAGACAATCGCTTTTATGTTGCTGACAATGAGCTTCAATGCCTCAAGCTACACTGCCAGATTTTTTTATTGTAAACAGAAGCTCAGGAAACCTGTTCTTCTGTGTTTGTTGCTGATGGCTACCAATCGTCTGGGTCACTCACAGCAGCAACAATATCATCCAAATGAAGAGGGTAGTTTTGCACATTCTCTATGAACAGAACTGTCCAGGTCATTCTGCCCAGACACAGAAAGGTGAAAGTTCCTGAGCTGCCAACTGACAGGAATGTAAGCTTCGTTCAGCCCATTTCAGAGAGAGAGAGAGAGACATAGAGAGAAAGAAAGAAAGAAAGAGTGAGAGAGAGAGAGAGAAAGAGAGAACACATTTAATTCCTCTTCCCAAATCACGATCTGCAACATAGACGCAGCTTTTCTGGCAGAATCTGAATGAAGTAGTAACTGTCTTCATTAAACTCACAGACCACTGAGCAGAATTAGACATGGTAAGAGAACCAATTTAAAGCAATCCAATTTTTCAAAAAATGTTTACAGATTTCCTCACAGACACCTCTTGCTCTTGATAGGTTTTATGACGATGTTTACTGCAACCTTTAATGTTCCTCAAATTTTCTTTCACAATTTCCATGTGTGTCTCTATGAACTGTGGGAAATGGAACTGCAGCAGTAGGCCTGAGGTCAAAGGTCATCCTCAGCTGTTCATGCTCAGGATTCTATTTCAAATGAATGACAGTGGCTTTATCTTGTCACACATTGCTTCCCTTCCGCCATGTATGTGTTCTCAAATGGCACGTCAACCACATACGAAAGGGATTGATTTCTAACTGTCTCGCAATAATGTTCGAGAATAGGTTATGAGAAATCAGACTTGAGGGAAGTGGGCTAAGAACAAATGGGGAAACAGCTAAGGATGCCACTTTCTCGTGGTGACCGACAAAGGTCAAGAATGCAAGAGGAAATACTGTGGTATCAATCGACAGGTACCACACTTGAGCTGGATTTTGGGTTAGGATCAAATGGAGGTCAAGACTGTACAGGGGAAGAGTCAACAGCCAGAGAGACTCCATGAAACGGCAGAGTGCTGCCAGAGAATGGGCTCATTAAGTTGGTGAGCAAGATCTTGAAACTGCAGACTCAACAGGAGACCCCCAGGCTGGAAGGAGCTCCAAGAGGGAAGCACCTTTACATCAAAATGTTTAAAATATTGTGAAACAATAAGGAGTGGCCATTGCTGCTATCACAGAAGTGAGCCATCCACATTGTCTGGGTGTGGTCCCTGGTCAATAATGAGCTGGCGATGGTGTCTAAACCTGATTGCAATGTTACCCCCCCCCCCAGTCAACAGCTGGCCAGGGTACCTATCCCTGAGAGAGGCAGCAAGGGGACCAGCTCTCTAACCCCAGGCCTCAATAGGTCACTAGGTGCAGTCATTGACAAGAGTTGTAAAATGTGGTGCTGGAAAAACACAGCAGGCCAGGCAGCATCCAAGGAGCAGGAGAATTGATGTTTCGGGCATGAGTCCTTCTTCTGCCCGAAACGTCGATTCTCCTGCTCCTCGGATGCTGCCTGGCCTGCCGTGTTTTTCCAGCACCACATTTTTCAACTCTGGTCTCCAGCATCTGCAGTCCTCACATTCTCACAGCCATTGACAACCCAGTGCTTCCAGGCAAGTCACCCTGACAGTGCGAATCTCACCATGGGAAAAAGCTCCTGCTCAGAGTGGGTGTTGGTAAATTGGTGACCGGCCAGTGATGAGCCTCTACACACACGGGCAAACATTCTGTTCATGGTGTTTCACACAAATACACACACAAACACACACACACACCATAACATACACACCAAAACACACCGTCACACACACACACACCATAATATACACACCAAAACACACATACACACACACAAACACAATAACATACACACCGACACACACAAACACACACACATACCATAACATACACACCGACACACACACCGACACACACACACACACTACACACACCAGAACATACACACCGACACACACACACACACTACACACACCAGAACATACACACCAAAACACACACAAACACACACACACCATAACATACACACCAAAACACACACAAACACACACACACCATAACATACACACCAAAACACACACACACCAACACAATAACACACACACCAACACACACAAACACACATATACACCATAACATACACACCAAAACACACACACACACCATAACATACACATCAAAACACACATACACACACACCAACACACACACCAACACACACACACACACCATAACATACACACCAAAACACACACACCAACACACACCAACACACACCATAACATACACAGCAACACACACACCAACACACACACATACACACACACACACCATAACATACACACCAACACACACACCAACACACACACATACACACACACACACCATAACATACACACCAACACACACACCAACACACACACATACACACACACACCATAACATACACACCAACACACACACATACACACACATCAACACACACACACACACACATACACCATAACATACACATCAACACACACACACACAAACACCATAATATACATACTGGCACACACATACACACTGACACACACACACAGCAACATATACACACTGACACCCACCCACACACAGAGCTCCTATCTCTCTCATGCACACGCGCACACACACACACACACACAACCAAGGCACGGTTAATATCGCCCACTTTTCTTAACCTCTTATTATTTCCAACCAACACCATTTCACACATCACTCTGGCAGAGGTAATAGGTTTCTATGGAAACTAGCCAGAGCACTGAACTAAGGACCAGAGGACATACATTAAAGGTTCTCATTTGGAGGACAGACTGATTCAGAGTCAGAAGGGGGCTGTGATAACTGCTGTATAATTGGTAACTGTAGGGGAGGGCTGTGGCTGAAGGAGGAATACTATCGGACAAATGGAAGCTTAATAGATTCTCTTCATAGCCCAAAGGAGGAACTGATGCTCAATTGCAAAACCACGCTTTAGTCTAAAAGGAAGACTGATCCAATGGTGCTGAAAAAGATTAACTCCTAGAACTTATTTTTAAATTAATTCATTCATGAGATGAGGGTGTCATTGGCTAGACCAGCATTTATTGCCCATCCCTAATTATCCAGAGGGCAGTTAAGAGTCAACCACATTGCTGTGGGTCTGGAATCACATGTAGGTCAGACCAGGAATTTCCTTCCCTAAAGGACATTAATGAACCAGATGGGTTTTTTTTCTAACAATTGACAGTGAATTTGTGGTCATTATTAGACCCCTACTCTTTGAGAAGATTTGTGGCTTCACAGTTCACTTCAAAGGAGCCCTCACTAGAAAGTATCTGTGCCGCCAGGTCTCACACAGTCGAACAAAAAAGGTGTGTGTATGCGTGGGTGTAGTGGGCTGTGGGTGTGTAGGAGAGTGTGGGTGTTTGTGTGTATGTGCAGGCTGTGTGTGTGTGAGTGTATGAGTATACGGCAGGTGTGCCTGTGTGTAGGACGGTATGTATATGTTTGTGTGTTTGAATGTGTGTGGGGATGTGTGAGAGTGTGTGTGTGTTTGTGTGCACACGTGCATTAACTGAGTATATGAGTGTTTGTTATTGGAGTCTAACTGCTCATGTACATATGAATGAGTACCCATGTTTTTATATGTCTGTGTATGTGTGTGTGTGTGTGTGTGTGTGTGTGTGTGTAGCTGTGTGTTTGCGCACGTGCACGTGCACGCGTAAGAGAGCCTGTGCTTGTAGTTGTGAAGTTTAAGCAAGAATTTAAAATAGCCACGAACATAAATGACATTTGATAGTGTCTGTTGTCCAGGAAGAGAAATAAGGGATAGAAATGCCAGTCAGGTACTACTCCAAAATCTAGACAAGTGTCGGAAACAGTTTTCTGCTGTTAAAAAAAAATCAATCCTTGGTTTAGTATTAGCTCTCATACACCTTGAGTTATGTGTCTGATACAGGTACAGAGAAATGACAGTCTATACTGACTTTTGTGGAAAAGTTTAAGACACCAAAATGTCAAGTTATTCCACTGGAGTTTATTCCTTTAACCATACCACCAACAAATCATTCACATTGTTGGGAAGTTAAATGTAAATTCTGAAAATCTGATCCAGAGTTTAAAAAGAACCAGTCGGAACTGTAGAAAAGACACTCACCAAGTTGAGGAGAATGAATGCGTCTGTGAGTATATTTGTTGTTTTGTATTAAATTATTTGCCTTCTTTTGATGTGAAATGAGAATGAATCTTATGGTTGCTTTGTGTTTTTGTTAAAAACAGATGCACTGGCCAGGGCTGACTGAGAATATAAATCAGTGACAGTCTGGTCAGTTCCTGTGTGGATTACACTTGGCCTCAGAGACACTGTGGAATGATGTTCCTGGAGGGCATCAAGGAATTTCAGAGGAATACTTCAAAGAAACAGAGACAGTACAAAACCTGGAACCATCTCCCTGTGAGTTACATCCCCAAGTTTGTGGGCAGAGGTAAAAGTAACTATCTGAGTAAAAGACATGTCTGTGCTTCTCCCTATTAAACAAGAGAACAGGTTAGGAACCATTACTTCCCTGGCATGTCAGTGCGCTAGTGTGGCGTTTGATTGCTAGCATACAAGTCTTGTGTTTGAGAGATGCTTGGCTAAAGAGTGACATGAAAGTTACAGACGTGAACATCTGCTGAATATTCCCGCTCTTGCAGATAAACCAGCAAAGAACAGAAAAGCCCCTCTCGCTCACATTGCTGCTGCCAGCTAAAAGCTACAATTGAACAGGAAATTGAACAACTTTCAGTGAATCCACAGAACCTAGAATCTCAACTTAACCGTCAGAGTCAACCCTGCCAAAATCCCACAACTTAAAAGCTACAATGTTTACACTCTACATGGAAAAGCTAAAGATACATTCAAATGTCTTTTTCATTTGCTATCTTATTACTTGCTTTACATTTCTAATCTGTGTGTGGGCTTCATTTTTCTTAACATTTTAGTAACTAATAAACTCACTTTGACGCAGGGAAACTTGGTTAAATTGGCTCAGTTTACAACATAAACACATTGAGAACGTTCTCCACAAGGGTAGTGATTCTTTGTTTTAAGTAAATCTTGGGCCCACCAGTAGAGTTAAGGGCAGAGTGTGGAAGGGAGTGAAGGCAGTTGGGGTGGGAGAGAGGGTGGGTGAGGGAGAGGGTGTTGGGTTGGGGTATGTGTGTGTGTGTTTATGGTTGTATGTGAATGAGTGAGTGTGTATGTGTGAGTGCGTGTGTGTTTATGTTTGTCTGTGAATGAGTGAGTGAGTGTGTATGTGTGTGAGTGTGTGTTTATGTTTGTCTGTGAATGAGTGTGTGAGTGCGTGTGTGAATGTTTGCATGTGAATGAGTGAGAGTGTGTGTATATGGAAGTGTTCTCCAAGTAACTCAGAGAGATTTGTTTCTTACACTATGGCATCAGATCTTTGAAGCAGACCCCAATGTTGGATCTGTCAAAGAAATATCTGAAAAATAAGTCAATCCACGCCCTGCTATTCAAAAACAATGCCATCATCTGAATAATGGTAGGTCTTTAATTCGAGCTTAAGTGTTGAAGTACTAGCTTGCAAAAACCTGTTCATTTTTCATGTTGACAAAGATACAACTGTTCCGACTACTTGAGTGATCTTTCTGATAGCTGCAGTAAGGTAAAGCAGACAACAGGATCATCATGGGGTTAGATTCTTCAGACAATTCATTGTTGCAAGGCAATTACAGACATTGCCAATTTCAAAGGTACATGACTCATCAATGTTGGGGGCGTCAGCCATTTATGTAAGTCTTGAAAACAAGTGAGAGAGCTACCAGACTCATCCTGCAAGTGAATTATACAATCAATTTGTCAGACCTTGAATTCACATTGTATCAGCTGATGTGTGTTTAACAATGTTTGGAAAATAATCTGTTTTGAAGACAGTCTCAGTAGATAACACTTTGAAAAGTTAATTAGCTTAAAATTAGCATTCACCTAAGCATGTTTTCTTGTTTTCTATGAGTATATTTTTATTTAATAACAGAGTAATGGAGTCAACACTAAGACAAATAGGAGTAGGTATTGAATGCCAGCAGAAATGAAGTGAGTAATCAGTCAAGATTATAATGTTTTACTCAGGGTCATTTATCAGTCAAATTGTGGGATTTCAAATTCTTCATATAATTTGTCCAGGAACATCTCTCCAAACATGATTCTTTCATTTTGTCATCTCTTTGTGTAATTGTCTTGTTTACAAATTGTTTGCACCCTCACATTTTTGTTACTCACTATTTCACATTTATTTTAATCAGGTATATATAACAAAAGTTATCAACTTGCAAACCAGCATTAACGTGGTAATCATGCTGAGAAAGCAAATTACTGCACATACTAGAATCTGTACTGCAAACCACAACTGCTGGATATCATGGCGGGTCAGGCATCTCCGTGGGGAGAGAACAAGCTCATGTTTTGAGTCATCTAGACTCTATGAATGCTGCCTGACCTGCTGTGACCTCCAGCACTTCCTCATGTTCAATGATAATGGTGTGAACTGGATATTACACTCCATTCTCCCAACTATTATTGTACCTTTGCAAGCCAGGCCCCTCTAACAAATGGAAGGGAAATTAACACTCCTTTTTGTGCTAAATGGGACTTATTTTTGTAAAAGCAAGCTATAACTGAATGCTTTCCTTTGCAATGACTTATTCATTGTTTATGACCTGCTTTATTTGTTATTTATGATTTACATTTCTTTTCAAATACAAAACAATTTTAAGAACAGTCACTTTAATCACCTGAATCAAATGTGTGCATCAACCAATCTTTTTTCTTTGTTCAGTCACGGGATGTGGGCATTGCTGGCTGGACCAACATTTACTGTCCATCCCTAATTGCCCAGAGGACAGTTTTGAATCAACCACATTGCTGTGGGTCTGGAGTCACATGTTGGAGAAAGTGAGGGCTGCAGATGCTGGTGAGTCAGAGTCGAAAAGTGTGGTTCTGGAAAAGCACAGCAGGTCAGGCAGCATCCGAGAAGCAGGAGACTTGACGAGAGCCCTTCCCTATGTCCGAAACATCGACTCTCCGGCTCCTCGGATGCTGCCTGATCTGCTATGCTTTTCCAGTGCCACACTTTTCGACATGGAGTCATATGTAGGCCAGACCAGGTCAAGATGACAGATTTCCTTCCTTAAAGGACAATGGTGAATAAAATGGATTTTTATGACAAAATGACAATGGTTTTATGGTCATCATTTGACTCTTAATTCCTCACATTTTAATAAGTCCAAATTCCATTCTCTGCTCGATGGGTCTCCAGAACGTTACCTAAATCACTGGATTAATAATCTAGTGATGATACCAGGAGGCCACTGCCTCACTTTAATTGTACTCTCATTACTGAGGAGGAGAAGTTTGGTTTGTACACTTCTATACATCATGGGGCTTGGGCCACTCTATTGGAAAGGGAGAAAGAATCAGATCCAACAACAACTTTCAACACTGATTGGGACAGTCTGAAAATAAAAGAATCGCTGGACTACAGGGAAAGTGGAAGGGAGTGAGACTAATTGGATCATTGCTTTGTGGAGCTGGCACAGATTTAAAGGACTGAATGGTCATCTTCTGTATCATTCTATGATAATGTAGCTCATACTCTCGCTCTGAATAAGATATTTCTTGTCTCTTACCTTTGAATGGTCTACTCCCAATCACCTGATTGGTAAGTCTATTGGAAAAGTGTCATCATCTGCCAGTCCAAAGTGTGGTCACATGGCCATGGAACGCTCTCAGCCAATAGTGCTCCCTCAACCATTAGCACAAAGGAAAAAGCAGAGTGAGTGACAGCTTGCCTCACTCTCATGAGCATAGTTGCTGCCATATTCACCTCAAGAGCAATATGTTCATCATGGAGAGGTGATGACCCAGTGGTATTGTTGCTGGACTGTTAATCCAGAGACCCAGCCAATGTCCTGGGGACCAGGTTCAAATCTCTGTCATGGCAGATGATGGAATTTTAATTCAATTAAAAAATGTCTGGAATAAAGAATCCACTGATGATGTTAAACCATTGTTGACTGTCAGGAAAAACCCACCTGTTTCACTAATGTCCTTTTGGGAAGGAAACTGCCTTCCTTATCTGGTCTGGTCTATATGTGACTCCACACCCCACAAAAATGGGTTGACACTTAACTGCCCTCTGGGCAATAAACACTGGCTTAACCGTGATGCTCTCATCCTGTGAATTAATTTTTTTTTAAATCAAATCTATTCCGAATAGATAATGTGATTTGGAATACTTTGGAAAGAAGTGACACTATTGAAGGTCCTTCTTTATTTATTTTCTGCATAATTTAAATGTTCTATTTCTAATTATTTTCAGAACATTTCACTTTTATTGTACAAATATGAATTATGCCTATTAATTGAAATGCTTTATCTCATGCTTAAGGAAATCATCTGATTTCTGATTTGATTTATTGTGACCACGTGTACCTGAGTACAATGAAAAGCTTTGTTTTGCGAGCAGTACAGGCAGATCATAGCAAACAAGGACACACAGATCATAGGGTGTTCAGACAGAGCGAGGTATACAAGGTTACGGTTTCTCAGGTGGTGATTTAAAATTTAGGTTTAAAAGTGTGGAATAGTTATAAGAAATGTGAGTATAACATCTGCTGTCGAAAATTCAAAGAGTCGCCTGGTGTTGGCAACATCTTGTACCATGATGCTCCATTGAGATATTGGTCGGGAGCCACTCTGGACTGGAGGCACTTGCATGTCAAATGTTCCTGAAGTTGTTTAGTCCTTATCTTTAAATAAAGCTTTCAACTCCTTATTTACTGTAACCCTCGTTTTTTTACCTCTCTGCATAGTTGAGTACTAACTACAGCTCTCCAGTGTTGTATCAAAGACTTCTCTCTTCACATACTCATCCCAGCCTGGATCCATTCTTTCACTCTTACTGATTTTGTGTCCTGCAATCTGCAAAAGCTTCATGGCTCATACCTTTCTCTTTACACCACACACAGGCCCAACGTACTCAGCAGTCAACCAGCATTTAGGAATGTGCACTTCATTCCTAGTAGAGACTATCATGGCTGTACTGTGATGCAGGGAAGAGCAATAGACAATAGACAATAGACAATAGACAATAGATGCAGGAGTAGGCCATTCAGCCCTTCGAGCCTGCACCGCCATTCAATATGATCATGGCTGATCATTCCCAATCAGTATCCTGTTCCAGCCTTATCTCCATACCCCTTGACTCCACTATCTTTAAGAGCTCTATCCAATTCTTTCTTAAATGAATCCAGAGACTGGGCCTCCACTGCCCTCTGGGGCAGAGCATTCCACACAGCCACCACTCTCTGGGTGAAGTAGTTTCTCCTCATCTCTGTCCTAAATGGTCTACCCCGTATTTTTAAGTTGTGTCCTCTGCTTCGGCACTCCCCCATCAGCGGAAATATGTTTCCTCCTGCCAGAGTGTCCAATCCTTTCATAATCCTATACGTTTCAATCAGATCCCCTCTCAGTCTTCTAAACTCAAGGGTATACAAGCCCAGTCGCTTCCGTGTAAGGCAATCCTGCCATTCCAGGAATTGACCTCGTGAACCTACGCTGCACTCCCTCAATAGCCAGAATGTCTTTCCTCAAATTTGGAGACCAGAACTGTACACAGTACTCCAGGTGTGGTCTCACCAGGGCCATGTACAGCTGCAGAAGCACCTCTTTGCTTCTATACTCAATCCCTCTTGTTATGAAGGCCAGCATGCTATTAGCCTTCTTCACGACCTGCTGTACCTGCATGCTTGCCTTCATTGACTGGTGGACAAGAACACCCAGATCTCTCTGAATAGCCCCTTTACCTAATTTGATACCATTGAGGTAGTAATCTGCCTTCCTGTTCTTGCCACCAAAGTGGATAACCAGACATTTATCCACATTAAACTGCATCTGCCATGCATCTGCCCACTCACCTAACTTGTCCAGGTCACCCTGTAATCTCCTAACATCCTCATTACATTTCACCCTACCACCCAGCTTTGTATCATCAGCAATCAGTTAGAAAGACCCCATCTGAGGAAGGAAGGAAAGTATCACACGCCAAGGAATCAGATGTTCTTGTCACATAATGACTCATATTGACCCAGATTGGATTGACACATCTAAGTAAATTAAATGAAACAATTCTGGAAAATGCATTGGAATAAGCCATTGCAAAGCAAAGCAAGCAGTTATAATTTACTTCTATTAAAACAAAGGGTTACTTTTTCTTCTGTATGTAACTAGGACATGATTTCTCTAGTGATTGTAACAAGTTCAGCCAGCTGGACCTCACAGAATATGAGTTCCCTGATTGGGGCTGTTAATCTGGTCTAATCAGGGAACCCTGGCTGACAGATAAGAACAGGAGTGTCAGAGATTCTATTCACACCGAGAGCGGGCTCTGAGGGAGTGGGATCAGTGTCAAGGACTCTCCATGTACATAAAGGGTGACTTGGTGACGGCTTGTGTGGAGATATTTCAGTTTTCAAGGTATGAAAGTCAGGAGAAAGGAAACTCTACCCATTTCATGAAATTATTTCCCCTTTAGTATTGGTCCTGTGTTTCCCTCCAAGGGACAGAAGAAGGTGTACACCCACAATAGGCACAAGAAGCAATTAAATGAGGAAAACATTGCTCGTCTCGCACTTCATCATTTGGATCAAGGATTATTCAGTTGCACTAAAAAAGAATCCAAAAAATATGTAAATGTTCCTGAACTCACACTAGTTGGAATGACTATAAGAGAGTAAAAGTATTCAAGGGGGAAGGTGTTTGAACATGCTTAGAATTAGAATTAGATTTTATTGTCACACTAACTCAAGTACAGGGATACAGGAATAGTGAAAAGTTTACAATGTCGTCATTCCCGGTGTCATTTTAGGTGCAAAATCTTAGGTAGAAAGCAGAAAAATAAAGAAACAAAGTTATAAAACTAAAATATCACAGTACTTCCTAGTATTAAGTAGAAAAATAGAGAAATAATGTAGACAATTCAACAGTCTTTCGCAAGTGCGATGCCATAAAACTGTGTTGTGTGTTGGGAAAAATCCATCTGCTTTACTGATGTACTTCAGGAAGGAAACTGCCGTCCTTACCTAGTCTGACCTGCAAGTGACCTCAGATCCACAGCAATGTGGTTAAGTCATATAAATGGTTGTAGATTCTTTAATAAAGGCTGGCCTAACCATTAATACCCACATCCGAAATAATAAGAGTTGATGAAGAGTTCCACTGACTACCATTCTGAGAATATTCTGCCTGCTACAATGTTAATGCAACCTGACACTTCTGAGAAGCTAATTCCCATCAACATGAGAAGGGGCACCTCCTCAGATCCAGGTGTGAATCCGAGTGGAACTGCAATAATCCTAGACTGGGACTGGAAAAACACACAAGGCACCGTGTTCCCGGAAAACCTGATTGGAAAAGACAGGGAAACTAAACACAAAAGGGTTTTTATTTAAAGTTAATCAGTGATTTATTTTGTATCACTAAAACTTTTTAGAAAACACAATCAATATACATCACTGCTATAGTGGTTTCAATTATTCAAAAATAAATGACCTTGATTCTCTGCATTCAATTCAATCGGGCAGCTTTAAGAGAGAACGAGAACTCTTCATTGAGGGCTGGAAGAAATGTCAAGATCAGCCACTGAAGGAAAGAGTTCTGAGGAAGGGTCACTCGACCAGAAACATTAACTCAATTTCTCTCTACAGATGCTGCCAGACCTGCTGAGCTTTTCCTGCAATTTCTGTCTTTGTTTCGGATTTACAGTGTCCGCAGTTCTTTCAGTCTTTATCGACAGCGAATTGCACTGCTCTCTTACAACAACAACAACAACAACGTACATAGCACCTTTCACACTGTTAGGTATTTCAAGGTGTTTTACTTAAGGATTCCCAAACAAAGTCTAATATTGGCCAATTGAAGATATTGGAAAGACGATTGAAAACAAAGCCAGAGATGTAGATTTCAAAGGATGCTGGAAAGGATGAGAGAGAGAGAGAGAGAGAGAGAGAGAGAGAGAGAGACATAGAGAGCTTCAGGGGGTGAAGTTCAGAGCTCAGGGTGCATGTAGCTGAAAGCATAGCTCCCAATGTGGAGTGATCAAAGAAATGCAAGAATTAGAAGAGTATTGAGGTCTCAGAGGGTTGTGGAATGGAGGAGGTGACAGGGACAGAGAGAAAGCAGGGTCATAGAGTCATCTAAAACCAATGATGAGATTTTTAGAATCATTAATCAACATAGATGAGAGGATACAGGGTGTGTGGATGCATGGGAATTGGTGACAGTTCAAATACAGGCATCGGTTCAGTGATCAAATTCTCGCCTCTCACATGGGAAACCCAGTTTCTATTCCAATGCTCAATGTAGGGCAGTGCTTTCTTTCTGCTCTTGCTGCACACTTAGCGGCTCTCTTGTGGTGCAGTGGTAGTTTCCCTATCCCTGGACCGAGAGGTTCAGCTTTAAATCCCACCTGCTCCAGAGGCATGAAAGAACATCTCTGAACTGGTTGATTAGGAAAAATAGGTTACATTAGAAAAGGCAGATGTCCAGATAACCTTAAGTTTACAGGCAGTGGAAGATGGAGAGCTGACTGCAGAATCACGTCTCGAGGTAACAAGATATAAGCTTCACGATCACCATGGTTCGGAATAGACTTAAACCTTTTAATAATGATCCACTCTGCTGTTCTTGTTTGACTGAACTAGACTCTATTAGCTTACCAGATCTGAACAAAGAGACCTTGGAGTGCAGGTTCATAGTTCCTTGAAAGTACAGTCACAGGTAGACAGGATAGTGAAGAAAGTGTTTGTTATGCTTTCCTTTATTGGTCAGAGTACTAAGTATAGGAGTTGGGTGGTCATATTGCGGATGTACAGGACATTGGTTAGGGCATTTTTGGAGTATTGTATGCAATTCTGGTCTCCCTCCTATTGGAAGGATGTTGTGAAACTTGAAAGAGTTCAGAAAAGATTTACAAGGATGTTGTTAGGGTTGAAGGGTTTGAGCTATAGGGAGAGACTGAATAGGCTGGGGCTGTTTTCCCTGGAGCATCGGAGGCTGAGGGGTGACCTTATACAGGTTTATAAAATCATGAGGGGCATGGATAGGATAAATAGACAAGGTCTTTTCCCTGGGGTCGGGGAGTCCAGAATAAGAGGGCATTGGCTTCGGGTGAGAAGATAAATATTTAAAAGAGACCTAAGTGGCAACCTTTTCACGCAGAGCATGGTGTGTATGGATTGAGCTGCCAGAGGAAGTGGTGAAGGCTGGTTCAATTACAACATTTAAAAGGCATCTGGAAGGGTATATGAATAGGAGCGATTTAAAGGGATACGGGCCAAGTGCTGGCAAATGGGACTAGATTGAGTTGGGATATCTGGTCGGCATGGACGGGTTGGACTGAAGGATTTCTGCACTGCACGTCTCTATGACTCTATGGGTCTATGTTAAAGTCAGAATGTACACTGTATATTCATGTCCAACACACGTTAATTTTCACCCCCAATACAACAACATTAAGGCTGTCTTGCCACAGTAAGCAATGGCTTACATGTGTCCATGACTGACAAAACTCTACATCAAAGTATAATTAGAAACAGCACTTGCAATAATACAGAGTCTTTGAAAGCCTGAGGTCATTTCAAAGAGCTTTGCAGCAACTTAAGTATTTTCATAAAGGTTAATAATCGAAGCTGCAGCAAGGTATTAAAGGAGCTGTTCACTGCTTATTAGATCATAATAAAGGTTTAGAAATTAGATAATGAACACTGTACTGGGACTATAACAGCCTCCAAGGAAGCATAAGGAAGGGTGGCCTGCTTTTTTCGATGTTGAAGCAGCTTTGCCTTTTAATTAATTTAGATAGGGCTGAAACATTCTACTTAGCAAAGGGTGAGTCACCGCTGGGTCCAGTGAGCTGATGAACAAAGCACAAGTTGCAGGGGAGTGACAAGAGTCTCGGCGAATCAGTGAGACCCACGTTGAAATAACTCCACACAGGCCGGTATCCCGTCACCAAGTCACCCTTTACTTACACATCGGAGAAAGTGAGGACTGCAGACGCTGGACAGTCAGAGTCAAGAGTGTGGTGCTGGAAAAGCACAGCAGGTCAGGTAGCATCCGAGGAGCAGGAGAATCAACATTTCGGGCATAAGCCCTTCATTAGGAATTCCTGATGAAGGATTTATGCCTGAAACATCAACCCTCCTGCTCCTCGGATGCTGCCTGACCTGCTGTGCTTTTCCAACACTACACTTTTTGATTTTATTGACACATGCATAGTACATGACACTGACCTAACTAGCTCAGAGCCAGTTCCCAGAGCAAGCAGAGCCCCTGACACTCTTGTTTATATCTGTCAGCCAGGGCTCCCTGATTGATCCAGGTTGACACCCCAAATAAGGATGTCTGATTCTATGAATTTCACTGGGCTGACATTGTTCCAATCACTGCACACACATATTGTCTATTTTTGTGGGGGGGGGGCCATCATACAGAGTGAGGAGAGGCAATGGCCTCGTGGTATTATCACTGGACTGTTAATCCAGAGACCGAACCAATGTTCTGGGGACCCCAGTTCGAATCCTGCCATGGCAGATGATGTAATTTGAATTCAGTGAAAATATATCTGGAATTACGAGTCTAATGATGACCACGAATACCTTGTCGATTGCTGGAAAAACTCATCTGGTTCACTAATGTCCTTGAGGGAAGGAAATTGCCTCCTTACCTGATCTGGTCTATATGTGACTCCATACCCACAGCAATGTGGTTGACTCTTAACTGCCCTATGGGCAATTAGGAATGGGTAATAAATGCTGTCCTAACCAGCCACACTCTTACCCAGGAAATGTATTTTAAAAATGCCATTGACAAACTTAATGGGTCAGTACCAGACCATCAAACAACTTACTCATTGGGAGCTGACAGCTGATCAGCAGTGGCGCCCCGGGAGGTAAAGGTTGTTGCTGGTATAACACTCACTCACAGCCTCAGATCAAGAAGGGATCCCAGGCACCAGGAGTGATGACAGGAAGCTAATCACTGGGAACAGAGGGAGTTCCTCAGCAAGGGCAGGGGGTGGGTTTCCATCGCCCCTCACTCCTTCGTGATACTAGACCCTTCCAAACTCTGAGTGCCTTTCAACGAGGTAGCCCTGTCTGGGTTTGTTTGTTGTGTTCCCCACACAGGAAGCTGCTCCTACCAACTGAAGGGTTAGTGCCACCAGTGACAGAATGATACCCTTCAGAGAGCTCTAACTGCCCACGAGAAAACTGCCCAATGACCTTTCAAACACAGATTCAATCAAGATGCCTGACTAAATGCCACCAAAAGCAGCCTGGCCAAGGGCATGAACATCTGACAAAAGCTGGCAGTGCAGAAAATCTCTCACCTCCATTCACTCAAATTCATGACCTTGCTTTCTCCACCTGTCTTGTTGCTTGTAACACATTGGATCCTCATCCCCAGTCAAAATATTCATTTGGCATTTGACACAATTGCACGCAAAAAGCGACTGATGATTGTAAAATTTGGGAGAATTCTGGATATGGGTAAGAGACTGAATGAAGAAGTGTCAGCATTTGATAGAGAAGATGGGAGGAATTATATTTGTTCCTCAAAAGGCTCATCGCCAACATTTCTCTGAATTCCAGTGCAGCATTTATGAATCAAATTAAGATTGTAAATAAGTAGCAACCCCTTGGTGTGAAAACAACAAGTTATTTTTGAAGTTTTTTTGCAGAATAAAACAAATTGGTGTTGATTAAGCAGATTGCATCTAAATTACCAAGAGGCTTGTGTGGAATATTGAAACAGCAATCAAAACACATTTATAGTGGACACAGCCACAATGGTAACAGATCCCTGATGGTACAGACGGCAGGTTGGACGGTAAAAGACGACAGGTTGGTGTGTACAGAAATTCTTCAAGCCACAAATATACAAGAGGTTGGTGGAAAGCAGGTCCAATCAGTGTTTATACATGAATGGATTGAAGAGAAACGATCAGATTTTTCAGATGAGGAAAACCATTTGGATCTAAATGAAGACATTCCAGGTCATTGAGAACAGAGCACTTACTTTAATGTAAGACATCAAATCAAACAAATATAAATTGAAAAATTGCAAGAACCTTAGCAGTGGAGTGGATAAATATCATGCTGGACAAATCCGTGACTCCAAACATGTGGGAGAGGCAGTGCTCACCCTGATCTCATCTTTACAAATGTCCCATTGCACAGAAAATGACAGCTGTAGCACACCAGGATTCAGTGGCCTTGGTATGATAGAGTTACGAAGATCTTCATTCAGATTTCATCAGGCAGGAGAGTCAGAACTGGAATGCAACAGCTGGGGATGACCAAGGATGGGTGATGCCAACTGAGGATTTCAGGCCAGTGCAAGGCTAGAGGGATATAAGAGGCTACATGGTGGATGCAGGAAAGCTGAGACAGGGAATGGGAGAAAGGATCCTTAGACAGGGAATTGGGGTTAGAGGTGTGGAGAGAAGCTGTCAAGGCAGGTTAGCTTGCAGGAATAGAGGGTATGGGGATGAAATGAGGAAGGAATTCTTGCATATACTGAAAGTACCAATGTACTGGATCTGGTTGCTGGATCTTGTTAATGGAGGTTTCCCTAATGGCCATCATTGATAAATTCAAATTGGTTAATCGATCTAAGGTATGGAGCCTTGCCCAAGTATCATCATCAATACAAGCTCACCCCTGGGCATTATGCCACTCAGACCAACCTGCTGCTGTCACAGTGTTCACATGCTGGAGTCGGGGTTCCCATTTAGTAAGCCCTACACAACACCCGAAACACTCCAACTCTCTTTCCCACGTGATGGGGGATTAACAGTACCCCATTAAATATACAATTTTATGAAAACTTCACATTTCACTTTGAGACCAAAACAAACAATGAAAACATTATGCTCATAACTTCGCCTTATTAAGTCTGCTGCCCTAAAAGTGCAGTAACACTGGTGAAGCTTGTAATGTGTGAAATCTGGTTAAAGACACAATGCACCAGAGTTATCACCGGCCTATATTCTACACAGCTCACACAATTCAATACGTGTTTCAGTTGATGGATTGAAATCTGCATAAAGCAAAAACCACAACTGCAAACATTGTGACTCCAGTCCACACACGGTTCAACTAAAGCTAACCCACTTGTTCAAAGTGTGATGTGGGTAACGGTGATATAATGAGTTATAATTTCACATCTGTAGGAAAAGAAATTGGTCACTGCATGGACAAAACAATCTGCTTGTCCCTAGTCCATTCAGCAAATGCAATTAATCCAGGCTCAAAATTTCAAAACAGGGAACATGAAAAGCTTCTTGATGATGGAATATTTTCTGCTAAGCACTTGGCATTTGAGTAACTTTCACCAGCCTTGAAATGTTGAATTTACAATAACATGAAAAGGATCCCAACGATATACTCAAAATGGCTTAAGAACCAAACAAGCCAAATAAAGAAATGCAATACTGGTCCATTTCAACTTGAATAGGCGGCTGCATTTGAAAATAATGTCAACCTAGCTCCCGAGGCCAGATGAGAAGTAAAAATTGTGGCTGGCTAATATAGGAAACGTCTCCTTATTTGTCACCTCATTCTCACCAGCTAGCTTTTAAACATGCTCTTGTATTATATCTCACAGTCAGTATAACTTTAATGCCATAGAGTCAGATAGCACGGAAATAGACCCTACAGTCCAAACAGTCCATGCAGACCCTAATCTCAAACTAAACACATCTCAATGGTAAAAACAATGACTGCAGATGCTGGAAATCAGATTCTGGATTAGTGGTGCTGGAAGAGCACAGCAGTTCAGGCAGCATCTAAACTCATCTCACCTGCCTGCACCTGGCTCATATCCTTCCAAACATTTCCTATTCACGTGACCAATTTCTTTACTTAAGACACATGCTTATGGTACTCTACACTTATCTGAGCATGTGACCTGAGGATGTAAAGGTCTCATACTCCATCATATCCTGGGATCACTTGAAGCATGACATGTTACTGAAAACATGTTGTTATATAACTACTTAACATTAGACGAGATACTTGTGTATCTGTGAACGTAATGTTTGTATGATTGTTAACTGTAATAAATATCTGTTGGATTCTTCAACACTGCAATATCCAAATCCTTGTCCATTCTGGTTCTTTGTATTATGAGGGACAATGTAAGTATTGCTACATTTGTTCAAATATCTTGCTGGAGGCAAATCCACATGGCATGCAGCCTCATTATCTGACATCAGCTCTCAAATCCTCTCTGGCCACAGGAGGAGTGTCAGAAGGCTCGAGGACAGCAAATGTGGTGCCATTATTCCAGAAGGTTGCAAGGAACAAACCTACAGCCGAGTCTTACATCTGAGGCTGGGAAACTATTGGAAAAATGTCTGAGGGTCAGAACCGGTCTCCTCTTGGAGAGGCAAGGATTAATCAAAGACTGTCAGATTGGCGTTATCAATTGTTGAACACATTTGATTGGATTTTTCCAAGGGATGACCAAGTGTGTAATACAGTTGATGTTGCTTACCTCATTAAAGCTATAGATTAGGTCTTACACAGCAAATTGGTTAAGAAGCTATGAGCCTTCGGATCCAGGGCAATTTGGCAAACTGCACTCAAATTTGGTTTAGTGGCACAAAGTAGAAGGTGATGATGAAAGGGTGTTTTTGTAACTGGAAGCCTGTGTCCAATGGTGTCCCACCGGGCTCAGTGCTGGGTCCCAACTGGTTGTTATATACATTAACGGTTCAGACATGAATGTCACAGGTATGATTCAGTAAACTTGTTCTTGATGTGGTGGTGCGGTAAATAGTGAGGAGGAAAACCCTTAGGCTACAGGATGATACAGAAGCTGGTCAGATGGACTGGACAGTGACAAATCCTGAAAATTATGTGGTGATGAATTTTGGGAGGACAAACAAGGCAATGGGAGTACACGTTGAAAGATAGGAGGTTTCCAAGGGTTCTTGGTGTCAATATCCATAAATCCTCAAAGGCAGCAAAACAAGTAGATAAGGCAGTTAAGAAGGTAAATGGAGTACTTGCCATTATTCATTAAGTCATTAAATAGTAAGAGTAAGGAGACTATGATGGAGCTCTATGTGATATTAGTTAGGCCACGTTTGTGGTCAATACACTACAGGAAGGGTGTGATTATAATGGAGCGGGTACAGAGGAGTTTCCCTGGAGGTTACTGGGGCTTCAGTGATTCAAGTCTGATGGGAGCCTAGTTGTTATCCTTACAGCAGAAAAGACCAAGGGGGATCTGATTGAGATGTAGAAAGTTATAAATGGCACGAGAGACATGGTAGATAGGGAGAAACAGTTCCCTTTAGTAGAGGGCCAGTGACTGGTGATACAATTTTACAGCAGGGAGCAGGAGGTTTAAAGGGGATTTGAAGAAAATAAATTTCACCCAGAGGGTGGTGGGTGTCTGGAACTCATTGCCTGAAAGTGTGGGAGAGGCAGGTACCCTGAAACATTTAAGAAATGTTTCCATAAGCACTTGAAATGTCAGTGCAGCAGCAATTAGAGTGGATAGGTGCTCAATTGAAAGGTGCAGACACGATGGGCCAAAGGGCCTCTTCCAGTGTTGCAAAAAGTCTGAAAGTCTCGATGACATGTTTGGTGTCCTGTGAGAGTCATCTTGGCGAAGTCTGGCATCACAGAGGAGCAGACATGGCAAGGGGTTGCTGAGGTCAGTTACTTTCATAGTTTTCTCACAGACCTGCAGGAAGAGCAACACTCCTTTTTGATGTTGGGTTAGGATCCAACTTATTTAAATGTGGCAGAGGTGTCAACATGGTTTCGATATTTACATCTCAAAGCTGGTCAACCTCAATGTTTGCTAGAGCTCCCTCCAGCTATCACTGTGTTTGGTCAATTTTTATTATCAGTATGATTCAGGAATCATTCAGCACTTCTAACATGCCAACAGAGAAGATTATTCCACAGAGAAACATCTCAATTGAAATCGACACATACGTGTGCCAGGAATGGGACAGTAATGCCAATAAATGCCCCGAGGTCCTGAACACATTGTACAGCACGCTCTGTTCTCTATTTCCAAATGTCACAACAACATAATTACTACCTAAATGAAAATATTACTGACAAACAAGTTAATTGGACACAACATCTTTCAGATAGTATTTGTATGATTAAAAAAAATGTGGCCAATACACTGGAAGTTCAAATACTTTCCATCAAACAATATTTTGATTCACAACTCAATCATTTGCAACTGAAAAAGAAAATGCTGGAAAATCTCAGCAGGTCTGGCAGCATCTGTCAGGAGAGAAAAGAGCTGACGTTTCGAGTCTAACTGACCCTTTGTCAAAGCTCAATTTTTCAATCATTTGCAAGACTTAATGGGAAAACTAACTTTCTCAGACATCCTATTGGGAGAAAGTGAGGACTACAGATGCTGGAGATCAGAGTGGAAGAGTGTGGAACTGGAAAAGCACAGCAGGTCAGGCAGCATCCGAGGAGCAGGGGAATTGATGTTTCGGGCATAAACCCTTCATCAGGAATGAGGCAGCGCTTTTGCCCCAAAGGTCAATTCTTCTGTTCCTTGGATGCTGCCTGACTTGCTGTGCTTTTCCAGCAACACACTTGCGACAGACATCCTATCGGGTTTGTATTTAAATAAGGCAATCCTTGCTTATCAAACATCAAATACAGAATCTGAAACAAAGTTAAATGTGGAGCTCAGAACTTGAAGATTGACCTGATGCTGAGAAGCTATGAAAGTGTCTTTATTCAATGAAAACCCTGAACGTCATCTACTCTTGTCTGAAAAAAATACTTCCTATTTTCCTTTCTGGCTATCCTCTTATATCAATCATTGCAAAGAAACATATCAACTGACTTCCTCAATTTCCACACTCCCAACAAATGATGGCCCCAACTAACCAACAAACCTGACCGCAATTAGTTTCTGAAGAGAACATGAAGAGGCAGACTGAATATTATAGAAATTGTAGGTGATCCAGGTCATCTCTGTGTACTGTCCACCTCTCCTCATAGGGCTGAAGAAATTATATTCCAGCAGCAAATATGAGAGAGAATTGCTACCTAACTATGCAGGTTATAAACTATCAGGGTCACACGCTTACTAAAGTATGAAGTCTCGCATTTTAATCAGCTGAAAATCATTGGATCAGGAATCCCTCTTGTTGAAAGGGTGATTTAACTGTAATATCATTTCCAGGGGTCTGTAGCAAAGATCACTCAAGTGCCAAGAAACCCACATGGTACTCTCCGGAGGCCCACTGAAGGTGTTACCTAGTAGGGTGATGAAACGTCTGGAAATGAACCTTCCAGCTCAGTGAGCAAACCTACATCCAGAACCTTAACCTGAGTTACAAATCTTCTCAAAGCTCGCTGATACTCCTCTGTTGAAGGATCAGAGCATCCAAATTTGTTTCATGTTGCAAATTCAAATCTTCAAATCTTTAATTTCAAATTAAAAATACCAGGAGCAAGATTATGCAAAGGTTCTTTTACAGATAATTCCATCATGACCAGAACAATCCCAAAAGGAAAGGATGCTTCCATGTTCCCCAAAGAACTGGATGTGATAACGCGGCATTATTTCAACATCTATTCTGTTCACATCTTTGGCTAATGCTTCAGACAGACACGGAGAAACTCGATCACACTTGAATAGGTGACACTGAGTTATTGCCACATGGATTAATCATGGATTGTTGCTAGATCCACACTTGAGAAATTAACTCACCTGTTCTTTCTGCAGATGCTGACTGACCTTCACAGTGTTTCCTGCATTTTTGGTTTGATCGCAGTGAAGGAACAAATTGAAAAGACATTGTCGCCAATCAAGAACTAGAACTCAATTTTCTGGTTGAGATTCCAGTAATATTTCAATCTTTACATCGTAACTAAACCACGTGAAGGTTCTCTATGTGGCAGAGATTCCGTAGCAGCAGTGAGGAAGGATTATTCTGAATGTACAGTTCCCACATCAAAACCCTTCCTAATTCCTCAAGCAGCACTTTTAAAAAATTGATTGCAAGGCAATTCTGTGTGTAACAGTTCCTTAATTTGCTTCTGATTATTTACGCTTCTTGTTTCTCGCTGTGACACTATAGGAATACAAGTGGAAATAAAGTCCTGATAGGAATACTTGATCAGGAGTTATATGCATGAGGGCAGAGGTGGGTTATGAATCATGCTGCTGTCTGTAGTTTCAGGCCCTATGAGGGTTAGACTCCTGGGCCTTGTCTAGCTGCTCTGGCTGATCATTCTCCCACCCAAATCTGGCAACCGACTAGTGAGTGCAAAAGGGATTGGGGCTGGCCTCAAGACTTCCTCCAGGCCCTGGAATAAACAGACACCATCATTCAGAAGTGCAGCTGGGAAGGGAGGCCTTCAGGAAATGGGGAGTGACCCTCAAGGTCAGACAAGTCCAAAGTTAATTCCATGTGGGCCCATGAAATGGAATCCTCTCAGGGTCCCTCCAGATTGAGCTCCTTCTCCCCACTGGCCATTGTGGAAAAGCAGAAATACCTGAGCTCAGACCCTATTAAATATCACCAAAGCCTTTTCTTCGGGCACAGGGGCAGTGTCCCTATTCCTGGAGCTGGAGGCCTAGGTTCAAGTCCCACTTGCTCCAGATGCCTGTAATTGTATCTCCGGACAGGTTGATTAGAAAATATTCTTAAACCCTTACCTTAATCAATTCATGGGCATCAGTGGCTTGGCAATTGTTCATTACCGACTGTCCTTGAGGTGACATGCTGTTTTCTGTGCATGATTGACTGCCCTTGCTTGGTCATTTCAGAGAACTATTAAGAGTTAACCACGTTGTGCTGGGCCTAAAGTTACAGAGAACTTGGGTCCACCCCACCCTCAACCCCATACTATCCCTCCATCACCCTCTCACTACCAGCTGTTCAAAACAGCAAATTGAAATGGCACCTGCAGAGCCACAGTAAAACCAACATGGCTTTCTAACAGTGAGCCAGGATTAAAATCCACCCTTAAATATCACAACAATTTCACACACAAAAGCAAGGGTCACTATTTTTTAGCTGAACACTGAGTGAGCAATAGAATGCCATTCTTAGTGAGAAAACAATGATGCATTCATCTTACTTGGCATCACAGAACTTTAATGTCAATAACCCTCTTATTCATTCTATTTGTACTACATCTCTTTCCACTAACTCTAAAGCATGCAGCAACCCCACAATCATTTTCCAAGCTTCTCTCTCATGAAGAATGGCGCTATTGATTCTCCCACGTACAAATCTCAAATGCAAAAATGCAAAACACAATTCCCCTTCCATTGGTTGTGCTAATTCAGCACAGCCTGCGTGAATATGCATGCAGCAAGCACTTGTATTTCTGCAACAAAGAGACAGTCAACTGGTTTCTCCATTACTTCCCACCAACTGGTTCCCATGTGCTGTTTGGATGTTCCTCAGTAACCCGAGAGTCTCATGGACACAAACACAGGGATTGCTGGAGGAACTCAGCAGGACTGACCACATCTGCAGAAAGAGAAACCAATTTAACATCTCAAGTCTGAAACAACTCTTCCCTCTGAAGAAAAGTCAGACTGGACTCGAAAAATGTGATTCTTCTTCAAAACTAGGTTCCTCTGTCTACCGATGTTGCTAGTCCTCTGCATTCTCTGTATTTGATTCAAATTTCCAGTGTACGCAGTATTTTGCTTTTATTTGTTTCATTAACATGCTCTCCACATTTAAAGATATGGGATTGGGAGGACCAGCATCAATTTAACAGTGGAAACCCCACCAGGGTCACCATAAAATCAACCAAAGCTCAGCTGTCCTGCTGATTTTGGTAACACAACCCTCCGACATTATTGTCAACAGTCAGCAGCAAAATGTTAAGTACGTATTCACAGTGAGAGTAGCCCCAGTTAAGGACAAGCAGGGTCCCTGCATTGCTGGCCTGCATTACTGGAGCTTCAATGGAACCCCCATGTGCTTGTAGAAGGACACAAACAGCACTGTACAATTCTGAATTATGCCTCCTCCACAGACTAAGACAGTGACTGATCACCTTAAACTCAGCAAATGAGGAGGTCATCACTTAGCTCCTCCTTAAACTTACTCAGTGTCCCAGCATCCACCGGCTCCGGGGAAGTGAACTCCACACATTCACAATCCTTTCAGAGAAATAATTCCTCCTCATCTCTGTTTTAAATCTGCCACCCCTTTTGTGAAGTGTGAAGGGGAGCTATGTGCAGTAAAGGATGCGATGGAGAAGGGATGCACTGCTAACAGAGATGGAGATGGTCGGCAAGAGCAATGGAGATCCAATGGAGATGAACAACATCAGCCTGTGTGGATAGGCCGGGTGATTCAACATTACAGACCTCCTACAGAAACTCTATTGCCCCATTTTGAATTATCTTATAATAATTGTTGTGTTTTATTAAAAGTCTGAATGGTTTATGATCACCGAAGTGATATAGTCAATACCACAAAAAAACTGATTGGGTGATTCAAGTTTAATGAATTCTGTTTCTTGGGAGACATTCCGAGTGAGAAATAGGCTGTTTCTACTGGTGTAGTAGACTGGTGCTGGCTGTACCCTTTGTCTGATTGTCCCATCTAAGCAATGCATCCATTGGCATCTGTTTTACACCCCTCACTGGTTCACTCATCACAAAATATGTAACTATAAGAAAACAAGGTTTTCTTTTTAATTGACATCAATAATTCATGGAATCCCTGCAGTGTGGAAACAGGCCCTTCAACCCAACAAGTCCACACCAACCCTCCAAAGAGTCTCCCACCCAAACTCATTTCCCTACATTTACCCCTGACTAATGCACCTAACCTACACATTCCTGAACACTATCGACAATTTAGCATGGCCAATTCACCTACCCTGCACATCTTTGGATAGTGGGAAGAAACTGGAGCAGAGTTTCCCAAAAGAAACCCACGCAGACACAGGGAGAATGTGCAAACTCCACACAGACAGTTACCCGATGGTGGAATTGAACCTGGGTTCCTGGTACTGTGAAGTAGCAGTGCTAACCACTGAGCCATTGTGCCAATATCATGCTCAACACTCAGCAGCAAAATCTCAAGTACGTATATGATATGGTGGTTTGACATCATGCTCTGCCTATATTTTTAAAGGCAGATAATTCCATTGATAACACTCCCAGTATGTTTTAGTTGATGGAATTGTGATCTCCTGCCTTTGGTCATGGGAAGAAATTGGTGAAAATTGTTTTATCTCTGTGGAAATCCTGGTTCATACTTTAATTGTGATACTCTCTATAATCATTGCAACTATCACAGAGAGGCCCCACCTGTTTGTTTTTGAAGGAGTTAGCATTCTTGGGATTGGAGCCTGAAATTGCAATTCTGGAGTGCAAGTATCCAATCTGTGAAATTCTTTGCTCCTGTTTTAATGGAAGCATTATTGGATAATGAGAGCACAATTGCAAATGAATGTGCTAAGTCTTTGTGAGTTCATATCTCACAGTGTAACTGCAAACTGCTCACTCACTCTATGCTACCAGTATCAGCAAAATGACTGCAATGTGATAGCTCACATTGTGTCATAGAGATGTACAACACAGAACCAGAACCTTCAGTCCAACACATCCATGCTGACCATTTCCTAAACTAATCTAGTCCCGTTTGCCAGCACTTGGCCCATATCCCTCTAAATTCTTCCTATTCATATACCCAACGAGGTGCTTTTTAAATGTTGTAATTGTGCCAGCCTCCACCACATCCTCTCATCAACCCATCCTCCCAGCTACCTACCGGATTCATTCCTCCCATCGACCAACCAGGTCGTACCTTCTACTTGTCTTCACTTATCCCCACCTCACCATGCTGCCCACCCCCCTGCCAACCCGTTTATCTGCAGTCCCCCCTTCACACACCCCACAGTCCTGAAGAAGGGTTACACCCAAAACATCGACTTCTCCACCTCCTGATGCTGCCTGGCCTGCTGTGTTCTCCCAGTATCCTGCCTGTCTACTTTGGATTCTGGCATTTTCAGCTTATTTTGTCTCCACCACTTCCTCTGGCAGCTCAGTCCACACACGCACCACCCTCTGAGTGAAAACGTTGCCCCTTAAGTCTCTTTTATATTTTTCCCCTCTTACCCTAAACCTAGGCCCTCTAGTTCTGGACCCTCCCACCCCAGGGGAAAGACCTTGTATATTTATCCTATCCATGCCCCTCATAGTCAAAGAGTCTGGCAATAGTTGTTGTTGTGTATGATGAACTGCTTCACCCAGAGAGTATTGAGCCTGTGGAACTCTCTGCCACAGAAAGTAGGTTGAGGCCAAAGCACTGAATGCTTCCAAGAAGGAGTTCTATGAACACAATAAAATCGATATAGTGACGAGGCGAAAGAGATCAAAGGGTATGGGGAAAAAGTGGGAACAGGAACTGAGTTTGTTGAACAGCCCCGTTCGATAAATGTGTCTTTTTTTTTAAAGAGACTAGATTTAAATATGTCAGAACAATAACACAATGGTGGATGAAATTATTATTTCCTCCTTAATGGCACTTATTTTCCTTCCATTATCAAAATGTAGATGGGTTACTGTTTGCTTTGTGGTTGCTACCAGTCTCTGAGATTGGTGCCTCTTTGGGTTTAATTGCACAGGCTGTACTGAGTTGGACCAGGCAGAACTCCACTATACAATGAATCCAAAACCTGGTCACGTTATTAATAGCAGTGAAGAATGTTCAGAGCAATCAGCCTTTTCACCAAAAAATTGAAACTGAAATTGAAAGAGTATCAGTGAGAGCACCCAGGCTGGTTTGAAATTTATACAGTGGGGCAGATGCAATAACGAGCTTGATATTTCTGAAGTTATCACACAGAATTAGATCTTCCAACAAACATTATTCTTGAAAGATAACGTTTAGCTTTTCCTGATGTGGAATTCCAGCAGCTTCATTCCGAGGTCCAACTGCACAGCATTGCAAGCTCTCCCCACTTTCCTTCCCACAACCTGACAGTCCAAGGTACCGTCATAGTCAGTGTTCTGCAAGGCAGACTGCTGTGTGCATTTTACTCAGTGCTAGGATGATCCTATCTCACAAGAGATCATACCCAGTCAAACCATTAAATTAAACAGACGTCAATGTTACCAAACCTGAGACTTGAAGTCCTGTCCTCTGGGAGTCTCTGCACTGTTGCAGCTGTCAGCTATAACCATCTTTTAATTGCATTTGCTCTGAGGTTGTAATACACTGTCATATACCATTATGTTCATGGAGTGTGTGTATTCACGCAAGCGCACATATATGTATGTGTCTATATTTGTCTGTTACATGTGCCTGTGCATGTATGTATCTGTGTGCCTGTTCATCTGGGTGTGTGTGTGTGTCTGTTTGTGAGTGTGCATGTGTATGTGTCTCCGTGCCTGTGTATGACTCTGTGTGCGCATGTCTGTGTGTGTATCTGTGTGTGTCTATCTGTGTGCCTGCGGATGTGTCTGTGTGTGCATGTCTGTTTGTGCATGTGTGTCTGTGTGTGTGCACCTGTTTGTGTATGTGTGTGTGTGTCTGTGTGCGCGTGTCTGTGTGTGCATGTGTGCCCGTGTATGTCTGATGTCTGTGTGTCTACGTGTGTGCGTGTCTATGTGTGTGTGTGTGTGTGTCTGGTGTCTGTGTGTCTGTAAGAGGGATTGGTTTCAAAGAAAGTGGCTGTATTTGTCTCCCAGACTCAGAGTCATAGAGTCATAGAGATGTTCAAAGTTTGTGAGAAGATTTGTAACTCGGGTGCTCGTTGTTGTGGTTCTGTTCGCCGAGCTGGGAATTTGTGTTGCAGACATTTCGTCCCCTGTCTAGGTGACATCCTCAGTGTTTGGGAGCCTCCTGTGAAGCGCTTCTGTGATATTTCCTCTGCCATTTGTAGTGTTGAATCTGCTGCTTCCAGTTGTCAGTTCCAGCTGTCCGCTGCAGTGGTCGGTATATTGGGTCCAGGTCGATGTGCTTATTGATTGAACCTGTGGATGAGTGCCATGCCTCTAGGAATTCCCTGGCTGTTCTCTGTTTGGCTTGTCTTATAATAGTAGTGTTGTCCCAGTCGAACTCATGTTGCTTGTCATCTGCGTGTGTGGCTACTAAGGATAGCTGGTTGTGTCATTTCGTGGCTAGTTGGTGTTCATGGATGCGGATTGTTAGCTGTCTTCCTGTTTGTCGTATGTAGTGTTTTGTACAGTCCTTACATGGGATTTTGTACACTACATTCATGAGCAAAACCAATATAGTGTACCGTGCTGTTTTCATCAATTCTCTTTGTTACTTCTTCAAAAAACTCAATTAAGTTTGTGAGACATGATTTCCCACGCACAAAGCCATGTTGACTATCCCTAATTAGTCCTTGCCTTTCCAAATACATGTACATCCTGTCCCTCAGGATTCCCTCCAACAACTTGCCTACCACCAACGTCAGGCTCACTCGTCTATCGTTCCCTGGATTTGTCCTTACCACCCTTTTTAAACAGTGGCACCACATTAGCCAACCTCCAGTCTTCCGGCACCTCACCTGTGACTATTGATGATACAAATATCTCAGCAAGAGGCCCAGCAATCACTTCTCTAGCTTCCCACAGAGTTCTCGGGTACACCTGATCAGGTCCTGGGGATTTATCCACCTTTTTGCGTTTCAAGACATCCAGCACTTCCTCCTCTGTAATATGGACATTTTGCAAGATGTCACCATCTATTTCCCTACAGTCTATATCTTCCATATCCTTTTCCACAGTAAATACTGATGCAAAATACTCATTTAGTATCTCCCCCATTTTCTGTGGCTCCACACAAAGACCGCCTTGCTGATCTTTGAGGGGTCCTATTCTCTCCCTAGTTACCCTTTTGTCCTTAATGTATGTGTAAAATCCATTTGAATTCTCATTAATTCTATTTGCCAAAGCTATCTGATGTTCCTTTTTGCCCTCTTGATTTCCCTCTTCAGTATACTTCTACTGCCCTTCTAATCTTCTAAGAATTCACTCTATCTATCTGTCTATACCTGACATATGCTTCCTTCTTTTTCTTAACCAAAACCTCAATTTCTTTAGTCATCCAGCATTCCCTATACCTACCAGCCTTCCCTTTCACCCTGACAGGAATATACTTTTTCTGGATTCTCGTTATCTCATTTCTGAAGGCTTCCCATTTTCCAGCCGTCCCTTTACCTGCGAACATCTGCTCCCAACCAGCTTTCAAAAGTTCTTCCCTAATACCGTCAAAATTGGCCTTTCTCCAATTTAGAACTTCAACTTTTAGATCTGGTCTATCCTTTTCCATCACTATTTTAAATCTAATAGAATTATGGTCACTGGCCCCAAAGTGCTCCCTACTGATACCTCAGTCACCTGCCTTGCCTTATTTCCCAAGAGTAGGTCAAGTTTTGCACCTTCTCTAGTAGGTACATCCACATACTGAATCAGAAAATTGTCTTGTGGACACTTAACAAATTCCTCTCCATCTAAACCTTTAACACTATGGCAATGCCAGTTGATGTTTGGAAAGTTAAAATCCCCTACCATAACTACCCTATTATTCTTACAGATAGCTGAGATGTCCTTACAAGTTTGCTTCTCAGTTTCCCTCTGACTATTAGGGGGTCTATAATACAATCCCAATAAGGTGATCATCCCTTTCTTATTTCTCAGTTCCACCCAAATAACTTCCCTGGATGCATTTCCAGGAATGTCCTCCCTCAGCACAGCTGTAATACTATCCCTTCTCAAAAACGCCACTCCCCCTCCTCTCTTGCCTCCCTTTCTATCCTTCCTGTAGCATTTGTATCCTGGAACATTAAGCTGCCAGTCCTGCCCATCTCTGAGCCATGTTTCTATAAGTGCTATGATATCCCAGTCCCATGTTCCATTCATGAGGATAACTCTTTTGTTTAGCTCTCTGCCCAACGTCAAAGTGACTTGATGAGAAACCCAACATATGTGAACTAAAGACAGAGAATGCTGTAGATACTCAGCAAGTTAGGCAGTTTCTGAGGAGAGAGATAGAATTAACCTTCCAGGCTGAAACAGCCTTGCATTGTTCTGGTTACACAGGATTCAAACTACAGCAGCTTCATTTCATCCAGTTGCAGGGCAAGTGGCAGAAATGGAGAATATTCTTCATTCCCTGAGTTGGGGAATCAAAGGTTGCTCCAGAAAGATCAACCAACAACAGAAAGCAACAAACATTGTCAGGTGGAATTTTGAATTCTGTCAAACTCACAGCAAAGATCACAGTGTCTGAAAAGGGTTCAGGAATCCAGAGAAATCTCCTGTTGGGAAGGCCATGGATTCTCTCAGAAAAACGCGAGGGAGAGAGGTAGAAAGCAGTAGCTTCCTCAGCTGGAGGGAGTAATGCAGACCCAGGGAGAGTGTGGGCAGGTGGCCCCCTTTGTCAATGTTACTTCCATCAGACGAGAAATGTCCCAGGTCAGGTCATGAAGGGAAGACCACACTAGACTCCAATCGATACAGTCAACAGATTCTGCATGTCCTGTTCAGATGATCGCCCCATCACAGCGTCAACTGAAGGCTCTTAAACCTTATCATGAATGTCTGTGGTAACATGGAGAACCTTCCCTTCCCCGGCCTTTCACTGCATGTACTCCATCAGTCACGTGCTCCTCTGTACTCAACCCAAACGAACCTTTCAATTGATTGCCTACATCACCACAACGAACCTTTCCGAACCTATTCACTTACTGCAAATGTCCCGAGTTCATGAGCAATGCCACAAGCATCCAATTTCTTCCCTGAATTTAACAAGCACATCTGTTTGTGCACACAGGCTGAGGTTTTCTCCTCCATGGGAGCAGGTGGGAAACGTGGCAGGAGGGGCAAATAATTGGGCAGATTGGCACCAGGGAGATATTCACTTCCTTCCGCCACTTCAAGAATTACGTGGTGGGTGTCAAAGCCCATGGTCAAATTCCTGCCTCACGGCTCATTCAGGCCTTTTGGTGGTCAATCAAAGACCATCAAGGACCTCAATCCATCACCAACCTGACCCAACTGTGTTCCCAGAAGCTGAGAAATGAGGCAGTTTACCACAACAGGGAGAGAGGGCTGTTTGTTATGGACCAGGCCAAACCCCCTCAAAATATTTTAAGAAGGTAACCCAGACCCTAACATTTTCTTGTTTTAAAGGTCGATGTGAGTGGATTTTCCAGGAGTGATGCAGCTGGTCAAACCACTCAGCTTTCAGTGAAACAGAATTTATTTAAACACAACAATTGAAACATGAGCAAAAGAAAACAGAACTTAGAATAACTTAACTATTTGAAAATCCAACCAACACAATACTGCAACTTAACTAAGAAGCTGTTCCAATTCCTGCACAATCCCATAAACATTCCCCTTGACAAAAGGTAAATTCAAACATAGGTTCTTACGGGCGGGAGAGATTGCAGAGAGAAAGCTAGTCAAGAATTAATTTGCTGAAGTATGAAACTTTTCTCAGGACTGTAAGCAGCATTTGACTGTTACAAATAAAAGAAACTAGAAAAAACCTGAACTGGGAGAACTGACCACTCCCTTGCCAGGCTCTTGCCCAGACATTTCAGCACCTCGGCCTTTATAACCTCACTTAAAAAAACCCAAAGACAAAATAACCTTGCTAAAGTGATTGTATTGTCACAAGTCTACGTGCTCAGATTGGTGGGAGCCTTGATTTGCCCCAATCTAAGGGCAGCAGAGAGCACAGCGAGGGGAGCGGTGAGGGGTTGGTCACTAAAAGCATCCTTACCTCTGAGCCACCAGCTCCACCTGACCCCCATCACATGACACTCTCGGGCAATGCCCCCACTGCTTTTGGACCTGAGCAGCCTGCTCCTCCCACTGGCTGCTCGGCCTCTGATTGGCCAGCAGCTTTCAGGCAAGGCAGGGCATCGTGATCCCAAAAGGCAATTGGTGAAGGCACCCACTTAGTGATCACTTCTCATCTGACTGGCACTTGATCGGGCAGGATCTCCCAATTAAGGAGATATCTCACTCAAAGATGCCTGGTAGCCTCCCCCACACCAAACACAAACTAAAAATGGGGAAATCCCAGCCACAAACATTTGCTGAGATCAGAGGAAGTGGAAATTCTCACTTGGTGCTCATTAACAGTAACAGTTCCAGATGTTAAAAATCAAACATTTGACTCACCCCTTAAAACTCGAGAGAAAAGGAAATCCTGAAGACTTCAGGAATGGTAAAGGGGCAAACTTACTGTCAGCTTCATGCTCATTATCATTATCACGGGTTCTCTCTCACATCCTACTCTCTGGTTCAATTATTTCCAGTGAAGCTTAGAATCAAGCTTTTGATTGGGTTATTCCTCTTATTGGAAGTTCTCAAATAAAAGCTTCTCACGATAACACAAACACAGTCTGCCTATTCTCCTGATGTGGTACTGATGTGACTGAGCTCAGGATATACAGGCAGCAGAGCTCAAGAAGCAAGCACAACCAGGGTGACCACTGAGGCAGTCAAGTGACAAAGAAGGCAGCAGCTAATTTTATTGAATAGAATCCAGGAACAATTGCAGCACAGACAAAGGCCATTTGGCCCATTTTATACTGACTCGGCAAAGGAGATATTCACCGGATGCCACATCAGCACCTTCTCCACATAGCCCTACACATTATTCCTTTTCTGACAATAATCCAACCTCCTCTTTAAATTAACCTTCTCTCACCACACGTTCAAGGAACACACTGCGGATCTTAATCACTCACTCATTCTGTGATTATAGGTGTAATATATCTTGGGAAATATTTTGGGATTTGGATTTTAAAATAGAGGAAAATGGATTTTGGTCACATCGGTGAAGTTTTATTTCAATAGACCAAAACGTTATTTGGAACGGTGACCTCAGTCATCAATTCCAGGAAAGCATGTGATGACCATATAACAATTGGCAAGCCGCCCTGTTGTGTTAATGGATGGAATATTCAAACAGCTGCATTTACACCTGACCAGAGCCCATTACTTCAGTTTTGCCTTCAAAACAGAAGCTTTGATACCTCAGTTCAGGAGTTCAGTTCAGTTTCTCCCAGCAGGAGAATCAAACACTTAGTTCAGAGGACCAATCACACTGGCTGAAGTGTTATGGCTGGTGAAGCTTCTCAACCAAGAGAGTTGGATAGAAATCTTCAAATGGTTAAAAATGAAGAAGTTTAGTCCATCAGAATTGTGAAAGGTTCATAATGACAAATTCAAAAAAGAATCAGAAAACCATCTTCACGTTTCTCTGAAATTGTGTACCTAAAAAAAATAATTTTAAGGTAAAAATTGAAACTTTGATTTGCTGTTTATGTCAAGATCATTCTAAATTTCTTAAATATAAATATAGCTGCAAATCTTTTCTTTAATTTGTGTAATTAACCAATGTTCTCATATTTTAAAAAATTTGCAGTTTCATGTAAGTGTTTCAGCAACTTCTCACTATGCTAACCAAATGCAACAATTAAACATGATCTGCAGGCAAGGTCTCATTCTGGAAGACATTTTTTAACAACCTGTTTAGAGACATTATTACACATTTCTGAAGTAGGTGGAACTTGAACCCAGGTCTCCTATCTTAGAGAAAAGCTGTCGTTCTGGGTTCTGACCTGTTCAGAACTGGGATCTTTTACTGATTATATTATTTAAGTCTGCACCCTCTGGTTTCTGATCCTTCCACCAACAGGAACAGTTTCTCCTTCTTTATTCAGCCCAGCAATCTCATACCTCGATCAGCTCGACTCTCAATCAGCTCGACTTACCTGAGAGTCATCGAGATGTACAGCACGGAAACTGACCCATCATACAGCATGGCAACTGACCCATCAGTCCATGCCAACCAGATATCCCAAACTAATCTAGTCCCATTTGCCAGCACTTGGCTCATATCAAGAAGTGCAAAACTTGCGCCCACACCTCCCCTCTCACCTCCCTCCAAGGCCCCAATGGATCCTTCCATATCCGTAGCAAATTCACCTGCACCTCCACACACATCATTTACTGTATCCACTGCACCCGATGTGGTCTCCTCTATATTGGGGAGACAGGCCGCCTACTTGCGGAACGTTTCAGGGAATACCTCTGGGACACCCGCACCAGCCAACCCAACCGTCCCGTGGCTGAACACTTTAACTCCCCCTCCCACTCCGTCAATGGCATGCAGGTCCTTGGCCTCCTCCATTGCCAGACCCTGGCCGCACGACGCCTGGGAGAAGAGCGCCTCAACTTCCGCCTAGGAGCCCTCCAACCACATGGGATGAATGTAAATTTCTCCAGCTTCCTCATTTCCCCTCCCCCCACCTTATCTCAGTCCCAACCCCCGGATTCAGCACCGCCTTCTTGACCTGCAATCTTTTTCCCGACCTCTCCGCCCCCACCCCCTCTCTGGCCTATCACCCTCACCCTCACCTCCTTCCACCTATCGTATTCCCAGCGCCCCTCCCTCAAAATTCCCCCCCCCCCCACCTTTTATCTTAGCCCGCTTGGCACACCAGCCTCATTCCTGAAGAAGGGCTTCTGCCCGAAAAATTATTCTCCTGGTCCTCGGATGCTGCCTGGCCTGCTGCGCTTTTCCAGTACCACGCTTTTCAACTCATATCCCTCTAAACCTTCCTATTCATATACCCATCCAGATGCCTTTTAAATGCTGTAATTGTACTCCACCATTTCCTCTGGCAGCTCATTCCATACACGTACCCCGCTCTGTGTGAAAAAGTTGCCCCTTAGGTCCCTTTTACAACTTTCCCCTCTCACCCTAAACCCATGCCCTCTAGTTCTGGACTCCCCCAACCCAGGGAAAAGATTTTGTCTATTTATCCTATCCGTGCTCCTCATAATTTTGTAAACCTCGAGAAGGTCACCTCTCAGCCTCCAATGCTCCAGGGAAAACAGCCCCAGCATGTTCAGCCTCTCCCTATAGCTCAAATCCTCCAACCCTAGCAACATTCTTGTAAATTTTTTCTGAACCCTTTCAAGTTTCACAACATCCTTCCAGTAGGAAGGAAACCAGAATTGCACGCAATATTCCAACAGTGGCCTAACCAATGTTCTGTACAGCCGCAACATGACCTCCCAACTCATCAGTCCTTGCCTTTCCAAATATGTGTAAATCCTGTCCCTCAGGACTCCCCCCAGCAACATGCCCAACACTGACATGAGACTCATCGGTCTGTAGTTCCCTGGATTGTCCTTACCATCTTTCTGAAATAATGGTACCATGTTAGCCCACCTCCAGTCTTCTGGCACCTCACCTGTGACTATCGATGATCTTTCTGTAAAGCTGAAACTCTGGAAACATTCTCCTGATTTTTTCTGCACTCTCTTTCCAAAGCGCTGTGCCCAGAACAAGTTGCAAGAATTCAGCTGAGACTGAGCCAGCATTTTATCCATATTCAACAAAACTTACTGGTTTTTATATTTTATGTTCTTACAAAAAAAGGTGTATGATGCAGTATACATTAATTTACAAGAATGGTTCCAGGAATGAGAAGATAGATTAAAGAAGTTGGGATAGTTCCCCTTGGAGAGAAAGAGGCTGACAGGTAATTGGATTGATGCTAGCGGGTTGGACAGAGCAGACAGTGAGAAGTTGCTCCTGATCACAAAAGAGAAAAGAACAAGAAGGCATAGATTTAAAGTGATGTGTGAGCAAAGCAAGGGCATTGCCAGAAAAAAAAACATTCTTCACTCAGTGAGTAACTAGGAACGCACTACCTGGAAATATGGTGGAGGGAGGTTCAGTTGAGGCATTGAAGAGGGGCACTGGATGGTTACCTTGGATAGAAACGGTGCATCAGGATGGGGAAAGGGCAGGAGATTTGCACTGCTTAATAGAACCAGAGCAGTCAGAATGCATCCTTCTGCACTTTAAAAGTTCAGTGATCCTGCTCTCTCTACCTTTCAATGACTGATGTACATTTACACCTAGGTCTCTTTGTTCCTACACCTCTTGTAGAGTCCTGTCCTCTGCTTTCAGTTATCTTTCTGTATGTTTCCTACAAACATTGATAAAGGGTTAGTGTGGCGGAAATGAGCAGGACGTGTGTGTGTGTGTGTGTGGTCCAGCTTTAGGTGTTGCCTTTACTGTTAACATTGTCAGAGACACTCAGGGTGAGTCAGTCCATAGATGGGCATTGAAATGAGATGTAGATCAAAACCGACCACATGTGGACAACACACTCCACTATTCAGAAAGTGACAAAAATACACCTCCTGAAATGAAACAGATATGATTCCCTGAAGTGAACCTTATTCTCAGCCACTGAGGCTTTGACCCCAAATCTCGGCCACTAAAATAAAAGTGGGTTACAGAAGCTCGAAATCTGCAAAAAGTAGGTCATTCTGAAGAAGTCATCTCAGGCTCAAAACATTCTCTCTCCATAGAAGCTGTGAGACTGACTAAGCTTCTCCAGCACTTTCCATTTTTATTTCAAACTCTCAGTCACATTTTATTACTTTCTGATCTTGTATTGAAGATGTTTTATGCATCATGTTTAAAGCCTTTTTACTTTCAATAATTACCCTTTGCTCTCTTGAACCATTTCAGTGGTTCATTCTCTTTCTTCAGCTCCCCTCTCCCAGCTTCTCTATGTCCATCATGAAGAAGTGATGGTAAATACTGAACAGGAGATACACTCTGGTACTTATTTTCTTGCGCCACGACTACTCTAAAGCAATACCAGGGAACATACTGTGAGCGTAGTTTTTATGGCAACAAATTATGTTAACAAAGCAATCACACAGTTTGCTTTATTTGTGTCCTTATTCAGTCCTGTTATATGTAAATATAAAAAAAGAAATGTCATTTTGTAAGAATGCATCATAGAAGCAGAGACAATGTTGGGCAAATGGAATTCAGAATGAAAGGCAGCAGGCACTATTTTGTGAAATTCAGGCTATATTGCCTGTGACCCACGTAAAGTCATAGTGAAGTAAAACACCATTGACTGTAACGTGAATCAGTTTTATATATATATACTCACATATGAACTAGGAACAGGAGTAGGCCATTCAGCCCCTCAAATCTGCTCTGCTACTCCATTAGATCATGGCTAATCTGACTCAAGACCCCATCCCCACGAACCACTGAGAGATTAAACTCTGAAGTGAGGGACACAGATGAAATGAGTTCCCTCATCAAAAATCGACCACAATGGTCATTAAATTTCATGAATATTCCACAACAAAATCATTGATATTCAAAATGTTTAGAATTATAGAGAATGCACCATTAGAAACAGATCATGCAACTCAATTATGGATCTACATCTGTATCTGTGCCCACACAAACCTCTGGCCATCTCACCTGTCTCATCCTTTCTTCATCATAGACACATGTAGCCTCCCTTCAAACACCTCACTGCTAGTTGACTCTTTGTGACAGCAAGCTCCATACATCACATCACATTTTGTTTAAACATGAATAGATACAAACTAAATTCTGCGATTAATTGAATCAAAGTCACCTGATTCTTCATTAATGCTATATGATACTTGTATAGGGTCATTTAACACACTTTTCTGAAATTCATCTCTTTCCAGAGATCATTGGACTAATGCCTCCACCTTGAAGAAAAGGCCTTCAAACCAATAAAGGAAATAGACAGCACCCCTTACATCCATGATGGAATATCAGAGCTCCAATTCGCTGACTTACTATTGAAGGAGGAGGGATTGACAAGCAAAGGGCTGCCAAAATGCAAAGACGAAATGGAAAAGAAGTCACCTACTATCTCCAGCTGCTTTTCCAACACCTTCTCTTGTTGATCCAGTGGAGGAGAAATGATCTGTGTAACTGAAGCATAACCTTCTTATTTTTGTATTCAATTCCACTTATGATAGATGACAACATTGAATTAGGTTTCCTAATTACTCACTGCAACTACACACAAGCCTTTTACGATTCATACACTAGGACACCTAGATCCCTCTGCATCTCGGAGCTCTGTAATCCCTCATTGTTTAGATCATATGTTTCCTTTTAATTCTTACTGCCCAAATAAAAAAAAACATATCTTTGCACAGTTTACACCATTTACTACATCTTTGCCCACTCACTTAAGACATTTCTGCTGATCAGTAGCCTCCTTATGTCCTCTTTTCAACTTAAATTCCTACTTAGCTTTATGTCATTAGCAAATTTAGCAATCAGGCCTTCCATCCCTTCACCAAAGTCTTTTATTTTGCCTGAAACATTGATTCCCCTGCTCCTCGAATGCTGCTTGACCTGCTGTGCTTTTCCAGCACCACACTCTCAACTCTGAGCTCCAGCATCTGCAGCCCTCACTTTGTTTTTTTATGTAAATTGTCAACAGTTGAGATCCCAGCATTAATCGCTGCAGCATATCACTGTCACACATCGTCAAATTAAAACAGGCATTTTTATTGCTAATCTCTACTTCCTGTTAGCTTGTTGATATTCACTCCATGCCAATATGCTACCCCCTACATCATAAGCTTTTATTTTCTGCATTAACTTTTGATTTTGCAGCTGATCTTGGAGCAGTAATTACTGTTTTATAATCTGTTGCATTTGTTTGGAACTTTGGAAAAAAAAAATCAAAACAGTAGCACTTTCCCCAGGGTAGGGGAGTCCAAAACTAGAGGGCATGGGTTTAAGGTGAGGGGGAGGTAAATTTAAAAGGGTCCTAATGGGCAACCTTTACACGTAGTTTATGAAATGAGCTGCCAGAGGAAGTGGTGGAGGCTGGTACAATTACAACATTTAAAAAGCATCTGGATGGGTATATGAATAGAAAGGTTTTAGAGGGGTATGGGCCAAATGCTGGCAAATGGAACTAGATTTATTCAGGATATCTTAGTTAATGCATGGACGAGTTGGACTGAAGGGTCTGTTTCCATGCTGTAAATCTCTATGAGTCTATGACTGTTAATCCCTGAGGGTAGGAAGCAGTGCAGGACAACACAATCTTGTGTACAAGATGATTAGGGGGTTAGATAGGGTTGACAGTGAGAACCTTTTTCCACGTATGGAGTCAGCTATTACAAGGGGGCATACCTTTAAATTAAGGGGGGGTAGATATAGGACTGATGTTAGGGGTAGGTTCTTCACTCAGCGAGTCGTAAGTTCATGGAATGCCCTGCCAGTAGCAGTGGTGGACTCTCCCTCTTTATGGGTATTTAAGCGGGCATTGGATAGGTATATGGAGGATAGTGGGTTAGTATAGGTTAGGTGGGCTTTGATCGGCGCAACATCGAGGGCCGAAGGGCCTGTACTGCGCTGTATTCTTCTATGTTCTATGTTCTATGTTCTAATACCCTGTGTGAATGCCTCTTCAATGTCACCAGTTAAATTCTGCAGCAAGAAAATTATTAAATTCATATCCAGTCTAATCTTTGAAATCATCAAGCTGCCAAAATAATACTGATTATTATACTCTGTATTCATCAAAGACACAAAATTCTAACCCTACTATTTCAGCATAAATGCATCCAGCAAGTGTGTATCCAACTCAGAAAGCTGTCCTCATGCTCATGATGCAACCCCCTTTTAGGAATAATCTTTCTTCCAAGTCAGAGACTTGACCCCAGAACTGCAGCTGATACCAATCTTCCCTTGAAGTCATGCAGTAACTGATAAGCTCTTATGTAGGCCAGGAATCCTTTAGTGTTATTACTTTGGTTATTATGCGTGTATGGTTAAGCATGGTTGTGTGATGAAGTTTGCAATTAAACTACTTGTGTATAAAATGTGAAGGGATACAGTGCTGTCCCTGTAGTGGAGTGACACATTGCCTTTTGGAAGCAATGTTTAATTGAGACCCCATCTGCCCTCTCAGCTGGACGTGCACAATTTGATGATATTTCAGAGAAGTGTGGAGGAGATTTCCCTGCTGTCCTTGTCAACATTTCTCCCTCAATCAATATGCAAAAAAAAAGTTTAACTCATCATTATTACATTACACTGAGAACTTGCTAAGTGCAATTTGACTCTTGAATTTCCTGGATTACAAAAATGACAGCATTCCACTGGCTGTAGAGAATGCTAGAATTTCTCAAAGTTGTGACAATTGCGATGTATATGCGAGTCTTGTGGTGAAGTGATAGCCCTAACTCTGAGACAAGAAGTTCACATCCCAACCTGCTCAAGAGGCATGCCTTAATATTTCTGAACACGTGGATTAAAATGTCTGTGAAAGCAAGTCTTTATTATCTGGGATGGTTTGATTTTTGTTAGGGGATTCTGGAAAATAATCCATTCAACAAGAATGGGTCTATAAACCAATCCCACATGCTGAATGAGGTAAATGTACATTTTAGTTTACAAATTATTATTCTTTGAATTTACATCGATGCAATGCCACATCACCTAACTTTAACACACTTCTTTATTGTTGTTGAAGACACTGTAAATTGCCTGGACACTGGAGTATTGCATTGATTTCTGCAATCCATTGGATTGCTGGATTAAACATCAGCTTCAGTTCATCAATGTCCCTGTCAACCCAGTCTAACAAATCTCAATGGATTACATCAATTATTCTTTGTCATTTTAAATCCTGTGACCTTTACAGCAATCTCTCAGTGATAGTTTGCCCCAATTTATCACATGGCATGGAGCCTTTTAGGATTTGTAAATTCTCCTTTATTTTAAACATGATTCCTGCGACTCTTAAATTGAAGGTGGTGTTTAATCTTATAACCCTGGAAAAGAAGGCCCATCATTTTAGGTTTTATTGAATAATCCTTCATTAAAGGCACAGGCAGAAGTGGGCTTTAGCTTTCAATCTGTCAAAACAGGAGCAAACCTTCCAATTAAACTAATTTCGTTCAGACACATTAACAAATGTTACACTTCAACTCCATTATACTGGACAAGCTGACAAGCTTCAGGCGTCGGTAATTTATACAATATCACAACAGAGCAGATAAATACACTGCTCTGTGCAGTGTCAATAATTGTTGATTCTGCAGGTAGATTTACCCTGATGGCAATAGTTGTAAGACAAAACAGAAAGGAGCAATATTAACATTCATGAAATTGGAATTCTTTCACACAACGCTCTCGTTTTTGGATACTTTACGGCAGGAAGAGGTATCCACTGTGAAGCAGCCGGTATTAAATAGATCCTTACTATGAAGGCCTTCACTCAGGGGTCTTGTGATGCAATGGTAGTGTCCGCACCTCCGGGCCAGGAGGTCTGGGTTCATATCCCACCTGCTCCAAAGGTGGGTTATAACATCTCTGAACAGGTCGATTACGAAAATATCTATAGCCTTCTCTGCATCAATGTCCCTCTCAATTCAGTCTAATAAACTTCAATGGATTAGATCAATTATTCTTTGCCATTTTAAATCCTGTGACCTTTGCAGCAATCTCTCAGTAATAGTTTGCCTCAATTTATCAATAGACATAGAGTCATTTAGGATTTGTAAATTCTCCTTTATGATTTTATTTTAAGAACAAAACAGCACCAGATATCAAATTTCCCTTATGGCCATGTGACACCCTGTAAGCTGTCTGAAACAAACACGTGCTTCAAGTCCAGTGACCGTTCTTCAGAGAGTCATACCAGGCCCGTAACATTACCTCTGTTTTCTCTCTTGATAGATGCTGTCAGATCTGCTGAGTTTCTGTAGTATTTTCCTGTTTGTTTCAGATTTTCAGCAGTGTTTCATTGATTTATGAGTTCCCCCATTGGCCAGCTTTCAGCCAATTACAGCTCAAAGATAGTAAAATTACAACATATAACTGGCATCTGGATGTGTATATGAATAGGAAAATTTTAGAGGTCTAGAGGCCAAGTGCTGGCAAATGGGACTAGATTAGGATATCTGATTGCCATAGAAGAGTTGGACCGAAGGGTCTTGTTCTGTGCTGGACAGCTCTAATACTCCTTGACTCTAAGACTCAGTGTACAAAAATATGAAGACACGCATTCTTCAGGTTTCAAAGTAAGTGACTTGAAGTGTGACTCAGTCCCTGGAAAATTTCAAATGGATTATTAAAGCTCCACAGTTACTAATCAGATAGAAAGCCCCTGTAATGGTCAACAGGCAGCTATCAAGTAATACAGTGAGTACAGCAACAGCACTGATCACAAGCAAATGACACATCCACCAATTAAATGGTTTTTCAGTGATTACATAAACCCATTCTTTTTGCCAGTCATGTTTTGTTTCTTTGCTACAGAAATTAATTCAGGTGATTAATAAAAAAAACATTACTAGGAAGCATTTGGACTGTAACTTCTAAACTTCAACAGTGTGGTGTTGCGCAATGAACACATCCGTGCAGAGATCGCTCCCAATCCATCAGCACAGTGGGGTAGCAGCATGGTGCTGATGGCTGGAATTCTCTGTTATTGACTCTGAGCTTGGTGTCAGGCTTCAAGCTGAGTGTCACTTCACCTGGACCTGGGTCAGATTGTCTCACATTCAGGTTCTCAGCTCATTGTCAATGTGTGTGTGGAGCAAAACCACAAACCTTGTAGCAGACCAAGCAAAATAACAGTGTTCCTGCTGTTTCTTTAAGGGGCCAAAGGTGCTGGCACCAAATGTAAAGGGTTCCCCGAACAGGCATTCACTCCTTACAAACCCACGCCATCTCTTAGGAGGTCAGAGTGGATGCTCACACAGATTCATTCAGGCCTGTCCACCCTTCCCCAGTCTCCCTCCCACCCCACACAGACACTCACCCTTCCTCAGTCTCCCCGCCACCCCACACAGATACTCACACTTCTCCAGTCTCCCTCCCACCCCACCCCAGTCTCCCCCCTACCCACACAGACATCCACCCTTCTCCAGTCTCCCTCCCACCCCACACAGACATCCACCCTTCCCCAGTCTCCCCCCACCCCACACAGACATTCACCCTTCCCCAGTCTCCCCCAACCCACACAGACATCCACCCTTCCCCAGTCTCCCCCCACCCACACAGACATCCACCCTTCTCCAGAATCCCTCCCACCCCATACATACATCCACCCTTCTCCAGTCTCCCCCACAACCCACACAGACATTCACCCTTCCCCAGTCTCCCCCAACCCACACAACATCCACCCTTCCCCAGCCTCCCTCCCACCCCATACATACATCCACCCTTCTCCAGTCTCCCCCACAACCCACACAGACATTCACCCTTCCCCAGTCTCCCCCAACCCACACAGACATCCACCCTTCCCCAGTCTCCCCCAACCCACACAGACATCCACCCTTCTCCAGTCTCCCTCCCACCCCACCCCAGTCTCCCCCCACCCCACACAGACACTCACCCTTCCCCAGTCTCCCTCCCACCCCACAAGACACTCACCCTTCACCAGCCTCCCCCCACCCCACACAGACACTCACACTTCTCCAGTCTCCCCCCCCCCCCACCCCACACAGACATCCACCCTTCCCCAGCCTCCCTCCCTGCCCCAGATTGAATGAAGAATTCAGAATGAAGCAATTTTTTTTAAAAACCTAATGATTGCATAATGACATGTTGAAATGAATTGCAATGTGATTTTACACCATAGAACTGCACTTCCAATAACTGGTTTACAATAAAGGAGTGGTCAGGTAAATAAATGAACACCAGCTGAGTACATAATGGTACACTGTAACCTCTGCACAAAGTGAGTTTGCCTCCATTATCACTGATGAGATTTCAAAGGTTTCAGTTTTAAAAGGCAGCCACTGTAGATTGTCATGGATATCCAAAAACTCATCGAATTTAAAAATAAATAGATTATTGTCATCTTCTTAAGATCTGAATGGTCCACAAGCACAATATTTTCTGCTCATTCATTCCAGTCAAATTATTTTCATTGTTGAAATGTATTGCTACTGTCTTCATAAGTAAGTTATGCGTAATACCATGGAGAATTACCTTGACAACTGTAAGTTAGAAATATCAAACTGACAATACACAGCTTTTGCATGATTTAATGTGCTAGGAGAAGGCTACAGATAAGATGCATAATGTCTTTGTAATACTGTGATACTCTAATCCTAACCCTAAAATCACAACCCAATACAGAGTCTGCAAGACTAAACAGATTAGCTTCAGATTCATTATCCAAAAGAGTCCTAATATTAAGCAACATTAATAGTTTGTTCCTCCTTTCAGAATAATGAGCTTCATCAGCAGGACACTTCTCTTCTTGGCATTCACATCAATTTTGTAACAGGACAAGGGATGACTGTGTCACATCAGCTAAAACCATCAGATTTCATTTTTATTAATAAACAGCCACCTGGGTCTAATACCAATCTTACATCAGGCATCAGTCAAAGTACAGCATATACAATCTGATTGCAGTTGCTGTCATGGTAACATAATCAGCCATATGAACATGTGATTAAACATAATACTTTGACTTTTTAATGCTTCCTATTCATCCTCGTCTCAGCTTTAACTAGACCTTTTCGTCCATGTACAATAGTTTCTTTTAGACTAGATATTTACATAGTGGGAATGGCAGCAGTAATGATACAAACCTGATCTACAGGCACTAGTTCATTTATACTGCCTGTCAGCTTCAATAGAACATTCCAAATATGTTGCCTGCCCTATAATTTTCCCATTTCCATTCATAGAACATAGAACAATACATTGCAGAACAGGCCCTTCGGCCCTCAATGTTGCACCGACCTCTGAACTATTCACAGCTCGTCCCCCTACACTATCCCATCACGATCCATGTGCTCATCCAAGGATTGTTTAAATCTCCTTAATGTGGCTGAGTTGACTACATTAGCAGGTAGGGCATTACCACACTCTAAGTAAAGAACCTGCCTCTGACATCTGTCTTAAATCTATCACCCTCAATTTGTAGTTATGTCCCCTTGTACAAGCTGATGACATCATCCTAAGAAAAAGACTTTCACTGTCTACTCTATCTAATCCTCTGATCATCTTGTACGTCTTTAGCAAATCCCCTCTTAGCTGCCTTCTTTCCAATGAGAACAGACTCAAGTCTCTCAGCCTTTCCTCATATAATCTTCCCTCCAGACCAGGCAACATCTTGGTAAATCTCCTCTGCACCTTTTCCAATGCTTCCACATCTTTCCCAAAATATGGTGACCAGAACTGTACACAATATTCCAAATGCGGCCGCACTAGCGTTTTGTACAGTTGCAGCATGACATCACGGCTCCGGAACTCAATCCCTCTACCGATAAAACTTAACACACCATATGCCTTCTTAACAGCACTATCATCCTCGGTGGCAACTTTTAGGGATCAATATACATGGACTCCAAGATCCCTTTGCACATTCCAAATGAGAGGCCATTCACGTTAGCCCCGAAAACAGCTCTTCTAGTGAGATCACACCATCATGGTTTCTATTTTTATTAGCTGAAACAACTTGTATTTATATAGAGCCTTTAATGCAATAAAACATTCCAAGGAGCGTTACAAAGCAAACTCTGATACCAGGATAAGTAAGGCGACATTAGGACAGGTGCCCAAAAGCTGAGTGAGCTTTTGAGGAATATGTCAAAGGAAAACAGGTTGTGGAAAGCCAGAGAACCTATGGGACGCTATTTACAATCATTGGCAACATAGGTCAAGGCCCTAATGTTAGGCCGAATGAATTGGGGGATGCTGAAGATTAGAGGAGCACCATTATCCTGGAGGGACTGGAGGAGATGACAGAGACGCAGAAGGGTCAAGACCAGGGATGAATTTGAAAATGGGGAAGAGAATTTTAAAATTGAGGCACTGCTTGATGGAAAGGCAATGCAAATCATAGGGGTAATCGATGAATGAGACTTGATGCAAGTGAGGACTCAGGAAGCACATTCTTGTTGGTTTAATCATTCGTGGGATATGGGCAGCATTGGATATGCTAGCATTGATTTCCCATTGGGCGGTTATCAGTCAATCACATTCTTGTGGATCTGGATTCACACGTAGACCAGGCCAGCCCAGGTAAGGGTCCCCACATGGGTCTGTACGTCATTTGACAGCGCTGGCATGATTGATATTAGGACTAGCTTCTTATCCAAGTCTTTAAACTGAATTCAAACTTTAACCCAAGAGGGAAGGCACAGTGGCTCAGTGGTTAGCACTGTTGCCTCCAGGGACCCAGGTTTGATCCTAGCCTCAGGCAACTGTCTGTGTGGAGTTTGCATATTCTTCCTGTGTCTGCGTGGGTTTTCTCCGGATGCTCTGGTTTCCTGCCACAGTCCGAAGATGTGCAGGTTAGGTAGATTGGCAATGCTATGCTGTCCATAGTGTCAAGGGTTGCGCAGGCTAGGTGGGTTATCCATGGGAAATGCAGGCCTGCGGTAATAAGGTGGGTGTGGGTGGGATGCTCTTCAGGGAGTCAGTATGGACTCATTGGGCCAACTGGCCTGCTTCCACACTGTAGAGATTCTATGAGAATATCAACCTATGACTCTGGGTTTCTAGCTCCGTGGCATTATCACTACACAACTAACTTAATGGTAATTGCAAAAGTCCTGCAGTTATACAGCATTTATTTTGAAGAAGGGTCAAATCGGTGGAGAATTAAGAAAGAAGGAGAAATGTGTGAGATACTGATGTTTGGGATGAGGCCAGAATTGAATGGGATATATGAAAGCCCATAAAATATATAAATTATCCACACCTTGAATGTATGTGTATGTTTTTAACAATGAATTAACACTGAAAGCCATTTGTACAGCTGGTCTATGGTGGTGATTATGTTCCTAACGAACCTCCCCTCACTCACTTTCAGCAATTTCCTTCCTCTCTCTTCAGGAACTTGTCCGGATATTTAATATTAAATATTAAGATGTGGAAGCAGGTTTAACATTCCAACTATTTGTGCAAACACTTGAATTTGAACCATGCAGTGAAGATGTTCCAAAATGTTTTATCAGTCTCTGTTATAAACACTGAATGGAGAATTCTTTCAACACTTGTTGAAAATAAACTGAAGTGTGGACAAAGAATAATCAAAATTCTAATCCTCCTGTTAGAAAATCCTTTCTCAAGCTCTGTATAAAGTTATACAAAACAGTGAAACAAGACTTCCTCTATATGTGGAGTGCAGTGAAATCATAAATTCATTCTTCGCAAACAGTTCCTCCAATAAAGCTCACTTCGCTAATGATCGGAGACATATGTTGCTGAGTAGCAAAGATCAGAATAACAAACATTTTTAAAACATAAAACGTATCACTTTTTAAATCATTTTTGGCCAGAATATTTAAATACGGAAATGACAACTGCTGGTGTTTGCTGAGCAAGATTAATTCTGTTCAGCTGGGAGGGGAAAAGAGGAAAGTAAGATATATTTTATCTTTCCAGGATCAAGGTTTCAGAAACCACAATATTTTCTGATCCCTGCACTGAAGCTTTCTACGAAGCTTATAAGAAACAGCATAAACCAACTGGAAACTGTAACATGACATTAACCCAAGTGAGAAGAGCACTGGTTCCTCTGGTCGACTTCACCATTTCCTTGTCCAATCATGCAGCCCACAGGCAGCCCACAGGCAATGCCAACCAAATCTCCAGTCCGCACGGAATCTAATGATCCTGAGACAAGAATGAACCTTAGCAGATTGCACACCAAAATTAAACCATAGTCTTCCACAGATATTGAACATTGGAAATTGTGATAATGAATACACGTTACAAATGGTTAGCAGTTTAATTTTTCTGCTTTGCCGAGGATTCTTTTAGAGAAGAAAATGTTATAGAGACTGAGAACATATCTTGATGGACAGCATTCTCGGAATATGTTCCGAAGTTTGTACAACTCTCCTGACTGGGTAAAACCCAATCCACTGTCACTCTTTACCACACCGAGAAATGTCAAGTTCAGACCTGTTGACCACAGCTGTCTTCATAAAGCGGGAAAACCACAGAAACGAAAACAGAACTGTAGGGTCTGGTCAAGCAAGTGAAGAAAATGGAGCAAAGAGAGAGCCAAAAGATTTGGTCACTTATTTTTGTGTCGGCTAAGCATTGCACTCGGTCTGGCTGGGTCATGAAGTGTTGCATGTACATCGGTTAATGTCCCATACAATTAAGATAATAATACAGACTGAACCACTGTGTCACTGAAACCACAGCTCAAGCAACAAACACGGGGGAGTGGTTATGCTTAACTTATAAGTTTTCCACTTTTAAAGTGCAAACTTCTTTTTGCAAATAAATTATAGCATGGAGCAGAATTCTTGCCTCTTTGTAAGATAGAGTATGCATCTCCCACCTCCCACGCAAACCCCTCCTCCTAGAATTCCTGACAAATAAATAACTATTTACGTAGTTTGGCTCTACCCCTCTGAAATAAATACAGCAAGATTTTAACAGGTCACTGACAGACTGGGCAGATGGTGCCAAAGTTGTAACCTTCCTGACAGTAACACCCAACTGGATGGCACACTGAGATATCAACATCATTAAGCACAATCTCAAAATGGGCTAGAGTATCATTATTGTAACTTGGTATTGAGCGTTGCCTCGGCGAAGCTCATTAATAGCAATCAGACAAGGAATGGCCGAGACATGTGGAGATTTCATTGTTAGCAGGAAGCGGGGACTGATCGCTAACCTTGGGGGAAACTGCCCACAAAGGTTTACCAAGCTCTGAGGTGCAGACTTCCCTTTACCGCCATTGGCTTGAATATGTACAACAGGATCTGCAGGCTTCCAATGACAATTATGTCATCATATAGTGTTAAGTGGTGTATCACAGTGACAAATTCTCATAGAATGCAAACCAGGAGCTGAAACAGCCCGAATTGATCTTCACTTTATATTGCCATTTTTTCAAGAGTGAAATCAAGATTGAGCAACGCACACAAGATTCAGGTACAAATATCAAAAATAAGCTTTGTTTTCCCCTGCAGAGTAGATTACCTTTTATCAGAATGGAGGAATTTGATTTTCTACTACTTTAAAATTTTCAGGTGCAGATTAGAAAGGTTGTTCAGTCATAATTATGAACTTAATTTGCCCTTAAAAACTCACATGTCACAGTCAGCACAATTTTAGGATTTTTATGGCAAGACTAATAGTGTGAAAATGGAGGTTCTCATCAATTCAGTGATTTCTAATCGATTACTGTTGGGAGGACATAGGGGATTGCTGACAGCAACTCCTGGACTTGCACACCCAGCTGCACATGACTGAGTCCCAGAATTGCTGCCAGTTTCAGAGGAGTAATGACAGTAAAAGCTGACAATTTTGCTGTGATTATGGCTGCAAATTCTGTGCCTTAATATTCATTTGTAAGCACGGAGCAGTATCATGAAATGAGGCAGAAATCCAGGATTGGGCTACTGGCTGGTGATGGCTAAAGCTCATTTTATTCCCATAGATATAAAAGTTTCTATTTGGTTAGTTTATGGAATTAATTGTGCAGATTAACTTGTTTGTTACAAAGTTACACAAAATGAAACCTGTTTCCATTGCCAGAAAGGTCAGCAACCGGGCGGTACTGCTGAAAGATAATGGGCAAAAATAAAGCCTGGGGCAGACAGGAGAGTTTTATTTCTGCATCAGTTCTGGAGCAGATTCTGGTAATCTGAAATGCACTATGAGATGCAAGGCAACTTCCTGGTAAATCTTTTCTGAACTCTCTGCAGCTTCATAATATCCTTCCTATTACAGGGCAACCAGAACTGAACACAATATTCCAGAAGAGGCCTCCCTAATGTCCTGAACAATCTCAACATGATGTCCCAACTAAGTTTCCATTGCACTCCAGTAATGAAGCTTCACACATGTAGGTTTGCTCACTAAGCTGGGAGATTTGTTTTCAGACATTTCATCACCATACTAGGTAACACCTTCAGTGAGCCTCCAAGTGAACAAACAGCCCTACCAACCATCAAACCAAAAATCTGGGTCTGCTACGTAGATGACACCTTTGTCATCACAAAACGAAACAAGATAGAACAACACCCTCACAGGCATAAAGTTTACCAAGGAGGAAGAAACTGACAACAAACTCGCATTTCTGGACATCACAGTCGAAAGAAAGGACAACGGAGAACTACAAACCTGCGTATACAGAAAACCGACAAACACTGACCAAATAATTTAACTACACCAGCAACCATCCCAACACACACAAACGAAGCTGTATCAGAACACTATTCCAACGAGACACCACACACTGCAGCACAGACGAACGACACAAAACAGAAGAGAACCACCTTTACAACGTATTCAAGAAGAACGGATACTCAAAAAATACAGTCCGCAGATTCCTCAAGAACAAACCACGACAAGCAGACCAAACACAGCCAGAAACCCTAACCACCTTACCATACATCAAAGAAGTTTCAGAAATGACAGCCAGACTACTAAGACCCCTCGGAATCCTAGTAGCACACAAACCCACCGACACTCTCAAACAAAAACTAACAAACTTAAAAGACCCAGTACAACCCATGGACAAAACTAACGTCATCTATAAAATTCCATGCAAGGACTGCCACAAACACTACGTAGGACAAACAGGAAGAAAGTTAGCCACCAGGATACACAAACACCAGCTAGCCACAAAAAGACATGACCCCCTCTCCCTCATAGCCCTACACACGGATGAAAAAAAACACCATTTCAACTGGGACAACACATCTATCCTGGGACAGGCTAAGCAAAGACATGCCAGAGAATTCATAGAGGCCTGGCACTCCAACCACAACGCCATAAACGAACACACAGATCTAGATACCATCTATCAACCCCATAGAAAATGAACAGGAAATGACATCACCACAAACCCCAGGAACCCCATCCAGGACAAACATATAAATAGAAAGCAGGAGACAACAGTTTCGTTTCATTTGGAGATAGCCACTGATGTTACCTAGCCAGGTAATGAAACATCTGGATATCAAACCTACAGCTCAGCAAGCAAACCTACACCCTGAACATTGGTGGCGTAGCCCACTTTCTATTTATATGTTTGAGTTTCCACTGATGCCATTTCCTGTGGTGACATCATTTCCTATGGTAGTCATTTCCTGTTCTTTATCTCAGGGGTGGAAAATGGGATCCAAGTCAATGTGCTTGTTGATAGAGTTCTGGGTGGCATGCCATGCTTCCAGAAATTCTCATTCCAACCGGAACTCTATCAACAAACACATTGACTTGGATCGCATTAAGCACCCCCTGAGGAAAAGAATAGGACATGACATCACCATTGGACATGACGTCACCACAGGAAATGACATCAAAGGAATCTCATATAACTAGAAAGCGGGTTACACCACCAGTGCTTCATTCGGAGGCTCACTGAAGGTGTTACCTAGGATGGTGATGAAATGTCTGAAAGCGAACTTTCCAGCTCAGCGAGCAAACATACATCCAGAACCTCAACCGGAGCTACAAGTCTTCTCAAAACTCACTAAGCTTCAAACACTATTGTATCAGCTTTGAGAGACTTGACATGGCATAAGTGGAGTGATGGCCTAGTGGTATTATCACTAGACTATTAATCTAGAGATCCAGGGAATGTTCTGGGGACCTGGGTTCAAATCCTGCCATTGCAGATGGTGGAATTTGAATTCAATAAAAATCCAGAATTAAGAGTGTAATGATGACCATAAATCTTTGCTGATTGTCAGAAAAGCTTCACTAATGTGCTTTAGGCAAGGACATTTGCTGTTCTTACTTGGTCTGGTCTACAGGTGACTCCAGACCCATGGCAATGTGGTTGAGCCTTGGGCAATTAGGGATGGGCAAGAAATTGCTGGCTTAGCCAGTGATGCTCACATCATGTGAATGAATTATAAAACAACCTAGGACTGCTTCCTCTGTTGCATAAAACCAATGAGTTCAATTATTCAAGTTAATTCCACAGCACATAATCTTGGTCTTTAACTAAATCCAATTGCTTTTGCTGCTGATTGAGATAAGCATTTATAAAAAATACACTTTAAATCAAATTAAGATTTCAAATCAAGCCACAGGGTGTTTTTTTTTTAAACATTAACACACTTGTCTTTCTCAATTTCTTCGTCAAAATGATTGAAAAGTGTAGTATGGGTAACAGGGATAATTTAGAACATTGGTGCTTGCTTTAAGAAAATGCTGACAGGCAAAAATTGAAAGCAAAGGAAAATTGTTGCAGTCAATTTATCACTGACGTTTAAACTCATGCCCTGCAGTCATCACAATAATTAACTGAGGGATGTTATGTACACAGAAAATGTTCACTATTTCCTTTATTCAAAAATTCCTCTTCAGAGTACTATAAAAAGACAAAAATAAGGGAAAATATAGAATGAAAATGTAAAGCCACTATCTGTTGTATTCCATTTCTGGTTAGGTATCTGATTTACTAAAGCTCATCTGAGACCACATCTTTATATTTTTCTGTATTTTCAATTGTGGACCACTTTAAAAACCAAAAAATTAGGGAAACGGTTGCTGTATGTTTCAAAAGCAAGCTACCAACACTTATTGTAACAAATAGCAGGTCTGGAAGCACCTGTGGAGAAAAATCAGAGTTAACATTTTGCGTTGTGTGACCCTTCCTCAAATACTCACTCTCAGTTATGTTTTGTATTGCTGTTTGTTCAACATGCTGTGAAGGTTAGCTGTAGACAAACTGGCACCCGGGTGTATACAAAGGAATATTTGGCTGGAAACGAGTAACTGATTGGTCTGTAGAGTGGTTACCAGTTGCCAATGACAAAGGCCTTCTGTCTGAAAACATCTATATGATTGGCTCCCAGATACTTGAACAGCTTGTGGTGTGAACAATATGGCCTGTAGCCTTCAAACCTCTCAAGGAGAGATTGGGTCTCTCACTCTACATTACAAAGATGCTAAAGTTTGAAGAAACTACCAGTTTAATTTTCCTCAACATTGTTGTATGCTATGGCTTTTATCCATTAAGTCAGAGACTTCATAATTTGTGAACTAATCACTCTGTGCCTCTTGCAAGAAAATGTATGTACCTGGAGCAAGTTAAAGGCTATTAAACTGCCCTCCCAGTTTCCCTCTCTATAACACCTATGTTTTTTCGTAATTCAGTTTGGATGTATGTGTCAGGGAAGGCTTATAGGAAATTTGAATTTTAATCAGTAGAATTATATATCCACAGCTGATTGATCTTCACCTGTAGCTTAAATCTATTTTTTGGAATAAATACCAATTCTTGTTAAATACAGCAACCTGGATTTCTGTCCGCCAGTGTGTAAAATACACGGAAAGTGGGGAATTTTGTGTAACTTGATAAAATTGTCATCTTTTGCAATGACTCCAACGATTGTGGACATTGATTTTCAGTACAGTTCACTTGTCAGGTCTCATGCACAACATTGAATTCAATCAATTCAATGGGGGCATTGCAACTATTAAGTGCATTTGTGATTTTGTGTTGCACATGAAGCACTCATTATTCTTGGGCACATTGTTTCAGAATGAGAGAAAGTGTCTGTGATTTCTCCAGGCTACAAGAGTTAAAAAAAATTAAAACCAAGACCTGAGGCAACCCAGACAGCTCTCATTCACGTCCACACAACCAAAACAAGCAGCTCCACTGAACCCTGAAAGCAAGGCTCCCATTCGCTTCCAAAGAAATGAGCAATTGTTTTAAACATCCAGTTTTAAAGTCCCAGACTGCTCCACAGGAGATAATTTGCTAATATGTAACTTTAACTCTGATTTCTCTCCACAGATGCTGCCAGACCTGCTGAGCTTTTCCAGCAATTTCTGTTTTTGTTTCTGATTTACAGCATCCACAGTTCTTTTGGTTTTTAATCTCCTAATTGTTCATCTTCTCGCGAAGATTTGGTTATTGCAGGTATCACAACCTTAATTTTCAGAACAGTGTGTAATACCTATATTGTTATAAATAAGAAATCATTTTGTAGTTTAAATTCTTTATGTTATTGAAAAATCACTTTAAAAGTATTCTTTGTCTGTGTGCATTCCTGTGTAAAATATTAAGGATGCAAAGATTTCACTGGAACAGGCAGTATTAATAAAATGTACTACAGGTATATAGTAAATTATTTAAAATATTTATCTCTTCAGACTCACTCTGTTTTATTGCTAAACTCTAAGAACATTGTGAAATGCCACAGGATAATTTATTGGGTAGCTGTCAGTCAAGGTAAAGACAAATAAAACAAAGGATTTTGTCCTAAGTATCAATCTATTACTTGTCACATATTAGAAAGCAGCTCCATTTTCACAAATGACCTGCTTAAGCAATGGATGGGGAGTCAACCATTGACTGTGACACTCGATGGACCATACTCATGCACAATAAAGAACTCCTACTGCCCTGCAGCAACATCTGTGAAACATAAAACACAATGTTGTCAGGCAATGTCCTTCATCAACTAACAGCAAAATGACCTGGGTCATTCATACGTCACCAATTCACAAATTTATATCTAACTTTTGACTTACTAATGCTCACATTTCAAGAATCTGTCATTGTATTTTAAGTCCTCTTTAAATCATGGATAAAAAGTTCATTTATTTTAAATCTGCAACAGATTCACAGCAAATGTAAAAATAGCAGTGTTATTTAATTTGTCACAGTTTGCAGTGAAATCTCCCACATCGAAAAATGGTTAGTAACCTGAAAAGTGATGCAGAAAATCGGCATCTGGTCAGTACAAAGACCAAACATAAATCTCCTTTTGAAATTGAAGAACTCTTATATATTGGGCAGAGCATTCAGTAACATCTGGACTGAATGATCATATTTTAGAAAGAATCCAGCTGGCCACACATAGAGATGTAAAACTGAAGGCTGGAATCAAACTGAAATGCTGTCTATCGTTGCTACCATATTTAACAGCACATTCTAACCATTTGAGAACAGCACAAAACACCAAAAAATAAAGACCATAACACTACATCTTCAGCCCAATGCTGACTTCTAAATGTTGGACATGACAGTATGGCACTAGGCCTGATAACAGTTGTTACTTTTGGCTGTTGCAATATAATTCTATGATCTCAAGACTCAGTTCGCAATGTAGTGGGGGTTGTGTCATACATTTCGAAACATTCAAGACAATTGCAAATAGAAAATGAACAGCACAGCTAACAATGGCACATGGGCAGGAACTTAAGTTAGTTATGCTACTATCCAAGTTTCTATTAACTGCACATTCTTAGCCACTCAGACCATAGGGATGTTTTCTAAAAGGAAGTGACTGAAAGGTTAATATCAATTCTGTGCCATTCAATAGCTCTTTTACAGGAAAATGGATGGAGGTCAAATTATTTTAATGAATTTTTACAGATTGCCCCTGGACATATCGTCAAATCAGCACGTGAAGGTTTTAGAGATAATATGATCAGGAATACAATAAATAAATATATTGACTGCAGAGTACAGGCAATCTGTGATCACACTTGCCATTTGGCATAATGCCTCTATGTCAATGCTTATAGATTTTCAATCTAATATGAAATGCCCACAAGTTCATGTTGTACTTCACACCTGCAGAGTTCCAAAAATGAAAGCAACCTAACAGAGAGTCTACAACAATTGGTTATTAAGGTTGGATTGCAGAGAATATTACTGCATTTTGCTATCCTCTGATGTTCACATTGTACCATAGTGTGTTGCTGTGCAAATAAACCTGTGGATTGAAGATTTTTTTATTCACTTGTGGGAAGTGGATGCTTCTGGTTGGGTCCAGCATTTATTGCCTGACGCTAGTTGCCCTTGAGAAGGTGGGGGTGAGCTGCTTCTTGAACTGCTGCAGTCCACGTGTTGTAGGTAGACCCACAATACCCTAAGGGAGGAAATTCCTGGATCTTCCAATGGCACTAAAGGAATAGCAGTCTGTTTCCAAGTCAGGATGCTGATTTGCATTTGATGATGTTCCCATATATCTGCTGCCCTTGTCCTTCTAGATAGAAGTAGCCATGGACTTGGAAGATGCTGGCTAAGGACATTTAGGGAATGTTTACAGTGCATTTTGTAGACAATACCCACTGCTGTTACTGAGCGTCAGTGATGGAGGAAGTTGATGGTTGTGGATATGTTGCAACTCAAGCAGGCTGCTTTGGTCATTGATGGTGACAAGCTTCTTGAGTGTTGTCTGTTACTCAACTAGTTAGGATACAAATTGTTTTTATGTTTAAAATTTTAAAGCAATGGTTTGCAGCTATCTGCTAATGAAATGAATAAGAACTTTTACAATTACATTAAGCACTGCATTTACAACTGCAGTTACAGAGATTATTGACACACTTTGTGTCTATTTGGAAAGTATACAATTGAGGGTGAAGTTGCCTGGATGCAAAGTAGGGAATATCCTTTTAGCTGCCTGTTATATAGTCCATCTGACATTCAGTCCCTTTGACTCAATGACTCCAAGAATCAGATGTATTGTAATATGGTCAACAAATACAATTCCATCCATTTTACAACTCACCTGCATCTGACACCACCCCCACAAAACCCACTGCGTGAACTGTGTTGTATATTGGGATATCAACTGTTGGGATAGAAATACTGCCCCCAGGCTTCCATTGTAGATATTTTCTAATTATCTTACTTGGAAATGATATTATGTGTCTCTGAAGCAGATGGCCCAGAGCTAGGGACACGGTCACTGAACCACAAGGGCCCAAGCAAAAGGGAATTTCAGCCTGTGATCCAACCATAACATTGTAGCAATGTTAATCAATCTGTTTGGATCTGTTATGATGCGCATCTGGGGAAAATGAGACTTGAACTGGAAGTTTCTGGCTCAGAGATATGGACACTACCACAAGGACTCTTAATTTATAATCAACCTGCTCAGATTTCATAACTCATCACTGGAGCAGGTGGGGCTTGAACTTGGGACTCCTGGCTCTAAGGTAGGAACACTACTGCATTGCTAGAAGAGACCTCATTCCTCTATTCTATCCTAGGTTGAAGGATCTCTCCAGTAAGCAGTGGTACAGCATAAACAATGACTGGGTATTAGTGAGAAGAGGCACTTGTTTTAACAATAAGATGTAGTTTATTGCAAGTTAACAGTTGGTACAAGTGATATTGACTGGTTCAGCGTAATTACTCGGAATATCAGGAGCCAGAGATCAAGCAACTGTCTCAGTGGAGACCTTCTGCTAAACTGCCTCTTTTCCGCTGAATGATCGTGTGACATCATCACTGGGGTAGAACTTAAAGCAGCTACAACTTGAACTCATCCAGCACGGTTACCTTATCCAACAGCTTGGAATTTTGTGTAACCACATGCAGCCTACAGACTGAGGTAGGCTTACATAGTCTCCAACAGTGAAAGGTTGAAGCACATGAGCTATAATAAGGAGAAGAGCAAAGTGCCGTCCTTTAGGGACTATTTGTATAGTACAGTCATTCATCAGTATTTATTACTATTTGTTTTGCAGGAGCAGTGACAAGTCCCAAAGTGATTCTTCGAAAAAAAAACCTTTTACAAAGAGCACTGGATCACATGAGCTGAAAAACTATCTACTTTATAAGAAACAGGAATCTTGCTTAGTTCCCACAAATAGCAATGCTTCCTTTGGATGCTGAAAATGAGTGAAAGAGCCCAATTTACATCATGCTCAATTAAAGGAATGCAATAGAACAGATCCAATGAGAATTCTGTTCAGAACCCAATTTCATTTGTTATTGATAGTTCGCTGAAACACTTTGCTCATCTGCACCCTCAGCAGCCCTTTGTCAACATATCAGGAAACACAAATAATCCAAGTTCAGGAATAATTGCCTTGCAATTATTTTTGTCTCTGTGTGCGGCATGATTATGGTTTACAGCAACAGTGAATGAGCAACAATGACAACCAACATGAACTATTCATACAGTCCTACCTTGAAGCCCCACTAGAATGGAATACATTTTAAAATGGGATGCCTTTTTAAAGCTGTATTCATTGTAATTTCCATACAACCATAATTAGCTAAATATATTTTGTAAATATATTCATTGTCATCCCTCTCTCCGAGTTCAGCTTTTTAAACTGCTAGTCAGAAAGATGATCTTAGAGAATCCAATTTGTGTCAGAGGAACTCATTTCTGCACCGTGACATTAGATAACAAATTACAATAGAATCATGGAAATGATTCAGCCATCTTGTCCATGCCGACCCAAAGACACACAGATGCCTTTTCTAATCCCATCTGCCAGCTCATAGCCCTGCAGTTTACAGCATTGAAGGTGCAGCTCCAGGTACTTTTTATAAGAGTTTAAAGTCTCTGCCTTCACCACCAACTCAGGCAGCAAATTCCAGAGTCTCACCATCGTGTTAAAAAGGTTTTCCCTCACATCCCCTGCAATCATTCTGCTATTGAGCTTGAATCTATGACCCCTGGCTTTTGAGCTCTCAGTGAAGGGAAACTGGTTCCTCCTGTCTGCTCTCTCTCTACCCCACACCGTTTTGTATACTTCAATCATGTCACCCTCTGCCTTCTCTGTTCCAAGATCCCCACCTTTCCAATCTCTCCTTGTAGCTACAATTCTCCAGCCCTGGCAACATTCCAGATATCTTCTCTGCCCTCTCTGCAGAATATTTCCAACCTTCCTGGAATATGGTGACTAGAACTGCATGCACTATGCTAGTTATGGCCTCGCTGTGTGTAATACAGTTTCATCATTATATCCCAACTTTTGCATTCCATACCTCTGCCAATGAATTCAGTGTAGTGCTGGAAAAGCACAGCAGGTCAGGCTGCATCCCGATGAAGGGCTTATGCCCGAAACGTTGATCCTCCTGCTCCTCAGATGCTGCCTGACCTACTGTGCTTTTCCAGTATCACACTCTCGACTCTGATCTCCAGCAACTGCAGTCCTCACTTTCCCTTCTGCCAATGAAGGACAGTATTCCATTTGCCTCCTTTCCAACCGTGTCTACCCATATTGCTACACTTAGGGGCCTGTGCATTTGTACACCAAGATCTGTCACTTCATCTCCACCTCTCAGTTTATCCCCATTTATTGTGTATTCCCTTTTGCTATTTGACCTCCCTACATGCATTACCTCACACTTATCAGAGTTGAACTCTGACATTTTCCCTCTGACTCCACCAAACCATCAATATCATTTTGGAGCTTACAGCTATCCTCTACGCTATCTCCTACGTGGCCAATTTATAAGTCTCTGTAAATTTCCCAGTTATGCTTCCATGTTCAAGTCCAAACCATTAATGCATAAAACAAACAGCAAGATCCCAACCACAGAGCCCTGCAGAACACCACTTGCAACAATTTTCCAATTGCAAGGACACCAAGTGAACTTTAGATCCAATGTGACACATTACCCTGTATCCCATGGGCTTTTACTTATTTGACCAGTCTCCTGTTTGGGACCTTGACAAATGACCAACTACAATCCATGTAGACAACATCCAATGCAGTACCCATCAATCCTACTTGTCACTTCCTCAAAGAATTCAATCAAATTTGCAAGGAATCACCTTCCCTTAGCAAAGCCATGCTGACTATCCCTGACCAGTCCATATCTTTCTAAGTGACAGTGTATCCTGTCTCTCAGGATTGATTCTAACCATTTGCCCACCACCAAAATAAATCTAACTGGCCTATAATTGTTCCAATGATACAGTTCAATGCCTTGTTCAAAGATCAATGCAGATAAGAACAGTGGTTTTGGTTTATTTTCATTCATTAACAAAGGTTTTAACAGTTCATTCAGAAATGCCAATTGAAGATCACTTTATCAAATATGGGTGCTAAACTTGACTTTGCCTGTTTAAAAACTGTACTGCCTCCTCTCACAATCTTTTAATTTAGCTGAAGTAATTTTCAAAGTGTACCATCGTCACCCTGTTCATTACCTCATTCACTGCAATGCAAAGAGAGAAGCACTTGCTTCTCTAGATTTTGTTGATAGCGAGAACGAAGCAACTAAATCTCTGGCAGTATTGCCATTAGGAAAAAAAGAGAGCTGTAAGGAGAATTAATATTTAATTGAAATTCATGTTGAGTTTTCACAGGGAGAGTAAACAAAGATTATTTCATCGAGACACAGGACTGAGTGGTCATTAATTTAAAATTGTTACTGAAGGAGGCAAGATTAAAGTTGGTTGAAATTTCTTTACCTTTCTTCAAAGGCTAAACCATATGAGCATACAAAACAGAAGCAGAAGTAGACCATTTGGCCCATCAAGTCAGCCTAGCCATTTGGTGAGATCATGGCTGGTCTGTTTGTGTTTCAAATTCCACATTCCCATCCAACTCGATAGCCTTCCATCCCTAGCTAACAACAATATATCTACCTCTACCTTTCATCCCCTAACTAACAACAATATATCTGCCTCTACCTACCATCCCCCAGCTAGCAACAATATATTCACCCCTACCTTCCATCCCCTAGCTAGCAACAATATAATCACCTCTACCTTCCATCCCCCAGCTAGCAACAGTATATTCACCTCTACCTTCCATCCCCCAGCTAACAATATATTCACCCCTACCTTCCATCCCCCAGCTAGCAACAATATAATCACCTCTACCTTCCATCCTCCAGCTAGCAACAATATATCTACCTCTACCTACCATCCCCTAGTTAACAGCAATATATCTGCCTCTACCTACCATCCCCTAGCTAACAATATATCTACCTTTACCTTCCATCCCCCAGCTAGCAACAATATATTCACCTCTACCTACCATCCCCTAGCTAACAATATATCTGCCTCTACCTACCATCCCCTAGCTAACAATATATCTGCCTCTACCTACCATCTCCCAGCTAACCACAATATATCTACCTCTACCTTCCATCCCCCACCTAGCAACAATATATCTACCTCTGTCTTAAAAATATTTAATGATATTCCTCCACCATCTTGTGGGAAAAAGAGTTTGAAAGTTCACATAGCCCTGAGAGAAAAAAAATTCCTTCTTATCTCTATCCTGAAAGGACGATCCCTAATTTTAATACAGAATATAGTTTTGGATGGATCCACAGAAGAAATAATTATTTCTACATCCACCTTGTCAAGTCCAGCCAGGACCTCATGCAATTCAAAACTCAACTCAGGTCAATAGATGTGAAGCTGGTAAAGCACAGTAGCTCAAACAGCATCCAAGGAGCAGGAAAGTTAGTGTTTTGGGCTGAATCTCCACCCAAAATGTTGACTTTCCTGCTCCTTGGATGCAGTCTGACCTGCTGTGCTTTTCCAGCTTCACATCTATTGACTCTGGCTTCCAGCATCTGTCTCCTAGCTGTTTAACTCAGATGTCAAACATGTAACCCCTATCTGAACCACCATTTATATCCTTCCTTAAATGAGACAAAAACTATACACAGCATTCAAGATGTGGCCTTACCAATGTCTTCTATAACTGAAGTATAACATCCTAACTTTTGTGTTCAATTCCTCACATAATAAAACCTAGCATCTCTGTAGCCTTCTTGGTTATATGTTCATCAACAGATTCTTAATTCCAGATTTTTGTTTTAATTGAATGCATTTCCATCATCTGCAGTGATGGGATTTGAACCAAGGTCCCAGAACATTAGTTCAGTTTCTAGGTTAATAGTCTAATGATAACACCACCAGGCCATTGCCTCCCTGAGCAAAGTTGGCTGGACAGCACCTTTCAAATACATGTGCACTTCCAATGACCACTGCCATTTAGAAGGACAAGGGTGGAAGATACAAGGGAACACCACCATCTGTAACTTCCCTGACAAGCCCCTCATTACCCTGACATGGAAATATCTCTGATACGCAGATTGGGAGAGTAGCAGAAAACATAGGGGACTGTCAAAGAATACAGGAGAATATAGATAAACTGGAGAGTTGGGTGGAGAAGTGGCAGATGGAGTTCAATCCAGGCAAATGTGAGGTGATGCATTTTGGAAGGTTTAATTCTAGAGTGAACTATATTGTAAACGGAAGAGCCTTGGGAAAAGTTGATGAGCAGAGAGATCTGGGAGTTCAGGTCCATTGTACACTGAAGGTGGCGGCACAGGTGGGTAGAATGGTCAAGAGGCATATAGTATGCTTGCCTTCATCGGATGGGGTATTGAGTATAAGAGCTGGCAGATCATGTTAAAATTGTACAAGACTTTGGTTCGGCCGCATTTAGAAAATTGTGTACAGTTCTGGTCGCCACATTACCAAAAGGATGTGGACACTTTGGAGAGGGTGTAGAGAAGGTTTACGAGGATGTTGCCTGGTATGGAAGGTGCTGGCTATGAAAAGAAGTTGAGTAGGTTAGGATTGTTTTCATTAGAAAGAAGGAGATTGAGGTTTACAAAATCATGAAGGATATAGACAGGGTGGATAGAGATAAGCTTTTTCCCAGGGCGAAGGATTCAATAATGGGAGGTCATGCGTTCAAGGTGAAAGGTGAAAAATTTAAGGGGGATACACGTGGAAAGTACTTTACATAGAGGGTGGTAGGTGCCTGGAATGCATTGCCAGCAGAGGTAGTAGAGGCAGGCAAAGTAGATTCATTTAAAGTATGTCTGGACAGATGCACGAGTAGGTGGGGAGCAGAGGGATACAGATCTTTAGGAATTGGGCAATAGATTTAGACAGTGGACTTGGATAAGCACAGGCTTGGAGGGCAGAAGGGCCTGTTCCTACTCTGTAAATTTTCTTTGTTCTTTGTTCTATATCATCCTTCCTTCACTGTTACAGGATTAAAATGCTGGAACTTCCTCCCTAAGGACATTGAGGGTCAACCTACATGTGGACTGCACCAGTTCAAGAAGGTAGCTCACCATCACCTTCTCAAGGGGCACTAGAGATGGGCAATAAATGCTGGCCCAGCTAGCAATGCCCACATCCCAAGAGTGAATAAAAAAGAATAGTATGCCAAGGTCCTTTAACATTCAAAAGGTAAGAATGTAAAGCTTGAACTCAGTGAACTGGTTTCGGTCTATAATTTTACCCATTGGTTAAAATACCTGATGAAATTTCACTCACGTGAAATGTTAACTTTGTCTTTCTCTCCTGCCAAACCTGCTGAGTATTTCATGCACTTTCTGTTTTTATTTCAGATTTCTGTCTTCCACAGTATTTTTCTTTAGGTGATCAATATTCAGTAGTTGTTTCTGGCAGGCACTCCTGAGTGTTGAGTAAGGAGATAGAAAGTGGGGCGCAGAGGGCAGACAATGGCATTAAAGAGGTAATGGACTGGTGATTACATAACTGCTCCTGCCCAGTCTCCAACAGGTAAGGCTGTTAATATTCAGGCATTTGATGAGCTGTTTTCTCATTCCTGACTCCTCTTTTGTGTTCCAAGAAAGCCCATTTGCATAAAATACTGAAATGTTAGATTTGGGCAACATGAGATTGTGGAGATATTCAATTCTAATGATAGAGCCAAGAAGACTGGGTGGATAAACTATGGCAAATGCAGGGTTGTATGGATAGGGTGGGGTGATGGGATGCTTTGCGGAGGGTCAGTGCGGACTCAATGGGCCGAATGGCTTGCATCAACACTGTAGGCACTCTATGATCCTATAATTCTATAAATTGTATCTTCACAAAAACGTAAAGGAAGTTAAAAAGTGACATGTGTAACATGGAATATGGGAAAGATTGTGTTAATGTCTTCCTGTCTTTTATTTTACTGTAGTTTGCCTTTTAAGTGGAGAAATAAAATCAATAATTAAAACCCAAACACACGTAAAAAGACCATTTCTTTTTCAATTATTGCTTCTGACCTTCAGCTGTGTTTGATGTCAATCAATCCTTCATTTACTTTGTCTCATAAGAAATAGCCTTGCAAATAAATGACTGATTCAATTGTGTGAAAATAAAAGGGCTGATACAGTTGTAGTTGATTAACTCAACCACAGGACGGGAGATAGAATGCAGAGGTAACGAATGGAGTTCCTTCGAGGCTTTATTTGAATTGTCAAACCACAGTCATAAATAATTGTTTGGATGCTTTGGCTCCCTAAATGCGTGTTTCCATGTTTTCTTATCCCAAAGCTATTTATCCACTGGCTGCTTTTGACATTCAATCTTTGAAAGTGCGAGCTGATTTTGAATAGAGCAAGGCAAGAAAGGTCTGAGCAGGTCTGCTGCAGGGAGACCAGCCATACAAAGTTGGAATGCGTGCAAGGTTGTTCCTGCATTTGCTTGGACATTTCTACTGTTCTTCCAAGCACTGTGTAAGCTAACAGCAAATGTTCTTGTGACTCAAATGAGATCAGGAACGAGTGACTCCTGCGTCAAGACTGGCCATTGGAAAGCTTGGTGGCTTGTAGGCATCAAAACCTGATTCCATTTCACTTTCTCCAGCTCAAGAGATACAAGGAGAAGAAGTATATTGGAATGGCTTTCCAAAATAAACTTCGGACATCCCAAAGAACTTCACAGCTGCAGAGTTGCCATCTATATGGAAGCAATTTCAATACTTACAAAATCATGGAAAATTGTCTATACAACAGTGTCACTTAGTCCTGAGGTGCATCTGACACAAGAAGCAAATGCATTTGTAGGAACAGAAAAGCAATAATGTTGAAAAACAGGCAGCACGTTGCAGGACCAAAGCTGCATTGTGAAGAGTACATTTCTTACTACAATATGTACCCAGCTAATCCCTGCATTGACAGCTTCTAACAACAGATGTACACAAGATAACAAGTTAGCAGCTAACCCTAAACCAGCCAACATGTAACCTCCCCCCAATCCCATGGAGAGGACCCTGTCACATTTGTAAAATGAGCTACTGAAGAAATAAAATTAGAAGTTCCCTTTTGTTTATGTGGTACATATGGTAGCATTAAGTTGTAATATTACAGTCACCATAAGCCATATACTCTTATTTTGAGGTCCAATCTCTGCCTCTCCAAAAAGTACTGAAGCTACAAAGGTATAGAAATTATCCAAAGCAACTTTTGTGCAGAGAGAAATGTCAAGCTATTATTCAGAGACCAGCTACTGTGCATCCTTGAATAATTATACAAAGCTGTTTTTTAACCTATACCCAGTTCATGTCCAGATTGACACAAGGGTCAGGGTCATTCCTGGGTATGGGTCACCGTCAGGTCAGAGGTCTGCCAACCTGGACACCCCTCCATACAGATCATCCTGTATTCATCATGGAGCGAGTGGCAAATTCACTGTTTGGCCATTGGATATATTAATCATCACAATATTCACTCACCTACAAGGCCACAAAATAGCCAGACAATGACATCACAGTTTGCTTTAGGTGAGTTCTCCATACGCTTACAGATTTCACAGATCTGATATCCTAGGAACAGGAGTAGGCTATTCAGCCCCTTGAGCCTGTTCTGCCATTGAATGAGATCATGGCTGCTCTGTGGCCCATCTCCATATAGCTGCCTTTGGCCCATATCCCTAAGACCTTTGCTTAACAAAAAATTATCAATCTCAGATTAAATCTAACAACTGACTCAGTATCCATGGCCGTTTCTGGAAGAGAGTTCCTAACCTCTCCCACCCTGTGTGTGTAGAAGTGCTCCCTAACATCTCTCCTGAACAGTCTGACCCTGATTCTCAGACAATGCCTCCTGGTTCTAGAATCCCCAACCAGAGTAAATAGTTTATCTTTATCTACACTGTCTCTTCCTGTTAACATTTTGAAGGCTTCGATCAGATCACCTCATAGCCTTCTAAATTCCAGAGAAAACAGGCCTCATTTGTATAACCTCTCCTCATAACTTAACCTACAGAGTGCAGGTATCATTCCTGTAAACTTACATTGTACTCCCTCCAAAGCTAACCTATCCTTCCTGAGGGGTGGTGCCCAGATCTACTTCCAGTGCTCCCAGTAGGGTTTTGTTTAACTCCAGCATAAACTCTCCATCCTTATACTCCAGTCCTCTGCAGACAAAGGCCAGCATTTCATGAGCTTTCTTCATTATTTTCTATACCTGCTGTCGATCACTTTCTCTCCACTGCTACAGCAGGGATCCAGGCATCATTCACAAGAGCTCTTCACAATTGATCAGTACGGTTTTGGACAGGGATGAGACAGAACTGTAAATCCTGTTTCCATTCTTAACTCTCCTTCATCAATTAAAGGAAAGTGAGGAGCTGCAGATGCTGGAGAGTCAAAGTCGAAAAGTGTGGTGCTGGAGAAGCACAGTAGGTCAGGCAGGATCCAAGGAGCAGGAGAATCGACATTTCGAGCACAAGCCCTTCGTCATTCCTGATAAAGGGTTTTTATCCAGAACATCGATTGTCCTGCTCCTTGGATGCTGCCTGACCTGCTGTGTTTTTTCCAGCAACACACTTTTCATCTCTTCTTAATCAAGCTCGGCACGATGGCACAGCGCCAGAGACCCGGGTTCAATTCCCGCCTCAGGCGACTGACTGTGTGGAGTTTGCACGTTCTCCCCGTGTCTGTGTGGGTTTGCTCCGGTTTCCTCCCACAGTCCACAGATGTGCAGGTCAGGTGAATTGGCCATGCTAAATTGCCCATAGTTTAGGTAAGGGGTAGATGTAGATGTAGGGGTATGGGTGGGTTACGCTTCGGCGGGGCGATGTGGACTTGTTGGGCCGAAGGGCCTGTTTCCACACTGTAAGTAATCTAGTCTGTTCAAAAAGGAAGAAATGCTTATTTCTTAACTTTCAGTATGAGGCCAAACTGAACAACCAGCAGCAAGACAACTATTTATTCATGCAATCACCTCGAAAATCTAATGCTATTGCACTCGCTCAGACACAGACACACATACACAGACAGACACACACACACAGACAGACACACATACACACACACACACAGACGCACGTACACACAGACACACACATACCACAGACGCACACACAGACACACATACACATGCACAGACACACACACAGACACACACATACCACAGACACACATACACACAGACACACACACACATGCACACATGCACGTACACACAGACACACACACTCATACATATAGACACACATACACACAGACACATGCACACCAAATTTCCAGTTAAAAAAAGAAAGTGTAATTTTAACAAGCTATAAAGAAAGGAAATTATTAATAATTAACAAAAAACATGACCAGGCCTGGTGAAGAAGAGATCTTTTACCCTGAAGTGTTGTTAGGTGAATTTAATAGCCAAAGCCAATTTATGTAGTTGGAGGATTCTCTTGAAGAGGTTGACTTTCTGCAAGTAACCAAGTCAGTTATTGTGATGTCAATACCATGAGTTGGGTTTTCATGGACTTGAGTAGGAGCAACTGTGGAGAACTTCCCCCACTGCAGCCTCCAGGTCTGTGGTTACAAATGTTAATGTTGCTACTCTGCAGTTGATGATATATGTTTTTAGATACCATTCAAAGCTTTTTATTAAAAGGGGGTCTGATTTATGCCGTCCGTCATAATCCCCTTCCAAATATGGTGTTGGGCTTAAGTGTTTTGCTACAATCTGGGTCTTTACATGCTGACCTTTGCCCTGGGTGTCTGAGATAAACGCTATCTTTTCTTCAAACATTCAAGACAGGAAACATCTTGTGATGTTTTCAAAAGATGAGAATAGACTCTTGGTGATTTCAATGAATCTCATCAATCTGAAATGTTTCTCTTGAAGGATGCTGCCTGACATGCTGTGTTTTCCAGTTGGTTTAATTGTAATTTCAGATATCCAGGACTAGAGATATTTAGCTTTAGTTTTGACAACCCTTGGTCTGGAAGGTGGCCTTTTGCCCTTTAAAGACAGATCAAGGTAGGTGACACCTCAGCTGCCATCTTTCGTAGACTTTTTTTGTCCAAGTTTTAAAAAAAGTGGTTCTAGAAGATTCCAAACCAATTGCAGTTTTTTATAAATAAGTTATGGAAGGACATGTCTCCATGACGATGCAAGCATCCTATTTGACTATCTCTCATAGATCAGCAGGTAGTCACTGTCACTGGGAGCTCTCCATCTGAAAGGTGCACAAAGGCAGGAGCCAACTTCTCACAGAACAGTCAAAACTACCACCCACACCCCTGCATCCAGGGTCACCTCCATAGGTCCTACCTTCCTGCTCATTTAAATGGGTATCCACTTGTGCTGATGCGACTGACAGTGTATTGTGGTGACTCACTCCATTCTGTGATTCTCCACAGAGCAGACTGGAGTTATTCACGAATGCAAGCTGCTTCACAAACCCACACAAACAAAGGTCAGGCTAAAGGCTGAACACTTGTCTTAGTGCCTGTCATTCCAGATGACGCCCTAGCTCATGCAGATATTCAATTACAGCTTGTCAGGCAAACTCCAGGGATGATGGCAAGCACCAGGATTAGGGGCCATGGGTGAGCACTTGCTAAGTTTCATTAATTAACATTTATGGTCAAATTATGAGCACATTCACGGCCAATGTCTGCTTTGCTCATAAGGACCGAACTTTACACAGATGGCCTTCAGCAGATGTTAAGTCCCTAAATGACATATTTACAGGGTTTACTCATACAAAGGAATGGAGCCCACTGTTTTAATTGCAGAAGCAAGGTCTTTGGTACAAAAACAGGCCCAACATATACTAACTACCAGCTCGAGTGGCTGTGTACGGTTAGACACATGTAAAATCTAACCAAATGTTAAATGAGCTTATATAATTGAAGGATTATAAATCAATTTTAGCTGATCCTGAAAGATCATTTATTAATACAAGAAAGACTTGACAAACTCAAATAATAACACACAATTATCATCATTTCCCTATTTTACCTTCCTGGTAATATACTTTTGGTATCACTTGTATGCATATATGGAAATATTACTGATAGTGTATTATATTTTACACAAGCGACTCACAATATTTCCACTGAAGATGCTCTTTAAATCCCCAAAGACCAAAGCACCAGAGTATGAGAATATAGTACATTCGAAACACGCATTGCTTTGCACGCAAGATATTTTTTCATTCCAGGAGACTTGCGCTTACAATGAAACACTATCCTCAGCAAAAGATGTAGAAATCATTACTGATCTCTCAAATGCCCACTCCCAATTTGTCTGTTTATGTATCAGGAATGATTGGTGGGATATTGAAATTCACAGGCTAGAGATCCACTTTCCCTGGGTCATAGGTCATCTCTTGTAAGCTACATGGAATTGTGATAGTTGGAATTCAATGACATATGTATAATCAATACAAAAACACTTTCATAGAATCCTTACAGCATAGAATCAGGCTGTTGGCACATCGAGTCATAGAGTCATAGAGATGTACAGCATGGAAACAGACCCTTCGGTCCAACTCGTTCATGCCGACCAGGTATCGCAACCCAATCTAGTCCCACCTGCCAGCATTCAGCCCGTATCCCTCCAAACCCTTCCTATTCATATACCCATCCAGATGCATTTTAAATGTTGCAATTGTACCAGCCTCCACCACTTCCTCTGACAGTCCATTCCACTCATGCACCACCCTCTGTGTGAAAAAGTTGCCCCTTAGGTCTCTTTTATATTTTTCCCCTCACCCTAAACCTATGTCCTCTAGTCTTGGACTCCCCCACCTCAGGGAAAAAACCTTGTGTATTTACCCTAACCATGCTCCTCATGATTTTATAAACCTCTATAAGGTCACCCCTCAGCCTCTGACGCTCTAGGGAAAACAGCCCCAGCCTGTTCAACATCTCCGTTTAGCTCAAATCCTCTAACCCTGGCGACATCCTTGTAAACCTTTTCAAGTTTCACAACATCCTTCTGATAGGAAGAAGACTAAAATCGCACACAATATTCCAACAGTGGCCTAACCAAGGTCCTGTACAGCCACAACATGACCTCCCAACTCCTGTACTCAATACTCTGACCAATAAAGGAAAGCATACCAAATGCCTTCTTCACTATCCTATCTACCTGTGACTCCACTTTCAAGGAGCAAGAACCTGCTCTCCAAAATCTCTGTTTAGCAACACTCCCTAGGACCTTACCATTAAGTGTATAAGTCCTGCTAAGATTTGCTTTCCCAAAGTGCAGCACCTCGCATTTATCTGAATTAAACTCCATCTGCCACTTCTCAGCCCATTGGCCCATCTGATCAAGATCCCAGTGTAATCTGAGGTAACCTTTTTTGCTGTCCACTGCACCTCCAATTTTGGTGTCATCAGCAAACTTACTAACTGTACCTCTTATGCTCACATCCAAATCATTTATGTAAATGATGAAAAGTAGTGGATCCACCACCGATCCTTGTGGCACTCCACTGGTCACAGGACTCCAGTCTGAAAAACAACCCACTACCCCCTCTGTCTTCTACCTTTGAGCCAGGTCTGTATCCAAATGGCTAGTTCTCCTTGTGTTTCATGAGATCTAACCTTGCTAACCAGTCTCCCATGGGGAACCTTGTTGAATGCCTTACTGAAATCCATATAGATCACAGCTACTGCTCTGTCGTCTCAATCCTCTTTTTTACTTCTTCGAAAAACTCAATCAAGTTTGAGAGACATGATTTCCCATGCACAAAGCCATGTTGACTATCCCTAATTAGTCCTTGCCTTTCCAAATATATGTACATCCTGTGCCTCAGGATTCTTTCCAATAACTTGCCCACCACCAATGTCAGGCTCACCGGTCTATAGTTCCCGGGCTTGTCCTTACCACCCTTCTTCAACAGTGGCACCACATTAGCCAACCTACAGTTTTCTGGCACCTCACATATGACTATCGATGATACAAATATCTCAGCAAGGGGCCCAGCAATCACCTCCCTAGCTTTCCACATAGTTCTCGGATACACCTGATCAGGTCCTGGGGATTTATCCACTTTTATGCATTTCAAGACATCCAGCACTTCCTCCTCTGTAATATGGACATTTTTCAAGATGTCACTATCTATTTCCCCATATTCTATATCTTCCATATCCTTTTCCACAGTTAACACTGATGCAACATACTTGTTTAGTATCTCTCCTATCTCCTGCGGCTCCACACAAAGGCTGCCTTGCTGATCTTTGAGGGACCGTATTCTCTCCCTAGTTACCTTTTTGTCCTTAATGTATTTGTAAAAACCCTTTGGATTCTCCTTAACTCTATTTGCCAATTTCATGCCCCCTTTTTGCCCTCCTGATTTCCCACTTAAGTATATATCCACACCAGCCCTTCAAGGTGCATCCCACCATGACCCACACCTCTCTGCATTTCCCATTTTTGTGCAAAGGAGTGACTCAGTGGTTAGTACTGCTACCTCACAGTATCAGGGATGTGGGTTTGATTCCACCCTCAGGCGAATGTCTGTGTAGAATTTGCATGTTCTCCCCATCTTTGCATGAGTTTCCTCTGGATGCTCCGGTTTCCCCTCACATGCCAAAGATGGGCAAATTAGGTGAATGGCCATTGGAAATTCAGGATAGGTTGGGGGTGTAGAATGCTCTTTGGAGGGTCAGTGTGGAGTGAATGGCCTCCTTCCAACCTGTAGGAATTCTATGATTCTTAGAAATCATGTCTCACATATTTGAGTGAGTTTTATGAAGAGGTGGCAAAGAAGATACATTAAGGCAGAGCAGTAGATGTTGTCTACATGGACTTTAGCAAGGCTTTCGACAAGTCCCCGCATAGTTGACTGGTTAGTAGGGTTAAAATCATAGAATCTACTCCATCCCTGTAACTCTACATTGCCTATCGCTAATCCACCTAACTTACACATCCTGGACACTATGGGAAATTTCCCATGTCCAATCCACCCTAATCTGCACATCTTTGGACTCCCAGTAAAAACCCACCCAGACACGGGGACAATGTGTAAACTCCACATAGACCCAGTGGGTGGAATTTGAACATAGCACCAGGTCCCTGGCACTATGAGGCAGCAATGCTAACCACTGAGCCACCATATAACACATTGCTACAAAAATAACAGGTAGACTTTATACATTAAGTAACCAGAAGCACACAGAAATCCTAGATATACCAAGAGGACTATTTTCATGATTTGAAAGTGAACGCCTTACGCATTTGTCTTGCATGGTCATTTCAATTACTCTGTCAATGGAGCTGGTCAAAAATGACATTGATATTCCAACTGAAATATCCCAGTTTGAAATGTTTTAGTGGATGTAATTTAAATGGTAATGACTAAACATTTTTCATATGCCAACCACCTTATGTCAACATGACTCACATCTTCACAAAGCATTCAGAAAATGGAAAGTGCAGCAAGATGATGTAGAGAAAATAAATAATCCTATTGAAGATAAAAAAAAGACACTGTGCAATGAAAATTCAGGAGGTAATCAGGTTCAGATTGTGACCTGGATACATTTACAGAAATAAAGCATAACGTGGGATTGTTCACAAAGAGTGGAAAGTTACAAATAACACAATCCTAGTTATTAAATTCACTTTATGGATATAGAAAGGGAACAAGGTGCAGGGTATTGAATCAAACCCAAATGCTATATCTGATGTGAGAGACAGGTGCAGCGACATATCAGACTGAAGAAAGGGGAAGAATACATTATACTCAGTTTGAGGAATAGAAACCTAGAGATACTCCGTTGTAAAGTCAGATTGGTTAGTATTAAACTGGAAGCAAATCCAGAAAATCAGAGTGTAGACATATAAGCGAAAAGCAGGAGAAGGCCATTCAGCCCCTCAAGCTTGCTCCAACATTGAATAAGGTCGTGACTGATCTGACTATAAATAATTCCTGCCTATCCCAGCTAGCATTTCACCAAACTTGCCTCTCCATTTCACAAGAACCCATTCACCTCTACCTCAAAAATATGTAAGGATTCACCTTCTACTGTAGTTTCAGGGACAGAGTTCCAAAGTCTCAGGACGAAAAGAAAATTGCTTTTTCTCTGCCTTGAATGGGTGATCCCTTATTTTCAAACAGTCCCCCCACCCTTACGCCACAGATTTTTGGTTCTTTCAGAAGAGGAATTATTCTCTCCACATTCCTCTCTATTGAGACCCCCTCTTCATAAATTTACCTTCACTTCCACACACATCCTCTACTGTATCCATTGCACATGATGTGGTTTCCTCCACATGGGAGAGACAGGACACCTCCTTGCAGATCATTTCAGAGAACATCACTGGGACATCCGCACCAACTAACCCCACTCCCTTGTGGCTAAACACTTTAACTCCCCGTCCCACTCAGCCAAGGACATGCAGATCCTGGGCTGCCTCCATCACCAAACCCTAACCACCCGACGCCCTGGAGGAAGGACACCTCATCTTCCGCCTTGGGACCCTCCAACGGATCAATGTGGATTTCACCAGTTACCCCATCTCCCCTCCACCCCAACTTTATCCCATTCCCACCCTTGAAACTTGACACCACACTCTTGAATGGTCCTAACGATACCTCTTCCTTCACACCTATCTGTTCGGCCATCCTCTCTGACCTATCACCTTCGCGCACCCCCCCCCCCCCCTCCACCTTCATCACCCTATCGCATTTCCAGCCACCTCCCACCCCAACCCCAACCCCTCTCATTTATCTCTCAGCACCCCCTCAGCCCACAAGCCTAATTCCTGATGAAGGGCTTATGCCCGAAACATCGATTCTCCTGCTCCTCGGATGCTGCCTGACCTGCTGTGCTTTTCCAGCACTACACTCTTCCACTCTGATCTCCAGCATCTGCAATCCTCACTTTCTCCCAGCAGTTTATACATTTAGATCAAATTCAATCACAATGGGAATGTAATGGCAATGTCATTAGGGTAGTAACTAAGACCCCCAACCTAATGTTCTTGTGATATTGGTTCAAATCCCACTATGGAAGATGGTTAAATTTAATAAATATCTGAATTTTTTTTAAAAACTAGCATTCATGTAACCAGTGCCTGCTGTCATAAAAGCCTTTTTTTTAAAGAAAGGAAACCTGCCATCCTTTCCTGGTCTGACCTACATATGACTCCAAACCCACAGCAATGTGTTTGGCTCCAAACAGCTTTCTGAGATGAGCCAGGACACTGGCTTCACCAGTGAGGTCCACATTCCATGAGCAAATTAAAAGAATCACGTTGTCTCTTACTGAATCCTAAATTCCAACATTTATGAACCGAGCATATCCAACAGTTTCTCATAAAACATCAGGCCATTCTAGGTATTCATTGAGTAAAACTTCTCTGAACTGTCACCAATTATTTTATATCCTTCCATAAATAAGGAGACTCGTAGGGGGTACTTAGTTGGCTGGATAGCTGGTCTGTGATAACACCAGTGTGGATTCAATTCCTACAGCAGCTGAGGGCACCACGAAGAGTTCCTCTATCTCAATCTCTCCCCTTGTCTGAGGCGTGGTAACCCACAGTTAAACTATCCCCAGTCATCTCTGCCCACTTACTACCATTTACTGCTCACAGTGTTCCAGATGTGGTCTCACCAATAGACATTCAACACAAGTGCAAGCTTATTTGGAGGGCCAGTACAGACACAATGTGCTGAATGGTCACCTTCTATGCTGTAACCCAGGGAGGTGAAAGCTTGTAAAATTGTGAAACAATTTGACCCAATCTTCTTCCTCTTATTAGTCTATCACAGAATTCAACACTGCCCACTAGATAACCCCAAAGCCTTTGTATGAATTTTTCTATCAACTAAAATACCTGCATTTTAAGGAAACTTTAAAATAGTAATGAGTCTCCGAGGCTCTTTATCAAACACACGTTGACAGAGATATCAGAGGAAGCTTCTAAGCAATGTTTTAAAGAAGGTCAGAGAAAGGAAGCGAGATGGAGTGACATAAGGAGGTACTTCCAGGGGTGGGAACCCAGAAGGTTGAAAGCTGTCACTGGTGCTGTGACAACAATTGGGGATATTCAAAGACCAGCAATGAAGAGAAGGAATGTGGGGCGAGAGGGGATTCAAGAGAAAGGCCATAATGAGACCTTGGAAGGACCTGAACATTTTTAAAATTGAGAATTTTTAAATTGGCGTGGTGTTAGATTCAAAAGGTAATATTCAGTAGACATTTTAAAAGTTAGCTATAAATTGACAATCTATTTAAACAATTGGTGCAAAACAATTTTCTGCATTTGACCCGGTGGAACTGAAGTCTCATTAATAGGAAACGTTAATACAAAACGGCATCCTTTATCTGAGAAAGGGGCAGCTGACTGCTACCTGGAATTCATAAAACTAGACCATGACATAGACTCAAATAAATTATTGACTCATTTTAATTATTTGTCTCCCTCTTGATCTCTTCAATTTATTCTCTGCGTCAATGCTCCATTCACTCCTTTACTGACCAGGGTCAAATGGCCAATTGCTAATTTTTCTGAAAGGAATTGTTTTTCATGTTCATGACCTGAAGAGTACATTCATTGAACATTAATACAATGAAATTTTCACTCGTCTCTGATCTTACTTTGCTTCCAATCACAACTGATCCTTTGAAATAACTTTCCTTTTTTCCTTCCAAATGCAAAATATCAAAATCAAACTCTCACCACCCGTCCTGCCCACTCCCTCAATGGGGATGCAAGGATGTATGGTTATGTTACTGGACTTAATCATCCAGAAATCCATATTAATACTTCAGGTGTGTGGGTTTGAATCCTCCTGAGCAGATAGTGAAATTTAGGAACAGGAGTAGGCCATTCAGCCCCTTGAGTCTGTTCCACCATTCATAGAGATCCTGATTATCTGTGGCTCAACTCCACATAACTGCCTTTGGCCCATATCCCTTAATACCTTTGCTGAACAAAATTTCATCTTCAATTTAAAATTTGAATTCAACAAAAATTTGGAACTAAAAGCTAGCCTAATGATGACCATGCAACTCTTACTGATTGTTGTAAAAACTCATTTGGTTCACTGATATTGTTTGGGAAGGAAATCTGCCATCGGCAGTACGGGCACAGTGGTTAGCACTGCTGCCTCACAGCGCCAGAGACCTGCGTTCAATTCCCACCTCAGGCGACTGTCCGTGCAGAGTTTGCACATTGTCTGCGTGGGTGTGCTCCGGTTTCCTCCCACAGTCCAAAAATGTGCAGGTCAGGTGAATTGGCCAGGCTAAATTGCCCGCAGTGTTAGGTGAAGGGGTAAATGTAGGGGAATGGGTCTGGGTGGGTTGCTCTTTGGAGGGTCCTGATGGGCCGAAGGGCCTGTTTCCACACTGTAAGTAATCTAATTTAACCGTCGCCTGGCCTACATGTGACTACAGAGTGCATTGGTGGTTAACTGTCAAATGCCCTCTGGACAACAAATGCTGGCCTAGCCAGCGTCATCCACACCCTAAAAACAAATAGAAGGGAAGACCGCAGTGGTTCAAGAAATCAGCTCAGCACTACCTTCTGCAGGGCAAATGGGGATGGACAAGAACTCCTGCTCCACCCAGTGATGCATTCACATTTTTAGGATTTCTGTATTAATCAACTCTGTTTCGGGAGGTCTTTTAAGTCCAACATGGCCAATAGCACGCATCCTTTCAGAATATTTACCAGCCATTCCCTTACAATCATCTTGTCAGGAACATTGAAAAAAATGTGATATTGACTCCTTACATGACTGTCAGTATTTCATTATCACTGTGTCACATCCAATGCACAGTCAACAAAACAATGTGCTGAAAATCTATCTTACAGTCAGCAAAACTGACGGCAAACAGACCCCAGTGTGGGAAATGTTAACCTATTTGAAGCTGTCAGAGTTGGCGGCAATGTTGGTTTTTACATTCTGCCCGATTTTAATCTCCGTTAAGTCACTTAACATTGGGCAGGAATAACAAAAAGACTGTGCACTGTCTAAACACCACCTCCAAGTAATGTTAAAGAGCCCAGACGGTAAAGAGTTGAAGTGAAATATCTACCCAAACACCTTTATTACGACAGACAGGGCCAGGATTTAACAAATGGTGTGTAGGAAACAGAGAACTTAGCAGTGACAGGCAGCACATTAGTATGCTGAGCGATTGTGCCTGAATATTTGAACAGCATAGTTCTCATCAATACTATTCAAAATAGCTCTCTCATTTGCTTACGATCTTTAAACACTCACATAAAGATTAAAGTGACTCGTGACTCCTACCTCCTTAAAAGAAAAATAAATTTAACTAGTTCATTCCCAAATGGGAGAGACCTGATCCAATATAGGTCCAGCAATATATCCTGTGCTCCTATATACAGGATTGAACAGTTAACAACACTATTTCAAAGTGGCCCAAGTGGAGACAGCAGAATGAAATGGGCTGTTCACGATTTGGGTGGTATGTACTTCAGAGTGCTTTGCATATCCACTCCATCACATAGCCCCCTGTGTCCCCCTGTGACACTAAGGCAACAAACCCACTGCAGTGCAATTTAAATCGCCATTCAGTCACAGGTACCTCTCACTCCATACTTACAATTACAGTCAAATGCTGCTTTTAAAAAAAGCTTGATCCACAGAGATAAAACAGTCCTCTCCCTCCCGCAACTCTTGTGGGTGTGTGTTTCTGTTTGTATGGTAGTGTTAGTTTGTGTGTGTGTGTTGGTGTGACTGAATGTTGGGGGGGGGGGGGTGCGTGCTAGAGTGACAATGCAAGTGAATGTTGGGGGTTATATATCTCTGTGTGTTGTGTGCATGCGTGTGAGTGTGTCAGCATGAAGGTGGTTAAGTGTGATTACTTTATTCGCTCATAGGTCATGGTTGTCACTGGTTAGGCCAGCATTTATTGCCCATCCCGAGTAGCCCTTGAGAAGGTGGTGGTGGTGAGCCACTTTCTTCAACAGCTGTTGTCCATATGCTTTTGAATGATCCACAATGTCCTTGGATTGATCCACAATACCTGGGCAATTCCCAGAATTTCACCCAGCAACACAGAAGCAACAGTGATATATTTCAGGAGTGGCTTGGAGGGGAATCTGATGGTGGTGCTGTTCCCAAGTATCTGCTGCCTTTGTCCTTCTAGATGGAAGAGGTCATGGGTTTGGAAGGTGCTGTCTAAAGAATTTTTGGTGAATTCCTTTCATGCATTTTGTAGATAGTACACATTGCTGCTATTGAGCATGTACTGTGTAGAGGAAGTGAACATTTGTGGATGTGATGCCAACCAACTGTGAAGCTTCTGGATGGTGTTAAGTTTATTGAGTGTTGTTGGAGCAGCATTCATCCAGGCAAGTCGGCAGTTTTCTGTCAGTCCTGTTTCCTCCCAGCTGCATGGTTACACACGCACCCAGCCACTCCGATGTTGTGTATGGCGACTGGCATCAGCTCTCCATTCATGCCATTGAGTTCTGGTTATTGCCATGGGCAGACCTCAGAAGCCCATGCAGTGAGCACGAGAATTAGAAGGAACATTGTTCCTCACTTGTGCCTGTAGACGATGGGCAGGCTTTGGGGAGTCAGGGAGTTACTCACTGCAGGACTCACTGCCTCTGGCCTGCTCTTGTAGCCCCTGCATTTAAACAGTTGCTCTAGTTCAGTTTCTGTTCAATAATAAACCCCAGGGTGTTGAGACTGGGTATTTAGTGATGGTGATGCCATTGAAGGTCAATAAGTGGAAGTTAAAATCTCTATTGGTGAAGATGGTCATTGCCTGGCATTTGTGTGGCATGAATATCACTTGCCATGTGTCAGACCAAGCCTGGATATTGTCCAGATTGTGCTGCATTTGAACATGGTCTGCTTCAGTATCTGAGGATTCATGAATTGTGCAATCATCATGAACATCCCCACTTCTGATGGAGGGAAGGTCATTGATGAAACAGCTGAAAATGGTTGGGCCGAGGACACTATCCTGAAGAACTCCTGCAGAGATGTCCTGGAGCTGAGAGAACTGACCTCCAACAACCACAACCATCTTCCTAAATGTTAGGAACGACTCCAGCTAGTGGAGAGTTGGCCCTTAATACTCACTAATTCCAGTTTTGCTTGGGCTCCTTGATGCTACTCTCTGTCAAATGCAGCTTCAATGTCAACAGCTGTCCCTCTCCCCTCCCCTCTGGAATTCAGCTCTTTTGTCCATGTTTGAACCAAAGCTGTAATGAGGTCAGGACCTGAGTGATCCTGGAGGAGCCCAAACTGGACTTCACTGAGCAGGTTATTGCTGAGCAGATGCTGCTTGATAGCACTGTAGATGATACCTTCTATCACTTTACTGATGACCGAGAGTAGACTGCTGGCGTGGTAATTGGCCGGGTTGGATTTGTCCTGTTTTGTGTGTACAGGACATGCCTGAGTAATCCATGCCTTCTTCACTATCCTATCTACCTTCAATTCTACTTTCAAGGAGCTATGAGCCTGCACTCCAAGGTCTCTTTGCTCAGCAACACTCCCTGGGACCTTACCATCAAGTGTATAAGTGCTGTCCTGATTTGCTTTTCCAAAATGCAGCAGCTCGCATTTATCTAAATTAAACTCCATCTGCCACTCCTCAGCCCATTGGCCCATCTGATCAAGATCTCATGATACTCTGAGGTAACCTTCTTCTCTGTCCAATACACATCCAATTTTACTAACTATACCTCCTATGTTAACATCCAAATCATTTATATAAATGATGAAAAGTAGAGGACCCAGCACCGATCCTTGTGGCACTCCACTGGTCATAGGCCTCCAGTCTGAAAAGCAACTCTCCACCACCACTATCTTCCAGCCAGTTCTGTATCCAAATGGCTAGTAGTCCCTGCACTCCATGTGATCTCACTTGCTAACCAGTTTCCCATGACTTGAGAGGATGCAGAAAAGATTTACAAGGATGTTGCCAGGGTTGGAGGGTTTAAGCTATAGGGAGAGGCTGGATAGGCTGGGGCTGTTTTCCATGAGCATCAGACACTAAGGGCTGACCTTATCGAAGTTTATAAAATCCTGAGGGGCATGGATAGGGTAAGTAACCAAGGCCTTTTTCCGAGGATGGGGGAGTCCAAACACGAGGTGAGTCTGTGAGCGCAAGAATGTGTGGGTGTGTGAGTCTGTGTTTTTAAAAGTGCCTGTGTGAATGTCTGTGCATTTGTGGGTCGGTGTGTGTCTATATGTCTGTGTGGGTGTGGTGGGTGTGTGTGTGTGGGAGTGAGTATGTGCACATGTTTGTGCGTGAATGTGTATAGATGATTGTGAGTGTGAGAGAGTGGGCATGCGGGTATGTGTCTGGTTGTGAGTGAGAGTCTGTGTATATGTAGTTGTGTGTGGGGGTGAGTGTGTGATCCTTGTGTGTTTGTGTGTGGATGCAAGTCTTTGTGTGTGGGTGCGTCTGTGAGTGGTTGACGGTTAGTGTAAAGTAACAAAACTTGCCCTATGTTGTAGAAAATTACATATCCCTGCGTTTGTCGACAACACCCTCAGCTTCACTTCAGTCCCCTTGTGTGTCACTGACTTTAACACATTTCTAGGCTGCTGTATTCCCTCACATCTAACAGGATGCTGTTACATTTCCTGTCCCAGTCATTTGAACCCAATAAAGACGGCAGACTAACGAGCATTCATCATGGTGCAGACAGCCACAAGGAGGGTGAGAGGTACAGAGCCCCGGGTTTTCTGAAGTGTGATAGCATCAATTCCCCACAAACCAACACAGAATACATTCAGCTTCAGGAGACCATGTGACAGGAAAAACCAGCATTATATTCTGACTGTGTAGCACTGCACTGGTGCCTGGAACACTGAATGCTGGCAGGAACCAGGTCTATCTGCTGGTTGACTGTTTGGATTTGATGTTGTTCATCATCAATGGGACGGGAATGACAGCTGAGCTGTACAATGTGAAGAGGGTTGGTGCTGCTACAGTAGACCTGGATGGTGCCAATTGCTGGTGAACACTGTTAATTGGGGAATGGAACATAACAAAACATTGTCAACATGGCACTGATTGTTGTGTGCCCTCTGCAGTGCTCTAGGAAATACATAAGGTTTTATCCAGACAGTAGGCTAGTCCAGTCCGTGTGTGCTCCTGATTGTCCCCACACTGGGAGGGGAGTAACACAAGGAGGTGAAAGAGAAACACGCGGTTGGGGGGGAAGAAACACTGACGGGGAGAGAGAAACACTAGGGGGGGGGAGAGAGAAACACTGGGGGAGAGAGAAACACTGGGGGAGAGAGGGAGGAATAGTGAGGGGAGAGAAAGAAACACTGGTGGGACGGACAGAAACACTGGGGGGGAGAGAGAGAAACACGGGGGAGGGATACACTGGGGGGGAGGAGAGAAACACGGGGAGGAGAGAGAGAAATACTGGGGGAGAGAGAGAAATACTGGGGGAGAGTAACACTGGGGAGGAGAAACACTGGAGGGGAGAGAGAGAAACACTGGGGGGGGGAGAGAGAAACATTGGGAGAGAGAGAAACACTGAGGGGGGAGAGAAACATTGGGGGAGAGAGAAACACAGGGGGGGGGAGAGAGAAACACAGGGTGGGGGGAGAGAGAAACACGGGGGGGGGAGAGAGAAACACGGGGGGGGGAGAGAAACACAGTGGGGGGGAGAGAAACACTGGGGGAGAGAGAAAAACTCTTGGGAGGGAGAAACACAGGGGGAGAAAAACACTGGGGGGAGAAACATTGGGAGAGGGGGAGAAACATTGGGGGAGAGAGAGAAACACTGGAGGGGGGGAAGAGAGAAACACTGGAGGGGGGGAAGAGAGAAACACTGGAGGGGGGGAAGAGAGAAACACTGGAGGGGGGGAAGAGAGAAACACTGTGGGGAGAGAGAGAAAAACACTGGGGGGAGGGAGAAACACTGGGGGGAGGGAGAAACACTGGGGGGAGAGAGAAACACTGGAGGGGGGAGAGAGAAACACTGTGGGGGGAGAGAGAAAAACACTGGGGGGAGGGTAACACAGGGGGGGAGAAACACTGGGGATGAGAGAGAAACACTGGGGGGGCAGAGAGAAACACTGGGGGGAGAGAGAGAGAAACACTGGGGGGAGAGAGAGAAACACTGGGGGAGAGAGAGAAACACTGGGGGAGAGAGAGAAACACTGGGGGGAGAGAGAGAAACACTGGGGGGGAGAGAGAGAAACACTGGGGGTGAGAGAGAAACATTGGGAGAGAGAGAAACACTGGGGGGGAGAGAGAGAAACACTGGGGGTGAGAGAGAGAAACACTGGGGGTGAGAGGGAAACACTGGGGGTGAGAGGGAAACACTGGGGGTGAGAGGGAAACACTGGGAGAGGGAGAGAAACATTGGGGGAGAGAGAAACACTGGGGGAGAGAGAAACATTGGGAGAGAGAGAGAAACACTGGAGAGAAACACTGGGGGGAGAGAGAGAAACACTGGGGGGAGAGAGAGAGAGAAACACTGGAGAGAAACACTGGGGGGAGAGAGAAACACTGGAGGGAGAGAGAGAGAGAGAGAGAAACACTGGGGTGGGGGAGAGAGAAACACTGGGGTGCGAGAGAAACACTGGGGGGAGAGAGAGAGAAACACTGGGGGGGAGAGAGAGAGAGAGAGAGAAACACTGGGGTGGGGGAGAGAGAGAGTTGGCCGGGGATGGGGAAACAGCCACCTCCCCCATGTGTGTGTGTGTGTGTGTGTGTGTGTGTGTGTTTGGGGGGGGGGGGGGGGGGGTGCGGAAAGGGAAGCTGTTGCGACCATCACCTCGAGGGGAGGGGACCCTCCCGAGTGAAAGCGACTCGCTGTGAGATGGGGCAGCCGTGAGTTTGTAATGAACTCCACCCCCCCTCTCTCCCCCCCTCTCTCCCCCCAGCTCCGGCCATGGTCCCCACTCTGAGTGGAACATTTCCCAGTTGTTACAATCTCTAAACCGGCGGCTCACTCCAATATCTCCCACACCGAGAAACTTCCCAAATGATTGTATTGTCTCTCAAATGGCTCTCACCCAGAGGAGCGGGTCAGGGGACCCACAACTTTCACATGCTCCACCACCCCCGAGGCAGCCAGAGACTCACACAGAGAGAGAGAGAGACATACAGGAGAGAGAGGGACACACACACAGACTCAGAGGGAGAGAGACAGAGAGAGAGATGTATATGAAGGGGAGCGGGAGGTAGGGTCCTTTAACCCCAACCCCAACCCCAACCCCTCGGGCTGCTCTGAACAATCCCCCACGCCCACTCCCCAGCCTTACCTGACCGAAAACCCCCTCCAGGGGGGTCGGGCTCCTGTAGTTTCTCCCCGCTCCCTCTCTCAGCCTGTGTGTGTGTGTGTGTGTGTGGGCTGTATAGATTTCCGGAGGATCTCTCGGCGCCCTGTGCACATGCAGCAGCAGCAGCAGCAGCAGCAGCAATACTGGGTGAGTTCAGTCTGAGTCAGGGAGAACTGTGAACACACACACACACACACACACACACACATTCCCCCCACCCCCAGCCTCACTGAGGCATCACTCACCCCCAGTGCCTGCTCCACTCCGGCCCTGTTTCCAAACAACAAGAGGTTCCAGCCGCACCATCCACCGCGATCCGATTGATGTGAATGTTTATTTTCCCTCGATCTCCTTTGAAGGTCGCCCGCTCAGTCCATCAGTGAGATGATGTTTGAGCAGTTTACACAGTATGAGGGATATAGGCCGTCCAATTCACCCGGACCAAGCGGAGTACCGGGAAAATCCTGACAGAGATGAAATATATATGTCAAAATTACTGAAACCACATGATTCAAGTCCTCCAGAACTGAGAGAATGGAGCAGATTAGCAAAAGCAAAAGCAGCTCTGAAGAGCCACATGAGACTCAAAACATTAACTCTCTCTCCCCGTTGATGCTGCCAGACCTGCTGAGTTTCCCCAGCATTCTCTGTGTTTAATTATAATTAATAGAGATTATGTGCTGCTAACAGATTTGCACAAACAGATGCTCAGAGTTGTTAGAGGTCACCCACACCAACATTCCCACAGGGGAATGGGAAGGCTCAGGGAATAGGTCCCAACGTCAGCAGAGGATCTGGATGGCAGTCTTGTAATAGATTGAAAGATGCAGTGCAAGTACCACTTAAGAACAAGAGAGCAACTAGAGAGAGAATGGGCACTTTAAAGGCTGAAATAGATATTTTAAAAAAGATTGAACGAGATGTAAAAAAAAAGTGGAAACAACATTGATGTCCACAATAAAGGGCTGGGCCATAGTTTACAGCAGCAAGACATCTAGTGACATCTGCTGTTAGTTAGACTCACCTTTAGGATTCTTACATTTTTGACCAAACATTTCCTAAACGTAGGAGCTGGTAAGGTAATGGTGAGATCAAAGGAGACTGGGACCTGAGGGAACAGGAAGAGTAAATGTATCTCTTTAACTAGCGATGAGATGGTGACAGAATGACTTGTCACTTGCCATCAAGAGACCCAGGTTAATGCTGTGGGATTCCATTATGACAGATGGTGAATCTATGAAAATCTGGAATTCTAAGCTAGTCTAATAGTGACCGTGTAATCATTGCCGATTGTCATAAAACCCCATCTGGTTCGGTTGTGTCATTTAGTGAAGGAAATCCTTACCTGGTCTGGCCGACATGTGACTCCTGACCCACAGCAATGTGCTTGACTCTTAACTGCCCTCTGAAATGGTCCTAGCAAGCCAGGGAGCTCAAGTGGCAATTAGGGATGAGCAATAAATGTCAGGTTCAGCCCACATTACTCAGAAGACAATGACTTAGTGCTATTAATACAGACGCAGATCAGGCTCTGGGTGTCTGGGTTCAAAACCCACCATGGCAAGTGTTTGAAATTTGAATCTAATGATGGCTATAAAATGGTCACCAATTGTTGGAGGAAGATCCATCTGCTTCACTAATGTCCTTTAGGGAAGGAAATTGCTATCTTTACCTGGTTCGGCCTACGTGTGACTCCAGACCCACAGAGATATGATTGATCCTTCCCTCTGGGGCAAGTAGGGACCAGCAATGAATGCTAGCTCAGACAGCAATGTCACATTGCATGAATGAATTTTAAAAACACTCTCTGAACAAATAAAATCAAAATTGGGATATTGTGAAGTGAAACAATAGAAAGAAGAGCCAGGAGAGGGGCAGAACTGTAATGGATGAATTCAAATTCAAATCAAGATACTGAAAGAGAAGTAGCAAGGGAAAATATGACAGTGATGGAAACAAAATACAGAAATGAAATGTGAAAAAAAAAGTATCATTTAAATTCACCACCTATTATTTCCTGAAGGAAATTTGCAAGTATTAATTTTAGAATCAGAGTATCTGGTGACAGTACATACCAATTATTACATTGGTCACTAGCAATTCTCACAATAGTGTAGATCATTACATAGCAGAAAAGGAGGCCAATCAGCCCATCCAATCTATATTGGGAAATAGACCTAAGATGTCAAATCTTATTTTTTGCTGGTGAGAGTATTTCATAACAATTGTGTGAATGCTGCAACTTTCCTCCTAACAGTGTGTTTCAATGGCAAGGACAGCAAGAAGATCCTATTTTTGTGATGCTAAAGATAGTGTACCTCATCTCAAGAGCAACTTTGAATTTGTTGTGGCATTTGCAAGCAAATCATAGAAAGTGCTTCCACATTGACAAAAACTTTGACAACAAATTGTGAGCATTATCACAACATCACTTTTCAATGGCCTATCAGTCTAGTTTATTTGATTCATTCTTAGATGTGGGTATCAATGGAGAGGAAAGCATTTATTCCTCATCCTGAATTGTCCTTAAGAAAGTGATGGTGCACCCACCCTCTTGAACCACTATAGCAATTTTAAAGAAAGTTTTGTAGAGCTAATCCTTTTCAGTGGGCAGTTCATAATCAACCACATTAATGTCTGGAGTCATTAATGTATGCCATTCCTGGTAAAGATGGCAGATTTCTTTCCCTAAAGTGCATGAGTGAAATAGGTGGGTTTAAACACCAGTGGCCAGTGGTTACATTAGATTAGCTTGTTAATTTCAAATGTTTTATTGAATTCAAGTTTCACCATCTGCCTTGGTGGAATTCAAACCCGGACTGTTATCCTGGGATTCTGGATTACTAGTCCATTAACAATACCACTGCACCACCATCTTGCCTGCATAAAGCCATAAGACATAGGAGCAGAATTAGGCAACTTGGTCCATTTTGATCATGGCTGATACATTTCTCAACCCCATCATCCTGCCTTCTCCCCATAACCCTTGATCCTCTTGCTAATCAAGAACCTATCGATCTCTGTCTCAAATGGACTCAGTGACTTGGCTTCCACAGCCCTCTTTGGTAATGAGCTCTACAGATTCATCACACCTTTGATGTAGAAATTCCACCTCATCTCAGTTCTAAAAGTTAGTCCCTTCACTCTGAGGCTTAGTCTCTTCAACTAGTGGATACTTCTTCTTCATGTCCACTCCATCCAAATCTCTCAGGATTTTGTATCTTTTAATGAGATCACACCCCCCCCCCCCCCCCCCCCCACCCTCATCCATCAAATACATGGCCAGCATTCTCAACAACTTCTCATATGGCAAGCCCTTCATATCCAAGATTACTCTTGTAAGTCTCCCCTGGACCCACTCCAATGCCAGCACATCCTTCCTTAGGTACAGGGCCCAAAACTGCTCACAATATTCTAAATGCAGTCTGACCAGAGCCTTATTCAGCCTCACCAGTACATTTCTGTTGTTGTATTCCAGCCCTCTTGAAATGAATTTTCACATTGCATTTTGCCTTCCCAATGGCCAACTGAACCTGCATGTTAAGGTTAAGAGAATTCGGAACTAAGACTCCTAAGGCTGTTTGTGCTTTAGATTTCCAAAACCTTTCCCCATGTATAAAATAGTCTATGCCTTTATTCTTCCTACCAAAGTGCATGACCTCACACTTTCCCACATTGTATTCCATCTGCCTTTTCTTTATCCACTCTCTTAGTCTGTTCAAGTCCTTCTACAGCATCACTGCTTCCTCAAAACTACCTGTCCCTCCACCTATCTTTGTGTCAACTACAAACTTAGCAACAATGTCCTTAATTGCTTCATAATGTATAATGTGAATAGTTGTGGTCCCAACACTGATCTCTACAGAACTCCATTAATCACTGGCTGGCATCCCAAAAAAGACCACTTTATACCCCCTCTCTGCGTTCAGCCAATCCTCGATCCTTGCTAGTACATTGCCCCGAACACCATGAGTTTTTTGGCTTACTCAGCAGCTGCCTGTGCAGCACCTTGTCAAAAGCCGACTCAGCTTTGCAATTGGGTTTGACTTCACATTCTCTGACATTCAGGGAAGAATGCCAGCAGCTCAGCCATACTGATGAAAATATTGCAAGCATAATGTTAGTGAAAGATCCATCTCTTTCTATTCGGTGTCATTCCAACTCAGAAGCATTTGACTTTTAAACCAAAATGCTACCCACTAAGCCAAGGCTAACAATGAATGATGCTGGTGATTTGATCTTTGAGTTTTATTTGTTTGAAGGAGATGTACAATTAATGCTTCTGCTCTCTCGGGTCCCAGATGTCATGTTTCCCTCACTGTGGTGTTATCAGTAACCACTGTCAGAAACCTGCCATGTCAATGTACTTACAACCTTTACATGTGAGAGGCCAGTTTACGACATGGCAGTGCCATTATTGGGCAAATGCTGATTAAAGTGTAAGATAAAGCCCTGTCTAGTTGGACATGCAAGATCCCACAGAACAAGCTGAAATCAATTTGAATTAGACCAGAAAGTGTTTCTTTGACCAACCTCCTTCACTCATTCAACAGAACAAAAATAACTGATGAATTAGTTACTCTCTTATTTCACAAAATTGCCACCTACATTATAACAAGACACTTCAAAGTAATTCATAATGTGACAGAGTTTAAGGTTTATCCAAGAAATGATTTGGTTGCTCTGAATGAAAATCCTTTTTTAAGCGGCACGGTGGCTCAGTGGTTAGCACTGCTGCCTCACAGCGTCAGTGACCCAGGTTCGATTCCTGCTTCGGGCGACTGTCTCTTGCACATTCTCCCTGTGTCCGTGAGGGTTTCCTCCGGGTACTCCGGTTTCCTCCCACAGTACAAAGATGTGCGGGTCAGGTGAATTGGCCATGCTAAATTGCCTGTAGTGTTAGGTGCATTAGGCAGGGGGTAAGTGTAGGGGAATGGGTCTAGGTGGGTTACTCTTTAGAGGGTCACTGTGGTCCTGTTGGGCCGAAGGGCCTCTTTCCATACTGTAGGGAATCTAATCTAAAGAAAAAAAATGGAAAAAGCTTGGAATGCTTTGATCACCATAGCCAATGATTTCGAGTTTAATGCTGAGATGTAACTATTCAATGCAATGACAGCTTATATTTATATATAACAACTTTAATCACAAAAAGGTCATAATGAGCCTAAATAGAAGCCTCTGAACCGGGAAAAGAAATACTGAGCCAATAAATGGTACATAGCTATGACATGAAGTTAGGTCAAGAAGCACGTTTTAATAAGGACCAAAAGAAGGAGAAGGAAATGAGGAGCAGGTAAGAGAAAGAAATAGGGGAGAATAAATTTGTGATAATGTTGGTGAGGGCACAGCCATTAATGTGGGAGTGAAGGGAAGGGATATGATAGAGTTCTGGAGTAAAAACAGGAGGTGCTGGAGAAACTCAGCAGGTCTGGCAGCATCTGTCGAAAGAAAGACAGAGTTAATGTTTCAAGTTCAGGGACACACCGTCAGTTTTGATGCTACTCAGTTTTTCCAGCACTTTCTACTTTTGTTTCGAATTCCCAGCATGCCACAGTTTCTTGGTTTTTATTTTGGGGTTCTGGAGAAGTTGTAATCGCACTAAAGAACATGAGGGATAGCAAAGTGTGAGACCTCAAAGAATCAGAAACACAAAAAGCCAAGTCTGTTCTTGGTGAGCTGTTGGAATATTGGGGTTTAGTATATGATAGCAAGTACGAGGGAACAGAATAGCTGAGGTTGTTGTTGCAATTGGCCTGATGTTTGGGTGTTGTTTGGAGGATAACAACCTTGTTTGTGAAAGCATTTATTAACTATCCATGCTGTTTTACAAGAGAGATTTTAGCAGGGCATCTCTGGAACCTTCCACACGTAGGGTCCTGTTCTATATGGTCTGACAGCTTCTGACATCACGATTGATGCAGTCTAGCTGTTAACATATAACTGTTTGTCCCATTTCTATCTGCAAAGGTCACCAGAGGTTTGACTGAGTGGAACTCAAATGGGGGTTTTAGGAGGGAAAGATTATCATCAAGGGTACAGTGGAATATTCAAGGTTTGGAGGTAACAGGGTTTCTGCAAAAGATGGACTGAAACAAATGTGAATATGCAAGATGTTACAGTGGTGAAAATAAAGTATCTGGTGAAGATGATGTGGGATCAGAAATTCAAGGAGTTAACTACATCACTGAGCTGGTGAAGAGCTTGTGTAGTGGACAACAAGAATTGGGGGTGTGGGATTAAAGTTGATGCCTGCTGCACAAAATTTGTGGGGTGTGCCAAAGATAATAATTTTATTCCAATCATAGACAAAGTCTTTTCCCTGGGTAGGGGAGTCCAGAACTAGAGGGCATAGGTTTATGGTGAGAGGGGAAATATTTAAAAGGGACCTAAGGGGCAAGGTTTTCACGCAGAGGGTGGTACATGTATGGAATGAGCTGCCAGAGGATGTAGTGGAGGCTCATACAATTACAGCATTTAAAAGGCATCTGGATGGGGACATGAATAGGAAGGATTTAGAGGGAAATAGGCCAAATGGGACTAGATTATGTTAGGATATCTGATCGGCATGGATGAGTTGGACTGAAGGGTCTGTTTCCGTGCTGTATATCTCTATGCCTCTATTACTTAATGTTTGGTTAAATTACAGATCATCTGAAATTGAGTAATGGACAAGGAATCAGACACTGAAAAATTTCAATGAGTTAAGACAAGTGGAGAAGAGGCTTCATTGCGTAGCTTCAACAACACAGATATTGAAAGTTATCATGTTATTTGAAAAATTAACCCAACACCCCTAAGTATCAATAAAAATTAAACAACTAAACATTGCTTCTTCTCAACTTTTAATGGAAGCTATTTGGGAAATTACAACCATTTGAAGAAAATTACTTTCAAATATTCTTGAGTAATCCTCTGAAACTTGTTACTTCAGTTTTTGATGGTATGCTGTCACAATGAACCCAGGACTTAGTGATCAATTAGAGATACATGGACTAGTCATGCATAGCTATTGTGTCCTTTGGGAAACACAAAGCAGCAGAAACACAAAACACATTACAGAGAGAGTGCAAGTTTACTCTGGGAGGAGTGACAGCAGTGAGGTACCTACTCTGCCTATAACCATTCTAAAAGAGAAACCAAGCTGCTATATCACAAGGAAGTAGGTGGATGGTTGACTGGGGAGTTCTTCCTTATTCATTCACAAGATATGGGTGTCAATGACTCGGCCAGCATTTTCCTCAGAGCACGACTTGGGTCTCTAGATTAATAGTCTAGTAATAATGTCATTATTTCATCACCTCCTCAATAATTTGCTACTAAATTGTGTTTCCTATTTAGCTTAACTAGAACCTTCCAATTGGGCTAAATAGAACCCTTTGTGAAATAATTTGAACACAGGCAGGATATTAACTAAATCTTAATGATTAAAACAATTTGTTCATTAAATGGCGTAAAGATAGAACTACAGGTGTTGTGCTGCTGCTGCAGAATGTGGGAACTCACTGACAGTAATGTGATCTAAGTCAGACATGTCTGCAGCAAGTGTCTTTATGAGAGGAACTTTGTCTCAGAATCATTGAGCTGGAGGCCAAGGTTCAGACACTGACATGCATCAGGGAAGGGAAAAAGCAGCAGTAATTTTTTGTTGCAGAAGACAGTGACACCTCTTAGGACAGGAGCATTTGATTTGGTTCATGATAGGGATGGAAAGTGAGAGTGAGTGAGGCAGAAGCTTAATCACATGTGATAACAGGTTCAAGAACAGCTTCTTCTCTGCTATTATCAGACTGGTAAATGGACCTTTCTAATTTCAAATCTAACATTGATCTTGTTTTTGTGCACCTCTTGTGCGGCTGTAACCCTGTGTGCCACACTCTGTCCAAGCACCCTATAATCTGTATGTCCTTGTTTGCTATGATCTGCTCGTACTGCTCACAAAAGAAAACTTTTCATTGTACTTAGGTACACGTGACAAGAATAAATCAAATCAAAAGCACGGGGATTGCAATGTAGAAGTGGAAGAGCCTCAGCTTTTTCAGTATTCCAAAGTGTTTGATGTTCTTTAGCCTGTGTGACATGAAAGCGATGGCTATTACTGGACAAGTTAGATCCCAGGCTGAAATCTGAATTAGGTTTAAGTTTTCCGAAGAAAAATCCTACATTCTGGAAGGTTCCAATCAGAATATAACCATTGTATTCAAGAAGGGACAGAGGCAGGAAGCAGAAAATACAGACGGCTTAAACATCTGTCCTAGGAAAATTGTCTGAATCTACACTAAAGAGGTTAAAGCAAGAAATATAGAAAATTGCACTGAATCAAGCCAAGGGATTTATTATAGGAACTAGTGTTTGACCAATTTATTAAGTAACAAGCAGTGGGATCCTGTAGATGAGGTGTACTTAGATTTCCCAAATTTATTTGATAATATGCTAATACACCAAAGGTTACCAAATAAAACAAGAGCCCATGGTATAGGCAGTCACATATTAGCATGCACAGAAGATTGGTTTGCTAACAGGAAGCTAAGAGTCAATGTAACCAGGTTAGTTTTTTTGTTGGTGGGATATAATGAATGAAGTGACACAGGGACTAGTGCTGAACCTCAACAATTTGCAACTAAGTAGAAAGACCACTTCCATTTTTGTGGACTGTGAACTAAAGATGGGCAAAGATACTGCTTTAAACCAAGGAAACTGGAAATATATGTTGCAGTTTTAAAATTAAGCCAATGGGACTCATTGTGGGTGGTATCTGTAATGTCACATTATTCAAGAAGGTGGAAAGCATGTTGACATCTCTGTTCAGTGGTTTACCCAAAGATAGTCCTTGGATTAGGTTTTCAATGGACCAGTTGTTGTAACCATCTCACATGATTTTCCCAGCATTCCCACCAATGCCCATGTCATTCAGGGAATGGGAAGGTCCCTGGATACTGTGTCACAGACTGGCTTGAGCTTACCTTCTATGAAGTCAATAAGACATGAATGAATTTAAAAATCACACAACACCAGGTTATAGTCCAACAGGTTTAATTGGAAGTACACTAGCTTTTGGAGTGACGCTCCTTCATCAGGTGATTGACAATAACCTGGTGTTGTGTGATTTTTAACTTTGTACACCCCAGTCCAACACTGGCATCTCCAAATCATGAATGAATGTGTGGGATGAAGTAAAGACAATTGACATTCCTGTTTTACTCAACTTGGTGGGACATTTGAGCAGTGGGTATTTAGACCCAGCCCATACGGGATCATTTACATCTCTATTTGATTGGGAATAATTGGTTATTCAGTTTGAGGAGTATCACTTTGTACCAAACAATGGGAAACTAAATCTCCAATCAACCTCAGCTAGCATAGGAATTGATCCAATGCTGTTGGTGTAATTTTGAACCACATGCTGACCCACTGAGTTAACTAGCCCTGAAATGTCACAGCTGTCAGTCTATCCCTCAGGGTACTGCTGTTATGTCTCAGCTGGTCACTATGCCAGTTGATTTATCTACTGGCTTTGGAGGTAATAGATAGGTTGGATTCAATAGATGTTCTGCTGCAATGCTTTTATGTCTTTCTAGACTTACATCAGTCAAATAAACATCTGAAAACAAAGGGGTAGAAATTGCTTCAGTTCTGAAGGAAGGTCACTGGACCCGAAATGTTAACATTCCTGATGAAGAATTTATACCTGAAATGTCGATCTTCCTCGGATGCTGCCTGACCTGCTGTGCTTTTCCAGCACACCCTTTTCGACACTGAAGTGTTAATTCTGCTTTCTCTCCACAGATGCTGCCAGACCTATTGAGATTTTCCATCAATACTGGATTTTGTTTCTGATTTCCAGCATCGATAGTTCTTTCGGGTTTTTTTTGTTAAGCATTTAAAGTATCTGATTTTCTAACAGATGATTCTGCCTGCATTCATCTTGATTGGAATCAAACATCATTAATGACCAGCTTTGTAATGTCTTCACCACCATTTACAGAGGAAATTAATTCCTATCTACTATCTCAGTTTTATATCATAATTCCAGTCTAGATTAATTTCTCTATAATTTGTTCATGTCTTAATATCAATAATTTGTCATTTCTCATGATGTATTTTTCAGTTATTACAGTACAAGTTGGAAACAGATTTTCTTTTAGAAAGCCAGGAGTTATTATTTTATGATCTTTCTCTTTTTGTACTTGCTCACTCATAACTGTTCAGATCAAACCTCAGCGGAGATTTCAAAGGTAACATAGGTCCTAAAGATTTCAGAGCAATTGGTGACTAACGTGTATTTTGTAATATTATTCATTGTCAATCATTTATCATTATTAGCTGCTCTGTAGTTTAAAAGTCCCCAACAGTATCCTTCCACCGACACTCTCATTCGTTTGGCCGAACTGGTCCTCACCCTTAACAATTTCTCCTTTGAATCCTCCCACTTCCTCCAGACCAAAGGGGTAGCCATGGGCACACGTATGGGCCCCAGCTATGCCTGTCTCTTTGTTGGCTATGTAGAACAGTTGATCTTCCATAATTACACCGGCACCACTCCCCACCTCTTCCTCCGCTACATTGATGACTGCATTGGCGCCACCTCGTGCTCCCGCGAGGAGGTTGAGCAATTCATCAACTTCACCAACACATTCCACCCTGACCTTAAATTTACCTGGACTATCTCTGACACCTCGCTCCCCTTCCTGGACCTCTCCATCTCCATTAGTGACGACCGACTTGACACTGACATTTTTTACAAACCCACTGACTCCCATAGCTACCTGGATTACACCTCTTCCCACCCTATCTCTTGCAAAAATGCCATCCCGTATTCCCAATTTCTCCGCCTCCGCCGTATCTGCTCCCAGGAGGACCAGTTCCACCATAGGACACACCAGATGGCCTCCTTCTTTAGAGACCGCAACTTCCCTTCCCACGTGGTTAAAGATGCCCTCCAACGCATCTTGTCCACATCCCGCACCTCCGCCCTCAGACCCCACCCCTCCAACCGTAACAAGGACAGAACACCCCTGGTGCTCACCTTCCACCCTACAAACCTTCACATCAACCAAATCATCCACCGACATTTCCGCCACCTCCAAAAAGACCCCACCACCAGGGATATATTTCCCTCCCCACCCCTTTCCGCCTTCCGCAAAGACCGTTCCCTCCGTGACTACCTGGTCAGGTCCACACCCCCCTACGACCCACCCTCCCATTCTGGCACTTTCCCCTGCCACCGCAGGAACTGTAAAACCTGTGCCCACACCTCCTCCCTCACCTCTATCCAAGGCCCTAAAGGAGCCTTCCACATCCATCAAAGTTTCACCTGCACATCCACCAATATCATTTATTGTATCCGTTGCTCCCGATGTGGCCTCCTCTAAATTGGGGAGACTGGGCGCCTCCTAGCAGAGCGCTTTAGGGAACATCTCCGAGACACCCGCACCAATCAACCAAACCGCCCCGTGGCCCAACATTTCAACTCCCCCTCCCACTCTGCCGAGGACATGGAGGTCCTGGGCCTCCTTCACCGCCGCTCCCTCACCACCAGACGCCTGGAGGAAGAACGCCTCATCTTCCGCCTTGGAACACTTCAACCCCAGGGCATCAATGTGGACTTCAACAGCTTCCTCATTTCCCCTTCCCCCACCTCATCCTAGTTTCAAACTTCCAGCTCAGTTACTGTCTCCTTGACTTGTCCGACCTGCCTATCTTCTTTTCCACCGATCCACTCCACCCTCTCCTCCTTGACCTATCACCTTCATCTCCTCCCCCACTCACTCATTGTACTCTATGCTACTCTCTCCCCATCCCCACCCTCCTCTAGCTTATCTCTCCATGCTTCAGGCTCACTGCCTTTATTCCTGATGAAGGGCTTTTGCCCGAAACGTCGATTTCGCTGCTCGTTGGATGCTGCCTGAACTGCTGTGCTCTTCCAGCACCAGTAATCCAGTTTAAAACTACAGTCTACCCGGTAATATTTCTTTGAGATATGTTTGTAATGGTCATTGATGTTTGATAACAGATCAATGAGATGACTTATTGACATCTATTGGCACTTAGGGAATTGCTTAGAGTTCTTTGAGATATTGAGTGTCTAAGCAACTTTTTTTCTCACACATAGAGATTCTTCCATATAGAAAAGACCTAATCCTTTGACAATGTTACTATGAAGCACCTTCTGAAGCCGTAAAGTCGTTCAGTGGTTAGCACCGCTGCCGCACAGTGCCAGGTACCTGGTTTCAATTCCAGCCTCGAGTGATGGTCTGTGTGGAGTTTGCACATTCTCCCTGTGTCAGCGTTGGTTTTCTCCCACAGTCCAGAGATGTGTAGATTAGGTGCATTGACTATGCTAACTTGACCTTAGTGTTCAGGGGTGTGCAGGTTTGGTGTATCATTCAGGGGAAATGCAGCACAATGGGGTAGGAGAACTTGTCGGTGTGGACTTATTGCGCTAAGAGGATTGTTTCCACACTGTAGGGGCTCTATGATACATGCAAACTTTAGCTGGCTAACTTAATTTATAGATGGAAACTGCAGAGGCTAAGTTTAATTTTGCATTATTGCCATTTCCATTACAATACGAGTTTCATATTCCTGTTTCAACTGCACCTTATTTCATGTTTTAACCAGAGGCTGTTTTATCCTATGAAGAACTGAAAGAGAATTTGTAATTTACACAGCTCTGGATTACATTGTACAAGTTCCCATATCGATAATAAATGCTTTCACTAGCTATGCTAGTGATACCTCTCCAAACCTAGCGAAAGATGTTGCCCATGGTTAGTTCTCATTTTTAGTTTATACATTAACCCATCTTTCCACTGGATCTGTGTTCTTTCACAGAATCCCCACAGTGTGGAAGTAGGCTATTTGGCCCACACTGACCCTCCAAAAAGTATAGCATCAAGACCCCTTTGCATTTTCCATGGCTGGTCCATGGAACATCCCTGGACAATGTAGCATAGTCAATCCACTTAACCTACATATCTTTGGACTGTGGGAGGAAACCCATACAGACAGAGGAAGAATGTGCAAACTCCACATAGACAGACGGTCGAGGGTAGAATCGAATCCTGGGTCTCTGGCACTATGAGGCAGCAGTGCTGACTGCACTGAGCCACCATGCTGCCTACATTTGGTCCTCAGGAAGAAAAGGTTCCCAGTGGAGGTCATAAACATGAAAAGCACACAAACCAGTTTTCCTGAAAAGTAACTTTGCTTTAAAAGTGTTGTTTCTTGAGTCATCGGTATCACCACCAATCAGCCAAAGTCAGCACCAGTCAGGCATTACCTTGCTGCTGGGTCAAGATTAGAGTGGTGCTGGAAAAGCACAGCAGGAATTCTTGATGAAGGGCTCCTGCCCAAAATGTCAATTTTCCTGCTCCTCGGATGCTGCCTGATCTGCTGTGCTTTTCCTGCACCCATATAACTTGACTCTCGTCTCCAGCATCTGCAGTTCTCACTTTCGCCTAGTAGATTATCACCATGCTGCTGTCATGCCAATGAAATTCAGCTCCTAAGGTAGGTAGACATGAAATATGAACAGAAGAGTTTTGGTTGGTTAAATAGAGTGAATGGTCTTATTTGGTAAAATTCTGTCATTGAAAACGGAACCAAGCTGTTAAAAGAGGAGGCCCAATTTTAATTCTGTGCATGTGGCTAGGTTTTGAAAGAGTTAACATCAAGCCAGAATATATTTGAAATTAAAACCGACATTGCTGCAGAAATTCTCTGGCAGCATCCGGGGAGAGAGAAACAGAGTTAATGTTTCAAGTCTGGTGATCCTTTCCCAGGACAAAGTCTGATTTTGTTCCAGATTTCAGCATCCACAGTTTTACTTTTGTTTTATTTTTGAAATTAATAGGTTACTCACAATTGACATTATCATGGAATTCCTAAATCCTTTAGTTGCTTTTCATGTTAACATTTCTTCGAAAGATGACAATTTCCTTTTATTGCTTCTGGTTGGACGAGAACCGAGCTTTAAAATGCTTCTCAGTTCATGAGTTCTGAGCTTTGCAATTTTGGGCTGTCCACAATTCGAAGGCATCAGTTGTTGTGAGCAGTTTCCATCACTGCACTGTCAAAACCATGACACTCTGCTTGTACCTGAGACTGAGTGTTATTCCACAGACTCTCTTACCAACATTCCTGACCACTCTCAACACTGAGGGCAGGGATTTCAGTTTATACTTGGCCAGTGTTCTGAAAATTGTGTGCAGAGGATCCAGGGTAAATACATGATCGTTGAAGAGTCCTTGATAATCTGAGAAATCCAGTTGTCTTTGAGAAAAGAGATGAAGTCTGTGGAAGTCAAGTTGGCTGTTACAACAGATAATGGTTGGCTTGCAAGGAGAAAGTAGTATCAAAGTTGGAAATAAAAATAGAAATTGCTGTAAAAGCTTAGCAGGTCTGGCAACATTTGTGCAGAGAAATCAGAGTTAACGTTTCAGGTTGAGTGATCCTTCCTCAGAACTGCTGTGTGGGGATTGGGGACTTATGATCTTGGAGTCAGTGAAGGGGGGAGATCACCAGATAAAATCAGGTTAATGACTGTAGTGGACGGAATAGCCTGATGTTCCATCATGTGGTCATGGTCCAGAGGGAGTTAGGAGGAGGCTTGGAAGTTTGACTATCAATAGCATTGTCATTCTAAGATAGAAGCTGGCTGTAGTTTGCTTATTAGTAAATGGCGCAGCTGTATTATGCGTTGTGAAAGCAGTTCACTATCAATTAATGTAAAGTTATAGCAGGGTCTATCAATATGTTGGCAGCATTATGGTGGACATGGATAAACCACATGTAGGGTATCCCGAAATTCTTTTATTTCTCTTGTTACAATCCCAGGCTAGACCATTAAGTTTATATTATGGCCTGCCTAAAGACAGTACATTTTATTTTAAATAAACAAAGTCTGGGATCCCAGCTACTTGTAAAGAAAATAAAGCATTAAGGTCCTATGGCTTTGAAATAACAAAACAAACTTTATTACATGATGTTACAAAAGTAAAGCAACTTATATTTTAAAACGCTTATATTCTAATATCCAGAATTGACATGAGGTAATGTTAACACATAAGCATGGTATCTGGTTAAACTACACTTAAACACCCAACAGGACACATTAAATAACAAATGTAGGCAAGACAGATCCCCTGCATTTTTCATCAATTCCCAAACATTGGTGAAAATATAATGAACATTGTCACCTTTACACAATTCTTAACTTTTGATGATCTTTTGGAACCAGAAAGGCAAATCAGGGCAGGACTTATCCACTTAATGGTAAGGTCCTCTGGAGTGCTGTGGAACAAAGAGACCTTGGAGTGCAGGTTCATAGCTCCTTGAAAGCTATGAACCAGTCGAATTGATGTTGCTTGTCATCTGTGTGTGTGGCTACTAAGGATAGCTGGTCGACTGGGACAACACTACTATTATAGGGCAAGCCAATCAGAGAACAGCAAGGGAATTCCTAGAAGTATGGCACTCATCCACAGATTCTATCAACAAACACATCGACCTGGACCCAATATACCGGCCACTACAGTGACAGCTGGAACTGACAACCGGAAGTGGCAGAGACAGGCCACTATAAATGCCGGAGGAAACAGCACAGAAGCACTTCACAGGAGGCTCCCAAACACTGAGGATGTCACCTGGACAGGGGACGAAACGTTTGCAACACAAATTCCCAGCTCGGCGAACAGAACCACAACAACGAGCACCCGAGTTGCAAATCTTCTCCCAAACTTATGCACATGTAGTGAAGAAAATAGGAAAATTACAAACTTTTGCTAGCTTAGGTTTGGTGGTGAAAATACTGCACATTCTCTATAGAAAAACAGAGAAACAATGCAAGGATGTCAGCCATTGTGTTCAGTCCAGGTAAAGCAAACAGGTTCCTAAACTCTCAATTTTCTGATCCAACCACACAGAATCCTGCCATATAAATGCTCACACCAATAAGAACATCCACCTGTGTTCCCTGTAAGTGCTAGATTCAGCAATCTGTCACAGGTAAGCACTTGGTATTAACCTCCACCCTTTATCTGCTCATAATGAATAAAGCTCGAAGTTTAAATTTGTTTTTGGTTTTCTGTGCAGATCTCAGCCATGCATCTGTCATCAGAAAATCAGTTTTCACACCAACCTTTAACACTTACTCTGCAACTACGTCACTTCTTTATTACCATCAGCACTCCTTTTGCCTTTTGCTCTGGGGCACCTTTACCATCTGCTGCAGCTCTTCCACTTTTCAACAGCATTAAACTTCCCATCACTTTTCCAACCCACTTCCAAAACCTAAGTCATATCAGATTCAAATTGTTAATCCTGTCTCTCTCACCACAGATGCTGTCAGACATGCTGAGTTTCTCCAGCATTTTCTGTTTTTACCTTAGCAAATCAGTCATGATATTATTGCACAGTCACTGAGAGAGCTGGGGGCTTTGGAGGACATGACTCAGATAAAAAGTGATGCCCACATGAATGAATAGTCAACACACACTGACTGTCAAAGCTGAAGAAAAGTTATACTGGACTCAAAATATTAACTCTGTTTCTCTCTCCACAGATGCTGCCAGCGCTGCTGAGTTTCTCCAGCATCCTTTATGTTTGTTACAGATTTCCAGCATCCAGAGTATTTTGCTTTTATTTTTATCAAAGCTCACACACTGATGAGGTGGTATCCATGGTGTTTGGTATTCCTTTACAAAGTTTGAGGATTTGGAATGCACTACCTGGGAGAGTAGTTGGAGGAAACCACACAACCTTTAAAAAGCATTTGGGTGAGCACTTGAAAGATCATAACATTCAAGGTTAGGCTAAGTAAAGGAAGATGGGACTGGGGTAGATTTAGTATAGCTTTGGTGGTACAGACTCCATGGGCCAAAGGGCCTCTCCTGTACTGTGATTCTATAATTTCCTTAATTTAGAAATCGATGGAAATGAGAATAAAACTCATGTCCAGTTAGGTGCAAAAGTCCATCCTTTTTATTTCTAGGATTGACCTCCCCAGAAGGTAAACAAATTTCTGTTGGGAAGAGGTGTGCGTGGAAGTGAGCTGGGATTGACAGAATGTAGGTGGTAACATAATGCGATGGGACAGGTTTGACATGCAAGTTGGCTTTCCTGTTTATCAAGTATTTCACATAACAGATGAAAGTGAAGATTGTGAAGTTATTGTCATGGCATCCTCATTAACACTGTTGGACCAGGTTCTGTGATAAAACAAACAGTGTAACTATCAACGTTCACTGCCACTGAAGTGGGAATCAGACAACAGTTTCTAATAACCACACACATACCCTTTCATTTCTGGAATTCTTGGATGACAGGTTCAGAGTATGCAATTTGGAAACTTGGCTAACCAAGGCTTTGAACTTGAATCAAGTTCATAGAACCCCTACAGCGTGGAAACAGACCATTTGGCCCAAGAAGTCCAAACTGACTCACACCCCTATCCTATCACCCTGCATTTACCATGGTTAAACTACATATCCCTGGACACAATGAGCAATATAGCATAGTCAATCCACCTAAACTGCATACCTTCGGACTGTGGGAGAAATTGGAGCACCCAGCGGAAACCCATGCAGACACAGGGAGAATGCGCAAACTCCACACAGACAGTTGCCTGAGGCTGGAATTGAACTTGGGTCCCTGGTGCTGTGAAGCAGCAGTGCTAACCACAGAGACACTGTGCTACACTTAATGCAAGCAGTTAAACTGTAATCCTCGTCAAAAATGCTTGGATGTGTAGCCAAGAATGGGAGAAGCTCAATTCCTTTCTCACAGCTTATGCATTTCATAAATGTAAAGTATATTCTATCATTTTCATTTGGTCATTCATTTCAAATGAAACACACACAAATATAATGCATGTGAAATTAACGTATAATTGAAGTGACTGCCTATTTCATATCAATAAATTTAATTCAGCACAATATTCAGAACAATCTGCTCGATGATATGATAACACTTAAATGTTTCCATTTGAATGCACAACAACAGGAAATTTGCAATAGTCTGGCACTAATAAGTGTGGAAGATGAAATTAATTTAACAGCAAGCTGTATCTCAATTGATGTGGCGAATACAACTCTAAGTGATGTGAGCTGGGAATATTTTATACAATATGGAAATTTCATGTGCTCTGCTGCTGTAAAAGGACTTTAAGTGAATGCAATGTGACAAAATACAGAAGAAATGTTTTCATGTGTTTTAAAATGATTGTAGCTGATGGATTAAGAGGGCTACGGTTCATGTCCCATTCTTTCCATAGTCTCGTCCCTTCAATGTTGGATGTTATTTGAAATGTGAAGGGTGAGCAGTTCCTTGATACTGGTCTCACGTGCCATCAGTGTTACTTTGCTGGTTGCTTTATCAAAGGTCTGACATACTTTGGAATCATCTCCCCTCAATATTTCATTTAAGTATTTGGACTGTACAAAACAGGAGGAAACTTAGGCCATTTGTCCCATTGCATGTGCTCCGTCATTCTATGATGGCTGATATGTTTCTCAACCCAATTCACCTGTCTTCTCTCCATAACCCTTGATCCCCTTATTAATTACCAACCTATCTCTCTCTGTCTTAAATACACTCAATGGCTTGGCTTGCATAGCCCTCTGCAGCAATCAACTCCACAGACTCACTACCCTCTGGTTGAAACCAACCTGATTTTCCCGGTCCACCTGCATATTGAAGTCCCCCATGCTATTTGTAACAATCCTTTCTTAAATGCCTTTTCTATCTCCTGATTTGTTTTCTGCCTCACAGCCTGAGTACTGCTAGGAGGCCTGTACATAAGTCCCTTCACAGTCTTTTGCTCCTTTGTTGTTCCTCAACTCTACCCACACAGACTCGATGTCTTCCAACCTGCATCGCTTCTCTCCATCAATTTCCTCCTGTGTCCATATGCAGGTTCCAGTAGGACATGTATCCTTGGATATTTAGTTCCCAGCCCTGATCCCCATTACAGCCATGTCCCTGTGATACCCACAACATCGTACCCACCTACTTCAATCTGCACCATAAAGTTGTTTCATATACTAGACACATTTAAGTAAAATGCCATCAGTCCTGTGCATGCAAGGAAAGGAAGCACATGCCAGGTACAGTGCATTAAAAACAGGAGAGGACCTACAAAAGTGTAGAGAGGGTAGAAAGTTGCTTAAAAAGGAAATTATGAGGTCAAAGAGGGACCATTAACTATCTTTGGCAAATTTGAGCGAGGAAAACCCTAAGGCTTTTTCTAAGTATATTCTGAGTAAGAAGATTACCAGAGAAAGAGTGGGACCTCTTTGAGACCAAAGGGGAAACCTCTGCATAGAGCCGATGGATGTGGGTGTGGTCTTAAATGAATATTTCTCATCTGTATTCACAGAGGAGAAAGACATTGCAGCTGGGGACTTTAAGGTGAGGTTCTAAAACGTGTTAAAATTAATAAGGAGATGATATTAGATATTTTAGAGAGAATAGAGATGTATGGATCTCCAGTGTCTGATTGCATGTATCCCAGGTTGCCATGGGCAGCAAGGGAGGAGATTGCCAGGGCCCTGGCAGAGATATTTAATATTTTGTTGGCCACAGGTGAAGTGCCAGATGACTGGAGGATCACTAATGTGGTTGCTTTGTTTAAAAGGGGCAGCAAAGATAGGCCAAAGAATTATAAATCAATAGTTTGATGTCAGTAGTAGGGGAATTATTGGAAAAACGTCTGAGGGACAGGATTAATCAATACATGGCAAGGCAGGGATTGATCAGGGATAGAGAGACAGCTTTGTTAGAGGGAGATCCTGTCTAATTTAATCTGAAAGAGTGAGAGTTGTGCGGTTTATGTGGTTTACATGGGCTTCAGTAAGGCCTTTGTCAAGGTCCACATGGAAGACAGGTCCAAGAGATAACAGGCCACGGAATCCAAGATATGTGGTTGGTATTTGGATGGAAATCCAAGATTGCGGTGATAGGTACAGCAGTGATCAGCTCCCGAGCATGGGCTTGGGTTGCTCATTCTCTCTGATCTGGCCACATCCACATCACGTCATCGTTGTCTTTTCAGCTTGATAGCTCAGTCACTTTTCCTCTGGTTTGGTTGCCCAGGGATTACCTTCTGATGTCCTCCTGGGGCCCCATGTATCTCCATCCCTAATCCATCACGGGTAGTGGCGTCGGAAGACGGGCCGGGACTCCCTTGCTTGACCCGGACCCAGGCCCCCCTCACTCAACCCAGACCCAGGCACCCTCTCACTTGGCCCGGAGCCAGGGCCCCCTCACTCGATGCCAAGAATTGGAGGTGACTGTGGGATCCCGCAGTGTGACTAGCTCCAGCTCGGAGGTTGTGGACATGGGAGCGATGGGGCTGGTGATGATGGGAAAGAACCGCATCGCCAGGACCCTGGGAACGATGTTGGACAGCGGTAACTGGAGGAACAGAGAGGGTGGAAGCTACGGAGAGAGAAAGATGAACTTTTGAAGCTGTTTCAGTTTTAGTAATTGCAATTTAATATCAATTTATTCAGTATTTTACCATTTGTGCAATTTATTCAGTAATTTATTCTGTAAACCAAAATGACACCACAATGTGGTGATACTATCCACTTTTCACTGTACCTCGGTACAAGTGACAATATTAAATAAATCTAAATCTAAACTTAAGTTGATGAACTTATTCCAAAATTGGCTTTCAACTAGAAGGCAAAGATTGATGGTGAAGGGTTGTTTCTGTGATTGGAAGACTTTGATCAGTGGTGTACCACAGAGATCAGTGCTATCACCCTTGCTGTTACGTACACTGATGACTCAGGTGTGAATGTAGAAGGTATATTTGTAAGTTTTCAGCTAACATGAAAATTGTTGATGTTGCTGATAGTGAGGAGGATAGTCTCAGGCCACCATCATTGATCAGATGGTAGATTGGGCAGAGCAATGGCAAATGGGGTTTAATCCCAATAAGTGTGAGGTGATGCATTCTGTGGGGAGGTCTAATAAGGGAAGAATATACACAATGAATGGTAGATCCCCACAGAGTGCTGAGGAACAAAGGTACAAGTCCATAGATCCTGAAGGTGTCAGTGCAGGGAGACAAGGTGCTGAGAAAGGCAGATGGAATGTTTGCCTTCATTACCCGTGACAGAGAGTATAGGAACAAGAAAGTCTTGTTACAACTTTATAAAACATTGGTTAGGCCACAGGTGGAATACTGTGTGCAGTTCTGGTCCCTGCACTATCAGAAGGATATGATTGCACTGGACAGGGGGCAGAGGAGATTCACCAGGAGTTTGTCTGAGATGGAAAGTCTCAGTTATGTGAGACTGGATAAGCTAGGTTTGTTTCCCTTGAGCAGAGGAGGTTTGGGCAGTGGAGAGGGTGATCTGATTGAGGTAAACAAAGTTATGAGAGGTATAGACAGAATTGTAAGATTCTCTTCCCCATAGTAGGGCTATGGATTAAATGCAGGTAAGTGGGAGGAGTGTAGTTCAGTGTCTGTTGAACATCATAGACACGGTGGGCCAAAGGACCTGTTTCTATGCTCTATGACCACCCCGTTTCTCATAGTTGTCCCCTTATCTTCTGTACCTGAAGTTATATTCCTGATTATTTCCATGCTCTCTGTCCTAGTGCTTGTCCTGGCAACTCTCCTGAGCCCTCCTCCCCTTTATCTTTCTCCATCATTTTCTATGCAACTGGACCCACTATTTTGTTTGCAACGATGTCCCACATGAAATGATTTCACATGTTGAAGTCACCCCTGGTAAATTTCACTCAGTGCCTTATTGTTTTTGAAATAAGATTTGACTCCATCTAATAACTTTTTAAACCACTGTTGCATCTTATTTATCTTGTCATAAAACAATCTGCGCATACCAATATGTTAAACTGATCTTTCTTAGTCATTAAAATAATCAGCACTCGCAAAGTAAATGCCAAAATGTGAATACAGTTGGACTAGCAGTTATAAAACCAGTCAGTTGCTGCAATGCATCTTCTCGATAGAGTCACAGAGTCATAGAGATGTATAGCATGGAAATAGACCTTTTAGTCCAACTCATCCATGCCGACCACATATCCCAGATTAATTTGCCAGCATTCCTCCCATATCCTTCTAAACCTTTCCTATTCATCTATCCATCCAGGTGCCCATTATATGTTGTAATGGGCACCAGCCTCCACTACTTCCTTGGCAGTTCATTCCATACACGCACCATCCTCTGCGGGAAAAAGTTGTCCCTTAGGTCCCTATTAAATCTTTTTTCAAATGGTGCACACTGCTGACACTGCATGTCCGTGGTGTGGAGAGAGTGGATAACAAAGGGGTTAGAAGGGATGCTGATTAAGCGGGGGCTGCTTTGACCTGGATATTGAGTATTGTGTGTTTGAACTCACCCACCAAGGCAAGTGGGGAGCATTCCATCCCACTCCTGGCTTGTGTGACTTCACAGATTGGCAGTGAAGAGGTTAAGAAATATGGCTGATAAATAGAGATGTCTTCAAGTGGAAGCTGATTTTGTATTTACAGATGGAATTATCAAGGGGAAGTAAAGACCAGCAAAACATTATTTTTAAAGATGGGACCTGAAGAGGGATTTCCAAGATGATGGTGGAAGATGGGCCATTGTATCAACCAGTCAACATAACTCTATATCGCCCTCAGATGGCTAGACTATGGCAGCCTGGAAGTGCATTTTTTTTATTTCAAAAATATACTTTATTCATAAAATAATTTGATGGTCTGTACAGCTGGTCATGCCATACATACTTAAACATTTACATACAGAGATCAGAATTTATCATTTTTATATACAGATCTGTACGTCAGCAGAGCCCAAATGACTGCGTGGGCCCCTTGTTCTTCTTTAGGCAGGCCGATCTTACACGGTGGTCTTTCCTCACCGCGCCTTGGCGGCAGCTACCCCAAGCTTCAGCGTGTCCCTCAGCACGTAGTCCTGGACCTTGGAATGTGCCAGTCTGCACCACTCAGTTGGGGTCAACTCCTTCACCTGGAAGATCAACAGGTTTCGGACTCCCCAGAGAGCATCCTTCACCGAGTTGATGATCCTCCAGGTACAGTTGATGTTCGTCTTGGTGTGCGAGCCGGGGAACAGGCCGTAGAGCACGGAGTCCCGTGTCACGGCGCTGCTTGGGACGAACCTTGACAAGCACCACTGCATTCCTCTTCAGATTTCTTCTGCATAGGCACATTCCAGAAGGAGGTGTGTGACAGTCTCGTCCCCCCCGCAGCCGCTTCGAGGGCACCGTGCGGTGCGGCAGAGAGTCCGGGCATGCATAAAGGATCTCACAGGCAGAGCCCTTCTCACCACCAGCCAAGCCATGTCTTGGTGCTTGTTGGAAAGTTCTGGCGATGAGGCATTCTGCCAAATGGCTTTGACAGTCTGCTCAGGGAACCGCTCGATAGGATCCGCCCTCTCCTTTTCCCGAAGGGTCTCAAGGACACTACGTGCTGACCACTTCCTGACGAACTTGTGGTCAAAGGTATTTTTCTTCATAAACTTCTCCACTATAGACAGGTGATATGGATCGGTCCAACTACTCGGAGTGTTCCGCGGCAGCAAGGCCAGGTCCACCCTTCGCAACACCGGGGACAGGTAGAACCTCAGTACGTAGTGACACTTGGTGTTTGCGTACTGGGGATCCACGCACAGCTTGATGCAGCCATACACAAAGGAGGCCATCAGGGTGAGGGTGGCATTGGGTGTATTTTTTCCCCCGTTGCCCAGATCTTTATACACCGAGTCCCTTTGGACCCGATCCATCTTTGACCTCCATATAAACTGGAAGATGGCCTGTGTGACTGCAGCGGCACAGGTTCTGGGAATAGGCCAGACCTGTGCCACGTATAACAGCAATGACAGTGCCTCACACCTGATGACCAGGTTTTTTCTCGCGATGGAGAGCGACTGTAGCTTCCATCTGCCCAGTTTCTGCCTCACTTTGCTGATACGCTCCTCCCAAAACTTGGCGCACACCCCAGCACCCCCGAGCCAAATAGCTAGCACCTTCAGGTGGTCAGTCCTGGTGGTGAAGGGGATCGAGGATTGGTCCCAAAGAGCATGGCCTCGCTCTTGCCTCTGTTTACTTTGGCCCCCGAGGCCCGTTCGAACTGGTCACATATGCACATGAGTCTGTGCACGGACAGCGGATCCGAGCAGAAAACGGCGACGTCATCCATGTACAGGGAGGCCTTGACCTGCAGGCCCCCGCTGCCAGGAATAGTCACCCCTCTCAGGCTCGCATCCTTCCCGATGGACTCAGCAAGTGGCTCTATGCAGCACACAAACAAGGCAGGAGAGAGAGGGCAGCCCTGCCTGACTCCAGATCTGACTGGGAAGCTATCTGATTCCCACCCATTGATTGAGACTGCACTGACAATGTTGGTGTAGAGCAGTCTGATCCAATTGCAGGTTCCCTCCCCAAAGCCCATTTTGGAGAGAACATCTCAGCGATCTTCCTGCCCAGTACAGCACAGGTTTGGTCAGGGTGAATCACCGACCCCAGAGCAGACCTGACCTGGTTGGCGATTACTTTTGACAGAATTTTGTGATCCGCATTCAGCAGTGAGATTGGTCTCCAATTTCTAATTTCCTCCCTCTCCCCCTTCTGCTTGTAGATGAGGGTGATGATGCCTTTCCTCATGGATTCACTCATGGTACCTACCTGAAGCATACTGACATACACCTCCCCCTGGTCCTGGCCAATCAAGTCCCACAGAGCAGAATAGAGCTCGACCGGTAAGTCATCGCTTCCGGGAGTTTTATTCTTTTCGAAGGACTCGAGGGCCTTGGTCAGCTCATCCAGAGATAGCGGCTGGTCCAGCTCTCGCGTGTTCCGTCGTCTAAGACCGCCGTGAAAGAAGACTGTAACGACTGAGAGGCTGCGCTGTTGGTCGGCTTCGCGTCATACACTCTGGCATAGAAGGATTTACTGATCCTCATGACGTCAGCCTGAGATGATGTTATCGAGCCATCTTCTTCCTTCAGGCTGCTGAGCACAGAGCTCTCTTTGTGCACCTTCTGGAAGAAGAAACGTGAGCACGTCTCGTCCTGCTCCACCGAGCGGACCCTGGACCAGAAGATTATCTTGGAGGGTCCGAGGCAAAGAGCGAGGCTTGCTGGCCCTTCACCTCCTTGAGATCCTCCATGACATCGACCCCCATCGTCTGCAGCAGGAGCAGGTTCTGCATACTTTCCTGGAGCTGGGACAGTTTTCCACGCCTCTCTCTCGCCTCCTGAACACCTTTGAGGATGAAGAACCTCTGGATGTTCCCTTTTATTGTTTCCCACCAGTCCGCTGGAGACTCAAACAGGGGCTTCACGGTTCTCCAACCTGTGTAGTCCTTCTTGAGCTCCTCAATGTTTCCCGGGGTCAACAGCTTTATGTTCAGCTTCCACGTTCCCTTACCAGCCCGCTGTTCGTCCTGTAGGTGACAGTCAGCCAGCAGGAGGCAGTGGTCAGAGAAGAACACCAGCTTGACGTCGATGATCTGACTGAGAGTGTTCGGGACACAAACAGGTAATCTATCCTTGAGCGGATAGACCCATCTGCCCGTGACCAGGTGTATCTACGCTGCGCTCCATCTGCAGGGGTGCTGAAGACGTCGTGCAGCTTGGCATCGCTTACCATGTCCATCAGGGCTCTGGACGTGGCGTCCAGTTTACTGTCCCCCCCCCTCCCCGCTGGATCGTCCATCTGCATCAATGATACAGTTGAAGTCTCCGGCCAGAATGACCAGCCTGGACGTAACCAGCAACAGTGGAAGCTGCTGCAGGACGGCCAACCGTCCGCTCTTACCCACTGGGGCGTACACATTAATCAGTCTCAGGAGAGCATTCCTGTACATGACGTCGGTGACAAGGAGGCTCCCGCCCACCACCTCCTTAACCTCTGAGATAGTGAAGTTGCCTCCTCGCAACAGGATACCCAGGCCAGAGGCGCGGCTATCGTTGCCCCCCCGACCAAACTGACAGCCCATGGGCCCACAAGCTTGACATCTCTTGTAGCTGATGAGGTGCGGTATCCCACACACCTGCAGAAACAGGATGTCGGCTTTAACATTGGCCAGGAAGGCCATCGTAGAAACACATTGCGTAGCCGATTTGATGGTATGCACATTGATGCTGGCAATTCTTATCCCCATTTTAACAGTTTACGAGGTTACCAGTGGCAGCCTATAAGTGCATTCCAAACTGCCAGTGACTCTATAGAGAGTGGGGAACTGTATGTTCCTCTTAAAACTCAGTGCCGAAGCTCATGTTAATCTAGCACCTATTTAGCAGATTTTAGCCACCAAATTGCAACACACTTGTAGCAATATGCTGTATTCATGGTGTAAATTGGATTTGAAAATCCTTTGGTAATAAGGCATTAATGGCTTTGGATTGTATAAAGCTGCAAGTCAGAGATTATTTTTCATTTACCCTGCCAAATAAGGCAACAGTATTCAACCAATGAGCCTTGTAGAACACAATAGCTGCCAGCTGTGACAAATAGACAAATTCTGTTCCATTTGAAACATCTAGTTCCTCAGTACAATAATCACACTCGAGATGAACAAGGTCAATTTTTGTTAATAGTAACTGCTGGGACATAAACTCTAATTCTGTACATTGTCCTCAGAATGCATTTCCAATCTTCGGATAAACAGTAGCTCCATTTATTAATGAAACAATACTACGAAAGGGATTTCTAACACAGATTAAAAATGTACAACAGCCAGAGAAAAGATTCTACTGACCCTTTAACATGTTCTATTATTATTATCTTTCAAACATATTGCACTGGAGTATGCCATGTAATGAAGTATTAATTGTCATTGTCAGGGAATACATTTGAACCACTGACAACTCTCGAAGGAAACTGTGGATGTTGTAGATCATTGACTGAGATTATTCGAACAGCAGATTTAAGAGTTAAATTAAGTTCAACTGAGAAGACTTTTGTTTTGGCAATATTTGAGACACACTGGTGTCTGTGCACGATGTCAGTCCGAGATGCCAGACGCATGTTATTCTGCTATCAGGCGGTAACTATTGGAAACTCTCAGTGGAAGTGGCAGAGCCAAGTCAGGTGCAGAATGAAAATCCTCATTGTGTGATTTTAACACTGAAGTTGGTGTGAAGTCTCATGACTCGGGAGGGTAGACTCATCATCACTGTCAAAACTCAGAAGCTGGAAAACATGAATGCATTCAGCCCAGACGATACCAATCACAGATAGTCATTAAGGGTTAAGTTTACATCACCTCCCACCTCCCATTCCATGCCCCTCTACCCACACTTGGAAAGGGACTAACAGTGGGTGGGATGGTAATGATCCCTGGCAAAAGGCGTCACTCATAATCTTATTGATTTGCGGAGCAGATTCGATGGGCCAAATGACCTACTCTTGCTCCTAGTTTCTTTGTTCTATGTTTCTATGAGTGGAGCCTGTCATTCAGCCACTAATACTTTGCCAATGGTCAGGCTGTGTATGATAGAAATACTTTGACCGTGACAGCAGGTCAGAAACCGAGGATTGTACTGTAAATAGCTCCACGCCCTACTGCACCACATCTTTGCTCCATCTGCAAGGCACCAGTCAGGAGTTTGATGAATGCTCTCCACTTGCCTGAGCTGGTACAGCTACAACACCATTCAGGAAGCTCAGTACAATCCAGGACAAATTAATAATTTGTTTCCCAAACAGAAAGATTTGAAGGAATATTTGAAACATGCCAATTTCTGTGCATGGCATTAGTCCCAGGCATGAGGTGCATGGTATCCTGCTGCCGGACTGTAACTAACACAATCTGTAGGGGGACATGACGAAGGTAAATCAAGCATAGCTTCCATCAGTGGAGTTTGACGCCCTACTCTGAGGTGAATTTGGTGATGGTGGCACATTTAGGCAACAGGTGGGCATGTCAGCATCTTCCCAATAAAGTCCAAGATTGGAAGGCTGCCCATGTGCCTCTGGTCCCAGCTGACGTATTTACATTGGCAGTTTACACCTGCATAATGGCTGCACCTGACACTGCTCATGCTTACCCAAGACCACGTGGGGTACATGCCATGGGTGATACCTGAAAAGCAAACCCTAATGGAATTACAGGCTCCCAGGGGCTTGGGGAAATTGCATGAATTGTTGTCCCTCAGTGTCCAGGACCTGGGGCTGGGTGCACTACCAACAGCAGCCACTCCCTCACCAGTGGGGCTGTTGAGCAACGGTGGCATCTGGTTGACGCTTTTGTTGAGTGGGACGAGCTTTTCTGTCATTCAATCTCTGCTGCCCTCCAGCCCATCACAGGTATCCCTTTGTCCTTGTCTCACTTAGCTCTTGTTCAAAATCCATTGCAGCTCCAACCTTTGAAAGGTCATTGACTTGAAATATTCACTCTGTTTCTCACTCCATCGATTCAGACTGATCTGCTGAATACCTCCAGTATTGTTCCCATTTCAAACAAGCAGTCATCCTAGTTATACTCTGCATTGTTTTAGGAAATTTAGACGCAGTTAATTATGCAAGCAACATTGTAATCTGTGGAACTTTGAGGGGAGACAATGATGTAGGGGTAATGTCACTGGAATAACCAGCGATTGTCGATTAGTTCACTTCTAACCTCGTTCTCAACTGTTCAGCTCCAAATATATGAGAGCTGCCATTCATGACAGTATCATGGATTGTGAAGTATAAGTTGATCTTTGAAGCCTTTGGAAACCTTTCCAAAAATGAGACTTGAGTTATACATCTTGTATAAAACGCAAATCACCAATGTTGGTGTGAGTGGTCACCATTTTGAAATGGGAAAATAAACGCTGTAATTCAAGTTAAATTAATATGACATGTTTTATTGGACAAATTCATTCTGGAAGGAAACCTTCAACCACAATCAAAATAGTTTAATATCTGCCAAATCCATTGTATTGACTTTGCTTGATGTTGTCTATGGCATTATTGTACAGATCACAATCTGGATCAGATTTGTTGCTTTTGCTTTCAAATCCATCCTCCACAATATGTCATCTTCCTCTCCATTGACCAAATTGGATATTCTGCATTTTTTAAATGACCTGATTATAGTCAGTGCATTAATAATGTCCCATGATTTGGTATTGAAACCATACAAGAGGTCAGGTCAGGCAGATATATATTACCACACTTTATCATTTTACCTCTTTATTAACCATCGACCTATTCCATTCAGGGTGGATATGGACCTTGAATGGCTTATTGAAGGGAATATCCAAAGGTTAAATTAGAGATGCAGGCCTCCCTGACTGAACAGCAGTTTGGGTTTTACCTCTTCACAAGCTCCTCATAAAGTCATCGGCTGCAGTGAGCCAAGTCTTGGCTGAGAGACCAGTTTAGCAGCTGTTTCCTAGGTAACGCACTGCTTAATTGAGAGCTCTCACCATGTGGTCCATTCTGTTAATGACACAATATTTGTTGAATAAGATAAATAGGTTTCAGGTCCTTGCAGTTTCTGCTATTAATACATTAAAGTGTCTAGAGGATTGGCACTTCTGTAGGCCTGTAGTGAAAGGGATTTTTTTAAGAAAGTAGAATGTTATGAATGAAATTTTTCAAAATCTTTTTCCGATATGCTGGTGTAACTATATGATTCATTGGTTCTGTACAGAGTGCATATTGGGTGAATGGCATTGAAATGCCATAGCTTGGTTTGGATGGTGTGAGGTGCCAAGGGGGTGTATGTGTAGAGGTGCAATGTTTGACATGGGAGACATTGGTAAGACCTTCTGAACTTATATTTCAGTCAATTCCATTGTCCAGTGTACCGTGAGCCACAAGGTCCTTTAAAACCTGGCCCAGCTGCTTAAACCTTGCAGAGGCCTAAGAGACATCTAACCATGCACTGGAACCATCCAGTCAGGAGAGCTGAGTGTGAGCTTGTGACCTGAACTAGCCCACACCCTGAACACCCTCTGCTGAGACCTGAGGGCACTGGGATTGGAGTCAGGAATCCTGGAATTAGATCCTGATTTTTACACATTGACAGAGCCTATCCAACACCAGGTCAATGTCTGGAGATCAACATTCGTTTTGTTTGGAAGTTGGTGATGTTTGGCACAAGCTGAAAATATTGACTGTCTTATTCTCTCTTTGGATGCTGCCTGATCCCCTGCTTGTCTTTCTTATGCTTCCTGTATTTCCCATTGACACCCAGTTTGTCCAGTTTTCTGTTATTTGCTTCCAATTTTGTAATCTACTGGACTATATTTATCTACATTTATCACTTCTTTATAGTAACAAAGCAATGTTGCCTGGAACATCAGAGTCAGCAAAGAGGCATTCACCAAACTGCACCACGTCCTGCAGTCAGGTATCAGTCCTGGTGACACACAAATCACTCTCTTTCTAAAGTTACATCCCTTATCTACCGTACTGCTTCCAACATGAAACTGGCACACACCTTGTTATGCTGAATGTCCAATTGCTGAACTGTAAATTTTGTATATCAAAAACTATATGGAATATAACAGCATCAGGAGTGAGTATGTTTAGTTTTCAATTGTCAAGTTTGTTTGGCAACTGATTGCTGTGTTAACCACATTTGTTTTCTGTGCTGCATCTTCCAGTTGGGGTTTGTGTGTCGCTCTGAGCCTAATCTTTTATTATATTTGTTCACAGGATATGGGTGTCACTTGCTGGGCATTTATTGCCCATCCCTAGAACAGTTAAGAATCAACCACATTGCTGTGGGTCTGAAATCACATGTAGTCCAGGTAAGGATAGCAGTTTCCTTCCATAAAGGACATTAATGAACCAGGTGGATTTTTCTGACAATTGACCATAACACCATAAGACCATAAGAGACAGGAGTGGAAGTAAGGCCATTTAGCCCATCGAGTCCACTCCGCCATTCAATCATGGCTGATGGGCATTTCAACTCCACTTACCCGCATCCTCCCCATAGCCCTTAATTCCTCAAGACAACAAGAATCTATCAATCTCTGCCTTGAAGACATTTGGCGTCCCGGCCTCCACTGCACTCCGTGGCAATGAATTCCACAGGCCCACCACTCTCTGGCTGAAGAAATGTCTCCGCATTTCTGTTCTGAATTGACCCCCTCTAATTTTAAGGCTGTGTCCACGGGTCCTAGTCTCCTCACCTAACGGAAACAATTTCCGAGCGTCCACCCTTTCCAAGCCATGTATTATCTTGTACGTCTCTATTAAGTCTCCCCTTAATCTTCTAAACTCCAATGAGTACAATCCCAGGGTCCTCAGCCATTCCTCATATGTTAGACCAACCATTCCAGGGATCATCCGTGTGAATCTCCGCTGGACACGTTCCAGTGCCAGTATGTCCTTCCTGAGGTGTGGGGACCAAAACTGGACACAGTACTCCAAATGGGGCCTAACCAGAGCTTTATAAAGTCTCAGTAGCACAACAGTGCTTTTATATTCCAACCCTCTTGAGATAAGTGACAACATTGCATTCGCTTTCTCAATCATGGACTCAACCTACATGTTGACCTTTAGAGAATCCTCGACTAGCACTCCCAGATCCCTTGTACTTTGGCTTTACGAATTTTCTCACCATTTAGAAAGTAGTCTGTGCTTTTATTCTTTTTGCCAAAGTGCAAGACCTTGCATTTGTTCACGTTGAATTCCATCAGCCATTTCCTGGACCACTCTCCCAAACTGTCTAGATCCTTCTGTACCCTCCCCACTTCCTCAGTACTACCTGCCTGTCCACCTAACTTCGTATCATCTGCAAACTTTGCTAGAATTTCCCCAGTCCCTTCATCCAGATCATTAATATATAATGCGAACAGCTGTGGCCTCAACACTGAACCCTGCGGGACACCGCTCGTCACCGGCTGCCATTTTATCCCAACTCTCTGCCTTCTGTCAGACAGCCAATCCTCAATCCATCCCAGTAGCTCACCTCGAACACCATGGGCCCTCACCTTTCTCAGCAGTCTCCCGTGTGGCACCTTATCAATGGATTCATGGTCACCACTGGACTCCTAATTCCACAAGAAATTTCAGATCACTGTCCTTTCACCCTCTCATTAAGGCAAATAAAGTTTGAGGATACATGATGAGTGGCAGGGCTCTGGGAAGCAATGAAGATCAGAGGGACGTTGGTGTACACTTACACTGGACTCTTAAGGTATCAGAACAGGTAAATAAAATGATTAAGAAAGCATATGATATACCTGACTTTATTAGCTGAGATATCAGGTTTAAGAGTAGAGAGGCTATGCTGGGACTGTACAAATGTTGTTTAGGTCACAGTTGGAATATTGTGTGGAGTTCTGGAATCCACACTATAGGACAGATGTGATTGCATTGGGTGAGGGTGCGGAGGGAGATTCACCAAGATGTTGCCTTAGGGTTGGAGAGTTTCAGAGATGGAGAGAGATTGGACAATCTGGGGGTGTTTTCCTTCGAACAGAGGAGACAGAGGAAGGACACAATTGAGTTGGAGAAAATGATGAGGGGCAGAAATAGGGTACACAGGAAGAAAAGTTTCCCCTTGGTAGAGGCATCGATGACCGGGCTGGGGACATAGACTGAAGGTAGGGGGCAGGAGGTTTAGGGGAGATGTGAGGAAAAACCTCAGAGGATGATGAGAATCTGGAAATCACTGCCTGTAAGGATGGGAGAGCCAGCAACCCTCAGAACATTTGAGAGATATTTGGATGTACACTTATGATTCCAAGGCATACAAGGCTATAGGCCCAGTATTAGAAAGTAGGAATAGATGAAGAGGATTAGTTAGATGGTTGTTTTTGAGGTAAAAGCAATGACTGCAGATGCTGGAAACCAGATTCTGGATTAGTGGTGCTGGAAGAGCACAGCAGTTCAGGTAACATCCAAGTAGCTTTGAAATCGATGTTTCGGGCAAAAGCCCTTCACGTTTCAGGCTCACTGCCTTTATTCCTGATGAAGGGCTTTTGCCTGAACCGTCAATTTCGAAGCTAATTGGATGCTGCCTGAACTGCTGTGCTCTTCCAGCACCACTAATCCAGAACCTAGATGGTTGTTTTTGACCAGTGCAGATATGAAGAGCTGAAGGGCCTTTTCCAGAGCTGTCAATCTCTATGAAATATCATTAATGAACCCTGTCACTGTCTGTTAATCGAGGTTTGTCAATCCACCGTGCTGTTCCATTTTAATTTCCTGAGAGCTGGTGAACAAGACTCATGCAGGATTGAGAGAACATGCTGAAAACCAGGCAGATATGAAAAATGCATCATCAAATCAGTCTGATTCAGCTGCTTTTGGAGAGAAACGAAATGGATTAACAAAACTACCATTGTCACATTATTAAAGATCGCTGTGTTACAACGTAATTCTATGGTTTCAGTCAACATACTAGCATTTAGTAATAGTTTCACAATGAATGTTTGTTGATGTCCTGAAGACTGAAATGTGGGAAAGCACAGCAAGTTATTGGTACATGTTAAAATAATGTTATACTGCCCTCTGCTGAGTGTATTTTTCTCTGCCTCAGTTGTTTCAGCTTTAACACAAAGTGACCCAGATTTTGCAGGGATTTTTGATGGTTGAACTGCCGGCATTCCTCATCTTTTGAAACTGACCACAACTCCAGGTGTACAGGATGAATATGAAATGCATCATCCATTAGAGACAGAGAAGAGGAGGATTTTTCTCTCTCAATGGTGGAGTTCTTTACTACAGAGGGATGGCGAGGCTGGGTCATTCAGTTAATTGTAATCAGCAAGGGAAATAAAGGTTGTAGCGTTAAGTCAGGCAAGGAGGGTTGAGGATAATCAAATCAACCGTGATCGCATTGATTGGCGAAGCAGACTCTATAGGCTGAATGGTCTCCTGCTGCTTCTATCATCTTGTGGTCTTATGGAGTAGATTAGTAAGAGAATTCTGCAGTTGTGATCAATATAGGAATATTGGAATGAGGAGCAGTAGTAAGCAATTCAAACCTTCGAGCCCGCTCCGCCATTTAACATGATCATGGCTGATCAATCACTGAAGTCTGTGCTGAGGACTCCACAGTGACATCAGTCAAGATGACAAGAGTTGGTCATCGAAACCGTAGGCACAGTTGCACCTTGTTCATTCATGTGTAGCTGGAAATTTAAGTGAGTAATTGCTCCTGACGAACAAAAGCAAATATATATGTTATTGGACTGCTGCTGAATCTGTCCTTTTTTTGTCAATTCCCTGTAGCATCTTACATAACTCAAAATATTATTGTGATAGGACAAAGGATGAACTTTATTGTTTTATGTTTTCAGCTTTAGATTTTGTGTTTTGGTTTGTTTTCTGTGTTTTAAGATGACACATTTCTCACTCTGTTTCCGTGCTGTATGACTCTCTGACTCTCTGGCACTGTATTTGTAATAAATACATATGGCAACAAATCAAATCAAATCAAACCAAATCAAATCAAATCAAATCAAATCAAATCAAATCAATCTCCTCTCATTCTTCTCAAGTCCAGAGTGGTCTAAACTGTGCAATCTTCCTTTGTAAGTCAAACCCCCCAGTTCTAGAATTAATCGAAGTTGTGAAATTGAGATGTGAGCCTGAAAAAAGGATTGACAATACATTGAGATGTTGGTACAGCCAACTAGGTGAAGGGGACTCGTGGAGTTCAGTAGGGCTCAGTGTTGGGACCACAACTATTCACCATATGCATTAACAATCTGGAGACTGAAGTTAGGGCATTGCTGTTAGGAGAAAGTGAGGACTACAAATGCTGGAGATCACAGTCGAGAGTGTGGTGCTGGAAAATCACAGCAGGTCCGAGGAGCAGGAGAGATGATGTTTCGAGCATAAGCTCATATTCCTGATGAAGGGCTTATGCTCAAAATGTCGACTCTCTTGCTCCTCGGATGCTGCCTGACTGGCTGTGCTTTTCCAGCGCCACACTTTTTGACATTGTTGTTAAGTGCCGTGGTTGTGGGTGTGTTTGCCGAGCTGGGAAGCTGATTTGTAAACATGTTGTCCCCTGTCTAAGTGACACCGTCAGGGCTTTGGAGCCTCCTGTGAAGCGCTGCTGTACTGTGTCTTCGGGAATTTATTGGGTTCCATTCCTGCTGCTTCCGCCAGCTCATTGTAGTGGCTGGTATATTGGGTCGAGGTCTATGTGCTTATTGTTGATGGAGTCCCTGGATGAGCGCCATGCTTCTAGAAATTTTCTGGCTGTCCTCTGTTTAGCTTGTCCTATGATTGTTGTATTGTTCCAGTCAAATTTGTGGTCCTTGAGATCTGTGTGTATGGCTACTAGGGACAGCTGGTCATGGCATTTAATGATCAGTTGTTGTTCGTGGATGTGGATTGCCAAACACTCCGTACAATCGTCACAGGAATTCCTCGACAACATCAAGAACATGAACATAGACAAGGACGAAGCAATGGTGTCATTTGATATAAAGGCACTGTTCATTTCAATTGATAAAACTCTAGTCAGAGAGACAATAGCCAATCTCTTGGACAAACAGAACAGACAACATGACGGGGAACCTATCAATAAGGACGGCGTACTCAAACTACTAGACCTGTGCCTCACAACACACTTCACATTCAACAACCAAATATATGAACAGATCAATGAGATAGCTATGGTCTCACCCATCTCTGAGCTCATAGCAGAAGCAGTAATGCAAAGACTGGAACAAACAGCCCTCCCATAAATCCAATCCAAACTCTGGATCAGATACATGGACAACGCTTTTGTAATGATCAAGAGAACAGATTGAGAACACACACTGGATTATCAACCCCATGCTCACAGGGATCAGGTTTATGAGAGAGGAGGAAACCAATAATCATCTCCCATTGCTGGATGTGATGGTAGAAAGAGCACAGAGTGTACAGGACAACACACACGCTGACCAGGTCCTGAACTACAACACCAAACACCCAAACACACATAAGAGAAGCTGCATTAGGACCCTGTTCATAAGGGCTGCAACTCAATGCAGAACTCCCAAACTACAAAGGGAAGAAGAAGAACTCCTCTACAGAATCTTTGCCAAGAACAGATATTCCCGCAACTTCATCCGCAGATGCCTAACAGACAAACAACATAGCGAGGGGATGTCATGACCTAACTCACGAGATGCAGTTATAAAAAACATCTCGGTACTGACAGCCAGACGTTTCTGATCACTGGGATTCATGACAGCCCAAAAAGTGACAGCCTCGCTCAAACAACAACTCACCAGAACAAAAACATCCTATACCCATCATGTACAGATTCCATGTAAAGACTGCATGAAACACTATGTAGTACAAACAGGCAGACAACTAGCAATCCACATTCACGAACACCAACTAGCCACTAAATACCACGACCAGCCACACAGATCTCAAGGATCACAAATTTGACTGGAACAACACAATGATCATAGGACAAGCTAAACAGAGGATAGCCAGAAAATTTCTAGAAGCATGGCACTCATCCATGGACTCTATCAACAAACACATTGACCTCAACCCAATCTATCGGCCACTACAACGGCAACCAGCAACTGGAAGCATCTAGCATGGAACCAAATAAATTCCAGAAGGCACAGTACTGCAGCGCTACACAGGAGGCTCTAAAGCCCTGACAATGTCACCTAGAAAGGGGACAGAAACATCTGCAAATCAACATCCCAACTCAGGGAATGCACCCACAACCACAGCAACCAGCACCAGAGCTTTAGGCAAATCTCGAATTGTTGTTAAGTTTGCAGATCACACAAGGATAGGCAGATGGACAGATAGTGTTGAGGAGGTGGGAAGGCTTCAGAAGGATTTGGGCAGACCGTGAGAATGAGTAAAGAAGTGGCAGATGGAGTACAGTGTGGGAAAAAGTGAGGCTATGCACTTTGGTCAGAAAAATAAAGGCATCGACTGTTTTTTCAATGGGGAAAAACTTCAAAATCTGATGCACAAAAAGACTATGGAGTGCTAGTTTAGGATTCTAATAAAGTTAACATCCAGGTTCATTGGCAGTTAGGAAGGCTAATGCAATGTTTGCATTCATTTCAAGAGGGCTAAAATACAAGAGCAGGAATGTACTGCTGAGGCTGAATAAGGCTCTGGTCAGATCACATTTGCAGTATTGTAAGCAATTCTGGGACCTGTATCTAAGGAAGGATGTGCTGGTATTGGAAGGGATGCAGAGGAGATTTACAAGGATGATCCAAGGGATGAAAGGCTTTTCATATAAGGAGCTTTTGACGACTCTGGATGTATACTCAATGGAGTTTAGAAGGATGAGGGTGGTGCTCTCATTGAAACTTACAGAATACTGAGAGGCCTGGATTGAGCAGACATCTCCACCAGTAGGAGAGACTAGGACCCGAAATCAAGATTAACCTCAGAGTGAAGGGATGACCCTTTAGAACTTAGGTGAGGAGGAATATTTTCAGCCAGAGGGTGTTGAATCTATGGAACGATTGCCACAGAAAGTTATGGAGGCTATGTCATTGAAGATAGATAGGAGTTTGATTTGCATGGGGATCAAGGGTTATGGGGCAAAGGCAGGAGAATGGGGCTGAGAAACTTATCAGCCATGATTGAATGATGGAGCAGACTTGATGGGCCGAAAAGCCTTTATCTGCTCCTATATCTTATGGTCTTATGGTGATTATCAACTTGGTTGGTAACAACAAATATCCTAAATTCCTTTGTAGCACACAGCCATCAAACGTCAATTACATTTGGTTAAGCAGATCAAAATTAAGGACAGTCAATTATAAAAGTGATTTTTAAGTGAAAGAGAGTAGAGTTTTATTACTTACAACACCACCACCGAAAAAGAAACACTATGCGACATCCAACACAGACACAGACACACAGGTATTTAGGTCGTGTCAAAGGGGAGCTGGGGTTGGGGACAGGTACCTGAGACAAGATTTTTATTCATTGAATTTAATCTCCACCAGCCGCAGTGACAGCAGGGCTCTCCAAGGCATGAGCTTCGGTCTGTGGATTACTGATCTGGGAACATTACCACCACATCACCATCGTCCCCAGCAACACAGAAATATCCCAAAAAACAGTATCATATGTAGCAGTATCAAACAGTATCATTCACCAAACCCCCAAAACAACTCCTGGGTAAGTGGGCAGTATGTCAGGGAATGCAGCAATCAACTTGCAAGTAAGGGCCCCATGAGATAAATGACCAGGTAATCTGTTTTCTTTTAACATTTTATTGGTTGAGAAATAAATATGAACAAAGATACGAAGAGAACTGCTGGCTCCTTTCCAATGAGTACCATCCGATTTTTTACGGGACAAAGTGATGTCTAACTGACAGAAACTGGCTGTAAACAATGTGACCCTTACTCAGTCCCACGCAGTAATGGCAGCTTGGATTCACTGCTATGGAGTGGGTCTTGAATCCAATAAGTAATGTACTGTCTCAGACTCGAAAGAGACTGTGCTGAACTGAGGCTAACACCTCTCTACAATTGCTTTAGCCTTTATGTATGATCCATTCTAAATGTGATGAGGCAATTTAACTTAGAATTGTGACCACTGATAAAATGACTGTAATGCTCAATAGCTCAGGCAGCATCTGTGGAGAAAGGGAAGTGATGTTTCAGGTTGACAACTTAATGTCAGGATAGGATAAGTTTCAAGATATAGCAGGTTTCTCATCAGTGCAAAGACAAGGAAAGTGGGAAGGGGAGAAAGACCAAAAGTGAACAGGTTGTTCATTGGAACACAGAAAGGTCAGAGGGCAAGTGGGCAGAATGTGATGGCTCCCATGTTCAAACAGCCTCCTGTTTACTTATTAAGCAGCATCCGAGGAGCAGGAGAATCGAAATTCCGGGCATAAGCCCTTTGTCAGGATTCCTGCAGGTCTGGCAGCACCTGTGGAGAAAGAAACAGAGTCAATGTTTTCAGCCCAGTTCTAAGAAAGGTGACTGGACCTGAAGCGTTAACATTGTTTTCTCTTCTGAGATATTGCCAGACCTGCTAAGTTTCTCCAACAATTTATTTTCGTTCCTAATGAATGACTGCATCAGATAACTAAAATTAAGTGTGTAAATGACTTCTGTGTAAGAAATAGCTCCAGTATTTGAAGATAGTATTTATAATAATCAATTTCATGGATTCACCCTTCACTCCCTCACCTGTATGATTTGTCATTCGAATTTTCTAATGTTCTGAATGAACAGATGCATTTCAATGCCATTTGCTGTGCTTTTTGGGTTAAGACTGAAGAAAGTAGAATATTGATAAAATAGTCTGGTTAATTATTTGTGGAAAAGGAAGTTAAATATTATAGTCTGGAGACAAAAGAAAAACATGCAGATTAATTCCCTGACCTTGATGAGGAGGACACACTGTGAGTGTGGCATCTGGGCAGAGAGGGTCTCTTGTTTGGTGTTTACTTTTGAAAGCTGCAGCACACATCCTACAGCAGCTGGCACTGATATAGCATCTTTAACCAAGGTGAAGTTCCTTTAGTTTTGACCCAAAGTTCAATGTAGCAAATTTAGATAATTGATTGTTGTTGCAGAGGGCAGAGACTAAGCAAACTGAACTAAACAGACAGAACATATCGAAGCATTTTAACACACGCAGCAAAATATTTAAAGACTAAATGGAGAGTGCAGGAGAAGCACCAGGCATACCTAAAAATGAAGTGATAATCTGATGAAGCTACCAAACAGGATTACCTGTGTGCCAAACAGGTAATAACAGACAGAGCTAAGTGATCGCACAACCAACAGATCTGCACTCCTGCCACATATAGTCGTGAACGGTAATGGACAATTAAACAACTCGCTGGAGGAAGAGACTCCACAAATATCCCCATCCTCAATGAATGGAAGACCCTAAGACAAAAGGAAAACACATCAGTGCAAAAAACTGGGGCAGCATGGTGGCTCAGTGGTTAGCACTGCTACCTCATAGCACCAAGGAACCAGGTCGGTTCCAGTCTCAGGTGACTGAACATGTGGAGCTGTACATTCTACTCTCTGGGAAGCTAGAGAAGTGATTGCTGGGCCTCTTGCTGAGATATTTGTATCATCGATACTCACAGGTGAGGTGCCGGAAGTCGGGAGGTTGGCTAACGTGGTGCCACTGTTTAAGAAGGGCGGTAAAGACAAGCCAGGGAACTATAGACCAGTGTGCCTGACGTCAGTGCTGGGCAAGTTGTTGGAGGAAATGCTGAGGGACAGGCTGTGCGTGTATTTGAAAAGGCAAGGACTGATTAGGGAGAGTCAGCATGGCTTTGTGTGTGGGAAATCATGTCTTACAAACTTGATTGAGTTTTTTGAGGAAGTAACAAAGAGGATCGATGAGGGCAGAGCAGTAGATGTGGTCTATATGGACTTCAGTAAGACGTTCAACAAGGTTCCCCATGGGAGACTGATTAGCAAGGTTAGATCTCACGGAATACAGGGAGAACTAACCATTTGGATACAGAACTGGCTCAAAGGTATAAGACAGAGGGTGGTGGTATAGGGTTGTTTTTCAGACTGGAGGCCTGTGACCAGTGGAGTGCCACAAGAATCGGTGCTGGGTCCTCTACTTTTTGTCATTTATATAAATGATTTGGATGTGAGCATAAAAGGTAAAGTTAGTAAGTTTGCTGATGACACCAAAATTGGATGTGTAGTGGACAGTGAAGAGAGTTACCTCAGATTACCACAGGATCTGGACCAGATAGGCTAATGGGCTGAGAAGTGGCAGATGGAGTTTAACTCAGATAAATGTGAGGTGCTGCATTTTGGGAAAGCAAATCTTAGCCGGACTTATACACTTAATGGTAAGGTCCTAGGGAGTGTTGCTGAACAAAGAGACCTTGGAGTGCAGGTTCATAGCTCCTTGAAAGTGGAGTCGCAGGTAGATAAGATAGTGAAGAAGGTGTTTGGTATGGTTTCCTTTATTGGTCAGAGTATTGAGTACAGGAGTTGGGAGATCATGTTGCGCTGTACAGGACATTGGTTAGACCACTGTTGGAGTATTGCGTGCACTTCTGATCTCCCTCCTATCAGAAAGATGTTGTGAAACCTGAAAGGGTTCAGAAAAGATCTACAAGGATGTTGCCAGGATTGGAGGATTTGAGCTATAGTAAGAGGCTGAACAGGCTGGGGCTGTTTTCCCTGGAGCGTCGGAGGCTGAGGAGTGACATTATAGGGGTTTACAAAATTATGAGGGGCATGGATAGGGTAATTAGACAAAGTCCTTTCCCTGGCATCAGGGAGTTCAGAACTAGAGGGCATAGATTTAGGGTGAGAGGGGAAAGATATAAAAGAGACCTAAGGAGCAACATTTTCACACAGAGGGTGGTACGTGTATGGAATCAGATGCCAGAAGAAGTGGTGGAGCCTGGTACAATTGCAACATTTAAGAGGCATTTGGATGGGTATATGAATAGGAAGGGTTTGGAGGGATATGGGCTGGGTGCTGGCAGGTGAGACTAGATTGGGTTGGGATATCTGGTCGGCATGGATGGGTTGGACCGAAGGGTCTGTTTCCATGCTGTACATCTCTCTGACTCTATGACTCTATTCACCTCGTGTCTGCGTGGGTTTCCTCCCACAGTCCAAAGATTTGCAGGTCATGTGAACTGGCCGTGCTAAATTGCCTATAACATTGGGTGCATGAGTCAGAGGGAACTGGGTCTGGGTGGGTTACTCTTCGGAGGGTCGGTGTGGACTTGTTGGGCCAAAGAGCCTGTTTCCACACTATAGCAGTAACTGTCTGTGTACTATCTACAAGATACACTGCAGAAATTCATCACAGTTTTTGAGACAGTACCTTCGAAATCTGCAACCACTTCCACCTAGAAGGATAAGGGCAGCCGATAAATAGGAGCACCACCATCTGCAAGTTCCCCTCAAGCTACTAACCATCGTGACTTGGAAATATATTGCTGTTCCTTCAGTGTTGCTGGGTCAAAATCCTGGAATGCCCTTCCTAAAGGCATTGTTGGTCAACCCACAGCAGGTGGACTTCAGTGGTTCAAGAAGGAAGCTCGCTATCACTTTCTCAAGGGGCAACTAGGGATGGACAATAAATGCTGGACCAGCCAGTGACAGCCACATCCCACAAATGAATAAAAAAGAAATCTGAACATGCAGTTGGAATGTCGGATCCTTTTCGAACACTTTCATTGACAATATGAAAAATTGATGCAGATAGCCACTCAAGTCATCACCAGTGGTTCTGAAATTCCAAACAGTGAGTTGTACCATTTTTACATTACTGAAAAATGATTTGCACTGCCAAACGGCTGGTCAAGTGTTTACATGAGACTATCTCCCTGGGTATTTCATTTGCATATTCTCAGTGTATTTGCATGTATTCAGCATATTTGCATCTACTCAGTGTATTTGCTTATACTCGGGGCAGTGGTTGGAGTATAAAATAGGACTAATACGTTAAGCTGTCCATCAATTATTGCAGCCTTTTAAAAATTCATTGCTGGCCTCAGCAAGTTGGGGTTTGGTAGGTAAGTAACAAGCAATTCCTGACTCAGCATGATTGATGTCTCAAGGTTGTTTTAATATGGTTTTCAAAAACTTCAAACACAGGAGAACAAATACAAAGAGACCAAATTAACTCTTGCATACAACAATCTGTAAAAACTTCCCAAATACTCCACATCCAATTTAAGTTTGTTCTGCTCTAACATGCGTATCATTAATATGAGTTGGCTGTAACACAATTGACGAACTGGCGACACTGTTTCTAAAGCCCAAAGTTTTAAAGTATTGGTTACAATGCGATTCTGGTCCCATTAGTTTAAATGGTGCTACTATACACAATTTTGTTAATCACATGGTTTTGCATTAGAACAGAACTACGTTGTTATAATAGAACTGACTATAAGTGCATTGCAGAATCATTTTTGATGTATATAGGGAAACAACAAAATTCTACAAAAAGTATTGAGATACCTGACCAGATAACCTGTTCACCTTTCATTTTTGGCTAGGTCACCTCTTCTGCTCTTCAAACAGACCCAGGGGATGTGAGATGGCCAGAAGACCATGATTTAATTAAATTCTTCCATTTCTGTAGGGATACCTTGCACCCACGACCTTCTGGCTGAAAGGTAAGAGCATCCCAGTGAGGCAAGGCTGACACAGAGTTAATAAAAACTGGACACTTGCAGGACACAGGAGCAGAGGGACACCCAAGGACTTCAGAATCTAATTCTCCCTGATGTACCAGAGGAAAATATTCGAAAATATCATTCATGCTCTGGGGAACATTATGGCACTGACACTGAGGACTAAAGTTTCTTGAGTCGATCAATGTCATTCAAAGTGTCCCATTGTTTCAACAAGCTGTGTTGAAACCATTCCAAATGGAGGGTGCAAAAACAGAAATTGCTGGACAAGCTTAGCAGGTCTGGCAGCATCTTTGGAGAGAAAGGTGTGGAGAGCTAATGTTTCAGGTCAAATGACTCTTCTTCAGAACTGATGGCAGCTAGGAAAATGTCAGTTTATATGCAGAGGATAGGGTTGGGGTGGGGGAGGGATGGTGGGTAAGTATTAAACGAAGGTGTAGGAGGTGGATCAGACCTGGCCAGTGGCCCTGTCAACAACAGTGCTGGGGAATCGTTGGCTGAGGAAGAAGGTGGACAGTTTGGACCCCCCCTTGTTGAAGCTGGCATATGGGAACATGTGTGACAGCAGTAGAGGAACTGGGAGAATGGAGGGAAAATGTCTTAATCGAATGCTTTGCTGTCTCCTGACCCTGAGCTGTGTAACTTAGTGAGTATCTCAGCATACTTCAAGGTTACTCATTGTTTTGAGTACAAATCGTCTTGATGAAAGGAATATAAACAAAATCTATTTATAATGTTCTGGATTTGAAGTAGCTTAAACAGAAGGCTTCAACAGAAAATAAAATCTAACCAGTCTTTTCTCGTTAGTGTCACAAAAGATTCAATGAAATTATTACAGCAGCACCACTCTCCTTAGGCACTGCCACCATGTTTTGCATCTCAATTGCTGGCAGGAATCCAGCTAACATGTGTGATGAGTATATTCCTTCCCGTTCAGCACTCACATGCATGTACCTAAAACTCCTTCTTCCAGTTTAACAGGATGGTGCTACCATATCTCTTACTTGCGTTGTCCCATGGGGTGTGGTCGACACTGGCCTGCTCATCTTTCCTTCATTTACACAATCGCATTGCAGCACAAAGTGATACACAGCAACTGCAAGAGACAAACAAGTCCTGATACGAAAAGAATTATGCCAAGATTTCATGTCCATGTTACACCAGGGGCATGGGTGTTAAATCCACAAGATTACTGGCACATGAGTCCGTGTACTACCCAGGGTTTAATCAGGGTACTCAGCAACTAGTGAATGTAGGTAAAAACAATGACTGCAGATGCTGGAAACCAGATTCTAGATTAGTGGTGCTGGAAGAGCACAGCAGTTCAGGCAGCATCCAAGGAGCTTCGAAATCGACGTTTCGGGCAAAAGCTGTTCATCAGGAATGATGAAGTGAATGTATGCGAGACATGCCAAATGTACGAACTCCAGCAGTGAAGGAAATCTTTATACACAATATTCCACCAACTCCTTGGTCAAAATAGTAACTGTACATAGGATGATGACTTCCTTGTGAAAGGTCACTTCTCTAAATTTCCCATTGCTCAATAACTTAGCAATGCTATGAGGATGACAGTTGTTGACATAATGAGTCAGGAGCGCTATTTTCAGTTTCAGTTGCACACCAAATAATGTCAAGCAACTGACTGCAATGTACTGGCCAAACTGTTTCAAGACATGTACTAAATGCAGAATGAGTGGTATCACATTGTCACTCAGGTGGTATAGCAGGGACTTATGCAGTATTCAAAATTTGTAAGAAGATTTTAGCTCGGGTGCTCATTGTTGTGGTTCTGTTCGCTGAGCTGGGAATTTGTGTTGCAGACGTTTCGTCCCCTGTCTAGGTGACATCCTCAGTGTTTGGGAGCCTCCTATGAAGCGCTTCTGTGATCTTTCCTCCGGCATTTATAGTGGCCTGTCTCTGCCGCTTCCGGTTGTCAGTTCCAGCTGTCCGCTGCAGTGGTCGGTATATTGGGTCCAGGTCGATGTGCTTATTGATTGAATCTGTGGATGAGTGCCATGCCTCTAGGAATTCCCTGGCTGTTCTCTGTTTGGCTTGTCCTAAAATAGTAGTGTTGTCCCAGTCGAACTCTTGTTGCTTGTCATCTGGGTGTGTGGCTACTAAGGATAGCTGATCGTGTCGTTTCGTGGCTAGTTGGTGTTCATGGATGCGGATCGTTAACTGTCTTCCTGTTTGTCCTATGTAGTGTTTTGTGCAGTCCTTGCATGGGATTTTGTACACTACATTGGTTTTGCTCATGCTGGGTATCGGGTCCTTTGTCCTGGTGAGTTGTTGTCTGAGAGTGGCTGTTGGTTTGTGTGCTGTTATGAGTCTTAGTGGTCACAGTAGTCTGGCTGTCAGTTCAGAAATGCTCTTGATGTATGGTAGTGTGGCTAGTCCTTTGGGTTGCGGCATGTCCTCATTCCGTTGTCTTTCCCTTAGGCATCTGTTGATGAAATTGCAGGGGTATCCATTTTTGGCGAATACATTGTATAGGTGTTCTTCTTCCTCTTTTTGCAGTTCTGGTGTACTGCAGTGTGTTGTGGCTCTTTTGAACAGTGTCTTGATGCAACTTCTTTTGTGTGTGTTGGGGTGGTTGCTTTTGTAGTTTAGGACTTGGTCTGTGTTTGTGGCTTTCCTGTATACCTTTGTGGTGAATTCTCCGTTCGGTGTTTTCTGTACCATCACGTCTAGGAATGGGAGTTGGTTGTCCTTTTCTTTCTCTCTAGTGAATCGGATTCCTGTGAGTGTGGCATTGATGATCCGGTGTGTGTTCTCTATTTCTGTGTTTTTAATTACAAAGGTGTCATCCACATATCTGACCCAGAGTTTGGGTTGAATTTGCGGTAAGACCTGTTTGTTCTAATCTTTGGAGAAAGTGAGGACTGCAGATGCTGGAGATCAGAGCTGAAAATGTGTTGCTGGAAAAGCGCAGCAGGTCAGGCAGCATCCAAGGAGCAGGAGAATCGACGTTTTGGGCATGAGCCCTTCTTCAGGAATGAGGAAGGTGTGCCAAGCAGGCTAAGGTAAAAGGTAGGGAGGAGGGACTTGGGGGAGGGGCGTTGGAAATGCGATAGGTGGAAGGAGGTTAAGGTGAGGGTGATAGGCCGGAGTGGGGGTGGGGGCGGAGAGGTCAGGACTGAGACAAGGTAAGGAGAGGGGAAATGAGGAAACTGGAGAAGTCTGAGTTCATCCCTTGTGGTCGGAGGGTTCATAGGCGGAAGATGAGGCACTCTTCCTCCAACCGTCATGTTGCTATGGTCTGGCGATGGAGGAGTCCAAGGACCTGCATGTCCTTGGTGGAGTGGGAGGGGGAGTTGAAGTGTTGGGCTACGGGGTGGTTGGGTTGGTTGGTCCGGGTGTCCCAGAGGTGTTCTCTGAAACGTTCCACAAGTAGGCGGCCTGTCTCCCCAATATAAAGGAGGCCACATCGGGTGCAGTGGATGCAGTAAATGATGTGTGTGGAGGTGCAGGTGAATTTGTGGTGGATATGGAAGGATCCCTTGGGGCCTTGGAGGGAAGTAAGGGGGGAGGTGTGGGCGCAAGTTTTGCATTTCTTGCGGTTGCAGGGGAAGGTGTCGAGAGTGGAGGTTGGGTTGGTGGGGGGTGTGGACCTGACGAGGGAGTCACGGAGGGAGTGGTCTTTTCAGAACACTGTTAGGGAAGGAGAGGGAAATATATCCCTGGTGGTGGGGTCCATTTGGAGGTGGTGGAAATGACGACGGATGATACGATGCATCTGGAGGTTGGTGGGGTGGTAGGTGAAGACCAGTGGGATTCTGTCCTAGTGACGATTGGAGGGGCGGGGCTCAAGGGCGGAGGAACGGGAAGTCGAGGAGATGCGGTGGAGAGCATTGTCGACCACGTCTGGGGGGAAGTTGCGGTCTTTGAAGAAGGAGGCCATCTGGGTTGTTTGGTATTGGAACTGGTCCTCCTGGGAGGCGAAGGAATTGGGAATATGGGATGGCGTTTTTACAGGGGGCAGGGTGGGAGGAGGTGTAGTCTTGGTTGCTGTGGGAGTCGGTCGGTTTATAGTAAACTAATCTTTATTCTAATCTTTGCGTTACCGCTTCTGCTATGAGTCCGGAGATGGGTGAGCCCATGGGTGTGCCATTGATTTGTTCATATATTTGATTGTTGAATGTGAAGTGTGTTGTGAGGCACAGGTCCAGTAGTTTGAGTATGCCGTCTTTGTTGATAGGTTCAACGTCCTGTTGTCTGTTCTGTATGTCCAGCAGGTTGGCTATTGTTTCTCTGGCTAGGGTTTTGTCGATAGAGGTGAACAGTGCCATTACATCGAATGAGACCATGGTTTCTTCCTTGTCTATGTGTATATTTCTGATGATGTCCAAGAATTCCTGTGTTGACTATATAGAGTGTCTGGATCCGCTGATCAGGTGTTTCAGTTTCTGCTGTAGTTCTTTAGCCAGTTTGTGTGATGGTGTCCCTGGTAGTGATACAATGGGTCTGAGTGGGATGTCTGGTTTGTGCACTTTAGGTAGTCCATAGAATCTGGGGGTGTTGTTGCTTTCAGGTTTCATATTTTGTAGGTCAAACCTGTTTATCTGTCCGTACACAAAAGAGGGAGTTTGACCCCACCCCACAGCTCACCAATACGATAAACAACACACTGAGGAACCTACAAAAAACGGACAATCTTTCAACTTATGATTGACCTGCCATTCCGGGAATTGAACTAGTGAACCTACGCTGCACTCCCTCAATAGCCAGAATGTCCTTCCTCAAATTTTGAGACCAAAACTGCACACAATACTCCAGGTGCGGTATCACCAGGGCCCTGTACAGCTGCAGAAGGACCTCTTTGTTCCCATACGAAATCCCTCTTGTTATGAAGGCCAGCATGCTATTAGCCTTCTTCACTATCTGCTGTACCTGCATGCTTGCTTTCATTGACTGCTGTATAAGAACACCTAGATCTCGTTGTACTTCCCCTTTACCTAACTTGACTCCATTTAGATAGTAATCTGTCTTCCTGTTCTTGCCACCAAAGTGAATAACCACACATTTATCCACATTAAGCTGCATCTGCCATGCATCTGTCCACTCACCTAACCTGTCCAAGTCACCCTGTATTCTCAAAATATCCTCCTCACATTTCACCCTGCCACCCAGCTTTGTGTCATCAGCAAATTTGCTCATATCACTTTTAATACCTTCAATTGCTTCAGTAAGAACAGAGAAGATGGTAAAAGAGGGGGAGGTGTGGCATTGTTGAGCAGGGACAATATTACAGTTGTTGAAAGGATGCTTGGGGACTCGTTAACTGAGGTAGTATGGGCTGAGGTTAGAAACAGGAAAGGAGAGTCACCATGCTGGGAGTTTTCTATAGGCTTCCGAATAGTCCCAGAGATGTGGAGGAAAGGATAGCAAAGATGATTCTTGATAGGAGTGAGAGAGGCAGAGTAGTTGTCATGGGGGACTTCAACTATCCAAATATTGACTGGGATCACTACAGTACGAGTACTATAGATGGGTCAGTTTTTATCCAGTGTGTGCATGAGGGCTTCCTGACACAGTTTGTAGACAGGCCAACAAGGGGCGAAGCCATTTTAGATTTAGTACTGGGTAACGAGTCTGGCCAGGTGTTAGATTTGGAAGTAGGTGAGCACTTTGGAGACAGCGATCACAATTCTGTCAGGTTTACTTTAGTGATGGAAAGGGATAGGTGTACTCCACCGAGCAAGAGTTACAGCTGGGGGGAAGGGAAATTACGATGCAATTAGGAAAGATTTAGGAAGTGTAGAATGGGGAAGGAAACTGCAGGGGACGAGCACATTAAAAATGTGGAACTTATTCAAGGAAAAGCTCCTGTGCGTCCTAGATAAGTATGTACCTGTCAGGCAGGGAGGAAGATATAGAACGCGTGAGCCGTGGTTTACGAAGAAAGTGGAATCCCTGGTCAAGAAGAAGAAGAAGGCTTATGTTAGGACAAAATGTGAAAACTCGGTTAGGGCGCTTGAGGGTTACAAGGAAGTCAGGAAAGACTTAAACAGAGAGCTCAGAAGGGCCAGGAGGAGACATGAGAAGTTGTTGGCGGATAGGATCAGGGTTAACCCTCAGGCTTTTCATAGGTATGTCAGGAATAAAAGAATGACGAGAGCTAAATTAGGGCCAATCAAGGATAATAGTGGGAATTTGTGTGTGGAGTCAGAGGAGACAGGGGAAGCACTAAATAAATAAATTTCGACAGTGTTCACTATAGAAAATGAAAATGTTGGCGAGGAAGATACAGAGATACTTGCATCTAGACTAGAAGAGATTGAGGTTCACAAGGAAGAGGTATTAGAAATACTGCAGAGTGTGAAAATAGACAAGTCCCCTGGGCCGGATGGGATCTATCCTAGGATCCTCTGGGAAGCAAGGGAGGAGATTGCTGAGCCTTTGGCATTGATCTTCAAATCATCATTGTCTACAGGAATAGTGCCTGAGGACTGGAGGATAGCAAATGTGGTTCCCTTGTTCAAAAAGACCAGTGAGTCTCATTTACTAATTACAGACCAGTGAGTCTCACTTCAGTGGTTGGTAAAGTGTTGGAAAAGGTTATAAGAAATAGGATTTATAACCATCTAGAAAAGAATAATCTGATCAGGGACAGTCAGCATGATTTTGTGAAGGGTAGGTCGTGCCTAACGAATCTTATTGAGTTTTTTGACAAAGTGACCAAACAGGTAGATGAGAGTAAACTGGTTGATGTGGTGTATATGGATTTCAGCAAGGCGTTCGATAAGGTTCCCCTATGTAGGCTATTATAGAAAATGCGGAGGAATGGGACTGTGGGAGATATAGCAGTTTGGATCAGTAATTGGCTTGTTTGAAAGAAAACAGAGGGTTGTAGTTGATGGAACATGTTCATCTTGGTGTCCAGTTACTAGCGGCATACCGCAAGGGTCAGTGTTGGGTCCACTGCTGTTTGTCATTTTTATAAATGACCTAGATGAGTGCTTAGAAGGGTGGGTTAGTAAATTTGCGGACGACACTAAGGTCGGTGGAGTTGTGAATAGTGACGAAGGATGTAGTAGGTTGCAGAGAGACATATACTGGATTAGTGGTGCTGGAAGAGCACAGCAGTTCAGGCAGCATCCAACGAGCAGCGAAATCAACGTTTCGGGCAAAAGCCCTTCATCAGGAATAAAGGCAGTGAGCCTGAAGCATGGAGAGATAAGCTAGAGGAGGGTGGGGGTGGGGAGAGAGTAGCATAGAGTACAATGGGTGAGTGGGGGAGGAGATGAAGGTGATAGGTCAAGGAGGAGAGGGTGGAGTGAATAGGTGGAAAAGAAGATAGGCAGGTCGGACAAGTCAAGGAGACAGTAACTGAGCTGCAAGTTTGAAACTAGGATGAGGTGGGGGAAGGGGAAATGAGGAAGCTGTTGAAGTCCACATTGATGCCCTGGGGTTGAAGTGTTCCGAGGCGGAAGATGAGGCGTTCTTCCTCCAGGCGTCAGGTGGTGAGGGAGCGGCGGTGAAGGAGGCCCAGGACCTCCATGTCCTCGGCAGAGTGGGAGGGGGAGTTGAAATGTTGGGCCACGGGGCGGTTTGGTTGATTGGTGCGGGTGTCTCGGAGATGTGCCGAGGACATGGAGGTCCTGGGCCTCCTTCACCGCCGCTCCCTCACCACCAGACGCCTGGAGGAAGAACGCCTCATCTTCCGCCTCGGAACACTTCAACCCCAGGGCATCAATGTGGACTTCAACAGCTTCCTCATTTCCCCTTCCCCCACCTCATCCTAGTTTCAAACTTGCAGCTCAGTTACTGTCTCCTTGACTTGTCCGACCTGCCTATCTTCTTTTCCACCTATCCACTCCACCCTCTCCTCCTTGACCTATCACCTTCATCTCCTCCCCCACTCACCCATTGTACTCTATGCTACTCTCTCCCCACCCCCACCCTCCTCTCGCTTATCTCTCCATGCTTCAGGCTCACTGCCTTTATTCCTGATGAAGGGCTTTTGCCCGAAACGTTGATTTCGCTGCTCGTTGGATGCTGACTGAACTGCTGTGCTCTTCCAGCACCACTAATCCAGTATTTGATTTTCAGCATCTGCAGTCATTGTTTTTACCTTGCAGAGAGACATAGATGGGATGCAGAACTGGGCTGAGAGGTGGCAAATGGAGACTTATGTGGACAAGTGTGAGGTGATACACTTTGGGCAGAGTAATTGGAATCCAAAGTACTGGGTTAATGGTAAGATTCTTGGGAGTGCAGATGAGCAGAGAGATCTCGGTGTCCATGTACACAGATCCCTGAAAGTTGCCACCCAGATTGACAGGGTTGTTAAGAAGGTATACTGTGTTTTGGCCTTTATTAATAGAGGGATTGAGTTCCGCAACCAGGAGGTTATGCTGCAGCTGTACCAAGCTCCGGTACGGCACACTTGGAGTATTGTGTACAGTTCTGGTCACCGCATTATAAGAAGGATGTGGAAGCTTTGGAAAGGGTGCAGAGGAGATTTACTAGGATGTTGCATGGTATGGAAGGAATGTCTTATAAGGAAAGGCTGAGGGCCTTGAGGCTGTTCTTGTTAGAGAGAAGAAGGTTGAGAGGTGACTTAATAGAGACATATAAGATAATCAGAGGGTTAGATAGGGTGGACAGGGAGAGCCTTTTTCCAAGTATGGGGACGGCAAACATGAGGGGACACAACTTTAAAGTGAGGGGAGATAGGTATAAGACAGATGTCAGAGGTAGTTTCTTTACTCAGAGAGTAGTCAGGGTGTGGAATGCTTTGCATGCAACGGTAGTAGATTCGCCAAGTTTAAGTGCATTTAAGTCGTCATTGGACATACATGGAATAGTGTAGGTGGGATGGGCTTCAGATTAGTATGACAGGGCAGCGCAACATTGAGGGCCGAAGGGCCTGTACTGCGCTGTAATGTTCTATGTTTTATGTATCATTAATGTATATTGTAAACAGCTGCAGTCCCAGCACCGAACCTTGTGGTACCCCGTTTCTTGAATGTGCAGCCTGTTCAGATTATATGAAGTCATTGTTGCCTCGGTTCCACATTGTAAAGGCACAGAGGACACTCAGACCAATGTATGACACGCGTTCACCAAGAGAGTGAGTAAGAACACTCTGTGGGTGATGATTGAGCAGGATGATATTGACTGGCAGCAACCAGCAGCAAGGCGACCAGAGTGACAACCGAGTGTCATGGAAATCAATGCCTACTCATTCAGGCAGGCATTTCCACACTACAAGTTGCACACTTCCAAACCACTACACTGAAATTTAATCTTGTAAACTCTGTTTTACGTGCTTGTAAAATTATTGAACTCACAACATGTGTCTATGTCATAGAGTCATAGAGACGTACAGCATGGAAACAGATCCTTCGGTCCAACCCGTCCATGCTGACCAGATATCCCAACCCAATCTAGTCCCACCTGCCAGCACACCCCAATATCCCTCCAAACCCTTCCTATTCATATACCCATCCAGGTGCCTTTTAAAAGTTGTAATTGTACCAGCCTCCACCACTTCCTCTGGCAGCTCATTCCATACACGTACCACCCTCTGCGTGAAAAAGTTGCAATGGGACCCCTGCAGCTGAAGTCATCCTGACCTAGACACCTCAGTCACCTGTTGGGCTGCACTGCTGGTTTAACTATCTGAAATTAAAGTTTTAGCTCAGGGTCCTGAGGCCAGTGCTTAAACTGAACGGACTGAACAGAGATCAGAAAGTGTACCTGCAGCCAAGCTGGTCTGTGTACTGTAACCACACTGAGGAGGGGATGAGGGTCCACTTTCAAAGGAAAATTGAATCATTAAATGCAGTCCTGAGGTCAACATTGTCGAGTCAGGTCAATCACAATCAGATTAAACTAGACGTTGGAGACATGTGACACAAAAGAAGCTTAAAGTCCATGATTCTCGACCTTTGCAGTTATCCCCAGGCTCTGATGGATGTGTTCTCATTAACCTGGAGCAGATAGGACATGAACCCAAGCTCCCCGGCTCAGAGGTACAGGCACTACCACAGGAGCCCTCAATTTGACTGTGGACGTGGCAGAAGTTGCTTCTGGAACGATATTCCAAGATCTGGAATTCTGTACGTTTTGGCTTCATTTTTCCGTGCGAATGGTGTGGATGTAAAGGGGATGCTCATTGCAGGGAGCGGGCTGGTTGTGGTTGGGACTGGCCTGTGCTATCACTGGGAGGGAGGAGTTTAGGATAATTCTGTAAAGCTCAGCAGCTTCCTCCACCCTGCCGGTCCCAGAGGCACTCTCAGTCCGGCTTCAGAGCTGGGACTAGCGGCTGCTCCGCCCGTCCTGCCGTGCTGTCCCTGGCGGAGCGATGGCACTAATCGGACACTGGATGGGCATCATATTTCTCTTCACCTTGTTCTCAGGTATAAGCTGCTCCTTTAAATAAACCCTGGCTGGGTTTACAGAAAGGCTAGAGCACTGGCTTTGACTCCCAGTCTCACTTAGGAAACAACAGGAAAAGTTACTCCTGAAAGTTACTCCTCTGATGGTTGTTTAAAATCAGGTTTGACTTTGGGACTGAGACCCGTGGGCTGAAGGTGGCAGTTAGACCAGAACGGTTCCAGATAACGAGTTCTTCAGTTAGGGAGCTGGAACTGAAAACCCAGCGATCAGGAGATTGAGAGAGATTTTTTTTAAAAAACTGCAGGAGGAGAAACTCTGGCAGCATTTGTGTCGAGAGAAATAGAAAGAATGTTGCCAGTCAGATCTGACTCTTATTGGGAACAGGAGCAGGGAGGAGATCTGATAGAGGTGCTCATAATCACACGCCATTAGGATCCATAAGGGGAAAAAAAACTTCTCCCCAACTGGGGAAAGTGGTCCAAGCCAGAACACAACTATCTACAATTGCAGGAGAAAGTGAGGATTGCAGATGCTGGAGATCAGAGCTGAAAAATGTGTTGCTGGAAAAGCACAGCAGGTCAGGCAGCATCCAAGGAACAGGAGAATCGACATTTCGGGCATGAGCCCTTCTTCAGGAATCCTGCAGATCTACCATTGCAGCATGGTGACACAATGGCTCAGTGGTTAGCACGCTACCTTACAGAGCTAGCTGCCTGGGTTCGATTCCACCTTCAGTGACTGTATGGAGTTTACATATTCTCCCTGTGTCTGTGTGGGTTTCCTCCCATAGACCAAACATGTGCAGGTTAGGTGGAATAACCCTGGGAAATTGTCCCATAGTGTTCAGGCTAGCTGAGGGGGATTACAGAGATGGGCTGAATGGCCTGCTTTCACACTGTAAACAACAGTATGAGAGAGAAGTTTTGTTTTCGCCGGAAGCAGTTGACCTGAATGTAGCACCTGGAGTGGTACCTTCAAAAATAATTTAGATCATTATCTGACGGTGGAAGGGTTTAGGTGAATTGCTTTTTGCAAAAAGCCAGCACGGGACAACAGGCCAAAAGGTCTCCTTCAGCGCTGTCACTGTACTATTATTCTAAATGTACCCACCATTAATGTCACGATGTATATGGTGTGTTTAATATTTATTCATTGCTCAATGAGTTTCCTTACAGTAGGTCTGGAAGGAGGATGTGGACTCATGCAAAAAAAATCTGTATTTCCACATATTTCCAATAAGTTGTCCTCCATGTCATAAACCAGTCTGTCTGCATCTATCTTGATTGGGCAAGTCTATAAAACTATTTGCAACTTGATAGTTTCCCACTGGGGAATCTAGTAACTGATGCACTTTCTGTATTTAGTCAGGCTGATTCGGCCACATTCTGCTAAATGGGTGGCATAGTCGTTAGCACTGCTGCCTCACAGCACCAAAGACCCGGGTTCAATTCCCGCCTCGGGCAACTCTCTGTGTGGAGTTTGCACATTCTCCCCGTGTCTGTGTGGGTTTCCTCCGGGTGCTCCAGTTTCCTCCCACACTCCAAAGATGTGCAGGTCAGGTGAATTGGCCATGCTAAATTGCCCATAGTGTTAGGTGAAGGGGTAAGTGTGGGTGGATTGCGCTTCGGCGGGTCGGTGTGGACTTGTTGGGTCTGTTTCCACACTGTAAGTAATCTAATCTGATATGACAAATCAGCACAAAGGGGTTTACTGTATGGTCATGTGTTTCTCTAACTATCTGTGTTAATTTTATATTTTCTGAGGTAGCATTTGATGCCCAGTCTTGGATGAACACGCCCAAATTTCCAGATACCTATCATGTTACAGGTATGTTCCAGGTATATTCAGCATAATGACATTGATATCAGAAATAAAAACTAGAATCACTGGAAATATATTGCAGATTCTTCAGCATCTATCAGAATGCAAGTAGATTAACATTCTCGGATTGACCCTTCACTAGAACTTTAGAAGAGTCACATTTTTCCTCCACAGTTGCTTATGGAATTTCTGTATGCTTTGAATATTTCTATTTACTTTTATATTGCCAGATTTTTTCTGTATCTCTGCATTAAGTAATTGCCTTATTAAATACATTTCAAAGTCCTAAAGAGCTTGCGTATGTATATATGTGTCTACATTGTGTGTGCATCAGTGTGTGTGTCTCTGTCTGTGTCTGAATGTGTGCATTAGGGCATGTGTGTTTCTGTCAGTCTGAGTGTGTGCATCAGTGTGTGTGTCTTTGTGTCTGAATGTGTGCATTAGGGCGTGTGTGTTTCTGTCAGTCTGAGTGTGTGCATCTGTGTGTGTGTGTCTCTGTGTCTGCATGTATGCATCAGTGCATGTGTCTGTCTGTCTGCATGTGTGCATCAGTGTGTGTGTCTCTGTTAGTGTCTGAGTGTGTGCATTAGGGCGTGTGTGCCTCTGTCTGTCTGAGTGTGTGCATCAGCGTGTGTGCTTCAGCATGTGTGTGTGTGTCTCTGCGTCTGCATATGCATCAGAGCGTGTGTCTGCGTGTGTGCATCAGCGTGGGTGTGTGTCTCTGTGTCTGTGCATCAGTGTGTATGCCTCTGTGTGTGCCTGAGTGTGTGTATCAGTGTGTGTATCTCTGATTCTGAGTGTGTGTAACAGTGTGTGTGTCTCTGTCTGTGTCTGCGTGTGTGCATCATTGTGTGTGTCTCTGTCTCTGTCTGCGTGTGTGCATCAGTGTGTGTCTCTGTGTCTGCGTGTGTGCATCAGTGTGTGTGTTTCTGTCTGCGTGTGTGCATTAGTGTGTCTGTCTGTCTGTATCTGAGTGTGTGCATCAGTGCATGTGTGCATCAGTGTGTGTGTCTCTCTGTGTCTGCGTGTGTGCATCAGTGTGTGTCTCTGTGTCTGCGTGTGTGCATCAGTGTGTGTGTCTGTATCTGAGTGTGTGCATCAGTGCATGTGTGCATCAGTGCGTGTGTCTCTGTGTCTGCGTGCTTGCAAGAGTGTGTGTCTCTGTCTGTGTCTGAGTGTGCGTCAGTGTGTGTTTCTGTCTATGTCTGTGTGTGTGTGTCCATTGTGTGTGTCTCTGTCTGTGTCTGAGTGTGTGCATCAGTGTGTGTCTCTGTCTGTGTCTGAGTTTGTGCATCAGTGTGTGTATGTCTCTGTCTGTGTCAGAGTGTGTGTGTCAGTGCATGTGTCTCTGTGTCTGTGTGTGTGCATCAGTGTGTGTGTTTCTTTCTGTAGCTGCATGTGTGCATCAGTATGTCTCTGTGAGTGCATCAGTGTGTGTCTCTCTGTCTGTGTTGGCATGTGAGCATCAGTGTGTATGTCTCTGTCTGAGTGTGTGCATCAGTGTGTGTCTCTATGTTTGCAAGTGTGCATCAGTGCATGTATGCATCAGTGTGCGCATCTCTGTCTTTCTGTGCGTGTGTGCATCTGTGCGCGTGTGTATGTCTGAGTGTGTGCATCAGGGTGTGTATGTCTCTGAGTGTGTGCGTCAGTGTGTGTGTCTCTGTGTGTTTCAGGAGTGTGTACATCAGTGTGTGTGTCTCTGTGTCTGCGTGTGTGCATCAGTGTGTGTGTCTCTGTGTCTGCGTGTGTGCATCAGTGTGTGTTTCTGTCTGCATGTGTGCATCAGTGTGTGTGTCTCTGTCTGTGTCTGCGTGTGTGCATCAGTGTGTGTCTCTGTGTCTGCGTGTGTGCATCAGTGTGTGTGTCTCTGTGTCTGCGTGTGTGCATCAGTGTGTGTCTCTGTGTCTGCGTGTGTGCATTAGGGCGTGTGTCTTTGTGTCTGAGTGTGTGTGTGTGTCTCTGTGTCTGAGTGTGTGCATCAGTGTGTATGTCTGTGTGCGTGTCTCTGTGTCTGAGTGTGTGCATCAGTGTGTGTGTGTCTGTGTCTGTGTGCGTGTCTCTGTATCTGAGTGTGTGCATCAGTGTGTGTGTCTGTGTCTGTGTGCGTGTCTCTGTATCTGAGTGTGTGCATCAGTGTGTGTGTTTCTGTTTGTGTCTGACTGTGTGCATCAGTCCGTGTTCTGTGTCTGAGTGTGTGTGCATCAGTGTGTGTGTGTCTATGTCTGTCTGAGTGTGTGCATCAGTGTATGTGTGTGTGTGTCTGTGTGCGTGTCTCTGTGTCTCAGTGTGTGCATCAGTGGGTGTATTTCTGCCTTTGTCTGAGTGTGCGCATCAGTGTGTGTGTGTCTATGTGTGTGTTTGTGTGTGTGTGCCTGTGTCTGAGTGTGTGCATCAGTCCATGTGTCTCTGTGTCTGAATGTGTGTGCATCAGTGTATGTGTCTGTGTCTGTAAACTTTTGCTATAAAGTCTGTGTCCTACAGTCGCATGCTCCACAACCACGTGATGAAGGAGCAGCGTTCCGAAAGCTAATGCTTTCCAATAAACCTGTTGGACTATAACCTGGTGTTGTGTGATTTTTAACTTTGTCCAAAGCTGGCACCTCCAAATCATTATTTTATAACATTTCCTTGCAATTGACTGTTTTCCATTTAAGGTAATGGACCTTGTAATTGGTTTTAGTTACGTCATTTTGGGAGGTCATCACCAGATCTATTCTCTCTGATCTCTTTCTTTAAGGTTATGCTTGAAAATGCAGGTGCAGCTGCCTGGACCATTATCTCCATCTCCCTTATCTTTACGGCCACAGAAACAATAGGCACAGTTCCCTGATAGCCCCAGCACAGTTTCAACTTGGCAAAAGGGAGGACTGCAGATACTGGAAACCAGAGTTTAGATCAGAATGGTGCTGGAAAAGCACAGCAGGTCAGGCAGCATCCGAGGAGCAGGAGAATCAACGTTTCGGGCAATAGCCCTTCATCAGGAATAGAGCTATTCCCTCTATTCCTGATGAAGTGCTTTTTCCCGAAACGTTGATTTTCCTGCTCTTCAGATGCTTCCTGACCTGCTGTGCTTTTCCAGCACCACTCTGATCTAAACCCCAGCACAGTTTCAGCCTATTAACAAATATCTATGGCTTGACCACTTCCTTGCCATCTGGCCTTTCAGTCCTCATACCCAAAATGCCATTTGCTTTTTGGTCAGGGTACCCATTCTGTCACCATGATGCAACCCAGCTCACAGGGCTTCATCACATACAGTTTCCAATCATTAATAGGAATGAGATAATAGATGCATGATTCAAAGTACATGTCACAAGATTGTTTGCACGTGTGTGTATTGGCCAACAACATGCAGACTTCAAAAACATAATAAATAAAGTACAGGAACCTTCATTTATAAACATTAAAAATGTCTTTATCCATTTATTTTACCTATTCACCTCGGTTAAAGTGTCAATTTTTTAAATGTAAAGAAACAATTGCATTTTTACAGCTCATACTTTGACATAGGAGGTCCGACACAGCTTTAAGCCCTGAATGTGGTGTGAGTGCACATGGAGAATGGTGCGATGCTGAATGTCTCTTAGTTGCAAGGGAGAGGTCTGTTTGACTGTAAGAATAAACAAACTTTTTAATATTTGCAGGAATTCTGTCATTGCCATTCGCTGAGATTAAAGAGCCGTTCGAAGCTTGGTACAACCTGTCTGGAAACGTCAGCCGCATTGAATACTATTATGGTACTGCTTCTGTCCCGATAGATTAACATATTGTTTCAGTTAATTAGCCTTAAGTATGCGTGTCAAGTCATAGTGAATTGTTACAGTTGGAATTTTCCTGATTCTCAAAGGATTTAATTTCTGATTAAATCCATCTATTTCTATAACCTGATTATTATCTCCCTCTTTAGTTTCAGTGAAGTGAGAACAGTGATAAGGTTCTGGAACAGTGGTATGGTTCTGGAACTGCTTGACTGTGAAATGTTCCTACAATTTTTTCTTGCAAATTTAAGGATGATGCTGCATTCTGGAAGAAGCTAAAACCAGAATTGAACTGAAAGCAACATATGCCAGAGATCACAGTGGGTCAGGCAGCATCCAGGGAGAGAGAGCAAACTAACATTTCGAGTCTGGATCACTCTTCATCAGAACTAACGTGAAATGTGGAGGGGGCAGCATTTATGCCATAGTGGGGGGTGGGGGGTGGGGGATTGGAACTATCAACACCCTTTCTCCCCCAGCACTCCCACACCCCCCACACTTCACTTCAGCTCTGATGAAGAGTTATCTAGACTGGAAACATTAGCTTGCTCTCTCTCCCTGGATGCTGCCTGAGCCGCTGTGATCTCCAGCATTTGTTGCTTTCAGTACAGATTCCAGCATCTGCATTGATTTGTTCTGACAAACTGAGTTTAGAATTGAGTTAGATTGTGTCAAGGCTGTTAGTAGCTCATCATTATTTTTTAAAAACCTACTAGTTTTTGTCAGCAAATTAATAAAGTTGTTCTAAAGTTACTGTAGCAGAAGCAGATAAAGACCAGTTCTGATTATAATATAGTTCTTATATCTCAATCTCTGAAACCTTCACTGTATTGTCATTAGGGAATCAGGTTTAAAAAACAGCACGTTTCTTCCAGATCAGATTAACAGAAAGGGAAAATTGGCTTCATAGATTCCCTACAGTGTGGAAACAAGTCATTTGGTCCAACAAGTTCACACCCACCCTCGAAAGAATATCCCGCCTAGACCCATTCCCTCACCTATTACTCTACATCTACCCCTGACAGCAAAGCTGCACCTTTCTGCAGTGGACATTTCGACAAATTCACAACCCCTGAGCAAAGAAATGTCTCCTCACCTCAATCTTAAATGCCTGTACCCTTCTTTTAGAGCTGTGACTATAGAAGACATAGAAATTTCAGTCGATGATCATCAAAACATTCAAGTGAGATACTGTGAATCCTGGGAATGTGAAATAGGAGCAGCAAGTGTTTAATTCCTCAGCAGGTCATGCAGCACCAATGGACAGAAAAGCAAAGTTAATGCTTCAGAGCGATGGGCTATCACTGAAATTATCAATGCCGTGTTCAAATGTACACTGGTTTTTAATCTTCCTGATTACAAATTACTTTGGAAGTGTAGCTATTTTTGACTCTTTTCCACATGATGAAGACCCAGCAGCCACACTGTCTGTCGGAGGACGTTTGCTGAGTGTAAGCAATAGTATTGATAGTGATCTGCTCACAGCTTTCATTTACTGTTTCTCCTTTTGTTTGAATAGTTATAAATCGATTCTTTTCCATTTGACAGGTCAGGTTATAACCCTACAGCATGGGTTCGAAAAGCCAGCTGGAATTAGTTACAAGATTTCTCCAGAGACTACAGAAACGGAGATAAATGTTATCAAATGCTTCCAAATAAATGGAACTGTTGACGATCCCATCCTTCCACAGTCAGTCTTTCCAAACTTGAAGGGTTTTAAGGTAAGAGTGACAGGTGCTAAAGTTTAGAATTCAGTCAAGAATTAAAATAAAACTATGAGAGCATCATAATGGAAAATTCTAAATGAAAACAAAAATAATATGATTAAAGGCAAGACAAGAGGAGCAGGAAAATGCAGAGGTAAATGGGACCACCAGGTGCTTGAGCAGGGAATTAGGATGGAGGGAAGGTAATAATGGCAGAGAAGGTGTGGGTGGAAAAGAAATAAAATAGGATGGGAATCACAAGTTGGAGGAGTATCTGAATGACTGAGGAAGAAATAGAGAAGAGGTGTCTCTAAGTGCTAGATTTTTCAAAGCCCCTTGACCACCTCCAGAGAACAAAGTCTCAGGATGATGGGGCAGGACATTGAAAACTGGAGGAATTTCTTCATTTAGAGGTTGGTAAATCTTTGAAATGCTCTGTCCCAAAGGTTGTGGAGCTCAGTCGCTGATAGTGTTCAAGACTGAAACCAATGAATTTCTACTAAAGGGATTTGAAGATGGCTTAGGATAAAGGTGTGCAAATAGAAGATTAGGTATGGTCTCAATAGATGGTGGAATGGACTCAAGGGGCTGAATGGCCTCCTTCTGCTTCTATTTCTTATGATCTCACCTCCATATTGTACTATCACCTCTCCTCGAAAAGGAAAGGACAAAAAGATAGACGATGGGGGGATTGAAAACAACCTCATCTCAACTGACCACCGTACATGAATGAATGAACACATCCAAAATGAACTCACTCACGTGAGTCTCCGTGATGTGTGGTCAATAACCTGACCTTCTTCATTTTAGCTGTTAATGTCCCGCTGCTTGCACTGACACAACAACATCTCTAGAATGTTTCCTGAAGTAGGGCTTTCCAAAATGAGAGGTCATCATGTTCGGAAAAGGGGCAGCAGATTTAAGAGAGAGATGAGGAAAAATGACTGCTCCAAAAGGGTCATGAATCTATGGAATGCACTCCCCCAGAGTGCAGTGGATGCTGGAGCATTGAGTAAGTGTAAAGAGGAGGAGATGGATTTTTAATGAGTAACAGGTTGAAGGGTTTTGGAGAGTGGGCAGGCAAGTGGGGTTGAGGCCAAGATGAGATCAGTCACGATCGTATTAAATAGCAGACCAGGCTCCAGGGGCTGAATGGCCTCCTCCTGTTCCTAGTTCTTATGTTTAGTGGAGAACATTATTTTACTTCTGTATTTCCCAATGAACCTCAGTTAGAAGACTGCCAATATTTCCCCATGAGATTGAGAGATTCATGTTGCCATTTAAGACCCAGTTCTGAGGTAATTGTCCCTCATTACTCTAACGTTACTGTGTTCACTAGCATTTTCATTATGTTCCATATTTAGCTGACCTGCTGCAAGTGGAGACAGATTCACTTTGACACTGCTGAAAGAGGCATGGGTGAAACAATTGCCTCTGGATTGCTCACAAATTGGAAGTAATCAGCCAAGCAATAAAGCAAACAAAAAGCAGTGATCTGCCGTTATTTCAATTTTGTAGTGCAGTGAAAATCTAAAGTAGAGAAGTCCTTTATGGTGAAGGGAGTACAAATAATTCTCGATCTGTATTAAATACTAAAGAATTAAGTTAACTTTTATTATCCTATTTGTATTTATCAACATTTGCGGTCTGATTGTGTATTTTAATGTCCATCTATTTAGTTTATCAAGGAAGAGGACTATAAAGGACAACATTGCAGTGTGTGGCAGAATATTATTTATAAAAATGAAAAGAAGAACAATTACACCATTTGGATCACCAATTCTACAAATGGTCCCATTCCAGTCCATTATGAAATGAAGGGGTATAATACGTTGTTTGGATCCCATTATGACCAATATCAATTAGATTATGGGACTGTGCACTTTGACATGGACTCAAATATCTTCGAACTTCTTGAAGGTAAAGCTTTTGAAAGATGGCTACAGATGAATATGTTGTTCAGAGATGTTGATGTTTGCAGAGAGCACTCCCCATTTGGTTATGTGGTGTATAACGACACACTCTTGCTTGAGGTTCTGTATGGACCAAAGCAAACCCCCTTCAAATAATTCCAGAAGATAGCCTCGACCCAACTTTTACCTCATTTAAAGGCAAGTGTAAGATGCTGTGTTCACATATAATTTGATTGGTTACACTACTCAGCTTTAAGCAAAACACACTTTATTCCTAACCTACTGTTAAAATACAAATGAAAGAAAGAAGAATTGAAATAACTTTAACTCCATTGGAAAAATTAGTAGAATAATAGATTATTTAACTACTAAACAGCAATTGTTCCAGTATAATAACACCCCATAAACACACCCTTGACAAAGGCAAATTCAGTAAAACAGATTGTCTCACATGTGATTCCGTCTGCAGGGAGAGAGCCCAACCTTTTAGCTGGAACAGAGAGAGGTGTAGCTGCTTCTATATTCAGCTTCAAACCACAACAACCAAAACTCAACTAAAACCCTCTGGGAGCCAGACTCCACCCATTCATGCTGTTTCTATTGTCCAAACGTTAAAAAAAACTTTATTGTCTTGGAAGAGTCAATGTGGTACCTCTGTCTTAAAACGTCTCTTCAAAAACCATGGGTGGCACGGTGGCTCAGCAGTTAGCACTGCTGCTTCACAGCGCCAGAGACCCGGGTTCAATTCCCACCTCAGGTGACTGACTGTGTGGAGTTTGCACATTCTCCCCGTGTCTGCGTAGGTTTCCTCCAGGTGCTCCGGTTTCCTCCCACAGTCCAAAATGTGCAGGTTAAGTGAATTGGCCATCCTAAATTGCACGAAGTGTTAGGTGTAGGGGAATGGGTCTGGGTGGGTTGCTGTTCAGCGGGTTGGTGTGGGCTTGTTGGGCCGAAGGGCCTATTTCCACATTGTAAGTAATCTAATCTAAAAAAGGATGAAATACACCTCTTAAAGCCACAGTGTCATCATAGCACTCTCAGATAGTCATCATACACTGTCACTGATGTATGAGGAGGGCAGAGAGCAGCACTCTTCCTGTTTGCCTTACCCTTGAGATTGAGTTTAACATATGAATTTTCAAACTGTATTGAATGTTTTGAACCTTCCATTTGAGCTCATTTTTACTGACTGTCTCCTCAGCATTTTCTCCCACTGAAGAATTGAAATGTAACCTACTGTCTATTTTTAAAGTTCCAAAATTAGCAGTGTTTGGAGTCACTATGATAAAACAAAGAACTGAGTGCATAAAATAAAAACATCGTGCTGGAGAAACTCAGCAGATCGGGCATCGTCTGTGGAAAGAGAAACAGAGTTAATGTTTTGAGTCTAATGAAGAAGCATCATTGGACTCAAATGTGAACTCAGTTTCCCTCTCTACAGATCTGTTGAGTTTTTCTAGTAATTTCTGTACTTGTGGGAACCACTACATTTGTTTTTAATATTGTCCCAAATTGGCACTCACTTTATCTATGTTAGAGCAATCAGTAATTCCACACTAACTCCTATCATAGAATCATTCATGCCGACATCATGAAATGTTTCAAAAACCAGTAACAGTGCAACAGTGCAACTTTCATTCTTCAGCTTTTGTAAAGTAACAACTCCTTGTTAAGGCATTATGCGATCGCTCATATAATGAGTGTAGCTTTGGGAAGAGAACAGGAGCATGATTTTAAGGGAATATTGTGGTTCAGAGCAGCATTGATTAACCAGAAGGTAAAGATGGGAGCATGACCAAACTTGATATTTGAATATTCCAAAAACCTCAGTAGCTACGATGAATGAAGTAAGAAGGTTAGGACTGGGGAGATGTGAATTTTATTTTGTGTGCTGTTCGAATTAATGTTGGGCATTTTATTGGAAATGCTCTTGAATATTGTGTATGTCATAGTGAACCTGAACATTAGTAATTAGTAAGCTGTCAAATTTATTCATTTCTCATCAGAAAGGAAACAAAGAGCCTACAAAATACAATCATAACATTTAACATTAAAGAGACAAACGTGTCGTTCCGTTATAACACTTGTTTCATCAATGTGAATTCACTGTAACGCGATTGACGAATTGGGGCACACGTGTTGGCTGTAACAGAATTACATCATCTACATGTTAAGTGCTGTTTCTAAAGCATGATTTTTCTATATCGGTGGCTCAGTGGTTAGCACCGCTGCATCACAGCACAAGGGTCCCAGGTTCGATTCCAGCCTTGGGTGACTGTCTGTGTGGAGTTTGCATATTCTCCCCGTGTCTGCGTGGGTTTCCTCCGGGTGCACCAGCTTCCTCCCACAGTCCAAAGATGTGCGGGTCAGGTGAATTGGCCATGCTAAATTGCCCATAGTGTTAGGTGCAATTGTCAGAGGGAAATGGGTCTGGGTGGGTTACTCTTCAGAGGGTTGGTGTGGACTTGTTGGGCTGAAGGGCCTGTTTCCACACTGTAGGGAATCTAATCATAATCTATAACATAGGATTCCACAAGAACGCAACCATCGCGTTATAGAAGGACTGATTGTATCTTTGACTTTCTAATGGAGAGTCCGGCATATGGTCATGCTCACTCTAATAAAACTATTGGAAACCTGAATTGATCCATTATTGATCTATTGATTTCTTTGTGACAGGTCTGCCTTGTGAAGGATTTACTGGTCCTGAAGTAGAACACAGAATCCTGGCAAATCCCATTCAGGATTTAGTTACCACCGATAAGGAAGATCAGGCTCATCGTTTGTTTCAGCATTACAAGGAGACGTTTAATAGAGACTATGAGACAGATGATGAAGAGCATGATTTGAGAAGAACCACATTTACTCACAATGTGAGGTATAGCCACTTTTACTTTCAATGAAATGGAGAGCTGTCATTTTTATTTTTAATGCTGGTTCTGAGCCCAACTATAATAAATCCCAAATAAAAATTGAAAACACTGTGGATGCTGTAAATCAAAGACAAAAACAAAAATTGCTGGAAAAGCTCTGTGGAGCATCTGTGGAGAGAAATCAGAGTTAATGTTTCAGGTCCAGTGATGCTTCTCCAGAACATTCTGAGGAAGGGTCACCAGACCCGAAATGTTGACTCTGATTTCTCTCCACAGATGCTGCCAGACCTGCTGAGCTTTATCAACAATTTCTGTTTTTGTGTTTGATAAATCCCAATACTTCCTTTCTCTGGGATACTTATGTCAGTCCATCTTGAATTTTGGCTGCGCTGATGATCTTTCATCCTTTCACTGTTTTACTGAATCTCAGTAGACCAATCACTGCACCTTAAACACTTGCAGAAGCATTTTAAGAGGTGTTTATAAAAACCACTTACCATACGACAATTAGACCATAATAAATGGCAACAGGAGAAGACCGTTCGGCCCCTTGAGCCAGCTCCATCATTCAGTGGGACCTGTGGTTGACCTAACATTCCTCATTTCCACTTTCGTGTGTATTCCCCGTAGCCCTTGATTCCCTGACTGATGAAAAATCTATTTCAGTCATAAATACACCCAGGGACTCTGCCCCACAGCTCACTGTGGCAAGAAGTTCCAAAGATTCACAACTCTCTGGGGAAAGAAAGTCCTTCTCATCTCAGTCTTAAATTGGTGCCCCTTTATTCTGAGACTATGCCCTGTGGTCTTAGACTCTCCCATGAGGGGGAGCACCTGTCAGTATTTACCCTGACAAGCCCTTTAAGAATCCCATCTGTTTCAATGAAATCACCTCTCATTCTTCCAAATTCCAATAAGTAGAATTGTTTCTTGTCAGTGGCAGTCACTCACTAACGATTACAGCTGTCCACCTCAGAAGCTCCGTGACACTGGTCATGGATTCTATGGCTCCTTGTGTGGCCGATGCACCCAATCCTAGAGCCACATCTCCCACCGCACGTTTCCGAGAGATGGAATTGGTGCCTGGCCTGGAGATCATTCCTTTTCTGTTCTTCCTCTTGCTGGCGGATGTTCTTGAAGAATTGTGTCTCTTCATACAGGAGTTTCTTCCAAGTCAGTTTCTTCTGAACGAGGGTCTCCCATGTGTTGACATCAATGTTATGTTTCTTGAGGGAAGCCTTCAGGGGGTCTTTCAAAAGATTCCAATCTCCTCCTTTCAGTCGAGTGCCTTCCTTGAGCCTGGTGAGGAAGCTTTGTTCTGGCAGTCAGAACTCAGGCATCTTAAACACATGGCTGTCACAGAGTCATAGAAACATACAGCACAGAAACAGACCCTTCAGACTCTATCATGCCTCCAACAAAATAACATATTTCCTCAATGGGACCAGAACTGCTCACAGTATTCCAGGTGTGGTCTGACCAACAGCCTGCACCTTCAGAGAGCTGGCAAGTTCTCCCTGGTGTCCTGGTGTCCTCTCTCTCAATCAGAATCATTAAAGCAAATGACCCTGTTCATTAGCACCTTTTTTCACTGGAATTTAGAAGAATGAGAGGAGATTGCAGAGAAACCTATACAATTCTAACTGGACTAGACAGGATAAACATAGGAAGGGAGTCCAGAAACAGGGGTCAGAGGCTGAGGGTATTTAGGCCATTTAGAACTGAGATGAGGAGACACTCATTCAGAGAGTGCTAAGACTGTGGAATTCTCTGCTACGGAATGCAGTCGAGGCCAAAACATTGAATGCTTTCAAGAAGGAGTTAGATATAGTTTTTTGGATTTAACAGGTATGGCGATACTGAGTTGGATGATCATACTGAACAGGCTTGAAGGGCCAAATGGCGTGCTCCTACTCCTGTTTTCAATGTTTCTATGTGTTATGTTTTGTGAGATTTTGACATGTGTCATTACAAGTTTAGAATTTACAAATATCGAAACTTCAAAAAAAAGGTTATCCTCTTTCAAGCAATTTGACACACCACGTGGTTGTGAAAAGGCAAGTTTCTTCACTTTAATTTCAACAAAGATCCAATAAAATGTGAGTCTGGAGAATGAACTTTTATTTACATAGTGTTTCAGGACAACCCACAGATTCCTTTTGAAATGCAGTCAGAATAGTTATGCAGATCAACAAAGGGTTAATGCTACACATCTGGAAGACATTGTCTCATCCTACCGCTCCCCCCACCCCAACTTCCACAAATAATCAAAATCAATGGAGCACCACTGGACAATGTGGGCTAATCCACATAGAGGCAGCAGGGCAATCTGCTTTGGGAATGTGTCTGAGATATGTGCAATGTACAGCAGACATCTCAAATCCTGAGGGAAATACCACTTGTGATGCAAAATCCTACAAATCCACTGTCAGGGTAGATGCTCCCTTGTCAGTGTCCTCTCTCAGGGCCAATGTCCTCAGCATCAAGGCACTGGGTTAATGTCAATCAGCTGCATTCGACAGGCCACATCCTCTGGATGCCTGACACAGGACTCCAACACAAGTTCTCCATTCCAAGCTTCACCAGGGAAACCAGTTACCTGGAGGGCAGAGGAAATGCTTCAAGAACATCCTCAAAACTTTCCTGAGAAAATCCGGAATCCCACACTGACCCTTGGGAATCTCCCACCTGAGGCCTCCCAAATGAGAGAAGAATCATCTGTGAAGGAGTGAGCCATCTCGAATGTCTCCATCAAGCTGGGTTGGTGAGCACATGCACTGTGGAAGGAGTGTGTGAAAACTCAAACATCCCTCACACCTCCTGTCCCACTGGCTGGCAGGACGTTGGATCCAGAATCAGATTGTTTCCTGGCCTTAGGACCCATAACTCCAGAGTAGGGGAAAAGTCATCCTTAATCCTGAGAGACTCCCTAAGAAGGTGAAGAAGAATATTACATTCAACAATGTTTTAAAAAGAATCAATAACTGATCGGCCAGATAAGAATAAACAGTCTGGTAGCGTTGCTGGAGAAACCTTCACAACAGGAACTGTATACTCATCCACATGGAATCCCTTGAAGGCTGCCTCAATGGGATAATCAGCTTTAACTGAAAAGCAACATTTTCAACATTACAGCGTCCTCCATTAGTATTAAGAAATGTCAGCTCAAGGCCACAATGAGACTTAAAGCCAGACTCACAGATAAAAGGACTCCTGGTGGGCACTGTGATCCATAAATGCAGAATGGTGAGATGTTTGTGTTCACATGCCCCACCCACATGCTGAGCCTAAGATAAAGCTGCAATCGACCATCGTTCAAAACTACATTTCCAATGAAACATTGTAAATGAAACCTGTCCACGTGAGAAGGACATTACATACTGACAGAGACGTTGGCCAGGGAACAAAGTGGTGCTTTGAAGTGACAGATAACTGGAAGCTCATGGCTATTTACGCAAACAGAACATAGGTGTTCCACTAAGCGATTGCCCAGTCTGCGCTTCGTTTCCCCAGTGTAGAGGAGACCACATTGTGAGCAGCGAATGCAGTCGACTAGATTGAGTGAAGGACAGGTAAACACTGGTTCACTGAAAGGTGTGTCTGGGCCCTTGATACTGAGGAGGGAAACAGGCAGCTGCTACACCTTCTGCATTTCAAGGGAGGATGCCGTGGGGCTGTGGGGTGGGGCGAGGTGTTGGGAGTGAAGGAGGAGTGGACCAGTGTGTCCCAGAGGGAATGGTCCTTTTAAAAGGCTGACAAGAGATGGAATGGGAATATATGTCTGGTGGCGGCATCTGCTGAAACTGGCAGAAATGAACCTCTGGATGTGGATGCTGGTGGGATGGGAGGACAAAGTGCAGTCAGTTCAGATGGAGATAAATTGGAATTGCTGAGGGGGGCAGAGAAATTGAGGCAACCAATTCACATCACCAGTTCTCAATAAACAGGTTAGGGTCAGGTAAAAGGTCAGAGGGAAGGGCCCAGGTGAAGGGAGAGTGTTGGAGGTGGGTGAAGGGATATCTGGGATGGGGAGGAGACTCTCATCTGAAGAAATGGGCACGGAGATGGTAGGTGATGGAAGATGTGTTCAATGTCAAGTTGTGCCCGAAATTCATTATGATGGGGATGCAGAGGGATAAAGCTGAGCCCTTTGCTAAGTACAGAATGTTCAGCATCGAAGAGCGGAAGGTCGGGAGGATAGTAAATACATGGCAGGAGATGGCATCGGGAAAGGGGATGGAGTCAGAGGGAAGAGGAGGAGAGAAAGGTTCTGGAGGGCTGTGGGTATCTCTGAGTTGTTGCATCTTGTGTTCCTTTACATGTGAAAGAAAGAAAGAATGTTTCTTGTTAGCACAGCGAATGAACCAGAGAATGAAGTGGAACATGGGAGCAGTGCAGCTCTAAGCCAGCGTGAGGCGATGTTGTTGGAGAGAGCGGGTGAGAGTGTGTACATGATGATGCATGGCACTGAGTGTGACTCTCAGCATGTGTTGAGAGCAGCTGTCTGAGCGACACTGAACATCGTGAGATCCCTGGAATCCTGGGTGGATTGAAAACACGAGGGATGGATCTTGAGTTGGAATCCATGTGGGGTGAGTCTGAGTCTCTAAGGGCAGTCACTAAGGAACAGGGCGTGGCTGTGGAAATGAGTTTTAGCAAATACCTGGTCAAATACCAGGAGCGATAGTGAACTAGAAAAAAGATTGGAATGGAAATCCTGTTGGAGAGAGGAGCAGATCTTCACCAAGATGGGCACACCTAAAAGGAATGTGGCAGAGAGGTAAGCATTTAAAATAAAATAAAGAGCTGCAGATGCTGGAATTCTGAAACAAAAACAGAAATTGCTGGAGAAACTCAGCAGGAGAGGCAGCATCTGTGGAGAGAGAAACTGAGTTTCAAGTCTAATGGTAAAATCCAGTTTACAAACAGTGAGAGAAAATACAATTGTATTATTGATATCATAGCCTTGAGAGAGAAAGCAATTAATAATGTTGTGGCAGAATGGCAATGTCACTGAACTTGTAACCTGGGGACTCAAGCATAATGCTTTGGAGACTGAGGTTCACATCCCCAGTGTATCAGGTAGAATTTTAATTCAGCTGATAAGTTTGGAAGGTAAAGCTAATTGCAGTGATGGTGACCATGAAGCTGTTGCTAATTGTTAATCAAAACCCATCTACATCACGAATCTTCAGGAAAGGAAATCTGCTATCCTTACCTGGTCTGGCCTTCATGTGACACCAGACCCACAATAAACTGCTTATTCTCAACTACCCTCTGAAGTGGCCTAGCAGGGCAATTAGGGATTGGCAACAAATGCTGGTCTTGCTGGTGATGGCCACATACAATGAGTAAATGTAGGCAGGTATATTAATCAATTGTTTAAACATCCAATGCTATGTTCCTATGACTGCTCCATCTGGTCACTCTGATAATGTAGTAGTCAATGCCACAAGGTAACAGTTTTATTTATTTGATTTTAAGGTACATCCATTCAATGAATCGAGCAAACCTAACCTATAAATTGGAAGTTAACCATCTAGCTGACCGTACTGTGGCCGAGACAGCAGCAATGAGAGGACGGCTGAAGAGAACCTTACAAGATAACGGGCAGCCTTTTCCAACAAATCAGTACATATCCATTGTTGTCCCTCTGAGTGTAGACTGGAGACTGTACGGTAGGTGGGTCTATTCCCTGTGAGTGAAGGGTTGTTGAGGATTATACAATGTGACAAGCTGATTGACTTGAACTATTCAGTGTCTGTTGACCTTTCTTCAACTCCTCTGCTCCCACACATCCCTCCACCACAACTCCACCTCCCCACTAACCCAATGAAAAGAACTAAACTCAGTAACTTCGATGCTTCCTTTTGCCTTGAAGCAAAAGATCTAACTGTCCATTTAACCAACAGGTAAAACCAGAGCACCAATTTGTGTTTGTTTCAGATCCTTAACAATTGAAGGTATTTCAGAGGAGCAATGACCAATTGCAAGATGTTAGGATGATGACCAATACCTCACTCAAAGAGATAGATTTTAAGCACTGTCTTAAAGAAACAGAAATAAAAAGGTGAACAGTTTTATGAGGCAATTCTAGAGTCACTACAGATTGGAAGCAGGCCATTTAACTCATTGAGTCAATACTGACCCTCTGAAGACCATCCTACCAGACCCAACCCATCCCTGCAACTCTTTATTTCCCAAGTCCAATCCATCTAACCTCCAAATCTTTGAACTGTGGGAGGAAACCCATGCAAACACGGGGAGAACATGCAAACTCCACACAGACGGTCACCCACGGGTGGAATCAAACCTGGATCACTACTGCTGTGAGGTAGCAGTGCTAACCACTGAGTCACCATGCCGCCCTTTCAGGAATATTTAATAGCACAAATAAATCAAGAATATTCGAGAGCGGTCAGAATTAAAGAAACTTTGCTATCTCCGAGGTTCATGAAGTGGAGGTGCCAAGGGTGTGGAAGCATTTGAAAGTAAGGATGCAAATTCATAAATGTAAAACAGCTGGCACACTGATCTGTGAGATCAGTATAAAAGGTAAAGACAAACACTACTGCAGTTAGGCGGTAGTGTGGGGGTAATGGGAGAAAAAAAAGGTGAAGTCAGACTGGCCCATACTGCTTCTGTCTCAGTAGAGACAGAGACAACTGTGGGTGGCACGGTGGCACAGTGGTTAGCACTGCTGCCTCACAGCGCCAGAGACCCGGGTTCATTTCCCGCCTCAGGCGACTGACTGTGTGGAGTTTGCACATTCTCCCTGTGTCAGCGTGGGTTTCCTCCGGGTGCTCCGGTTTCCTCCCACAGTCCAAAGATGTGCAGGTTAGGTGAATTGGCCATGCTAAATTGCCCGTAGTGTTAGTTAAGAAGTAGATGTAGGGGTATGGGTGGGTTGCGCTTCGGCGGGGCGGTGTGGACTTGTTGGGCCGAAGGGCCTGTTTCCACACTGTAAGTAATCTAATCTAAACTGGTAGTGATTTAACCTGAGGGTCACTATGCCTCAGATGAGGGGAGAGGTTGAGAAGGAACATGAAAACCTCAGCTGGTGTGGGAATTAAACCCACATACAGAAAGTAACAGTTTTGTACGAGCTGTCGGTAATGTGCAGTAGCAGTAAATAAGACTAATGGAGCAGCAGAAGATTAGAATAAATTCAGTAGCTCCTTTATTTACACATTATTTAACTGGCAATTTAAATTCAACTTATAATAGTATCAAAATAGGAAATCTTTGTGAAATTCTTCCTGTCAAGTCCTTAGCTCTCAATTATTATCTTCCAACAATGGAAAGTAAAACATCACTTTTTCCACCCTATGTGATGTTAATTCAACTAAGACACACTTTCCCATTCAACATACTGACCAGTCACTCAGGTTCTTGATGAAGGGCTTATGCCTGAAATGTCGACTCTCCTGTTTCTTGGATGCTGTCTGACCGGCTGTGCTTTTCCAGCACCACACTTTTTGACTCTGATCATCAGCATCTGCTGTCCTCACTTTGTTCTAGTCACTTCAAGGTGTCCAGCAATGCCAAAGGATGTAAGTCCATCGTTACCATCCACACCCTTCCATACATTGCTGTTTACTCAACATGTTTCAGTCCCTACTTCATGGGTCCTGACAATACTCCAGCAATAGTACAAAAAAACTTGTGTTCCAGGGCTAGGTTCTCAGCCAAGATATTCAGGTACAGCTACAACACTGCATTTACCTGAGAATGTGGAAAATTGCTCAGGTGTGTCCTGTACATAAAAAATGGGACAAATCCAAGTACTTCTCATGAGCCTCATGAATCTACTCTCAATTACCAATAAGGTTAACAGTGGTATCAAGTGGCAATTGCTGCATAATAAACCTGCTCACCAAGTTGACACTGCTCCTGACCTCATTACAGACTTGGTCCACACACGGACAAAAGAGCTAAATTGCAGAGCTGTGCTGAGAGAGATTCCCCAGTCATCAAGACAGCCTTTGACCCCATGTGACATCAAGGAGCCAGAACAAGACTGGAGTCAGTGGGAATGAGGGGAATCTCTCCACTGTTTAGAGTCATACCCAACACAAAAGAAGATGGTCATGGTCGTGAGAGATCAATGATCTCAGCTCTAGGACATCTCTGCAAGAGTTCCTCAGGGTAGTGTCTGAGGCCTGACCATCTTCAGCTGCTTCATCAATGACCTTCCTCCATCGTAAGGTCAGAAGTGGGGATGCTTGTCGATGAATGTACAATGTTCAGCACCATTTACTACTCCTCAGGTACTAAAGCAGTCCATGCAGGTATACAGTAAGACCTGGATACATCCAGGCTTGGACTAATTAGTGCTAAGCAACATGTGTGTGAGACAAGTGGCAAGCAATAGCTATTTCAAACAAGAGAGAACCTAAGCATCACTCTTTGAATTTCAATGGCATGTCCATTGCTAAATCCCCACTTCCAACTTCCTTTTTGTGACCTTTTCATGAGAACTCCCAAATCCCTTTGTGATGAAACTTTCTGCAGTTTTTATCCATTTAAATAATATTGAGCTCCTCTATTCTTCTTGCCAAGGTGTGTAACCTCAAATTTTCCCATGTTATACTTCATCTGCCATGACTTTTCCCACTTGCTTAACCTGCCTGTATTCCTCTGCAGACTCTTTCCATTATCTTCACCATTGGTTTTCCCACCTATTTTAGTGTCATCTACAAACTTGGCTATAATATATTCACCTCTCTACCTCAATCATTAATATATTGTCAATAATTGTGATCCCAGAGCAACTCCCTGTAGCACTCCATTAGTTGCAATTGCTATCCTGAAAATGTTCCCATTATCCCATCTCTCTGTCTTCCATGAGTTAATCAATTCTTTATCCATGCTAATACACAGCTGGAATAATAAATAGCCTAATGTGTGGTACTTTATCACATGCACTCTGGAAATTCAAAAATAACTACAGGTTCGCCTTTATCTATCCTGCTTGTTAACTCTTCAAAGAATTCAAATAAATTTAACAGGTATGATTTCCCCTTCACGAAGTCATGCTAACTCTGATTGATTATATAATGCATTTCTAAATGTTCAGCTATTATATCCTTTATCACAGATTATCACATTCGCCCACTGACTGATGATAATTACACAGCCAATAATTACCTGTTTTTTTTATCTGCTTCCCCTTTGAAATAAAGGTGTTACATTGGTAATGTTACAATCACATTCCTGATGAAGGACTTATGCCCAAAATATTGACTGTCCTGCTCCTCGGATGCTGCCTGACCCGCTGTGCTTTTCCAGCACCACACTCTCAATTCTGGTCTCCAGCATCTGCACTGCTCACTTTCTCCATTTTTATAATTAAGCCTATTTTTCAACTGACTCATTTATAAAAATGTTGGTTTTGTTATCTCTCAACTAGACATTATCTTAATTGTGTATTTCATTGGAATTTGAATGCAAATGACTCACTCCAGACTTATTTGGACTTGCTTGTTTCAGTATTGAAAATTGTGACCTTGTGAACACCGTAGTTAGTTCATATTGCTAAATGCTGTAGTACAAATACATAGCTTTTGGTGGTGCTGTGGGCTATTATAAATCACTGGAGGGAAGAATTGAATTTACACAATGACACATTCTCATGCCAGCCTGAAATGACTCACCATCATTGAATTAAATTTGAACTGCAGTCCCTGTTATCATATTGGCACATGAAGCAACTAATGTGCAGATGACAAAATCTTGTGATTAATTGGAATGAGCTGCCAGAGGAAGAGGTGGAGGTTGGTACAACTGCAACATTTAAAAGGCATTTGGATGGGTATGTGAATAGGAAGGGTTTGGAGGGATATGTGCCGGGTGCTGGCAGGTGGAATTAGATTGGGTTGGGATGTCTAGTCGGCATCAATGGGTTGGACCAAGAGGTCTGCTTCTGTGCTGTACATCTCTGTGGCTCTCTATGACTCTATAACAAGGTGGATGAAGGGTTAATGAGGTTTCATATTGTTCAAGGGATACCATCCTTTCTCAAAGTGTACCAAGGCTTTCTTTTCCTTTCATGGGTGTCCCTGGCTGGGCCATTATTTATTGCCCATCCCTATCTTCCCATGAAAAGATGGCGGAGGGGGAGCTGCTACCTGGAACTGCTGCAGTCCATGTGGTATACACACACCCACAGTGCCTTTTACAGCCACTACAGCAAGTGGTCAAGGCCTTAGCATCATGTCTCCTCTAAAAAAAAAGTAGCTGTGGCAATACTGCATTCCTGCAGCACTGCACTGACATGCCTGCAACATCCAGCACCTCGCAGACTTCACCAATGATTCCAAACTTCAACAAACACTAAAACTTTCCCAAACTCAGCATGAGCCAGTAAAGCATGAAAAATGACAAACCTGCAATTTAATTTAAGCAGCTTGGAGTGGGGGTTGGGAGAGGGCTGTGTGCACATGCAGTTGGATGTATTTAAGAGAAAGTGTTAACCAGACCTACAAGCTCAAAAGCAGTAGGTCAAGCATCAAGTCAGCATTTGGCACTAACTAACAGCACAACCTTCCTAGTTTCTATCTTTCTGAGCGCACACACCAGTCCCACACCAACACCGTCAATGACAAAATGCACAAGAGATACCAGAAGGTACTATGGATTCTGTGTTTTTCCACAATATTCTCCTGATTTCTGTATGTCACGACTGATAGAGGAAGAGAAATTGGATCGATTAGGGCTTTATTCACTGGAGTTAGAGGCATGAGGGGGGATCTCAGAGAAATCTGTAAATTTCTAACGAGATTAGACAGACTAAATGTAGGATGGATGTTCCCAATGAGCAGGGAGCCTTGACCAGGACTCACAGCCTAAGGATACAGGGTAGGCCTGTTAGGACTGAGATGAGGAGAAATGTCTTCAGCTAGAGAGTGGTGGGTCTGGAATTCTCTGCCACAAAGTAGTTCAGGTCAAATATTGAATGGTTTCAAGAAGGAGTTTGATTTAGTTATAGAGTCATAGAGTCATAGAGATATACAGCATGGAAACAGACCCTTCGGTCCAACCCGTCTATGCCGACTAGATATCCCAACCCAATCTAGTCCCACCTGCCAGCACACAGTCCATATCCCTCCAAACCCTTCCTATTCATATACCCATCTAAGTGCCTCTAAAATGTTGCAATTATACCAGCCTCCACCACATCCTCTGGCAGCTCATTCCATACACGTACTCTGCGTGAAAACGTTGCCCCTTAGGTCTCTTTTATACTTTTCCCCTCTCACCCTAAACCTATGCCCTCTATTTCTGGACTCCCCGACCCCAGGGAAAAGACTTTGCCTATTTATCCTATCCATGCCCCTCATGATTTTGTAAACCTCTACAAGGTCACCCCTCAGCCTCCGACACTCCAGAGAAAACAGCCCCAGCCTGTTCAGTCTCTCCCTGTAGCTCAGATCCTCCAACTCAGGCAACATCCTTGTAAATCTTTTCTGAACCCTTTCAAGTTTCACAACATCTTTCTGATAGGAAGGAGACCAGAATTGCATGCAATATTCCAACAGTGGCCTACCCAATGTCCTGTACAGCTGCAACATGACCTCCCAACTCCTGTACACAATACTCTGACCAATAAAGGAAAGCATACCAAACGCCTTCTTCGCTATCCTATTTACCTGCGACTCCACTTTCAAGGAACTATGAACCTGCACTCCAAGGTCTCTTTGTTCAGCAACACACCCTAGGTCCTTACCATTAAGTGTATAAGTCCTGCTAAGATTTGCTTTCCCAAAATGCAGCACCTTGCATTTATCTGAATTAAATTCCATCTGCCACTTCTCAGCCCATTGGCCCATCTGGTCCAGATCCTGTTGTAATCTGAGGTAACCCTCTTCGCTGTCCACTACACTTCCAATTTTGGTGTCATCTGCAAACTTACTAACTGTACCTCTTATGCTCGCATCTAAATCATTTATATAAATGACAAAAAGTAGAAGACCCAGCACCGATCCTTGTGGCACTCCACTGGTCACAAGCCTCCAGTCTGAAATCAACCCTCCACCACCACCCTCTGTCTTCTACCTTTGAGCCAGTTCTGTATCGAAATGACTAGTTCTCCCTGTATTCCATGAGATCTAACCTTGCTAATCAGTCTCCCATGGGGAACCTTGTCGAATGCCTTACTGAAGTCCATATAGATCACATCTACTGCTCTGCCCTCATCAATCATCTTTGTTACTTCTTCAAAAAAACTCAATCAAGTTTGTGAGACATGATTTCCCATGCATGAAGCCATGTTGACTATCCCTAATCAGTCCTTGCCTTTCCAAATACTTGTACATCCTGTCCCTCAGGATTCCCTCCAACAACTTGCCCACCACCGCGGTTAGGCTCACTGGTCTATAGTTCTCTGGCTTTTCTTTACGCCCTTTTCAAACAGTGGCACCACATTAGCCAACCTCCAGTCTTCCGGCACCTCACCTGTGACTATTGATGATACAAATATCTCAGCAAGAGGCCCAGTAAACACTTCTCTAGCTTCCCACAGAGTTCTCGGGTACACCCGATCAGGTCCTGGGGATTTATCCACCTTTAACCGTTTCAAGACATTCAGCACTTCCTCCTCTGTAATCTGACATTTTGCAAGATGTCACCATCTATTTCCCTACAGTCTATATCTTCCATATCCTTTTCCACAGTAAATACTGATGCAAAATATTCATTTAGTATCTCCCCCATTTTCTGTGGCTCCACACAAAGGCCACCTTGCTGATCTTTGACGGGCCCTATTCTCTCCCCAGTTATTTTGTCCTTAGTATATTTGTAAAAACCCTTTGGATTCTCCTTAATTCTATTTGCCAAAGCTATCTCATGTCCCCTTTTTGCCTTCCTGATTTCCCTCTTAAGTATACTCCTTTTTCCTTTCTCCTCTTCTAAGGATTCACTCGATCTATCCTGTCTATACCTGACATATGCTTCCTTCTTTTTGTTCACCAAACCCTCAATTTCTTTAGTCATCCAGCATTCCCTATACCTACCAGCCTTCCCTTTCACACTGACAGGATATACTTTCTCTGAATTCTTGTTATCTCATTTCTGAAGGCTTCCCATTTTCCAGCCGTCCCTTTACCTGCGAACATCTGCCTCCAATCAGCTTTTGAAAGTTCTTGCCTAATACCATCAAAATTGGCCTTTCTCCAATTTAGAACTTCAACTTTTAGATCTGGTCTATACTTTTCCATCACTATTTTAAAACGAACAGAATTATGTTTGCTGGCCCCAAAGTGCTCCCCCACTGACACCTCAGTCACCTGCCCTGCCTTATTTCCCAAGAGTAGGTCAAGTTTTGCACCTTCTCTAGTAGGTACATCCACATACTGAATCAGAAAATTGTCTTGTACACACTTAACAAATTCCTCTCCATCTAAACCCTTAACACTATGGCAGTCCCAGTCGACATTTGGAACATTAAAATCCCCTGCCATAACTACCCTATTAGTCTTACAGATAGCTGAGATCTCCTTACAAGTTTGTTTCTCAATTTCTCTCTGACTATTAAGGGGTCTATAATACAATTCCAATAAGGTGATCATCCCTTTCTTATTTCTCAGTTCCACCCAAATAACTTCTCTGGATGTATTCCTAGGAATATCCTCCCTCAGCACAGCTGTAATGCTATCCCTTATCAAAAATGCCACTCCCCCTCCTCTCTTGCCTCCCTTTCTATCCTTCCTGTCGCATTTGTATCCTGGAACATTAAGCTGCCAGTTCTGCCCATCCCTGAGCCATGTTTCTGTAATTGCTATGATATCCCAGTCCCATGTTCCTAACCATGCCCTGAGTTCATCTGCCTTCCTTGTTAGGCCCCTTGCATTGAAATAAATGCAGTTTAATTTATCAGTCCTACCTTGTCTCTGCCTGCCCTGACTGTTTGACTCACTTCTGTTCTCAACTGTACCAGTCTCAGATTGATCTCTTTCCTCACTATCTCCCTGGGTCCCAATGTATTAGGTTAAATCCTCCCAAGCAGCTTTAGCAAATTTCCCTGCCAGTATATTAGTCCCCTTCTAATTTAGGTGCAATCCGTCCTTCTTGTACAGGTCACTTCTACCCCAAAAGAGATTCCAATGATCCAAAAATGTGAATCTTTCTCCCATACACCAGCTCCTCAGCCATGCATTCATCTGCTCTATTCTCCTATTCCTGCCCTCACTAGCTCGTAGCACTGGGAGTAATCCAGATATTACTACCCTTGAGGACCTCCTTTTTAAATTTCTGCCTCTCTGTAATCTCCCTTCAGAATCTCAACCTTTTCTCTTCCTATGTCGTTGGTTCCAATGTTTATAATGACCTCATGCTGGCCCCTCTCCCCCGTGAGAACATTCTGCACCCTCTCTGAGACATCCTTGATCCTGGCACCAGGGAAACAACACACCATTCTGATTTTTCGCTGCTGACCACAGAAACATCTGTCTGTACCTTGGACTACAGAATCCCCTAACACAATTGATCTCTTGGAACCCGACGTACCCCTCGTTGCATTAGAGCCAGTCTCAATATCAGAAACTTGGCTGTTCGTGCTATGTTCCCCTGAGAATCCATCACCCCCTACATTTTCCAAAACTGCATACCTGTTTGAAATGGGCAAACCCACAAAAGACTCCTGCCCTAGGTGCCTACCTCTCTTACCATTCCTGGAGTTAACCCATCTATGTGACTGTATCTGAGACTTCCCCCCTTCCTATAACTGCCATCCATCACATACTGTTGCTGTTGCAAATTGCTCATCGCTTCTATCTGTCTCACCAACCGATCCACTCGATCTGATAAGATTCACATCCAACAGCATTTAAGGCAGATATAATTCGCAGTAACCCTTAAACTCTCTTGAAACTCCCACATCTGACAAGAAGTACATATCACTGCAAAGGCCATTTTTGCTCCTTCACAATCTACAGACCCAGAAAATAACACCGTCTTATTCCTGTACAATATACTGCACCTGTTAAATTAATAGCTGTGGTTTATATTTTAAGTTAATTAAGAGACTTATCTCCAAAAACATATAATCAAGAAAGAACCCACTGTACTCACTAATACAGCCTTTCACTTGGACAGACCTAAACAACAATTAACTTATCTGATTCTGTGTTGTGAACTTCGCCCAAACCGATTCCTCCAAGATTAGTTCTGAATTTCACTGTTTGTTAATTTTCCCAGATGCACTCCGATCTCCAGCGATACATGAATTCAAAAACAGCAAAGGCGGTAACTGTGCAGGCTCTCTCTCTCTCTCTCTCTCTGTCTCTCTCTCTCTCTCTCCTGCACTGTCCTCACCATGTGCTTCCTTTGTCTGCTCTTCTCCCTTTTAAAACTTGTTTTGACTTATTTTTCCAAAGTTCCAAAACAATGCAAAAACATATAAAACAGTAATTGCTGCTCCTGGAATACGAGGAAGTCACTTCCAGCACCTAAGATACCTCAAAAATAGAAGCAGTTCTTACAGCCAGAAATTTTTCCCGTCCTCCATCTTGAGGAATCAAAGGGTGTGGGAAAGAAAGCAGGAACAGGGGGCTGAGTAGGATTATCAGCCATGATCATATTGAATGGCAAAGCAAGCTCAAAAGGCCAAATGGCCTACTCCTGCTCCTACTTCCTATATTTCTACATTTTCATTGGCATCCATAGCCTCAAAACCATTGTGATCTTAATAAAAGCAAATTACTGCGGATGCTGGAATCTGAAACCAAAAGCGAAAATCCTGGAAAATCTCAGCAGGTCTGGCAGCATCTGTAAGGAGAGAAAACAGCTGATGTTTCGAGTCTAACTGACCCTTCATCAAAGCTCAGGGGAGAAGGGTAGCAAAGGGGGAAGAGGAGAGGAAAAATGTGATGAGAGAGTGGGGAGTGAGAGAAAGAGAGACAATCAAGAAATAAGAAGTACGAACATTGAAAAAATTATAAAAAAGATAAATAAAGTAAATGAAATAAAATTATGGAGCAGAATGAAAGCAGAGCGGTTGAGATGGGATAATCATCTGAAGTTGTTGAATTCAATGTTGAGACCAGCAGGCTGTAATGGGCCTAGTCGGAAGATGAGATGCTGTTCCTCCAGTTTGCGTTGAGCTTCACTGGAACATTGCAGCAGGCCCAGGACAGACATGTGGGCGTGGGAGCAGGATTGTGTGTTGAAGTGGCAAACAATGGGAAGGTCCGGGACCTGATTGCGTACAGACTGAAGGTGCTCAGCAAAGCGATCACCCAGTCGGCGTTTTGTCTCTCCGACATAGAGGAGACAACATTGGGAGCAACGAATGCAATTGACCAAATTGAAAGGGGTACAAGTGAAACGCTGCTTCGTCTGAAATGAGTGTTTGGGGCCTTGGATGGTGAGCATGGAAGAGGTAAAGGGGCAGGAGCGAGAGAGAAAGCAGGAAATTATAGACCAGTTAGTCTGACCTCAGTGGTGGGAAAGATGCTGGAGTCTATTATAAAGGATGAAATTATGACATATCTGGATAGCAGCAACAGGATAGGTCAGAGTCAGCATGGATTTATGAAGGGGAAATCATGCTTGACTAATCTTCTAGAATTTTTTGAGGATGTAACTCTGAAGATGGACAAGGGATAATCCAGTGAATGTAGTGTATCTGGACTTTCAGAAAACCTTTGATAAAGTCCCACATAGGAGGTTAGTGAGCAAAATTAGGGCACATGGTATTAGGGGCAAAGTACTGACTTGGATTGAAAATTGGTTGGCTGACAGGAACCAAAGAGTAATGATAAAGGGCTCCCTTTCGGAATGACAGGCAGTGACCAGTGGGGTACTGCAGGGATCAGTGCTGGGACTGTAGCGTTTTACAATATATATTAATGATATAGAAGATGGTATTAATAGTAACATTAGCAAATTTGCTGATGATACAAAGCTAGGTGGCAGGGTGAAATGTGAGGAGGATGTTAGGAGATTACAGGGTGACCTGGACAGGTTAGGTGAGTGGACAGATGCATGGCAGATGCAGTTTAATGTGGATAAATGTATGGTTATCCACTTTGGTGGCAAGAACAGGAAGGCAGATTGCTACCTAAATGGAGTCAAGTTAGGTTAAGGGGCAGTACAAAGAGATCTGGGTGTTCTTGTACACCAGTCAATGAAGGTAAGCATGCAGGTACAGCAGGTAGTGAAGAAGGCTAATAGCATGCTGGCCTTCATAACAAGAGGGATTGAGTATAGAAGCAAAGAGATTCTTCTGCAGCTGTACAGGGCCCTGGTGAGACCGCACCTGGAATATTGTGTGCAGTTCTGGTCTCCAAATTTGAGGAAAGACATTCTGGCTATTGAGGGAGTGCAGAGTAGGTTCACGAGGTCAATTCCTGGAATGGCGGTACTCTCTTATGTTGAAAGATTGGAGCGACTGAGCTTGTATACCCTTGAGTTTAGAAGACTGAGAGGGGATCTGATTGAGATGTATAAGATTATTAAAGGATGTTTCCGCTGATGGGTGAGTGCCGAACCAGAGGAGACAGCTTAAAAACAAGGAGTAGGCCATTTAGGACAGAGATGAGGAGAAACTTCTTCACCCAGAGAGTGGTAGGTGTGTGGAATGCTCTGCCCCAGAAGGCAGTGGCGGCCCAGACTCTGGATTCATTTAAGAAAGAGGTTGATAGAGCTCTCAAGTATAGTGGAATCAACAGTTATGGAGATAAGGCAGGAACAGAATACTGATTGAGAATGATCAGCCATGATCATAATAAATGGTGGTGCAGGCTTGAAGGGCAGAATGGCCTACTTCTGCACCTATTGTCTATTGTGTTGCACCTTCTGCGATTGCATGTGCCGTATGTGATGAGAGAGGTGTTAGGTGTGATGGGAAGGTGCCGTGTGTGATGGGAGAGGTGTTAGGTGTGATGGGAAGGTGCCGTGTGTGATGGGAGGGGTGTTAGGTGTGATGGAGGAGTGGACTAGATTGTCCTGGAGGGAACGATCTCTGCGGAATGTAGACAGGGGGAGGGAAGGGAAGGTGTATTTAGTGGTGGTGTCGTGTTGGAGTTGGCGAAAATGGTGAAGGATTATTCTTTGCATGTGAAGGCTGGTGGAGTGAAAGGTGAGAACAAGAGGGACCCTATCCTTGTTCTGGGAGTGGAGGGAGGGGGTGAAGATCGTGGCGTGGGAGATGGATCGCACGCTGTCGAGAGCCCTGTCAACAACTGTAGGTGGGAAACCATTTTGGAAAGTGGCCTCATCGGAACAAATGTGGCGGAGGCGAAGGAACTGAGAGAAAGAGATAGAGTCCTTAGGACGTAGGGTGAGAAGAGCTGTCGTCCGGATAGCTGTGGGAGTCAGTGGGCTTGTAATGGATATTAGTGGATAGACTATTGCCCGAAATGGAGACAGAAAGGTCAAGGAAAGGAAGGCAAGTGTCGGAGATGGACCAGGTGAAGGTGATGGAGGGATGGAAACTGGAAGCGAAGTTTATGAATTTTTCCACGTCAGGACGAGAGCATGAAGCTTTGACAAAGGGTCAGCTAGATTCGAAACATCAGCTCTTTTCTCTCCTTACAGATGCTGCCAGACCTGCTGAGATTTTCCAGCATTTTCTCCTATGGCTTAAGTCTATTTTAAATGACCAAACTTATTTGGAGAAATGTTCATGGATCTTAATTTAAACCCTTTGTGTATTGCAGGAGCTGTGACCCCTGTCAAAGATCAGGCTGTTTGTGGCTCCTGTTGGAGTTTTGCAGCAACTGGTGCTATAGAAGGAGCACTTTATCTCAAGGTGAGTCGTGTGTTTCTGAAACGATTGCTAATGCAGCTGTCTGGATGTGCATTTAAGCGTGTTTTATAACAGTGCAAAGCTCTGAACATGAGTGCAGTGACATTCAATAGTGCAGAGTGGGGATAACACAGATACAAACCTTGCTCTGCTTAATTCCCAACTTCGGGAAAATCAGGTGGGGAATCACAGGTGTGCCTCTGGCCACATGCATTGCAACGTAAGCACACAAATAAATCCTGGGCGATTCATACAATTTCCTACTTCCAGTCTGAACAGGAATCAGTAACAAACTAAGAACAAGCTGTGTGTCTGCCTTACACTCCTCCAGCCCCAGCGCCCAATATCAGGGCAGATCAATGAACAATAAAAGACCATTAGACGTAGGACTCGAATTAGGCCATTCAGCCCATCAAGTCTACTCTGGCATTCAATGTGAAATGGCTGATCTGATAATCCTCAGCTCCACTTTGTTGCCTTTTCCCCAATAACCCTAGATTCCCTTCCTCACCAAACACTTTAGCCTTGAGTGTACTTATTGACCTAGCTTCGACAGCCCTCTCCAGTGAAGAATTCCATAGATTCACTCCCCTCTGAGAGAAGGAAGTCTAGCTCATCTGTCATAATTGGGCAACTAATCTAGTTTAATCTAAAAACTCCTTGCTCTGAGATGACGTCCTCTGGTCCTAGACTCTCTCACAAGGAGTAACATGCTGTCTGCATTGCCCCTGTCAAGCCTCCTAAGAATCTTGTATGTTTTGGTAGGGTTTCCTCTCATTCTTTTAAACACCAGTGAGTATAGGCCCAAGCTAATCATAGAGTCATAAAGATGTGCAGCATGGAAACAGACCCTTCAGTCCAACTTGTCTATGCTGACCAGATATTCTAAATAAATCTAGTCCCATTTTCCAGCACTTGGCCCATATCCCTCTAAATCCTTCCTATTCATGTACCCATCCAGATGCCTTTTAAATGCTGTAGTTGTATCAGCCTCTACCACTTCCTCTAGCAGCTCATTCCATACACGTACCATCCTCTGTGTGAAAAAATTGCCCCTTTGGGCTCTTTTATATCTTTCCCCTCTCACCCTAAACCTATGCCCTCTAGTTCTGGACTCCCCCACCCCAGGGAAAATACTTTGTCTATTTATCCTATCCATGCCCCTCATGATTATCTTCATAAGAAAATCCAAGGCAGTGAACCATCGAATGCCAGGATATCTTTCCTTACATAAGGGAACCAAAATTGATCACAGTATTCCAGCTAGAGTCTGAGTAGTGCTTTGTATAACTTTAACAAGACTTCCTTATTTTTATATTGCATTCCCTTTGAAATATAGGCCAACGTTTTTTTTCCCTCTTTATTATCCACTCAACTGAATGCTAAACATTTCAGATTCATGCACCATGAATCTCAAATTCCTTGTGCTGCAAGTGTCTCTCCATTTAAAGGTGAAACATACTCAGAATAAGCTTTTTAAAAACTTTTGGATTCCACATCATTTTTGACAATGAACAATATCAGTGAAAGTAAACGTGTTCTTACTGTTGATGGTTGCCTGGAGTAACCAAACACCTTCAAAGCTGAATGAAAGGTAAACTTGTTGAAAGGGAATTGGATTAGCAACTGAAAAGAAACAATTTGCATGGTATCAGGGAAGCGTGTGACAATTGCACTAGCTGAGTTGCTCAGGACGAGAGCTAGCAAAGATTTGATAGGCTGAATTGTCTCCTTCTGTGCTGTGCCCAAGCTATACTTCAATGAAAACTACAATTAAAATCTGAAATTAAACAGAAAAAGCTGAATTGAAAACCTCTCATCAACTGAAGCAAAAAGAGGCAGGTTAGTAATTTAACTGTCGCATTGTTCAGAAACTATTAATCAGCTCTGTTTGATGTGTATACCCTGTTTTAGTGAAACTATTAAAAAGTTCCTTGCCACAGTCATAGAAACAAAAGCTGTTAGCGCCATCAAAGTTGCTGAGACCGCTGACCTTTACCTCTCAGTTAAAAGACAAAACCTTCAAGTCAATTTTGAGCTGCTTGACTTCACCTCTCATTCGAACTGATGATTTTATACTTCTCAAATTAACAGGAGAACAAAGAAACGTTTCTCAACTACCTCTTCTAGTGCAGAGACAGAAGATGTAAATGAATATGTACTGTACTGTATGAAAATCAAACATTAATTCTGGTCGAGAGTGCACTAATTTAGTAGCAGTATCAATACTTCAGTTTTGCTAAAGTTGATATTGGAATAAAGTAAGAACAGAAAGTGCTGGAAAAACTCAGCAGATCCGGCAGCATTTTTGGAGAGAGAAACAGAGTGAAATAACTCCACAAAGACCTGTCACCAAGTCACCCTTTATTTACACGTATATTGTTCATGACACTGATCCTGCCATCTCGGAGCTCAGGCTCCTAGAGTGAACAGACCCTGACACCCCTATTCATGTCTGTTAGCCAGGACTCCCTGATTGGACCAGATTAATGGTCCCAATGAAGGAACTCATATTCTATGAGGTTTACCTGCTTGACGTTGTTCCATTCACTACACAAAGTTAACATTTCAAGCCTGAAATGACTGTTCTTTGGAAGAAATTCAAAACAATATCTGTTTTTCTCCCCACAGATGTTCAAGGAACAGGAGAATCGACGTTTCGGGCATAAGCCCTTATGCCCGAAACATCGATTCTCCTGTTCCTTGGATGCTGCCTGACCTGCTGTGCTTTTCCAGCAACACATTTTCAGCTCTGATCTCCAGCATCTGCAGTCCTCACTTTCTCCTCCCCACAGATGTTGCCAGACCTGCTGAGTTTCCCGAGTATTTTCTATTTTTATTTCAGATCTCCAGCATCTGCAGAAATTTTGCTTTGATTTCACTGGAACAGAGAGTTTAATTCATGTTTCCAAGATGAAACAGTTTGAAGGAACAGCCCCATCACCATGATTTCTGTACTAAGTTCACTTGCTTTTCATCTCAGACAGGAAACTTAGTTCCTCTTTCCCAGCAAATGTTGATGGATTGTACCTGGGGTTTTGGAAATCATGGGTGTGATGGTGGATTGGAATGGCAGACATTTGAATGGATCATGAAACATGGTGGAATCGCTGATGCAGAATCGTACGGCTCTTACATGGGACAGGTCTGTACTGAGGGTTTTTCCCATTAATTGGTTGTTCCCTTTCATTATGCATTGTTCAGCTGAAGAAGTCCTGAGCAAAGTGTATTTGGTAAGAGATGTCAGCATCACCTTCTATGGCATCCCGATGTATCGGAGAGATTGTCCTAAATTTATCCTTTAAGTAACTCAAATATTTTGTTGTACAAGACCTATGGGGCAACTTTTTCACACAGAGGGTGGTGCAAGTATGCAATGAGCTGCCAGAAGAAGTGGTGGAGGCTGGTACAATTGCAACATTTAAAAGGCATCTGGATGGGTATATGAATAGGAATGATTCAGAGAGATATGGGCTGGGTGTTGGCACGTGGGACTACATTGGGTTGGGATATCTGGTCGGCATGGACAAGTTGGATCGAAGGATCTGTTTCTGTGCTGTACATCTCTATGACTCTATGACCTAGCTGGACTTTTCCCAGCTTGTGTCACCCAAGCCTCACCCTATCTATATCACCCTCAGTGCCATCTCCTCCAGGGCCTCTGCCTCATGTCCGTGCTCTGAACATTTCATTCTTATCTGTCTCTTGATCCACTTTTACTACCTTTCTGGTCTACCATCTTCCTCATCTACCCCCCCCCCCCCCACTCAACGCCATCTCAAATTCTTCAATAAGAACATCCTCCCCTTAAGCTTTTAATCTTCATCTCAACTCCTGTCACCTGTTAATTCATCGTCCCTATGTCCTCACTTTGCCAGTCCCACCATAAAAATAATCTCTGACTCAATTTCACAAAGCTGGGCATTACTAACTTCTGCAACCTCACCACTTTCATGGTCCTAATCACAAACAAGACTAGATTTGCTCCTATTCCTCACTGTCTACATCCCTCTACTCCTTCTTAAATCTAATTTCTATTTCAGCCACCCCTTGACAGGAAAGTTAATCCTCATGTTGCTTGCAACTGCTTTGTCAAAGATTCAATTGTCTAACCTTTGTCCTGCATTAACCATGATAACTCTGCAATTGATCTTCTGCACTAATTGCTTTTCCCTACCTTCTCATGCCTTTGTCTCCAGACAGCTCTTTGCCGCCTCACAATAACACCTTTATATTAAAGTCTTTAATGTAGTCAATTATTCAATGGTGCTTCATAGGAGTTTAGTCAGATGCAAAGTTGATAAAGACAAGAGAAGACTTCAGATGGTTTTAATGCAAGAGGTTTTAAAGCATTCTTAAAAATCTGTTTGTAGTTCAGACTAAGCTAAGGGGCTCTCAATGTGTCTATCACTTGGACTTCTTAAGTAATAACACTGGAGGAAGTAAAACGTTGGGGACAGTGGATGTTTCCTTTCAAGATGGCAGGCAAAAAGAAGGGACTGCATCAGGCACAGGCTGAATATAGTTTACTGGCACATTGGTACAAAGTTTTCATCACCTACAGTAACAAGACTTTGGTTGGATTTCTGAAGTTTATTATGTGGATAGCTGAGTGCAATACATGATGGAATGCCCTGAAAATTGTGAGAAAGAGAGGAAACATTGGGAGCCTGATTTGTGATTAAGACATTAGCAAAAACGAAAATGAAAAAATGTGCATGCTGAAAATTGGAAATAAAAAGGAAGTGCTGGAGAAACAGAGTTAACATTGCAAGGCAATAACATTACATCAGTGAGTAAAACACAAATATGTTGCTCCAAGTGTTTGAAGTAAATTAATTATTTTCATGGCATAGTCCTGCAAATCTCATAGGATAAATAAACAAGGTCTTTTCCCCAGGTGGGGCACCAGAACTAGAAGGCAAAGGTTTAAGGTAAGAGGGGAATGATTTAAAAGGACCCTAATGGGCAACATTTTCATGCAGAGGGTGATGTATGGAATGAGCTGCCAATGGAAGTGGTAGAGCCTGGTACAATTACAACATTTAAAAGGCATCTGGATGGGTAAGTGAATAGGAAAGGTTTAGAGGGATATGGGCCAAGTGCTGGCAAATGGGACTAGATTACTTTAGGATATCTGATCAGCATGGACAAGTTGGACTGAAGGGTCTGTTTCCATGCTGTACATCTCGATGATTCTAATTAAACCTTCTCGCTTCACAAATACTGCCAGATTGAATGTGGAATGCAGCTATTAGATTTTGAGTACTAGTAGTATATTTGCTTTCCTATAAGATGCTTTCTCTGACAGCTCCTTTCCAGGCTGTAAAGTTCACATCTCTTCACCCTTAATTCACAAACTGGAACCTATACAATAGGGGTCAGCTTTGTAGGGTTTTGAGAATTCTAGTGTTTGAAAACTTCACTTGTTTTTTTTCAGTGAGTGAGTCTTAATCAGGGTATTTATAGTCCTATGGCCTATTCATGCATCTAGATAGTTTTAATCAACTTGTTCAGACATAACATGACACATACCTGAGGCAAAATGGGACTTCACCCCAAACTATCTGGCCCAGAGGTAGGGACACTCTCACTGCGTCACAAGAGTCTTATAGAGAGCAGCCTCTCCCTATCAACGAACTGAAGCTCTGCTTTCTATATGCTAGCTAAGGACACTAACCACGATACCAACAAGCAGCTTTCTCTCCGCCTCTAATCTGTAGCCATTGTGTTGAACCTCAAAGCAAATTTCTTGTTCATGCCCAACAGCTATCAAGTCATAGAGTCATAGAGATGTACAGCACAGAAGCAGAGTCTTTGGTCCAACCCACCCATGCCAACCAGATGTCCCAACTCAATCTAGTCCCATTTGCCAGCACCCAGCCCATATCTCTCCAAACACTTCCTATTCATATACCCATCCAAATGCCTTTTAAATGCTGGAATTGTATTAGCCTCCACCACTTCCTCTGGCAGCTCATTCCATACACGTACCACCCTCTGTATGAAAAGATGCCCCTTAGATCTCTTTTATATCTTTCCCCTCTCACCCTAAACCTATGCCCTCTAGTTCTGGACTCCCCGATCCCAGGGAAAAGACTTTGTCTGTTTACCCTATCCATGCCCCTCATAATTTTGTAAACCTCTATAAGGTCACCCCTCTGTCTCCGACGTTCCAGGGAAAACAGCCCCAGCCTGTTCAACTTCTCCCTATAGCTCAAATCCTCCAACCCTGGCAACATCCTTGTAGATCTTTTCTGAACCCTTTCAAGTTTCACAATGTCTTTCCAATAGGAAGTAGACCAGAATTGCATGCAATATTCCAACAGTGGTCTAACCAATGTCCTGTACAGCCACAACATGACCTCCCAACTCCTGTATTCAATACTCTGACCAATAAAGGAAACATACCAAATGCCTTATTCACTATCCTATCTACCTGCGGTTCCACTTTCAAGGAGCTATGAACCTGCACTCCAAGGTCTCTTTGTTCAGCAAAACTCCCTAGGACCTTACCATTAAGTGTATAAATCCTGCTAAGATTTGCTTTCCCAAAATGTAGCACCTCACATTTATCTGAATTAAACTCCATCTGCCACTTCTCAGCCCATTGGCCCATCTGATCAAGATCCTGTTGTAATCTGAGGTAGCCTTCTTCACTGTCCACTACACCTCCAATTTTGGTGTCATCTGCAAACTTACTAACTGTACCTCTTCTGCTTACATCCAAATCATTTATATAAATGATGAAAAGTAGTGGACCAGCAGCAAAAAATCAGAACGGTGTGTTGCTTCTCTGGTGCCAGGATCAAGGATGTCCCAGAGAGGGTGCAGAATGTTCTCACGGAGATAGGGGCCAGCTGGAGGTCATTGTAAACATTGGAACCAATGACATAGGAAGGGAAAAGGTTGAGATTCTGAAGGGAGATTACAGAGAGCTAGGCAGGGATTTAAAAAGGGGCTCCTTGAGAGTAGTAATATCTGGATTACTCTCAGTGCTATGAGCTAGTGAGGGCAGGAATAGGAGGATAGAGCAGATGAATGCATGGCTGAGGAGCTGGTGTATGGGAGAAGGATTCACATTTTTGGATCATTGGAATCTCTTTTGGGGTAGAAGTGACCTGTACAAGAAGTTAATTAACATTTTTATTATTCAATTAGTCCCTTACTTCTGTTCTCTGCCAAAGCTCACCTTGCAATTTCCTTTGTTCTTTCATATATTTATCAATTATTGAACCATCTTTCTCCACTGTTCAGGCAGCATGGTTCTATCAGAACAATTCATTGCACAAAAGCAATGGCACGAGTTGTCAATTCTTGAAATAAATCAAGGATATTGAACATGCTGTCTCTAGTTACTATTTACCAGTTGTGTATGTCTGTTTCCTAGGGACATTGAGCAATATAACATAATATTTCAAGCCTGTCACAGACTAAGTCATTGAATTACTCAGTTTTTGTCGAAGTCTGTAATTTGTCAGTGAGCAGAGGATTTGAAGGAAGTGTCATATTCATTTTCTGCCTAATCTAACTCATGAATGTATTTTTCTTCACAAACGGCCCTCGCTGTTGGATTTTGTCATTTCAACCACTCAATTCAATAATATAATTCTTCCTTTGGTGCATCAGCTAGTTCCATTCTCAGCCTTCCTGTTTGAAAGGATGGAGTATGGAACAATTGACAAAACTTCATACTTTATTGGGAGGGAAAGGAAAAGGACTTTACTCATGTACTCACCAACTGTGAACATTTTGCAGGCTTGACTCATTACAATCTTTAACAGTGAGCTAATCCTCCACCATCCTTGAATTCTCCATTGTAAATGATCTCTTTTGTATTGGGGAAATTCACCCAATCTTCTCACATGAACCGGGCTTGCAACAGAACATTCTTAATCAAATCAAAAAAGGGACTGTTTCTAGGTAACCCCATTACTTTGCTTCGTCAACTCTTGTAGCTACCTGACGAAGGAGCAGTGCTCCAAAAACTTGTACTTTCAAATAAACCTGTTGGACTGTAACCTGGTGTTGTATAATTTTTAACTATGTAAAGTCAGATAGTGAATGCCAGATTATTTTTAGTCATGATTTCAGTTTTATTTCTCTGGTTCCCTCTCATATTTTGATGTGTTATTTATTTATTTTTGATGTTTTAATTATTCCTAGAATGGATTCTGCCACTATAATCAATCCACACTTACAGCCAAGCTGAAGAGTTACACCAGGGTCACTTCAGGAGACACAGCAGCATTAAAAATGGCCATCTTTAAAAATGGCCCAGTTGCTGTTGGGATCAATGTTGAATCTAAATCCTTTCTGTTTTACAGCAATGGGGTCTATTATGAGCCAAATTGTGGTGAGTCTTCTAATGTCCATAATGTGCTAATGATAGGAAATATAATGGAATTTTCTTTGCAATAAACTTCAATGGTCAAATAAATATAACCCCTATTATTTGAATATAATTAACTATTGCTGCAATGAATGTCCCTGCTGTAATCATAGCAATTACAGAAAACAGCTCTAAACAGCTGCCAGGTAATCAAAAAACATTACATCTTTGGGGCAACTGCTTGAAATGTTTGATTCAGAAAAAATAGCAAACATCATTTCAAATGGGAGCAGTAGTATATATTGGGAGCAATAGAAACAAAAATTGCTGGAAAATCTGAGCAGATCTGGCAGCATCTGTGGAGAGAAAGCAGAGTTAACATTTCTGGTCGAATGACACTTGTTCAGAGCTCTGAAGTAAAACTCTCAGTTCTGAAGAAGGGTCACTGGACCCAAAACGTTAACTTTGATTTCTCTCCACAGATGCTGTCAGACCTGCTGAGATTTTCCAGCAATTCCTGCTCTTGTTTCTGATTTCCAGCATCCACAGTTCTTTCAGCTTTTTAACATGAAATGGGAATTTGGTTAGCTCAGGTGGCTGGAAAGTTGGGTGATATCAGCTGTGTGGGTTCAATTCCTACACCAGCTGATGTTACCATGCCTTCTCAACCTCTCGCCTAACGTGAGATTATAGTTACCATCAGGTTCAACCACCAGTCATCTGCTCTGTGGATCAGCAGCCCTATGGTCAGAGGGACTGTGGTGACTTTGCTTTTAATAGAATGCAATATTAATTCTTAAATAGACAAATAATTATTCAAAAAATGAAATATTAATATTTAAATAATGCTATTGTATCATGCTAATATTAAATAAGCAATGATTAGTGTAATGCTCGCATTACTGATCTAGTAATTCAGAGGTTTGGACAAATAAGCCATAGAATTGAGTCTCAATCCAATCAGGTCATCTGGAGAAATTAAATTCAGTGAATGAAGTAAAGCTGAAATAAAAATCTATACACACTATTGGTGACCATTACACTACAGGATTGGTGTAAAATTCCAAATGATCCTTAAAGGGAAGGAAATTTGCTGTCCTTTCCAATCTGGCCTATATGGCAGTCCGGAATTAAGAGCCTAATGATGACCACAAATTCATTGCTGATTGTCGAAATATCTTCTTGGTTCATTAATGTCCTTTAGGGAAGGGAATTTCCATCCTTAGCTGGTCTAGCCTACATGTGACTCCAGACCCACAGCAATTAGATGGGCAAAAAATGCTTCCTTGGAATGAATAAAAAAACGTAACTCTACATCCACAACAACATGGTGGACTCTGACTGTGAAAATGCCTAGTAAATTATTGAGTTGTTGAGAAAATGTCACACCACAATCACCTAAGGGACAACAAGGATCTTGATTGATGGCCTTACCAATGACTTCCCAATTCCTTGGATTGAGTCTCAAAAAGATAACTCTGGTTGGATATCTGGCAGATGTTTTCCCATTTTGATAGAACAATTTACTAATGAACCAGCTGGTCCATGTCTCCATTTCTCTGTGTGTGCCCTCTCCACCCCAGAAAAAAGGACATGCCACAGTTCCTCAAACAGTGAAAAACAGGGTAGCTCTCTGCAGTTTATCTGCATGGATGGCATCTCAGGTTACTTTGAAAATGTCCTGATTCATACTTGTTTGTGTTATGTTATTATGCAATTTGCTCAAGAAAAATTGAGACAGGCTTTGTGCAAAAGAAATGTGAGGGAGTCACTGCATTGATGTGATTTAAAGTTATGGTCTTTCTGCCTTTCAGGAAATGACCTGAAAGATTTGAATCATGCTGTGCTCGCAGTTGGTTTCGGAACACTGGATGATCAGCCGTACTGGCTAATTAAAAACTCCTGGTCAACATACTGGGGAAATGATGGATATATACTGATGTCCATGAAAGACAACAACTGTGGAGTTGCAACAGATGCATTTTATGTCACCCTGGAGTAACTTCATAAAAACGACATTATCATTTAGTCAGAAATTATTATTACATAGATAATTGCAAAACCCTCGTCAGCGTGAAGTGTAATAACCAAATACAAATGCATTAATGATCAATAAAATTTAATCTTTAATTTATTTCCATGCTTTTCTGAATTGTGAACTCTTAAAAACTATTGTGCATGTGGTTGCAGAGTGCTCCTTTTTCATTACTGATGGAAGAGAAACACATTGGCACATAATCTGTGATTATGCAGATGTAACATCTCTTATGCTTCATGTTGGAAAACATTTGTCCTAATAAATCATTGCAGAATTCTTCATCTGGGATGAGGTCCTTTGGTTCATTGATAAATGAGTAGAATGTACACAATGATTCTCTTAAAAACTCCACAAAGCTAAAGCACAGCAAAATAATATAATTCACTGGCTTTCCTACTACATAAGTAAAACATAGTCACTAAAAAATCTAACAAGTAACTCAGAAACAAACTTTTTTTTAAACCAGAGCATGGTAAGAATGTGGAACACATTAACGGATTGAGGTGTGTAGCATACATGTGTTTTAGGGGAACCTGGATAAACACTGGGGAAATGGATTGGAGACGCATACCGACAGAATTAGGTGAAATAGTTAGGGGGAAGCTCGTCTGGAGCATGAATGCTGACAGAGACAACTAGTTGGAAATCCAATATCTTGGTAACACGTTACTCCTTAACTGCTCACAGTAAGGAATGTGAAGGAAGAAGAAAGGAAAAACCAGTAAAACTTTTGAATGGTACACACTGAAACGGACTCATGCCCGAAACGTCGATTCTCCTGCTCTTTGGATGCTGCCTGACCTGCTGCGCTTTTCCAGCAACACATTTTCAGCACACACTGAAACAAACCAAAACAGAAATTGCTGGAGAAGCTCAGCAGGATCTGCAGAGAGGAAACAGAATTGATGTTTTGAGTCCAGTGACTCTTCTTCTGAATGGGTTCACCAGCACTCTGTACCGAACAAGGATCCTATCAAACTTTAACATTAATATTGTTTTTCTCTCTCTACAGATGCTGCTGAGTTTCTCCAGCAATTTCTATTTTGGTTTGTTTCAGATCTCCAGCATCTGCAGTTCTTTGTTTTATTTTAGTGAATGACACACACAGGTCTGACTAGTCTTGTTGACCTCAAAATGGAGGTTCCGTTTGACCAGTAAGATCATTTTCAAATGTAGCTGACTTCTTATTGGTTTCTTTCCCCTTTGGGACAGAGATGATTTAAGAGGATGGTTCATTGCAAAGAAAAGGGACAGAGTTTCTGGATGTGCCCAAAGAGTTTAGAAGGCTGAGGAGGGCAGAAAACAAACATTTTCAGAATCCTTCAGGCAGGAAGGATGTACGGCATGGAAACAGACCCTTTGGTCCAATTTGTCCATGCCAACCAAATATCCTAACCTAATCATGTCCTATTTGCCAGCACTTGGTCCATATCCCTCTAAACCCTTCCTATTCATATACCCATCCAAATGCCTTTTAAAAGTTGTAATTGTACCAGCCTCCACCACTTCCTCTGGCAGCTCAATCCATACACGCCACCACCCTTTGCATAAAAAGGTTACCCCATAGGTCCCTTTTAAATCTTGCCCCTCTCACCTTAAACCCATGCCCTCGTGTTTTGGATTCCCCCATGCCGGGGGAAAGACCTTGGCTATTTACCCTATCCATGCCCCTCATCATTTTATACACCTCTATAAGGTCACCCATCAGCCTCCGAAGCTCCTGGGAAAATAGTTCCAGTCTATTCAGCCTCTCCCTGTAGCTCAAATCCTCCAACTCTGGCAACATCCTTGTAAATCTTTTCTGAAACCTTTCAAATTTCACAATATCCTTCCAAAGCAGGGAGACCAGAACTGCACACAGTATCCCAACAGTGGCCTAACCCATGTCCTGTACAGCCTCAACATGATCTCCCAACTCCTGTACTCAATGCTCTGACCAATAAAGGAAAGCATACCAAACACCTTCTTCACTATTCTCCCTACCTGTGACTCCACTATCAAGGAACAATGAACTTGCACTCAAAGGTTTCTTGGTTCAGCAGTATTGCCTAGGAGCTTGCCATTAAGTCTATAAGTTCTTTCATGTTTTCAGTGTGAATCCTGGCAGACAATTGAGAGGCAGTGCCACTCTGATTTCCTGATGAAGGGGTCCTGCCCAAAACGTCGATTTTCCAACTCCTTAGATGCTGCTTGACCTGCAGTGCTTTTCCAGCACCCCACTCTAATCTTGACTCTGATCTCCAGCACCTGCAGTACCCACTTTCATCACTATGAAGCCAGTCATGCTACTTGGGTCACTGCACTAAAGTGACAGGAACTGATTGTATGAGGCATCTCGGGGAGATGCCTGGCACTCAGCCTCCAGTGTGACACTTCAAGAAAGAACAAATTAGTTACCTGCTATTCTCAAGAAAAAATAATGATATGACATCAAGCACATTCAGATGAGTACAAAGTTAGAAAAGGATAGTGACCGGCAAACAAATGATGAAAAGATCATTTTCATCATTTCAAACTCCCTGGGGTGTCGTTGAGACATCAGGCTTTAACCTCAGGCCATGATTGTTTAAATGCATTAGCACCTATTTTTCTGTGTCCTTTTGGCTGTCAGTCTGCTGATGTTTATTTTTAATTGGGTCTGTCCCTGATCACTTTTTCTTCTTGAGATTATGAGAGTATGTTCATTGATTCCAGTTGCCGGGTACAGTTGACGTTTGATTCAGTGTATATTTCTGAGAACAGCCGACACTTTGAACTTAACCAGATTCGAGGGAATCTGTACTGCATCCTCTCTAAGTAGGTAAAGAATCTGCTTTGCTTTTCAAACTGTCACACGCCTCAACCAGCGTTACCAAAAACAAATCTATTCATTTATCCAATTACTATCTGTGGGACCTTTTTGTAGACAAATTAAATGTCAGGTTTTCTGACATTAAAACAGTGCCTTCATCTCAAGCATTTGTAACTAGCTGGGAACCCCTTGGCACATCCTGAGGCAGTACAAAGTGCAACATTAATTGGGTCTTGTTTCTTAATAAGTGTTTGGGCCATTGGACAGCAGGGTAATTTTATAAGTTTCAGAAGTAAACATGACTGAATGATCTCTCAATCACAACAATCCAGAGTTAAGGCTCTTGTCTGCATTGTGCTACTTCACACAGCTGAAAATCAAAATATACTGGAAAACCCCGAACAGGCTCTTTGAAGAGAAAGCTCAAGTTATGAAATGCCTCAAACTCAATACTCTCGCATTCTATTTCAACTTGTCCATGACTCCAGGATGTGATTCTGATCATAGATTTGCACAATCACCACTGCTGCTTCATTCTACCTGTGTACCATTGCCATTTTCATCCTGCCATCCCACTCATAGAGTCATAGAACACACAAACAGACCCTTTGGTCCAACCAATCCATGCAGCCCAAATATCCCAATCTGACAGAGGGCTGTGGGGCAGAATCCTTATGTATATTCCCAGTCCTGAAGGAGGGTCATTGGACCTGAAACATTTACCTCGACTTCTCTTCACAGATGCTACTAGACCTGCTGGGTTTCTCCAGCAATTTCTGCTTTTGTTCTGCAGTTCTTTGCTTTATTTAAGGGAAACTATGGACAGTCTGCAATAATAAATTACAGTCAAATTCTAATTCAAGGCATATCCTTAGATGTCATTTTGAAGAGGAATTTCTCTCGACTGTCCCATTTGAAATCAATGTTTGTTTTCGCTGTATCCTCTGTAGTGTTTAATTACTGCAGTTTAGCCAAACGTTGTGGTAGGACTGTTTATGGGCTAGCTCCCAAGGTTGCAACACTTTGGCCACATGACCATGTCCAAATGTCTCTTGGGACGGGGTGCTAGTGGTAGTATGGGTAGTGTTAGGAATGGGGGTGTGGGTGGAGGACCTAATGGAGGTGTGGGTGGTTTTAGAGATTGGGCTGGTGGTAGTGTTGTGAGTGGTTTTGGGAGTTGTGGGTTGGAGGAGCTAGTGTGGATGTGCATATAGGTGCACATGGGGAAGCTGGTGGGGGGTATGTGTGGTTTTGGGGGATGGGTGGAGAGTGTGGGTATTTTTGGGGGGTGGGTTTGGGATGTGGGTTGTCTGGGGTGTGGAAATGTAAGTGGGAGTGTGTGTGGTTTTGGGGGGTGGGATAAGAGTGTAGGTGTGGATGCTTTAGGGGTGGGTTGTGTGGGTGGGGGTATGGGTGAGGGGTTTTGGTGGGTGGGGTAATGGGTGCGTGAAGGGTTTTGGGGGGGTGGGTGAGGAGTGTGGGTGAAGGGTTTGGTGGGTATGTGAGGGTGTGGGTGAGGGGTTTTGGGGGTGGTGGAGGTGTGGATAAGGCATTTTAGGAGTGGATGGGAGTGTGTGAGGGGTTAGGGGGATGGGTGGGTGTGGATGTGTGTGTGAGGGATTTTGGGGGTGGGTGTGTGAAGAGTTTTGGGTGGAGTGGGGGGTCGGTGATGGGTTTTGAGGGTGTGTGTCTGAAGGGTTTTGGGGATGGGTGGGGGGGTGTGAGGGGTTTTGGGGTGGGTGTGGATGTGTGTGAGGGACTTTGGAGTGGGTGGGTGTGTGAAGGATTTGGGGGGTGGGGGTGGGTGATGGATTTTGGGGATTGTGCTTGGGCGGGGCTGATGTGCAGCCCCGCCCATGGCTGAGGCCCCACCATTGAGCGGTGCTGATTGGTTGTTCTGTGAGAGAAGTCCCGCCCCCCACCTCCTTGGTTGATGTTGATTGGTTGGGGGGATGGATGAGTGACACCCCCCATGCCCCCCCTGGTTGAGGTGGTTGTGGGGGAGTTCCAGGTGATGGAGATGCTGAGGAGGGGTGGCATTGTGGCGTTGCTGATGAGCTGTTTGTCAGGTAATCATCTTCAGCCCCTTGAAACCCTCGCCCCTCCATCTGTCTCCCTCAGCTTCACCCACTCTCCGACCGGAATGCCGGCGTCTGTCCCGCTCCCAATACTCTCCCTATCTCACTCTCGATGGCTCGAGTGGCGTGTCTGTCATCTGACTGTCTCTGATTCCGTTTGGGTGGTGAATCTAACTCACTCAGCCGCAGGGCAGCAAAAGGAGTTTGATCTGAATGGGGCAAAATCTGATTTAGCACGTTGCTTTATACGTACCTGGCTGGGGTGTTTTCATTGGCTTGTTTAAGGGTTTCATTAATTACTTCTCTCAAAAAATTGAATTAGATCAATCCAATACAACCTTCCTCTTATAATTTCCATGCTGCCTTCCCTTAAATCACTCAAGCCTTTCCAAGTACTTGTTGATTTTGTTTCTCCTTGGTTATAGACTCGAAAATCTTACCGCCATCTCTGACATTAGACTCAATCGCCTGCAGTCACTAGTGCTTTTATATGTTCTTGATTGAGTTGGGACATGTTTGCTGCTCTCTTATCATCTGGCACCTTCCACTTTACAATGGATTGAAAGTTCTCCAGCTATCTAGTCATACAGCATAGAAACAGACACTTTGGTCTAACCAGTCCATGCCAAGCATAACTCCAAAGTAAACTCGTCCCATTTGCCTGTTTCTAGCCCATGACAACTTTGAAATGGGGATGGAAGTCAACAGGAATAGGTAACCTATCTACCCTTTCTGCTATCTCCTACCTCTCAAATTTCATACTATCTATTGCCTCCATCAGCTCCACTTACATCAATAGATTGATTCCTCTTCTTCATTAAGAATCAGTACAAAGAACTCACGAAGTATTCACAGAGAATACTAGAGAAACTCAGCAGGTCTGACAACATCAAGGGAAGAGGCTCGGGGTGGAGAGAAATGTTTCAAGTCAAGTATGACTTCTTCCGAACACAACAGTTCTTCATTTCTGGAGAAGAGTCATAATGGACTCTGTCTTTCCTTTCTCCACAGATGCTGTCAGACCTGCTAAGTTTCTCCAACATTTTCCTTGTTTGTGTCAGATTTCCAGCATCTGTAACGTTTTGCTCTGCTGAAGTCATCTGACCTTTTCCTGCATTTCTAAGGCTGTATCACCTTTTTCCTTAACAGGACCAACCCATTCTCATGAATAGGAAGCGTTTAGAGGGATATGGGCCAAATGCTGGCACATGGGACTAGATTAATTTAGGATATCTGAATGGCATGGATGAGGTTGAACCAAAGGGTCTGTTTCCATGCTGTACATCTCTATAACTCTATAACTCCACTTCCTACTACCTGCTGATAGAAGATAGAGTTCCTTTATAATGATGTTTAATAAGTGTTCAGTCATGCTGTAGCACTCCTCCAGGACAGGTGGTACTTGAACCCAGACTTTCTGATCCTGGAGTAGCAATGCTACCGCTCCATCACAAGATCCCCTGTTAGGTTCACTTATATGTTGCCTGCCTTTCTATTCTCATTCTTTTTTACTTTCCTCTTCACCAGCTCACTCAACTGGTCGGATTTGACCTATCACCTGAAGAATTCACCTGATATGCATCATAAACCCTCTTTTTTAATTTCATCATAAAGCTCATTATCTAAGGAACTCTAGTTTTGGGTTCCTTTGTTGCAGTGTACCCAGCCTGTATTCATAGCGCTTTTCCCTAAGCATCATCCATTTTTCCATTACAGTTTTTCCTGGTTCCATTTAATCCTGGCTGAATTCCCATCTCATCACACTGCAATGGGACCTTTTCCAATGTAGAAGATCTATTTTAGATTATTTCATGTTCTTTCCCATTATTGACCTAAACCTTATGATACAGGATGTCACCTACTCAAAGCACTCCACGGACACTTGGCCCATTTTTCTCAACTCCGTTCCCAGCACCAGATCCAGCAATGTCTCCGTAGTTGGGCTGAGAACCTTGGGGGTTGATAGAATTAAGATTCCAGGTAGTTCTGAAAGATATAAGGGAGTTTGGAAGCTAATGAACATATTACCTGGTACTGTGTGTTGGAGAGGCCAGAGAGCGATTTGGCTGATTAAGCACCAGCACCAACCTGTGAAACCTGATGCACTTAAACCTTAGTTCTGCCAGTTTTACCTAAGCTTTCTAGACTTCAATAAATGGTTTTGGACAAACAGAATTGTTATCACAAACGAAAACAGAAATTGTTGGTAAACTCAGCAGGTCTGGCAGCATCTGTAGAGAGAAAGCAGAGTTAACGGTTGGGGTCCAATGACCTTAGGAGAAAGATCACTGGACCTGAAACATTAAGTCTGCTTTCTCTCCATAGATATTGCCAGACCTGCTGAGTTTTTCCAGCATTTTGTTTTGTTTCTGATTTCTAATATCTATAGGTTTTTTTTTAGAATTGTTAGCACTATTGGTTTCTCTATAACCTGATTTGGAGTTTATTAAACTGGGTCCAAAAAGCATACTAGTTCTGTTTTCTTTGTTATTCAAACAGAAATTGGTGGAGAAACTCACTAGTTCTGACAACATCTGTGGAGAGAGAAACAGAGTTCATGTTTCAAGTCCAGTATGACAATACACATCCAGACTTGCTGAGTCTCTCCAGTACTTCCTAATTACTTTTTAAGATCTTTAGCATCTAAAGAAATTTGCTTTTATTCTTCTGCCTTCTTTGTGTATCTTAGCTTATTTGGGTAAATAATTGTTTGAGACCTCTTTAATTATATTAAAATATTTTACTACAAGACAAAACAGATAAAACTAACTTGATTTCCAAATTAAAGCGAATCACAATAACAAAACCCACTGTCTGAGAGACAAATATAATAGTCACAACCAAAAATGTTGTGTTCATAGATAACTAAATAACTAAACTATATGTTTTCTCTAGTGGTGAATGTCAAGCCTTCAACTGTCCCTACATTTCCAGATGTTTACCATGTTTCAGGTATGGTCCACATTGTTTTCAAATAAGATTTTTGAAAAGAGAGCAAGAATTTATTTGAGCAAACATTGGATATATTAATTTACATTTTTTTTTACCAAAAGCTTTTGCAGATGAGAAGTGAAACAAAACAGGAAAGAAGCATTTACACCAAAAAAAATCAGAATAATCATGATGCTATTTTCTGAATTGACCTGTCTCACTGCACTGTTTTTAACGGGAGCCCTACTTTGCACTAGAAATGCCATTTGGGATTTTTCTCATGTTTGCAAAATGGATGTGAAATTAAACCTTTTAAGTGAACGTAGTTAAAGTTTACGTGTGACAACAGTGCTTTCATTGCATTTCCATTCAAATGACCATTCAAATGGTCTGTTTGAAGAAGTTAGATGGAATTGTATTTGTTTTTGTTTATCTGTGCTCTATCAATTCTATGGAACTCCCTCTGGAGGTGGTAATACCATGCAGAGTGGCTGGATAAAATGTTGACAAATGGTAGAACAAAAAACAGAGCAGGACTTATGCATCTAATGATCAGGTCTGAGGGAGTGTTGCTGAACAAAGAGACCTTGGAGTGCAGGTTCACAGTACTTTGAAAGTAGAGTTGCAGGTAGATAGGATAGTGAAGAAGGTATTTGGTATGCTTTCCTTTATTGGTCAGAGGATTATGTAAAGGAGTTGGGAGGTCATGCTGTGGCTGTACAGGACATTGGTTAGGCCACTATTGGAATATTGTATGCAATTCTGGTCTATTTCCTATCAGAAAGCTGTTTTGAAACTTGAAAGGGTTCAGAAAAGATTTACAAGGATGTTGCCAAGGTTGGAGGGCTTAGATTAGATTAGATTCCCTACAGTGTGGAAACAGGCCCTTCAGCTCAACAAATCTACACCGACCTTCCAAAGAGTAACCCACCCAGATCTATTTCCCTCTGACTAATGCACCTAACATTCTGGGCAATTTAGCATGGCTAATTCGCCTAGCCTGCACATCTTTGGACTGAGGGAGGTAATCGGAGCATCAAGAGGAAACCCACACAGACACTGGGAGAATGTGCAAACTCCATACAGACAGTCACCCAAGAGTGGAATTGAACCCGGGTCCCTAGTAAGGGGGCAGCAGTGCTAGCTACTGAGCCACTGTGCTGATATTATTGTCAACAGTCAGCAGCAAAAGTCAAGTACATTTGAGCTATAGGGAGAGGCTGAATGGGCTGGCGCTGTGTTGGTCGGGGAGTCCAGAACTAGATGGAATAGGTTTAGGGTGAGAGGGGAAAGATATAAAAGAGACCTATAGGGCAATTTTATCGTGCAGAGGGTGGTGCGTGTATGGAATGAGCTGTCAGAGGAAGTGGTGGAGGCTGGTACAATTGCAACATTTAAGAGGCATCTGAATGGGTATATGAATAGGAAAGATTAGAGGGATATGGGCCAAGTGCTGGCAAATGGGACTCTATTAGGTTCGATATCTGGTCAGCATGGACGAGTTGAACTGAAGGGTCTGTTTCTGTGCTGTACATCTCTAAGAGGTGGAAGTGTCGATGTCGTATTGGAATACGATTTTGTTGTTGTGCAACATTGTGGTTTTGTAAGCAATCTATCTCTTTGTTGGGTTCACAGCAGTTTTAAAAGGGAGAAACGCCTATTGTGAAATAATGGACTAGAGTTAGTATGAACTGACCCTATTAACAGAACCTGTTGACAGTCTGCAGGAGAAACTACTTACAATTAAAATATGAAACTCGTAAGAATTATCTGAACATTGTAAGATATGAGAGGCTGAAGAACAAAAGAATGGAGCATTTGTTTTCTTGGGTTATCTTGATCTGAATTTTTAAAAATTCACTCATGGCATGTGGGTGTCACGGGCTGGGCCAGCATTTATTGCCCATCCCTAGATGCTGCCTTGAGAAGGTGGTGAGTCCATATTTGTAGGATGATCCACAATACCCTTAGAGAGGATAATCCAGGATCCTTGCATCAGTGAAGATACAATATAATTCCAAGTCCTGGTGGATAGGGTGACACAGCAGGAGTCCAACCACTTGCCACAGGACCAGCAGTGTGGACACAATACCAGACCCTGCCAGCTTGGTCGATAGTTGCCACCTGGGTCAGTATAGTCCCAGCCATCAGGAGAAATATCCGGAAGTGTCTGCACTACCAAGGATTAGTGCGACCATCTTTTCTCCAACACCTCACATTCACGCTCTCTCTCTGTTATTGCAACCACGTCCCACCAATCCTCATGCTCTATTGCACTTTCACTATCACTTTCAACATTGCCCTCTCACCCACCCCACCCTCCATGTGTGTAACCTTGTGCAGTGTCTGCACTGTCTATTCCCTTACAGAGGACACTTCACGTTTCCCCCACCTGCATTGGCACTAACAGTTGTGCCACCCACATTCATCTCACTCAATCCCTGTCTTTCTCTCAATCCAGAGAAAGTGGCTCATTATAGGACAGAAAGATGGAGTGACTGACTGACTGATGTTAAAATTCCTCTGCCTCCGCCGTATCTGCTCCCAGGAGGACCAGTTCCACCACAGAACACACCAGATGGCCTCCTCCTTTAGAGACCGCAATTTCCCTTCCCATGTGGTCAAAGATGCCCTCCAACGCATCTCGTCGACATCCCGCACTTCCGCCCTCAGACCCCACCCCTCCAACCGTAACAAGGACAGAGTGCCCCTGGTGCTCACCTTCCACCCTACCAACTTTCGCATAAACCAAATCATCCACCAACATTTCCGCCACCTCCAAAAAGACCCCACCAGGGATATATTTCCCTCCCCACCCCCTTCCACCTTCCGCAAAGACTGTTCCCTCTGTGAGTACCTGGTCAGGTCCATGCCCCCCTACAACCCACCCTCCCATCCTGGCACCTTCCCCTGCCACTGCAGGAATTGCAAAACCTGCGCCCAAACCTCCTCCCTCACCTCCATCCAAGGCCCTAAAGGGGCCTTCCACATCCATCAAAGTTTTACCTGCACATCCACCAATATCATTTATTGTATCCGTTGCTCCCGATGCGGTCTCCTCTACATTGGGGAGACTGGACACCTCCTAGCAGAGCGCTCTAGGGAACATCTCCGGGACACCCGCAGCAATCAACCAAACCGCCCCGTGGCCCAACATTTCAACTCCCCCTCCCACTCTGTCGAGGACATGGAGGTCCTGGACCTCCTTCACTGCCACTCCCTCACCACCAGACGCCTGGAGGAAGAACGCCTCATCTTCCGCCTCGGAACACTTAAACCCCAGGGCATCAATATGGACTTCAACAGTTTCCTCACTTCCCTTTCCCCCACCTTACCCTCGTTCCGGACTTCAGCTCAGCACTGTCCCCATGACTTGTCCGACCTGCCTATCTTCTTTTCTACCTATCCATTCCACCCTCCTCCCTGACCTATCACCTTCATCCCCTCCCCCACTCACCTATTGTACTCTATGCTACTTTCTCCCCACCCCCACCCTCCTCTAGTTTATCTCTCCACCCTTTGGGCTTTTGCCCGAAATGTCGATTTTACTGCTCCTCGGATGCTACCTGAACTGCTGTGCTCTTCCAGCACCACTAATCCAGAGAATGATGTTAAACTCCTCACCACCCATGAGGAGAAAGTCCCTGACACTGACCAGCCAAGGTGTCCAAGTGACCATGTCTAAGCCCTTGGACTGGTCTCAGAGTCTGCCCATGACTTACTCTGCTGAATCCCCCTGCCTTTGATATGGGCACTACACCCCTCTTTCTTTGAGAGCTGGCCATTCAGTGGAGCACACGCACTGTATCTGCTGCATTAGTGGGTCTGACACTGAAATAGCACAATAGCAACATGTCTACCCTCTGGACTGATCACTGTTAACACCCTGGACAAGCTGCACGGCTAAAGGGAAAGGCAGAGATACTGTGAGCATCCCAGTATGCTCAAGGTAAGTGAATGCCTGGAGAACAATAGAGCAGCATTGAGCTGAGAGCCTGACCCTGCAGCACAGAGTGCTGACAGGACCATGTCAGTTAGAAACCCATCTCCTCCAAAATGCAGTCCGGTCAGACAGGATTGTCCTATTAGTGGACCATGTGGAAGTTTCCCATGATGCATAAAGAGACTGGAATGTATCGGATGTCAGTGTTCATGGGTGCATGCAGCTGCTGCCCTCGAGCATGCCCTGAGACACTGGTACTGGGTGTCCGAGGTGGAAGTCCGGAGGTTGAGGTGATGTGCTTGAGTCACCAGGTACCTGCTCAGACTTTTACTTTGGGAATTCACAGCATCTAGTTTCTACCCGGCATGGTGGTAGAATAGGACGCTGCCTATTAATGAGATGAGCTCCGTTGCTACAAGGATCGGTACTGGGCCCTCTACTTTTTGTCATTTACATAAATGATTTGGATGTGAGCATAAGAGGTACAGTTAGTAAGTTTGATGATGACACCAAAATTGGAGGTGTAGTGGACAGCGAAGAGGGTTACCTCCGATTACAACAGGATCTGGACCAGATGGGCCAATGGGCTGAGAAGTGGTAAATGGAGTTTAATTTAGATAAATGTGAGGTGCTGCATTTTGGGAAAGCAAATCTTTGCAGGACTTATACACTTAATGGTAAGGTCCTAGGGAGTGTTGCTGAACAAAGAGACCTTGGAGTGCAGGTTCATAGCTCCTTGAAATTGGAGTCGCGGGTAGATAGGATAGTGAAGAAGGCGTTTGGTATGCTTTTGTTTATTGGTCAGAGTATTGAGTACAGGAGTTGGGAGGTCATGTTGCGGCTGTACAGGACATTGGTTAGGCCACTATTGGAATAATGCGTGCAATTCTGGTCTCCTTCCTATCGGAAAGATGTTGTGAAACCTGAAAGGGTTCAGAAAAGATCTACAAGGATGTTGCCAGGGTTGGAGGATTTGAGCTACAGGGAGAGGCTGAACAGGCTGGGGCTGTTTTCTCTGGAGTGTTGGAGGCTGAGGGGTGACCTTATAGAGGTTTACAAAATTATGAGGGACATGGATAGGATAAATAGACAAAGTCTTTTCCCTGGGATCGGGGAGTCCAGAACTAGAGGGCATAGGTTTAGGGTGAGAGGGGAAAGATATAAAAGAGGCCTAAGGGGCAACGTTTTCATGCAGAGGGTGGTACGTGTATGGAATGAGCTGCCAGAGGAAGTGTGGAAGTTGGTACAATTGCAACATTTAAGAGGCATTTGGATGGGTATATGAATAGGAAGGGTTTGGAGGGATATGGGCTGGGTGCTGGCAGGTGGGACTAGATTGGATTGGGATATCTGGTCGGCATGGACGGGTTGGACCAAAGAGTGTGTTTCCATGCTGTACATGTCTATGACTCTATAGCTCTAGTTGGAAGGTGGAAATAATTTTGCACTACCTCCAGTTAAAAACTGCAATTCTGTGACAAGCAGGCTGCAAAACTTTACTCGAGATGAAGTTTTCAGTCATGGTTAAAATGGAGAATATCTTTTCTGTTGTCTTCTGTATAAGCTGGCCATGTTTAGATTAGATTAGATTACTTACAGTGTGGAAACAGGCCCTTCGGCCCAACAAGTCCACACCGCCCCGCCGAAGCGCAACCCACCCATACCCCTACATCTACCCCTTACCTAACACTACGGGCAATTTAGCATGGCCAATTCACCTGACCTGCACATCTCTGGACTGTGGGAGGAAACCGGAGCACCCGGAGGAAACCCACGCAGACACAGGGAGAATGTGCAAACTCCACACAGTCAGTCGCCTGAGGCGGGAATTGAACCCAGGTCTCTGGCGCTGTGAGGCAGCAGTGCTAACCACTGTGCCACCGTGCCGTGAGTGAATGTTTACTCATGGTTAATTTAGTTCTTCTGTAACTTTAAAGGCTTGCAACATGAAATCGTACCATGAGGTTTATTTAAGTCAGTCACTGGAAATTCAAATCACATGTTTAAGATTATTGGACTCCAGGGGTCTTTACAATATTTCCAGTATGTTCTGGTTCCACTGCTTTAGAGAGACGCACAGACTTAGAAAAACTGCTGAGCTAAAATTGTCTAGTTTTCAAAGCTAATATATAATTTTTAGCACTTTGGTGAGCACATGATCTTTTGACAAAGAAATATGATATTGCAAGTGAGAGTTATGTTGTATTTGTTTTGTGATTTTGTTTTGTTTGGGAGATGATTTGTACTTCTTGCTGATCTGTCCCTGATTTGTTCAGCTACCAAAAATTAGTTAGATTGCAAAATGCTGTCGACATAATTAACAATTTTTCTTCATAAATATATGGACTTGTGACAGTATGTTTTTCAAAGGAGTTTGCATGTATAACAAAAGCCTATGCTAGAATTTATTTTCTTTTTCAGCCCGGTTCATATGATGTGCTTCCAATTACAGCTTTTATTAGGAAAAGAAAACTCCCAAGTAATTCACAGGAGTTTTATCAAACAGGATTGCTAGATGAGTTTCATTTGAACACATGACCAAATTCTTGGTTTAAAAACTTAGATGTAAAGAGATGCCATAAACAAGAATAGAGATGTAAGTAGTTTTAAAGAGGAAGGAAATAGAGTTTAGTGCTTCGACAGCTAAAGGCACAGATGCTAAGTTACAATCTAATGTCAAGGAGATCAAATTAAAATACTTCCAGATGTATAGAAAAGATACAATTTTGTAACTTTATTTCAACAATTTGTGTAAAGTATATGAAATTGAATTTTATTTTCTGATTTTTGACCAGAATAAATAATGAACGATTGAGAATGATCAGATGTTGCTTGTTTTGTTAGTGAAGGTTGTACTTGACCTCGACCTCATCAGTCAAACTTACTTTGTAAATCATTTTGTTGACAGGGACTATTATTTTGCCATTCGCTGAGATTGAAGAACCATTCGAAGCTTGGTACAACTACTCTGGGCAAGTCAGCCGCATTGAATACTATCATGGTATCGTAAATTATTGTAAATTACTCTCTCTCTCCAGTCTGAGAAATATCAGAATGACTCGAAAGCACTTGTTTCAGCTCTGAATTTACCTAAATTTAGACTGTGAGTGAATTTGGTGAAAGACAATATTGGGAGAGTTTTAGGCTCAGTTCACTTTCTTGTCTTCTGGGTTAATGAAAGCGGAAATCATAAGAAGATGGAATATCGGAGTTAGAGAAGACTGGATTCCCCTCTGCCTGCTCTGTCACTCAATATCATTATAGCTGTTATCTTTGTTCACAATTGTCTCTGGATGTCTAAAAATCTATGTCTGCCTTAAATGTGTTCAATGACAGAAAAAAATTCCAAAGATCTGCAGCCTAGAAGAAATCTCTCTTCACTCAAGCCTGAATGATTAGCCCCTTATCCTGTGACTGTGCCCGACAGTGTTCTAGATTCCCAGCTGGGAGGGAAGTGGTGGAGGGGGACAGTATCAGCGTCAGCCCTTTCAAGCCCGATCAAAATCTTGTACATTTCAAAGAGATCATCATTTCTAAACTCAGCCTCTGTTTAAAAAAAAACTTGTACATTGACTGGAACGCCTGGATTTGAGACCATGAGAGTGACAGTTTGTAGGAAATTTGTATTTTTTTTAAGTAGATAACTTTATAATTTGTTAGAAGAGCAAAATGAGTACTATATTACTGCTGAAGGCAGAATATCTTCAGAACTAAGCTGGTCATGAGCATAAGAATCTACTGTAAAGAATTGATGCTGTTTCTTTTATATTTTAATATAGAAATCTTTAGGAAATGTTTCTGCCAACTTAACAGGTCAGGTTATAACCCTACAGCATGGATTTGAAGAGCCAGCTGGAATTAGTTACAAAATTTCTCCAGCAACTACAGAAACTGAGATAAATGTTATTAAATGCTTTCAACTAAATGGGACCATCCATAATCCTATCACTGCACAGCCAGTTATTCCAGCTTTGCAAAGTTTTCAGGTGAGGATGTGTATGATCAAAAGGAAAAGGACTGAAATGCTAATGACACAGAACTGAATGGCATCATGTCAAACCAGGAAATTGTTGCTGAAAATTTTAACAATGTGTTCATTTAATCAAAGTTGAAATGTTCAGGTGCTCTTTCCTTGCATTAGAATAAAGTTATTAACCTTTTGAATTCTATTTGATATCTGAAGGAAAGGCCATAATTTTGTGTCCTTTATTCATTCACAGGATGAAGGCCTTGCTGGTTAGGCAGTATTTATTGCCTATCCCTAATTGCCCAGAGGGCAGTTAAGAGTTAACCACATTGCTGTGGGTCATATGTAGGCCAGACCAGATAAGGTAAGGATGGCAGTTTCCTTCCATAAAGGACATTAGTGAACCAGATGTTTTTTTTCCTGACAATTGACAATAGGTTCATGGTCATTGTGAGACTCTTAATTCCAGATAATATATATATAATTCAAATTCCACCATCTGCTGTGGCAGGATTTAAACCCACATCCCCAGAATGTTATCTGGGTCTCTGGTTTGGCTGTCCAGCAATAAGACCATCACCTCCCCACAACAATAAGGAGGAGAGATTACTATCTATTCGTGAGCCAGTCACCATCTTCACCATTCACTCTCTTCACCACTGACGCAGCAGCAGCAGGATGGTGCAGTGGCAGTGTGCCTACCTCTGAGACAAGAGGCCTGGGTTCAAGTCCCACTTGCTCCAGTGTGTGTAATAACATCTTGGAGTATGCTGATTAGAAAATATCTGTACCATCTGCAAGATGCACCGTGGAATTCACCAAATACCCTCTGGTTACACCTTCGAAACCTGCAATCTCTGCCATCTAGAATCCAATGATGACCATGAAACCATTGCCAATTGTTGGAAAAATCCATCTAGATCGCTAATGTCATTTAGGGAAGGTAATCTGACATCCTTACCTACTCTGGCCAACATGCAACTTCAGACCCACAGCAATGTGGGGGGGTTGACTCTTAACTGCCCTCTGAGCAACTAGGGATGGGGATGAGCAATAAATACTGGCCTAGCCAGTGACACCCTCATCTTGTGAATGATTAGTGAGAACACCACCACATTCACAATCTCCTCCAATTCACAACCACCATGACCATTGGATCGATATTTCTGTTCCTTCATTGTCACTGGGTTAAAATTCTGGAACTCCCTCCTCTCCAAAGCTCTGTGGGTATCCCTACAGCTCACAGACTGCGGAGGCTAAGAGCAGCAGCTCTTCATCACCTACTCCTGGGCAATAAGTACTGCTGAGGCAAATTACCATGAATGAACACATTTTTACAAAGAAGCTAAAGGTAAATTAAACTGATGCAAAATCTTGTTGGTAACTGTGTTCTTATATATACTTATTTCTTAGTTCATAAAGGAAGAGGATTTCAAAGGATGTCATTGCAGTGTATGGCAAAATGTCACTGTGGTGGATAAAAAGAAGAATACTTACACCATGTGGCTTTCCAGTTCCAGTCAAGGCCCCATTCCTGTCCATTATGAAATGATGGGATACAATACCTTGTTTGGTGGACATTATGACAAGTATGAAATAGATTACAATGAATTGAAGTATGATGTGGACCCAAATGTCTTCAAACTTCCTGAAGGTAAAAGATCCAGCAGATAGATGCTGCAGCCTTGTGCAGAACCAGCATGTTATGTGGTTATAATTTCCCTTTATTTGCTTGTTTCAAAAGTCAGTCTTGAGAAGTTTAAAGGAATGTGCGTGGGAAGAGTGACTGGACCACTGATCCTGTTGATTGGCTCCAGAAACTTTGATTAAATTGCTCAAAGTCTCAATGTTCCTGGGGGTTTTCTCTTTGTGTTTAAGAGCTGCTCCAAGATGATTATTTTAATTTACATTAACACCCTGCTTTCATGACTTACAATGTGGCAGTGTGCTAAGGTTCTGTTGATGCAATACAATATTAGAATTATAGAGATCTACAGCACACAAAAAAAAAATCTTTTTAACATCAGGTTTGCACTGGTCAAAATTAAGCACCGAACTGTTCTAATCCCATTTTCCAGCGCTTGGCCAATAACCTTGCATGCCTTGTTGTGTTCCCTGTCACATTTTGGTGGATGCTGATTGGAAGACGAATGTTTTCCTTGTAAGGGAATGGTCACTCATTACCTGTAAGGGTGGTACAGGCAGAAACCCTCATAACATTGCAAATGCACATTTAAATACATCTTCAATGTCATGCTATACAGATCACTATCCTGGTGCTGGTCCTGAAGAAGGGCTCGTGCCCGAAATGTCGATTCTCCTGCTCCTTGGATGCTGCCTGACCTGCTGCACTTTTCCAGCAACACATTTTCAGCTGGAAAATGAGATTAGAATAGTTAGGTGCTTGTTTTTGACTGCTGTAGATTCGATGGGCCGAAGGGCCTTTTCTGTGCTGTAGAGCTTTATGGATCTATGTAGGTTAAGATTTGGGATAAGATAGTTCTGAAGTGGTACCTATTGGAGGAAGGAACTAGGAGTTGGAGAGAGAAGAGTTACAAGTGACAAGTTGAAAGTTTGAAATGCTTAACTGTTCAATATTAATTGGGAGGCAATGGCCTAGTGATATTATCATTAGTCTTTTAATCCAAAGAACAAGGCAATGTTCCGGGGAATTGGGTTTGAATCCTGCCGTGGCAGATAGTGGAATTTGAATTCATTAAAATTCGGGACTTAAGAATCTAATGATGATCATAAATCCATTGTCCTTTGTCAGAAAAACCCATCTGGTTCACTAATGACCTTTAGGGAAGGAAACTGCCATGCTTACCTGGCCTGGCCCACATGTGACTCTAGTCCCACAGCAATGGGCAATTAGGGATGGGCAATAAATGCTGACCTAGCCAGCACTGCTGGCATTCCCTGAATGAATGAAAGAAAATTACAAGCATATTTACAGGATCATTTTGAAGTCATTAGTGAAATAAATAGAATCGTTTTGGTATAAGCTTTCCTTTATTTACATTAAACATAACAACTTGTAGCATAAAGAATTACTGTTATAGATTAACTGCCTCTTTCTTCCCCAGCCACATAGTTTTAATATTTAATTGCTGAATGAGAAGGGTTTAGAACATCAAAACCAAAAGTTTGTAAACAGTAGTTTGCAGGATATCTCGTAAAGACTTTTTGTATGTACAAGAGAGACTTGTAAATCAGAGTCTTGGGCTAAGACTTTGTGGGATTTGAACCCAAGCCCACCCATAGCAGCTGGTGAAGTTTACATTTGAAAGCTAGTCTCTGCAATGGTAGCCATGAGGACCCATCGATTGTGGTTCACTAATGTCCTATAGGGAGGGAAATCTGCCTGCGCTGGCCGACATGTGACACCAGATCCAGGGCAATGTAGTCAACTCTTAACTGCCCTCTAAAAGGCCTTGCCACCCTGTTCAAAGGCAAGTAGGGATGGACATTAAATGCTGACCTCACCAACAACACCCATGTCCCATGAATGAATTTTTAAGCAACGTGTTTCACAAGTGAAATAACTTGTATAGTAGTCGGAATGTTGAACACGAGCGGAATTTAATTCTGTGTGCCCTCATGGGGAGGTGATGGCCTAGTGGTATTATTGCTGGACTATTAATCCAGAGACAAAGATAATGTTCTGGAGACCCAGGTTCAAATCTGCCATGGCAGATGGTAGATTTTAAATTCAATAAATATCTAAAGTTAAGAATCTAATGCTGACCATGAATCCTTTGTCGATTGTCAGAAAACCCCATCTGCTTCACTAATGTCCTTTAGAGAAGGAAGCTGCCATCCTTACCTGGTCTGGTCTACATGTGATTCCAGACCCACAGCAATGTGGTTGACTCTTAACTGCCCTCTGGTCAACTAGGGATGGACAATTAATGCTGCCTAGTCAGTGACACCCTCATCCCATGAATTAATAAAGAAAAAAACCCACACCTTGGACAAGCTCTGGGGAGGGAGGGTGAGGATGGTGCAAGACAAAGATTGTAGAGGCCAGTTGTGGCCGTGAAGTGACCATTTAAGGGTCTCACCCTGAAGTTGCTGGATATCAACCAGTGATGGAGCAGGCTGTCACCATCAGCCCATCAGAGTGCTCTGTGCCCAATCAAAGCACCTCTGCATCAGGGAGAAAGGGAGTCACTGAGAGCTCTCCATTCCCCCATCCTAGCCTTGCTCATCTCTAGCTTGATGTTCCTTTGACAATCCCAGGCCTCTCCTAAGATGCAATACCAACAGCAGCCAGCACTCCCAGTAGCACCACCTGTAAGACTGAGATTAGGAGAAATGTCTTCACACCCCAAGTGTGGTGAGCCTGTAGAATTCTCAGCCACAGAAAGCAGTTAAGGCCAAAACATTGACTGTTTTTAAAGAAGGAGTTAAATGTAGTTGTTAGGTTGAAGGGATCAAGGGTATCGGGAGATAGCAGGGTATTGAGTTGGATGATCAGCCACAATCCTGTTGAATAGTGGAGCAGGCTCAAAGGGCTGAATGGCCAACTCTTGCTGCTATTTGATATGTTTCTATATAGCAGAGAGCTGCCAGGTTCTGATTGGTTAGCAGCTGCCAGGAGCTGGAAGTGAGAAAGGTTTCAGGAATGACCCAGAGATGGTCAGAATAGTGTGTCAGAATACTTTATTCCATTGGGCCTTTCCTCTTGGAAATGAGGCAAGTCCTTCAGTTGTTTCCAAACAGTGGATGAGACCACTACCACCAATGCTTAATTCTGGCCAATAAATAATGACTAGACACTAACGCATACTTGTATAAATTATCACAGGTTTGTCTTGTGAAAGTTTTCCTGGTCCTGCAGCAGAACACAGAATTGTGGCTAATCCCATTCAGGATTTAATTGACAGTGACCAAGGTAATCGGACACATGACTTGTTCAAGTATTACAAGAAGAAATTTAATAGGGACTACGAGAAAGATGACCTGGAGCATGAGATGAGAAAAACAACATTTACTCACAACGTGAGGTAAAGTTGATTATCATTGTGTGATTGTCATCAAAACTAAGCATTGTTTCACAAAGGCTTAATTTAAACGTGGAAATAGGAGTAAGCCACTTACCCTCTCAACACTGGTGAAGGAATTTCTCTTCTTCTCAGTCCTAAATGGCCTGTGTCCCATCCTTAAACTGTGCCCCTGATTCTAGAGGATGGGTTTAACAGTTCAGTTTTTCACATCACTGTCAATCAAAACTTATACTGTTGGACATTCAAAAGCTTGTTGCATTGATCTACATCCAAGAATTCAGATTCTACCATGGCATCTGGGGATTTAATTGATGGAATGCATTTCAATTTCATTAATGGCGAATCATTAAACTATTGGATTGTCAAAAGAAACATCTAGTTCATTCATGTTCTTTAGGGAGGGAAATCTGCTGTCCTTACCTAGTCTGGCCTGTACATGGCTCCAAATTTTTGTGCTTGACCTTTGGCTACTTTCTGACTTCTGTTTGGTGGAGATCCTTCTTGTCAAATCAACAGATGTCCCAACATACAAATCAGCTGTTGTTGTCTGTCTGCTATACTGCAGTGAGACCAAGACTGTGTAACAACAAAATCTTAAATTACTAAAGAAATTCCATCACCAGCTTCTCTGCCACATCCTCCAGATTCATTAGGGAAACCATTGAACAAATACTGGTGCTTTCTTGAAAGCAGCTTCAAAAGTATTTGAGCAAAACCTCTGCAACATTGACTTTAATGACATTGGTTCTATGTCCAGATGGCTAAAGCTATCCAGCAGACCAGGTTGTGTTTTCTCAACTCTCACATGACCAATATTCCAAAAAAAGCAAGTTGGCAGCATATAACCTTGGGGTCCAACAAGGATAAATAGATAAAGTCTTTTCCCTGGGGGTGGGGGAGTCCAGAACTAGAGGGCATAGGTTTAGGGTGAGAGGGGAAAGATATAAAAGAGACCTAAGAGGCAACTTCTTCACTCAGAGGGTAGTGCGTGTATGGAATGAGCTGCCAGAGGAAGTCGTGGAGGCTAGAAATAGTGCAACATTTAAAAGGCATCTGGATGGGTTTCGAGGGATATGGGCCAGGTGCTAGCAGGTGGGACTAGATTGCGTTGGGATATCTGGTCGGCATGGACAAGTTGGACCAAAGAGTCTGTTTCTGTGCTGTATATCTCTATGACTCTATGACGTTACTGTAAATTCTTGAGCAAATTACAAGGCAAAAAATTGTCATGCATTAATATGGTACCCAGTAACCTTGCATGAGTAACCATCTGCATTCTCAGACCATTTGAAATTAGAGTCTGAGATTGTGTAGTTACAGCCTTGAAAGAAGAATATCGGTTTATGGGTAGCCAACATAAAATTATAGACTAATTGTGAGAGACATCTGATTCTTGGGATGCTATCTATGTAAAAATAATTGGACAAATTCTAAAGCCTCTAGCAAATACAAATCACTTGAATTATTATGAATAACAAGTTTGAATTTATTCTGAACCTCCAATAATTGTTTCCATTTAGTGTATGACCATTATCAATGGAAGAGGTCCAAAGTATGAATGAAGAGAAGAAAATTCAAACAATCAGCAGATGTTTTGAGATCAGTGGGGGAAGGCATAGTTTTTGAGATCAGTGGGGGAGGGCTTTAATTGATGGTGAATACATTCTGGCTTCACCAGCAACACACTCAATCTAAGGATGAATATCCAAAGTGCTATTAGAAATAGTAGGAATCCATGCACAAGGGCAATAGAAAATATGTACTATTTTGCATGTATTCTGATGTGCGGTGCTTGCTTTCTCTAAACCATTGCTGTCTTACCTGGCTGTTAAACTACAAAGATATACAAATGTAGAATTGGTCAGAATGTTAAAACAAACTGTCCAGGCCAAGATGTCAAATGGCACCAAGCTAGATCACTAGCAACTGACCTGTTCAATCCCTGTGCATTTTTTGTTCTGTGTTCTTTTGTGTTGTGTTTATGATTTTTTTTTCAGGTACATTCATTCAATGAATCGGAGAAACCTGACCTTCAAATTGGAAATTAATCACTTGGCTGACCGAACAATAAATGAGGTATCTGTACTGAATGGAAGACTGAAGAGTACCACACTGAACAATGGGCAGCCCTTTCCCACAGAGCTTTACAAATCAATTGTGCCACCTCCCAGTTTAGACTGGAGATTATATGGTATGGGACTTGCTCCCTTTTGTGTAGCTAATGCAAGTGCCTTGTTTGAAGATAATAAATGCATAAGAGCATTTTGTACATTGGATAATGTTTTCAACTGTGTCTGAATCCTTTTCCACTGATGGTCAATTCAGTTGTTACTTGCTTTTCAAGAACAAGGCCTTCTCATTAATTACTGTATTAAAAAAACATTCTTAACATACTCTGTAGATTTCCATTATGGCATTTGACCTTCTGAATTTATTTGCGAAAGTGTTTATGATTCCAGGAAGGGGTTGTGAGCCAGCTCTCCTTCATACGGCAGTCTGACTCAATCAGAATTGGGAAGGAGGCACTGAAATGCTCCATTTCTCCCGTCCCTCCTTTATGTGGAGGTGCCAGTGTTGGACTGGGGTGGGCAATGTTGACAGTCACCAGATACCATGTTATATTCCTGTAGGTTTATTTGAAAGTACAAGCTTTCCTTCATCAGGTAGCTAGTGGGGCAGGATCACAGGACACAGAATTTATAGTAAAAGATCAAAGTGTCATACAACTGATGTGATGCATTGAACAAACCTAGATTGCTGTTACGTTTTTAAGTGATTAAGTTGCTAAAGTGATTAAACCTGTTGGACTATGACCTGGTGTCGTGTGATTTTTAAGACACACATGATGGAAAGGTTAGGAGTCTACCTGTACTCTGTAAAAGTTGCTAGTGATGGGAATGCTCTTGGAACTGAGATCCCATGAACCATTTTTAAAGCATTCTGGTCCCTGTTCTGGCATGGTCATGGAGTGAAAATCCAGTCCCAAGTCCCTTCTCTGTTCTTTTGTAAGACTGCCATATCCTGATGGTTTGTGTACCTTGATGGTCCACTCTGTGTGAGTATTGCCTGGAGGACGTGGACTATGTGTCACATTTTCTACAGGTGAAGGCAGTGGACTGAGAAGCTGAAGGATTTACTGGCCTCTGGTTTCTCTGGAAGCTGAGCTTTTTGATTCTGCTCAACTCTTCAGGGTCCTTCCGAACAGGCAGTCTCCATAAGTCATTACTCACCATCCTCATTTTTTGTACATGTCTCAAGATCAATTAACAAAACATCTTATTTTTGAAAAGTGAATTTTTAGGAGGTTCTCAATTGCTTGCCCAGCATTATTTAGATACAACCAATTAATTCAATGGAATGATTTATGAACTTGACTTTGAATCTTGTATATCTTCAAGGTGCTGTGACCCCTGTAAAAGATCAAGCTCTGTGTGGATCCTGTTGGAGTTTTAGTTCAACTGGGAATATAGAAGGAGCACTCTTTCTGAAGGTGAATGATGTGTTTGCAAAGTACTACAATAGTATCCGAGAATGGTACAGCCCATGAGGACCCTTAATGCTTTTGCCAAGTCTTTGAAATCCAATTTCTCTCACTTCTCTGCTTTTTCCCCATAGCCCAGCATGTTTCTCTGTTGCTCTATTAAAATTTGGAAAACAGTAAAATATCTAAGCAATGGTTTAACCTAGGGCTAGATCCGAACTGACGGTATTGATGGTCTGAATTAGGATTTGAACTCTGTGTGACCCAGCCACAGGAATTTCATTAGCTATTGCATAATTTGGTCCAACATCAATCCCATTTAAAGCAAACAAGACTGTGATTTCATTGAATGGAAACAATTATTTTATATCCTCTAGTGATTTGGCTAGGATTCTCCTGGATTAGTTTGATTACTGTTGTTCTCTAGTCACACGCTATCGTGATAAGCCTACGGTCTCTGGAACAGAATGACCCCTAAATGCCAAGTTGGGCAGTTTTATTTGCTGTTCTCTTGGGTTGAATTTTAAAGAAGCCACGCCACTGCAGCCATAAAGAGCTAAGGGCTGCCCCCTGAGTGGAAGACAGTCCAACGCTGGGATGAGCTGGCTGCTGAATGAGCTCAGGAGTGGTCACTGCTGGGACTGCAAGGGGGCTCCTGTATCAAAATGACATGAATCCCAGAGATAAGTTATGTGTTTGGTTGGGGTGGGATTGCAGAAAGGTAGAGAAGGTTTTGGCAGCAAGATGGAAAGCCACAAAGGTGGAGGTGACGTCCAAGGTGTTGGGAGTAGGGGTTATGCTGAATATGCACCAGGCTCCTCTCAGAATAGACCATGTCACCAATTCTCCTTCCTACCAACAGTTTTTACGCTTAGGCCTACTGCCATGCCATCTGTATTATGGTCTGTACAGCGTAATGTCTGGGTTAATGGGCCTGTTAACAAGCTTAATTTCCAATTTTAAGAAGATAGTGGACTGCCTGTCTGTTGTTTTTATGGAGTTCGGATTAGGGTTAGGTGGGAAGGTATTGGATCAGGTACATGCCCCTGCCACATCACCAAACAGCTGCGTGGTGGGGGCTGGGCTGTAAACTCCAGCTTTTTTCTTTCTCAGTGTACGTGAGACTTTCATCTCATTCTGTATGCGAGCTGGTTTTGAACAACAAATAGTGAGAAGCTAGTATCTGAGACACACCAATATTTGCAAACGAAAGCAAGCAGCTGCTTTGCATGGAGGAACAGAGATGAGGATAAGGTTATCCCAATGCACAATTGATGAACATTGCCCTCAAGAGAGTTACAGAGTAAGTCTTACTGACGCCTAACACTCGAGGCACGGAAAGATTTGAACAGTTCAGCATTGCCTTGTTTGAAACAGGACACAGACGAATGACTCTCTCAACATTTCAAGAAGATCAGTGTGAAAATGTCTCCCTTAAATTTGGTGATATTATTCCAGACAGAAAATTGGCATTTGTGCTTTGGTACTATTTTTAAACTGGTCTTAGAGTAAATATTGTAGATGGACAGTGTGAAATTAAGTATAAAAGCCTTAAAATTCCTTTTCCGTTTTACAAAAAAAATGACTGCATTTTCAAACACTTTGACTGCTCCAGTTTCTTATTTTTCTGGGAGTTATTTACCATTAGTTTAACAATTAATTGAAAAGTAATAAATGGTCAGAGACTATTTTTATTGAGTAATGGTGTTCTATTAAACCCTTGCTTTTAGTTTACAGAGTAAATCAAGCCAGTGTCAGTGCTAGCTTCCTTCATGATCTTGTGATAAGTTTATTAACGTAGACAATGAGTATTTAATTGTTTTCAATCCTTAATAGCATTGTTGCTGTAAACTTAGATTATGTTTCCCTTCAGACAGGATCTTTAGTCCCGCTGTCTCAGCAAATGTTACTTGATTGTACATGGGGTTTTGGAAATGCTGCCTGTGATGGAGGGGAAGAATGGCGAGCATATGAATGGATGATCAAACATGGTGGAATTGCAACTGCAGAATCGTATGGTTCTTATCTGGGACAGGTGAGTACTGTATTAGGAATAGGAGTAGGCCATTCAGCCCATAAGAGCCTGCTACACCACTTAATATGATCATGGCAAATCCAAAGTGTCTATGCCTTTTAATTCACACTTTCTCAGAAGCCTTTACACCAATGGTATTCAAAGATTTGTCAACATCAACTTTAAATGTACTCAAAATGTTAAGCTTCCACAGTCCTCTGGAATAGAGAATTCAAGAGTTTTCTGATGAGTTTGTTTTTCTGCAATAGTATTAAAAGCAACTGTGCTTCTGAAGCAATTTGGATCCCTTGAAAATCCAGACCAGAAACTCTGTATCATAAAATTCAGATTTTTGCTTGGTCTCTGCATCTAACTGGTCCCACTTGATGCAAGTTATAAGCAGCAAGATGAGAAATCAGCTGCCCAGTTTTATGGACCTGTGTTCTCTGTGCACAAGCATCTTGGTGTGAAATGTGAATATTTTGCACAACAAAATTGGAAAAGAGGAACCTTTGAAGAACACTGCTTTATTGATTTACTGTGAGATTCTAAACATTAAGAAAGGTTTAATTTAATCTAATAGTTGTGAAACAACAATATTAAACTCACCATGTCTATGCAACTTTACTGGAGTATTTTATTGCTTTTTGAAGAGTAATATTATTTAACACTGAGAATAATGTTATAGTTTACTTTCTATGTAGTATCACTGAGTAAGGAGTGGATTGGAAGAAAAATCAGTGGTCAGTTGAATACTGGGGATCTAAAATAAAGCAGAAACTTCAGATCTGACATTTTTGTTGTTCATCTGAAACGTTAACTCTGTTTCTCTCGTCAACTGTTGAAACCCTTCTAGCATTTTGTTTTAATTTCTGTTTAACAAATATATTTGCTGAGACAGTGCTTCTGATTTCCAACAGAATTAATGACTCTTCAAGAAATAAAAACATTCAATTTTTAAGTAATTGAAAGCCCACCTTGTCTTCAGATGATGACTGCTATACCCAGAAATGTTTGAAATTGTTTTTACATTTTCAATTTGCAATCTATTTTAAACTTCCTGTTTTTACTCTGTACAGAATGGATTCTGCCACTATAACCAATCTGTCTTCACGGCCAAGCTGAAAAGCTACGTCAATGTTACATCAGGAAGAAGAGAAGCATTAAAAATGGCCCTCTTTAAAAATGGGCCAGTGGCTGTTGGGATGGATGCTTCACATAAGTCCTTTAGATTTTATAGCCATGGGGTTTATTATGAGTCAAAGTGTAGTAAGTATTTTAACTTTCTTATTATACAAGCTAAGGAAAGTAATCTACATTCATAATAATATAAAACAAAGAACGCCAGATGCTGCAAATCTGAAACAAAACAGAAAATGCTGGAGAAACTCAGCAGGTCTGGTAGAATCTGTGGACTGAAAACAGAGTTAACGTTTTGAGTTTAATGACCCTTCATCAGAACTGACAGAGTCCAGATAAATGTGGTATTTATCTTGATGACAGAATGTTGGGGGAGAAAGAATGAGAGGATAGTTGGGAATGGAGCCCAGAAAGGTAGAGAAAAAAAGTTAATTTACTTCCATGTCATAGAGTCATAGAAATATATAGCACAGAAACAGATCCTTCAGCCCAACTCATTCATGTCGACAGGTATCCGATATAAATCTAGTCCCATTTGCCAGTACTTGGTCCATGTCTCTCCTAAACCTTTCCTATTCATGTACCCATCCAGATGCATTTTAAAAGTTGTAATTGTACCAGTCTCCACCACTTCCTCTGGCAAGTCATTCCATACACATACCACCCTCTGTGTGGAAAAAGTTGACCCTTAGGTCCCTTTTTTTTAATCTTTCCCCCTCACCTTAAACCTCTGCCCTCTAGTTTTAGATTCCCCCACCCTATCCATAACCCTCATGATTTTAGAAATCTCCTTATCCTTGTAAATCTTTTCTGAAGCCTTTCAGGTTTCACAACATCTTTCCGATAGGAAGGAGACCAGAATTGCACACAATATTCCAACAGTGGCTGAATCAATGTCCTGTATGGCTACAACATGACCTCCCAATAAAGGAAAGCCTACCCAAACGCCTTCTTTACTATCCTATCTACCTGCGACTCCATGTTCAAGGAAATATGAACCTGCACTCCAATGCAACACCTCACATTTATCTAAATTAAAGTCCATTTGCCACTCATTGGTCCATTGGCCCATCTGATCAAGGTCACGTTGTATTCCAAGGTAACCTTCTTCGCTGTCCACAACACCTCCAATCTTGGTGTTATCTGCAAACTTACTAACTATACCTCTTATGTTCACATCCAAATCATTTATATAAATGATGAAAAGCAGTGGACCCAGCACCGATCCTTGTGGCACACCACTGGTCACAGGCCTCCAGTCTGAAAAACAACCCTCCACCAGCACCACTGTCTATCTTCTATCTTCAAGCCAGTTCTGTATCCAAATGGCTAGTTCTCCCTGTATTCCATGTGATCTAACCTTGCTAACCAGTCTACCATGAGGAACCTTGTTGAATGCCTTACTGAAATCCATATAAATCACGTCTACAGCTCTGCCCTCATCAATCTTTACTTTTTCAAAAAACTCAATCAAGTTAGTGAGACATAATTTCCTGTGCAAAAAGCCAAGTTAACTGTCCCTAATCAGTCCTTATCCAATTACATGTAAATCCTGTTCTTCAGGATTCCCTCCAACAACTTGCCCACCGCCAATGTCAAGCTCACTGGTCTATAGCTCCCTGGCTTTTCCTTAACACTTTAAATAGTGGCACCACATTAGCCAATGACCAGTCTTCTGGCACCTCATCTGTGGCTATCAATGATGCAAATATCTCAGCAAGGGGCCCAGCAATCACTTCTCCTATCTTTCCACAGAGCTGTAGGGTATATCTGATCAGGTCCTGGGGGTCTATCCACCTTTACACGTTTTAAGACAGCCAGCACCACCTACACTGTAATATGGATATTTTTCAAGATGTCACTATTTATTTCCCCATGTTCAATATTTTCCACATCCTCCTTCACAGTAAATGCTGATGCAAAATACTCATTTAGTATCTCCGCATCTCCTGTGGTTTCACACATCGGCTGCCTTGCTGATTTTTTTTAAGAGGCTCTATTCTCTCCCTAGTTACCTTTTTGTCCTTAATGTATTTGTAGAATCCATTTGTATTCTCCTAACTCTATCTGCCAAAGCTATTTCACATCCCCTTTTTGCTCTTCAGATTTTCCTCTTAAGTGTACTCCTACAGCCTTTATACTCTTGTAAGGATTCACTCGATCTCTGCTGTCAATACCTGACATATGCTTCCTTCTTTCTCTTCACCAAACACTCAATTTCTTTAGTCATCCAACATTCCCTACATTTACCAGCTTCACCCTTCACCCAAACAGGAATATACTGTCTTTGGACTCTCATTATTGAAGGCTTCCCTCTTTCCAGCTGTCTCTTTACTTGCGAACATGTGTGCCCAAACAACTTTTGGAAGTTCTTGTCTAATATCATCAAAATTGGCCTTCCTCCAATTTGGAACTTTAACTTTTAGATCTGATCTATTCTTTTCCATTAGTTTTTTTAAAAACTATTTGAATTATAGTCACTGGCCCCAAAGTGCTCCCCCACTGACACCACAGTCACCTGACCTGCTTTATTTCCCAAGAATAGGTCAAGTTTCTTGTGCACACTTAACAACTTCCTCTCCATCCAAGCCCTTAACACCATGGCAGTTCCAGTCTGTTTGGAAAGTTAAAATTGTACAAGTTAATGAAAGTAGAAGAGGCGTTCCTGGGTAATGTCAAATATTCAAGATTTCAAAAGAAAGGATACAGTTGAACTTATATCTTCTCAATAATTGTTTTCCATGTCCAGCCAAACTTAATACAATTTTCCATAAAATATATTAATTTTGTGATTGTACTCATAATGGAGCACTCACAATGTATTAACAGTCTGTGTTTAGCACATTTACCATATCTTGACAGGGTAGATGTGAAAGGGATATTTCCTTTTGTGGGAGAGTCAAGTGCTACTGTTTCAAAATAGTGGATTTCCCATTTAAGAGCGAAGCAGAATTACTTTTCCCACAGAGGATTGAGAGTTTTTGGAACTGTTCTCAAAGCACATGGAAGCAGAATTTTCGAATATTTTTCAGGTTAATATAAACAGATTCTTGAGCAAGGAGATGAAAGGTTATTGGATGTAGACTGATGAGACTGTGTGACAGTATTAAAATCGATCCATATGGGTCTGATAGAAAGAAAAATTGCGAGAGTTCAGCACACTATCAAACTTCTATATCTTGCAAAAGCCTGTATGAGAAGAGGATAGCAATGGTTCAGGTGAAAGAAGATAAAATATGGGCTTTATTACTTAGGAGTAAAAATGCAATTTTTCAGATTGAATCGCTTAACAAGTATATAAATATATTTGGAGAGCTTCCTGTTGCTTCCTCCATGGCAAACACTTGGCCAATCAGAATTGACTTACCAGTTGGTTTTCTGTGTGATATAAATTGTTGTGATCAAAGTTTGTGAGAAGATTTGTAGCTTGGGTGCTCGTTGTTGTGGTTCTGTTTGCCAAGCTGGGAATTTGTGTTGCAGACGTTTCGTCCCCTGTCTAGGTGACATCCTCAGTGCTTGGGAACCTCCTGTGAAGTGCTTCTGTGATGTTTCGTCCGGCATTTATAGTGGTTTGTCTTTGCCGTTTCCGGTTGTCAGTTCCAGCTGTCCGTTGCAGTGGTCGGTATATTGGGTCCAGGTCGATGTGCTTATTGACTGAATCTGTGGATGAGTGCCATACCTCTAGGAATTCCCTGGCTGTTTTCTGTTTGGCTTGCCCTATAATAGTAGTGTTGTCCCAGTCGAACTCATGGTGCTTGTCATCTGCGTGTGTGGCTACTAAGGATAGCTGGTCATGTCGTTTCATGGCTAGTTGGTGTTCATGGATGCGGATCGTTAGCTGTCTTCCTGTTGTCCTATGTAGTGTTTTGTGCAGGCCTTTGCATGGGATTTTGTACACTACATTGGTTTTGCTCATGCTGGGTATTGGGTCCTTCGTATGGGCGAGAGACGCTAAGACAGGCCAGGAAATGGGAATCCTGTGCAATATGCCTAAGCGCCACATACGAACAACTCCGGTTCCTGCATGAATGCCGAAAGAATCGAATCCTTCCACCATGTGTCAGATACAGACCACCAGTCAACAACCCACAAGCCAGAGACACAGCCAGACAGAACGGATTCAGGATGATCCAGGTAATGATTACAGACGCTCACAACAGACTTCACAAATACAGACAAGAAATTGCGCACCAAATATCGTTAATTTCAAAAACCACCAAACAGGAATGGACCCGGACCATAGAACAGGCCGTCATCATAGGACAGAACAGGACCACACACCGCAAAAAAACGGCACTAAAAGAAAAAATGGCCAAACTAACACACAACAGAGAGGACACCACAACACACACCTGAGTTAGAAACCTCTCCCACAGACAGCTCACAGACACGGAAAGAACAATACTGGCCAAGGGACTCAACTACAACCACAGGGACGCCAAGACAGCAGACTTCCTAGCAGCACTAGAATGCACACTCAGGAACAATGGACGGACAGAAGAGACACAACAAACAGTGAGACAAAGTATTGTACCTCTGATAACAAGGAAAAGACAAACCATAACCTCAACAACAAGGAGAGAGAAGCACTAAAATCACTAAGAAACGATCAGAACATAATCATACTACCAGCAGACAAAGGCAGAATGACGGTCATCCTGGACAAAGCAGAGTACATCCAAAAAGCGCAACAACTACTTGCAGATACCAACACCTACCAAAACAGGGAGTTTGACCCCACCCCACAGCTCACCGATAGGATAAACAACACACTGAGGAACCTACAAAAAAAAACAGAGAGATAACCAGGTTTGACCGACAAAGAATGAAACCTGAAAACAACAACAACCCCAGATTCTATGGACTACCTAAAGTGCACAAACCAGACATCCCACTCAGACCAATAGTATCATTACCAGGGACACCATCACACAAACTGGCTAAAGAACTACAGCAGAAGCTGAAACACCTGATCAGCGGATCCAGGCACTCTGTACAGTCAACACAGGAATTCTTGAACATCATCAGAAATATACACATAGACAAGGAAAAAACTATGGTCTCATTCGATGTAACGGCACTGTTCACCTCTATCGACAAAACCCTAGCCAGAGAAACAATAGCCAACCTGCTGGACATACAGAACAGACAACAGGATGGTGAATCTATCAACAAAGACGGCATACTCAAACTACTGGACCTGTGCCTCACAACACACTTCACATTCAACAACCAAATATATGAACAAATCAACAGCACACCCATGGGCTCACCCATCTCTGGACTCATAGCAGAAGCGCTAATGCAAAGATTAGAACAAACAGTCTTACTGCAAATTCAACCCAAACTCTGGGTCAGAAATGTGGATGACACCTTTGTAATCATTAAAAACACAGAAATAGAGAACACACACCGGATCATCAACGCCACACTCACAGGAATCCGATTCACTAGAGAGGAAGAAAAGGACAACCATCTCCCATTCCTAGACGTGATGGTACAGAGAACACCGAACGGAGAATTCACCACAAAGGTTTACAGGAAAGCCACTCACACAGACCAAGTCCTGAACTATGAAAGCAACCACCCCAACACACACAAAAGAAGTTGCATCAAGACACTGTTCAAAAGGTCCAAAACACACTGCAGTACACCAGAACTGCAAAAAGAGGAAGAAGAACACCTGTACAATGTATTCGCCAAAAACGGATACCCCTGCAATTTCATCAACAGATGCCTCAGGGAAAGACAACGGAACGAGGACATGCCGCAACCCAAAGGACTAGCCACACTACCATACACCAAGAGCATTTCCGAACTGACAGCCAGACTACTGCGACCACTAGGACTCCTAACAGCACACAAACCAGCAGCCGCGCTCAGACAACAACTCACCAGGACGAAGGACCCGATACCCAGCATGAGCAAAACCAATGTAGTGTACAAAATCCCATGCAAGGCCTGTACAAAACACTACATAGGACAAACAGGAAGACAGCTAATGATCTGCATCCATGAACATCAACTAGCCACGAAACGACACGACCAACTATCCTTAGTAGCCACACACGCAGATGACAAGCAACATAAGTTCGACTGGGACAACACTACTATTATAGGACAAGCCAAACGGAGAACAGCCAGGGAATTCCTAGAGGCATGGCACTCATCCACAGACTCCATCAATAAGCACATCGACCTGGACCCAATATACTGACCACTGCAGCGGACAGCTGGAACTGACAACCGGAAGCGGCAGATTCAAACCACTACAAATGCCGGAGGAAAGATCACAGAAGCGCTTCACAGGACGCTCCCAAACACTGAGGATGTCACCTAGACAGGGGACGAAATGTCTGCAGCACAAATTCCCAGCTCAGCGAACAGAACCACAACAGTGTTGTGATTGTTTGAAATTTAAGCATGTTTGCATGCATCCAGATAAATGCAAAATGAAAATCCTTGTCTATGTACCTTTCTTTTCAGCAATATGCAAGTTCTTTATTCCCAAGTGACAATTAGGAGGTACTGGTACTATCATGAATTTATATATTGTGGATTTTTTTATTGACTTGTTTTATTAACTGACTCCAGCTTCTTATAGATTTTGCAATTGGTTTTAGTGAGGTATCAAGTGCAATCCATTTTAGGGTGTGAGAATTGTCAAATCTCACCTGACTATGCTCACTCTCTCCCTCACAAATCATTATAGAGTGAACTTGCAGCTGAAAAGCACATTACTGAATGGAAACAGCAATGACTTTTAAAATTTTATTTTAAAAAATCTAAAATTGACTTCAAAACATTAATATTAATGTTTACGGAAGACTTTGGTTTACTGGGTGGATAGGGCAAGTAAAAGATAAAATTATCCCAAGGTCTGACTGTCGATTTATAGTCGTGAATAGATTTTATTGGATTGTCTAAATTAAGAGAAGTGGCAACCACACACTATCAACTGCGAAGTCAGTGCTGGTTCAGAGGTAACATTAATTTGTGTGACTCTTCTGAAGAAAGGTCACTGGACTCAAAACTCCATTGATGCTACCAGACCTGCTGAGTTTCTCCAGCAATTCCTTTTGTTTTCCAGATCTTCAACATATGCAGTGCTTTGTTTTATTTTACTGATGTAGATTTCATGGAAAATAGAAATAATTTACATTTTATATGATATTATTCAATGAAGAAAAACCTTCCAAAGTCAGTTCAGTCATAACCAGATAAAGATACACAGATGGATTGTATGGTCTTCCCTGCTTTACTTGATTAAACAAAAAAATTGTTTTGATGGGCATTTCTTACACTAATACTGCTTATTCAGGCACATCACACTGCCTCCTGCTGTTACTCCCAAAATCTGAAACTCCAGAGTGTCTGAATTCCTCAGCCTTTTATTGGGACACGATTTCGAGAGAACCCCTGGGTGCTGGGTTGATCCATGGAATAGGATGCTGTGCAGTTGATGTTCCCACCCGACCGTGATGTAACAAGCAACAAGAGAGGCAAGACCATAAGACATAGGAGCAGAAATTAGGCTGTTCAGCCCATCAAGTCTGCCCTGCCATTCAATCATGGCTGACAGGTTTCTCAACCCCATTCTCCTTCTTTCTCCCTGTAGCCCTCAATCCCTTTGACAATAGCAAGAGTTCAGCACACTACCAATCTTCTATATTTTGCAAAATCCTGTACGGGAAGAGAATAGCAATGGTTCAACTGAAAGAAGATGATCAGATATGGGCTTTATTATTTGAGTAAAAATGCAATCAAGTACTTATCTATCTCCAGCCTTGAATATACTCAATGACCTGGCCTCCACAGCCTTCTGTGGCAGTGAATTTATCACACTATGGTTGAAGAAGTTTCTCCTTGTCTCCATTCTAGGTATCAGGTAACTTGCCTGCTCGTGGCCAACTGAGGCCCTGAAGTGAGCCCTTTATTGCTGCTACGATTTAACAGCCAGTGGAAGAGAACTGGACCTAAATTGTAACCAGCAGGTTTTTTTTCCTATCGTTTGCTGACCAGAGAAAGGGAGCAGGGGGAGTCCCTTCTTTCTTGAATGCCAGTTCGAGGTTGCCCTTCATAAGTTTCCTGCATCCACCTTCTAATTGCCCTTCCACTCCATTCCCCTTGGCTGGGTACCACCTGCGTACTCCAGGCAAGATCCCAGACTCTCCTGGGTTTCAGAGCATCACTGATTGATCCTGTCAGGTCTCTCACAGTGGCCATCACTTCAGGCTCGGCTCGGCTCGTGACTCTGTATGCAGCAGTCCTTCCTCTTTATGATTGGTGGATATCTTGCTTGATAATAAATGCCTGTCTGCTGAAGTATTAAAATTAAACAAACAACTGAGCTCACCCCCAAGATTATAGCTTGGATGTGAGGGAGACCCCCACCTCTTTATATATAATGTTCATTTTTAGTTAATCCAGTTCCTGCTGCTGGTTACATCACATTTATTGGTATTCCCATTAGGTATATATTACCAAAGAATTCCAGGTAATAGTCAGAAAACTTGAGTGTTGCTTAAAAAAGACTTATTTTGTCAAAGCTTTTCATCTTCCACTTGTCAGCATTATTTCACAAGAATACCAATACAAAGGGAATATAGTATCTCAACATCTAGGTTGTCTTAATCAGTCCTGATGAAAGGTTCTGACCTGAAAGATCGACTCCCTTGCTTCTCTGATCCCACTCAACCTGCTGTGCTTTTTCCAGCTCCACTCTTCAGCCCCTTAATCAGTACAAGACACAAAGCTTCAGCAAGATGTATTTTTTTTTAAGCAGTGGTCAATTTCTGTACTGCCAAATAACTATATGCATTCAGAAAAAAGAATTATCCAGTTGGTTATTGCTCACGCAGAATCATCAGTTTTTCCCTTTTGTCTTGATGTCACTGAGTCACTGTTTTGGGATGCATGCTGTATTATCTTGTTCAGCCACAGTATAATCCTGTACTTAAAAGGCTTGCATCATGATTTGAAAGGTTGCTTATGGCCGTATTGGCTGGGATACAGAGGCTGGGTTATTCCAGAAAATGGGAACATTATTTAGGTTGCAGTATTTCTAAGTATGTGACCAGGAGAACAAGATACTACATGAATTGGAAGTTTTTTTTGTAACAAAAGTCTTGAACTAATAAAGCAGATTTTAATTATAAAGTAGCCCCTGATTTGGCTTTCAACAATAGGTTCAAATTTATTAGTGAATCTGTTCTTCCGAACAGTCGAAGATTCTGAAACAATTAATTGAGCAAATTCCTTTGAGTCCTGAGTAAAATTCTTTGTGGCAGAGGGGCTAAAGATGTAGAAAGTAAGCAAACTTTGTGTTTAAGATTAATTAATGTTGCAGAGCCATGTTAAGCATTATGATGTAACCATTTCAGAAAATTCACGGATAGAGCTGGATCATGCTGTGCTTGCAGTTGGTTATGGAATACTTGATGGTGAACCATATTGGCTCATTAAAAACTCTTGGTCATCATTCTGGGGTGATGATGGATATTTTCTGATATCTATGAGACACAACAACTGCGGAATTACTACAGATCCAATTTATGCCGTTCTTGAATGAGTGCACATGAAGACAACAGAATGTTTAATTTGTTACTTTTCTGCGATTACATTTCTAATATAATAACATGTTTTATTTCTTAGTCTTAATTTTGTGTTTGTATTCTGAAACAATTGGCATACACACGAAGTAAACTTTTACTACAAGTGAATAGATTTCACTCGATGCGTGCTCCTTCTGTTACAGCTTTTCTCTAGTTTTGATAAAATGATGGGGCTGTTCAATAATGTCCTGATACAGATATGTTGAATAGTTTGTGTACCTTTGTTGAAATGTTTGTAGTGATGAAACAAATACATAACAGTATTAGAATTATTAACGGGTTATTTTTTAAGTAAATAAATGTTTATGAAATTAACAACTACTTCATGTTTTGATGATATGAATGTGTTTTTTTTGTTTTAACTTTTACTGCTTAATAACATAGCCATCTTGAAGTAAATACAAGTATTCTACTACATGATGCATAATCTCAATGAATTATAATAAGTAGATCCCCCTCCCATCCTTCTGAACTCCATCGAGTATAAACCCAGAGTCCTTAAATGTTCCTTTTATGTTAAGCTTTCCAGCCTTGGGACCGTTCTGGTGAACCTCCTCTGAACTCAGTCCAGGGCGTGTACATCCTTCCTGAGATATGGGGCCCAAAAGTGCGCACAATACCACAAATGTGATCTGACCAGAGCCTTTTAGAACCTCAGAATTACGTCGCTGCTTTTATATTCAAGTCCCCTCGAAATAAATGCCATCATTGCCTTCCTAACGATTGACTCAATCCACAAGTTGATCTTGAGAGAATCCTGGGCTAGGAGAAAGTGACGACTGCAGATGTTGGAGATCAGATGGGCGGCATGGTGGCTCAGTGGTTAGCAGGGACCCGGGTTCAATTCCCACCTCGTGCGACTGTCTGTGTGGAGTTTGTACGTTCTCCCCGTGTCTGTGTGGGTTTCCTCCAGGTGCTCTGGTCTCCTCCCACAGTCCAAAGATGTGCACTTTAGGTGAATTGGCCGTGCTAAATTGCCCGTAGTGCTAGGTGCATTAGTCAGGGGTGAATGTAGGGGAATGGGTCTGGGTGAGTTGCTGTTTGGAGGGTCGGTGTGGACTTATGGGCCGATGGGCCTGTTTCCACACTGTAGGGAGTCTAATCAGAGTCGAAAAGTGTGGCGCTGGTAAAGCACAGCAGGTCAGGCAGCATCTGAAGAGCAGGAGAATTGATGTTTTGGGCATAAACCCTTCATCAGGAATGTGGGGGAAGGGGTTGGGCCTGTGGTGGAAGCTAGCTGGGAGGGTGATGGGTAGATGCAGGTGGGGGACTTTAAACTTGAGTCAGGGGGAAGAGAAAGGGAAAGCAACAGGGAGTATGGAGTCAAGTAGAAGGATAAACAGCACGTTAACGTGTGCAGGGTTTAAGTTCAAGGCAGACTAGGAATGAAGCAAAAAGGAAGGATAACTTAGGACATATTACTGGGGCTGATGGAAATCACGAGGATAAGAAAATTAGCATTAAGATGCCTCACCTGAATCCTCTTAGTATTCATAACAAAGTCTATGAATTAACAACATAAATCATCGTGAATGATTATGGTGTGGTAGGCATCACAAAGATATGGTTGCAGGGGGTTCAGGACTGGCAGTTAAACATTCAAGGATTTACAACTTATCGAAAAGACAGGGAGGTGGGCAGAGGGGGCAGGGTTGCCTTGTTAGTTAAGAATGAAATTAAATCTATGGAACTGAATGACATCGGGTCGGATGATGTGGAGTCTGTGTGGGTGGAGTTGAGGAACCACACAGGCAAAAATACCATAATGGGAGTTATGTACAGACCTCCCAGCAGTGGTCAGGACCAGGGACGCAAGATGTACCAAGAAATAGGCCATGTTGGAAAGGCAAGGTCATGGTGATCATGGGGGACTTCAATATGCAGGTGGACTGGGTGACTTATGTTGCCGGTGGATCCAAAAGAAGGGAATTCATGGAATGCTTACAGGATGGCTTTTTGGAACAGCTTGTGATGGAGCCCACAGGGGAGCAGGCTATTCTGGACTTAGTGCTATGTAATGAGCCAGGTTTATAAAAGATCTTAAGGTAAAGGAACACTTAGGAGGCAGCGATCATAATGTGGTAGAGTTCAGTACGCAGTTTGAAAGAGAGAAGACAAAATGTAATGGTGTTACAGTTAAATAAAGGTAATTACAAGGGCATGAGAGAGGAACTGACAAAAATTGACCAGAAGCAGAGCCTAGTGGGGAAGACAGAAGAGCAACAATGGCAGGAGTTTCTGGGTATAATTGAGGACACAGGACAGAGGTTCATCCCAAAGAAAAGAAAGATTACCCAGGGGAGATTAGACAACAATGGCTGACAAAGGAACTCAGGAAATGTATCATAGAAAAAGAGAGAGCCTATAAAGTGGCCAAGAGCACTGAGAAATCAGAAGATTGGGAAGACGACAAAAACAAACAAAGGATAACAAAGAGAGAAATAAGGAAGGTGAGGATCAAATATGAAGATAAGCTAGCCAGTTATATTATAAATGATAGTAAAAGGTTCTTTCAATACATAAGAAATTAGAGGCAAAGGTAGAAATTTGGCCGCTCCAAATTGATGCAGGAAGGCTCATGATGGGAGATAAGGAAATAGCTGAAGAACTTAATAAATACTTTGTGTTAGTGTTCACAGTGGGAGACATGAGTAATATCCCAATTAAGGAGAGTCGGGGGCAGAGTTGAGTGTGGTAGCCATTACAAAGGAGAAAGTGCTAGAAAAGCTAAAGGTCTAAAAATTCATAAATCTCCTGGCCCTGATGGGCTACACACTAGAGTTCTGAGGAAGGTGGCTGAAGAAATAGCAGAGGCATTGGTTGTAATAGGACAAACAGGAAGACAGCTAATGATCTGCATCCATGAACATCAACTAGCCACGAAACGACACGACCAACTATCCTTAGTAGCCACACACGCAGATGACAAGCAACATAAGTTCGACTGGGACAACACTACTATTATAGGACAAGCCAAACGGAGAACAGCCAGGGAATTCCTAGAGGCATGGCACTCATCCACAGACTCCATCAATAAGCACATCGACCTGGACCCAATATACTGACCACTGCAGCGGACAGCTGGAACTGACAACCGGAAGCGGCAGATTCAAACCACTACAAATGCCGGAGGAAAGATCACAGAAGCGCTTCACAGGACGCTCCCAAACACTGAGGATGTCACCTAGACAGGGGACGAAATGTCTGCAGCACAAATTCCCAGCTCAGCGAACAGAACCACAACAGTGTTGTGATTGTTTGAAATTTAAGCATGTTTGCATGCATCCAGATAAATGCAAAATGAAAATCCTTGTCTATGTACCTTTCTTTTCAGCAATATGCAAGTTCTTTATTCCCAAGTGACAATTAGGAGGTACTGGTACTATCATGAATTTATATATTGTGGATTTTTTTATTGACTTGTTTTATTAACTGACTCCAGCTTCTTATAGATTTTGCAATTGGTTTTAGTGAGGTATCAAGTGCAATCCATTTTAGGGTGTGAGAATTGTCAAATCTCACCTGACTATGCTCACTCTCTCCCTCACAAATCATTATAGAGTGAACTTGCAGCTGAAAAGCACATTACTGAATGGAAACAGCAATGACTTTTAAAATTTTATTTTAAAAAATCTAAAATTGACTTCAAAACATTAATATTAATGTTTACGGAAGACTTTGGTTTACTGGGTGGATAGGGCAAGTAAAAGATAAAATTATCCCAAGGTCTGACTGTCGATTTATAGTCGTGAATAGATTTTATTGGATTGTCTAAATTAAGAGAAGTGGCAACCACACACTATCAACTGCGAAGTCAGTGCTGGTTCAGAGGTAACATTAATTTGTGTGACTCTTCTGAAGAAAGGTCACTGGACTCAAAACTCCATTGATGCTACCAGACCTGCTGAGTTTCTCCAGCAATTCCTTTTGTTTTCCAGATCTTCAACATATGCAGTGCTTTGTTTTATTTTACTGATGTAGATTTCATGGAAAATAGAAATAATTTACATTTTATATGATATTATTCAATGAAGAAAAACCTTCCAAAGTCAGTTCAGTCATAACCAGATAAAGATACACAGATGGATTGTATGGTCTTCCCTGCTTTACTTGATTAAACAAAAAAATTGTTTTGATGGGCATTTCTTACACTAATACTGCTTATTCAGGCACATCACACTGCCTCCTGCTGTTACTCCCAAAATCTGAAACTCCAGAGTGTCTGAATTCCTCAGCCTTTTATTGGGACACGATTTCGAGAGAACCCCTGGGTGCTGGGTTGATCCATGGAATAGGATGCTGTGCAGTTGATGTTCCCACCCGACCGTGATGTAACAAGCAACAAGAGAGGCAAGACCATAAGACATAGGAGCAGAAATTAGGCTGTTCAGCCCATCAAGTCTGCCCTGCCATTCAATCATGGCTGACAGGTTTCTCAACCCCATTCTCCTTCTTTCTCCCTGTAGCCCTCAATCCCTTTGACAATAGCAAGAGTTCAGCACACTACCAATCTTCTATATTTTGCAAAATCCTGTACGGGAAGAGAATAGCAATGGTTCAACTGAAAGAAGATGATCAGATATGGGCTTTATTATTTGAGTAAAAATGCAATCAAGTACTTATCTATCTCCAGCCTTGAATATACTCAATGACCTGGCCTCCACAGCCTTCTGTGGCAGTGAATTTATCACACTATGGTTGAAGAAGTTTCTCCTTGTCTCCATTCTAGGTATCAGGTAACTTGCCTGCTCGTGGCCAACTGAGGCCCTGAAGTGAGCCCTTTATTGCTGCTACGATTTAACAGCCAGTGGAAGAGAACTGGACCTAAATTGTAACCAGCAGGTTTTTTTTCCTATCGTTTGCTGACCAGAGAAAGGGAGCAGGGGGAGTCCCTTCTTTCTTGAATGCCAGTTCGAGGTTGCCCTTCATAAGTTTCCTGCATCCACCTTCTAATTGCCCTTCCACTCCATTCCCCTTGGCTGGGTACCACCTGCGTACTCCAGGCAAGATCCCAGACTCTCCTGGGTTTCAGAGCATCACTGATTGATCCTGTCAGGTCTCTCACAGTGGCCATCACTTCAGGCTCGGCTCGGCTCGTGACTCTGTATGCAGCAGTCCTTCCTCTTTATGATTGGTGGATATCTTGCTTGATAATAAATGCCTGTCTGCTGAAGTATTAAAATTAAACAAACAACTGAGCTCACCCCCAAGATTATAGCTTGGATGTGAGGGAGACCCCCACCTCTTTATATATAATGTTCATTTTTAGTTAATCCAGTTCCTGCTGCTGGTTACATCACATTTATTGGTATTCCCATTAGGTATATATTACCAAAGAATTCCAGGTAATAGTCAGAAAACTTGAGTGTTGCTTAAAAAAGACTTATTTTGTCAAAGCTTTTCATCTTCCACTTGTCAGCATTATTTCACAAGAATACCAATACAAAGGGAATATAGTATCTCAACATCTAGGTTGTCTTAATCAGTCCTGATGAAAGGTTCTGACCTGAAAGATCGACTCCCTTGCTTCTCTGATCCCACTCAACCTGCTGTGCTTTTTCCAGCTCCACTCTTCAGCCCCTTAATCAGTACAAGACACAAAGCTTCAGCAAGATGTATTTTTTTTTAAGCAGTGGTCAATTTCTGTACTGCCAAATAACTATATGCATTCAGAAAAAAGAATTATCCAGTTGGTTATTGCTCACGCAGAATCATCAGTTTTTCCCTTTTGTCTTGATGTCACTGAGTCACTGTTTTGGGATGCATGCTGTATTATCTTGTTCAGCCACAGTATAATCCTGTACTTAAAAGGCTTGCATCATGATTTGAAAGGTTGCTTATGGCCGTATTGGCTGGGATACAGAGGCTGGGTTATTCCAGAAAATGGGAACATTATTTAGGTTGCAGTATTTCTAAGTATGTGACCAGGAGAACAAGATACTACATGAATTGGAAGTTTTTTTTGTAACAAAAGTCTTGAACTAATAAAGCAGATTTTAATTATAAAGTAGCCCCTGATTTGGCTTTCAACAATAGGTTCAAATTTATTAGTGAATCTGTTCTTCCGAACAGTCGAAGATTCTGAAACAATTAATTGAGCAAATTCCTTTGAGTCCTGAGTAAAATTCTTTGTGGCAGAGGGGCTAAAGATGTAGAAAGTAAGCAAACTTTGTGTTTAAGATTAATTAATGTTGCAGAGCCATGTTAAGCATTATGATGTAACCATTTCAGAAAATTCACGGATAGAGCTGGATCATGCTGTGCTTGCAGTTGGTTATGGAATACTTGATGGTGAACCATATTGGCTCATTAAAAACTCTTGGTCATCATTCTGGGGTGATGATGGATATTTTCTGATATCTATGAGACACAACAACTGCGGAATTACTACAGATCCAATTTATGCCGTTCTTGAATGAGTGCACATGAAGACAACAGAATGTTTAATTTGTTACTTTTCTGCGATTACATTTCTAATATAATAACATGTTTTATTTCTTAGTCTTAATTTTGTGTTTGTATTCTGAAACAATTGGCATACACACGAAGTAAACTTTTACTACAAGTGAATAGATTTCACTCGATGCGTGCTCCTTCTGTTACAGCTTTTCTCTAGTTTTGATAAAATGATGGGGCTGTTCAATAATGTCCTGATACAGATATGTTGAATAGTTTGTGTACCTTTGTTGAAATGTTTGTAGTGATGAAACAAATACATAACAGTATTAGAATTATTAACGGGTTATTTTTTAAGTAAATAAATGTTTATGAAATTAACAACTACTTCATGTTTTGATGATATGAATGTGTTTTTTTTGTTTTAACTTTTACTGCTTAATAACATAGCCATCTTGAAGTAAATACAAGTATTCTACTACATGATGCATAATCTCAATGAATTATAATAAGTAGATCCCCCTCCCATCCTTCTGAACTCCATCGAGTATAAACCCAGAGTCCTTAAATGTTCCTTTTATGTTAAGCTTTCCAGCCTTGGGACCGTTCTGGTGAACCTCCTCTGAACTCAGTCCAGGGCGTGTACATCCTTCCTGAGATATGGGGCCCAAAAGTGCGCACAATACCACAAATGTGATCTGACCAGAGCCTTTTAGAACCTCAGAATTACGTCGCTGCTTTTATATTCAAGTCCCCTCGAAATAAATGCCATCATTGCCTTCCTAACGATTGACTCAATCCACAAGTTGATCTTGAGAGAATCCTGGGCTAGGAGAAAGTGACGACTGCAGATGTTGGAGATCAGATGGGCGGCATGGTGGCTCAGTGGTTAGCAGGGACCCGGGTTCAATTCCCACCTCGTGCGACTGTCTGTGTGGAGTTTGTACGTTCTCCCCGTGTCTGTGTGGGTTTCCTCCAGGTGCTCTGGTCTCCTCCCACAGTCCAAAGATGTGCACTTTAGGTGAATTGGCCGTGCTAAATTGCCCGTAGTGCTAGGTGCATTAGTCAGGGGTGAATGTAGGGGAATGGGTCTGGGTGAGTTGCTGTTTGGAGGGTCGGTGTGGACTTATGGGCCGATGGGCCTGTTTCCACACTGTAGGGAGTCTAATCAGAGTCGAAAAGTGTGGCGCTGGTAAAGCACAGCAGGTCAGGCAGCATCTGAAGAGCAGGAGAATTGATGTTTTGGGCATAAACCCTTCATCAGGAATGTGGGGGAAGGGGTTGGGCCTGTGGTGGAAGCTAGCTGGGAGGGTGATGGGTAGATGCAGGTGGGGGACTTTAAACTTGAGTCAGGGGGAAGAGAAAGGGAAAGCAACAGGGAGTATGGAGTCAAGTAGAAGGATAAACAGCACGTTAACGTGTGCAGGGTTTAAGTTCAAGGCAGACTAGGAATGAAGCAAAAAGGAAGGATAACTTAGGACATATTACTGGGGCTGATGGAAATCACGAGGATAAGAAAATTAGCATTAAGATGCCTCACCTGAATCCTCTTAGTATTCATAACAAAGTCTATGAATTAACAACATAAATCATCGTGAATGATTATGGTGTGGTAGGCATCACAAAGATATGGTTGCAGGGGGTTCAGGACTGGCAGTTAAACATTCAAGGATTTACAACTTATCGAAAAGACAGGGAGGTGGGCAGAGGGGGCAGGGTTGCCTTGTTAGTTAAGAATGAAATTAAATCTATGGAACTGAATGACATCGGGTCGGATGATGTGGAGTCTGTGTGGGTGGAGTTGAGGAACCACACAGGCAAAAATACCATAATGGGAGTTATGTACAGACCTCCCAGCAGTGGTCAGGACCAGGGACGCAAGATGTACCAAGAAATAGGCCATGTTGGAAAGGCAAGGTCATGGTGATCATGGGGGACTTCAATATGCAGGTGGACTGGGTGACTTATGTTGCCGGTGGATCCAAAAGAAGGGAATTCATGGAATGCTTACAGGATGGCTTTTTGGAACAGCTTGTGATGGAGCCCACAGGGGAGCAGGCTATTCTGGACTTAGTGCTATGTAATGAGCCAGGTTTATAAAAGATCTTAAGGTAAAGGAACACTTAGGAGGCAGCGATCATAATGTGGTAGAGTTCAGTACGCAGTTTGAAAGAGAGAAGACAAAATGTAATGGTGTTACAGTTAAATAAAGGTAATTACAAGGGCATGAGAGAGGAACTGACAAAAATTGACCAGAAGCAGAGCCTAGTGGGGAAGACAGAAGAGCAACAATGGCAGGAGTTTCTGGGTATAATTGAGGACACAGGACAGAGGTTCATCCCAAAGAAAAGAAAGATTACCCAGGGGAGATTAGACAACAATGGCTGACAAAGGAACTCAGGAAATGTATCATAGAAAAAGAGAGAGCCTATAAAGTGGCCAAGAGCACTGAGAAATCAGAAGATTGGGAAGACGACAAAAACAAACAAAGGATAACAAAGAGAGAAATAAGGAAGGTGAGGATCAAATATGAAGATAAGCTAGCCAGTTATATTATAAATGATAGTAAAAGGTTCTTTCAATACATAAGAAATTAGAGGCAAAGGTAGAAATTTGGCCGCTCCAAATTGATGCAGGAAGGCTCATGATGGGAGATAAGGAAATAGCTGAAGAACTTAATAAATACTTTGTGTTAGTGTTCACAGTGGGAGACATGAGTAATATCCCAATTAAGGAGAGTCGGGGGCAGAGTTGAGTGTGGTAGCCATTACAAAGGAGAAAGTGCTAGAAAAGCTAAAGGTCTAAAAATTCATAAATCTCCTGGCCCTGATGGGCTACACACTAGAGTTCTGAGGAAGGTGGCTGAAGAAATAGCAGAGGCATTGGTTGTAATCTTTCAAAAGTCACTGGAGTCAGGGAAAGTCCCGGATGATTGGAATATCGCTGTTGTAACCCCTTGTTCAAGAAAGGATCAAGACAAAAGATGGAAAATTACAGGCTGATTAGCCCAACCTTGGTTGTAGGTAAAATTTTAGACATCATTAAGGATGAGATTTCTAAATTCTTGGAAGTGCAGAGTTGGATTAGAACAAGTCAGCATGGATTTAGTAAGGGGAGGTCGTGCCTGACAAACCTGTTAGAATTCTTTGAAGAGGTAACAAGTAGGTTAGACCAGGGAAACCCAGTGGATGTTGTGGTTCTGTTCGCCGAGTTGGGAATTTCTGGTGCAGATGTTTTGTCCCCTGTCTAGGTGACATCCTCAGTGCTTGGGAGCCTCCTGTGAAGCGCTTCTGTGATCTTTCCTCCAGCATTTGTAGTGGTTTGAATCTGCCGCTTCCGGTTGTCAGTTCCAGCTGTCCGCTGCAGTGGTCGATACATAGGGTCCAGGTCAATGTGCTTATTGATTGAATCTGTGGATGAGTGCCAAGCCTCTAGGAATTCCATGGCTGTTCTCTGTTTGGCTTGGCCTATAATAGTAGTGTTGTCCCAGTCAAACTCATGTTGCTTGTCATCTGCGTGTGTGGCTACTAAGGATAGCTGGTCGTGTCGTTTCGTGGCTAGTTGGTGTTCATGGATGCGGATCATTAGCTGTCTTCCTGCTTGTCCTATGTAGTGTTTTGTGCAGTCCTTGCATGGGATTTTGTACACTACATTGGTTTTGTTCATGCTGGGTATCGGGTCCTTCGTTCTGGTGAGTTGTTGTCTGAGTGTGGCTGTTGGTTTGTGTGCTGTTATGAGTCCTAGTGGTCACAGTAGTCTGGCTGTCAGTTCGGAAATGCTCTTGGTGTATGGTAGTGTGGCTAGTCCTTTAGGTTGTGGCATGTCCTTGTTCTGTTGTCTTTCCCTTAGGCATCTGTTGATGAAATTGCGGGGGTATCTGTTTTTGGCGAATACATTGTACAGGTGTTCTTCTTCCTCTTTTTGCAGTTCTGGTGTACTGCAGTGTGTTGTGGCCCTTTTGAACAGTGTCTTGATGAAACTTCTTTTGTGTGTGTTGGGGTGGTTGCTTTCGTAGTTCAGAACTTGGTCTGTGTGTGTGGCTTTCCTGTATACCTTTGTGGTGAATTCTCTGTTCGGTGTTCTCTGTAACATCACGTCTAGGAATGGGAGTTGGTTGTCCTTTTCTTCCTCTCTAGTGAATCGGATTCCTATGAGTGTGGCATTGATGATCCGGTGTGTGTTCTCTATTTCGCCAAAAACAGATACCCCCACAATTTCATCAACAGATGTCTTCCCAGGCGGCTCCCAAGTGCTGAGGAAGTCACCTAGACAGGGGACGAAACGTCTGCACCGGAAACTCCCAGCTCGGCGAACAGAACCACAACAACGAGCACCTGAGCTACAAATCTCGCACAGCTATGAAAACCCCGTGGATGTTATCTACCTAGATTTCCAAAAGGCCTTTGATGAGGTGCCTCACGGGACGCTGCTGAGTAAGGTGAAGGCCCATGGTGTTCAAGATGAGCTACTGGCATGGATTGAAGATTGGCTGTCTGACAGAAGGCAGACAATTGGGATAATAGGTTCTTTTTCAGAATGGCAGCCAGTGAAAGTGGTATCCAGCAGGGTTCAGTGTTGGGGCTGCAGCTGTTCACTTTATTTATTAATGATCTGGATGAAGGGACTAGGGGCATTCAGGCGAAGTTCGCCGATGATATGAAGTTAGGCGGACAGGCAGGTAGTTCTGAGGAGGTGGGGAGGCTGCAGAAAGATTTAGACAGTTTAGGAGAGTGGTCCAAGAAATGGCTGATGAAATTCAGTGTGAGCAAATGTGAGGTATTGCACTTTTGGTAAAAAGAATACAGGCATGGACTATTTCCAAAATGGTGAGAAACTTCACAAAGCCAAAGTACAAAGGGATCTGGGAGTGCTAGTGTAGGATTCTCTAAAGGTTGACTTGCAGATTGAGTTCCTGGTTAAGAAAGCAAATGTAATGTTGTCATTTATCTCAAGAGGATTGGAATGTAAAAGCAGCGATGCGCGACTGAGACTTACAAAGCTCTAGTTAGGCCCCATTTAGAATACTGTGACCAATTCTGGGCCCCACACCTCAGGAAGGACATACTGGCACTGGAGCGTGTCCAGTGGAGATTCACACGGATGATCCCTGGAGTGATAGGTCTAACATTCAATGAACAGCAGAGGATCCTGGGATTGTATTTATTAGAATTTAGAAGGTTGAGGGGAGATCTAATAGACACTTACAAAATAATGCATCACTTAGAAAGTGTGGACACTGGGAAATTGTTTCCGTCAGGCAGGGATACTAGGACCCGTGGTTACAGACTTAGAAGTAGAGGGGGTCAATTTAGAACGGAAATGAGGAGACATTTCTTCGGCCAGAGAGTGGTGGGCCTGTGGAATTCATTGCCACGGAGTGCAGTGGAGGCCAGGATGTTAAATGTCTTCAAGACAGAGATTGATAAATTCTTGATCTCGCAAGAAATTAAGGGCTACGGGGAGAGTGCGAGTAAGTGGCATTGAAATGCTCATCAGCCATGATTGAATGGTGGAGTGGACTTGATGGGCTGAATGGCCTTACTTCCACTCCTATGTCTTATGGTCTTATCACAGTACTAGGTCGGAGCAGAGGGTAGAGCAGATATATGGAAGGGAAGATTGACAGGTAGGACAATTCAAGAGGACAGTGCTGAGTTGGAGGGTTGGATGTGGGATGAGGTGGGTGGAGGGGAGATGAGGAAACTGGTGAAATTGACATTGATACCATGTGGTTGGACATTCCCAAGTCGGAAGAGGAGGCGTTCTTCCTCCAGGTGTCGGCTAACACCTTCAACATATTGTCTGGCTAACACCAATTGTTACAGTTAACCTGAGAATGTAACTCCTCATCTGAATAGAACCAGTGTATGCGTAGGGCTTATCCATAGGGGATGGCTGTTTTAATATGTTTTAGTGGAAGCTGGAGAAGTGTAGCATTGTGAGGTTGTCTGTGGGATTGCGGTACAGTGTGGTGCTGAGGTGTCCATCCTTGATGGAGATGCATGTGTCCAAGAATGAGACTGACAGTCGAGAGTAGTCCATGGTGAGTTTGATTGTGTTCAGATGAGGAGGAATGGGACGGGCACCTGGAAGTACTCAGGGATGCCCTCTTAAGAAAGGGGTACGATACTCAACTCATCGACCGCCATTTCTGACGTGCCACAGCAAGGAACCGTAATGACCTCCTCAAGAGACAGACACGTGCTGCAACTGACAGGGTACCCTTCGTTGTTCAGTACTTCTCAGGAGCTGTAAGACTATGCCATATTCTTCGTGACCTGCAACACATTATCAATGAGGATGAGCACCTCACCAAGACCTTCCCCACACCTCCACTGCTCGCCTTTAAACAACCGCCAAACCTCAAACAGATGATTGTTCGTAGCAAGCTGGCCGGCTTTCAGGACAACTCCATAAAATCATGTCACGGTAGGTGCTGCAAGACGTTACAGAGTGTGGACATGGATACCACCATTATATGTGGGGACACCTCCCACCATGTACATGGCAGGTACTCATGTGACTCAGCCAACGTTGTCTATCTTATACGTTGCTGGCAAGGATGCCCTGAGGCATGGTACATTGGGGAAACTGAGCAAAGGCTACGACAACGGATGAATGGGCACCGCACAACAATCAACAGACAGGAGGGTTCCCTCCCAGTTGGGGAACACTTCAGTGGTCCACAACATTCAACTTCGGACCTTCGGGCAACCATTCTCCAAGGTGGATTTCGGGACAGGCAGCAGCGAAAAGTGGCCGAGCAGAGGCTGATGGCTAAGTTCGCTACCCAAAAGGAGGGCCTCAACCAGGACCTTGGTTTCTGTCACATTACAGGTGACCCCACTGCACTATACACACACACTGACACAACTGTACAGACACACACACTCCCACACTCACACATGCATCCTCTCACAGACTTCGACCACTCTATACACACACACATATACTCACAACCCCCCACCCAGACACATATACATATACATTTGTGGGGTGAATTTGTACTTGCAGAGTTACAATGTACTTTGCACAAAAACTGCATGAATTCATGTTAGACTTTGTTAACTCACTTTTTTGATTAGAATCAATCTAAACATCATGGCACAGACAGAGAACACAGGGGGCTAACACCTTCAACATATTGTCCAGCTAACACCAATTGTTACAGTTAACCTGAGAATGCAACTTTAAAAAAAATGTTTGTGATTCACACATGAAAGAAGTGAAACTATCATGGTATTCGAACAGATGAAAGACTCAACAGACAATCAAGGTATTTTTCAATGTATGATTTCAGTTACATCACACTGTAAACTTTTGCTATAAATTCTGTTCCTTACAATTGTGTCCTCCATAACCACCTGATGAAGGAGCAGCGCTCTGAAGACTAGTGCTTCCAATTAAACCTGTTGGACTATAACCTGGTGTTGTGTGATTTTTAACTTTGTACACCCCAGTCCAACACCAGCATCTCCAAATCATAAAGCAACAGGTCACCGCGCTACGGAGTTGTGCAATGGGTGGGCGGGGCGGAGCAGTGAGTGGGCGGGGCTTGTGGAGGGCGGGGCGGAGCTTGTGGAGGGCGGAGCGGAGCAGTGAGCGGGCGGGGCTTGGGTGAGCGGGCGGGGCTTGGGTGGGTGAGCGGGCGGGGCTTGGGTGGGTGGGCGGGGCGGAGCGGTGAGCGGGCGGGGCTTGGGGAGGGCGGGGCGGAGCTGGGGGTTTGGCGCGGCTGTGTTGTAGTGGGCGTGGAGAGGGCGGGGCCGAGTGAGTGGTGGGCGGGGCGCGGTTGATTTGGGTTTGGCGGGGCTGAGGTGGGGGCGACCGTGGATGAGGATGGGGGTGGGCGGGGCTGAGCTCTGGGAGGAGGGGCGGAGTTGAGGTGCGGGTGGGCGTATCTGGAGCCTGGGAGCTTCAGGCTCACTGCCTTAATTCCTGATGAAGGGCTTTTGCCCGAAACGTCGATTTCGCTGCTCGTCGGATGCTGTCTGAACTGCTGTGCTCTTCCAGCACCACTAATCCAGAATCTGGTCTCCAGCATCTGCAGTCATTGTTTTTATATGGGAGAGCGGGGCTGAGCTCGGGGTGGGCGGTGCTGAGCTGAGGGGCCGATGGACGGGTCCGGTGCTTGGATGGGCGGGTCTGGTGCCTGGGTGGGCGGGGCTGAGCTGTGGAGCGGATGGGCGTGTCTACGGCCCGGGTTAGGCGGGGCTGAGCTGAGGGGCGGATGGGCGTGTCTGGGGCCTGGGTGGGCGGGGCTGAGCTGAGGGGCGGATGGGCGTGTCTGGGGCCTGGGTGGGCGGGGCTGTACTCTGGAGCGGATGGATGTATCTGGGGCCTGGGTGGGTGGGGCTGAGCTGAGGGGCGGATGGGCGTGTCTGGGGCCTGGGTGGGCGGGGCTGAGCTGAGCGGCGGATGGGCGTGTCAGGGGCCTGGGTTAGGCGGGGCTGAGCTGAGCACGTGGTCGAATTTGAGTCGGGGCGGGTGAGCAAGATGGCGGCGGTTGGAGTCTGTGGATCGTAGGGCCGCGGTTCGGCCGCTCCTGGGTACCATGGAGACGGCACCGTGCAGTGGAACAGGCCGCTTCCACATCATCCTGTACATCTTCATCACTGATGTGCTCGGTAATGTGACGGTTTAATTGTGTCCGCGGGTTCAGGGCCTAGTGTCAGCGGCGGGTTCCCGTCTTTGTTTCTCTCTATTGGAGAATATTTAAACAAAAACAGTCCGGCATTGGGTATTGAGGCCGTGACTGAGAGGTCAGGACCAGGAGGACAGGCTAAACAAGCTGGAATTCTCACAGAATAAACTTAACACCTTTACAGCTAAGATGCTGATTTAACGATGGGCCGCAGGCCTCTTCCTGCGCTGTAAAGTGGCTGTGATTCTGTGAAGAGGTTTTGATCGAGACAATAGAGAGGGAATGTTGTTTTAGACAGGCACAGGGGATGGAGAGCAGGGATGTATAACTAAGGCACAATAAAGCTCCGAGACCAAAATAAAACTGGAGATGTTGGAGTCGAGAGTGTGTTGCTGGGACAAGCACAGCAGGTCAGGCAGCATCCGAGGGACAGGAGAATCGACGCTTCGGACAAGAGCCTTCATCAGGAATGACTTTGAATTTGAAGGGCTTAGGCCCAAAACATCGATTCTCCTGCTCCTCGGGTGCTTTTCCAGCACCACTAATCCAGAATCTGATCTCCAGCATCTGCAGTCCTCACTTTCTCTTAGGAATCCAAAGTTGACAGACAGGAGCGTAGAAGAACACAGCAAGCCAGGCAGCATTAGGAGATGGAGAAGTTGATGTTTCAGGTATAACCCTTTTTCAGGACTGGGGATGGGTGCAGGGAGAGCTGCAGATAAAGGGGGTGGCGGGGACAGGTTGGTGAAATGGGGAGAGGGGAAGACAGGTTGATGGTACAAACCTTATTGGTCAATGTGAGGAATGATTCTGGTTGGTGGCAGGGAGCAGGGGAAGGAAGGGGCAGGGACTGGGAAGGGACATTATTTGAAATTTGAGAACTCTTATGTTGTGTTCTCCAGGCTGTAGGCTGCACAGGGGGAAGATGAGGTGTTATTTCTCCAATTTGTGGTTTGGTTTGTTGTGACAGTGGAGGACACCAAGGATGGTCATGACAGAAAGGGAGTGGGAAGGGGAATTAAAATGGGCGGTGACTAGGAGGTCTGATCAGCTTCTTCGGGCCTGTCTGAAGTGCTTGGCAAACCGTTCCCTAAGTTTACATTTGATCTCCCTAATGTAGAGAAGATGTATACGACTCTGGTCAGACTGCAGTTGAAATATTGAGAGCAGTTTTGAGTGCTGTATCTAAGGAAGGATGTGCTAGTCCAGAGGAGGTTTCCAAGAATGGGTTGTCCTATGAGGAGTGGTTCAAAATTCTTAAGTCAATACTCGATGGATTTTTGAAAAAATGGTGGGAGAATCTCTTTAAATATGAGAGCCTTGTACAGTATAAAGTAGATGTCTTTGCTAATCCTCCTCTTTTGCTTTGTTGAGTCTGAACACACTCATCTAGTCCATTCTTACTTATTCAAGAATCACTTGCACTGTCTTCTCTTTCTGCTCCTTTTATTGGTCAGTGTATTGAGTATAGGAGTTGGGCGTCATTTTGCAGCTGTACAGGACATTGGTTAGGCCACTTTTGGAATATTGTGTGCAGTTCTGGTCTCCTTCCTCTGAGAAGGATGTTGTGAAATTTAAAAGGCTTCAGAAAAGACTTACAAGGATATTGCCAGGGTTGGAGGATGTGAGCTATAGGGAGAAGCTGAATAGGCTGGGTCTGTTTTCTCTGGAGTGTTGGAGGCTAAGGTGTGATTTTATAGAGGTTTATAAAATCATGAGGGGCATGGATAGGATAAATAGACAAAGTCTCTTCCCTGGAGTTGGGGAGTCCAGAACTAGAGGGCATAGGTTTAGGGTGAGAGGAGAAAGATATAAAAGGAACCTAAGGGGCAACATTTTCATGCAGAGGGGTGCGTGTATGGAATGAGCTGCCAGAGGAAGTGGTGGAGGCTGGTACAATTGCAACATTTAAAAGGCATTGGAATGGGTAGATGAATAGGAAGGGTTTGGAGGGATATGAGCCAAGTACTGGCAAATGGATCTGGTCGGCATGGACGAGTTGGACCGAAGGGTCTGTTTCTGTACTGTACATCACTACGACTGTATGGCCTCCAAAGATACTCCTCTACCCAGGAATCTATTCTTGGTCCCCACCTATTTCTTATTTGTATACTGTTTGTCAGCAATATAACATGAAAGCACAGTTTTAGTGACAATGCCTAGTTCTACATTGCTGTTGCCACCTCTTTTGACTCCTCTGTTGCTGAATTACTACCTAACATTCAGTGCTAGATGAGCAGAAATTTCCACTCCATCCAGGCGACTGACTGTGTGGAGTTTGCACGTTCTCCCCGTGTCTGCGTGGGTTTCCTCCGGGTGCTCCGGTTTCCTCCCACAGTCCAAAGATGTGCAGGCCAGGTGAATTGGCCATGCTAAATTGCCCATAGTGTTAGGTAAGGGGTAAATGTAGATGTAGGGGTATGGGTGGGTTACGCTTCGGCAGGGTGGTGTGGACTTGTTGGGCCGAAAGGCCTGTTTCCACACTGTAAGTAATCTAATCTAATCTAATCCCCCTATTTGGCAACAGACTGAGATTAAACCAACTTTTTCGCAAACTTGATGCCACATCTGAAGCAAAATGATCTTCTAAAGTCATTTTTGTGCCATCAGTAAGGCCACCTGTTTCTACTTGGAAACATCTCCCTGCTTCACACATCTCCACTCCTCTGATACCAAAACAACGCGGCTTGCCACCTTTACTTCTCGATTTAAATATTCCAATGCATTCCTGGCTGATATCTCACATTCTTTCTCTTCATATACTTTGTGGGTGTAGGTTTGCTCACTGAGCTGTAGGTTTGATATCCAGACGTTTCATTACCTGGCTAGGTAACATCATCAGTGGCGACCTCCAAGTGAAGCGAAGCTGTTGTCTCCTGCTTTCTATTTATATCTTTCTCCTGGATAGGGTTCCTGGGGTTTGCGATGATGTCATTTCCTGTTCGTTTTCTGAGGGGTTGATAGATGGCATCGCGATCTATGTGCTTGTTTATGGCATTGTGGTTGGAGTGCCAGGCCTCTAGGAATTCTCTGGCATGTCTTTGCTTAGCCTGTCCCAGGATAGATGTGTTGTCCCAGTCGAAATGGTGGGTTTTTTCATCCATGTGTAGGGCTATGAGGGAGAGGGGGTCGTGTCTTTTTGTGGCTAGCTGGTGTTTGTGTATCCTGGTGGCTAACTTTCTTCCTGTTTGTCCTACGTAGTGTTTGTGGCAGTCCTTGCATGGAATTTTATAGATGACGTTGGTTTTGTCCATGGGTTGTACTGGGTCTTTTAAGTTTGTTAGTTTTTGTTTGAGAGTGTCGGTGGGTTTGTGTGCACCTAGTAGCACACGAATGAAACAAACCACCATTTCGACTGGGACAACACATCTATCCTGGGACAGGCTAAGCAAAGACATGCCAGAGAATTCCTAGAGGCCTGGCACTCCAACCACAACACCATAAACAAGGACATAGATCTAGATGCCATCTAACAACCCCTCAGAAAGCGAACAGGAAATGACATCACCACAAACCCCAGGAACCCCATCCAGGAGAAAGATATAAATAGAAAGCAGGAGACAACAGCTTCACTTCTCTTGGAGGTTGCTTCTGATGATGTTACCTCGCCAGGTAATGAAGCGTCTGGATATCAAACCTACAGCTCAACCTACACCCTAAACCTCAACCTGAGCTACAAACCTTCACAAATCATATACTTTGTGCTGAAAGGATATTGATGACCGTGGACTTCTGTGTTAATCCATGATTGTGCTTCCTAAGATACTGTGGTGGTTTACCTTTGCCTACAATAAATGGTTGATGAGCAATCTTTGGTTCATATTGCATAATAGCATATCCTAAAAGAATTTAAAAGCTGATACTTTTAATGTACATTTCAGCACATTTTGTTGCATTAAATACATGCCTTCTTTGGCCATCAAATATTAGAGTGGAACTTGAACCTGGAGCTTCTGGCTCAGACAGGGCCCACTGTGTCCCAATACTCAGTTCTCATCAATATCGTTTGGTTGTAGGAATAAGGAACTTTTCTTATGCAAAGGAAACCCCTGCACTCTTTCTAAATATCATCTTTCCTTCCTAAGTGTGCTCAGAACTGTGTGCAGTATTTTCATTGTGGGCATCAGTTTGAGATGCAAGGTTAACATAACCACCTTTTTCTTGTATTCTTTACATTTGGTGAAAAAAGAAGTGCCTGGCATCGTGTGTAAATTTCAACCTGCCCTGCTACCTTTAACAATTTTTGCAAATATGCATAGAGGCTTGTCTGCCTCTGCACTCTATTTAGAATTGTATCCTTTATTTATGTATTGTCTCTCCTTGTTCTTCCTACCAAAATGAACTACTACACACTACTTGTTTTGAATTTCATCTGCCTCCTGTTAGCTCATTTCACCCAACTTATCTGCAAATGACTTGAAGCTCTGTACTATCCTCAATTTCACAATGCTTCCAAGTTGCACGCAATCTGTAAATTTTGAAGTTGTATTTAATATATCTTGTATAGATATCAAGAAAGGGAAGGGTCCCAAATGAACACCATAATTCGGCTACAAGCTTCCTTCAGTTTGAAAAGTACTACTATTATTTCCTGTCACTAAGTCAATTTCATACGTGTTGCTGCTGTCCGACTTCCATGAGTTTTTTCTTTGAATTGATAATATCCTTGCCTTTGTTTTGTTAAGGGGAGAAAGTGAGGACTGCAGATGCTGGAGATCAGAGCTGAAAATGTGTTGCTGGAAAAGCGCAGCAGGTCAGGCAGCATCCAAGGAACAGGAGAATCGACGTTTCGGGCATAAGCCCTTCTTCAGAATTCCTGAAGAAGGGCTTATGCCCGAAACGTCGATTCTCCTGTTCCTTGAATGCTGCCTGACCTGCTGTGCTTTTCCAGCAACACATTTTCAGCTTTGTTTTGTTAACCCTCAATAGTGCATCCTTCTCTGAGATCATTTAAATTGAATGTAACAAAACAGCTCTTAAATGCAGATCACCATATCTCTACCAACCAATCCCTTACCCTATACCTCATAAGGATAACTTAGGACATATGACTTACAACATCTCTAATGATAAGGAAGTTAGCATTAAGGCACTTTACCTGAATGCTCGTAGCATTCATAACAAAGCCGATGAACTAATGGCACAGATAATAGTGAATGATTATGATGTAGTAGGCATCACAGAGACTTGGTTACAGGGGGGTCAGGACTGGCAGTTAAACCTCCATGGTTTTTCAACTTATCGAAAAGACAGAGAGGTGGGCAGAGGGGGTGGGGTTGCCTTGTTAGTTAAGAACAAAATTAAATCTATGGTATTGAATGACATAGCGTCGGATGATGTGGAGTCTGTGTGGGTGGAATTGAGGAACCACAAAGGCAAAAAAACCATAATTGGAGTTGTGTACAGACCTCCTAACAGTGGTCAGGACCAGGGACGCAACATGTACCGGGAAATAGAGAAGGCATGTCAGAAAGGCAAGGTTACATTGATCATGGGTGACTTCAATATGCAGGTGGACTGGGTAAATAATGTTGCTAGTGGATCTAAAGAAAGGGAGTTCATGGAATGCTTACAAGATGGCTTTTTGGAACAGCTTGTCATGGAGCCCACAAGAGAGCAGGCTATTCTGGACCTAGTGCTTTGCAATGAACCAGACTCTATAAAAGATCTTAAAGTAAGGGAACCCTTAGGAAGCAGCGACCATAATATGGTAGAGTTCAGTCTGGAGTTTGAAAGGGAGAAGGCAAAATCTGATGTAATGGTGTTACAGTTGAATAAAGGTAATTATGAGGGCATGAGAGAGGAACTGACTAAAATAGACTGGAAGCAGACGCTAACCGGGAAGACGCTAGAGCAAAAATGGCAGGAGTTTGTAGGTATAATTGAGGACACTGTACAGAGGTTCATTCCCAAGAAAAGAAAGATTAACCGGGGAGGGATTAGACAACCTTGGCTGACAAAGGAAGTCAGGAAATGTATTAAAGAAAAAGAGAGATCCTATAAAGTGGCTAAGAACAGTGGGAAATCAGAAGATTGGGAAGGATACAAAAGCCAACAGAGGATAACAAAGAGTGTAATAAGAAATGAGAGGATCAAATATGAAGGTAGGCTAGCCAGTAATATTAGAAATAATAGTAAAAGTTTCTTTCAGTACATAAGAAACAAACGACAGGCAAAAGTAGACATTGGGCCACTTCAAACTGATGCAGGGAGCCTAGTGATGGGAGATAAGGAAATAGCAGGAGAACTTAACAAGTACTTTGCGTCAGTTTTCACAGTGGAAGACATGAGTAATATCCCAAAAATTAAAGGGTGTCACGGGGCTGAGTTGAGTATGGTTGCCATTACGAAAGAGATAGTGCTAGAAAAGTTAAAAAGTCTTAAAATTGATAAATCTCCTGGCCCCGATGGGATACACCCTAGAGTTCTGAGAGAGGTTGCTGAGGAAATAGCAGAGGCATTGGTTGAGATCTTTCAAGAGTCACTGGAGTCAGGAAAGGTCCCGGATGATTGGAAGATGGCTGTAGTAACCCCCTTGTTCAAGAAAGGATCAAGGCAAAAGATGGAAAATTATAGGCCAATCAGCTTAACCTCAGTTGTAGGTAAAATTCTAGAATCCATCATTAAGGATGAGGTTTCTAAATTCTTGGAAGAGCAGAGTCTGATTAGAACAAGTCAACATGGATTTAGTAAAGGGAGGTCATGCCTGACAAACCTGTTGGAATTTTTTGAAGAGGTAACAAGTAGGTTAGACCAGGGAAACCCAGTGGATGTGGTCTATCTGGACTTTCAAAAGGCCTTTGATAAGGTGCCACACGGGAGGCTGCTGAGCAAGGTGAGGGCCCATGGTGTTCGAGGTGAGCTGCTGGGATGGATTGAGGATTGGCTATCTAACAGAAGGCAGAGAGTTGGGATAAAAGGTTCTTTTTCAGAATGGCAGCCGGTGACGAGCGGTGTCCCGCAGGGTTCGGTGCTGGGGCCACAGCTGTTCGCATTATATATTAATGATTTGGATGAGGGAACCGGGGGCATTCTAGCGAAGTTTGCCGATGATACGAAGTTAGGTGGACAGGCAGGTAGTACTGAGGAAGTGGGGAGGCTACAGAAGGATCTCGACAGGTTGGGAGAGTGGTCCAGGAAATGGCTGATGGAATTTAACGTGAGCAAGTGCGAGGTCTTGCACTTTGGAAAAAAGAATAAAAGCATGGACTACTTTCTAAATGGTGAGAAAATTAATAAAGCCAAAGCACAAAGGGATCTGGGAGTGCTAGTCGAGGATTCTCTAAAGGTAAACATGCAGGTTGAGTCCGTGATTAAGAAAGCGAATGCAATGTTGTCTCTTATCTCAAGAGGGTTGGAATATAAAAGCAGAGATGTACTACTAAGACTTTATAAAGCTCTGGTTAGGCCCCATTTGGAGTACTGTGTCCAGTTTTGGTCCCCACACCTCAGGAAGGACATACTGGCACTGGAACGTGTCCAGCGGAGATTCACACGGATGATCCCTGGAATGACAGGTCTAGCATATGAGGAACGGCTGAGGATACTGGGATTGTATTCGTTGGAGTTTAGAAGATTAAGGGGAGATCTAATAGAGACGTACAAAATAATACATGGCTTTGAAAAGGTGGATGCTAGAAAATTGTTTCTGTTAGGCGAGGAGACTAGGACCCGTGGACACAGCCTTAGAATTAGAGGGGGTCATTTCAGAACAGAAATGCGGAGACATTTCTTCAGCCAGAGAGTGGTGGGCCTGTGGAATTCATTGCCACGGAGTGCAGTGGAAGCCGGGACGCTAAATGTCTTCAAGGCCGAGATTGATAGGTTCTTGTTGTCTAGAGGAATTAAGGGCTACGGGGAGAATGCTGGCAAGTGGAGCTGAAATGCGCATCAGCCATGATTGAATGGCGGAGTGGACTCGATGGGCCGAATGGCCTTACTTCCACTCCTATGTCTTATGGTCTTATGGTTCTTGGAGTTGCAATGGATCCTTTCTTGTTGAACTGGAAACCTTTTTGTTGTAGAGCATTTTCCAGAACACGTTCTCGGAACCCCTGTCCCTCTATTAGCTTTACAGTATTACTATCCCAGCCTATATTTGGATGATTAAAGCCCTTCATTGTACTTTCTCTGTAATTTCCTTGCAAATCTGCTCCTTTAGGCTACCAATAAATGGGAATGATATGTAGCCTATACCAAGTAATATATCTGTACTCTTTTAATTGCTTACTATGGTATGGGCAAATAGATTCTGTAATAGAGAAATATAGCATGGAAACAGACCTTTCAGTCCAACTCATCCATGCCGACAAGATATCCTGACCTAATCTAGTCCCATTTGTCACCACTTGGCCTATATCCCTCCAAACTCTACCAGTTCAAAGATTCATAAAGATGTACAGCATGGAAACAGACCCTTCAGTCCAACTAATCCATACACCCACCCAAAAGCCTTTTAAATGTTGTAATTCTACCAGCCTCTACCACTTCCTCTTGCAGCTCATTCCACACACGCACCACTCTCTGCATGAAAAAGTTGTCCCTTAGGTCCCCCTTAAATCTTTCCTTTCTCACCCTAGTCTGGACTCCCCCACCCCAGGGAAAAGATCTTGGCTATTCATGCTCCTCATGGTTTTGTAAACCTCTATGAGGTCACCTCTCAGCCTCCAACGCTCCAAGGAAAACAACTCCAGCCTATTCAGCCTCTCTCTGTAGCTCAAACTTTCCACCTGTGGCAGCATCCTTGTAAATCTTCTCTGAACTCTTTCAAATTTCACAACATTCTTCTGATAGGAAGGAGACAAGAATTGCATGCAATATTCCAGAAGTGGTCTAACCAATGTCCTGTACACCTGCAACATGGCCTCCCAACTCCTATACTCAGTGCTCTGACCAATAAAGGAAAGCATACCAAACACCACCTTCACTATCCTATCTACCTGTGACTGTACTTCCAAGGAACTGTGTACCTCCTCAAACTCTCTGGGGTATCCTCTCATTAGCATGTACTTTTTTTTAAAATCAGTATTACCACCTCTCACTCTTTCCTATCTTTCCAGAATGCCTTCAGTTCAGGAATATTAAATACCAAGCTCTGTCCTCTTTTGAGTCACATTGTTATATCTGCACATGGCCATCTTAAAATTCAATAATCCAATTTGCCACATTGCATTCATTTATGTACGTGCATTAACATACTGTTTCCTACTCAAGTGCTGTCTATCTGCCCAAGTATTCTGTGCACGTTCCTCAATGATATTACCTCCTGGTTTCCAGACCCCTGCCAAGTTAGTTTTTGCTTTCTCCCTGGCAGTGTCGGTAAATTACTTGGCAGGGCATTCAGCCTTAGCCTTTATTTAGGTATAAACCTTTTGCTTTTGCAGGTCCCATTTCTCTGGATCTGTCCAATTATTATGGACTAGGCCAGACCACCCAAAATATTCTTAAGCAGGCAATCCAGACCATAACTTTGCAATCTGTTTCGGTAAGTGTATGGTGAAAATTACACGGAATAAGTTAGTTAGGTTGACTAACAGATTTTAAAACAAACAGAAATTTATTCACAAAATTACATAATGAAACACAAAGATCTGAATAAAGAACCCCTACAGAACTCAGCCTATCCAGATTAAACTTAATGATGCTGTTCCAAATATACACAACAGTCCCCAATAAGCAACCCTCCTTTAAAAAAACAGTAAGAATAGACCAAATGCATACAGGTTGAAGTTAAAAGGGCAGAAGGAGGGAGAGAGCTTTGCAGCCTGTTTCCACAGAGCTGAACTCCTCACTAGTTCTGGACTGAAGTGCTCATCTAGAAAGCTGACCGCTCCCCTTTCATTGTACAGGTCACTTCTAAAACATGACCACTTTGGCCTGAGGTCTCATTTATTTACATATAAACAAAAGACCTCTCAACATCCTTTTTCATCTCTATACCAAACTAGTCACCTCGGAACTGAGAAGGTTTTGTGACCCCTTTGAAAATAAACCAAGGACACCGTATCTTTGAGAAAAAGGGACCAGCTTTGAGACGCAATGTCCTTGGAATCTGAAGCCCTTATTTCTGCATAATGTTCCCAACTAGGGATTGACATAGGTTTTATCAAGAGAGAATTTGAAAATTTCTTAAGGGTTACCTTAATTTTCAGAGACTTGTTTTATTCATTCCAACTGCCACAAGGATCGGTGGTGGGATCTCTACTTTTTGTCACTTACATAATGATTTGGATGCGAGCATAAGAGGTACAGTTAGTAAGTTTGTAGATGACACCAAAATTGGAGATGTAGTGGACAGCGAAGAAGGTTACCTCAGACTACAACAGGATCTTGATGAGATGGGCCAATGGGCCGAGAAGTGGTAGAGAGATTTTAATTCCGATAAATGCGAGGTGCTGCATTTTGGGAAAGCAAATCTGAGCAGAACGTATACACTTAATGGTAAGGTCCTGTGGAGTGTTGCTGAACAAAGAGACCTTGGAGTGCAGTTTCATAGCTCCTTGAAAGTGGAGTCACAGGTAGATAGGATAGTGAAGAAGGCATTTGGTATGCTTTCCTTTATTGGTCAGAGTATTGAGTACAGGAGTTGGGAGGTCATGTTGTGGCTGTACAAGACATTGGTTAGGCCACTGTTGGAATATTGCTTGTAATTCTGGTCTCCTTCCTATCTGAAAGAGGTTGTGAAACTTGAAAGGGTTCAGAAAATATTTACAAGGATATTTCTAGGGTTGGAGGATTTGAGCTACAGGGAGAGGCTGAACAGGCTGGGGCAGTTTTCCCTGGAGCGTCGGAGGCTGAGGGGTGACCTTATAGAGGTTTACAAAATCATGAGGGGCATGAATAGGATAAATAGACGAAGTCTTTTCCCTGGGGTGGGGGAGTCCAGAACTAGAGGGCAGAGGTTTAGGGTGAGAGGGGAAAGATGTAAAAGGGTCCTAAGGAGCAACTTTTTCACGCAGGAAGTGGTACATGTATGGAATGAGCAGCCAGAGGAAGTGGTGGAGGCTGGTACAATTGCAACATTTATAAGGCATTTGGATGGGTATATGAATAGAAAGGGTTTGGAAGGATATGGGCCGGGTGCTGGCAGGTGGGACGAGATTGGGTTGGGATATCTGGTTGGATGGGCAGGTTGGTCCCAAGAGACTGTTTCCATGCTGTACATCTCTATGATTCTAAATGGTAATAATGCCTTCCATCTTTGTATTGATTGTTTAAAACTTTTTTCCCTTTAAATAGATACGTTAGCACAAATAACAAAGTTTGCTCGGTCAGCATTTGTTGCCCATCCCCTATTTCCCTTGAGGATGACATTGCAGTCCATGTGGTATAGGTACACTTGCATTGCTATTAGGGAGGGAAATCTTGTATTTTGACAGTTTTGGGCAGTGTACGGCTTGGAAGGGAACTTGCACGTGATAGTTCTCATATCGGCAAACCTTGTGCTTTTGGGTGGTAGAAGTTGTAGATTTGAAAGAAACTGTCAGAGGACGGCGTCTTGATGAGTTATTTTGGCACATCTTGTATGTAATCCATGTTGACACAGTTTACCAGTAGCAGAGGGATCGTATGCTGAGGGTGCAGGTGGTGCCAGTCAAGAAGGATGCTTTGTCCTGGAGGATCTTGAGTCGCTTCTGGTGTTGGAGCTAGGGCCTGGGACAAGAAGCTGTGTCAGCACTGATTAGCTCGGGCTGTGCCAAAACCAAGCCCACTGTGCCTGAGTCAAAGATCAGGGCGCATTCGATGTGATCATGGCTGATCATTCAACTTAGTACCATGTTTCCACTTTCTCCCCATACTCTAATCCCTTTAGCTATAAGGCCTGGTGTAAGGAAGTCCAAATGCCAGAGGGTATAGGTTTAAGGTAAGAGAGAAAACATTTGAAAAACACCCAAGGGGCAACTTTTTCTCAGAGGGTGGTACATCTATGGAACAAGTTACCAGAGGAAGTGGTAGAGACCAGTGAATTACAATATTTAAAAGACATTTGGACATGTATGTGGATAGGAAAGGTTTATGGGCCAAATGCAGGCAAATGGGACTAGTTCAGTTTAGGAAACCTGTTCGGCATGGACAAGTCTGAAGGGCCTCTTTCATGTCGTATGAATAGTCAGATAAACTAGGATCTGAGGGCACAGCCTCAGAGTGAAGGGACAACCCTTCAGAAATGAAATGAGGATGTTGAATCAGCCAGAGAATAGTGAATCTGTAGAAATCATTACCGCAGAGGGCTGTGGAGACCAAGTCATTCAGTGTCTTTCAGACAGATTCTTGATTAGTAAGAGGATTGAGGGTTATGGGGAGAAGGTAGGAGAATGAGGATATGAAACATACCAGACACGATCAAATTGCAGAGCAGATTTGGTGGGCTGAATGGTTTAATTCTGCGCCTAAATCATGTGATCTTATGGCACAGAGTAGTGGGCTAAAGGGCTTCTTTCCATGCTGATTTAAAAACTCTGTGACTCACACGTGTGTTCTCAATTAATTGGAATGAGCAAAATTTGGAGCTATCAATATAATAAGAGCAAAATATTGCGAACTGGAAATTGTCATAAGAACAAGGTCAGAGAAATTCAGCAAGTCTGTCGGGAGAGAGAAATTTTTTAAGAAAAGTCTGATATGACTCTTAGAAGCAGAGTCATACTGGAATTAAAGTGCTAACTCTGTTGCTTTTTCCACAGCTGCTTCCAGGCCTGCTCAGTTCCTCCAGTACTTTTGGTTTTTGTTTTGGCTATCGATGTAAAATATTCACGTTGAAAAATAGTCAATTTATGTAAAACCTCTTTGCCCAGAAAGTAATGAGGATGTGGAACATGCCATCACAGAGAGTGGTTGAGGTTTACGTAGATTATCGAATGGTTACAGAACAGGAGGAGGACATTTGCCTGTCAAGTCCCTGTTTGGCTCCCTGCATTGGGAACTCAGCTTGTCCCTTTCCCTGCAGCCATGCAATTTTATTTCTCTTCAGTTGCTAGTCTAATTCCCCTTTGAAAGCGCTGACTGAATCTGCCTACACCACATGCTAATCGGTGCACAAAACAATACTTCCTCATGTTGTTGTTGATTGTTTTGTCAGTCACCTCAAATTAGTGCCCTTTTGGTTTTTGATTTTTCCACCAATGAGAACAGTTACTTTCGACTCTGCACATACCTGTCATCATTTTGAACACCATCAAATCTCCTCCCAATTTTCTCTTCTTGAAAAGGTCAATTCTTGCTTCCCAATTATGCCCATATAATGAAGTAGCATGTCCTTTAAAAAGTATCTTTTTTTCCTACGTTTGGGGATGTAGGAACAGGATTAGATCATTCAGCTCTTTTTAAAAATTCTGGCGTGTGCGCTTTGCAGGCTGGGCTGCTGAGATGGTGATCGTGAACTGTCTGTGGGACATGGATGTCCCTGGTTGGCCAGATTTATTGCCCTTGACTAGATGGTAGTGAACTGTCTCCTTGAATCTGCTGCAGTCTGTTTGGTGTAGGTACACTTGCACTGCTGTTAGAGCTAGAGTTCCACAGTTTTTAACCCAGCAACAGTAAAGGAACAGCAATATATTTTCAAGTTTGATTTTCCCCAGGAACTGAAGAGAGCAGTCTTGAATTTGAATTGGACTGCGAAATGCTAATGAATAGTTCTGAAAGGCCAGACTGTCTCTTGCTTTGGTAAACTGGTGACTAGCAATATAATGATTCCAGAGGTGAGGGGTTTGTCTTATGAAAAGCCGAGCAGTTTAGATCGATATTGTCTTGTGTTTAGAAGAATGAGGGAGCTAATTGAGGTATATAAAATGCTAAAAGGGATTGACAAAGTAGATGTAGAGATGATGTTTCCTCTTTTGGGGCAATCTAGCATGGGTCATCATAGTTTTAGGCTTAGGGGTAGCAGATTTAAAGCAGAGAATAGTGGTTTTTATGTTCTGGCTAATTGTATGTGGATTTTGCTTTGCTATTTGTATTTTAGTTTTAATTTTTATTGAAATTGACTCAAATTTGAGGCAATCAGCTCTGCGGCCTGAATTGTAGATTTTTGTTGTACAATTTATCCAAAATTCATAACTGAATGGAAAAGTTCACAGACTTAAAGCAGAGAGTACTTCTAGCACAACTTGAGCTTCCATATTTTGTATATGATTAAAAGGCATTATGATTGAGGCCTCCCCATCTAAAAAAAACTGTCCCTGTCCCAGAATAAATTATTCATTTGGTTCTGTTGATGGCAGACTCCAAAAAACAAAGCTTTTAACCATAAGGAGAAAGGCAGAATTTAAAAGATTGTATTTTTTTTAATACTAAAGTACTGACTACAGCACACAAAAATAGCGAGCAAAAGTGTCTTTAATTTTAAGTCACTTTCAGAAATACGCAATGAATTACACACTGATGTAAAATGCTTTTTCTTGTGAAACACATTGTTAGTTCAGTTAAAATACATCAAAGAAATTAAATTACATTGTAAATCTGATTGCACCAGTTCCAGATAGATTTTGTACTTGAAGTTATAGAAATGAATTTGAATAGAAACTTGATTTCTTAAAAAGCCCTAAAAGCAAGTGCAAGTTGCAGCTATCATTTGCTCAGAGATAAATCTTATCTCTGAATTAAACCTTTTGCATTTGTGAGGTTTAAATCTTCTGCAGTATTTAGTGAGCTGTATCAAACAAGTGGTATTAAATAATTGTATCCATAGATTTTGAAATAGCATGGTCTTAGTGGAATGATCTAATTTTTAAAAAACTTTTCTCTCTACTTTGCTCATATTGAAGGTTTCTGAGAATGAAGATGTTGTTGCATGTCCTATTTCCTGTCACACTTGCTAAGTCATTGTGGTTAGCGGTTACATCTTTTTGTTTAAAAGCTGCCCGTCTACTACCGGCTAATCATTTTTAATCTTTTCATGAACTGGATGATTTATTCACATTAAATGAATTCGTTTACATCTTGCATTACAAGTCTGATGATGTTTCATTACAGTATTTCAATTGCATATACTTTCAGAAAAATGATGGTGGTTGAAAATATTGTTGGATTTTAGCAACAGTAACTTGTCATGCAAGTGTTTAACAAAAAAATAGCTCATTGTTAAATAGGTCACTCAACCTCTTCAGGATGACTAACTCAAATAAAAGCATATTCTCATAAATCTTTCCTCATTCAAAATACACATTTGAAGCTTGGAGGTAATTATTTACTAATGATTGAATAGAATATGAGAGTGTTTATATTGCTTTCTTTCCTTTATAGTTATTTTTTGCTTTTCTCAGGTAATGTGTTGATTCCTGCTCAAAATTTGACCTTGAGTTCAAAGAATTTCAGTGTGTTTTTGACCTGGATGCCCCCTGAAGAACATCCTCCTCAAGCCACATACAGCGTGGAAATAATGTAAATGTTGAATTAAATTATCTTTTCAAATTCTTTTCACTTTGTAAATGAACTTTCCTGTAGCACATTGTGGTGCTGATTTGTAATTCTGTAAACTTAGCTATGGCCTCATGTTGTATGCATGCAATAGGGTTTGGAGTTCTTGCAACAACACCAGGCTATTATCTCAGCTTTGTGCTCACTTTAAATCTTGAATCACCTTTGAAAAAGCACAGAATTACTTTCTACTTTCTACAGAAGCAAAATACTGCAGATTCTGTAAATTTTATTTTTAAAAATAGCAGGAAAACTGGAAATGCTCAGCATCTTGAGAAAAGTGGGGTTAGCAGATTGAAGTTGGGTCTTGTGTATTTATAAATTTTAACAGTTGAGTAGAACTGATCCTCTTGTTTTATATCAAGTGACCAACCATCCCTGCAGGTTCCCATCTTAGGGCTTTAGTGGCCTCTCACTGAGGGAAACCTAAAGCTGCAAGTACCATTCCAACTCTTCTCCAGCCACTTGATGAGGCGTTTCCAGAGGACATAATAATATCTGGTTTCTTCTCTCAGTCATTATATAGTGAGAGCAGCATGGTTTTATGGACTGAGGTGACATATTCTTTGTCAGCTTCATTTGAACCTCTTGACAACAACACATTTGTAGAGCACTGTTCTAGAGTCTTAGAGTCATTGAGATATACAGTGTGGAAACAGACTCTTCGGTCCAACCCATCCATGCTGACTAGATAGCCCAACCCAATCTAGTCCCACCTGCCAGCACCTGCCCCATATCCCTCCAAACCCATTCTATTCATATACCCATCCAAATGCATTTTAAATGTTGCAATTGTACCAACCTCCACCACTTCCTCTGGCAGCTCATTCCATACACGTACCACACAGTGTGAAACATTTCTTTTATATCTTTTCCCCCTCACCCTAAACCCAAGCCCTCTAATTCTGGACTCCCCGACCCCAAGGAAAAGACTTCTGTCTATTTATCCTATCCATGTCCCTCATAATTTTGTAAACCTCTATAAGGTCACCCCTCAACCTCCGATGTGGTGAGTGGTGAGCCTGTAAAAAGTGATTGAGGCCAAACCATTGAATGCTTTCAAGAAGGAGTTAGACATATTTCTTGGCAAAAGGAATCAAAGGAAATGCGGAGAAAACAGGAGAGGAATACTGAGTTGGATGGTAGGGAAAACAGTTCCAGCCTGTTCAGCCTCTCCCATTAGCTCAAATCCTCCAACCCTGGCAACATCCTTGTAAATCTTTTCTGGACCCTTTCAAGTTTCACATCTTTCCGACAGGAAGGAGACCAGAATTGCACGCAATATTCCAACAGTGGCCTAACCAATGTTCTGTACAGCAACGTGACCTCCTGACTCCTGTACTCAATACTTTGACCAATAAAAGAAAGCATACCAAACACCTTCTTCACTATCCTATCTACCTGATATTCCATTTCAAGGAGCTATGAACCTGCACTCCAAGGTGTCTCTGCTCAGCAAGTGTAGTAAAATTTGTCAGTGTTCGACCTGGCGACCAAAGGCTTGGAGAAAGAAGTAGAATTTCAGGATCTTATTAAGAGGACAGAGATGCTGAGAGTTTAGGATGAGAACTCTGAAATTTAGGTCCTAGGCAGATAAAATCGCAGCCAATGAGGGTGAGACAAAGGGTCTTGCAGGTTCACAAGAAACTATGAAACTATGAATAAGAAACTAGGAAATTGAGAGAAAGCTATTAATCAAAAATTAATGTGCTAAAGTGGTTCACTGTCCTTCATTATCAATACATAGGTAGGGGATGGAAGATGTACATCAACTGTGTTGGAATAAGCAGCAGAATGTTTGTCCAGTTTTGGTTCACCCCTTACTGTTGCTGTGAGGAAGGCTTTTTTCTGAGCCGTTGAGAAAGATTCAACATTCTCATGGTTACAGAACTCTTTACACTTTCATTTTCTGCTCTCTGGTTTCCTCGACTGCAAACTGCTTGGTGAGCTGGAAAATAAATTTATGTTTTGCCTATTTCACTTCTGGCTGACCACTAGATGATCTGTTTTCCTCTGTTCATCAATTTTAGCATATTAAGTAGAAGTGAATGCGAGCAAGTGTTCTTTGCTTTATAATTATCTCATTTTATTAGCTTGAGTTGATAAGCAATGCACAGACATGCATAGAGAACTGGCTGGAACAGAATGAAAGAGTAGAATGAAATGGGTCATTTTCTGAATGGCAGGCATTGACTAATGACGAACCACAGGGATCAGCATTGATTCCAGCTATTCACAATATATATTAATGATTTAGAGTGGGTTATATCTCCAAGTTTGTAGATGACAGAAAGCTGGATGGTAAGGTGAACTGTTAGGAGGATGCAGAGACGCTTCACTATAATTTGAACAAGTTGAATGGTTAAAAAAGTGATTATTCACTTTGGCAAAAACAAGCAGGCAGAATGGCGATTGTTTGGGAAAAGGGGAGATGTAATAAAACCTGGATGTCTGTCTATACCAAGGATTCAAGTTCAGGAGCAGGAATGCCTTGCTGCATTGCACTGGGCCTTGGTGGGACTGCACCTGGAGTATTGTGCGCAATTTTAGTTTCCTTACCTGAGGAAGAATGTTCTGGCTGTGAAGAGTGTGCAACAAAGATTTACCAAGCTGATTCCTGGGATGGCAGGGCTGATGTATGAAGAAAAATTGGATCAGATAGATCTATATTCACCGGGGTTAAGAAAAATGAGGAAAGATCTCATAGAAACCTATAACATTTAGCAGGCAATATGTTCCTGCTGACCAGGGAGTCCAGGACTAAGGCTCACAGTCTAAGGATATAGAGTGGGCCACTTAGGACTGAGATAAGGAGAAATTCCTTCACCCAGAGAGTGGTTAGCCTGTAAAAAGTGATTGAGGCCAAACCATTGAATGCTTTCAAGAAGGAGTTAGACATATTTCTTGGCAAAAGGAATCAAAGGAAATGTGGAGAAAGCAGGAGAGGAATACTGAGTTGGATGGTAGGTCATAACCAAATTGAATAGTACAGCAGGCTCTATTCCTGGCCAATTCCTGCTCCTACTTTCTATGGTTCAAAGGAAACTACAGCTCAAGCAGGCACATTGGAATGCCCTTGTTGAAAATCTTTGTTGCTCCTCACATGTTGAACAACAGATAAGATGAAGAACTAAGCACGAAAGCAGATCAAATCTGTACCCCTCCACCTTGGAGCATATATGAGGATAGCCTGAAGAAATTGGGAGTTCAAGGGAGTGAGATCTTTGGTAAATGGTGGTAGAATTTTATTCTGTTCTGTTTTCAAGTACTGCTGACTTAGAATGACTTTTGCTTAGAAGTTAACTATTTTTAGTTGCACTTATGTCACTTTCATTGATAGCGTGTTTTCCTCTTTTGAATCAAATTGTACTGATTGTTTTAGATCCTATATCCCCCAGAAAATACATTGCATCTTCATCAAATCTACAATAATCTTCAACTGAAAGTTCTAACATACCGAGTAAAAACTTGATGGCAAATATTTTGTCATTAAATATTGCGATGGTTAAACTCTGAAGTATGCATAATAAATAAATGAATATACATTAATGTGTATAATGTAACATAGAAAGAAATTCAAAACTATCTATTAATAAACTTTTGTTGCCATTCGTCTTTCAGGCCCAAGAACGTTTGGATTGAACCTGCCAACTGTATGTTTCCATCTGAAAAAATCTGTGATGTTACGTGTACAATTAAAAATTGCTACTCTGAGCTTAAAGCCAGAGTGAGAAGCCTTTTACCTGAAACTCCAGTTGTTTCAACTTACGGATTTATTCCCCTCTATGATGGTACAGAGTTTATTATAAATCATAGGAGCATTACGCCAGTATGTTATCTAAACAGTTGTTTTATTGGTCTCATTCTAAAACTTCAGTTGTCACTAATTATTTCCGCTGTGTACCTTTAAGTATCCTGCTGACAGGATTGTCGCCATGCCAAGGGAAATCCATTTCCTTTAAATAATTCCTGCTTTAGAATTGACTTGTATTTTAATTTTTAATTATTTTGGTTTTTATGTTAAAACTAAATGCACAGCTTTGTGTACTTATGATTCAATGGAAGGACACCACATTAATTAAAAAATACCCAGAACATGATCAAACCAGGTTTCATATTGAGATCTGACTTGTCCAATAGTAACATCACTGGAATCATAACAGTCTGTTTTATTTAAAGTGGTTTTAATTGGTTAATGGTTTGTTTGTTTAAGGTGAATAATACCAGAATGGAATATTAATTCTACCTTGATATCCAATTCGAAATTGTTAACTGCTGTGAGCGAGTTTTGAGAAGATTTGTAGCTCATGTTAAAGTTCTGGATGGAGGTTTGCTCGCTGAGCAGGAAGGTTTGTTTTCAGATGTTTCATAACGATCAGGGAGTCTCCAAATGAAGCACTGGTGGTATGACCCGCTTTCCATTTATGTGTTTAGGTTTTCTTGGGTTGGTGATGTCATTTCCTGTTCTTCTCAGGGTGGTAAATGGGCTCCAAGGCACCAGGATACATGAACATCAACTAGCTACAAAAAGACATGACCCTCTCTCACTAGTACCCTTACATACAGATAAGGAAGGGCACCACTTCGACTGGGACAACACATCCATCCTAGGACAAGCCAAACAGAGGCACGCACGAGAATTCCTAGAAGCATGGCATTCCAGCCTGGGCTCTATCAATAATCACATTGACTTGGATCTCATTTACCACCCTCTGAGAAAAAGAACAGGGAATGACATCACCAACTCAAGGAAATCTAAACACATAAATAGAGAGCGGACCGTACCACCAGTGCTTCATCGGAGGCTGACTGATGACATTATCTAGTATGGTGACAAAACGTCTGAAAACAAATCTTCCAGCTTAGCGAGAAAACTTACATGTTAATTGCTATGTGGCTAAAATGCAACTGTTTTGATAAATTGCAAAATGCTTTTTTCTTCAAAGTGGAACTAGGTCCACCTCAAATGGAAATAGTTTTTGAAGAAGAATCTTTAATGGTGCATCTCCAAGTTAAGTTAATACAATGCAAAAACGAAGTGCTGGATGCATGTCTACTAAAACAGCTCATCTATGAAGTGGTAATCTGGGATGTGAATGAACCTGTCAGGGTACGTATTAGGTTATTGAACCCTGTAATGTCTTAATATGATGCTATAGTAGTAAATTGCTTTGTCCTCCTGGTTTTTATTGTAAACTTAACTTCTTCAACATTGACATATATTGCAGTCCAGAAATTCTCAGTTGTGGAATTTGAATCCACACAGTTTTAATTTTGGAACATAATAAAGGATAACATTCTGATAACCTTAAATCATTTCCTGTACCTGCACTATAACTTCTTGTGAATCACTCACTAGAATGCCTAGATCCCACATACCTCAGAAATTCTGCAATTCTTTAAGTAATACACAGCTTTTTTTTTCTTTCTTTCTGTCAGAGTTTTGTCCACTCGTTTAACAAGATGCAGACGGATATGGATAGTTGATGTCATCTAATATACTTTCCAACTTACCTTGGTGCTGTCTGTATATTTAACCAGAATTGTTCTGATCACCTCACCTAAGACACTAATATAAATTGTTAAAAGTTGAGAGCACAACAGATTCCGAACAGGACCCCACTGATTTAATCCTGCCATTGAGAGAAAGACCCTCGTGCACACTCCATGTTTTCTGCAGATCTTTATACTGCTGTTTACTACGTAAGGTATTACTTTGTGTAATAACCTTTTGTGTGATTACTTGTCAAATGCCTTTTGGAAATCCCATTTACAGTCTGTCAGGCTCCTCTTTATCCACAGTGCATGTTACTCCTTCAAAGAATTCCAACCAATTGGTTAAGTATGATTTACCTTTCACAAAACTATGCTGACTGATTACTTTGTGTTTTTCTTATTGCCCAGTTATAACCTCATTGCTGATTGATTCTAGGAACATCCCCACAAGAGATGTCAAGTGAACTGCCCTATTGTTTCCTCTTTTCTGCTTACCTCCCTTGAATATTTACTAATTTCTAATCCGATGAATCTGTCCCAGCATTCAGTGAATTTTAGAAAGCTAACGCCAATGCTTCTATCGCCTCATTAGTCGTGGAGCATGTAGCGTAATACAGGCCCTTTGGCCCTCAGTGTTGCACCAACCTGTGAGACCAATCTAAAGCCCAGCTAACCCACACTATTCCATTATCATCCATTTGTTTATCCAATGACCATTTAAATCTCTTAAAGTTGGTGAGTCTACTACTGTTGCAGGCAGTGCGTTCACGCTTTTACTACTCTGAGTAAAGAACCTACCTCTGACATTTGTCCTATATCTATCACCCCTCAATTTAAAGGTATGTCCCCTCATGGTAACCATCACTATCTGAGGAAAAAGGCTCTCACTATCCACCTTATCTAATCCTCTGATCATCTTCTACATCTCAATTAAGTCACCTTTCAACCTTCTTCTCTCTAACCAGAATGGCCTCAAGTCCCTCAGCATTTCCTCATAAGAACTTCCCTCCATACCAGGCAATATCCTAGTAAATCTCCTCAGAACCCTTTCCAAAGCTTTCACATCCTTCTTATAATGCAGTGACCACAACTGCATGCAATACTCCAAGTGAAGCCACACCAGAGTTTTGTACAGCTGCAGCATGACCTCATGGCGCTGAAACTCAGTCCTTCTACCAATAAAATCTAACACATTGTGTGCCTTCTTAACAGCTCTATCAACCTGGGTGGCAACTTTTAAGGATCTATATACCTGGGCACTGAGACGTCTCTGCTCATCTACACTACCAAGAATCTTACCAGAAGCCCAGTACTCTGCATTCCTGTTACTCCTACCAAAATGAATCAGCTCACACTTTTCCACATTAAACTTCATTTGCCAGCTCTGCAGCATATCTGTCTCTTTGTAACCTGTAACATCCTTCCACACTATTCACAACTCCATCGACCTTAGTGTCATCTGAAAATTTACTAACCCATCCTTCTACAACCTCTTTCAGCAGTGGCCCCAAAACAAATCCTTGCAGTACACCACTAATAACTGAAACTGAGGATGAACATTTGCCATCAACCATCACCCTCTGTCTAGCGAATTACAGCTAGCCAATTTCTGATCCAAACTGCTAAATCACCCTCAATCCATGCCTCCATATTTTCTGCAATAGTCTACCATGGGGAACCTTATAAAATGCTTTACTGAAATCCATATACACCACATCAACCACTTTACCCTCATCCACCTGTTTCAACACCTTCTCAAAGAACTCAGTAAGGTTTTGAGGCATGACCTACCCTTCACAAAACTGTGTTGATTATCCCTAATCAAGTTATTTCTTTCTAGATGATTATAAATCCTATCTCTTGTAATCCTTTCCAACACTTTTTACCCACAACCGAAGTAAGACTCACTGGCCTATAATTACCAGGTTGTCTCTACTCCCCTTGAACAAGCGGACAATATTTTCTATCCTTCAGTCTTCTGGCACTATTCCTGTGGACAATGACAGCATAAAGATCAAAGCTAAAGGCTCTGCAGTCTCCTCCCCAGCTTCCCAGAGAATCCTAGGATAAATCTCATCTGGCCCCAGGGAATTAGCTATTTTCACACTTTTCAGAATTGCTTAACGCCTCCTTACTAACCTCAGTCCTGTCTTGTCTAATAGCAGGTATCTCAGTATTCTCCTCGACAACATTGTCTTTTTCCTGTGTGAATACTGGTGAAGAATATTCATTTAGCATCTTGCCTATCTCCTTGTTCTCCATGCACAACTTCCCACTACTGATCTTGACTGGCCCTAATCTTACTCTGGTCATTCTTTTATTCCTGACATACATATACGTCTCTTTTAAAAGCTTAAGCTGAAGTCCATCATGACCTTGACACTTATATGATGTAGTCTTGATTGCTTACTCACTGAGTATGTTCAAGACTGAGTTTGATTGATTTACCACAAATTCAAAACATCAAGAGATATGGTGAGTGTACATGAAATAACCTTGAGTTCTTGTATTCATACATTCAGTTTCAAGACTGAGATGTTATATGTTAATTAATATATTAAATGCATATTAACATCTGATGTATTTCTGTCCATTGCACTTCCTTACTGTAGGAATAATTGTGGCTCCTACTTCCATGTTTTTTGCAGTTACATTCTGAGCCAGCCAGTGAAAATAGGCCCAGGCGGCTCCACATTTCCTTTTGCTGTCTACCCCTTTCATACCAGTGAAGTTACCAGCATGTGCTGAGTGTTTTTGGACAATGGGCCAAGTTCAGAAGCTTACTCAACTAGAAAATGATATGTCTGATACTGTTTACCATTGTTTTGACATTGTTTGTATTGTTCTTGAGCCAAAATACAGAATAATGGATTTTTATCTGAATAATTGAAAATGATCGTAGTGCATTACTTTACAAATTTACTATTCAGCAATTGATTTATCATGATTTTTGCACCAGTGCAGAAAAGAGTGAATGGCAAAAACTCGACAGATGCTCCTCCCTTCAAAGAGATCATGACTGATTCTTGGTCGACAGATTTTTAATCAGTATGGGAGTCAAGCCTTATAAGGAAAAGGCAAGAATTTGGAATTGAAAATTATCAGATCAGCCGTGATCTCATTGAATCGTGGAGAAGACTCTGTGGCTGAACGGCCTCCTGCTGCTTCAATGTACTGTTGTCTTAGGTACTAATGTTAATCTGTTTAATGTGGAATTTGAAAAGTAAATCAAAAGATTTTAAAATTCGTATTCTTTCTTTCTGGCAGACACTAATCAAACGAAGTGAACTTGACAACTCAGTACAAATTGCCAAAAGCGAATTGCGTGGTTATAGGAATTGCATATCTGCCAAGTCCATTTACCAGAGTTTAAAGAAATCTAGCAGTTTATCCAAGCCAGTTTGTTTCACTTTGGAGGCAAAAGGTATGTTTGCCTTATTCTGATGTGTATGGATGTGATAACATTTTTCTGCATTAGCATTAGCTTTATTTTCAAATGTCTTCACGTAAGTACAGTGAAAAGTCGCCACTTATGGCACTATCTTATGTAGCAAGATATCTAGGTACAGATTTTTCAGTACAAATTCTGAGGATCAAATTAGAAAATTAAAGACATAAGTCCAGCATTACAGATCTTCACACTATCTTAGATACAAAAGTACAAAATCTTAGGAATAAATGAGAAAATTTAAAAAAAATTCAGCATAATATTCTGTTCAACTCAGTCTGCGCTTGCAACTAGCACTCTCCCACCCCCCCCCCTCCCAACCAGACCGGGCTTCAACTCAAGGCTGGGAGTGCCAGGAGTCTGCTCTGGATTCACTGCCATTTGGGTGGTTATGTTAATTTGGATCTTCTTTAGATATTAGGTCATTGAAAACTGTTCTCCTTGTCGGGTTCTTTGTTCCTCCCGATATCTGACGTGCATTGAACATCTACTCAAAGAGGATATTTTGTCTAAAAGGAATTAATAGAGTTTATGTATCTGAATTAGTTGCAATTTGACACGTCCATGTGTCCAGCAAGTCACTTGTGCCCTCAATTTCTCTCCATGATAAGGTTAGAAGTGAGGGCGTTCACCAAAGATCAGCGCCATTCACAAACTCCTCTGATATGGAAACAGTCCATGTTAAAAATGCAACAAGACTTAGATGGTATCCATGCTTGGACTGAAAAAATGGCAAGTTATGTTCGAGCCACACAAATGCCAGGCATTAACCATCTTCTAAAAGGCAGGTCAGGCAGCATCCGAGGGAACAGGAAAATCGACGTTTCAGGCAGGAGTCCTTCATCAGCCATTCCTGAGACATCGATTTTCCTGTTCCTCGGATGCTGCCTGACCTCCTGGGCATTTCCAGCACCACTCTAATCTTGACTCTAATCTCCAGCATCTGTAGTCCTCACTTTTGCCATCTTTTAAAAGGGTCAATCTAACTCCTGCCTCTTGATATTCAGTGACATTACCATTACAGAGTCTCCAACTATCAACATCCTTGGGGGTGACCATTTACCTGATATTTAACTGGACTCACTATATAAATACAGTGGTGACAAGAGCAGGCCAGAAGCTTGGAATACTCTGATGAGTAACTCACCTCTGACCCCTAAAACCTGTTCATCTGCAAGTCGGATGTGCGTTAGAATACTCCCCATTTGTCTGGATAGCTCCAACAACATCCATGAAGCTTAATTGGCGCTGCATCCACTCCCTCAACCCCCGACGCTCAGTAGCAGCAGTGTATACTATCTACAAGTATAAACTGTCGAAATTTGCCAAAGATCCTTAGACAGCACCTTCCAAACCCATGATCACTTCCATCTAGAAGGACAAGGTAAGCTGATAACGTGGGAACACCGCCACCTGCAGGTTCCCCTCCAGGCCACACACCATCCTGACTTGAAAATATGTCACATCACTTTAGTTAAAAGTCACATAACACCATTATAATCCAACAGGTTTATTTGGAGCGCTCCAAAAGCTAGTGTTTCCAAATAAACCTGTTGGACTATAACCTGGTGATGTGCGATTTTTAACTTTGTCCACTCAGTCCAACACTGGCTCCTCCACATAGAACATAGAAAAATATAGCACAGAACAGGCCCTTTGGCCACTATGTTGTGCTGCGATTTAATCCTAATGTAAAATATAGTAACTTAACCTACGCACCCCTCAACTCACTGCTATCCATGTGCATGTCCAGCAGTCGCTTAAATGTCCCCAATGACTCTGCTTCCACCACCACCGCTGGCAGCGCATTCCATGCATTCTCAACTCTCTGCATAAAGAAGCTACCTCTGATGTCTCCTTTATACCTCCCTCCTAATATCTTCAAACTATGACTCCCCGTACCAGTTAACCCTGCCCTGGGGAAAAGTCTCTGGCTATTGACTCTATCTATTCCACTCATTATTTTGTACACCTCGATCAGGTCTCCTCTTTTCCTCCTCCTCTCCAGAGAGAAAAGTCTGAGCTTATTCAACCTTTCTTCATAAGGCAAGCCCTCCAGTCCAGGCAGCATCCTGGTAAACCTTCTTTGCACATCATCGTTCCTTTAGTGTCTCTGGGCCAAAATCTTGAAATTGCCTCCACATATGGACTGCAGCGGTTCAAGAAGGCAGCTCACCACCATCTTCTCAAGAGGGTAACTAGGGGTGGGCAGCAAAGCCTGTGCTCCACAAATCTGACTGGTCACTTTGGTCAAGTTCAAATACATGAAGTGCTTTTCATTAATTTCTCTTTTGCAAAAGAAATTGAACCTTTGTCTTCTCCCAATAATAGATTATGTCCTGTCGAGATGAAATTAGTTTTAACATGAAAATAATTAACTCTTAAAATAGCAAAGATAAAGAGCTTCACGCAACTGAAAAACCCAGTTATTCAAAAATAAGAAACAATGCCCACATTCATTGCAGACCACGAAATACCAAAAAATAAATCAAAGCATCAAAATCCAATATTTTTATGGCCACCACTTGGAAAGGGAATCTTGTTTTGTTCAGCATTTGTAGTTTTTCATGTATGTTTTTCTGTTCGTTAAAAGTGAAGAATTCTTGGATATAATGTAGCTTGTTAGTTTTCAAGTGTTCTGAAACTCAGTTAGTGTTTCCTACAGTGAAAAGTACACATTAAGACTTAACTGTTTCAGTTGCTATTGACTGTTCTTACACACAAACAAATTAAGTGCGCCGTAGGCCATTTGGCCCCTCAAGCCTGCTACTCCCTTCAAAGGCTTCTGATCTAATAGTGAGCTCAACTCCAATTTCCCGCCTACTCCCATAACTAGAAATTATTGACTAACAAAGGAGTCAACCTGTCTGTACCTCAAAAGTGTTCACTGCCCCTGCTTCCACTACTGTCTGGGGAAGAAAGTTACAAAGACTCATGGCACTGAGAAAAACTTCCTTGTCATCTCCATGGGATTTTGTTTTAAATTGCTTTCCCTCATTCTTGTCCCTCTCCCAAGGAAAACAAGCTTTTAACATTCAGCCTGTCATTTTCCTTTGCACTATTTAGGTCTCAATAAGAACACCTCTCATTCTTCTAAATTCCAATGGATAGAGGCCCAATATGTTAAAGCTTACTCTGTGATTCACCACACCATTTCACCCAGGTAACAGGGGAGTGAACCTTTGCAGAACTGCATCTAACATTTACATCTTTTCTCAAATGAGAACACCAAAGAGTCTCATCGATGCTATGTACAACTGTAGCAAAGTACCTGCACTTTTTTATCCCATTTCATTTGCATGAAACAATAACATTCTCTTTAATGCCTTTATCACTTGATGTATCTGTCAACTAACCTTTTGTGATTCATGTACCAAAACACCAGACCTCTCTGAACTTTACAAATTGTGCATTCTGTGGTGTGTACATTTAAAATGTTGTTTCCTTCATTAAAGGCAAGTTAAGATATCGAGCATCATTCTGAAAAATTAATCCAGAAGCAACAACAAAACAACATATTTATTGTGATGAAGTTGCATTTTGTGTCTTTTGGCAACAGTTTGTTTCATTTAACGAACAAAAGCAATTTTGTCCATTATAAAAATAATTTCTAACTGATTTAATAAATAACATTGATAGTCTTATATTAAAAGCTGCAGGCATAAATGTTTAATTTTTTTTATAGAACACCAAACTGAGAAGTTTCTTGGGATAATAGGACCTGTGCTGGGAACATTCTTTCTAATTTTAGTGACTGCATTGATTGTGAAAAGTGTAATCTGCATTCCTTCAAACATGAAAATACCATCAGCCTTGGTTTGTATAACTAATTTGAAATACTGTGTGTTGTTTTTATATATTGCAGCAACATTTTAAATAAGAAACATGGGAAATTTAAGAAACCAGAAAAAGTAATTTTGTCCAGAAGGTTATCTCTTATTGTTTCCAATGCACATGCTCACTGTATTTCAAACAGCTCTTTTATTTCCACACTTCACACCAAGCAGGTGTAAAATGGCTGTGTCCACTGCCTGCCTGCCTTACCATTTTTGAAATTGGGCCTTGTTTGAATTTCACTAGTGAGCTGCAGGAACTGAACATACCTGCTGTTTCACCTTGCTGGATCTGAACAACTAGAGATCAGCTGGCTTTTCACTCTGATGAAGGGATCAGACTTGCTTCACTGGATCTCAAACTTTCCCTCCAAATAAATTTCCTAGGTTATGTTTTGGTGTGATCTCTTGTGTTCTACATCTGGAGAATTGTGTATTGTATTGGTCTCCTTATTTAAGAAAAGATGTAAATGTATTAATTATTTTCTTATTGGAAGAGAAGAAGTATAAGGCTAATGCTGGAATGGGTGGGTTTTCTTATGAGAAAAGGTTGGATAGTCGAGGCTTGGATCTGCTGCAGTTTGGAAGGGCAAGAGGCAATTTGACTGAAACATGAGAGTCTTGACAAAGTACATGTGCAAAGGCAGTTTTCTGTTGTTGAAGAATACAGAACAGTACATAGGTGAGTGTCACCCAGTTAAGACCAGGATAAGGAGATTTCATTTCTGAGCATTGAGAGTCTTTGGAACTTTCTTCCTCAAAAGGTGGTGAGAGCAAAGTCCTTGAATAATTTTAAAGCCGAATAGATAGATTCTTGAGAAGGAAGAGGATGAAAGTTTATCAGGGGTATGTGACAATGTGGAGAAGCTGCCGGTGAACTGCCTTATTGAATTGCTGCAATCCACCTGTCCTAAAACAGTTGTAACTTCTCAGTTATCTATTTTCTAACTTAAAATTTCCTATATAATGATATTAAAATTATATAAAGTCCCTGCTTTTTCAGGTGTGACTTATTTGTTTGAGTCAACTTTGTCATTTTCAGAATTTTATGGAGTTCAGTCAGTTTGTTGTATCCTCATCAACATTTCCTCATAACTCAATAGTCGCTGAGACACTTATTAAAAACTAAGAATAGATATTGATAGAGCAACTGGGGTCTGACTTTTGTGGAGAGACAAACAAAGTTTACATTTTGAGTCTTATTTACTCTTCTTTGGAAAAAACGGGGTTAATTTTGATATTTTTAATGTTGGTGGTGGAGATGTGAATGAAGTAGATGTGGCCCAGAGCAAAAGATAAAGGGGCTGTTAATGGTAGTAGAGGTTAGATATAGATTTGATGCAAAATAGGCATTAGTGGATGATGTGAACATTCAATGATACTTTGGCTTTGCTGAGAACGACTGCATGGAAACAGTACACGAGTTGGTGTATTCAAAATTGAGCACTGTATTTATGCTCTGTCGTTGTTGAACTCAATGTTGCGTCCTGAAGGCTGCAGTCTTCCTAAGCAGAAAATGCGATTCTGTTCCTCAAGCTTGCTCACCATCTGTTCCACTCACATCTAGTTCCTCTTGTCAACAGCAAAGAAAACCCAACATTTTCCAGCTTCTCTTTGTTCCGAAGAAGTTGTATTCGCTTCAAAGCTTTAATTTTGTTTTCCTGTCCAAAACTGCTGCTAGCTGCATTTCCCAGATAATTTCTGTTTTTATTTCTGATCTCCAACACCGGGAGTAATTTGTTCTTACACAGCTATTTGATTGCCCGGTAGTGTACCTCCCAAGAACACTGGCACTTCTTCATGAAAACAAAAAGCAGTATTGCACACATGGTCATGTAAAAGTGGATCAGAACTAAGTATGTAATGTAATTTTATTTTGCCCGTGTCTTTATTTGATATGTTGTATTAACCAGAAATTTAATTTGACTTAGATTAGATTAGATTACAGTGTGGAAACAGGCCCTTCGGCCCAACAAGTCCACACCGACCCGCCGAAGCACAACCCACCCATACCCCTACATTTACCCCTTACCTAACACTACGGGAAATTTAGCATGGCCAATTCACCTGACCTGCACATCTTTGGACTGTGGGAGGAAACCAGAGCACCCGGAGGAAACCCACGCAGACACGGGGAGAACACAGTCAGTCGCCTGAGGCAGGAATTGAACCCCGGTCTCTGGCGCTGTGAGGCAGCAGTGCTAACCACTGTGCCACCGTGCCGCCCACAACTTAGACTCAGTAAACCTAAGCAGAGATTTAGAATGTGATTTTGTTCCCACTAAATAGACCTTGCAACAAAAGCATCTGGATCAGTTTGGTATAAACATATAAGTGTAACTGTATCAAGATATTTTTGGATATTGGAACTTCACTCGATATATTATGCTTCCTTTATCTGTGAACCTACAAAAGCACTTGCTCTGTTTTCACTGAATTGAAAGAACGTAAGATGGGGATGGTGGCTCAGTGGTTAGCACTGTTGCCTCACAGCGTCAGAAACCAGATTTCAATCCCAGCCTCAGGTGACTGTCTGTGTGGAGTTTGCACATTGTTCCTGTGTCTGCATGGTTTCCACTGGTTGCTTTGGTTTCCTCCCACAGTCCAAAGATGTGATGTTAGGTGGATTAGTCTTTCTAAATTGCCCTGTAATGTCCAGAAATGTGCAGGCTAGGTAGATTAACTGTGGGAAATATGGGGTTATGGAACTACAATGAGTGCCCTGTTCTGGGTGGAATGCTCTTCTTTGGGTTTCTGGAGACTTGATAGGCCAAATGGCCTCTTTCTGCACTGTAGGTGTTCATTAACCTCCAAGAAATAGGAGCAGGAAGAAGCCATTCAGCGCTCGAGTCTGGTCCACCATTCAATAAATCATAGCTGACCTGATTGTGGCCTTAACTGCTCTTACTGCAGCCTTGAATATATTTAGTGGCTCAGTCATCGCTGCTATATTCTTAAATTTACAACTGAGTTAATAATTATTCACGATGGGAAGGAGTCTTTTACCACCTACCCTGTCAAATACCATCAAACTCTTGTCCTTTAATCAGATCACTTTTCATTCATCTATACTTCATTGTGGGGTCACCTTTGCTCAAATTTTCTTCATAAGGCATCCCTTTATCCCTGGAATCAACCCAATGAAACTTCTTTGAACTGATTTCAATTGAAGTATAACCTTTCTTACGTATGACGATCAACCCAGTAAACAGTACTGTAGATATCATCGCATCAGTCTCCTACATAGTTGTGGCAAGAATTTTGTACTTCATCTCCCTTGCAATAGAGGGCAACATTCTACTGATCTTTCTAATTACTTTCTGTTCCCACATGATAACTTTGTGATTCATCTGGATCCAGTTGTGCTGCAGCATTCTACAGTCTCCATTTAATTTATATTCTTCTTGTCAAAGTGATCTACTTCATATTTTCACACATTATACTCTACCTGCCACATTTTTGTCTAATCATTTAACTTATTTGTGTCCCTTTGTATCCTCCTCACAACTTGCTTTCTTACCTATATTTGTATAATCTACAAATAGATCACCAATAGTTGGGGCTCCAGCACTGGTCACTGTTACACTCCCTCGTAATTCCCTTGCTCACAGAAAATTATCCATTATTTTCAACACTGTTTCCTGTAAATGCTCATGTATCCCACAGCACTACCTTGACTGGCCCCTTATCAAATGTCTTTCTGGGATCATGTCAAGTGTTATTCCTTTATCCACCTGCTTGTGACGTCCTCAATTACATTTGCCAAACGTTCTCCCTTTCACAAAACCATGTTGGTTCTACCTGTTTGTATCATACTTTTCTAGCTATCTTGCTACTACCCCCTTAATAATAAGCTCCAGCATTTACCGAATAGCAGATGTTAAGCTAACTGGCCTATGTTTCTTGCTTTCTGCCCCTTCCTGAATAGAGGTGTTAGATTTGTAGCTTTCCAATCCAGTGTGTTCCATCTAGAATCAATGGGTTATGGATGTTTGCAGCTGATGTAACATCTACCTCTATGGCCACTTCTTCTTATACTCTTGGATGCAAGTCAAGGACACCTGTTAGCTTTTAGTTCTGTTAGTTTTCCCAGTAATTCTTCTCTGGTACTAATGATTATTTATGTTCCTCTCTCCTTTTTGCCTCTTGGTTTTTCTAATAGTGAAATATTTTAGAAGCTTGGGACTTATTTTGATTTTTCAGAAACTTGACTATAAGCCAATACTTTGTGTAATGTTCCAAGGTTAAAGGAATAACTTCCTTCAGGATATGTTGGCACAGTTCATCTTCTCTTTTTCCTTTTTCTCTTTTGTATTTCCCATTTTTTCTGTCTGCATTTCCTATTCTTTTCTCATTTCCTCTTTCATTTTATTAACACCTTTTTGTACTCCTGTTAATTACCTTTCTCCTTCAAGATTTAATTCTTTAGTCTGAGTACATTGTTCAATTTATCTGTGATTTTTAATTTCATATCCTGCTTTCCTTCTTTGTACAAAGGCTCTTTTCTGGAATATTTTAGATTACTTTTGCTGGTCATTCCTGAACTTACTCAAAGACACATCTGAGCTGATGTACACAGAGTATGCAGATTCTTTGCAGGATAAGTGTCACAGAGATGTACAGCATGGAAACAGACCCTTCGGTCCAACCCATCCATGCCGACCAGATATCCCAACCCAATCTAGTCCCACCTGCCAGCACCTGGCCCATATCCCTCCAAACCCTTCCTATTCATATACCCATCCAATGCCTCTTAAATGTTGCAATTGTACCAGCCTCCACCACTTCCTCTGGCAGCTCATTCCATACACGTACCACCCTCTGAGTGGAAAAAGTTGCCCTATTGGTCTCTTTTACATCTTTCTCCTCTCACCCTAAACATATGCCCTCCAGTTCAGGACTCCCCAACCCCAGGGAAAAGACATGGATTCAGCTTCTCCATTGTTCTAATTTGCACCAAGTGTGATTGACGGTTACTGCCTAAACATGTTTTATGAGTTTGTTTTCTCAAATTAGTGTTCTAATCCTCAAAAATGTCAATACTTAATTATTATTTATTGTTGATTTTTTGACATGCGACAGGTAAAATTATATGTTACTTTTATGCTTCGTTTTCCTAACAATGTTTTATAAACCCAAAGCATCCTTTGCTTTATCACTAAACTAGTTTTGCTTTTATTAGGATTTCACGTGGCCCACAACATTTACACAAAAGATGGCAGTTGCTCAACCAGATTTATGTGAGCTGTCGATCATTACTTGCTTTGAAAAAAGTGAGGCAGAAATATGTGAACAAAATATTGTTCTTGAAAGTAATCTTTTGAAAGAAGCCAATTTTTTGCATAATGGTGATGACTCAGACGAGAGCGATGGGGAAACGGAATGTTGTAATTACACAGACAGACGATGGATTCCTGATGGAGTAATGTTTGACAAAGATGAAACACCTGATGATACTGAGTACCAGGTATCTAATGCAGAAGGCTATCGGAAAGCAAATTTCTTCACTGTTTCTGCTATTGGTGCTGTTGACTTACAAAGCCAGGAATCAGACCACACTGATCACAAACTACAACATGCCCCACGGACTACATCTCACATTCTTCTTTCTAACCCAGTTAGTTTCTCTTCTGATGTACTTGATAGCAAACATTTCAGAAATGGTATTGATTCTATTGTGCTGGATCGTGATGAACAAAGGAGCAATGGTGATGTCCCATTGATGTCTGTCCAGATACTGTGTTGTGATGATGATGATGATGAGACTCTTGGTGATAATGAGGATTGTGGTCCTTTGTCTGATACTGAGCCACTTCTTGATTGTGGTTTGAACTTTCAAGCATGTAACTTCACCTATCGTCTTCCTGCACTGCTGCCTGGAGGGCGGTAATGGGAAATCAAGAAAAAAGCACTCATTTTGGTTTTGTGTAAACCTGAAGTGTTTGATCAATATACTGCATGAACACTTTGCATAATCTTAATATTGTTTTCTAATTGGAATGAATAGTTTTAACAGGACATTGAATCTATTTCAAAGGTATTCACAAGGCTGTTATAACCTTAAATGTTCAGTGTTTTAAAAGGTTTGACATTTCCAATATACTTGACGATGTAATATATATACATTTATATATTTTTACATATTTTTGGCAATTGAAGTATTCTTATTCGTGTGTTGACTGGCTTCCATCAATGAGAAGGCATTCCCCAAAAGTTTTATCTGTGTTGTCCGAAGTTCGGAGATGCTGCTGTTGGTGTATCTTCCTGTATAATTAGTTAACATTTTACAAGTTTTGAACTAAGGTCAAGGATCAGTTTGAACAGTGAGCATTTAAAGCTGCTTGAGATAGGACAAGGATGGATTATGATTAGATTCAATTAGATTACTTACAGTGTGGAAACTGGCCCTTCGGCCCAACAAGTCCACACTGATCCTCCGAAGAGCAACCCAGACCCATTCCTCTACATTTACCCCTTCACCTAACACTGCAGGCAATTCACCTGACCTGCACATTTTTGGATTGTGGGAGGAAACCGGAGCACCCGGAGGAAACCCACGCAGACACGGGGAGAACGTGCAAACTCCACACAGACAGTCGCCTGAGGCGGGAAATGAACCCGGGTCTCTGGCGCTGTGAGGCAGCAGTGCTAACCACTGTGCCACTGTGCCACCCATTATGTTGCCATGCCTCCTTAATGACAACAGTTGTGTGAGACACTACTTTGGAGTAATCATTTTGGAGCAGAATTCAGACTTTATACTGGAGGAAAGTGAGGATATTCATTTAATTGTCACTGGGAGCAATTAAATATCCTTTAAGGCGATAAAGCAGATGAACAGTGATGGAAAATTCATGAATATTGTCAAGTGATCAACTTGCATTTGTTAAATTCCTAAAAATTGAGATTATTGAAAAGAAATTAAAGTGTGATAGTGCACAACCTTGATACAGACCTAGCTGTAATTTCAAGTTACAAACAAAATTGGGAACAGAGTTAAATTTTCGTAGAAAGAACGTATTCAGTTATGATTAAGACCTGTGTTTAATGATAGCAAGAATCTTCAAGCAAAGCTGACTAGGCCTTGGTGGTCACACTAGAGAGGTCATGTTGGATAAACAGTTTGATGGAAAAGGAGGGATCACTGAAAACTTTCAGACTATTCTCAAATTTCAATTTGTAGCCCACAACCTACATGACAAGCACAACCATTATCAGATTGATGCAATTGTCATTTGGACAGCGAAGTAACAGAAGGAAAAAGTTTACAATTCTGATTTTTTGTTTACCCAAAAAATAACATTAAATAGGTAATTTCAGAGAGCACATAAATCAACATGGAGCAACACGTTCTAGATGAATCCTAAAATATTTCGATAAGTGAGGAACCAAGCATTCATCTTCTTTTTAATTTTGTTCTAAAAATATTCCACAGTATTAAAATCAATGTCATAGAATCATAGAGATGTACGGCATAGAAACAGACCATTTGGTCTAATCTGTCCATGCCGACCAGCTATCCCAACCCAGTCTAGTCCCACCTGCCAGCACCCGGCCCATATCCCTCCAAACCCTTCCTATTCATATACCCATCCAAGTACCTTATAAATGTTGCAATTGTACTAGCCTTCACCACTTCCTCTGGCAGCTCATTCCATACATATACTACCCTCTGTGTGAAAAAGATGGCCCGCAGCTCATTCCATACATATACTACCCTCTGTGTGAAAAAGATGGCCCCTAGGTCTGTTTTGTATCTTTTCCCCCCTCACCCTAAACCTCTGCCCTCTAGTTCTGGACTCCCCCACCCCAGGGAAAAGACTTTGTCTATTTATCTTATCCATGCCCCTCATAATTTTGTAAACCTCTTTAAGGTCACCCCTCAGCCTCCAACTCTCCAGGCAAAACAGCCCCAGCCTATTCAGCCTGTCCTTATAGCTCAGATCCTCCAACCCTGGTAACATCCTTGTAAATCTTTTCTGAGCCCTTTCAAATTTCACAATATCTTTCCAATAGGAAGGAGACCAGAATTGCACGCAATATTCCAATGTCCTGTATAGCTGCAACATGACCTCCCAACTCCTGTACTCCATTCTGACCAAAAAAGGAAAGCATACCAAATGCCTTCTTCACTATCCTACCTACCTGCGACTCCACTTTCAAGGAGCTATGAACTTGCACTCTTTGTTTAGCAACAGTCCCTTGGACCTTACCATTAAGGGTATAAGCTGAAAATGTGTTGCTGGAAAAGCGCAGCAGGTCAGGCAGCATCCAAGGAGCAGGAGAATCGACGTTTCGGACATGAGCCCTACTTCAGGAATCCTGAAGAAGGGCTCATGTCCGAAACATTGATTCTCCTGCTCCTTGGATGCTGCCTGACTTGCTGAGCTTTTCCAGCAACACATTTTCAGCTCTGATCTCCAGCATCTGCAGTCCTCACTTTCTCCATTAAGGGTATAAGTCTTGCAAAGATTTGCTTTTCCAGAATGCCACACCTTGCATTTATCTGAATTAAACTCCATCTGCCACTTCTCAGTCCATTGGCCCATCTGATCAAGATCCCGTTATAACCTTCTTCGTTGCCCAGTACACCTCCAATTTTGGTGTCATCTGCAAACTTACTGACTATACCTCTTATACTCACATCCAAATCATTTATTTAAACGACGAAAAGTAGTGGACCCAGCACCGATCCTTGTGGCACTCCACTGGTCACAGGCCTCCAGTCTGAAAAACAACCCTCCACCACGAACGCCTTACTGAAGTCCATATAGATCACAGCTACCGCTCTGCCCTTATCAATCCTCTTTGTTACTTATTTAGAAAAACTCAATCAAGTTTGTGAGACATGATTTCCCACACATAAAGCCATGTTGACTATCCCTAAATCAGTCCTTTCCTTTCCAAATACATGTACATCCTGTCCTTCAGGATTCCCTCCAACAACTTGCCCACCACCGACGTTAAGCTCACTGGTCTATAGTTCCCTGGCTTGTCCTTGCCACCCTTCTTAAAGAGTGGTACCATGTTTACAAACCTCCAGTCTTCCAGCACCTCACCTGTGACTATCGATGATACAAATATCTCAACAAGAGGCCCAGCAATCACTTCTATTGCTTCCCACAGGTCCTGGGGATTTATCCATTGTTATGTGTTTTAAGACATCCAGCACTTCCTCCTCTGTAATATGGACATTTTTTCAAGAAGTCACCATCTATTTCCCTACATTCTATATCTTCCATGTCCTTTTCCACAGTAAACACTGATGCAAAATACTCATTTATTATCTCCCCCATCTCCTGTGGCTCCACACAAAGGCCACCTTGCTGATCTTTGAGGGGCCCTATTCTCTCCCTAGTTACCCTTTTGTCCTTAATGTATTTGGATTCTCTCTAACTCTATTTGCTGAAGCTGTCTCATGTCCCCTTTTTGCTCTCCTGATTTCTCTCTTTATAGTACTCCTACTGCCTTATTAGGATTCATATATCTGTCTCTACCTGCTCATCCACCAATATCATCCGTTGCTCCTGATGCGATCTCCTCTAAAGTGGGGAGACCGGGCGCCTCCTAGCAGAGCGTTTTAGGGAACAGCTCCGGGACACCGTACCAATCAGCCACACTGCCCCGTGGCCCAACATTTCAACTCCCACTCCCACTTTGCCGAGGACATGGAGGTCCTGCCTCCTTCACCGCTGCTCCCTCACCACCAGACGCCTGGAGGAAGAACGCCTCATCTTCTGCATCAGAACACTTCAACCCCAGGGCATCAATGTGGACTTCAACAGTTTCCTCATTTCCCCTTCCCCCACCTCACCCTAGTTCTAAACTTACAGCTCAGCACTGTCCCCATGACTTGTCCGGACTTGTCCTACCTGCCTATCTCCTTTTCCACCTATCCACTCCACCCTCTCCTCCCTGACCTATCACCTTCATCCCCTCCCCCACTCACCCATTGTACTCTATGCTACTTTTCTCCCGAACCCCACCCTCCTCTCGCTTATCTCTCCACGCTTCAGGCTCACTGACTTTATTCCTGATGAGGGGCTTTTGTCCGAAACGTCGATTTCGAAGCTCCTCAGATGCTGCCTGAACTGCTGTGCTCTTCCAGCACCACTAATCCAGAATCTGGTTTCCAGCATCTGCAGTCATTGTTTTTACCTCATTAAATATCTCTTGTCATTCAAGTTTCCCACATCTTGCCATTCTTATCTTTCATCCTCACATGAACATACTGCTGCTGAACTCTGATCAACTGGCCTTTAAAAGCCTCCCACATGTCCAATGTGGATTTATCCTCAACAGCTAGGATTAAAGTGAAAGCTGAAAAAGTGTCAAAGAAAATGATCTAATTAATCCAATCAAAAGGTGCAGAAGGGGAAAATTTCCATGTCTTTCTACCCCACTATCTTTGAAACAAATTTGATGTTAGCATATTTGAGTGTAAATACACTCCACAGTATTTTCTGTTACTCTTAATGGTATTTTGTTTTTAGCTACTATGTTCTTATGTCACTAGACAGAGTGGCTTAGCTACATATTATTGACAAATGTGAGCCATGTTTAATGATCTATCTTTCATGTATGGTTTTGTTCTCAATGCCACAAGAGAGATAAGTACTGAGGTTCATTTAAACTTTTTTATATTTTTGTAAGTATGCAGATGTTTTCAGTTTTGTTATATTAAACTCAAAATTGAAAATGTGTTTTGGTCTGTTCCTTTCTCATTTGTGCGCTGATGATGTAAAACTGCAGGATGTCCCGTTTCCCCTCCTTATCTGTTAATTGTTTTATAAATAAGGTGACTTGAACTGTGTTCCAAGTTTATTCCTACTAAGTTTCAGTGCTATGAGTTGTCAGGGCAGAGACTATGAGGGAAAGAAACAAGGCTGAAGGATAATTTGGAGACAAACGGGGGGTATAGCTTGGAGGGCAGCAGAAAACAGTGAATTATACAAGAGTCTTCAGAGATAAGCATGGGCTGAATGGCCACCTGTCCTGGAAAATTTCCATGAGGGGGAAGAGAGACCACAGAATGTTTTAATTATGGTGTCTTCATCTACAATGAAGTTTGGCTTGGACAGATAAAGAAAAACAACTACGTTTTGGTACAGGACAAATCTGTTTTAAGTTAAAGTTAGGACATTCGTACAACCATAGAATCCCTACAGTGTGGAAGGAGACCATTCAATTAATCTAGTCCATACTAACCCTCCGAAGTGCATCGTAACCAGACCTACTCCCCTACCATATCCCTGTAATCCTGCATTCCATGGCTAACCCACCTAGCCTGTTAAAAATCACACAACACCAGGTTATAGTCCAACAGGTTTAATTGGAAGCACACTAGCTTTCGGAGTGACACTTCTTCATCAGGTGATAGTGGAGGGCTCGATTGTAACACAGAATTTATAGCAAAAATTTGCAGTGTGATGTAACTGAAATTATACATTGAAAAATTGATTGTCTGTTATGCCTTTCATCTGTTAGTTTCACTTCTTTCATGTGTAAATCACAAAACTTTTTTTTTAAGTTGCATTCTCGGATTAGCTGTTAACAATGGTGATAGCTAGACAATATGTTGAAGGTGTTAGCCCCCTGTGTTCTCTGTCTATGACCTGATGTTTAGATTGAGTCTAATCTTAAAAAGTGAGATAACAGAGTTTTACATAAATTCATGCAGTTTTTGAGCTCAGTTCTACATGAATGTATGCAGTTTTTGAGCAAAGTGTAATGTAACTCTGCAAGTACAAATTCACCCCACAAAATATATATATGTGCATGTGTGTGTGTGTGTGTCTGGGTTGGGGGTTGTGAGTGTAAGAAAGTGTGTATGTGTGTGTAGTGAGTGCAGAGTGTCTTAAGTCTATGAGGGGGTGCATGTGAGAGTGTGTGTGAGTGTCTGTGTGTACCTGTGTCCGTGTGCATGTAAGAGTGTGTGTGTGTGTGTGTGTGTGGTGCAATGGTGGTCACCTGTAATGTGACATGAACCCAAGGTCCCAGTTGAGGCCCTCCCTATGGGTACCAAACTTAGCTATCAGCCTCTGCTCGGCCACTTTCCTCTGCTGCCTGTCCCGAAGTCCACCTTGGAGGATGGTCACCCGAAGGTCCAAGGCTGAATGTCCTGGACCACTGAAGTGTTCCCCAACTGGGAGGGAACCCTCCTGTCTGTTGATTGTTGTGCGGTGCCCATTCATCCGTTGTCGTAGCCTTTGCTCGGTTTCCCCAATGTACCATGACTCAGGGCATCCTTGCCTGCAACGTATAAGATAGACAACGTTGACTGAGTCACATGAGCACCTGCCATGTACAAGGAGGGAGGTGTCCCCACGCGAAATGGCGGTACCTATGTCTACACTCTGACACGTCTTGCAGTGCCTACCATGACAGGGTTGTATGGAGTTGTCCTGAGAGCCGGGCAGTTTGCTACGAACAATGATCTGTTTGAGATTTGGCGGTTGTTTAAAGGCAAGTAGTGGAGGTGTGGGGAAGGTCTTGGTGAGGTGCTCATCCTCATAGATAATGTGTTGCAGGTCACGAAGTCTGCACATCCCTGGACACTATGTGCAATTTAGCATGATTAATCCACTTAACCTGCACATCTTTGGAAGGTGGGAGGAAACCAGAACACCTGGAGCAGGCTCCACACAGAAGGTCACCCAAGGCTGGAATCCAACTCGGGTCCCTGGTGCTGTGAGGCAGCCATGCTAACCACTGAGCCACAATGCTGCCCGTCAAAGTTATAAAGTGAATCACATGGGTTTAATTTCTAAGTGGACATTCTGAATCAAGGCACATTGAGAAGTGCTACCAGCAGAAACCAAGCAGGAAGTGGTGGGTGGGTAAACAGGGCGAGAAGCAGTTGTGGCTTGCCCTCATTGGTAAAGTGAATTAATCGGTTTTGTTCCAGCTGTTCTGGTTGAGACAGGAGTGGGTGCTTTAAGAAGACTTTTGGTCCTCTTTCTTCTCCAAAGTGAAGGGCTCAGTTGAAGAGAAATGCAACCCTGCAGAGGTGAGGAAATGGCAGATGTTAAATGGTGAAGGAAAAAAGAAAGGGACTTTGGGAGTTAACGGAAGGGTCTAGATAACTAACAAAACCTATAAAGATTCCTGAAGAAGGGCTTATGCCTGAAACGTTGGATGCTGCCTGACCTGCTGCGCTTTTCCAGTAACACATTTTTAAGCTCTAATGTAGAAAGTATGTCCATATTTAGGTAATGAGCAAGTTAGATACAGAAGAGCCAGTGGACATGATCTGTTGGGATTTCCAGAAGGCCTTTGACAAGGTGGCGCACAGGAGGCTGTTAAATAAGAGCTGTTAAAGACCAGGTACAACCATGGATAGAGGATTCACTGACTGGCAGGACACAGAGAGTGGAGATAAAGGGGTCATTTTCAGGTTGGCAGTCGGTAACTTGTGGAGTCCGTAGAGGTCAGTGCTGGGACCACAACTATTCCTGTCCAAAGGAGGTCCACGCTCATCCCTGGGATGAAGGGCTTGTTATCTTAAGGAGCAGTTGAAGTCTCTGGGTCTGTACTTGTTGCAGTTTAGAAGGATGAGCAGGGGCAATCTCACTGAAACTTAGATTACTGAAAGGCCTGAATAGAGTGGATATGGATAAGATGGTTACACTAATAGGAGAGACTAGGACCTGCAAGCACAGCCTAAGAGTAAAGGGATGACCCTTTAGAACAGACGATAAGAAATTTCTTCATCCAAAGGTTAGTGAAACTGTGGAACTCATTGCCACAGAAGGCTGTAGAGGCCACATCATTCTGAGTGTATTTAAGAAAGAGAGAGGTTGTTGATTTGTAAGGGAATCAAGGGTCAGAAGGAGTATGCAGTTGAGAAGCATCAGTCATAATCAAATGGTAGAGCCACTCAGAGGACCAAATCGCTGAAGTCTGCTGCTTTATCTTACGGTCTTTCAGGCTATTTTAAATACCGAAAGCTTATGCTTGTCGTCTTTTATCTGGAAGTGCAACACAAATTAGTTCTGATATGGTTGCAAACTGGACTTGACACAAAGTAAAGTCTTGGTAACACAGCGATCAGTATTGTCATGATGATATAAATGATAAGCGTATTGATTTATGATTTTCATTGGGCAATGTAATACCTGAGACTTGCATGGGCTGAAACTGTTGTAAAAGGAAACACAATCATTGACTTAAATACCTATATATGATGATGCAGAATTGCACTGACAGTCAATTTAGGATTGTCAGTTGGGCTCATAAGATGATGTAGCTGTGTATTACCGCTCAGTACGGTACCCTGTTCTTTTGCAGGCAGAAAAATGTCACATGTACTGTGCCTGTTTTAACTCAACAATATAGATGACAGCCATTCACTGGTTCACTTCTCAGGTCAATGTCCTGATCAGTCAGAGTTAACCATCAATCATTGTTAATTGATTGACTGCCCCGTGGCAATGTCTCTACCTTGATAAGAGAAAAAGATCCAAGCTCAAAGATGGTGAGGGGGGAGGGCTCCTGAACTGCAGCTCATCCACTCTGACTGCTTTTCTTCCTTCTCTTGCTTTTCTTTAGTTTTTCTTTTCTCTGTTTACCTTCTGGAGGGAATTTGGGCACGGACGTACCGGTGGCAGTGACTGGGACTCTGGCGGTCGAACACAAGGTGGCTGGTGTACCCAGACAGAACTCTGGTGGTAGGCAACATCACGGCTTCTTCAAGGTCTGGAAGCGAGTGCTTGTCATCTTTTATCGGGAAGTCACAGCAGGAGGTTTCCTTCAGAGATTTCATGAGGTCCATATTCAATGTTATGGAGTTGCTGTCTGCTCCAGCTCTCACCACCAGCTGGCCTGGGCTGCTTACTCCTCATTCTTACCAATCTGCCACTGCAGATGCCTCTGTCCATGACAGTATCGGTCAGAGCGACCACTGCACAGTCCTTGTGGAGATAAAGTTCCGCCTTCACATTGAGAATATCCTCCATCATGCCGTGTGGCACGATCACAGTGCCAAATGGGACAGGCTTTGAACAGATCTAGCAACTCAAGACTGGGTATCCATGGACACTGTGGGCCTTCAGCAGCAGCAGAATTGTACTCCAGCATAATCTGTAACCGCACAGATGCCAGACCTTGATGAATTCAAATCACTCAAAGTATATTCAGAATCAGTTGGAGACAGTGGATATTGAAAAGGCACAGCAGTGTGATAGAATACTTCCCACTCGCCTGGATTATCACAGTTCCCACAGCGCTCACAAAGCTTGACACCATCCACAACAAGTAGCCCAGTTAATTGACACCACATCGACAAGCATCCACCCTCTCCACCACTGACACTTGGTAGCAGTAATGTGTACGAGCTACAAGATGCATTCAGAAATTCACCGAAGATCCTCTGGTTGCACAATCAAAATCCCACAACCACTTCAATCTAGAAGGACAAGGGCAGCAGATACATGGAAATACCGCCATCTGCAAGTTCCCCTCTAAAGCCCTCACCATTCTGACTTAAAAAATATGTTACCATTCCTTCAGTGTTACTTGGAATTCCCTTCCGAAGGGCATTATGGATCTACCTATAGCACATGGGTTGCAGCAGTTCAAGAAGGCCACCACCACCTCCTCCTCCTCAACGGCAACGAGGGACAGGCTACAAATGGTGGTCCAGCCAGCAATGCCCACATCCCCTGAGTGAATGAAGAAAAAGTCAGAATCAGAGTATACTTGCCAGCTAATCAGCACTCTCCTCTCATACAATATCAATGTTGTTTTTCTTCTTGAATTGGTATTCTTGCAAAATGTCCTGCTGAGTGCAAGATGAAAAATATTGGCAAATATGACTTTGTTCAGCAATATGCAAATTCTGTATCGCCAAATAACAAGTCATTATTTTCTTGGGGTTACCATAGAATTGTCCAGCAAAGAAACATACTGACCGGACATCCTGAATTAATCCCTCCAAACCCTTCCTATTCATATATCCATCTGGATGCCTTTTGATTAGATTAGTCATAGAGTCATAGATAGAGATGTACAGCATGGAAACAGACCCTTTGGTCCAACCTGTCTATGCCAACCAGATATCCCAACTCAATCTAGTCCCACCTGCCAGCACCCGGCCCATATCCCTCCAAACCCTTCCTATTCATATAGCCATCCAAATGCCTCTTAAATGCTGCAATTGTACCAGCCTCCACCACTTCCTCTTGCAGCTCATTCCATACACGTACCACCCTCTGCGTGAAAAGGTTGCCCCTTAGGTCTCTTTTATATCTTTCCCCTCTCACCCGAAACCTACGCCTTCTAGTTCTGGATTCCCCCACCCCAGGGAAAAGACTTTGTCTATCCTATCCATGCCCCTCATAATTTTGTAAACTTCTATAAGGTCACCCTTCAACCGCCGATGCTCCAGGGAAAACAGACCCAGCCTGTTCAGCCTCTCCCCATAGCTCAAATCCTCCAACCCTGGCAATATCCTTGTAAAGTTTTTCTGAACCTTTTCAAGTTTCACAACATCTTTCTGATAGGAAGGAGACCAGAATTGCACACAGTATTCCAACAGTGGCCTAACCAATGTCGTGTACAGCCACAACATGGCATCCCAACTCCTGTACTCAGTACTCTGACCAATAAAGAAAAGCATACCAAATGCCTTCTTCACTATCCTACCTACCTGCGACTCCACTTTCAAGGAGCTATAAACTTGCACTCCAAGGTCTCTTTGTTCAGCAACACTCCCTAGGACCTTACCATTAAGTACATAAGCTAAAAATGTGTTGCTGAAAAAGCGCAGCAGGTCAGGCAGCATTCAAGGAGCAGGAGAATCGACGTTTTGGGTATGAGGCCTTCTTCAGGAATCCTGAAGAAGGGCTCATGCCCGAAACATCGATTCACCTGCTCCTTGGATGCTGCCTGACCTGCTGCGCTTTTCCAGCAACATATTTTCAGCTCTGATCTCCAGCATCTGCAGTCCTCATTTTCTCCATTTAGTGTATAAGTCCTGCTAAGATTTGCTTTCCCAAAATGCAGCACCTCGCATTTATCTGAATTAAACTCCATCTGCCACTTCTCAGCCCATTGGCCCATCTGATCAAGATCCTGTTTTAATCTAAGACAACCTTTGCTGTCCACTACACCTCCAATTTTGGTTTCATTTGCAAACTTACTAACTATACCTCTTATGCTCACATTCAAATCATTTATGTAAATGGCAAAAAGTAGAAGACCCAGCACTGATCCTTGTGGCACTCCACTGGTCACAGGCCTCCAGACTGAAAAACAACCCTCCACCATCACCCTCTGTCTTCTACCTTTGAGCCAGTTCTGTATCCAAATGGTGAGTTCTCCCTGTATTCCGTGAGATCTAACCTTGCTAATCAGTCTCCCATGGGGAACCTTGTTGAATGCCTTACTGAAGTCCATATAGATCACGTGTACCGCTCTGCCCTCATCAATCCTCTTTGTTACTTCTTTAAAAAGCTCAATCAAGTTTGTGAGACATGGTTTCCCATGTTCAAAGCCATGTTGACTATCCCTAATTAGTCCTTGCTTTTCCACATACATGTACATCCTGTCCCTCAGGATTCCCTCCAACAACCTGCCCACCACCGACGTTAGGCTCACTGGTCTATAGTTCCCTGGCTTGTCCTTACCACCCTTCTTAAACAGTGGCACTACGTTAGCCAACCTCCAGTCTTCCAGCATCTCACCTGTGACTATCGATGATACAAATATCTCAGCAAGAGGCCCAGCAATCACTTCCCTGGCTTCCCACAAAGCTATAGGGTACACCTGATCAGGTCCTGGGGATTTATCCACCTTTATGCGTTTCAAGACATCCAGCACTTCCTCCTCTGTAATCAGTAAATACTGATGCAAAATACTCATTTAGTATCTCCCCCATTTTCTGAGGCTCCATACAAAGACTGCCTTGCTGATTTTGAGGGGCCATATTCTCTCCCTCGTTATCCTTTTGTCCTTAATGTATTTGTAAAAACACTTTGGATTCTCCTTAATTCTATTTGCCAAAGCTATCTCATGTCCCCATTTTGCCCTCCTAATTTCCCTCTTAAGTATACTCCTACTTCCTTTATACTCTTCTAAGGATTCACTTGATCTATCCTGTCTGTACCTTATATACATCCTTCTTTTTCTCAACCAAACCCTCAATTTCTTTAGATGAGATTAGATTCCCTAAATGTGGAAACAAGCTCTTTGACTCAACCAGTCCACACCGGCCCTCCGAAGAGTAACCCACCCAGACCCATTTCCCTCTGACTAATGCATCTAGCACTATGGGCAATTTAGCGTGGCCAATTCACCTGACCTGCACATCTTTGGACTGTGGAAGGGAACCAAGCACCTGGAGGAAACCCACACAGATATGGGGAGAATGTGCAAACTTTTAAATGTTTTAATTGTGCGAGCCTCCACCACTTAGAGTCATAGAGTCATAGAGATGTACAGCATGGAAACAAACCCTTCGGTCTAACCTGTCCATGCCGACCAGATATCCCAACCCAATCCAGTCCCACCTGCCAGCACCCGGCCCATATCCCTCCAAACCCTTCCTATTCATAAATGTTGCAATTGTACCAGCCTCCAGCACACCCTCAGGTTGCATACACATACCACTCCCTGCATGGAAAAGTTGCCCCTTAGGTTCCTTTTATATTTTTCCCCCCTTTCACCTTTAACATATGCCATCTAGTTTTGGACTCCCCTATCCTGCCCTACCTTGTCTATTTATCCAATCCATGCCCCTCATCTTGTATAAGATCACCCCTCTGCCTCTGACACTCCAGAGAAAATAACCTCTTCAGCTTCTCCCTATAGCCCAAATCCTCCAATCCTGGCAACATCCTTGTCAATCTTTGTAAATTGTGTGGGCTCGGTGGATTAGCCACGCGAAATACAGGGTTACAAGGGCATGGGGAAGGGTTTGGGTGGAATGTGCTGCAGAAGGGTCGGTGTGGACTCGATGGGCTGAATTGCCAAATTCTATTATTTAACTCAAAACGTTATGATTGGCTACTTACCGCTGACAGTAACGATGAGTTAAGTGCATTTTAACCTGAGCGAGACCCGCCTCCTATTGTAAATAATTGAAACTTTTGCTGTGATAACCCAGGGGAGCCAGGTCACCCCCTTGTTACCTGATCTTAACAACGCCATTTCAACCAAGTTCAATGTTTCTGCTACCGAAAACTAACGTTTGCAAAACCTAAATTCTCATTTGTTAACGTTTACAAAGGATCAATTTTGACTGTACTTTCCTGAAATGAACGAATGTCAATTCCCCGGCTGCCTGCCTCCGTTCAAATTAAAGTCTTCCATTCTTATTTATCGTCTTATTTCTATGAAGCTGCTGGATTGCGTTACATACATAGGGTTTGAAAGTTCGACTAAAGTTAGGCTTCAGAGTGCTTGCTGACGAAATCCTCATCTAGCTAAGAGAAATGTACAGTAATTGAAACAGGGATTTCAACCTTTCTGTATTAATTTAGCATCTTAGTAAGAGCATTGTCAGATGTTACATGGTGCTTCAGACACTGTCCTCTGAGAATTATCCAAACCTTTGTTTCCGAATCGCAATGATCCCATGAGTAAAATCCTGCCAAGTGGATTTACCCCATGAGCCAAACGAATAGCTTGTTTCTATTGAAGAGGAAGGAGTTCCGAGACTATTGCATATTTCTTGTAAAGGGCGTATTACAGAGAAGGAAGTAATTCATTTTAATTCGAGTTCTGCTCCCGCCTCCGTGCGCCGTCCTTCCCCTTTTCATATCCTTGTGTTCTCCAGGTAAGGACTCAGCCAGGCGAAAGTCCATCCCCAACTCCTCTTCCTGCTGCCTCCGAGAGTGTGGAGGTGGCCTGTGCGTGTCCATTCAGTCCGGTTCAAGGTTCCAAGGGGGGGAGAGGCAAGTGCACAGTTTCATTTCAGGGGGAAAGCTTTGCAAATGCCACGAGGACGGTTCCATCTCTGGCTAGTTCCAGACTTGCTGCTGTGCAAAAAATGCGCTTCGACGAATGGAGCAGAACATTTAAAAGGAGCTGATCTTCTCACCTGCTGAAGTTAACGTTGGAGTGTAAAATGTGGCCCTGGGGGATCCTATTACACACCCTTTCATTTACTGGTGAGCGTCTTACATTTTAAAACATCCCGTGATAAACTTTATTCGTCATCTTATTTTAGGAGACTATTTAATGCAGTGTTTATTAGATCCGATTTTGTACATTTTCACTCGTGTCAATGTCCCGGTAAGTTTATCGATGTAACTGCGTGACAGAATTGAGTTTGTGAAGTTCATTCTTATAGGAATCCTGTGACTGAAGCGAATCTATCAAGGAGGAATCTTATGCTTTGTGAACATGAGAGGCAGTTATGTTTTTTGCTTATTATTGATTGAGTACATCCTAGAGAAATTTCATTCATGGAGTTACACTAACTCCTGATTTCTATTTTGTGTAAACTTGCTTCCTTTATTCTCAGAGGTTCCTTTTTGTGTGACTCAATGTAAAGACCTGTCTCTCTCTCTCTCTCTCTGTGTGGAAAAGTGAACCTGTGAACAGGTGACAAGCTGAGTCAGTCAGGCTGTTTCTCGGGATTACCCTGCAGGCTGAAGTCAGTTTAATTGGAAGTGGAATGGAGGCTGCCCTCTCCAGTAAACACAAAGTCCCATGGATGCTGGAAACTTGAAATAAAAATAGAAAGTGCTGGAGTAACTCAGCAGGTCTGGCAGCATTTCTGGGGAGAGAAATAAAGTTGATGTTTCAAGTTGAGTATGACTTTTCAGATCCTTACAGTGCTGAAGAAGTTAAACAGAACTCAAAATATTAAGTTGGTTTTTCTCCCTCCACAGATGCTGCTAGACCTGCTGAGTTTCTCTGGCATTTTTGGTTTTTGCTTCAGATTTCCAGCATCCTCAGGATTTTACCTTTAACCTTCACCCTGGCCTTGAGAGAAGCATTCTCCAGGGGGTTAAAGTACATTCATTCCAATTAAGTTAAGCTTCAGCACTTGGCAAACTTTAAACAATGTGGTTTCTTCTCTGAACTCCCAGAAAGGAGATGGAATTTTGGAACATTGAGTGATCTGAATTGGTTAAAACTCATGACCTTTTAAACTGTTTTGCCTTTTGTAGGGTCCTGCGCATTGATGATGTTGCCTAAACCAAGTGAGGTACAGTTTGATTCTGTCAACTTTAACAACACCCTTCGCTGGGCTCAGAAGGGATCTCCAGGAATTGTATATGACGTTGAGTATTGCATGTAAGTTCTGTTAACAACATATAGCAGCAAGACCAAGGAAGAGGAAATGCAAACAGCGGATTTGGACAGAGAACCTGAATACACTGAATTCCTGTATCTCATATGGCATCTTTTCCCCTCTTTAAAAATATATGATTTATATATTTCTTAATGCCCATTTGAAATGACATTAGGAGTAAATTACATTCCTCTCTGATCTAGCACACTGTTGTATTTCATTGACTAGTTCAGACTGCAGAGTACAGGCAGTACTGAAACCCTGCTTTATACATAACATAGTAGGAAATAGAAATGAGTGTAGGCTGTTCGGCCCCTTGAGCCTGCTCTATCATTCAATCGGACCAGTGGTTGATCCAACAGCCCTCACGTCCATTTTCCTTTTTTTCCCATAATCCTTGATTCCCCGTCTAATCAAAAGTCGATCCATCTCAGCCTTAAACATATACAAGGACTCTGCTCCCACATCTGTCTGTGGCAAGGGGTTCCAAAGACTCTCAACCCTCTGAAAGAAGAAACTCCTCCTCACCTTAGTCTTAAATTGGTGCCTTTTTTTTCTGAGACTGTGGCCACTGGCACTAGATTCTCCCATGAGGGGAAACATTCTCTCTGTATTTACCTTGGATTTTCTCCTTAAAAATCCAATATGTTTCAATGAGATCACCTCACATGCTTCTAAACTTCTAATTCCTCCCCCAATGCATACAGGTTTGATCTGCTGTTGAGTAAGATCATGATCTACTTCAAATCCACCTTCCAGCTCTCTCCCTACATTTCTTACAACCTAAAATTTATCAACCTTCATCTTGAATATGGACATTTACAGCACAGAGGAGGCTGTTTGGATCATTGTTGCAGTACCAGTCAACATGGTCCTGGGCCTCCCCATCGCCAGTCCCTAACCACCCGACACCTGGAGGAAGAATGCCTCCTATTCTGCCTTGAGACCCTCCAACCACACAGCACTAATGTGGAGTTCACCAGTTTTCTCATTTCCCCTCCCCCACCTTGTCCCAGTTCCAATCTTCCAACTCAGCACCACCCTCATGACCTGTCCTACCTGTCCATCTTCCTTCCCACCTATTCACTCCATCCTCCCCTCCAACCCATCACCATTACCCCCCTCTCCATCCACCTATTGCACTCTCAGCTACCTTCCCCCCCATCCCTACCCCACTCCCATTTATCTCACCAGCCCCTCGGCTCACAACTTCATTCCTGATGAAGGGTTTTTGCCCGAAATGTCGACTCTCCTGCTCCTCAAATGCTACCTGACTTGCTGTGCTTTTCCAGCACCACATTCTCGACAAAGATCTGACTATACCAACCCCGTTTTCCAGCTTCTGGCCCATAGCCCAGAGGCTGTGGCAATACAAATAAATAGTTTAATACTACTTAAATATATCAGTTTCAGACGCAACCACCCTTTCAGACCATGAGTTCCAGACCCCTACTACTCTCTGGGTGAAAAAAAACTACTTAACTCTCCTCCTAGCTTTCTCCCTCTTTCCTGAAATCTTTGCCCCCTGGTTAATGACAGCTTAACTGTTGGAAAACATACCCTTTCTATCTGTGCACAATCTATCAGGGCCGTTCTCAACCTTCGGTGCACCAAGGTAAATAACCTCAGCAGATCCAACCTTTCCTCATAACTTAGAGCGTCCAGCCCAGGCAGTATCCTGGTAAATCTCCTCTCTACCCGCTCAATTGAAATCACAGCCTTTCTATTATGTGGTGACTAGATTTGCATGCAGTACTCTAGTTGCGGCCTAACCAGTGTTTATACAGATCCAGCATAACCAGCACAATGAATTATGCTTAGGATTTAAAAGACTGCTTTGAACGTGAAAGTGTGGCCTGTCTGTGCAGTATATGTGGTTGATTTAGGTGGGTAGGAATTTCACATTTGTTAATTTAGCATTACAGAAGCCAAACAGATTTATGCCATTTATTGGAATAAGCAGTTTAGAATTGAGGGGAATAGGCTGGGTTTTTGCTTTCTAACACACTGCATTTTGTTTGCAGGTATGGGGAGAAAGTATGGAAAAATAAGCCTGAATGTCATCATATCACGGCCCACTATTGTGACTTAACAAATGAGATTGTGCAGGAGAATAATTGGTACTATGCAAGAGTGATGGCAATATCGAAAAATATCAATTCAAGCTGGTCCTTATCTGAAAGATTCTGTCCATTAGACAAGAGTGAGTATACAATCCTCATTGAGAGATTAGTAGCTTCAATCCTCTTCAACAGCATTTCATTAATCAGTGCTGAAGTAATAATTGGAATAAGGAACACACAAAAGCAGGAAATGTTTATTTAGCCATCAACCACCATTCAGCCACCATTAATATTTGCTCTCCCTGTTTTACTAACTTCATCAACACAGCATCCTGTCAGACAGTTATCTGCAGCAACATACCAAGGCTCATGCAACTACCTTAACTTGCCTACAGCATGAAAGCAGGCCACAACCCTTTCCAAACCCTGACCTCCAACAACATCAAGAGCAACAGGTACATGAGGACATCATCCCTTGCAAGTTCCCATCCAAGTGACTCACCATCCTGACTTAGAAACATATCTCCATTCCTTCAGTATCACTGGGTCAAAATCTGGGAACTCCCCTTCCTAACATCATTGAGATATACCTGCATCGGGTGGTCTGCAGCATACCAATTCATTCGGAATAAGTTAACATGGATAGTATATGCTACGATTCCTACATGCAGTGAATAAATATTGTCAGTCTGGAACCCTAAATATATTCAACCAAATTCTGAAATATCGATCCACCCAATATTCTCACAGTTGAACCCCGGCAGTCTGCTTCTCAAATTGCAACTTATTGCTTCATCCAACTACCTGAGAAACCTGTGCTCTATAGATTACTTGATAAACGCAGTCACTCCTTTCTAACCCAGTTTTAACACACAAACATATGACCTTGAGTAGGCCACTCAGCCCTGAAAGCAAGCTCTGCTAGCCATTAAGATCATGGCAGATCTGATTTTAAGCTCAACCCTACAGTCTTGCATATCCCAATAACATTTCAACCCCTTGGTAATCAAGAATCCATCTACCTCTGCCTTAAAACAAATTGTTTATTATATTTTCAACCATTTTGTTTGAGTTTTGAGCAAACTTAGTGGACATAGATAAATTTTTTAATATTCCCCCGCTCCAGTTGTAGAATATTTACAAATATCTTGTTTTCACTTGTTAGTTTAGGTGTAATTCAGCTAGCATTCAGAGTTGAAGTTAAATAGTCTGCTCATCTGTTTTGTCTCCTTAAAAACAAGGATTTTCTTGCAACTTATTAGTTTTGCTTGCATTTCATTACATTTTCAGCCCATAATGTAAAGCCTACATTCCTGGTATTCATCTCTGGAACTAAAACAGTAATAACTTATTCCCCAGTGCAAATGTGCCTTGTTTATAGTCTATAAACAAGGAAGCATTCTCTGATTTGATCAGTTTATTGGTCAGTTTCACTTGAATTCAAACTTATCAGTGGATGATCCATACTGTTGCCCTTTGGTGCTGGATCTTTCCATTCATGGATACCATATGCATTGTGCGTAATAAATATTTTTTGTTTTAATGTAAATTTCTCTGTCTTTCTCAGCTATTATTGGATCCCCAACAGTAGAGTACACAGCAGGTGACCGATTCATTATTATTCAGGTGCAGCCACCACATGTGCCACCCAAAGATGGAATGCAACGTTCTATCAAGGACATTTTTCCCATTATTAACTATCGAGTGCAGCTCAACCAATCACAAACAAATAAAATGGTAAAGTATGGTGCCATTTTAGTCAAACAGCAATGTTAATAGATGGCAGATAATTTAAGATAATCAGTGAGTTAGGTCAGGTGGACAGTGAAAGCCTTTTTCCTCGGATGGTGATGGCTAGCACGAGGGGGGGCTTAGTTTCAAATTGAGGGGTAATCGATATAGGACAGAGGTCAGAGGTCAGAGGTAGTTTCTTTACTCAGAGAGTAGTATGGGCATGGAATGGACTGCCTGCAACAGTTGTAGACTCACTAACTTTACTGGCATTTAAATGGTCATTGGATAGACGTATGGGCGAGAATGGATTAGTGTAGGTTAGATGGGCTTCAGATTGGTTCCATAGAGCGGCGTAACATCGAGGGCTGAAGGGCCTGTTACTGCGCTGTAATGTTCTATGTTCTATGTTCTCTGGCCTGCTGATAATCTGGGTGTGCATTGAAATGTCTTTTTATTATTTTTCAGGTATTTTTTGCATCAAGTGAAAGCTTTTATTTCAAAATCGAATCTTTAGAGCCCAATATTAACTACTGTGCAAAAGTGCAACTTAGCTTAAAACAGGGAATTTTCTTAAAAATGAGTCAACCAGCCAATTTCTGCGTCCGAACTTTGCAAGGTGAGAATGTTTGTGGAAGGATTGTGTGTGAGTTACACTTCATCTTCTCCTTTAAAACACAAAGTGTTGTTTTAAATATACCTTTGAAATGTTCTGTCTGTGTGCAGGCCAGTTGCCAATCTGTTGCAGCTCGACAAAGAGGTGACAGGAGCTTTGTTGCTAAGGTCCTGATTCAAATCACGATTTTAATCAACGTGGGTCAGAAATGTTATGACACACATCTGGGGCAGGAGGGACTGAAATCAAACCTTTTGATACACAAGACACAAAATATGGTGGTAAAGCAAAGATAACAGGAATCGCCATGGAGAGACTTCAATCAATTTCTAATCCACCACCTTATCCCAGTTCAGTCAGGATCTTACTGGAGTCCTGAATAAGTTCCCAATTTGTGTAAGTTTCCTGCATTAGATGGAGCATCTCATCTGCCTGTGTTTCATAGAAACATAAAATCCCTAAAGTGTGGAAGCAGGCCATTTAACCCATCAAGTCTATAAAGCCCCTTCAAAGACCATCCCACCCAGACCCACACCATCCAACCCTATCCCTGTAACCCTGCACTTCCCATGGCTAACCCACCTAGCCTGCATATCCCTGGACACCATGAGCAATGTCAGCATGACCAGTCCACCTAACCTGCACATCTTTGGATTGTGGGAGGAAACCAGAGCACCTTGGAGGAAACCCGTACAGACACAGGGAGGATGCACATACTCAGACAGTTGCCTGAAGGTGGAATCATAACTGGATCCCTGGTGCTGTGAGGCAGCAGTGCTAACCATTTAGAATCAGAAATTGGGAGAAGGGATTTAATGAAACAGCTTTTCATTTACACTGTTTGAGAAAGGTGGTAAGGACAAGCCAGGGAACTATAGACCGGTGAGCTTGACATGCTGGTGGGCAAGTTGTTGGATAGAATCCTAAGGGACAGGATTTACATATGTATGGAAAGGCAAGGACTGATGAAGGATAGTCAGGATGTCTTTGTGCATGGGAAATCATGTCTCACTAACTTGATTGAGTTTTTTGAAGAAGTACAATTGCAGCATTTAAAAGGCATTTGGATGGCTATATGAATAGGAAGGGTTTGGAGGGATATGGGCCAGGTGCTAGCAGGTGGGACTCGATTGGGTTGGGATATCTGGTCAGCATGGACAAAATGGGCCGAAGGATCTGTTTCTGTGCTGTACATCTCTAAGTAATGAAGAGGATTGATGAGGGCAGAGTGATGGACATGACCCACATGGGCTTCATTAAGGTGTTCAACAAAGTTCCCCTTGTGAGACTTGTTAGGAGGGTTAGATCTCATGGAATACAAGGGAAAGTAGCCATTTGGATACAGAACTGGCTCAAAGGTAGAAGACAGAGGGTGCTGGTGGAAGATTGCTTTGCAGTCTGGAGGGCTGTGACCAGTAGTGTGTCACAAGAATCAGTGTTGGGTCCATGACTTTTCATCATTTATATAAATGTTTTGGATATTAACAAAGCAGGTTTGGTTTGTAAGTTTGCAGATGACACCAGAATTGGAGGTGTAGTGGACAGCGAAGAAGGTTACCTCAGAGTACAACGAGTTCTTGATCAGATGGGCCAATGGACTGAGAAGTGGCAGATGGAGTTTAATTCAGATAAATGCGAGGTGCTACATTTTGGAAAGGCAAATCTTAGCAGGACTTATACACTTAATGGTAAGGTCCTAGGGAGTGTTGCTGAACAAAAAGACCTTGAATTGCAGGTTCATAGCTCCTTGAAAGTAGAGTCGCAGGTAGATAGGATAGTAAAGAAGGCGTTTGGTATGCTTTCCTTTATTGGTCAGAGTATTGAGTACAGGAGTTGAGAGGTCATATTGCAGCAGTACAGGATATTGGTTAGGCCACTTTTGGAATATTGTGTGCAATTCTGGTCTCCTTCCTATCAGAATGATGTGAAACATGAAATGACTCAGAAAAGGTTTACAAGAATGTTGCCAGGGTTGGAGAGTTTAAACAAAAGGGAGAGGTTGAATAGGCTGGGGCTGTTTTCCCTGGAGCGTCGGAGGCTGAGAGGTGACCTTATAGAGGTTTACAAAATTATGAGAGACATGGATAGGATAAATAGATAAGATCTTTTCCCTGGGTTGGGGGGCATACGTTTAGGGTGAAAGAGGAAAGATTTAAAAGTCATCTGAGGGGCAACATTTTCATGCAGAAGGTGGTGTGTGTATGGAATAAGCTACCAGAGAAAGTGGTGGAGGCTAGTACAATTACAACATTTAAAAGGCAATTGAATGGGTGTATGGACGAGTTGGACCGAAGGGTCTGTTTCTGTGCTGTACATCCTGTGCTGTACATCCCTTTGACTCTAATGGATAGGAAGGGTTTAGAGGGATATGGGCCAAGTGCTGGCAAATGGGACTAGATTAGTTTGGGATATCTGGTCAGCATGGATGAGTTGGACTGAAGGATCTGTTTCCATACTGTACATCTCTATGACTCTATGACTGTATAACTCTATGCTCTATGACTGTATGGCTGAATGATTGTATGACTACATGTCAAATTCCGAAGTGGAACTGATATAAGAAATGAATGTTGCAGTAGCAGCGCCAATTTCTCATTTTATCTGGATTCTGCAGTCCCTTTAGAGGAGTTGTTAAACACTTGAAAGAGACACAGTGGAAATGGGGATGAGTCAAGTGACTTTGATGAGCCTCTGTTTATTGAGGGAACACACCATAAAGACCACAAGAAATACGATCAGGAGGAGGCCATTTGGCCCCTTGAGCCTGCTCTGCCATTCAGTGAGATCATTGCTGATCCAATATTCCTCACATCCACGTTTTTGCCCTTTCCCTGTAGTCCTTGATTCCCCAATCAGTCAAGAATCTATTTATCTCAGCTTTAACCACATGATGGACCGAGATCTGTCCCTTGCCACTTTATGTGTTTCAGTGGAGAAGGACTCTTCCCCATCGAAAACTTGAAAACATGATAAAAATTAAAATTGATTGGAAAGGTATGGGAAAGAAGCCAATTGTACTCTCTTAATAAAATGCAATAAATTCAAGATCCATGCAGGTGAAGTTATAAACTGTCGAACAGATCAATTTTAAATCTCTTCCCAGAGCTGTGTGAATTTTTTTTGCTTTTCACTGAAGGAGCAAATCATCGACTGGATGAATGGACACATTGAATTTGCAAAATAGCTTCCTGTGTTGCAGAAATTCATTAAGTTTATTTTATTTTTGCAGAAAGAACACTGACCATCATTCTCTTAGTGACATTTGTGTCGTTTGGAATAATAATCACTGGGATATTTAGCTGTGTGGCATCCTGTTACATAAAGCACCATAGAACATTGCCTCAGTCTTTGGTATGTTCAGTTTATTTTTATCTAGATCTGACCAGTGTTTTTGTACTCTGGAAATAGTGACATGATAACATGGGGAAGTGGAGGAGACCATCAATTCCTTAGGGAGAAAATGAGAACTGCAGATGCTGGAGATCAGAGTCAAGAGTGTGGTGCTGGAAAAACGCAGCCGGTCAGACAGCATCTGAGGAACAGGGTAAATCAATGTTTCGGGCATAAACTCCTGATGAAGAGCTTATGCTTGAACCATCGATTCTCCTGCTGTTCGGACGCTGCCTAACCATCAATTCCTCAGGCTTGTTCCATCATTCAAAACGATCCTGGTTGTTCAGCATCATTTAACCAACTTTACTCCAGAGATAATGTCTTTCTAATACCTACTGATCTCAGTAGGGAAGGTTTCACTTGTCTTCACATTCACAGCTGCTTAGACGTTGCGTTCTAAATTTCCACCACCCTTTGTATGAAAAAATGTTTCCTGATTTCACTCACGAATGGTCTCCTTCTAAGTTCAAAACCGTTTCTTTATCCACATGATATGGGCATCATTGGCTGGGCCAGCATTTATTGCACATCCCTAATTGCCCTTGAGAAGGTGTTGGTGAGTTGCCTTTGTGAATTGCTACAGTCCCCAGCCTTTAGGGACACCCACATTATGTTCCCCAGAGGATGCCGTTTCTTTGTATCCACCCTATCAAACCTTTTATAACTTTAAACACCACAATTGGATCACCCATCAACACATATGTTAGTTATATTTGAAAGGATAGCCTTCTTGGACTCTAGCAGGAGTGATTATTTCCCAGCCTTTTGAATTCAGTGAAAGGATTTCCCACACCAGGATCAGGAAGATCTGAATTAGGTGCAGGATTACATTCACAATCCAACATAACATTTAATCGTAAAAAGCCAATAGATATCCTTTTATAGACATATAAATTGTTTGAACCACATCTCAGGTTCCAGACCATTTCAAAAGTACTCTAATTTTATCCTACTGAATGCAAAAGGAAAGAGGTTTCAATAAATAAGTACAATTAATACCAGGATGAGCTCATGAGCTATGGTTCAAGGTTAAACTAATTCCATTCTTTGAACAATAAATGGCTGAATTCTAACAGCCACCTGAAACACTCATCACCATTTTCCTATTACAATCTGTCATCTGTTGAATATCTTCACAGTTAAATCTTGCTATTTTAGTCATCTTACAGGATTGTGCATTTAGTATAAATTGCCCAGAAAGTTTTGATGAATAAAATATAAAGAGTTCTCAGGTATGTATTAGCCTTGGAAGGAGTACGATGTCAGTTTAAATTGCGGGAGAAACTCAGCAGGTCTGGCAGATTTGTGCAGAGAAGAACAGAGTTAATGTTTCAAGTCGAATATGCCTCTTCTTCAGAACTGTGATGAAGATACCGGTCACCCTGCGATAGAAAGCATGTTATTATACTGAAAGGCTACAAAAAAGATTGACAAGAGACTGGATGTTTTGAGTGATAAAGAGAGGCTGGATAAGCTGGGACTTTTTCCCTGGTGTGTAGGAGACTGAGAGGCAACCCTATGGAGGTTTATACAATCATGAAAGGCATTAATTAGGCCTTATTTGGAATGCTATGTCCGCTTAGAACATAGAACATTACAGCACAGTACAGGCCCTTCAGCCCTTGATGTTGCACCGACCTGTGGAACCAAACTGAAGCCCATCTAACCTGCACTATTCCATTATCGTCCATTTGTTTATCCAATGACCACTTAAATCCCCTTAAATTTGACAAGTCATCTTCTGTTGCAGGCAGTGCATTCCACACCCCTAGTACTCTCTGAGTGAAGAAACTACCTCTGACATCTGTCCTATACCTATCACACCTCAATTTAAAGCTATATTCCCTGGTGCTAGCCTTTACCATCCAAGGAAAAAGGCTCTCCCTGTCCACCCTATTCTAACCCTCTGATGATCTTACATTTCTCAATTAAGTCATCTCTCAACCTTCTTCTCTCTAACGAAAACAGCCTCAAGTCCCTCAGCCTTTCCTTCTAAGACCTTCCGTCCATAGCAGGCAACATCCTAGTAAATCTCCTCTCAACCCTTTCCAAAGCTTCCACATCTTTCCTATAATGCGGTGACCAGAAATGTACGCAATCCTCCAAGTGCGGCCGCACCGGAGCTTTGTACAGCTGCAGCATGGCCTCATGGCTCCGAAACTCAATCACTCCACCAATAAAGGCTAACACACTGTATGCCTTCTTAACAACCCTATCTACCTGGGTGGCAACTTTCAGGGATCTATGTACATGGACACCGAGATCTCTCTGCTCATCTACACTACCAAGAACCAGCACCACTAATTCAGTATTTGGTTTTCAGCATCTGCAGTCATTGCTTTTACACTACCAAGAATGTGACCATTAGTTCAGTACTCTTTATTCCTGTTGCTCCTTCCAAAGTGAATCACCTCAGATTTTTCTGCATTTGCCACCTCTCAGCCCAGCTCTGCAGCTTATCTATGTCCCTCTATGACCTGCATCATCCTTCCGCATTCTCCACAACTCCACCACAAATTTATTAATACACCCTCGTCCGGGTCATTTATAAAATGACAAATAGCTGTGGTCCCAAAACAGATCCTTGTGGGACACCACTAGTAACTGGACTCCAGGATGAGCATTTCCCATCAAACACTACCCTCTCTCTTCTTTCAATTAGCCAATTTCTGATCCAAACCGCTAAATCACCCACAATCCTATGCCTCCGTATTTTGTGCAATAGCCTACTGTGGGGATACCTTATCAAATGCCTTGCTGAAATCCATATACACCACATCCACCACTTTACCCTCATCTGCCTGTTTGGTCATCTTCTCAAATAACTCAATAAGGTTTGTGAGGCACGACTAACCCTTCACAAAACCATGTTGACTATCCCTAATCAACTTATTCCTTTCGAGATGATTATAAATCCTATCTCTGATAATCCTTTCCAACACTTTATCCACGACTGAAGTAAGGCACACTGGTCTATAATTATCAGGGTTTCCTCTACTCCCCTTCTTGAACAAGGAGACAACATTTGCTATCCTCCAGTCTTCTGGCACTATTCCTGTAGACAGTGACGATATAAAAAAGACTATGCAATCTCCTCCTTGGCTTCCCAGAGAATCCTAGGATAAATCCTTTCCAGCCCAGAGGACGTATTTTCACACTTTGCAGAATTGTTAACACTTCCTCCTCCATCCGATCTAGTAGCCCGTACCTCAGTATTCCCCTTGACAACATTGTCTTTTTCCAGTGTGAATACTGGCAAAAAATATTCATTTAGCACTTCCCCTATCTCCTCGGACTTTATGCATCACTTCCTACTACTGCTCTCCCTTCTCTAAGAAAGATGTTGTTAAATTTGAAAGGGTTCAGAAAAGATTGCCAGGGTTGGAGGCTGAATAGGCTGGGGTTATTTTCCCTGGAGCATCAGAGGCTGAGGGGTGACTTTATAGAGGTTTATAAGATCATGAGGGGCATGGATAGGGTAAATAGACAAGGTCTTTTCCCCAGAGTAGGGCAATCCAAAACTAGAGGGCCTAAGTTTAAGCTGAGAGGGAAAAGATATAAAAGGAACCTAAGGGGCAATGTTTTTACACAGAGGCTGATGTGTGTATGGAATAAGCTGCCAGAGGAAGAGGTGGAGGCTGGTACAATTACAATATTTAAAAGGCATCTGGATGGGTACATGAATAGGAATGGTTTAGGAGGGATATGAGCGAACCACAGGCAAATGGGATTAGTTCAGTTTAGGAGATCTGGTCGGCTTGGACAAGTTGGGCCTAAGGGCCTGTTTCCATGCTGTATGACTCTATGACTGTGATCTACTGCATTTCTCCAGCATTCTTGGTGTTTGTTTCAGATTTCCAGCATCTGCAGTATCTTGCTTCTATACAATGTTCCTCCCGCCACCCCCTCTTGCAGGCTGCAGTTTGCAGAATTAGTTGCTTTATTTTGTTCTTGGTCCAATGTCAGCATTTAGACAATGAACAAAGCTAATCCATGCTCTTGCACTGAGAGCCACTTATGTGACAGCTATGCTGCTCCTTCTAAACTCCAAGATTTGGTGTCACAGGTTTCCAGCAGAGAATATTACAGAACCAGAAGAAAGCATTGCTTTCGACAAGACATCATGTTCTGCAGGAACTTCTCCAGCATAACATTTCTCACAAATATTTGCCTACTGAACTACATTTTTCGAAACTATCAAGGGATATCCAGTTAACGTTACTTCATTTGTATTTGTCTTAATTACAGAATTTAGATCACATCCTCTCACAGAAGTGTGCCTTCCTGAAACAACCTCCACCAACATTACAGCTGGCCACTAGTTATAAGAAAGAATCATTTCGATTTGAGCAAGTTGTTCATCTGGATGAAATAAATCTTTTGAAGTATGACTCTAATGAAATGGAAGAAGTTATGAAAACAAAGCAGCACAACTTGATAACCCAGCCCAATTCCTACGCACCACAAAGTCATACCAGAATAATGAAGGCAAACCGCCCAAGCGCCACTGATTGTGAAATTCAAAATAATTCTTCCTCCAAGCCAACTGATGCTGGATGTTGTGCACCATATTGTCCCCAGGTTACTGTCAGGCTGTCAAACAGTACATGTTCCAGTCAGAATAGCTCCCAGGCGCTGACTCCAAATTATGCTACAATTGTACACTTGACACCTCAGAGTTCAGCCAAATTAAACACCGATTCAGCAATATGCAGTGCGCAGAATGTGTCTGTAAAGGCTTTACAGACAATGAATGAAGACACTGTTTATAAAAATAAGGAACTAATGTTCCAAAATGGTCAAGAATTAGAAATGCAGAAATTAAAAGTAAAGGAGGAGAAGCCATCATTTGTCTCATTGCTTCACAACAAACAACGATCATATCAAACTAAACAGAAGGAGATCCAGCCACTGGAAATACCATTGCTGCTTTCATTGAAAGATGAAAATCAAATCAACCTACCATTTTTCAAAAATGGACAATCAAACAACAGCCAGTCATTTTTATCATTGGTAAACAACAATGTAGATGTTCTGTGTTTGCCCTCTGACAGAATGGATGATCAACCAATAAAGGTTTCTTTAACAGACATGTTACAAACTGACCTGAAAGATGAACAAGTAACAAAGACTAACCCGTTGGAGAATGACACATTCACTGCAGAGCTCCTTGTCAATCCTGAATGGGACGTTGGATACAAAGGGCATCTTTTGACATACCATTCATCAAAGAGGGAAGGCCAAAAAACAGATGCATCATTTTTACAAGCATTACAAACAAATGCTATGATGGAAGGTTGTAAATTTCTTGATGACTGGGAAATCCAGGTTCACATGGATGATTAGGTACCCTTATATGGAGTTCTGATCATGTATAAATACAGAAAATAGTGAAACTCAGCTGATAGGGCAGCATCAGTGGAGAGACAAAGAGTTTAAGGGGCATGATCTTCCTTCTTTTGGTTTCATACGATCCAGTTGGAAGTGTTGTCTATAGATGAGCTATTTTTCAACTGTATGAAATATATTTGGACCAATAGGATTCCTGCTGCTAAGCAGAACGAGGAACCGATCTTTCATTTCCTGCCCCAGTTCAGCCAACTCCAGATTTAAATTTCTGGTGGCAAAGAAATATGCCTCCCATGGGTGACAACTCTTTACCCCTTACTCCCCAGACAGGGATTCTTGTCTTAGAACACAAATTACATTCAGCTGTAAACCATTCCTCTGGATGTCCATTACCAGCCCAAGAGTGTATTCATCCAGTTAACCCAGACAGGGGATGCTCTGGGCCTCAGGAATTTTCTTTTATTCTTTCACGGGGTGCAAACCTTGCTGACAAGCCCAGCGCCTGTGCCCTGGTCACCTGGTTACCCTTGAATTGCTCAATCATTTCAGAGTCAGTATAGTCACACATAGGCCACAAAGAGTAAGTAAGGATGGCATTCTTCCTTCCCTACAGGGCATTAGGAAACCAGATGCGTTTTTGTCAGAATCTGTCAGATCACTTTGTGAGACAAGTTTAGTAATTGGATATGAATCGTGCCCAGCCTTTCTGACAGGGTTTGAACCCATGTCTCCAGAGCAGTAGCTTAGCAGCTGGATGACAATTCCAGTGAATTGGCACTAGGCTACGTCTCCCTCAAATGCAGTGTGCAGTCTGATCTTTCATATAGCACAGCCTCAGGCTCCCACTCTGCAATGAGTTAATATGGAGGCCTCAATAATTCGAGGTAAAATCATCCTGTCCTTTCATATTAACTTTATTATAATGTGACAGTCTTTGAACAAACTTTCTGGTTGCTTTTAGAAATGTTTTCATCATTATTTATTATCTGTTATTACATTTGTGGAAGATATTGTCTAATGTATAATTTGCTTTTTTCATTTATAAAATCTTGAGCGCTTCATTTTTTGATGGAGTTTTATGCACCCATTCCTGTTAGTATGTCTTATACTGACATTTCATTTGTGAGATCTGTAAAGACTTGCTACACCACAACCATCTTTCGTAAGACTGGTCCATTTCACTAGTGAAGAAGCATGACTTACAAATGATCAAACAAAAGTTACCATCGGCCATCTAATAACGTGAAGGAGGGATGTTTCAGAGCTTTTGTACACTACATCGATCTGTAACACAGGTTCAGAGAGAGCAAAGAAATTTTAGAATCCATATTCATACTCGTTTGTCTGTCTCTCTCTCTCTAGTTTCTGATTTTAGCAGAGGTTCTGATTTGTCCATCAATGGGGCAATTGCGAAAGATAAATTTTTCAAAGCTCCAGATGCAAAAAACAATCACAGAACAAACCAGACAAGAAGAAATATCGAAATGGAAACAAATTGGCTCCATTTCAGGAGCTGTATTGCTGGGGCATATCATATAATTGTCATCTCCCCATTCACATTAAAGGTGTTAGGAGAGTGGTAAATAAATACAGGGAAGAATGCATTCCCTTCATAATGCATCAGGGAAATGTCCCATCTTGTACTGTGTAATTTTTCATGTTTTCAAGTATGGAGGGTAAAGTTCAATGTGAGAGACACATTGGAACAGATGCAGGAACATGTAGAAAGACACGTTGGAACAGATTACCTTCTCAATATTCCTCGCATTCATTGCCTTTTACATTCAGGTTCACCCTCAGAGTAATTGAGATTTTAAGTTCAAGAACAGACCATTTGTTCCAACGTGCCTGTGCTGGCCATTTTTACTCATTGGATAATGCAATCATGCAAATTGTTTTGTTACAGCAAAGTTCTTACATAAGCAAAATGTTCCACAGCATCAGTAATATTAATGTAAAATAACCATCTCTTTAATATTGTGAAGTTGTGGGAATCCATAATTCATATTGCCACCCAGTTTCAAATATTATCAGTCTTGTAACAAGCATATTTATGATATTGCAAGTTAGCATCTGCATAAATTCAAAGGCAAACTAGAAAATTCCAGATGGTGGAAATCTGAACTAAAAACAAATACCGGAAATTTTCAGCAGGTCTGGCAGTATCTGGAGAGGAGATTAAGCGGAGTGAACTTTCAGGTTGATGACCTGCCATCATTTGAAAAGTTCTAAAGGGTCACTGGACCTGAAACGCTAATTCTGATTTCCCTCCAGATATGCTGCCAGACCTGCTGAGTTTTTCCATCAATTTCGGGTTTTGATTCATCTTTTTTGTTTGTTTTAAGGCTCAGAGCATCTTGCTTTACCTTCACCTCTGTCAGTAAGTTAATGGCCTCGAAATTAAATGCAAAACATGTCAGAGAAACTCAGTAGGTCTGGCAGTATCTGTGGAGAGAAAACCTGAATTAACATTTCAAGATTTTATATGATATCTTCCGAAGATTTGCAGACCTGAAGAAGTCTTTTCAGGTTTAAAATGTTAATTCTGTTATTCTCTCCACAGAAGCTGCCAGACCTACTGATCTTCTCCCATATTTTCTGTTTTGATTCAAAATTTCCAGCGTATGTGGTACTTTTACCTGAATGACCTCAGAATGTTGAGCTTGAAAGTTTATTTTTATTATCATACTATGCATTTAGAAAACTCTGACGTGGATAAATGTAATTTTGTGGTGAAAGCTTTTTGCACGTATCTGATCAATTGAAATTTATATCTCCAGAATGAATAAAAACACTCTCCAAATTCCGCCTTTTCCTTTGAACTCTCAAAAATGTAGTCAAACAGAAGATGCTGAAAATAATGAGCAAGTATCGATAGAGAGATAAATAGTTTTCAGAGCAGTGTTGTCTTTATCAGAATGACAGCACAAACATGCCTGAGTCTAAATGTGGGTTTTCGGTCTGAAATTGTTCCTTTTTCTATTGTGCTGTCAATAAGATGCAAAAGGCATCTTCTGTCATTTTATATCAAGTTTAAATGCATTACAATGAAGGAAGAAACATTGTATTAAAGTGTGAGCTAGATTCCTATTAGTGGTATGCTGCCTTTAATGGAAAAATAACCAGAAAGATTAGCCACTCATCTGTTAAAATGTTTATGGTTATTACTGTTGTCTCACGGAGCATTATCACAAAAGGTTTATTTTACTACGTGCCTGCCTTTATGTGACCATTTGAATGAGCAAAAGTCTAAACTCCAAGCAGCATTTCATCAATGATGATATTGCAAAATGTTTTATTGGATCTTGTCAATGTTCAGTTTGAATGTTATTGCACTGTCAATGAGTCAATGGAACATAATTGGCCATAACCTCACCATCTATTGGGGGTTATAATCAGTTCAGTTATGTTACTTTTTCTTTCAGCCGGGATTTCTTAGCTGTTAAAGAAATGAAGTTTAAGAGACTTTTTTAAAAATTCATTCATTATAGGTAATACTGGGAAGGTTAACATGTAATTGCCTATCTCTAATTATCCTTCAGAAGGTAGTTATGAGCTCCCGTCCTAAACCACTGCAGTCCATGTGGTGTAGGGACAGCCATATTGCTGTTAGGAAGGACGTTCTAGGATTTTGATTCTGCAATATTGAAGGATCAGCAAAATAGTTTCAGGTCAACAGCTGAAAAACAATTAAATCAATTAAGGAAGGGATGGGGAGAACTGATTAAATCATGAGTCATATGTATAAGATACATTTCTTTCTTAGAAAGATGTTTACATCAAGAAAATTATATGAACGGTCAAATGATGGTGAAGTTGTCCTTAGTTTCAAATAATGATTTCTAATCCAATTGGAAACCAAAATTTATAAACCGGAACTTTTAAAACCTAGATTAAAGGTAATTTACACTTGCAGCCAAAGATGGCTGCCTCAGTCTGCCTCTCTGTACACTGCAGATTCCAGTCAATTGAAATGGAGACAGCATGTCCAAAACTCACAAAGGCAATGACATATGAGGAAAGTGAAGGACCTTTCTCTCCACACCAAGCCAATCAGCTGTTTATAAGCTTGTTCAGCTATTGCAGTCAATTAGACATGGAATCTTGGCTAAGAGAGCAACCCAGATCTGGCCTCATCTGGATTCCCTTGGAATACACATACAGGATCCCCTGGACAGTTAGAGAGAAAAAAAATGTCATGTGACAGCACTTTGCACATTTAAGCACCTGTTTTCTTTGCATTAAGAGGACAAAGAGTTGAGTCACTGAGAAAGAAGTTCCAGGTGGACTCTCTCCTCCCCCCATCTCTCTCCAACCCAATTCTCCGGCTTCAGACCCTGTTTGCTCACTGGAGTCCCTTGTTCCAGATAAAAACTTCTTTTTAAAAATTCAAACCAGCATAACCATCCCCAGGAGAATAGACCACTGCAGCGAAGTTGTGAGACCACCAAGTTTACCTGGGGTGAGCTGGACCCACAAATACACACCTAAAGAGCGGCAGATGCTAGAAATCTGAAATTAAAATAGAAGTTGCTGTAGAGAGAAAATAGAGTTAACATTTTGGTCCAGTGACCCTTCTTCAGGACATACTGTCTAGTCCTTTCACCATGGAGTCTAACTTGTCCCTCCCCACCTTCGTCTGTGTCCATCTACATTTGGATGTGTATGATCTTTGTGTATCTGAACAGCAGTCAGAGCACGTTTAATCATTTCATTCAGATCAGTTCAAATTAAACTCAAGAAAATCCATCTAAATAGTTCTTTTATGCTTTCAGTGGGGACAAAGTTAAATATTCACTACATTGGCAAGGATATCCTTTTCCAACTAAAATACCTATTGCTAACAAATAAGGAGAGGGAAAAGAGTGTGCTATCTGAGTGTTCCTCACTTGATTGTAACAAAGGAATGGACTTTATGATTTTAACAAAATCAAGCTTTTTTAAAAATTAAATAAAAGTTGTAAATGATTAAAGCTAGCCTGAGGTAGGGTACATTTGTGAAACTTGTACACAGCAATTCTCAACCTGCAGATCTTTTGGCACACATGGGCTTGGTTCTGTACTCCACTGCCCCATACTGCAGCATTGATGAGGTTTATAGACTCAGCATACTTTGTTGTGACATACCTCCCAGGCAGATGAAACTCAGACCTCCTGACCCAGAGGTAGGGACACTACCCCTGCTCCGCAAAATCTGAGGAGACACTTTTCAGATTCAGGACATAGTGCCCAGTTCATCGTCATCATGGTTTGTTTTGCCTGAATGTTCACAGAGACAGCTTCAAGAAGGACACCAGTATTTGTTTGATGTTCCTTCCAGTGAATCTGGAGACTGTGCAGGGGCATTACTGGTGGAAGTTCTCCAGCATTGTTGTATAACACTAGTACACAGCCCAGGTCTCAGTGCAGTACAGGGGCATGGTGACAGCAACTGCTCTGTACATTAGGACATCTGTTCACTTGCTGGGGTCCACCTTGTCAAATGTTCACTGCAGTTTACAGAATATGGGCCAGGCCTTGATGAGTGGTGCAGGACTACCTGGAGGGAAGCAGCTGCTAAGGTGTGGGATGACTTACTTAACAACATTCAAGGGCAAGTTGAGTTTCTGGTATGCAGAATTAAAGAGACCAAGAGTGACTTTCAAAACTAATACAGAACAACCAATGACACTGGTGTCATCTGCAAATTGTACAGCAGGTTTATCTGTAGTACATAGAGGTGACTGAATTGGAAGAGTTTTCCACTGAGATGCTGTTAATCTTTTGATGAGGTAAACAGGAACTGAAATATTGATTATTAATTGTAAGTGTCTATCACGTAGCCTTGCCTGAATCCTGTTTGGATTTTGAAGACATCTGTTTGAGATCTCCACACTCAAGACATTAATTTCATGGAGACATTATAAAACAGCATTTCTTACAGAAAAACATAAGGCAATGCTAAATGAGTTGACCACAAACTTGGAAAGAGCAGGACCTCTTAAGGAGTTTATAAGATATAGGAGAAATTAGACCATTCAGCCATCAAGTCTACTCCATCATTCAATCATGGCTGATATGTATTTCAACCCTATTTTCCTACCTGTTCCCTAAAGCCTTTGATCCCCTTACTAATCAAGAACCTATCTATCTCTGTCTCAAAGACACTCAATGGCTTGGCTTCCACAGCCCTCTGTGGCAATGAGTTCCATAGATTCCCCACCCTCTGGCTGAAGAAATTTCTCCTCATTTCAGTTCTAAAGGGCCACCCCTTCACTCTGAAGCTGTGGCCCCAGGTTCTAGTCTCTCCTACTAGTGGAGACATTTTTCTCATGTTCACTCTATCCAGGCCTCTCAGTATTCTCTCAGTTTTAATGAGATTCTGAACCCCCTCCCCCCAGCATCCTTCTAAACTCCATCATGTACAGATCCAGTGTCCTTCATCCCTGGGATCATTTTTGTAAATCTCATCTGGATCCCTCTCCAACACCATACACTGGGCCTAAAACTGCTCACAATATTTCAATAGTGGTCTGAACAGACCCTTAGCAGTATGTCTCTGCTGTTGTATTCTAGCCCTCTTGAAATGAATTCTGACACTGCATTTGCCTTCCTAACTGGCATTTGCACCTGCATGTTAAACTGAAGAGAATCTTGAACTTCTCATCCCATCATGCTTCAGATTTCTGAAGCCTTTCCCAATTTAGAAATAGTCTCTGCCTTTATTCTTCCTACCAAAGTACATAGCCTCACACCTTCGCCTGGTGTATTCCATCTGACACTTATTTGCCCATTGTCCTAACCTGTTCAAGTCTTTCTGAGGCTTCCCCACTTCCTCAGCACTAACCTGTCTCTCCACCTATCTTTGTTTCATCAGCAAATTTAGCAACAATGCCCTCTGGCTGCCATCTTGAAAAAGACCCCTTTATCCCCACTCTCTACCTTCTGCCAGTCAGCCAACCCACTATCCATGCCAGTATCATGTCTTTAAAACCAGGGGATCATCTTATTCAGCAGGCCCCTGTGCAGCACCTTGTCAAAGGCCTTCTGGAAATCCAAATGGATCACGCCCACTGACTCTCCTTTGTCTAATTTGCTTGTTACTTCCTCAAAACATTCTAACAAATTTGTCAGGCATGACATCCTCTGGACTCAGCGCTATTTTACCATGCATTTCCCAAGTACTCTGCAATCTCATCCTTAATAATGGACTCTAAAGTTTTACCATTGACTGAGGTCAGGCTAACCAGTTTATACTTTTCTATATTCTGCCTCTCTCCCTCCTTAAACAAGGGTGTTACATTACCCATTTCTTAGTAATCGAGAATCCTCCCCTGAATTATCCCCAGAAACTCCTGCCATTGCTGTTATATCATCTTCCCTGCTAGGCTCCCCTTCCAATCAATTTTGCCCAGCTCCTGTCTCATATCTTTGCAGTTACCTTTACTCAATTGTAATACCATTACACCTGACTCCAGTTTCTCCCTCTCAACCTGCAGGGTGAATTCTGTCAGATTATGGTCACTGTGCCTAAGGATTCCCTCACCTTAAACTCACTAATCAAGTCTGCCTCATTACACATCACCAAATCCAGAATTGTCTGTTCCTTAGTAGGCTCTACCACAAGCTGGTCCAAAAAAAGTCTCATAGATATTCCATGAATTCCTTCCCTTGGAATCCACTACCAACCTGATTTTCCTAGTCCAGCTGCATATTGAACTCCCTCATGATCCTTGTAATAAAGCCTTCCCTACGCACCTTTTCGACCTCCTGATTTATTTTCTTCCCCACCTTCTGATGACTGTGTCAAGGCCTGTATACAAATCCCATTAGAAGTTTCGCCCAACTCTACCCACACATATTATATGCCTCCCAATTCTATATCACTTCCTGCTATTGATTGAATTTTATTTCTTAATAACAAGCCAACCAAGTCCTTCCTGCTCATTGGCCTGTCCTTCCAATACGATGAGTATCCTTGGATATTTAGTTCCCATCCCTGATCCCCTTTGCAGCCACATTTCTGAGATACCCACAACATCGTACCCACTGATTTCAATCTGTGCTACAAGCTCATTTCCCTTGTCTCATATCCTGAGTGTATTTAAGTGCAACACACTCCATCCTGTATTGACTGTTCCCTCCTCATGGTTGTCTCCTTATCTGCTCCTCCTGAGGTTAGATTCCTGACTCTTTCCATATTGTTCGTCCTGTTAATTGTTCTGGAAAATTTGATAATCTCCAGTGAACCCTCCCCCTCTGTCTCCTTTAACGTTTTCCATAATTTTCCATGCAGCTGAACCTTCGTGGTCCACTCAACCATGACCAGCACACCAGGGGAATCAACCCTGGTTCAATGGGGAGTGCTGGTGGGAATGCCATGAGCAGCACCAGGCATATCGAAAAATGAGACCTGATAAAGCCATCAAACAGGACTATTAGATGCCAAACAGCATAAGCAGCAAATGATAGACAGAACCAAGCAATTCCGAAGCCAACAGATCCAATCTAAGTCCTGCAGTCCTGTCACATCCAGTCATCGCTGGTGGTGGAAACTAATCAACTCAAAGAAGAAAGAGCCCAACACATCAATATAAAAGATAAGGCTGAATGCTTTTGCAGCAACTCGATGACCCATCTCAACCTCCACCAGAGGTCTGCATCATCCCAAATGCTAGTTTCCAAGTAATTCACTTCACTCAAAATATTTTCAGAATCAATTGGAGGCACTGGATATTGCAAAGACAACATTCAGACAATACTGAAGGCTTGTGCTCCAGAGCTTGCTGCTCCCCTAGCCAAGTCCAGTTACAGCACTGGCATCTACCCAACAATACGGAAAATTGCCCAGAAAAAGCAGGACAAATTCAATCTGGCCAATTACTGTCAGCTCATTCTCAAGCATCAATCTTCAGCCAGAAATAGTCACCATATGGGTCCATCTTGGTCTCCTCCAGTGGTCCCCAGCATCACGGAAGTGAATCTTCAGCCAATTCAAATTATTCCATGTGATTTCACAATTTGGTTAGAGGCATTGGGTACTGCAAAGGCTATGGGCCCTGACAACATTCTGGCAATAGTAATGAAGACTTGTGCTCCAGAACTAAATGTGCATCTAACTAAATTGTTCCAGTTCAGCTAAACAATGTGGAAAGATTGCTGTATGGATAGCAAGACAAATCCAACCTAGCCAATTATTATACTCTCAATTATCAGCAAAATGATAAAATTTCAAAGAAATACTATTAAGCAACATCTCCTTAGCAATAACCTGCTCAATGACACCCAGTTTGGGTTCTGCCAGAGTCACTCAGCTCCTGACCTCATTACAGCCTTGGTTCAAACATGGACAAAAGAGCTGAATTCCAGAGGGGAGGGAAGAGGGACAGCCCATGACAGAAGGCTGCATTCGGCCAGGTGTGGCATCAAGGAGCCCTAGCAAAACTGGAATCAATGGGTATTGGGGCAATCTCTCCATTGGTTGGAGCCATACCTGGCACAAAGGAAGATGGTTGTGGTTGTTGGAGGTCAGTCATCTCTGCAGGAGTTCCTCAGGGTAGTGTCCTAGGCCCAACCATCTTCAGCTGCTTCATCAATGACCTTTTCTCCATCACATGGTCAGAAATGAGGATGTTTGCTGATGATTGCAAAATGTTCAGCACCCTGCATGACTCCTGCTTGTCCATAATCCACCAGACCTGGATAGCTTTGAGGCGTGGACTAATAACTGCCAAATACATTCTCACCATACAAAATGCTCAGCAATGACCATCCTCAACAAAACAGAGTTGAATCATGTCCCTATGACATTCAATTACTGAATACCCCAATATCAATATTCTGAAAATTTCCATTGACTTGAAATTGAACTGAGCTAGCTTTACACTACAAGAGTTGGTAAGATAGATCACCATTCTTTGGAAGTTACTGGGTCAAACTCACTGCCTGACAGCATGTGAGCACTGATACCAAATGGAATGCAGCATTTGGAGTAGGCAGCTCAGTACCAGCACCTCAAGAGCAACTCGTGTTGGGCAGTGATCCACACATTGGGAATGAGCAAATGGAGAAAAACAAATAATTCGCTCTGATATAAAACCTTTTCTGCAAATTTCACCAAAATAATCTGATTGTTGTCAGACAGTATTTGTGTACAGACATGTAAAATGTTCGAAGACAAAAATTCTTCATCTAATTTCTACAACAATAATGAAAACTTTTCATTTATTTTGTGGCTTCAATGTAACAATGTGTCTAAGGGCAATATTGACTAATTCAGAGAGCTAGTCAGCTCAGATCAGCTTTATTCATTTCACTCAGACATGCAAAGGCTTTTCTTTAGTCATGGTTTTTGACGAACAGCCGCTGTTATCATCTTACAAATATGACAAGCTGTCAAATTGACATAAATCACCTCCAAAGGTTATGGTGCAAATTCCGATTATAATCAGGCACAGTCACATTCCATGCTCTTTCTGACAAATGAAAACTCTGATTCACAGAGCAAGATTTGCATGCATAAACATGTTGCATAAACATTGGTAAACACCACACCACAGTCAGTCTGATAGCTGACACTCAAATGCAAATTCAATAAGCGGAACAAATCAAATGAACCTGATCTACCAGAATGTTCCGTGCCATTTCACAATGAAATTATAGCTACCTTTCCTCATTTCCACAGAAAAATATTGTTCGTTGCAACCACAGCTCATCGAATCAGAAAGAAAAGCTGCAACAGTCAGTATCTGGGAAAAGTGTAGACAGTAGATTTTAGAACCATTTGGCTCGCAGAGTTGCCACAAGTTAGTGACTAATTCATTATGATTCTGGTTGAACATCAGCCTGCCTAAAGAAGAACAGGGGGCCCATGCGGACGTTTGGGCTCTGCTGATGCCTCAACTAAATATATGGGCATATGATTGAGAAATGCACGGACCTGTACATAACAATGATAAATTCTGATTTGTGTATGTAAACGTTGACATATGTATGGCATGACTAAATGTACAGACCATCAAATTATTTTACGACTAAAGTATATTTTTGAAATAAAAAAAATCTGGCAATCGGGTTTGTGTAGAATATGAATGCATTCAACCTCTAATATCTAGTGTAAATTGAACAAAAAGAAACTGCAATATTTAATCTTTAGGTTCCCTGAAAAATACAATTCCACATTTGATGCTAGAGTATTAGAGTTGTGTCCTTAGCAGGACTGTCATTCATAGCATGCATTTACCTAATACATGGTACCTGTATTCCCCAATAAACTAATTATCCAGCACAAAGTGAAATGTCCAAATCATGAAAAAGCTGAGACAAATTCCTGTGCCTTTGTGTCCATTTCTTCAGACAAGAGTCTCCTCCCCATCCCAGATACCCCTTCACCTGCCTCCAATACTCTCCCTCCACCTGGACCCTTCCCTCTTGACCTTTTGCCTGACCTTAACCTGTTTATTGAGAACTGGTGATGTGAATTGGTTACCTCAATTTCTCTGCCCACCGCCCCGCAGTCATTCCAATCTATCTCCATCTGAACTGACTGCAATTTGTGCTCTCAGATCCCACCTGGTCTCCATCTCTGACTCCCCCCCTTCCCTTCTCTGACACCTCTGTTTCCACCAGATACATATTCCCCTCCCCTCCCTTCTTCTGCATTAAACCAACTTCCTCCCAGCTACCATCAGATCTGAGGAAGGGTCATTGGACCCGAAATTTTAACTCTGATTTCTCTCCACAGATGCTGCCAGACCTGCTGTGATTTTCCAGCAATTAATAGGTTTTTTTTCAGATTTCCAGCACCTGCAGTTCTTTTGGTTGGTGTTAAATGCCAAAGTCATCAGGGTAAGCAGGAGAGTGGAGTTGAGGATATAATTAGATAAACCATGATGTTATTAAATGATAGAGCAGGCTTTAGGGACCAGTAGCCTACTCTATTCCTGCTTGTAATTTCTATGTTCCTGTGAATATTAAAAAAAAATTATCCAGCTGAAAGATGTTGTTAAATCAACAACTAATTGTTAATGTCTGAATCTATGACCATTGTTTCACACGTTTCACTGACAATGGCAAAATACCTTAATTTTTCTCTTTAATGGTATTAATGGTTAAATGTCAAATATTGGCCCTATTACAAATGTTCAATGATAACTCTATAAAACATTTAACAACTCTCTTTAGACAAAGTATGTATTAAATGTAAATAATTGAAGGTAAAGAGATGAAAGACCAAGCAGCACTTAGATATAAAAGTGCCTGTGAAACAGAAGTTGAGAGCATTGGTGAGTGATTATTTATTAGACTAGAGGGAGGTGTACAGTGCTGTCCCCAGGGAATGATATTGGAATTGCTGCTCCTTCTGAAAAATATTAATGGCCTGAACTTGTTTGTAAAGACAAAACTTCACAGATTCCCAAAAATAGAGAGCTCAAAGGAAACCTCAGGAGGACATGGACAAAGTGAAGGTGAAATGGGCAAACAAATGGCAGGTGCAGTTTAACACAGAGAAGTTCACATTTTAATTTGAATTTCTTTAGACATCCAGGGAAGCCATGGTTTGGATTTGAATTCCCTTTCCTCATACAAGTCATTTCTCTGCATCCAAAGTCTCCAATCTCTGGAAGTCTGCTATCGCTTAATTATTATTTTAACTGCCTTATGTTTTATTTTTTCCAATCCAACTGGTCCAAACTTCTATTCCAAAATTCAGAAATGCGTCCTCTTCTGGTTGAGTTCTTTCATCTTCAATTTCTCTCTCTCTTTTTAGGATTATTTAATAATGTTGTGAATGTAGTTTGTCACAAAGCTGGTCCTTTTTTTCTAAAAGCTGTTCCTTTTCTCAAGAATACTGGGTCCTTGGTATTTTTTGGAGGGGTCATAAAACAGCCCCAGGCTCTGAGGCGACTGGTTTAGTGCAGAGATGAAAAGGGTATTGGGAGGCCTTTTTGTTTATATGTAAACAAATGAGACTTTAGGCCAAAACTTTCATGCTTTAGAAGTGATCTGTATCATGAAAGGGACGTGGTCAGTCCTGGAAGCTTGTTTGAGTCAGTGCAGCAGTGGGCTGTGTGGAAACAGACTGCTAGACTTTCTCTCCTTTTGCCCTTCTAACTTTGACCTGTAAACCTTTGTTTCATTTTTTGCTCTGTGTTTAAGGAGTTTGTTTATTGGGACCGTTGCACATGTTTTTTGGAACAGCATAATTAATTCTAGTTTGGATAGATTGAGTTTTGTGGGTATTCTATATTCTGTTCTTTGTGTTTCATTCCATAATTTTGTAGGTAAAGTTTTGTCTGTTTTAAAACCTGGTAGTAAACCTAGCTAACTTACTCCAGGTCATTTTCACTGTGCACTTATCGAAGCAAATTGCAAAGTTACGGTCTGGACTACCTGCTTAAGAGTGTTTTGAGTGGTCTGGCCTAATCCATAACAAGTTGCTACGAAAGAAACATGTTCCATTTGATCCACCTCATTCCCCAAAATTAAACCTAGTTCTGCTTATGGCCATAAAATGCAGGAGCAGAAGTAGGCCATTCAGCCCATCAAGTCTGGTCTGCTGTGCAGTGACATTGTGGCTGATTTGATAATCCTCAACTCCACTTTTCTGCCTTTTCCCCACAATCCTTAATTCCCTAAATATCTGTCGATTTTAGTCTTGAATATGGCCCAGCCTCAACAACCCTCTGCAGTAAAGAATTTCTCTCCTCTCTGACAGAACAAATTCTTTCTCATCTCTTCCCTTTCACTGATCAGTCAAGTTCTCCTGTGCACTTTTCAGGTATTTCTCTCCCTCATTGCCAATCACTTTGTTGCAAGATCAAATCAAATTTGCTGAAATTCCTGTTCTTGATTTTCTACAGGCTTTTCGTTTATGAATGAATGTGCTTTCCGATTGGTCCCTGTGATGGGTAAAACCAGCAGTATCACTGCTTCCTTTCTACTCCTTAAGTTGAATTAAATGTATTGTGCCTTTGTAACCATTTGTTCATCACCTTTTCCCAGGGTTGTGTTGGAATTTTGAATCAATATTGAAATGTTAAGTTTTCAATAGGAAAAATGTCATAAATGCAAAATCTTGACTGCAACATTAGGCGAAGTGTTTGGTCCACAGTTGTTTTACTGTAATGATATAGAATTTTAACATCTACAGATATATCAGGAAGAGCATATTGAGGAGCTGCTTGACTCACAGGATTAAGTTTACAAGGTTACACAGATATAATTAGAATAGCAGGACAGAGTAAAAGTAGAATTCACCAAATCGATTGGTGAGGGAATTCCAGGATTTTAATCCAAGGATACTGAAGGAATGGCAATGTATTTCTAAATCTGGATGGCATGAGACTGGGAGGGGAACTCAAAGGTTCTGATGTTCTCATGTTCCAGATAGTACTGATTTGGATGTTTTCTACAATTATGTGTTATTTTAACATGTTGCTTACATCTCTAGCACTTCCTCATTCCCATGAATAGTCTCTTTTCCACACTAACTCATCCCAGTGATTGAATATTAGCTTTTATGTTATGTTGAGTGAAATATTGCATCAGTATGGATAAGTCACTCAAAAACCTGTTTTCTAGCAATGGCGATGCCAACAGCTAATTGTTATTGGAGTGAGGTGGTCTTATAGAAAAGTAATCAGAAAATGTGTGGCAAAGACTCAACACTCAACATGACATTTTAATCCATAAATCTTTAATAAATATAAATGTTAATGTTGCTTTCCAGTTGAACAATTCTTTAACAAATTTTACAACAGAATGTGGGCAATTGTAAAATTAGATTTTCTACTGACAATTACTCAAGATATTGCTCAGATCAGTTATTTTCTTTTGAGTATAGTTGTTAAAATAGCACATTGATATACCTTGACAAATGAGAGTCATCTTGTCTATTTTAAGGTTTAAACAAATTTTGGCATAACTTTTATTCACTCACAAAATGTAGCTGGTGCTGGCTGGGCTGGCATTTATTTCCCATTCTTACTTACACCTTGAGGAGCTGGTAGGAAGCTGCCTTCTGGAACTGCCGCTCTCCTTTTGGTGTAATTAGACCCAACACTGTCAGTGAGGGGAATCCTGGATTTTGACCCAGTGACAGTGAATGAACGGTGATATATTTCCAAGTCAGGATGTTGAGTGGCTTGGAGGGGAACTTGCAGGGGGTGATGTTCCTATATACTTGCTGCCCTGGTCCTTCTAGATGGAAATGTTCAAGGGTTTGGAAGGTGCTGTCCAAAGAACCTTGGTGAATTTCACAGCTGATCTAGTAGAGGGTACATGCTGCTGCTAATGAGCATTTGAGGTGACTGTTAGTCATCTTCCACCAGTGCATTCTCTATGGCAATGCCTCTAACAATTCAGAGTCCACTTGGCAACCAATGAACTCTTTTACTGTATAAATGCTGTCTTCCCTTTACTTTGGCATTCTTGTGAATTATCCTGATGAGAGCAAGATAAAAAGCTTCAACAAAATGTATCTTTTCAGCAATACCCAAGTTCTGTGTCACTATTTTATTTCATCAAAAGTAGTGACAAGAGAGATCATACATTCACATCAAAAAGAAAAACATGTATGAATATCGCAAATTCCCCAGCCCAGATGCTGCAAAATACCTCACAATGAATACAGTACTTTGGAAATATTGTCACTAATGTAATGTAGGAGACAAAGAGTCATGCTGACCAGATATCTAAATAAAGTTCCCACAAAAAGCAAAATGATAATGATCTGTTTTTGTGATGTTGACTGGGGGGGTCATTTATTGGCTATGATACAGGGAGTAGTTCTTCTACTTAGCTGTAAATTAGAACCATGAGATTGTTTATGTCCACCTGAGAATGCAGACGTGTCTTAGTGGCACCTCCAGCAACGAAGCATTCCTTCGGTGCTGCGTTGGAGCATCAGCAACTCTCAGTATGGTCCATGACAATTCATGGGCTCATTTCTTTAGGTCCTACTCTTGTTCAAGAATAATCATTTAATGGGATGGTTTCTGGAAGGGCACATTTGCCTATCTCGCAGTGTGGTGATGGAACCTTACAGAGTTTACAGTTTGAAATTTGGATTTACGGATTGACATCACTGCAGTGTTATCATTGAAAGGTGACTCTGTTGATTTATTGCAAGCTCTAGCTACATAATCCTGTCTGCAGCGTACGTGGCATTCTTACTTTGGGTTTAGGAAAATGATCCAGGGACATAAATATCACAGAAAAATAATGATTGGATTTACACAACAAATTGCCATGAAATGCTTTCTCTTTGTTAATTTAATGCAGTACTTATATCCATCTATAAGTTAATGAACATGAGAACAATTAGCTTATTTTCTATATTTATTCAGGTGAAAAATAAAATTGCTATATATAACTCACTTAAAAGGTCACTGTAGGCAACAGTAACATATTCTTTCTCTGCTAGTCATTGCTTTTATTGTTCACTGGGAAGCAGCTGCTCATTTTGTCCTTTAGCTCTCCTCTAGACTGTGCAGTCTCTTTATTCATCACAGCTTCTGTATCCGAATGATTCGATTTTAACATCATTCGATTTTAACATTAACTTTGGTGAGTACTTAATTTATGAATTGCAGGCTCTGAATCAACAAGTGGCTTCTTAACCAGAATTCAGACCAGGAACGTACCTTGATTTGATCATGCTTTTGAGCCACAGTCCATGTAATCTCTCAGATAGCCGCAGTTAATACGAAGGCTGACTTTTCTTCATTCATAACAAAAACAGAAATTGCTGGAGAAACCCCACAGGTCTGGTGGTATCTGTGCACAGAAAACCAAGTCAATATTTTGGATCCAGTGACCCTTCTTCAGAACTGATTGTAGCTAGGAAAGGGTTAGTGTATATGCTGAAGATGGGCTGGGAAGAGGGGAAGGGGTAAATGTTTGGTGAAGACAGAGCCCAGCGAGAGGAAACAGCAGTTGGGTAACTGAAGGCATGGATAATTGTGAGCCAGGGAGAATGACTAGTGGTCTTACTCTCTGGGTTTTATTCCTACCTCTCATTTACCCCTCTCTCTCCCCCAGTCACTGTCTTTAGCATATATAACACCCTCTCAAAGCCACTATCAGTTCTGAAGAAGTTTTTGGACCTGAAATGTTAACTCTGCTTCCTCTCCACCAATGCTGGCAGACCTGTTGAGATTTTCAAGCAATTCTTATTTTTGTTTCAGTTTTCTGAATCTGCAGTCCTTTGTATTTTGTTTAGTATTACTTCTTTAAAATAGGGTTCATATTTAAATTGAACCATGATGATGAAAATTTCAATTCTTTTTACAGTGGGATCAGGGTCAGTGTTCAGTGTTTTATATACTGTGCTCAATGGGGAGGCTGTTGCTACAAACAGAAGTGTAAAAGTGGCAAGACAGGTTGAGGGGCTGGCTCATAAAGCAGACAGGCAAAAGTGAGCACTACAGATGCTGGAGATTAGAGTTAAGGGTATGGTGCTGGAAAAGCACCTAGATCAGGCTGCATCCGAGGAGCAGGGAAATCGACGATTTGAGCAAAAGCACTTTTTCTGATGAAGAGCTTTTGCCTGAAATGTCAATTTTCCTAATCCTCGGATGCTGCCTGATCTGCTGTGCTTTTCCAGCAGCACTTTCGATTCATAAAGCAGACAGCATTCTGAGCTTTATTAGTAGGAACATAGAATATAATAGTAAGGACGTTATGTTGAACTTGTGTAACAAACTGGTTCAACTTCTGCTGGAGTATTGCACCCAGTTCTGGGAGCACATTTTAAGAAGGAAGGCAATCGAGAGAGTGAAGAAAACATTAACAAGAAAGAGCCGAGGGTTGATGAACTTTAGTTTTGAACAGTTATGTAACAGTCACAATCACCAGGTAAAGGGGACTGAGAAAATTATTACATCTAAAAGTTGACAAATCTTCAGGTGGTGATGGTCTTCACCTACGTAAGACTGACTGGTCTATAATTCCCAGGGTTATCCCTATTACAAGGGAATAATATTTGCCACCCTCCAATCATCTGGTTTTACTCCAATGGACAGTGAGGATGCAAAGATCCCAAAGGCGCAGCAATATCTTCCCTCATTTCCCGTAATAACCTTGGATATGTCCCATCTGGCTCAGGGGACTTTGGGATGACATGGAGGCTCAGTGGTTAACACAGCTGCCTCACACTGCCAGGAACCTGGGTTCAATTCCAGCCTCGGGCAACTGTCTATGTAGAGTTTGCACATTCTCCCTGTGTCTGAGTGGGTTTCCTCCAGGTGATCCAGTTTCCTCCCACCAAGATGTGCATTTTGCTTTTACTGACCATGCAAAATTGCCCATCGTGTTTCAGGATGTGTAGTTTAGGTGCATTAGTCAGGGGTGAATATAGGATAATAGGGTCGGGGAATGGGTCTGGTTGGGCTACTCTTCAGAGGATCGGTATGGACTTGTTGGGCTGAATGGCCTGTTTCCAAACCGGAGGAAATCTAATTATAAATTGGGAACAGATATTCTCAGAGAAATGCATGACAGAAACGTGGAGGATGTTTAGGGAGCACTTGCTGCGAGTGCTGGGCAGGTTTGTCCCACTGAGACAAGGAAAGGATGGTAGGGTGAAGGAACCTTGGATGACAAGAGATGTGGAAGGAGGTAACATACTTAAGGTTGAGGAGGCAAGGATCAGACAGGGCTCTAGAGGGTTACATGGTAGCCAGGAAGGAACTGAAGAATGGACTAAGGAGAGCTAGAAAGGGGAATGAAAAAGCCCTGGTGGGTAGGATTAAGGAAATCCCTAAGGCATTCTACAGTTCTGTGAGGATGGCCAGAATGAGAGTAGGACCAATCAGGGATAGTGGAAGGAATTTGTGCCTGGAGTTGGAGGAGGTAGGGGAGATCCTTATTGAATATTTTGCTTCAGTATTCATTCATGAGTGTGTCCTTGTTGTTTGTGAGTACAATGTGAAACAGGCTGATACACTTGAACAGGTTGATGTTAAGAAGGAGTAAACACTGGACATTTTGAAAGACATGAGGATAGATAGGCATCTAATAGGAATGAGGTTTGTATGCCGGGGCTGAGAGACAAATGGGAGGGGTTAGGGTTGGGGTGGGGTGGGTGGGGGGTAGCTGAGAAAGCAATAGGTGCATGAAAGTGAGCGAGAAGGTGATAGGTCAGAGTGGGGAATGATGGACAGGTCCAGAGGGCGGTGCCAACTTGGAGACTTAGGACTGGGATAATGTAGGGGGAGGAGAAATGAGGAAGCTACTGAAATCCACGTTTATCCCATGTGGTTGCAGGGTCCCAAGGCGGAATAGGAGGCGTTCTTCCTCCAGGCGTTGGGTGGTAATGGTTTGGCGATGGAGGAGGCCCAAGATCTGCATGTCCTTGACAGAGTGGGAGGGGGAGTTGAAGTGTTCAGCCACAGGGAGTGGGGTTGATGGGTGTGGGTGTCCCAGAGATGTTCTCTGAAACGATCCGCAAGAAGGTGTCCTGTCCTCCCGATGTAGAGGAGACCACACCAGGTGCAACAGATGCAGTAGATGACGTTGGGAGAGGTACAGGTAAATTTCTGACGAATGTGGAAGGATCCCTTGGGGCCTTAGACGGAGGTGAGGGGAGTGGTGTGGGTGTAAGGTTTTGCACTTCCTGTGGTGGCAGGGAAAGGTGCCAGAAGTGGAGTCTGGGCTGGTGGGGGGTATGGACCTGACGAGAGAGTTGCAGAGTGAATTGTCTTTGATCTCCAGTATCTGCAGTCCTCACTTTCTACTAATCTAGTACAGCTCCTCAGAACTGTCTCCAACACACTAACGGGTAGCACGGTAGCACAGTAGTTAGTCTCGGGTGACGGTATGAAGTTTGCACATTCTCCTTGTGTCTGCATGGGTTTCCTCTGGATGCTCTGGTTTCCTCCCACATTCCAAATGATGTGCGGGTGAGGTGAATTGGTCCTGTTAAAATTGCCCATAGTGATCAGGGATGTGTAGGTTAGATGTATTAGTCTAGGGTAAATGTGGAGCAGTAGGGGAATGGGTCTGGGTGGGTTACTCTTCGGGCAGTCGATGTGGACTTGCCTGGCCAAAGGGCCTGTTTCTACATTGAAAGGGTTCTATATCATCTCCTTTCTCAAATAAAGAGACCAAAAACTGCACATAGTATTTGAGATGTGATCTCACCAGCGTCCTGTTGAATTGAAGTATAACATGTTCATTTCCATGAACAATTTCTCTAAAATAAAGGCTTAAATCATTAGCCATGTCAATGTCTTGCTGTTCTTCCAAACTAACTCTTTGTGATTTATGTATTAGATCACCTAGATCTCTCTGCATCTCAGAATTGAACAATATTCTCTCTTCCCAAACAATATTCTCCCCAAATCATCACCTTCTCCCTCTGCCTCCCCCCTCCTCACCCTCCCCCGCCCCTCCCCCGACCAGAGTCACCACAATCAACAGAACATTCCTCGATCTGCACAGTCCAGGAATCCCACAACCCTCTTTCTGACACACATGATGAGGATCTGTCTCCCATTAAACACACAGACCACCTTTTCACTGAAGCCAGTTGAACACAATGCACAACAGTTTGATTCTTTAATGGAATCTCTTTTAAGAAGAGATAGAATTAAAGCTATAAGATCTAAATGCATCCAGCACCAACAGAATTTTAAGGTAAATAGTAACAGCTGTTTTATGGATAACTCTGTTTAAATTGCAAAAGTGGAACAAGTTTATGAGCTTTTTGCTCATGATACTCGAAGTACATTTTACTGTTGTAATAAAGTGTAATTTGATCCTGCCATAATACCTAATGTAAGGATCTGAGAGCAATCAGGAGTAGGAACTATGGTGAACTTTGCTTCCTTAAACTCAGAGATGTTGAGGTCAATGATAGTACTCCACGTGCCACCTGACTGAGGTCACTTAAAGAGGTGCAATAGTTGAATCAGATTCTTCCTGAAGATATGGCAGCATTTTCCACCCACTTTATTGCATGAGTACACATTTTTTGATATGAACTATATTTGTGCGTACTTGTTGTCTGTCCCAATAAAAACTGGCTTACTTTCTTTTTTACTAAGTAAATACCTAAACCTGTTTAGTTCCTGCTGTCCCTGACAGACTAGGGATCACATTATGTACCTACCTGTATCATTGGCTTCAGCAGGTCATCATACTTACTCAAGAAGATCAAAATATTTACAAGATGCACTGTAGTACCTCACCAAGTCTCCTTTGATCCAAACCCACCACCACTTCCATCTAGAAGGCCAAGGGCAGCAGATTTATGGGAACACCACTCCCTGCAAGTTCCCCTTCAAGCCACTCACTATCCTGACTTGGAAATACATGACCACTCCTTCACTGTCGCTGGTCAAAATCCTGGAATTCTTTACCTTATGGCATTGTGGGTCTACACACAGCACATAGACCGCTGTGGTTCAAGAAGGCAACTCACCCCCACCTTCTCAAGGGGTAACTAGGGACAGATAATAAAAGCTGGTCTGAAAATGGAGATGTCAGTGTTAAACCTTCACGCACAAAGTGCAACTAAATCTACCTAATGGGAATACTACCTCAATTTGTAAATCTAATTTTTTGGTTTCTAATTGACTGACCAACGTTAATAGATGATTGGAATCCTACTCAAAGAAAAGGGTTCAACAACTGGTTGTCTTAATCTTTTAGAAAATGCAGAAATAATATTATGATACAATACCTTTGAAAGAATGTTTGAAAACAAATAAAATTGATACCAAAATTCTACCATCTTTATAGTGCTTTATTGCTTGTCTTTGAAGTTGGTAACTTCATTCCCGAGTGAGGAGAATCTCTCAGCAGCTCACTGTGGGCTCTATGACAAGGTGAAATAGGGATTGATTATTAGGGATTAGGGAGTTGTCCAAGCATGACTCATGTATGTCTTTGTGAAATTAATGATGTTGGGTAATAGCTTTCCAAACCTTCTAGTTTCTTAAAAAGTACATCGTTCTTGGAGGTTTGTATCACAAATAGACAGAGTGGCATTTAGCACACTTGCATTCATTGCTCTGACCTTTGAGTACAAGAGTTGGGACGTTACGTTAAGGTTGTACAAGACATTGATGAGGCCTCTTCTGGAGCGTTGTGTCCAGTTCGGGTCACCCTGTTATAGGAAGGATATTATTAAGCTGGAGACAGTTCAGAAGAAATTTACCAGGAAGTCGCCAGGAATGGATGGTATGAATTATAAGGAGAGGCTGGCAGTTTTTCATTGGAGTGTTGGAAGTTTTAAGGTGACCTTATAGAAGTTTATAAAATCATGAAGGGTATAGATAAATTGAATGGCAAGTGTCTTTTCCCTAGAATGGGGAATTTCAAGATTAGGGAACATATTTTTAAGGTGAGAGGAGAAAGATTTGAAAAGATATGAGGACAATTTTCCTTTATACAGGGAGTGATTCGTCTGTGGAAAGAACTTCCAGAAAAGAGTGATTGATGTGGATACAGTTAGAGCATTTAAAAGACATTTAGGTGAGTATGTGAATAATTATATGGGCCAAACGCAGGCAGGTGGGACTAGTTTTGTTTGGGATTATGGTTGGCATGAACTGGTTGGACTGAAGGGGCTGTTTCTGTGCTGTATAGCTCCATGACTCCATCCTCTGAACAATTCAAAATGTTTTTTAGTAATCCTAAGCCAACTATTTCTTCATTGCTGAGATTTCTTCATGGTACAGTATTTACTATTTTCTAGCTGATAGGATGGAGCGACTCTGAATTATTCATGAACTGACTGTTGTGATGGTCGAAAGGTCAGCATTCCCTCAGCATGTTCTCTCACTGCCTGTGTGAATCTGTTGAGCCTCTGCTCAGCAGACAGTTAGTGTGGTGACAACTGAAGTGCTGCTGTGTGGAGAATCCCAGGTGTGAATCTGCATTGTCACCATCTCCCTGCAAACAGCTCCAGAAATGGCTTATGATGATGAAGGATAGTTCTCCAACTCACACACGCCAATTAAGTATCTTTCTGTTTATGTTCTAGTCAACGTGAAACAAACATTTGTATCAAGACATGGCAACCAGACTTCTACATCATTATCACAATAAGCCTGAGCTCTTTGGCTCTTCATCTCATGCTAAAAGACATTCTGCTGAAAGGGCGATTTTAACTCCTGTTCTCAGGTAAGCTGGAGTTTATAGATTGTTGGCTTGTTGGAAGTTTGATTTAATCATTCACGCTGGCATGTTTGCCAAGTGTTTTAGTTGCTGTGACATCATTTAATTAACTTTGAATATTAGTGTTAGCTATGAATTATTACGTTTCTATTTTTTATTAAATCGAGCAAACTAATTGCATGCTTCATCCACAGAACGTTGTAGTTGTGACATGTCATTGTCTCCTAATAGTGGTGGAGAAATTATAGGGTCTGACCCAAGGAAGGTCCATTCGAGTATTCAACCCAATGTCAAGTCAGGTCGACATGATGTGGAGGTGGCTGGTGTTGGACTGGAGTAACAAAGTCAGAAGTCACACAGGTTATAGTCCCACAGGTTTATTTGAGGTCACAAACCTTTGGTGGCTTCAAATAAACCTGTTGGACTATAACCTGGTGTCGTCTGAAATCAGGTAAAGATATCAAAAGGAAGCGATCAAAAGAAAGATGGAATTAAGTCTGGGGTAAATAACAGGAATAGAAATAAAAAGCAAAAGTAAATGACAGATTCTACTACTTAAATATCCAACAATAATGGAAATCTGAATGAATGGTTCTCAACATTTGTTCAAATTAATCTTGTATCTCTAAGAGGTTGTTTGGAAGTAGGTAAGATTGACTGTTACAAATGTATTTGATCTGAAATGGTCAAGCACTAACATTTACTGATGAGTTCAGTGTGTATTTCATGTGTTTGAATGGTGAAGATACCATTCTCACACTTTTGCAGGGACTTGGCAGGTGGAACAGCAGCATCTAGATTTACATGTGTAATTATGGTTGGGAACATTGACATTTGGTGTACATATTAGTAATAACAAGTGCAGTAGGTCTCAGTACTACAGCTAAATTAAATTGTATGTTATACCTTTCTTTACCAGGAGGAAATATTGCTGCATTCCAATGTTCTCTCCTGAACTTCACTTGGCCTAGTGTGGGGTTTGAATACCCAAAATAAATGAGCAATTTGTTAGTAGAACACAACCATAGAAAATTTGTTGATTTCTGGAATTTCCATCTTGCTTGCAGCCTATTTGATATTTCACTTTTAATCTGGGCTGACTGAGCTAAAAAGATTCCTTATGTTTTTGACAAAGACACAATCACTTTTAACTCCTCCAAAATAAATCATTTCTTACAGAAGTTCTTACTGAAGGGAATTTCTACCAAATAATTGTTTGGTCGAACAGAACTGTTGATAAAAGGCACTTCCTGTTGAAACTTATTTTCTTGCACTCATCAGGACAGTTCACAAGAATACCACTGTGGAGGGAAAACATGAGAGGAGGGTGCTGATTGGTTGGCAACTGGATTCTGATTGAATACTGAATGTCTATTATTTGAATTAGTTCTCAGATGATGGTTCCTTCTTGTGGGAACACAAATGGTTAACTAGACACTGGAGTTTCAATGTCATGTCAGTGTGGAGTCGAGTGTGTTCCGAGTTAAAAGCATATGTTGATGCCTCCCACGCTCAGGAGCAGAATGACCTCTGACTATAAAACAAAAAGCACGTTGCAAATAATCCCTCTCTCTGGCATTCATCTGCTATGTCAGCTGTGCCCAATCTGTCAGCAGTGTATAGAGAGCAATGTCTCAACATTACCTTCATTACAAACCTACATTCCATGAATACATTTAAAACATCTCTGTGCCTTGAGTAAAACAATCTTACACTCAGAGGGGTTTTAAGGTTGAAAGATGTCCCAGGCCCCTCAGCCAAAGAAAGAAGCCATTGAAAGCTTTGTGGATGGCTATGATAAACCCGGCTGTTGGCTGTAACAGGTTTGTTAGGAAGAGATTGTTTAAAATTAATGCAAGTGATATTACCTGAATAAGTTAACACATTAGAATTTCCAATTAACCAAAGTTGTGTTTGAACTTAGGGGACCCCAGCTTCCTACACAAACTCAGCAGCTGTTCCCATTTGTCAGCTTTTACTCTCTGGGTCAGAGAAACATTTAAAGCAGCTTTTTCTTTCTATTTCCACACACTTGTTCTGTCTACTCATCTCAAATGAATCTAAAATATGTTTTATTCTGTAGCTAAAATTGGATCTACATCACACTTTAAATTAAGAGCAATCTATCCTCTCTCTGTGTGGGTTTTGTCACTCGTTGGAATACTCTTGCTATAGATCATCAGCCATTGAGTGCAGTATATGTGTTGCTTAGACTATATAGATAACTTTCAAGGTGAATATATACACACACCAGCTGACCACGTGTTTTTCAATCAACAATGAGTATTTATATAGCAGCTTTAATACAATAAACACATCACAAGGAACTGCATAGGAGGATTGGACAAATAAGGGAGCTGAAACCTCATTCCATTGAGACTCAAACAGAGGCACCAATCTCCATTGAGCTCACTGTACAGATTGCTTCTGAAGACCATTAGATGTAGGAGCAGAAGAAGGGCCAGCCCTTCCTGAGGGTGAACCCATGGAAAGTGACCAGGGACATGTGTGGACCAGCTGGCAGGAGTATTCGTTGACGTCTTTAACCTCTCCTATTCCTATCTGGCATGCCAACCTGCTTCAAGAAGACCACCATCATCTCAATGCCAAAGAGTACCTCAATGAGTACCATCTGGTGGCTCTGGCCGCCATCATTATTAAGTGCTTTGAGAGGTTAGTCATGGCTCACATCAACTCCAGCCTCCATAATTATAGAGTCATAGAGAAGTACAGCACGTAAACAACCCTTCGGCCCAACTCGTCCATGCTGACCAGATATCCAAAATGAATATAGTCCCATCTGCCAGCAATTAATCCATATCCCTCTAAATCCTTCCTATTCATATACCCATTGACTTGCCTTTTAAATGTTGTAATTGTACCAGCCTCCACCACTTGCTCTGGCAGCTCATTCCATACACACACCACCCATTGCTTGAAATAGTTGCTCCTTAGGTCTCTTGTATATTTTTCCCCTCTCACCTTAAACCTAAGTCATCTAGTTCTGAACTTTCCCACCCCAGGGAAAACTCCTTGGCTAGTCACTCTATCTATGCCCCTCATGATTTACTAAACCTCGATTAGGGGGTTAGATAGGGTTGACAGTGAGAACCTTTTTCCACATATGGAGTCAGCTATTACAAGGGGGCATAGCTTTAAATTAAGGGGGGGTAGATATAGGACTGATGTTAGGGGTAGGTTCTTCACTCAGCGAGTCGTAAGTTCATGGAATGCCCTGCCAGTAGCAGTAGTGGACTCTCCCTCTTTATGGGTATTTAAGCAGGCATTGGATAGGTATATGGAGGATATTGGGTTAGTGTAGGTTAGGTGTGCTTTGATCGGCGCAACATCGAGGGCCGAAGGGCCTGTACTGCGCTGTAATGTTCTATGTTCTATGTTAAGATCACTCCTCAGTATCCGACAATTCAGGAAAACAGCCCCAGCCTATTCAGCCTCTCCTTATGGCTCAAACCCTCCAACCCTGGCAACATCCTTTAAATGTTTCTGAATCCTTTCAAGTTTAACAACATCTCCGCCCAGTGTGCCTTAATCTTTGCAATTTGCCTATGTGCACTATCTTCCCAGCCTTACAATCGTCCCTGGAGCATTTGGAAACAAGGACACCTACGTCAAACTCCTACTTATTGACTACAGTTCCACCTTCAACACCATAATTCCAAACTAATTAATCTCCAAACTCCAAGACGTAGGTCTCGGCTCCCCCTTTGTAACTGGATCCTTGACATCCTGACCCATAGACCCCAATCAGTAAGGATAGGCGACCACCATAATCTTCAACACCGATGCCCCACAAGGCTGTGTACTCAGCCCCCTGTGGTACTCTTTATAAATTCATGACTGTGTGGCCTAATTCTGCTCCAACGCCATTTACAAGTTCGCTGACGACACCACCGCTGTACGTTGATCTCAAACAACAACAAGACAGAAAACAAGAAAGAGATGGAGAGCTTAGCAACCTGATGTAAAGACAACAATCTCTCCTTCAATGAGCTTGGGGAGCAGATATAAAAGTTTGAGAATGCATATTAATAGATTCAAGAACATTTCCTTCCTCGCTGTTATCATACTTTTGAACAGACCTTTCAAGTGTTAATTCTTCTCTCTCTCTCTCAGTGCACCTTCTCTGTGACTGTAACACTGTATTCTTCACTCTGTTCTGCTACCCTGATGCACTTTGCATGGTACAACCTGCCTGTGAAGCACATAAACCAACACTTTCCACTCTATCTTGGTACATGTGACACCAATAAATCAACGAATCAATCAAGTCAGCTTGATTTCGCTGCTCGTTGGATGCTGCCTGAACTGCTGTGCTCTTCCAGCACCACCAATCCATCATGCAATGGCTGATCTGATCGTCCTCATTGTACAACAATACCGCCCTGCTTCACAGCTCTTTCCACTCAATAATTCCACCGATTGGCTATTCTCTGAGAGAAGAAATTCCTCCTCATCTCTGTTTTAAATGGGCAACCTCAGAATCAGAAAATAATAAGCAGCAAGTAAATAACTTGTGATCTTGCTGGGATGTGGCTGATTACACTGTGCCCCTTTGCAGAAGGGACTCTACTGCCAGATGCTGGGCTCTCTATGCAGTCCATTTGGCCCATTTATCACAGTGCTGTAATGGCTGGCTTTGAGCTGCTTTCTGAATTGACCTAACGCGGCATTACACTTTCAAAAAGGTGGGGGGGTTTGGAGGAGCATTGGACGACCACTGCCCATCTGGAACCATGAAAGTGGAAGTTTGATTCCACACCAAGACTTGCTTGCTGCAGAAGGTGTGCTCATAATGTGGTCCCACAAAAGGTGCCCCCCTCCCAATCCTTCCAACGATCCCAGCCTGGGCAGTAAGTGTGGGAGAGTCTCCTGATCTGCCAGAACTCTGTGGGAGCTGCAGGACAACAGACTGCCCATGTTACAAATTCAAAATACTCGTCCTTGCCATGGGCTGTACGCTGTGCCAAACCTCCTGCTCACTGTGAGGACCGAGAGAGAGATTCAAGGAGCAACTCAGCACTTTCTTCACAAAGGTAACTAGGATGGAGCAATAATTACTGACCTTGCCACACCTGCATCCCGCCAATGAAAAACAACAACTTCACCACGCCAAGAAAAACAGTAGAACACCAACAACGTTGCTGTCATCTAGCAGTGCCATGTAGAAAGATACCACTGAGGATTATTAATATTAATGGAGAGTAAGAGCGACTAAATGCTAAAATAAAGATTTAGATTTTTGTTTGACCTTGTGCAGCTGACTGAGGGTGAAAGGAATTTGCTTGGTAATTAATTTGTTTCTATTCTTTGTTAAGACATAACATAATCTGGAACATCTTTCAAGCAGGCCTGAAAGAAGGAGCCAGTATAGACGAGGAAAATCAGAACCAGGCAAGGAGGTTTTATTTGGAAATGAGATGAAGACGGTTGATGAAAACTACTACAAAGCTCAGAAACTCGTGTCAACAAAGGCTGATCAAAAAGCGATTCGTCAGAAGGTAGTGGAGGGACTGTGCTGAGATGGGAGTGACTGTACTGAGACTGGAGTGACTGTACTGAGATGGGAGTGACTGTACTGAGACTGGAGTGACTGTACTGAGATGGGAGTGACTGTACTGAGACTGGAGTGACTGTGTGAGACAGGAGTGACTGTACGGAGACAGGAGTGACTGTACTGAGATGGGAGTGACTGTACTGAGACTGGAGTGACTGTGCTGACATTGGAGTGACTGTACTGAGACTGGAGTGACTGTGCTGAGATGGGAGTGACTGTACTGAGACTGGAGTGACTGTGTGAGACAGGAGTGACTGTACGGAGACAGGAGTGACTGTGCTGACATTGGAGTGACTGTACTGAGACTGGAGTGACTGTACTGAGATGGGAGTGACTGTACTGAGACTGGAGTGACTGTGCTGACATTGGAGTGACTGTACTGAGACTGGAGTGACTGTACTGAGATGGGAGTGACTGTACTGAGACTGGAGTGACTGTACTGAGATGGGAGTGACTGTACTGAGACTGGAGTGACTGTACTGAGATGGGAGTGACTGTACTGAGACTGGAGTGACTGTGTGAGACAGGAGTGACTGTACGGAGACAGGAGTGACTGTGCTGACATTGGAGTGACTGTACTGAGACTGGAGTGACTGTACTGAGATGGGAGTGACTGTACTGAGACTGGAGTGACTGTGCTGACATTGGAGTGACTGTACTGAGACTGGAGTGACTGTACTGAGATGGGAGTGACTGTACTGAGATGGGAGTGACTGTACTGAGACTGGAGTGACTGTGCTGACTTTGGAGTGACTGTATTGAGACTGGAGTGACTGTATTGAGATGGGAGTGACTGTACTGAGACTGGAGTGACTGTGCTGACATTGGAGTGACTGTACTGAGACTGGAGTGACTGTATTGAGATGGGAGTGACTGTACTGAGACTGGAGTGACTGTGCTGACATTGGAGTGACTGTACTGAGACTGGAGTGACTGTACTGAGATGGGAGTGACTGTACTGAGACTGGAGTGACTGTACTGACATTGGAGTGACTGTACTGAGACTGGAGTGACTGTATTGAGATGGGAGTGACTGTACTGAGACTGGAGTGACTGTGCTGACATTGGAGTGACTGTACTGAGACTGGAGTGACTGTATTGAGATGGGAGTGACTGTACTGAGACTGGAGTGACTGTGCTGACATTGGAGTGGCTGTACTGAGACTGGAGTGACTGTACTGAGATGGGAGTGACTGTACTGAGACTGGAGTGACTGTGCTGAGACAGGAGTGACTGTGCTGAGACAGGGGGACTGTGCTGAGACTGGAGTGACTGTACTGAGATTGGAGTGACTGTACTCAGACTGGAGCAACTGAGTGAGACTGGAGTGACTGTGCTGAGACAGGAGTGACTGTACTGAGATGGGAGTGACTGTGCTGACATTGGAGTGACTGTACTAAGACTGGAGTGACTGTACTGAGACTGCAGTGACTGTGTGAGACTGGAGTGACTGTGTGAGATGGGGGGACTGTACTGAGACTGGAGTGACTGTACTGAGACTAGAGTGACTGTACTGAGATGGGAGTGACTGTGCTGACATTGGAGTGACTGTACTAAGACTGGAGTGACTGTACTGAGACTGGAGTGACTGTACTGAGATGGGAATGACTGTGCTGACATTGGAGTGACTGTACTGAGATGGGAATGACTGTACTGAGACTGGAGTGACTGTGTGAGACAGGAGTGACTGTGTGAGACTGGAGTGACTGTACTGAGACTAGAGTGACTGTGTGAGACTGGAGTGACTGTGTGAGACTGGAGTCACTGTGTTGACATTGGAGTGACTGTGTGAGATGGAGGGACTGTGCTGAGATGGGAGTGACTGTACTGAGACTGGAGTCACTGTACTGAGACTGGAGCAACTGTGTGAAACTGGAGTGACTGTGTGAGACTGGACGACTGTACTGAGACTGGAGTGACTGTACTGAGACTGGAATGACTGTGTGAAGCTGGAGTGACTGTACTGAGACTGGAGTGACTGTACTGAGACTGGAGTGACTGTACTGAGACAGGAGTGACTGTACTGAGACTGGAGCGACTGTGTGAGACTGGAGTGACTGTGCTGAGTTTGGAGGGACTGTGTGAGACTGGAGCGACTGTGTGAGACTGGAGTGACTGTACTGAGATTGGAGTGACTGTACTGAGACAGGAGTGACTGTACTGAGACTGGAGCGACTGTGTGAGACTGGAGTGACTGTACTGAGATTGGAGGGGCTGCAGTGAGACTGGAGGGACTGTACTGTGACTGCTGTTAGGCACAAGGAGATAACTGGATTCAAATAGAATTCAAGTCCACACTTTCAGTGCACTACAGATAACTGCATTACTTAAAACGCACTTTCCACTAATTACTAATTCCCTATCTTAATGCAAGCGATTCACACCCAATTAAATCTTAACTAATATACCATCACCTATTCTCACATTCCATTCGGTCTCAGACATCCTGTACTGGAAACAAACAACTGATTTTTAAGAAGAGAATAGAATTTGAATTGCAACATGATGAGATACATTATGTTCATTAGAAACGTTAAATCTATGCATAATGATTATGACTCGTTGTGCAATTAAACAAATATGTTCAATATTACAGCTATTGGGATTGGTTAGCTCAGTTGGCCGGACGTTTGTTTTCCGATACAGAATGGTGACAACAATCACGGATACAATTCCCACACTGGTTGAGGCCACTTTGAAGGATTCTCCTTCTCAATCTTATCCCTCACCGGAGGTGTGGTGTCCCTCAGTTAAAACCTCTTTAAGACAGTAGCCCCATTGTCCGGAAGGATCATGGTGACTTTGCCTTTTATGATCCATCATTTCAATTCCTTTATGAATAATATAAGGAAATAGGCCCAACAGAATGGGAAAGGAAGGAGTTGTCCAAAGAAGTTTTTAAAACCATGTAAGAACCAAAGATACATTAACGATTGCTCCTGATATATTTCAGTTGTTTTAATTGGAACTAGTCCTACATTCTCACTTTGTGATATGCCACAATGACAATGCTCAGTTGTTACACAGACAGAGCAGAATATCCAACACATGGGACATATATGCTCCAATACATTCAAGAAATATCACATGGAGGCAGTGTCACCAACTGGTATGCCAACCACTCTCAGCATGGCAAACTCCCATCTTTCTGGGGACAGTAGAGAGTGCCAGGAATACGTGGCAAGACCCAGAGACTTGAGTGGTAAGCGCTGGTTATAAATTTCACAGAAGGAGAAATATGTGCCTTTCTTAAGAAATGTTTTTTATCTACAACTTCTCCAAGGCTTCCACTACCACAGCGTGAAAGATTGTCTCTCTTGCTGCCATACAGGAGAGACCAAAGCAGGACTGGAGTGAACTGCAGAGAATGATGAACTCCCCCAGTTTCCATCGTGATATGGGATTGTCAGACAACAGCCTCAAGTGCTGTTCATCCCTGTCCCCTCAGTGAAATCCAAGTTATCATAGAATTATACCCAGTATAATTCCTTCAGTATTGTCCCTGCATCATACCTGTCTATCTCCATGCTGTCACATCACCCTCTCAGGCAGGAAATTTAATGCACTTCTAGAGTTTTCCAAAACCCTACACTTTGTAATGATACACCCATCTTCAATATCTTAAGGAACTCATGAAATCCCTGAACATTTTCAAGTTTACAACAATATTCCCAATCTGTCTATGATTTTAATGGAGGTATTATCACTTTATTGGAATTGCATTAACACTTTAATTATAGTTAATGGACAAAGGATGTATGTATCATTATTTTGGACATATTACACAGTGTAATCTCAAGATGTGAGGAAGTAACGTTGAGAAGGTTTAACATTGAAAACAAACATTGTTTCAGGTGGAGAGAAGAGCAGAGGAGGAAAGGCAGCTTGCTGCTGACCTCGAGGCCCATGCTCCGGAGTTTGTGCTTGGACTCAGGCCGCACACAGTCTGGGAGAAGATGAGCGTTAGCCTTTCCTGCATTGTCCAGGGAGCACCTTCTCCTCAGGTTAAATGGTACTAACAAATGAAACAAAACTGGTTGAAAGAAAAATTGCAGCCACAAATAATCCAATTGCTCCAGAATATAATCTGATTAAAATATGAAAGAGGAATTATTATCTCATCCTCAGTGCTGTGGCCCGATGACAGATGACTAGAAATAGGCCAGCAATCTCCTAACCCCACAATCAGATATTCTTCTTGGCGTTACTATGTTTGGATAATGCTGGAAAAACTCATCAGGCCTGGCAGCATCTGTGGAGCGTGTGTGTCTGTGTGTGTCTGTGTGTGTGTGAGATGTTAGAAACAAAATTCAATAAAATTTAGACGAGACCACCAAAGCTGGAAACAAGACAATTTATTACGAACTTGCAAGTAAGGGCTTCCATTGCATAAGCAAATGAAAGCAGATTCGAACTTAGGTTAGTGTATAGTTATACCCTTTGAGCTGACTGAGGTTATCTCTCCAGACTCTTAATTACCCAATCTCGCTTACTATTTTGCCTCTACCTATCTATGTTCCGCACCCATTGCCCCTTTCTTTCCAAGTTGGCAATTTCCCCCTTGCACATGCTGTTATAAGGCTAAACTCTTATCTCGCTGTTCCCCTTTGTAACTTCTTTCATTGTCCACAGGTACATTCCATTCTTGTACATACATCTTAACAATGTATCTTTTTCGTGCTTTGCTTATATGTTTCAGTAATCTTAGCTTTTTGCTGAAACTGTTGTTTTAAACATTATGGTAAAAGGAATTATTTTCTTTAATAAATCTACATTAAAGTTAGTACTTAATTATCCATAATTATGCACTGAAAAGTAGAGGTACTCTTCCCTAAATATCTGCAGTTAATAGTTCTCTTGCTGTACCCCTTTTCTGTATGCTTTTTCTATATCTGCAAAAACAACACTTTTCACCATTTCTAACAGAGAGAGAGAGAGAGGGGGGACAAAGAGAGAGAGAGAGAGAGAGAGAAGCAGAGTTAGTGTTTCAGATCTGTGCCCCTTTGTCAGAGGAAGGTTCGTAATATTCTGAAGGAGGGTCACTGGACCCAAAACATTAACTCTGTTTCTGTCTCTACAGATGCTGCCAGACCTACAGAGTTTCTTAAGTAATTTCTGTTTCTGTTCGTGAGGTTCAAACTGTTTCTCTTTCCGTGGAAGCTGCCTGATCTGCTGAGAATTTCCAATTTTATTTCCAATTTCCAGATTTGCAACATTTGGCTTTCGTGATTCTATTTTAACATTCCATTTGTCACCATGAGGAAATAGAAAGGAAAACAAACCATAGACCACGGGAACAATTTGAATCTGGATCTATCTAAAAGGACAGTAGAACTGGAATTCTCTGAGATCTTCAACAAAGTGAGGATTCAGGGTTCCAAAGGCTGTTCTTACTATCACTTAAAAGCATGCACATTAACAACAATATCGCCATAAATGTTTACAAAAACAATTAATGATAATGTTAATGAAAGAATGGAATGGGTCACAGAAATAAACTGTTAAATAGTGTAGAGCTTTTAGTTTTTAAAAATCAGATCAATATTGTGCACAGCTAGCAATCAGCATTGATGCAAGTTTGCAAAAATTCCACAATGACCCTGTTTTTGTTTTAGACCCAGGCTAACAAATAGCATAGACCAGGTTTCTGCACTTAACCAGGATTACTACTGATGACATATAAATAGATTCCAGCTACAAGTACAAAAAGCTGTGAACTGTTGACATATAACGCTGGTTAAAATTCTAACCCCTTGTAAACCTCCCTTTGCACACATATACAGACTGACAAAAAAATGGCAAAATGAGTGGAGAGTAAAACTGGGATGGTATTTCACTGAGGGGATCCTTTTCTCCTGCCAGACGTTGGTACAGTCAGTTCTTCAATAATGTGATGGTTGTGTACAATCGCGATGTAATTGTGTTACTTTAAGTTCTGGTTCTAAAGTGCAATTTTTCCATAATGCAGGATTGCACAAGGACACACAATCACATTACAGCCAACACACATTTTAAAAGCTCAAGCTTTAGAAAGAGTGTCCCCAATTCGTCAATTGTGTTACAGCACATTCATGTTAACGAAATGCGTGTTATAACGGAACGACCTGTATTCTTCAATTTCCTTTCGCCAGCTACTTTTCACTTCCTTGCAAGATGCTCGGAGTGACTGGTTCACAAATTACAAAGTCTCTGACTTATTGGTTCCAAGCAACAGCTTACAAGGAGCAAACTAACCTTATTTCTTCAGACTTCAGCTGGTTTCTACTGCAGTGAGAGTCAAAACCTCCATTCCACTTCAGTCCCGTTCACCTGACAAAGGAGCAGCATTCTGAAAGCTTGTGGTTTCAGATAAACCTGTTGGACTATATTATGTGACTTCTGACCTAGGCCAGATAATGACAGCAATTTTCTTGCCTTAAAGGATATTAGTGAACCAGATGGGTTTTTCCCCAACAATCAACAGTAGGCACATGGTTATCATTATTCCAGGTAGTAAACCTGACACAAAATTCCACGGCACAGGTCACCTTGGTGCACTGCTGGGCCAAGTTAGCAGGAAACCACGTTTCTTCCATACATTAAATTAAAAGAGATAGTTGAAAACATAACCTTCTTATAAAGCCCCCTTTAACAAATGCTAGATTACAATTTATTTGTTAATCAAGAAACCTTATATTAAATATTGATTAAATAAATCGATCTTCATCACTGTCAGGTATAAGGATGGAGTTCTGATTCAACCAACAGCTGTTCCTGGCAAATACACGATTGAGAATAAAATTGGTTTACAGACTCTTGGGATTAGTAGGTAAGATATTTTTGATTTTTGAGAATTTGGAGTAATTTTTGTTTATTTCGCGTGAAGCTAACCACAAAATTGATACAGACTGGTGAAGAAATATGATGTCAAACCTTTCTACTTGTGACCATCAGCTTTCATTTACCTGTAATCTGGAAAAGGACAGTTCAAGAGCCATTCTTACAATCACCAGTAGTTAGAGATGGATTACTATCTTTGTTGGAATCAGAGCAGCACAGGCATTACATCTGAAGCATTCTCCATGTGCTAAATAAAGGGCACCCTCTTTTTACCCTTGAATTACCAGGTGATTCCAATTTACACCATTATGGTTTGTAATACTGCCAATGAAATACAGTCAAAATTAATTAGAAAGTGCGACTTCCTCCTGTTCAGGAAAGTTACCTCCAGAGTAGGGAGAATAACTTTTAATTATTTTGGTGAAAATTTCAAACACAACTCTAATTGATCTCAGATACATTAGAACAGCATTTGATTGAGCAGGACTTTCCCCTTTAGTCTTGTTCCTCATACCCTTCAGCTCAAACATTGCAGGCTGATAATTCACTGTGTTTAGGACTGAGACTCCACACTCCAAGTGAAGTGGCAGTGAGGACTTGGACCAGGTAAGCAAGGTGCTGCTCTGAGAATGTGCTTAGTCCATGAGATGGAATCCTAGTTGTTTCATTAATGATTAACGCATTTATCTCTGTCAGTCATAGAGCCATAGACTCATAGAGGTCTGTTTGGCCAAACGTGTCCATGTCACCAATTTTTGCAACTTAAACTAGTCCCATTTGCTCCATATCCCTCCATAGTTACCCCATCCATGTACTTGGCCAAATGTTTCTTAAATGATAAAATTGTACTCATTTCCATCACTACCTCTGGCAGCCCATTCCAGACATTCACCATCTTGTGTGAAAAAAAAGTCTCCTCTGGATTCTTTTGTATCTCTCCCCTCTCGTCTCAAACCCACACCCTCTAGCTTTAGACTCCCCTACCACAGAAAAAGCTGTCGACTATCTTCCTGATCTATGTCCCTCGTGATTTTATAAACTTCTATAAGGTCACCCCTCAGTCTCCAATGCTCCAGGGAAAAAAGTCCCAGCCTGTCCAACCTCTCCTTATAACTCAAACCTTCCAGTCCAGGCAGCATCCTAGTAAATCTTTCTGCAGTCTTTCTAGTTTAATAACATGCGCAGTGCACACCATCTGGAACAGGGTCAAGTTGATTGCATACACTAGCAGGCAATATCTTACAATTAGTATATCTCCAAAGGTGCACTAGAGTTTGTGGACTGTTCAGGTATTTGTTTTCAATATATATTTTGATTGGATTAAATTTTTCAAGGCCCAATCATGCAACAATTTACAAAAGCTTTATAGTTATAATGTACAGATATTATAAAATAACTTAATATTTTAGCAAGTTGCTAGAATCTAGTAGCAAGAAACTTGTTCACAATCCCTTAAAAACACATTAAATACAGTGAATTTTAAATTAATTTATTTATTTTCTCACTAGATGCAGCCCAGAAGATTCAGGCGAGTACTCTGCAATTGCTATAAATTCACATGGAGAAGCTTTATCCTATGCTACAGTCCTTGTGAATAGTAAGTCCTGTGAGATTTAGTAGTTTCAATAACTCCAAGTCGCTGAAAAGATGGAGTAGAATGCAACCTGATGAATCTTCAACATATAGTAGAGTCCAAAGGTGTGGAGCTGGAAAAGCACAGCAGGTCAGGCAGCATCCGAGGAGCAGGAGAGTCGATGTTTCAGGCATAAGCCCTTCCTCAGAAATGCGGGAAATGGGGGGAAGGGGGTTGAGAAATAAATAGGAGGGCGAGTGTGGGACTGAGGGAGAAAGTATCTGTGAAGGCGATAGGTGGATATAAATGGGGAGTAATAGTGATAGGCCAGTAGGGAAGGTGGAGCGGATATGTGGGAAGGAAAATGGACAGAGAGGACAGGTTAAGAAGGTGGTGCCAAATTGGAGGGTTTGATCTGGGATGAGGTGGGGGGAGGGGAGATTTGGAAACTGGTGAAGACGATGTTGATGCTATGTGGTTGGAGGGTCCCAAGGCAGAAGGTGAGGAGTTCTTCCTCCAGGCATTAGATGGCTAAGATTTGGCAGTGGAGGAGGCTGAGGACTTGCATGTCCTTGGGAAAGTGGGAGGGGGAGTTGAAGTGGTCGCCCACAGGGCGGTGGTGTTGTTTGGTGCACGTATCGCAGAGATGTTCCCTGAAAGACTCTGCAAGTTGGCGTCCTGTCTCCCTGATGTGAAGGAGACCACAGTGAGAGTAATGGACAATATACAACAGTGAGGCTGATAATAATTATAAGAATTTTACACAAACTACTCAATCTCTTCAGAGGTTTTGTGTGGACTTGTTGGGCTGAAGAGCCTGTTTCCACAGTGTAGGTAATCTAATCTACAGATCATTAAAAATTAAAGAACGTGAAATGGCTTTTCTCTGTAAAACCTGAGGAATACATTTTTGAGTGATCATTGGCTGTGGTTTAACAGAAATTTGCATGGTCTGAAACTTTACCTTTGTACCCAACTTCTTCTTCTTCTTATCTCTAATATTGATTCTACCTTTTGTTGTTTGGTATTTATTGTGGGGTTCTGATGTTCCTGCTTGCTTTACTGTAAAGGGAGGGGGAGAGACCTGGAGAACTTTCATGTTCAGTTGGACACATCAAATTGTCGAGGTCCCACTATGATGGTCAAAAGGGGGAAGCAGTCCTGCAGGCTGGGAAAACAGGCAGCAAAATGACAGCTTTGCAAAGCTAATGGCAAAGTGGTAAAACTAAAACAGTAACTTAATGATTTTCATATTAAAAACTTTCTGTGGAATTTGTGTGTAAAGCTTTGGGGACACACTCGCCTCTATTATTTCAACAGCAAGTTCTGGCCAATATCAAAACTCCTTTAACTTTTGGGTCAAAAGCTGAAATTGCTGGAAAAGCTCAGCAGGTCTGGCAGTATCTGTGGAGAGAAATCAGAGTTAATGTTTCGGGTTGAGTGACCCTTCTTCAGAACGCAACTAGAAACGTTAGCTCTGATTTCTCTCCACAGACACTGCCAGACCTGCTGAGGTTTTCCAGCAATTTCTGTTTCCATTTCTGGTTTACAGCATCCATACTTCTTTAGGTTTTTATTTAACTTTCCGATGTTTGATGATTTTGCAGAGCATCAAGGCTTAGATTCAGGAGGTGACTCTCTCAAGCTGGAATGTAAGTGACCAATGGATTTATTTCTGATCTGGTTAATTATAATTAACCCTTTCTAGTGTGACTATAATGATGATGCTGTACACCCAGACTTTCATGATTCAGTTTGTCTCTGGTTTGTTGAGATCGCTGAGCATCTTGTTGCTTTATTTATTCATCGTCAAAGTATAGAAAAAGCAATGTATACGCAATTTCAGACCTCGTGGATTAAATTAATCTTGTTTGATATGAGCAAGAAACATGTGTAAATATATTTGTTGCTCTCCAGTCTCACACAATGGGAAGGTGATGGCATGATGATAGTGTAAGTAGATTAATAATCTAGAACTCCAAGCTAATGCTGTGGAGATAAATATTTAAATCCCAGCATGGCAGTTGGTGAGGTTAGAACTGTGTAAAAACCTGCAATAAACCAACTCACCTAACAGTAACCAATTTAACCACTGTTGCCTATTGTGAAAACACATCTCATTCACAAATATCCTTTAGGCAAGGAAATCGGTTGTCCTTACCCAGTCTGACCTACCTGTGACTCTCCAACCACAGCAATGAGGTCAACACTTAACTGGAAATTAGGAAAATGCAAAAAAATGTAGGCCCAGCCAGCAATGACCACATCCCATCAATGACTGATTTTAAAAAACACTGCCATTTTTGAGACACATGGATAATTGTCCAGTCTGTTCTAGTTCTTCCAGAGATTGTTAATCGGCTTCTCTCCAGTCCCTGGGAGAAAAACATTTCCAGTGATGTGGGAATAAATTGCTGTATTTCTTTTTGACCTGTATCTTTTGCGTTTGGTCACCTCATGTAATGCTTCTTAAAAACTATAATCATTGAGTCTTGTAAAGTTTAGAATCATTATAACAACAATAGATAGTATTGCTGTTGCACTTCTTACATCACCAAACATTCCCAATTATTTTGCAATTTGGTTGGGAGAAAATAAAGTAGTAACTCAGTATTCTTTCTGATTGATTTTCACTTTGAATCATTAGACATCTTGCACAAATTGATATACATAAGTCAACTATTTATACAATACACAACCAAAACATCAAAATATTCTGTACGGACTAAAGCTGTATATCCCATCATGTAATGTAGCCAGGAGGTTCCCTGTGATCATGTTAACACACTCCAACAATAAGCTGCAAAGAAAAAAACAACTTAACCTCTTTCCTTAATTCGGAGAAAGTGCGGACTGCAGGTACTGGAGATCAGAGTCGAGAGTGTGGTGCTGGAAAAGCACAGGAGGTCAGGCAGCATCCGAGGAGCAGGAGAATTGACGCTTCGGGCATAAGCTCTTCATCAGGAATGACTTTGAATTTGAAGGGCTTATGCCTGAAACGTCGATTCTCCTGCACCTCGGATGCTGCTTGACTGGCTGTGCTTTTCCAGCACCACACTCTCAACTATCTCCTCAATTGTCTGATTAATGACTATTTCATCTTCAACTCACAAACAGAGGAAATTGTCGTCCCTCATCTCAATCTCAATGGGCTATATAGCCGAGCTCTGTTTGTTCTGTGATTGTGTTGCTGCATTGTCTGCTTTTCTTGGTAACGTATATTTGTAACATCGATTGAAGCTAATCACTGCACCTCTTTCCTCAGCCAGTCAGCTTGAGTTGGATGTTGATATTGTTGATGGGTTTGAAACTTCATTCGGTAAAGAAGGTGATTCCCTGGCCCTGACCTGCACCTTTTCATCGCCTTTGAGAGACAACCAGGAAGAAATCTGCTGGCTCAGGGATGGTCAGTGTTCTTTGAAATATCATTCTTCTCATGGTAGATACCTACCTATCTGGTGCTTTGTTACACTCTCCTGTGAAAATGTTTTACTAAAGCTGAATCTATTCGATTCAGCTGTGTCTAGAGCTGGAACTATGTTAAATAACTGTGAGCCTTGATTAAATTTGCATGTAAAGTTTCAAAACGTGTCAAATCAGGCTCCTAATAACATAATGAATGTATTTTGTAACTTTCAAAGTTGATCTGTTTTATACATATTTCCAAAATAATCAATGTGTCTGCAGAACACAATGTGTTGGTTTGTTTTGTGTTTTATTATAGAGTGGTTTAAAATAGAAGAGTTTATGATTCAGCTTTATACCTCATACTGTGGTGGAGTAAGGTAAACACCTAGTACATTCCATTGAATTTACAGCTCTGAAACAGACTTCGATTCAGCCCAACATGATGGTGTTTATACCCCACACAGTCTCAGCCCATCAACATATTTTTCTATTACTTCCTTTAGTCTTTATTTGACATCCACTTTAATGCCTCAATGCCATTCAACTCAAAGCACCCCACATTGCAGTGAATTCCATATGTCATCACTCTCTGAGTAAAGATGTTTATCCTGAATTCCTTAATGGACTATAATATTTATTGGCTCAACTTTTCCCTTCTCCTTTATAGTATCTTTAATATTTTGTCAGCCTTGCACATAGTTGAACAATACTTCATAACCACATTACCATGACCAGTTCAAACTATTCAGCATCAATTCAATCAGGAAACTAAGTCTGCAGGGATTAAAACATGTCAAAGAATGGCTTCCACTTTTGGGCTTAAGTGTAAAGTACTTCCTTGTGTGAAATGATTTTAGTGCTGCACCTGGTCCCATATGGGTTTGTACCTGTTCATTTAAATGACTGACAATTGGGTGAGCTTAGTTTTAGATTAGATCAGATTAGATTCCTTACAGCATGGAAACAGGCCCTTTGACCCAACAAGTCCACACCAACCCTCCGAAGAGTAACCTACCCAGACCCATTTCCGTCTGACTATGGACAATTTAGCATGGCCAACTCACCTGACCTGCACATCTTTGGTCTGTGGGAGGAAACTGGAGCACCCGGGGGAAACCCATGCAGACACGGGGCAAATATGCAAACTCCATACAGACCTGGGACCCTGGTGCTATGAGGCAACAGTGCTAACCACTGAGCCACTGTGCCAGCCCAAAGTTATGAGCATGTGACATCTTCCATTTCAAGGTTTATTCCATTCTCTCTTATGTATTCTGCTTCCTAATCTAAGAGGCAGTTGTTTCTTTCAGAAAAGCAAAGCAAAATCAGGATGTTTCTTCCAAGCAAAGTGATACAGAAATATGCAAACCCTTCACTGGAGCGCTATCTTAACATGCCTTTTACTGTTCACCATACTACAGGCATTTTCATATTTAAACACAATTTTTTTTCTTTGAAAATAGTGTGAAGCATTGGAAGGATTCACAGTCTGTAAGTGCTTCTTCCTTGTCTACCTTCAAACCCTGAGCTGGTTTGTGAGTCAAATGCTACATCACAGTCATCAGAGTTACATCACATCCAGACAGAGCTTGAACTGTTTAAGAGGCACTGCCATTATGGCAATGATGGAAATCCTGTTGGAAGCTTTGGAAAGTATCCTGACTCACTGGGATAGTACATTGGAAATCAGCTCCCACTGTTCTTGAAATCCTCACAAATGTGAAATGATTTAATCAAACAGTTCAAAGTCCCTGACTTAGCAGACAGATGAGACAAAATTAAAAGAAAACACTCACCAGGCTTCTATCCTTAATAAGAAAACAGCTGTTTTCTAGGTTGATGGTCAAATCAAACAGACTGTATTTGACTGGTGGCAGAAGAGAAACACAAATTGCTAGTTTATAACTTTAAACACTGCCACTTCTAAAAAAAATTCCCAAACACATACAAACAGGGGCACAGAGGCTATACACAAATATTAAGCGTGAGGAGGGTGAAATAACTCTACAAAGGCCAGTATCCTATTACTGAGTCAACCTTTATTTACATGTGGATTGTACATGATCCAGCTAGCTCAGAGCCAGCTCATAGAGTGAGCAGAGCCTCTGACACTCTTGTTTATATCTGTCAGCTCAGGCTCCCTGATTGGACCAGATTAACACTCCAATGAGGGCACTCATACGTTATGAGATCCACCTGGCTGATGTCATTCCAATCACTACAGAAGGAGCAACAAAACTCAGTGAAGTTCAGTCCTGGTACCAGTCTGGATTACTGTTGTCAATGAGAGGTCTTCCTTTGGTTCACTTCTGTTCCTTTTCAATTCCTTGATGAAGACAGAAGTTGTAGACACATCAATCTTCAGTTTGTCATCCATTGGTTGAACATTCACCTTCTCAACATCTCTGAATGTGGTTTTCCACCTTTTTCCTTTCAAGAGGTGAATTTGCAGAGAGAGTGACAGAGAGAGGGAGAGGTGGGTGGGGGTGGAGAGAGGGAGAGAGAGACAGGGCCAGAGAGAGAGAGAGAGAGAGAGAAGACAGAGCGAGAATAGCTAGCTGCCTGAGCTTTACTTTTACCTTCTCCATTCACAGAAGTGAGAAAGACAGGCTGGATGTTTCTTCTGTATCATCTGAATAAAAAGCTGTAGCCATTCAGTCAGAAACCTGTCAAGAAGTTATTCCTATGCTGAGTACTTCTCTACACACTCAAGTTGAAAACCAAGCAAAAGTCTATCGCTGGGCTAAACTGGAGCAAGGTATCCAAAATCCATCCCCCTACTACCCCCCCCCCCCCCCTCCACATACTCCCCAACACCCACCGCCCCCCCATCACTGCTTCAATAAGGGAATCTTGTAGGCACAGTACACAATTAGACCCAGTATCTCATTTATAAAAGAAAAAAGTGCCACTTCTTCCTCCATAATCCCTCGGTTTAAAACAATATCTTTTCCCATTTTAAGTCCACAGTCCAAGCACAATAGTGGTGTTTATATGCCTCTGCCATTAGAAGAAATGAAACCCCATTTCAAAGATGTGTTTTATCAAAAATTATATGACATGTAGACATAAAAACATGACACTCACATTTGTTCACCCTCATTCATCCGTTTTACAAACTTTATACCATCCTTATCATCTTTCCCTTAATTTTGCACTCTGGGAAATACATCTGCTATTAGATGATTTTTACCAGCATCATGAGCAATCTTTATATTGAATGGTCACATCAGTAAACGCCATCAGAATTTGTGGGGCCCAGTGGTCTGGTAAGTTCATGGGTTATTTGTGGGATGTGGGTGTCACTGGCTGGACCCGGCATTTATTGCCTGTCCCTAGTTGCCCTGAAGAAGGTGGGTGTGAGCTGTCTTCTTGAACTGCTGCATGTCCATGTTCACAAAGGGGGAGAAAAGACTCATGGAGTATAAAAGTGATAAGGTCACAGTGTTACTAACAGCTAGTGGGCTTTCAACCAGGGCAACAACTATAGGTTTCAAGTTATGATGGAGAAAGATTCTTCAGCCCATCGTGTCTATTCCAGTCATCAAATATCTATTAATTTTAAACCAATTTTCCAGCACCAGGCCCGTGGCTTTTTAAAAAATCTATGGTGTTTCAAGTTCGCTTCAAACAACTTCTTAAATATTTTAAGAATTCCTGCCTTGGTCACCCTTTCAGGCAGCGAGTTCTGGATAACTACAATCCTCTGGGTGATCTTATTTTTCCCACAAATCCCCTCTAAATCCTTTGTTCCTTACTCTAAACTGGGCCCTTTGGTTATTGATCCTTCTACTAAGGGACAAAGTTTCTCTCTGTCTGAAACAAAATCAGGAATTTCTGGAGAAACTCAGCAGATCATGTTGTGATGATACTGTCACTATAGCAAGGTTTTTATGGGTGGCACGGTGGCATAGTGGTTAGCACTATTGCCTCACAGTGCCAGAGGTCTGGGTTCAATTCCTGCTTCAGGCAACTGACTGTGTGGAGTTTGCACATTCTCCCCGTGTCTGTGTGGGTTTCCTCCGGGTGCTCTGGTTTTCTCCCACACTCCAAAAATGTGCAGGTTAGGTGAATTGGCCATGCTAAATTGCCCGTAGTGTTAGGTAAGGGGGTAAATGTAGGGGAATGGTCTAGGTGGGTTGCATTTCGGCGGGTCGGTGTGGACTTGTTTGGCTGAAGGGCCTGTTTCCACACTGTACGTAATCTAAATTTTTTTCCCTGGGTTTTTTTTAAGAGAGTTTGTAAAGGCAGAGGTGCTGAACAAACTACTGGAGAAGGCCAAAATCTATCATTTAGGAGGCCTTCAGGTTTTTTTAAAACAGTTGTAACAATGGAAGGGGAGTAGCCATGTCTCACGGACCAGGATCTCTTTTTATTTTTAGCTGTAGCAGCCAGAAGCTATTTGGGTCCCAGAAAGATTGAAAGCTTCTGGGTCTCTAGAATGATCTCGAGCTGCTATTTTCTCTGAAATCTCTCTTGATGTTGTTTCCTCCGTGATTGGAGAACTGTATATAAGCATCATAGAAACCCTACAGTATGGAAATGGGCACTTTGATCCAACAAGTCCACAAAGAACTTCTGAAGAGTATCCCACTCAAACTGATTCCCCTAACCTATTATTCTAGATTTACCCCTAACCTAAACATCCCTGAACACTACAGGCAACTTAGCATGGCCAGTTCACCCTAGCCTAAACATCTTTGGACTGTGGGAGGAAGCCGGAGCACCTGGAGGGAACCCACACAGACACGGGGAGAATTTGCAAACTCCACATAGATAGGCGCCCGAGGCTGGAATTGAACGCGGGTCCTTGGCATTGCGAGGCAGCAATGTTAACCACTGAGCCACCATGCCACCTCCCCCACCCCTCACCAAAAAAAAAGGAGGGCCTGAGTCTGAATTTACCTTTTTGCTGAGGGATGTATTTATGGGATGTTATTATATTGAAACAGTTAATTAATAATAGGTGCTGTGTCTATTATTTGATTACATTTTCCAGCTAAGTTATTCTAAATTCCTCCTTCTTTTGTTTGTATTTTAACTGTGTTGTTTAAATAAATTGTGCTTTGCTTAACCTTGAGTGGTTTGACCAGTCACATCACATCTGGAACATCTACTTCGCATCTACCTTTAAAATAAGAAAAAGTTAGGGTCTAGGCTACTTATTAAAGTATTTTGGGGTTCTGATCTGATCTGGTTTGGTCCATACCAGTATTGAGGAAGCAGAGAAGCTGCAGAAGGATTGAACAGCTAGGAGAGTTGACAACGAAATGGCAGATGGAATACAATGTGGGAAAACCTGAGGTGAAGCATTTTGCTCAGATAATAGAGGCATAGACAATTTTCAAAGTTGGGAAAGGTTTCAGAAATCTGAAGCACAAAGGGACTGGGGATTCCAAGTTCCGGATTCTCTTAAAGTTAACCTGCAAGTTCAGTTGGCTGCTAGGAAGGCAAATACAATGTAAGTATTCATTTCAGCAGGGCAAGAATACAAGAGCAGAGACATATTGCTGAGGTTGTATAAGGCTTTGGTCAAGCTGCATTTGGAATATTGTGAGCAGTTTTGGGCCCCATATTGGAGGATGTGCTGTCATTGGAGGGGTCCAGAGGAGACTTACAGGAATGATCCTGGGGATGAAGGGTTTGTCATGTGAGGAGAGGTTGAGGACTCTGGGTCTGTACTCAATAGAGTTTAGTAGAATGAGGCGGGTCTGATTGAAACTTACAGAATACTGAAAGGCCTCAGTAGAGTGGAGGTGGAGAATATATTTCCACTGGTAGGAGAGACTGGGACCTGAGGGCTTGGCCTCAAAGTGAAGGGGCAACGTTTTGGAATTGTGATGAACAAGAATATCTTCAGAGGGTGGTGAATCTGTGGAAGTCATTGCTGCAAAGGGCTGTGGAGGCTAAGTCATTAAGTGTGTTTAAGACAGAGATAGGTTCTTGATTAGTAAGGGGTCAAGGGTTACAGAGAGAAGGCAGCAGAATGGGTTGAGAAACATATCAGTCATGATTGAATGCTGGAGTAGTCTTGATGGGCCAAATGGCCTACCTTTGCTCCTAGATCTTATAGTCTGGTAGCACTTGCGGAGGGAAAAGGTTGACAAAGGGCCACTGGACACCGTTTTCTCTCCATTGATGCTCCCAGATCTGCTGAGACTTCCCAGCAATTTCTGTTCCTGTTTCAGATTTCCAGCAACTGCAATCCTTTGTTGTATTCTCCCTGTCTACCCTGCATACTCCCCTTGTGACTTTCAGCACCTCATTCAGGTCTGGCCTCAGCCTTCTATACTTTGCAGAGAACAACCCCAGCCTGTCGAGTGTCTCTCCAGAGCTGAAATACTCAGGCCCAAGCAGCATTCCGGTGAATCTCCTCAGCTGGATTTATACCAAGCTCCAGTCACCTGAAACTAAGGATTACAGAAAAGCCAGATTCAGGTTCTCTGGTCACTGTTTCCATTTTCAGTTATAATGGATGACAATAAATAACCTTTTAAAAGGAGGGAAATGAGTAAACAGAAAAATAATTGTGTTAATTATGTAAATGTTAAGGTCAAGGTTTATTTTGTGGTTATTGAATACCTTTGTAACTAAGGTCACTGATGAGAAGTTATTGTTTTTACAGGTATTTTGCTGAAGGAATCCAAGTGGTTAAAGATTGAGCACTCCGATAAATTTACCAAGCTAACTCTCCCTCACGTCCATAAGGAAGATGAGGGCCTTTATACCATGTGTCTTCTCACATGGACTGGATACAAGGAGCACAGTAGATATGTCTTTGTTAGAGGTATGAAAAATTTACAGCAATCCACGGCAACTTCACAGTCACAAAAGTTTCTGTGTGTCTTTTAAAGAAGATCACTCTCCTTTTTGATGTCCCACTTGTAAGAAACATTAATTCAGATTCTAACAGGAACCTGAGAAGCCATTGTGGATCAGTAATTAACAAAACAAGCAGCATCTAAAATCATTATGTTATTCTGATCTTGTTCATCAGGAAATATCTTCAGCAGGTGTATTTAGATTTGATTGCAAAAGCATTGGAGGAGCACGTACATGCTTAAAAAGGTGAATGGAAAGGTGACAACAGCAGCCCCTGATATTAGGAGACTGAGACGTTAAGTGAACAAATATAACATTCACTGAATGTTATCATGGTAATGTCACTGGCGCATTAATCCAGAGACTAAAACAGAAATTGCTGGAGAAACTCAGCAACTCCAGCACTATCAATAGTGAGAGAAACAGAGTTAATGTTTTGACTCTGATATGATTCTTCTTTCAAGAAAACTATTCTTCAGGTTCCAATAAAGGGTCATATTGGGCTGGAAATGGTAATTTCATATCTGTCTCCATATGTGCTGCTAGAGGTGTAAATCTTTCTAGCATTTCCTGTTTTCATTTGAGATCTGCAATAACTTGCTTTTCTGAACAGAGAATCCCAGACTAATGTTCTGGACGTACAAGTTGAAGATCCCACCAGGGTTGAAGCTGAAATTTAAATTGGAATTGCAAGTTTTAACAATGGTACCATGAGAAAAACATTGTTGAAACCCATTTGATTCATGAATGTCCTTTAGGCAAGGTAAGCTGCTGACTTTATCCAGCCTGCTGTGTGAATTCAGATCCACAATCACACATTGACTCTTCATTGCCCTCTGAAATAGCTGAGCTAGCCATTCAGCTCAAGAGCAATTAGGGTTACTGGTCTTGCTGGGAAGGTTCGCATCCCAAGGAAGAATAAAAATAATGTCAGCAGATTTAATCCTGAGCATTATTACAAGTTTTATGAATGACTCAAAGTAACAGGGATGTTTTTGTTTCTTTGTGCAAAGCAATGCTTCCACTTGAGGTTCTATTTCCAGCTCGAGCTGAAATAGTGAAATGTTGTGATGAGATGACAGGGACAGTTCCTCAGAAGGATTAGTTGGTCCCACTAAATGTTCTCGTTCGCCTTAGGGATCGAGCAACCACATATTTACAGAGGAGTGGTTTTCTACAACAATTATGATGCATTGACTATTAAATAAGATTTTTTTAAATTTTGTCTTATTTTGTAATAAATATTTCTTTAATTCAGTCATACACAATGTTAAGTCTTTTTTTCCTCCTGCAGATGGTCCAGCTGCAGAGGTCGGTGCTCCAGGTTCACCATTGGATGTCGAGTGTCACAATGTTAATAAAGACTATGTGTTTGTTACCTGGAAACCACCCAGTGCTGATGGAAAGAGTGCAGTGGTTGGCTATTTCATTGACAGGTCAGTAATGATCAGCTGGGCTGCCCACTTCCCTGAGGAACCCTTTCTCCGAGGAGAGTGGATTTAACCCTGCTGGAAACATTCAACAGCAAAGGTACAGAAACTCTGGAGGGAGACCTGGTTAACAGTGATACCCTCATTGACTGCTCAACTCCAAGCAATCTAGATCCCTCTGCCAATGAGAACAACCAGCTGCCACATCTGTTCAAAGAATCATCACAGAATCATAGAATCCTTACTTGGAAAACAGGCTATTCTGCCCATCGAGCCCACTGATCCTCCAAAGATCATCCCACCCAGAACCACTCCATCCCTGTAACCCTGCATTTCCCATTGTTACCCCACCTAGCCTGCACATTCCCGGACACTATGTATAATGTCCCATGGCTAATCCACCTAACTTGCTCAGCTTTGGACTATGGGAAGAAACTGGAGTACCCAGAGAAAAATGAATGCAAACACGAGGAGAATGTACAAACTCCACACAGACAGTCACCCGAGGCTGGAATCAAACCCAGGTCCCTGCTGCTGTGAGGCAGCAGTGTTAACCACTGAACCACTGTACCAGTGTTTAAGGTCAATGGCAAATTTGTCAGTAGTTGCCAATTACTGGCGTCAGAACCCCTTTGTGATAGGATTTATATTTGATGAGGCATCTTGGAAATGCAAATAGAACCTTTGAGCAGCTTATCTCAATAGATCAAAGGCAACTTTAGCTCCAAGAATATGTGCGATGAATTGATCTGTGACTGGTTCTGCATTCCCTGCAGGTGAGGAGATTGCAGCATGAAACATATCGGAGTTTGACAATGCTGACATCCCATAATCTCACTCAAATCAATGATTTGGATAGAAGGCTTTAAATAGAAAGTTTGCACAATACTGTTTTAACATAGTCGACAGGCATTTTTAATCCCTTGGTATTATCCCATATTCAGGGCTGTATGATTTTTTTTGCATAAAATTAGGGACCAGCTGCACTTACTATCCCAATTTTACTGAAAATACATTGTATAATTATTCACTTTGGAAATGACAACAATCCTGATTTGATTGAGAATATTCTTTTTTTTGGGGGTCTTAAGTCATTTTATTGTATGTGAAGGGGATTAACTTGGGGCTTTCTGATTTATGATTTTAGAATTGAATTAGGAAGTAATGGGTGGATTCAGTGCAATGAAGTTCCTGAGAAATTATGCAAGTTTCCCGTTGTGGGCCTATCGGAAAGCCGGACGTATCAATTCCGTGTCAGAGCCATCAATGCAGCAGGGATCAGCAGGCCTTCCCGGATCTCAGACCCAGTGACCACAACTGACCCTACAGCCGGAGACAGAGTAATGAGTGAGTGCTACCTGTCGAAGCAAAATTTAATCATCCCTGTTCAAATATTTGGCCAGAAATTAGTAGTTTGAGAGAATTGATTAATTTGACACAGTTACACTGGTGACACATTAATTACATTTTTAAAAATGATGAATGAGTTATGAAGTTCCATCCTCACAATGTTTCAATGCTTCCGTCTGTCATAGCGTCATAGAGATGTACAGCACAGCAATAGACCCTTGGTGCAACTTGTCCAACCAGATATCCCAAGACAATCTATTCCCACCTGCTAGCACCCGGCCTATGTCCCTCTAAGCTCTTCCTATTCATATACCCATCCAGGTGCCTTTGAAATGTTGCAATTGTACTATCTTCCACCACTTCCTCTGTCAGCTCATTCCACACACACACTACCCTCTGTGTGAAAAAGTTGCCCTTAGGTCTCTTTTATATCTTTCCCCTCTCACCCTAAACCCCCAATGCTCTCTAGTTCTCGACTCCCCCACCCTAGGGAAATGACCTTGTCTGTTTATCCAATCCATGCCCCTCATAATTTTATAAACCTCTCTAAGGTCACCCTTCAGCCTCCAACACTCCAGGGAAAACAGCAGCAACCTATTCAACCTCTCCCTGTAGCTCAAATCCTCCAACCCTGGCAACATCCATGTAAATCTTTTCTGAACCCTTTCAAGTTCCACAACATCCTTCCAATAGGAAGGAGATCAGAATTGCACACAATATTCCAACAGTGGCCTAAGCAATGTCCTGTACAGCCGCAACATGACCTCCCAACTCCTGTACTCAATACTCTGACCAATAAACAAAAGTATACAAAATGCCTTCTTCACTATTCTATCTACCTGCGACTCTACTTTCAAGGAGCTATGGACCTGCACTCCAAGGTCTCTTTGTTCAGCAACACTCCCTAGGATCTTACCATTAAGTGTATAAGTCCTGCTAAGATTTGCTTTCCCAAAATGCAGCACCTCACATTTATATAAATTAAGTTCCATCTGCTACTCCTCAGCTCATTGGCCCATCTGATCAAGATCCTGTTGTAATCTGAGGTAACCTTCTTTGCTGTCCACTACACATCCAATTATGGTGTCATCTGCAATCTTACTAACTGTACCTCTTATGCTCGCATCCAAAACATTTATATAAATGACAAAAAGTAGTGGACCCAGCACTGATCCTTGTGGTACTCCACTGGTCACAGGCCTCCAGGCTGAAAAGCAACCCTCCACCACCATCCTCTGTCTTCTACCTTTGAGCCAGTTCTGTATCCAAATAGTTAGTTTTCCCTGTATTCCATGATATCTAACCTTGCTAACCAGTCTCCCATAGGAAACCTTGTCGAACACCTTACTAAAGTCCAGAGAGATCACGTCCATCATTCTGCCCTCATCAATTCTTTTTGTTACTTCAAAAAAACTCAATCAAGTTTGCGAGACACGATTTCCCACACACAAAGCCATGTTGACTATTCCTTATCAGTCCTTGCAATTCGAAATACATGTACTCCCTGTCCCTCCGGACTCTCTCCAACAACTTGCCCACCACCGACGTCAGGCTCACTGGTCTATCGTTCCCTGGCATGTCCTTACCACCCTTCTTAAACAGTGGTACCATGTTAGCCAACCTCCGGTCTTCCAGCACCTCACCTGTGACTATCGATTATACAAATATCTCAGCAAGGGGCCCAGCAATCACTTCCCGAGCTTCCCACAGAGTTCTAGGGTACATCTGATCAGGTCCTGGGGATTTATCCACCTTTATGTTTTTCAAAACATCCAGCATTTCCTCCTCTGAAATATGGACATTTTTCAAGATGTCGCCATCTATTTCCCTACATTCTATATCTTCCATGTCCTTTTCCACAGTAAACACTGATGCAAAATACAGGTTTAGTATCTCCCCCATCTCTTGCGCCTCCACACAAAGGCTGCCTTGCTGATCTTTGAGGGGTCCTATTCTCTCCCTAGTTACCCTTTTGTCCTTAATGTATTTGTAAAAACCCTTTGGATTCTCCTTAACTCTATCTGCTAAAGCTATCTCATGTCCCCTTTTTGAACTCCTGATTTTCCTCTTAAGTACACTCGTACTTCCTTTATACTCTTCTAAGGATTCACTCAATCTATCCTGTCTATACCTGACTTAGTTAAAAATCACACAACACCAGGTTATAGTCCAACAGGTTTAATTGGAAGCACTAGCTTTCGGAGCGGCGCTCCTTCATCAGGTGGTTGTGGAGGGCACAAATCTAAGGCACAGAATTTATAGCAAATGTTTACAGTGTGATGTAACTTAAATTATACATTGAAAAATACCTTGATTGTCTGTTGAGTCTTTCATCTGTTTGAATACCATGATAGTTTCACTTCATTCATGTGTAAATCACAAAACCTTTTTTTTTAAAAGTTGCATTCTCAGCTTAGCTGTAACAATGGGTGATAGCTAGATAATATGTTGAAGGTGTTAGCCCCCTGTGTTCTCTGTCTGTGCCATGATGTTTAGATTGATTCTGATCTAAAAAGTGAGATAACAGAGTTTTACATGAATTCATGCAGTTTTTGCGCTCAGAGTTGCCGAGTTGCATTGTACTTTGTTCAAAAACGATCTTTCCTCACTATCTTCCTCACGTTGCTCCCGATGCAGTCTCCTCTAATTGGGGAGATTAGACGCCTCCTAGCAGAGAGCTTCAGGGAAAATCTCTGGGACACCCACACCAATCAACCACACCGCCCCGTGGCCCAACATTTCAACTCCCCTCCCACTCTGTTGAGGACATGCAGGTCCTGGGCCTCCTCCACCACCGGTCCCTCACCACCAGACGCCTGGAGGAAGGACGCCTCATCTTCCGCCTCGGAACACTTCAACCCCAGGGCATCAATGTGGACTTGACCAGTTTCCTCACTTCCCCTTCCCGCACCTCACCCTAGTTCTAAACTTCCAGCTCAGCATCGCCCTCATGACCTGTCCTACCTGCCAATCTTCCTTTCCACCTATCCGCTCCCCCCTCCCTTCTGACCTATCACCTCCATCCCCACCCCCATTCACCTATTGTACTCTTTGCTACCTTCTCCCCAGTAACCCCCCCCCCCCCACCACCCCCACCCCCCTTCCATTCATCTCTTCTGCTTCCTGCCTCTATTCCTGATGAAGGGCTTTAGCCCAAAATGTCGATTTTCCTGCTTCTCGGATGCTGCCTGACCTGCTGTGCTTTTCCAGCACCACTCTGATCTAAACTCTGGTTTCCAGCATCTGTAGTCCTCACTTTTGCCCAGATAGAAACCACAGGGAGGAAAGGGAAAGCAAAGAGTGATGTTGGCACACTGGTAATGCCACTAGATCAGTAATCCAGATGACCCAGTTTGGCATGGGTTTGACACCAGGGCAGATGATGAAATGTGAATTCAATAAAATCTGGAATAAAGAACTGACCTAATGGTGACCTAGTGGTAAGATCCTAGGGAGTGTTGCTGAACAAAGAGACCTTGGAGTGCAGGTTCATAGTTCATTAAAAGTTGAGTCGCTGGTGGATAGGATAGTGAAGGCAGCGTTTGGTATGCTTTCCTTTATTGGTCAGAGTATTGAGTACAGGAGTTGGGAGGTCATGTTGCACCTGTACAGGACATTGATTGGGCCACGTTTGGAATATTGTATGCAATTCTGGTCTCCCTCCTATAGGAAGGATGTTGTGAAACTTGAAAGGGTTCAGAAAAGATTTATAAGGATATTGCCAGGGTTGGACGATTTGATCTATAGGGAGAGGCTGAATAAACTGGGGCTGTTTTCCCTGGAGCATCAGAGGCAGAGGGGTGACCTTATAGAGGTTTATAAAATCATGAGGGGCATGGATAGGGTAAATATATCCTAGGGTGGGGGAGTCCAGAACTAGACGGCATAGGTTTAGGGTGACAAGGGAAATATATAAAAGAGACCTAAGGGGCAACGTTTTCACACAGAGGGTGGTGTATGTGCATGGAATGAGTTACCAGAGGAAGTGGTGGAGGCTGGTATAATTACAGCATTTAAAGGCATCGGGATGAGTATATGAATAGGAAGAGTTTAGAGGGATACGGGCCAAGTGCTGGCAAATGGGACTAGATTAATTTGGAATACATGGTCAGCATAGACTGAAGAGTCTGTTTCCTTGCTGTACATCTCTATGACTCTATGACCATGTAACTACTGCAGTTACAAAAAACACCCAGCTTGGTCACTAATGTCCTTCAGGGAGGGAAATCTGCTGTCTCTACCTGCTCTGGCCTCCATGTGACGCCAGACCCACAGCAATGCCCTCAGACATGCCCCGGCAAGCCACTCACATACCAGCTCACATACTGGCAATGCCCACATCCAATTAAAAAGCTCATTAATCTACCCCCAGTTGAAGAGATTCTTTCTAACATGTCCATGTGTTTATATCATAAAATGGCCTCACGCCTCACTTCCTGTATCTTCTCCAGATCCATAACCTTCAACTCAGCATCCTGGTCTTTTATGTAACCCTTCCCTTCACCCCACTGTCAGTGGATATGATTTTCTTAGTCGTGGTTCTCCCCTCTGAAACTCTCTCCCTTAAACCTCCTGCCTTCCAACTGATCTCTCCTGTTTTAAGACCACTTTAAGAGCCACCTCTCTGACCAAGACTTTTAGACACTGTGTTCTGAACCTGTTCTTGGCACCCATTTATGTTTGATTCTATCTCTGGGACATTATTTTTAAATCATTGTTTTTGAGATTAGGGGCAGCAGATTTAAAACAGAGATGAGGGTAAATTACATCTCTCAAAGGGTCATTAATCTGTGAAATCACTACCTCAGAGTGCAGTTAATGGTGGGACAAATTTAAGGAGATTTTTTAATGAGTAACAGATTGAAGGAGAGCGGGCAGAAAAATGGAGTTGAGGCCAAGATGAGATGAACCATGATTGTATTAAATAATGGAGAAGGCTTGAGGGCCTGGATGGTCTACTCCTGCTCCTAGTTCATATGTTTTCTTTAGAGAGAAGAAGGTTGAGAGGTGATTTAATTGAGACATATAAGATAATCAGAGGGTTACGTAGGGTGGACAGTGAGAACCTTTTTCCGAGGATGGTGATGGCTAGTATGAGGGGACATAGCTTAAAATTGAGGGGTGATAGACATAGGACAGAGGTCAGAGGTAGTTTCTTTACTTAGAGAGTAGTGGGGCATGGAATGCACAATAGCAGACTCGCCAACTTTAAGGGCTTTTAAATGGTCATTGGATAAACATATGGATGAAAATGGAATAGTGTAGGTTAGCTGGGCTTCAGCTGGTTCCACAGATCAGTGCAACATCGAGGGCCGAAGAGCCTGCACTGCGCTGTAATGTTCTATGCTCTATGTTCTTAATATGGAACAACATATATTTATTTATGTGGCTGTGCTCATTATTTATTGCTATGAGAAACCATGTGAATGTGTCCCAGATGGAACACCGGCCTCTGCTTGGAAAGGTTCGAATAAAAAATTCCAATTCACACTTTCATTTATAATTCAATACAATCAGTCTCAGCTGCACAAACTGCACAGAATGCGAATGATCTCTCTGAAGAAACGTGAGCTTGAGGAACAGTTTGTTGTAAAGTACTGAATGGATTGAAGCTTCCAAGATTGTGTGTAAAGTTTAAATATTAGGATCTCATCATGAATTAGTGATTTGTTTCTGTTATTCCTGTTGGTGCTCAACTGACATGATAAAAATATAAGTTGTTTACTTTTAATTGCAGATATCCAGACTGATATCGGAATCATTCCGATTACTAAAGATGAGCTTGAAGGTAAGTCTGACTTAAAGAATCCCTACTCTTTCACAGGATGTGGATATTACTGCCAAGGCCAGCATTTATTGCTTATCCCTAATTGCCCCCTTGGCTAGCTCAGCCGTTTCAAGGGGCAGTTAACAGTCAACTGCATTGCTGTGAGTCTGGAGTCACATGTGGGGTGGATCAGGTGAGAATGGTCAATTTCCCTCCCTTAAGGACATTAGTGAACCAGATGGATCTTTACAACAATCAATAGGGGTTTCCTGGTTACCGTGAGTCTCACTTTCCTCATTTATTAATTGAATTTAAATTTCACCACCTGCTGTGGTGGGATTTGAATCCCTGAGTCTCTGGGTTACTCATCCAGTGTTGATTATGTTGCCACATTTACATTACATTGTGTGACTGTCTCCTCTGGGGAAGTGTAGCTATTTTACCCTAACCACTAACCACTCCCTCTACCCCACCTGCTGGCCTTGTACCCACCCTTGGTCTCTTCATTGCTGACTGCAAATGAAATAAGCTGCCTCAATTTCTCCACGCCCCCTCACCCACTCCAACCACACACACCGCGCCCCCACACCCCCCCCCCCCCCCGAACGTGCAGCACTCCATTCGCTCTGCACCAACCTACAGTTCACCATCAAACCCCCTGACAAAGGTGGGATGGTGGTAGTCTGGGGAATGGGCCTCTATGTTGCAAAGGCTGACCACCAACTCTCCAACAGCACGTCCTACCTCTCCTTACCCATGACCCCACCACGACCTATTAGGCCATAATCACCCGCACTGTCTGTGTCCTCATTGTCTCCAGCGATCTCCCCTTCGCTGCCTCCAAACTCATAGTCCCCAGCCCTGAATTGCCCGGTTCTACCTGCTTCCCAAGATCCACAACCCAACTACCCTGGCCAACCCATCATCTCAGCATGGTCCTGCCCCACCAAACTCACCTCATCCTACCTCAACTCCATCCTCTCCCTCTTAGTTCAGACACTTCCCACCTACATCCACGACACCAACCATGCCCTCCATCTCTTCAGCAACTTCCATTTCCCCAGCCCCTAGTGCTTTATCTTCACTATGGATGTACAGTCCTTATACATGTCCATACCCCACAAAGATGGCCTCCAAGCCCTCTGCTTCTTCCTCTCCAATAGACCCAACCAGATCCCCTCCACCAATACCCTCCTCCGCCTCACCAAACTGGTTCTCACCCTTAATAACTTTTCCTTTAATTCCTCCCATTTCCTCCAAATCCAGGGGTTGGCCATGGGTACCCAGATGGGTCCCAGTTACACTTGTCTCTTTGTATGCCCCAACCTTTCTGCCATTACATCGATAACTGCATTTGTGCAGCGTCCTGCACCCAGGCTGAACTGGAGCAGTTCATCAACTTCACCCACAACTTCCACCCCTCCCTCAGATTCACTTGGTCCATCTTGGACACCTTCCTCCCCTTTCTCACCATTTCTGTCTCTGGCAACAATCTCCAGACAGATGTTTATTCCAAACCCAGACTCCCATAACTACCTGGACTACATCTCCTCCCACCCAGAATTCTGCAAGAGCCCCATCCCATTCTCCCAATTTCTCTGCCTCTGCCGCATCTGCTCAGACAAGAAGACATTCCACTTGTGAGCATCCCAGATGTCCACCTATTTTGAACAATGTACTTTTCCTCCCTCCATCATCCAGACAGCCCTCTGCTCCCGCCCCCCCCACCCATTCCACTGCTCTAAACCACCCCCTCCCAATACAATAAAGGCAGAGTCTCCCTTGTCCTCACCTCCCACTCCAACAGTCTCCACATGGTACGCATCATCCTTAAACACTTCCACCGATTCCAACTAGGCCCCACCACGAAGAACATCTTCCCCTCCCCAACCCTCTCTGCTTTCCCCAAGGACAGTTCCCTTTAACAGTCCTTGGTTTGCGCTACTCTCCCCACCAATGCCCCCGAAATCCCAGGCACCCTCCCCTGCAACCAGAAAAGATGTGAAACCTGCCGGTACACCACCCCTCTCACTTTCATCCAGGGCCCCAAACAGTCCTTGCAGGTAAGACAGAGATTCACCTGCCTCTCTTCCAACCTAGTCTATTGCATCAGGTGCTCCCGATGAGCTTTTCTCTACACCAGGGAGACCGAACATAAACTTAGGGAATAGCTCACCAAGCATCTCAGCCGGGCCTACAGGGGCTGACCGGATCTCCCAGTCTCCGCCCATTTTAATTGCACTTTCCGACTATCCTTGGCCTCCTCCATCGCCAAAATTAACCACAGCGCAAATTGGAGGAACAACTCCTCATCTTCTGCCTGGGCAGCCTACAGCCCAGAAAGTTCTCCAATTTCAAATAACATTCCTTCCCATCTCCTGACTACCTTCCCATCCTCTCCCCATCCCTTCCACTGCTCCCTCCACCAACCAGATTAATTCCTCCCACTGACCAACCAGGTTGTACCCTCTGCCTGTCTTCACCTTTCACCACTTCACTATCCTGCCCCCGCCACTCCCTTTATCTGCAGCTCCCCCTACATCCACCCCGTCCTGAAGAAGGGTTACACCTGAAATGTTGGCTGCTCCACCTTCTGATGCTGCCTGGCTCGCTGTGTTCTTCCAGCCTCCTGCCTGTCTAATTAAGTTATTGAGTCATTCAGGTAGGCCCGGGTGCAGTGAGGAGTCAATCATGAAGACAGGGAGCGATCTCCCATTACAGGCAGCCCTTGTTACCTCTGGTGATGTTAGAGGTTGACAAGATGCCCGATCAAGAATGCCACCACCTTCTCCATGCTCAGAAGGAAGATGCCGAGCACAGTTTCCACCTTGTATAGTGCCTGCCCAGTCCCATTAAAGTACCAGTGGTGCTTCAGGAGATCCTTAATTGACCTCAATGACCACTGGCAGGACAACCATCCATCAGCTTTGAGTGTCACTGATAAAGGTGCCATTTTGTACTGTTATATGAGCATGCTGTCTGAGGACCTGTAAAATGTCAGCCATAGATAATAGTCTTTGGATTGTTGTGCCGTCAAAGGCCAGAGTGTAAGTATCCTTAAAGAGTTAATAAAGTAAACGTTTGTCTGTTTTAGGAGATGTCCGTATTCCACACCCTCCGACTAATCTGCAGGTCACAGATATCGGACAAACATATGCTGCCCTCTACTGGAAGGAGCCTTGTCCCCGAGGCAGAGAACCACTGACATACATTGTGGAAAAGGTGAAATGCGAATGTGTGCAAGTATCAGTGATGTGGAGCAGAGTTGTGGTGGACTGAAAAAAATTTTAGCTCTATTTGTATATGTGTTACTTAAAAGGTAAACTTGTCAGTGTTTTTTGGTGTCATCCTCAAGATTGTGCATTCCAACAAGTGGGCAGCACGGTGGCACAGTGGTTAGCACTGCTGCCTCACAGCGCTGGAGACCTGGGTTTAATTCCTGACTCAGGCGACTGACTGTGTGGAGTTTGCACATTCTCCCCGTGTCTGTGTGGGTTTCCTCCCACGGTCCAAAGATGTGCAGGTCAGGTGAATTGGCCATGTTAAATTGCCTGTAGTATTAGGTGTAGGGGAATGGGTGGGTTGCGTGTTGGTGTGGACTTGTTGGGCCGAAGGGCCTGTTTCCACACTGTAAGTAATTCAATCTAATCTAAAAAAAACTTAGAGTCATGGAGATATATACAGCACTGAAACAGATCCTTCATGCCAACTAGATATCCTAAATAAATCTAGACCCATTTGCCAGCACCTGGCCCATATCCCTCCAAACCCTTCCTATTCATATACCCATCGAAATACCTTTTAAATGTTTTAATTGTATCAGCCTCCACCACTTCCTCTGGCAGCTCATTCCATTCACGTACCATCCTGTGTGAAAAAGTTGCCCCTTAAGTCCCTTTTAATTTTTTCCCCTCTCACCCTAAGCCTATGTCCTCTAGTTCTAGACTCCCCCACCCTGGGGAAAAGACCTTTTATATTTAACCTATCAAAGCCCTTCATGATTTTATAAAGTCATTCCTCAGCCTCCGATGCTCCAGGAAAAACAGCCTCAGCCTATTCATATTTGGCATGGATGAAGGTCCATTTCCAATTGACATTCTGGAATATACTCCGATGCTGTTGTCTGGGGCCTACTGTATTCAGCTTCAAGTCTTGACACATTTCCAACAATCCCAGAGCAGACATGTGTCAGACACTTAGAACATAAAACACAGAACATTACAGCACAGAAATGTTCTTCGGCCCTCAATGTTGCACTGAACTGTGAAACCAATCTGAAGCCCATCTAACCTACACTATTCCATTCTCGTCCATGTGCCTATCCAATGACCATTTAAATGCCTTTAAACTTGGCGAGTCTACAGTTCTTGCAGGTAATGCATTCCATACCCTTACTACTTTCTGATTAAAGAAACTATCTCTGACATCTGTCCTATATCTATCATCCCTCAGTTTAAAGCTATGTCCCCTCATGCTAGCCATCACCATCCGAGGAAAAAGGCTCTCCCTGTCCACCCAATCTAACCCTCTGATTATCTTATATGTCTCAATTAAGTCACCTCTCAACCTTCTTCTCTCCAACGAAAACAGCCTCACATCCCTCAACCTTTCCTTATAAGACCTTCCCTTCACAACAGGCAACATTCTAGTAAATCTCCTCTGAACCCTTTCCAAAGCTTCCACATCCTTCCTATAATGTGGTGACCAGAACTGTGCACAATACTCCAAATGTGTCAGACCCTTTGGTGCCATTTGGTTTAGAATGTTTTATTCCTCGTAAACATTAGAAACTGAATTAAAGAAACAAACTCTGAGAAAACTGATGAACCTGAATCAACCAAATTTAGTCAAATCTTTGTTGCTTACATCAGAACCAACTCCTCGTGATTTAAATTTTTCATTTGGGTCAACCCAATTCTTTACAGTACATAGAAAGAAAATAATTTATGATTTTTCATCATGGGTTTGCAAACAACAAGAATGTCTCAAGTGCTGCCCTCTGGTTGATTGGAAACTAATTATTGCTATTGACAGCAAAGTCTAAAAATAAAACCTATAGTCAGTGACCTTCAACTAAAGTCATAAATTCTTCATTTACAATTATGTACTATCTTCAAATATATGTTTAATCTGTATTTTTATTTTCTTTGTCCAGTCAGTAGCTGGGAGCAGCAGTTGGCAAAGAGCAAACTGTGAAATTCCAGTGAGCTGCCCAAGGTTTGCTGTCACTGACTTGGTCAAAGGCAAGTTATGTTGTTTCCGAGTCCGAGCTGTCAATAAGTACGGGATCAGTGAGCCGTCACAGCCTTCTGAAGCTGTTTCACTTGGAGAAACCCCAGGTAAAATCATTCACCTGTAACAAGATGATCAGTTATCTAATCCAATCCTGGAGCACGTAAACCTAATCCAAATCAAATGCAGAAATTAAAGTTGAACATCACAGAACTAGAAAATGCTGGAAAATTCAGCAGGTTGGTTAGCATCTTTGGAGACAAAAATTGAGTTAATATTTCGAGTCTGATGTGACTCTTCTCCAAAATGAATTCTTCACAACTCAGTATTGAACAAGAATCACACTGGACTCAAAATGTTAACTTAGTTTCTCTCTCTACAGAAGCTGTCAGAGTTGCTGAGTTTCTCCAGCATTTTCTGCTGTTATTTGTGATAAGTGAGTGCCTTACTCAGCCACTTCAAGGGGCATTCAAGAACAGTCAACCCATTCCAGTTGGTGTGCAGTCAGACCAGGAATGGGCAGCAAATTTGCTTCCCTAAACGACACTAGTGACCACATGGATTGTTTGTATACAAAGTTGCTTGTGTATGTATTTTTCTTTTTTCATTAAGAAAGGATTATGTTCTGGATGTGGGTTTGCTCGCTTAGCTGGAAGGTTCATTTTCAGATGTTTTGTCACATTACTAGGTATCATCATCAGTGAGCCTCTGGATAAAGCATTGGTGGTATGGCCCACTTTCTATTTATGTGTTTAGGTTTCCTTTGGTTGGCAATGTCATTTCCTGTGGTGATGTAATTTCCTGTTCTTCTTCTCTGGGGGTGGTAAATTGGATCCAAGTCATTCCGATTGGAATGTCATGCTTCTAGGAATTTTCATGCATGTCTCTGTTTGGCTTGTCCGAGGATGGATGTGTTGTCCCAGTTGGATCCCATTTACCACCCCCTGAGAAAAAGAACAGAAAATGATGTCACCATGGAAAATGATGTCACCACCGGAAATGACATCACCCACCCAAGGAAACCTAAACACATAAATAGAAAGTGGGCCATACCACCAATGCTTTATCCGGAGGCTCACTGATGATGATACCTAGTAATGTGACAAAACATCTGAAAATGAAGTTTCCAGCTAAGTGAGCAAACCTACATCTAGAAACTCAACCTGAACTACAAATCTTCTCAAAACGTGCAAAGAATATGTAGATTGCTAAACCTTAGTGCATTCCCTCCTTACCCCATCATCTCCCTCCCATCAATCTCTGACCAACCATAAACTACCTGCATGGTTCAAGGTTAATCATCTAAGATTGATAATTAACAGATTCTATTGTATTGTCACCTCAACCATGGTCTAACCTTCTTGAAGAAGGGCTGATGCCTGAAACGTCGATTCTCCTGCTCCTTGGATGCTGCCTGACCTGCTGCGCTTTTCCAGCAACACATTTTCAGCTCTGATCTCCAGCATCTGCAGTCCTCACTTTCTCCCTAACCAATCAGTAACCTCCTCTCATGCTGTATAAATTGGGTTTCCCTTTTGCAGTTTGGTTTCTTATTTGCCAGTCCTCATTCATATCTCTATTTGGCCATGTACAAAATATATTTAGCATTTTTGTAGTATTAGGGAAAAAAGGAAAAATGATCTCTATTTGTGATCAGTGACTTCAGACAGTAAGTATTGTCTATTGCCTCTTGAAAGTTTACACAGTTTCCTCTGCACTCCACCAGAGTACACGCCCATTGTCAGCACAAGCTGAGATCCTGCCATGCTTGGCTAAATCAGGCTGACCTCTTGGAGTTTGGAAAAGGCGAGGTGATTAGTGCTAAATGGGAAAATTGATGTGTTAATCTCTCTTCATGCAGCCCAATCAATTTCAAATTCCTGAAGCTCAATCAGACTTTGGGTCATGGGATGTTTGCAACCCACCTTCAGAGCTTTAGAGAAGGTTATGAGGTGCAGAAGTGAGAGAATGATCAAACTCATGAGCAAGTCCAGGTCTTACTGGAGACTGTACATTAATGTTTGCACATTTCACTACCAAATTGAGCAATTAGCCATGATTATTAAAGTGAGTTATCCCTCTTTTACCCAGCTGCTCTTTCTCCACCACATGATGTTATTGCCATCAGGAACACAAGGACATCTGTGATGGTCCAATGGAAAGGGCCTGAAGATGAAACTGACCTCTTGGGTTTTTATATTTATGCTTGTGAGGTTGGGACAAACAACTGGGAGACCTGCAACAATAAACCTGTCAACTCAAAAAGGTGAGAGCACTATCTCGCCAGGAGATTGAAATATTTCAGAAAGTTAATTGTAGCTGAAAATGATTGCTTAACCTGTTCCATTATCAGCAGCATGTACAGATATATATTTAATGTTTTTTCTCATATCTCTGCATATTCTGTCATTTGTTTTGTAAAATAGTGAAACATAGAAAAGATTCTGTGTTCATCTTTCACAATCTTCAGAAGATCCCAACATGCTTTGTATTTAATAAGAGAATTGAATTAAATAATCATTAACCCCCCCCCGCCCCCCCCCCCCCCCAAAACCACTTCAGTGACTTTAATCATTCACTGATGGGATGGGGCATCACTGTCTGGGGCCAGCATTTATTGACCGTCCTTATTTGCCCTGGAGAAGGTTGGGGTGAGCTGCTTTCTTGAACCGCTGCAGCTCATGAACTGTAGGTAGACCCAAAATGCCCTTAAGGAAGGTCTTTGTGGATGTTAACCCAGTGACAATGAAGGGGATGGTGATATCTTTCCAAGTCAAGATGATGAGTGATTTGAAAGGGAACATGCAGGGGTGGTGTTCCCTTATATCTGCTGCCCTTCTCCTTTTAAATGGAAGTGGTCATGGCTTTGGAAGATGCTATCGAAGGAGCTTTGGTGAGTTTCTGCGGTGTACTTTGTAGATGGTATGCAGCTACATCACAAAATCCCTAAGTGAGCTCAAACCACCAACCTTTCAATTAACAGTTAAATGTGCAAACTAATTGCACCATAAAGACTGAATGCTACAAATCCTTATTGTGTCTAAATTTCCTTGTACTGTTGAGTTGAAACTATTCTGTCAGGTCCCAGTGATGTCCCACACTTGATGCACATAAATAAGAAATAAGTGAAAGCAAGTGATTCTGATGGTTCTATGTTCCAATTTTCTTGCTATACAATGACTTCTCCACAGAGAACTGTTGGTGCCATATTCTGTTCCTGGTCTGTGCTCAGTCAACTAATCACATTTTGGGCTGCAATTCAAACTCCACAATTGATGTGTGAATCATTTGGACAGAGAGGGGGTGACTCTGATGCTGGTCACCATACAAAACTCTCGGTGTGAGGTCCAAAGTGTGACTTCTGCAAATGTCTTAGTCCTGACCAAACTCTGATCATCACTGAGTGCATTCAGAAGTGAGGGATACACCCAACCCTTGGATGGAATATTATAAAGCAGTGAAAGTAAGGGGAGATTTATTTTGTTGTTGTTGGGGTGTGAGCATCACAGCTGCCAAACCTGCTGAGCTTTTCCAGCAATTTCTGTTTTTGTTCCCTGGGGTTCTGGATGACTAGTCCAGTGACCAGACCATCACATCACCACTTCCCTCTGAGGAGAATGAAAGGGGCAAAGAACCTGAGAAACTAGTTGATTCCATTGCTACTGATTGCTTGTTTTATCAGCAGAGACATGACGGTGGTTGTGTCGAACAGAATTAAACCACAGAGATTCATTACATCTGTGTCTGTTTACATCATCCACCAGTTTTCCAGTGCATGGCCTTACTCCTGGAAAGAAATATGTGTTTCGAGTGAAATCTGTCAGTCCAGCAGGGCTCAGTGACTATTCTGCTGAATCTACACCCATAGTGGTGAACAATCCCATCTGTGAGTATTGTGTGGAAGGTTCCGGATATGTTGTTATTATTTGGAAGCTTGGGTTCTAACATGCCCTGAACCATGACTATGCTTTTTCTATATTGTGCATGTTAAGAAGGGAATGCATAGTTTTAAAAGAACAAAGAACAGTACAGCACAGGAACAGGCCCTTCCACCGCCAAGACTGTGCCTTTCTTGATGCCTTTCTGAACAAAAAACCTTTTGCCTCTGTGCTGTCCATATCCCTTTGTTCTCTGCGTATTCATCTTTTCACCAAGATACCTCTTAAACACTGATATTGTATCCATCTGTAACTGCTCCTCTGGCAGCACATTCCAGGCACTCACCACTTTCTGTGTTTAAAAAAAACCTGCCTCTCACATTTCCTTTAATGTACCCACTTTAACCTTCAACCTACATCCCCATGTAAATGACATTTGTACCCTGAGAAAAAGGCCCTGACCTCCCTTCTCTCCAGGCCTCTCATCACTTTGTAAACTTCTGTCAGGTTGCTCGTCAGCCTTCGATGCTCAAGTGAAAGCTAACCAGGTTTGTCCAATCTCACCCCATAGCTAAGACCCTCTAAACCAGGCAACGTCCTGGTAAACAGTTTCTGCACCCTCTCCAAAGACTCCACTTCCTTCTGGTAGTGTGACAACCAGAACTGTATAGAACATTCCAAATGTGGTCAAACTAAAGTTCTACACAGCTGTAACATGACTTGCCAATTTTTATATTCCATGTCCTGACTGATGAGGGCAAGCATGTTTAATGCTGCCTTTACCACCTTATCCACTTATTGGTCACTTTCAGGGAACTATGGACCTGTATGTCCATGTTGATATTGATGCTACTAAGGATTTTGCCATTAACTGTTTTAGACATTCCAAAATGCATCACCTCACATTTGTCTGGATTAAACTCCATCCGTCATTTCCCCACCCAAGTCTCCAGCTTATCTATACCCTGCTGTATCCTCTGGCAAACCTCACTACCTGCAGCTTGCCCAATCTTTGTGTCTTCCACAAACTTACTAATTTCTACATTCTCTCCAAATCATTCATACATATTGCAAACAACAGGGATCCCAGCATTGATCCCTGTGGTATACCACAGGTCACAAATCTCCAGTGGAAAAAATACCCATCCACTGCTACTCTCTATCTTCTATGACTAAGCCAGTTCTGTATCCGCTTACTAGCTCACTGTGGATTACATGTGACTTGACCTTCTGTATCAGCCTGCCATGAGGGACCTTGTCAAAGGCCTTGCTAAATTCCATGTAGACAGCATTTACCACCCTGCTCTCATCTTTGTCACTTCCTCAAAAAACTCAATCAAATTTTTGAGACATGACCTTCCCTGCACAAAGCCATGTTATCTATCGCTAATAATCTTTTAAAGGCCAGTTGATTAGAATTCAGCACCAGCATGTTCCTATGAAATCCAAGGGTAAGGATGACAAGATCTAGAAACATTTAATGATAAGAAAAGTTCTGAGCTTAGTCAAAAAGAAAAAGGAGGCATTCACAATGTTTAGGAAACCAAGGACAGACAGATCCTGATCGGACATTTACACACATAAAATATGTTTTTAAAACCCTTTAAAATGAATAGACAATGACCTCGGTTATTTGAACATCAATTATCTGAATTTCCAGTTATCCAAACATGATCTCAAAGTCCCGATGCTTGGATAAACTGTGTTATCCAAACATTCGATTATCCGAACATTTGATTATCCAAACATTAGTTTATCTGAACGTTTGATTATCCAAACAAAATGCTACCCGCCCGTGTGGTTTGGATAGTTGAGGTTGCCCTATAAGTTAAATGGCTTAGAAGCAATGGTAGATGTGAGAAAATAATTGAGCTACAGGTGTCCTATGATACAGGGAGACAGGAACAAATTATTTAGAAAGATTGAATTTCCAAAAGCTCAGAGTGCACAAGCCCCTTTCAGAGAGAGAAACTTTTCATCTGGAGAGAAAAGGTCAATAAGAGCATCTAGGTGAAAGTGAGTACTGCAGATGCTGGAGATTCTGGTTGAGAGTGTGATGCTGAAAAGCACAGCAGGTCAGGAATCATCCAAGGAGCAGGAAAATCGATGTTTCGGGCAAAAGCCCTTCATCAGGAATAAGAGCATCTGGCAGTTTAGTAGTCTCCAAACAGCAGAAGGAAAGAAGTCCTGACTGGCTTAGAAGTATGTAAAAGCTCCTAAAAGTGAATGCTTTGGAAAAGGAGTTCAAGGAACCCATTGTAAAAATATAATTGAGCTGAGTTAGCAGTTTAAGAGTCTTGGGAAGAGAAATTAAGTAAATAAATAACATTGGTGGAAGTAAGAAAATGCTGAAAAGGAACCAATTGCAACTGAACAATGAAAACTAAAGTGGAAACAAGATGACCTTTCACTGAAGTTTGAGTATCTGTAAGGTTGTTGCTGAGGGTAGAAGTGATGAATCTTTATTTATGATATTATGATCTTCAACTAGTTCTTGTGTAGTGAATGTTGTTCGTGTTTTTTCTTTAGTGTGTAATAAACTTCTTTTGTTTAAAGTATATTAGTAGCCCTTTGTGACAGACCACCACAAAGCACATTGCAAAAATTAAATGCATGATCTATCAAGCCAGGATTTATCCTGGGGTTTGACTTGTCCAGTATTACTATCAGCTGGGATTATAACACTTTCTAGTACCATATTTTGGAAATAAATGTTATCCAGTGAATAATTTGTGAATTTGTCAATTTTAGTTGCTATAGCTTTCAGCTTAGAATACCAAGTACAGAACCACATTCTACGCATTCAGATATTAAGATATTTTAAACAACATTCACTGGAAATCCACAAACAGATTGTATTGCCAAATAAGAGATTTCTCTTAAAATAAACTCTGTAAGAAAATCAGTGTCTTTTAAATTTTCAGCTCCAGAGTTTAGCTGTCAAAATAATGTCTTCGATACAATCTATGAAGCACTTTAAAGTGTAGATCATGGTGTGGAAAGCATCTGAGCATTGGTGTAAAGCTATCATATTGTTAGGAGATAAGGGATTGAAATGTTTATGTAACTTTTATGCCATTTACCTGTTTCAAGAGAAATACATGATTGTATAACAGAAATGTTGGGCACAATTTCATGCAGGTTTATCTGGCACTGCCATCTAATGTTTTGATTCTCATGCCTTGTAACGAATCCACTAGGTTTGCCCTTTAGATTTGCTGCCAGAGCAACTAATTAGTGCAATTAATCGACAAACAAGAAAAAAAAATCCCTCTTTTACTGTTCTCTGAGAAAAGTACTGAGGTCTTGTTATGTTCATGATAAAACCCATTACTGACAAGAAAATGGGAAGTATACCTGACCGTGTTTGAGACAGGTCAGTCTATCTACTCTGGACTACAGCCGTGAGAGGAACAAAATGGAGGATGGGAAACAATTCTGGCTGTAACAAGCTGTTCCTTTTTTGAGGTATTTTAGGTGCTGGAGGTGATTTCCTCAAATTGCAGGAGCAGCAATTACTGTTTCATATGATGTTGCATTGTTTTGGAACTTTGGAAAAAAAGTCAAAACAACAGCAGTTTTTAAAGGGAGAAGAACAGAAGAAGGAAGCACATGGTGAGGTCATTGTAGGAGAGAGAGAGAGAGAACCTGCACAGCTACAGCCTTTGCTGTTTGAATTCATGTTTCATTGGACATCGGAGTGCATCAGGGAAAATTAACAAACAGTGAAATTCACAACTAATCTTGGAGGAACTGTTGGGCGAAGTTCACAGCACAGAATCAGATATGTTAATTGTTGTTTTAAGTGTGGCCTACAGAGAATCTGTAGTAGTGAGTAGAGTGGGTTCTTTCTTGATTATGTTCTTTGGAGATATGTCTCTTGATTAAACTTAAAATATAAGTCATAACTATTAATTTAACCTGGGGTAGTGTTTGTAGAGGAATAAGACTGTTAATTTCTGGGTATGTAGATTGTGAAGGAGCAAAAATGGCTTTTAAGAGTGATTTGTACTTCTTGTCGGATGTGGGAGTTTAAACAGAGTTTAAGGGCTACAGTGGATTATATCTGCAATAAATGCTGTCGGATACGAATTTTATCAGATCGAATGAATCAGTTGCAGAGACAGTTAGAAGCGATGAGGAATTTGCAACAGTATGTGATAGATGGCAGTTATAGGAAGGGGGGGGAGGTCTCAGATAAGTCACATAGATGGGTTAACTGCAGGAAGGGTAAGAGAGGTAGGCACCTAGTGCAGGACTCTTTTATGGATATACCCATTTGAAACAGGTATGCTGCTATGTTGGGGGTGATGGATTCTCAGGGGAACGTAGCACAAACAGCCAAGTTTCTGGTATTGAGACTGGCTCTAATGCAACAAGGGGTATGTCGGGTTCCAAGAGATCAATTGTGTTAGGGGATTCTCTAGTCCGAGGTGCAGACAGATATTTCTGTAGCCAGCAGCGAAAAATCAGAATGATGTGTTGCTTCCCTGGACCCAGGATCAAGGATGTCTCAGAGAGGGTGCAGAATGTTCTCATGGGGAAGAGGGGTCAGCAAGAGGTCATTGTCCACATTGGAACCAAGGGCATAGGAAGGGAAAAGGTTGAGAGTCTGAAGGGAGATTACAGAGAGTTAGGCAGGAATTTAAAAAGGAGGTCCTCAAGAGTAGTAATATCAATTCCCGGTGCTATGAGCTAGTTAGGGCAGGAATAGAAGGATAGAGCAGATGAATGGATGGCTGAGGAGCTAGTGTATGGGAGAAGGATTCACATCTTTGGATCATTGGAATCTCTTTTAGGATAGAAGTGACCTGAGCAAGAAGGACAGATTGCACCTAAATTGGAAGGGGACCAATATACTGGCAGGGAAATTTGCTAGAGCTGCTCGGGAGGATTTAAACTAGTAAGGTGGGGGAATGGGACCCAGGGAGATAGAAAGGAAAGAGATCAATCTGAGACTGGTACAGTTGAGAACAGAAGCGAGTCAAACAGTCAGGGCAGGCAGGGAAAAGGTAAGACTAATAAATTAAACTGCATTTATTTCAATGCAAGGGACCTAACAGGGAAGGCAGGTGAACTCAGGGCATGATCACAGCAATTACAAAAACATGGCTCAGGGATGGGCAGGACTGGCAGCTTAATGTTCCAGGATACAAATGCTACAGGAAGGATAGAAAGGGAGGCAAGAGAGGAGAGGAGTTGGCATTTTTGATAAGGGATAGCATTACAGCTGTGCTGAGGGAGGATATTCTCAGAAATACATCCAGGGAAGTTATTTGAGTGGAACTGAGAAATAAGAAAGGAATTATAACCCTATTGGGATTGTATTATAGACCCCCTAATAGTCAGAGGGAAATTGAGAAACAAAGTTGTAAGGAGGTCTCAGCTGTCTGTAAGAATAATAGGGTGATTATGGTCGGGGAATTTAACTTTCCAAACATAGACTGGGACTGCCATAGTGTTTAGGGTTTAGATGGAGAGGAATTTCGTAAAGTGTGTACAAGACCATTTTCTGATTCAGTATGTGGATGTGCCTACTAGAAAAGGTGCAAAACTTGACCTACTCTTGGGAAATAAGGCAGGGCAGGTGACTGAGGTGTCAGTGGGGAGCACTTTGGGGCCAGTGACCATAATTCTATTAGATTTAAAATAGTGATGGAAAAGGATAGACCAGATCCAAAAGTTGAAGTTCTAAATTGGAGAAAGACCAATTTTGACGGTATTAGGCAAGAACTTTCGAAAGTTGATTGGAGGCAGATGTTTGCAGGTAAAGGGACAGTGGAAAATGGGAAGCCTTCAGAAATGAGATAACGAGAATCCAGAGAAAGTATATTCCTGTCAGGGTGAAAGGAAAGGCTGGTAGGTATAGGGAATGCTGGATGACTAAAGAAATTGAGGTTTTGGTTAAAAGAAAGAAGGAAGCATATGTCAGGTATAGACAGGAGAGATCGAGTGAATCCTTAGAAGAGTATAAAGGCAGTAAGAGTATACTTAAGAGGGAAATCAGGAGGGCAAAGACAGGACATGAGATAGTTTTGGCAAATAGAATTAAGGAGAGTCCAAGGGGTTTTTACAAATACATTAAAGACAAAAGGGTAACTAGGGAGAGAATAGGGCCCCTCAAAGATCAGCAAGGCAGCCTTTGTGTGGAGCCACAGGAAATGGGGGAGATACTAAATGAATATTTTGCATCAATATTTACTGTGGAAAAGGATATGGATGATATAGACTATAGGGAAATAGATGATGACATCTTGCAAAATGTCCAGATTACAGAGGAGGAAGTGCTAGACTCTTGAAACGGGTAAAGGTGAATAAATCCCCAAAACTTGATCAGGTGTACCCTAGAACTCTGGGAAGCTAGAGAAGTGATTGCTAGACCTCTTGCTGAGATATTTGTATCATCGATAGTCACAGTTGAGGTGCCGGAAGACTGAAAGTTGGCAAACGTGGTGCCACTGTTTAAGAAAGGTGGTAAGGACAAGCCCGGGAACTATAGACCGGTGAGCCTGACTTCGGTGGTGGGCAAGCTGTTGGAGGGAATCCTGAGGGACAGGATGTACATGTATTAACAGGACTTATACACTTAATGGTAAGGTCCTAGAGAGTGTTGCTGAACAAAGAGACCTTGGAGTTCAGGTTCATAGTTCCTTGAATGTGGAGTCACAGGTAGATAGGATGGTGAAGAAGGCGTTTGGTATACTTTCCTTCATTGGTCAGAATATTGAGTACAGGGGTTGAGAGGTCATGTTGTGGCTGTACAGGACATTGGTTTGGCCGCAGTTAGTATATTGCGTGCAATTCTGGTCTCCTTCCTATTGTTGAAAAATGTGGTGCTGGAAAAACGCAGCATGCCAGGCAGCATCCGAGGAGCAGGCGAATTGACGTTTCGGGTATAAGCCCTTCTTCAGGAATTTTCCAGCACCACATTTTTCAACTCGGGTACTCCAGCATCTGCAGTCCTCACTTTCTCCTTCCTATTGGAAAGATGTTGTGAAACTTGAAAGGGTTCAGAAAAGATTTACAAGGATATTGCCATGGTTGGAGGATTTGAGCTATAGGGAGAGGCTGAACAGACTGGGGCTGTTTTCCCTGGAGCATCAGAGGCTGAGGGGTGGTCTTATAGAGGTTTGCAAAATTATGAGGGGCATGGCTCGGGTAAATAGGCAAAGTCTATTCCCTGGGATCGGGGAGTCCAGAACTAGAGGGTATAGGTTTAGAGTGAGAGGGGAAAGATATAAAAGAGACCTACGGGGCAACTTTTTCACACAGAGGGTGGCCGTGTATGGAATGAGCTGCCAGAGGATGTGGTGAAGACTGGTACAATTGCAACATTTAAGAGTCATCTGGATGGGTATAGGAATAGGAAGGGTTTGGAGAGATATGGGTCGGGTGCTGGCAGGTGGGACTAGATTGCATTGGGATATCTGCTCGGCATGGATGGGTTGGACTGAAGGGTCAGTTTCCATGCTGTACATCTCTATGACTCTATGATTCTAAACAAATGCAAGAACAACTGGCAAGCCATTATTAAATTAGGTTAGATTAGATTCCCAACAGTGTGGAAACAGGCCCTTCGGCCCAACAAGTCCACACCAACCCTCCAAAGAGCAACCGACCCAGACCCATTCCCCTACATTTACCCCTGACTAATGCACCTACTACGGGCCAATCACCTGACCTGCACATCTTTGGACTGTGGGAGGAAACCCATGCAGACACGGGGAGAATGTGCAAACTCCACACAGACAGTTGCCCAAAGCTGGAATCGAACCGGGGACCCTGGTGCTGTGAGGCAGCAGTGCTAACCACTGAGCCACCATGCTGCCCCACCCCTGCACTACCCTGTCCGCTCTCTAAGCCCCATTGTTGAAGCAAGCCTTTGGCTTAGTGTTAGCATTCCCACCACTGAGCCAGAAGGCGCTGAGTTTGAACACCTACAACAACAATTTGTGCAGCTCCTCAAGTTTACCGGAACTTCCCAAGTCCACATGTGATACAAAGCCACTGAAGTAGAGGAGCATGGAGGAATCCTACTTGTTGTTATGATTGTCATTGATCCCCTAGTGGAGACGCTCTGAGCGAGTGGAGATCGGATTGTTAGCAATAAACAAATCAAAGAAGTCTGGAACAAAAACAGAAATTGCTGGAGAATCTCAGCAGGTTTGGCAGCATCTGTTGGGAGAGAAACAGGATTAACATTTCAAGTCCAGCGGCTCTTCATCAGAACTGAAAAGATGGTATTTATATTGATGATAGGGAATGGGGGGAGGTGGGAGGGGGGGAAGGAGTGAGAGGAATAGATGCAGACAGTTTCCAGAGAGAGAAGCAGATAAAAGGCTTGCTGATGAGAAGCCAAGAGAGAGATAAATGCTGAATGGGTGCTAACAGGAAATGTGATTAATTGGAAATGCGTTGGATATGCTGGGAGCACCCCAGAATGAGACTTGGGGGTGTTGAGTGTGTAACAAACATGGAGGAAGGTGTCCATCCTCTGAAATTGTTCAAAACAATGTTATGGATGGAATTAGTCAACTGCATTCACTTCTCATGCCGTCTCCTCTACATTGGTGAAACGAAATACAGACTGGGCAATCACTTTGCGGAACATCTCCACTCTGTACGTAAAAATTATCTCAAGCTTCCAGTTGCCTGCCATGTCATCATAACACCATGCTCCCCTGCTAACCGTTCTGTCTCTGTCTGAGCCACAGTGTTCGAACAAGGCTCAATACAAGCTGGAAGAACAGCATCTCATTTCCCAGATCTTACAGCCTTCAGGACCGAGCCCTGAGTTTCAAAATTGCACAGATCAAAGATTATCAGGCAACATTGTTGAGAATACAACTAAAGTAGTTTGTGCTGTTCTGAAAGCTACACTACGGGATAAATAAGACTTATTTGGACAAGGTACAGAACAGCTACTGGCTTATTAGGCAACTAGAGAATAAAATAAGAGGGTCGATTCAAAGTTCATGGGACTTTTCATTGGAAAGAAGAAGGCAAAAAGAAAATATTGTGTATTAATGTAGCTCAGAGGTGTAGAAGAGAAGTGAGGAATATTTGATTTGGTATTGGATAACTAAACTAGCAGACTTATGAACGCAAATCATGAAGGATAGTTTCCGGTAAGTTATAGGAAAGCAAGACTTTACTGAGAAGCAGGCTGGATTTTGGTTTAGCAGAGCAATGGAGGTTGTAGCAGGAGCAGATTGAATAACTCCCTTGAAGAGCAGCACATTGTCAGATAGAATCACTAGTACAGCAGGGGATTCCATTGGAAATATTAATCATCTTTGCTGTGCTTCTGTCTAATGTATTTATTTTCTTGTGAAGTTCTTCCATCAGCTCCTTATGGCCTGACACAGCTGTACTCTGGAAAGAATGAAATGGTTATCGGTTGGAAGGAACCGAGATTTCCAATTGGACCAGAGATTTTAGGCTATTTCCTGGATTTCTGTGATGCGGTAGATGCTGAGTGGCATGAAGTTAATATTAAACCTATCAAAACAAAACTCTACAAGGTATGTTAGATATTATGAGGCTATAGGTATAAACTCAATTTATTTCATGTCCTTGTTTTATCAAAATGAGATAAATAAATATGTGATGGCTGGGCATTTCTGACTAGTTTCTACACTTTTCCCAAGATAGTGATTTCAATAAAATGGATTAACATTAACAGCGATATTAAATGAGAAGTGAACTGTGATTGATCCAGTAAAATGCACCGACTAAACATACATTTAAACACTTGAATGCATGTGGTTTGTTCCTCATTAAGGAGTGAAACCCTTCCTTCAGCTTCACAAAGGCGTCCATATGATGCAGTGATAACCCACACCGTGAAATGGGGAGTTTACTAAAAGAGATAAAGTTTCTAAACTCTGCTCAGAAACCCACAGCCGGGGCAAAGCTAAGTTCAGACACTTTCAATCTAAGATGGACAGATGGTCACAAGGACTTCTATAAAAGAGCTCAAGTGAGAAATACTGGGACAATCCTTCATTGTATGTTATCTGTGTAGACCAGAATGATGAAAATGGCAGTGAATTGATGGAGGAATTTGTAATGATGTAATAAAGATCAGCTCCATGATTCTTTCCTTCTTTGCATACCTAATTAAAATTAAAGGGTAATTCTATCAACCTTAAAATTAAAAATCACTTCAGTTTGAACAGTCTTCATTCCAGAGTAATTGCCTGAATTTGTACCACAGAATAATGAACTCGCCATTTGGATACAGAACTGGCTCAAAGGTAGAAGACAGAGGGTGGTGGTGGAGGGTTGTTTTTCAGACTGGAGGCCTGTGACCAGTGGAGTGTCACAAGGATCAGTGCTGGGTCCACTACTTTTCATCATTTATATAAATGATTTGGATGTGAGCATAAGAGGTATAGTTAGTAAGTTTGCAGATGACACCACAATTGGAGGTGTAGTGGACAGCAAAAGTTACCTCAGATTTCAATGGGATCTTGACCAGATGGGCCAATGGGCTGAGAAGTGGCAGATGGAGTTTAATTTAGATAAATGTGAGGTGCTGCATTTTGGGAAAGCAAATCTTAACAGGACTAATACACTTAATGGTGAGGTACTAGGGAGTGTTGCTGAACAAAGAGACCTTGGAGTGCAGGTTCATAGCTCCTTGAAAGTGGAGTCACAGGTAGATAGGATAGTGGAGAAGGTGTTTTGTATGCTTTCCTTTATTGGTCGGAGTATTGAGTACAGGAGTTGAGAGGTCATGTCGCAGCTATACAGGACATTGGTTAGGCCACTGCTGGAATAGTGCGTGCAATACCTGTCTAGATTGAGTTGGGATATCTGTTCAGCATGGACGGGTTGGTCCGAAGGGTCTGTTTCCATGCTGTACACCTCTGACTCGCTGACTCTATAACACTTGATAAAAACTGTCCTGGGGAAGGATCTCCAGAGCCAAAACATTTACTCTGATTTCTCTTCACAGATGCTGTCAGACCTGCTGAGATTATCAACAAAAGTAGAAATTGTTAGAAAAGATCAGCATGTCTGGCAACATCTGTGAAGAGAAATCCGAGTTAACATTTTCGGTTCGATGACCCTTAGTCAGAACTGATGGCAGCTAGGAAAATGTCAATTTATATGCAGAAGGTAGGCTGGTGGGTATGGGGATGTTAGGGAGTAAGCAATAAGTGGGGATAGAGCCCAAAGAGAGAGAGAAAAACAGTTGGACAGGCAAAGGAGCGAATCAACTAGGCAAAAGTGAGGACTGCAGATCTGGAAACCAGCATTTAGATCAGAATGGTGCTGAAAAAGCACAGCAAGTCAGGCAGCATCCAAGGAGCAGGAGAATTGATGTTTCAGGCAAAAGCCCTTCATCAGGAATAGAGAAGTTCGGTTCCAAACTGTGTTGGGTTGAATGTAGTCTGGAGTCCATGTGGGATCAGTTGGTTACGGAGGCAGGCACTGAGGAAGCAAATGTGGCTGTGGTACAAGTCTGTTTCAGTACATGGTTGAAGAGATTCAGGGTAGAAGGGATGACCTGGGGGTTGCAGTGAGAGAGAGACTCACTGAGATTCTTGTAGAGAGAGGAGGAGAGCTTCTTCAAGGTAGGCATCCTTGCAAGAGAATTCGCAGTAAATTTAAAAGCAACTAGGCAAAAGTGAGGACTGCAGATGCCGGAAACCAGAGTTTAGGTCAGAGTGGCGCTGGAAAAGCACAGCAGGTCAGGCAGCATCCGTGGAGCAGGAAAATCGACGTTTCGGGCAAAAGCCCTTCATCAGGAATAGATGATGATGAAGGGCTTTTGTCTGAAATGTCGATTTTCCTGGTCCTCGGATGCTGCCTGACCTGCTGTGTTTTTCCAGCACCACTCTGATCTAAACCCCAGACAAAGGAATGGCTGAGTGGGTGAACAGCTGTTAATGGAGATTGTTAGTGACTGACAATAGGTAGTGTGTAATGGCAGACTATCTGGTAGCAAGGCCTGGTGTACGTGGCAGGGGGCTAGGGATATGGGGAGCTCAGGCCCTAAAATTATTGAACTTGATATTGAGCACTGCAGCATGCCTGCGAGATTAACATTTGATATTCTCTCCTCTGAAGATCCAAAACTTAACAGAAGGTTCTTTCTATCAATTCCGTGCCTTTGCAATGAACTGGGCTGGTGTTGGGCAACCGTCTGAAGCCAGTAACCAATTTAAATGTGAAGAGTGGACTATGCCAGAACCTGGTGAGTTGCTGTCTCTCTTTTTAAGCTAAACTTCAAAAAATAGAATGCTGATGCAATAAGTAGCCCAGAAAGCTCTACCTCCACATTGTACTCACCACCCCATCAGCTGGTCTTCGATAGTAACAGCATCAGAAGCAATGAACAAGTTAAAATCATTAATTAGCATTGATTAATCCTGCATTGATTCATACACCTCACAAAGAAGTGAGTGAAGATAAGAAAAATAATGTAAGATTATTTCAGCAGTATTTTAATACTATTTCAATAATCCTTAATAATTTTAGGAGGCTGTTCCAAGAAAGTTAGAACATAGAACATAGAACAATACAGCACAGAACAGGCCCTTCGGCCCACGATGTTGTGCCGAACTTCTATCCTAGATTAAGCACCCATCCATGTACCTATCCAAATGCCGCTTAAAGGTCGCCAATGAATCTGACTCTACCACTCCCTCGGGCAGCGCATTCCATGCCCCCACCACTCTCTGGGTAAAGAACCCACCCCTGACATCTCCCCTATACCTTCCACCCTTCACCTTAAATTTATGTCCCCTTGTAACACTCTGTTGTACCCGGGGAAAAAGTTTCTGACTGTCTACTCTATCTATTCCTCTGATCATCTTATAAACCTCGATCAAGTCACCCCTCATCCTTCGCCGTTCCAACGAGAAAAGGCCGAGAACTCTCAACCTATCCTCGTACGACCTACTCTCCATTCTAGGCAACATCCTGGTAAATCTTCTCTGCACCCTCTCCAAAGCTTCCACATCTTTCCTAAAGTGAGGCGACCAGAACTGCACACAGTACTCCAAATGTGGCCTAATCAAAGTCCTGTACAGCTGCAACATCACCTCACGACTCTTGAATTCAATCCCTCTGCTAATGAACGATAATACTCCATAGGCCTTCTTACAAACTCTATCCACCTGAGTGGCAACCTTCAAAGATCTATGTACATAGACCCCAAGATCCCTCTGTTCCTCCACCTGACCAAGAACCCTACCATTAACCCTGTATTCCGCATTCTTATTTGTTCTTCCAAAATGGACAACCTCACACTTGGCAGGGTTGAACTCCATCTGCCACTCCTCAGCCCAGCTCTGCATCCTATCTAAGTCCCTCTGCAGCCGACAACAGCCTTCCTCACTATCCACAACTCCACCAATCTTTGTATCATCTGCAAATTTACTGACCCACCCTTCGACTCCCTCCTCTAAGTCATTAATAAAAATTACAAACAGCAGAGGACCCAGAACTGATCCCTGCGGAACTCCACTTGTAACTGGACTCCATGCTGAATATTTACCATCTACCACCACTCTCTGACTTCGACCGGTTAGCCAGTTTTCTATCCAATTGGCCAAATTTCCCATTATCCCATGCCTCCTGACTTTCCGCATAAGCCTACCATGGGGAACCTTATCAAATGCCTTACTAAAGTTCACTTGGATGGTCCCATTGTGGGAGGTTTGACTTGTGAGCTAAGGTTAAACCGGTTGGGACTCTACTCACTTGAGTTTAGAAGGATGAGAGGTGATCCCCTCGAAACATGCAGGATTCTGAAAGGGGCTTAACAGGGTAAATGGTGAGAGGAGGTTTCCCCTCCTGGGAGAGCTTAGAACTGGGGATACAGTCTCAGAATAAAGGGGCACCAGTTTAAGACTGAGATGAGGAGGAATTTCTTCTCTGAGGACCATGAGTCTTTGGAATTCCTTTCCAAAGAGAGCTGTGAGGGCAGAGACCTTGTGTATATTTAAAGTCATTATAGATAGATTCATGTTGAGTCGGGCAATGAAGAGTTATGAGGAAAGTCAGAAAAGTGAAACTGAGAAATGTTGGATGAACTATGATCCCATCAAGACTCCAATTCCTATTACTTATGGTTTTATTGTTTTATCACTTCATACTTTATCCTAAGTGCAATCTAATTGGGCATGTGCTCACTTTTCCCTTTCGTGCTCCCTAATGCATGTTGAAGTCTAGAATAGACAGTGACGAAAGCTAATAGCATGCCCTCCTTCACAGCGACAGGATTTGAGTATCGGAGGAGGGAAGTCCAATTGCAGTTATACAGGGCCTTGGTGAGGTCACACCTTGAGTATTGTGGGCGGTTTTGGTCTCCTAGTCTGAGGAAGGACATTCCTGCTATTGACGGAGCCCAGCGGAGGTTCACCAGACTGATTCCTGGGATGGCAGGACTGACATATGAGGAAAGATTGAATCGACTGGGCTTGTACTCACTGGAATTTGGAAGAATGAGGGGGGTATCTTGCAGAAACATATAAAATTCTGATGGGACTGGTCAGGCTAGATATGGGAATAATGTTCCCAAATGTTGGAAAAGTCCAGAACTCGGAGTCACAGTCTGAGAATAAGGGGTAAACCATTCAGGATTGAGATGAGGAAGAATTTCTTCACTCAGAGTTGTGAACCTGTGGAATTCTCTCCAGCGGGAAGCTGATGGGACCAGTTCATTAGATACGTTCAAGAGGGAGCTGGATGTGGCTCTTGTGGTTAAAGGAATCAAGGAGTATGGGGAGAGGGTGGGGATGGAATTCTGAGATTGCATGATCAGCCATGATTGTATTAAATGGTAATGCAGGCTTGAAGGGCCAAATGGCCTATTCCTGTACCTGTTTCCTATGTTTCTACATTTCTATATCCAGCACTGTTACATGTGAGACTCTTGGTTAAATTTACATGAATGATATAAAATGAATGTGGTTTATCAAAGTGGAAGCACCTCTTCTTCTTGCCTGAGTTGCACATGCCATCCTGTTTGTGATCGTTAAATTGCTTTTGAAAGTTCAAAGTGAGTTTGCAGCTTGTTTCCACAGGGCCACCTTTCGATGTGGTATTTGCTGAAGTACGCAGCTCCTCGCTCATGCTTCTGTGGCAGCCTCCAGTATACACCGGGGCAGGCCCTGTCACTGGATACATTGTGCAGATGTGTGAAGCTGATTCAGAAGAGTGGAAAACCTTCAATAAAGAGCCAACGCCGAAAGCACACATGAGGGTTGGTAAATGATCTTCTGAGTCTGTTCCTTATTAAACAGAGGGACTTCTCAGTGCCACAGTGTTACTCCAGCAATGCGAATGAGATGAGTCTGGTGCCATTTTCTGTTCAAGAGACTCCATAACATTCACAGGATTTTAACCTCAGCAGTTCCATGGGATGTTAAGATGTCAGTCTCATCAACTGAAAAGAGGAGAAGGTCAGGTGATTTTCCCTGTGGTAGAATAGAGACTCAGATAACACTTGGAGTATTGTGTTCAGTTCTGGTTGCCTCATTACAGAAAGGATGTGGAAGCTTTACACAGGATACAGAGGAGATTTACCAGGATGCTGCCTGGACTGGAGGGCATGTCTTATGAAGAAAGGTTGGGGGAGCTAGAGCTTTTCTCAATGGAGTGAAGGAGGGTGAGAGCAACTTGATAGAGGTGTACAAGATGATGAGAGGCATAGATAGAGTGGATAGCCAAAGAGCTTTTCCCAGGGTGGAAATGGCTATCATGAGGGGGCATAATTTTAAAGTAATTGGAGAAAGGGTTAGGGGAGATATCAGAGGTAGGTTCTTTACACAGAGTGGTGGGTGTGTGGAATGCACTGCCAGCGGTGGGAGTAGAGTCAGAGACATTAGGGACATTTATGCGACTCTTGGATAAGCACATGGAAGATAGTACAATGAAAGGTGTGTAGGTTAGTCTGATCTTAGAGGAGGATAAAAGGCCAGCACAACATCAAGGGCCAAAGGTGCCTGTACTGTGCTGTACTGTTCTATGTTCTAACTCATTCTCAGAACGGTGTCACACACACTGTTGCACATACTGTCACACGTAATGTTAACTGTTGGTTGAATGCCAGAGCAGAGACTGAGGAACAGGGAGTCTTCTGTTAATAAGTTTCACTAACATTAATGCAACATAAATCAGTGTTTTTGAAAAATGTTAATGAGAAAAATTAACTGCCCTCTTACTCAGGAAAAGATTATGGTGCACAGCTGTGCAGGAAAGGAATAATAAATATGTAAAGTCGGGCAAGGAATGGAAGGCCCAAAGTATTCAGGACTCCTATAACTTGTCCGATTTGTAAGGAGAATAAATTGAGTCAATTTGGGGACGCTGTTTCTGTTGGTTGATGAGTCTAGGTCCAGCAGGCAGAGTTTGGGTGTGAGACCCAGATCAGGAGTAAAGTTAGGAGACATTTCTTCTCAGAAAGGGAGGTGAACATTTGGAATTTTCTTTCACAAATGACCATTGATGTTTGATCAATCGTTGAATTTAAATCTGAGACTGATCATTTTCTTACTGTCTGGTGGTATTAAGGGACATTGGGCAGAGCTGGTATAGGGAGTTTTGTTGCTTATCTATGGGGTTCATGTTGAATGGTAATACAATAAATTTGAGTCTCCTGGCCTGCCTGGGTTGCTTTAAGATTATACAAGATGATATCACAAAGCTTCTAACTCACCATTTCAGGATTGTGACCAACATTTTATATCTGTTAATTTTTCACGTGAACAGGTTCCTTGTGACTTTGGTGAGCATTTTAAAGAGTATCCCACCCTCCCAACGTCAGCCTGGTTTCCTGCTGCTGATTAGGATTCATTCACTTTCACTGAATCGAATCTGCTGCTTTTGGCAGCATTTCAGACAACAGAGAGAATTTGATTACAGTGGAGAGTTGGCTAAGAAGGTCACTGTTTCACTTCCAGAGGAGTGGAACAGGCAAACAGCTTGGAATAACATCTGATTTGACTGTATGCAGTCTGTGCCCCAATCACTGAGTATGTTAAGGAGGAAATTAGCCAGGAGGGAAACCTGAGGGAGAATATGATCTACTTACGAGAAATAATCCTCATCCACAAGCCTCCAGTCTAAGCAAGGACTGACGGGTCTAGATGCAATTACAGCATAAAAAAGAAAAGACTAATTTACTGCATTTCCAGTTTTAAAGTCTAATGTTATTTCTTTGCAAGTGTGCACTTGTGCTTAGTAGTAAAGATAAATATGACAGCTGCTTTGGAATTTGGAATACTCAGTTCCAAGACCTTCAGAGCAGGTTTTTCTGCATGCTGAGATTTTATATGTCACTGTCAAGTGCTCTGCTTCATTTTAGCTTTGGGGCTGATTACTTCTGTGTCAGTTATTCTGTCATAAATTTTCACAAAAAAAATTCTTCTGTTGGTGCTGGGATTGCAGCAATATCACAAATGAAATATGTTTTGCAATCCCTTTTAAAATATATTTTAAACCTCGTTTTCCAGCTGATTTTGCAGCAGCTGTCCAGTGACTGAGCTTTGATATGGGCAGTTGGTTAGCTCAGTTAACTGGACAGCTGCTTTGTGATGCTGCCTGACACCAGCAGTGTGGGCTAACTTCCAGCCCTACCTGAGGTTCCCATTGAGGGTCCCACATTCTCAATGTTAGCCCTTGTCTGAGGAGTGCGGGCTCACAGGTTGAACTTAAAACTGGTCATTTTTCTCTCTCTAATGAATGAACAGTACCGTAGGACTTTGCAGACTTGTATATGGGGAGTATGATAGATCTCCCAGGAACCCTGGGATCTGTGCAGAAAGGATAATATAGGTCACTCCAAGGAAGTGAGCCTTCAAGCCTTTTCCATATTTCAATTCGACCATAGCAGTTCTGAGACCTATCCTACTTTGCCCACACCCTTAACTTGATCAACAAAAACTACCAGCCACAAATTTTAAAATTAATAATCGATCTCACAATGATTGCCAAAGCCAGAAGTGAGTTACAAACTTGTACCCTCTATGTGTGTTTCCTAATTTCACCTCTGACTGTTCTGGCTGAAGGTTGGAGATGATGACCCAGAGTCCAAGACTCCTCAGCAGTTGAAATAGTTTTCCCGATTCTACCAATGGATGTAAAGTGCAATTTATGTGACTCACATGTTTGTATTTGATTTTATCAGATTTCTGACTTGGAAAAAGGCAAAACCTACACCTTCCGTGTGTTGGCATTAAATTCAGCTGGAATTGGATTACCCTCATTGCCATCTGACCCTGTTCTTACAGAAACTAGACCAGGTACAGTGTCTTTCTGAATATCCAGAGAAACTAATTTCCGTTGAAGCCTGTTTTGTTAACCAAGATGCAAAGCTGTTGATTTCTCCAACATTGGTTGTTGTACCTTTGGCTGCTGGCTCTGAAATTGCCTTCCTAAATTTCACTGACTCTGTTTCACTTTCCTCCTTTAAGATGCACCTTGAAACCTGTCTCTTTGACCAAGTTTCCAGTCACCTGCTGTGATGTATTCTACATGACTTAGTGTCATATAATGCTCCAATGAAATGCTTTAGGACATTTTATTATATTAATAGTTTTATATAAATATAAGTTGTTGTTGTTGTTATTAAACTGAGGCCTTGCCTGCCCTTTTAAGTGAATATAATTGATCCAATGGTGCTGTTGTAAAAAGACCTGTGGAGTTCTTCCTTGTGTCATAGAGCTACAATGTCATAGATTCATGCAGCATGGAAACAGACCCTTTGTTGCAACTATTCCACGCCAACCATGTTCCCAAACCAAATTAGTCCCGCTTCCCTGCACTTGGCCAATGTCCCTACAAATCTTCCCTCTTCATGTACTTGTCCAAAAGTCTTTTAAACTATGTAATTGTGCCTGTATCCACCATGTTCTCTGGCAGTTTATTCCATGCTGTGGAAAAACATTGTCTCTCAGGTCCTTTTCAAATCTTTTTCCTCTCACCTTAAAAATGTGCCTCCTAGTTTTGAACTCTCTTACCGTAGAGAAAAGACCTTTGCTGTTCACCCTATCTATGCTCCTCACGATTTTATAAACTTTTACAAGGTCGCCCCTCAATCTCCTATGCTCCAGTGAACAAAGTCCCAGCCTATCCAGCCTGTTTTTAATAACTCAAACCTGGCAATATCCTGGCAAATCTTTTCTGAACCTTCTTGAGTTTAATTATATTAATCCCTCAATCAACACCACAAAATCAGATTATCTTGACATTATCACCATATGGGATGGGATCTTGATGTACATAAATTGGTTATTGCATTTCCTACATTACGACAGTGAATACACTTCAAAAGTACATCATTAACTGTAAAGTGCTACTTGATGTCCTGTGGCAAGGTACTACGCAAATGCAAACTTTTCTTTCAATTGAGATTACTCCTAAAGTTTTCAGAAAAACTATCATGAGAATTTTAGCATTTATTCATTTGGAATAAAAGAAATTGGTATTCTGAGCCACATAATTGAAAGATTGTTGCAACCCTGTGTAGCCAGCTTGTTACTGGAACAAGGCTAGTATTAATCCACATATTTACAAGAATAACACGCCAGGCTAAATTGTAAATCACCATGTAATACACTTTTATTTGCTATTGATGGAATTTAATAAATGAATCAGTGGAACTTATATATAAACATGAAATGAGGCAGATCTGTTAACTTCCACAGGCACCACAGAGATTGATGTGGGTGTCGATGAAGATGGGAATATTTTCCTGGCTTTGCAGACCCCTGAGGCTGTTGATACATCAAAGTTTATTTGGTGCAAGGATTATGAAGAAATATCAAGCCCTGAGAGAGTGCTGATTGAAACAACTGGAGACACGTAAGAATCTGGAACATTCTGGAATTTCAGTCTCAAAATGAACAACGAGCAACAAGATAGATCCCGATTTGCAATGCAGCAATTACATCGCTCTCATTATTACCACAGTCTTGACCTCAGATCACCTGGTGGGGGATGGATACTTGAATGGGTGATAAATTATGCCTGCTCTATTCTCAATCCAGGATTAGAAACTTTTACTAAAAAATGCTAATGATAATTATTCTCACATTTTGGCAAACTGAAAAGGAAATCTTCAGCTCCAATAGTTTTATTTTCCACTTTGCAATCACCTCCTCCTTTAATTATCCATTTCCAACTTCCTCATATTTGCAGCATTCATGTTAAAGTGTGAACATTCCTTTTGGTTTAAAATAACTTTTTGCACAAGAAAAGAAAACAAAATGATGAGGAAAGAAAAATGGGGATTAAGTTTTGAAATTATTTCCCAGCGTTGTCTGGATCACTGGGTAATGGTCTCTATACTCAGAATAAAAACGTTTGTTAGAAGTGTCTAAGTTCCATTCATTTACTGTCCTAACGAGAAGAAATTCAAAGGGAAAATTTGGTTTAAATCTCACGCTAAAAAGAGAAAATTGTCTTAACAGACTGCCTTACAGTGATGGTGAGAAATGTGAACTGAAATCTCTTTTTCTAGATCTAAACTGATCTTGATTGATCCTGCAGAAGAGGATGTGGGTACTTACTCTGTCATTGTAACCGGAACTGATGGAGTTTCATCTAGTCATACTCTAACAGATGAAGGTAAACTATTATCTCCAATCTTATGAAAAACAAGCTAACCTACCTTAATACTTTTAAGTGTAAGGATTTAAAACTTTTTTTTGCAGAGTTGCAGAATCTAAAGAAACTGAGCCATCAAAAAAGAAACCCGTGTAAGTTATTTTCTGTTGTTATAAGGTTTCTCTTCTGTTGTTAAAAATTGAAAGTAATATCATCATCCCTGTAATGTGCTGCTGTTTGAGGGTTACTCATCATTGTTTATACAACAATAGCACTAAAAGGTAAGATCCAAGAACTACCTCAGCCAGCACAGGCATTGAACCTGCGCAATTGGCTTCATTAGGCACCACACTCCAGCTCTCCATCTAACCTCCTTGGCATTAGAGTTCTTAAAGCTTGGCATACACTGACACTCCAATGCAGGACAGAAGGAGTGCTACATTGTTAGAATTGTTGAATAAGGTGTAAAACTGCCCTCTCAGGTGGACCCCATAAAGGACCTCATGGCAATATCTTAAAGGTGAGCCTGGGAGTTTGCACCTGTGTCTGGACAAGTGTCCACCCCTCAGTCAACATCAAAATGTTCATTTCTGACCTGTCCAGCACACCCAGGTCTCATGTGCTCCAGAATCAGTCCCAATGGCCCAAGGGTCTGAAATCTTCCCTTTAGCCATTGGAAGTAATCTGGAGAATACTACTTTTGAGGTCCAGCTTACTAATTTTCTACCTAATTCTCAATCTTCTGACTGCAGAACCTCAGCCCTATTTCACAACCACTGACAGTTCATCCTCTGCCTTCAGGATACTCCACAGTCACTCAGTGACATGCTTGACTTGGCATCAGGGAACCAATACACTAGCCTAGAGTCACGTCTGCAGCTGCAGGCCCACTAATCTATTTCCCTAACGATTGAAACTTTTATCGCAATGACTCTTCCAGATTTCTTTGTAGCTCCTTGTGCAGCTGAACATCCCATGGAATCATGCCCTTCCCTAATTAACCATCCCTCTCCTCAGTATTCTGAACTGATTATTGTTTGGAGAGTCCATGCACTCAGTATCTTCTGTACCATTTGCCTGATCTTTCTCAACTGTCTGGTATTCAGCTGTCCCTCACTCCCCGTACTCTTTTAAGTTACAGAGTCACCTCCATAACCATCCACATAGCTCTCAGCTTCCCAATGCCCTTCATAGGGTCAACCACTGCTCACCGTTTTAACACTGGACCTCAGGCTGTTGATTTCCAATTGGCTATCCAGGAGTCGGAAAGCATCCTGGAGTTCCCATATTGCACAGATGTGAGTTCTTGGGACTGGAGCTACCCTTTGTGTATCAGTTGACCTTGATACTTACCCTGAGAAAGTGCTTTCTCCATGGGAATGCTTCCACCGATCAGAGAACACTTGCCAACATATTAACACTCTCTTTGATGTGGTATAAAAAGTTTCCCAACTTTACTTTGGCATTTCTTGCAAATTGTCCTGTTTAGTACAACACAGAAAGCTTCAGTTAAATGTGTCTTTGTTCAGCAATACAGCTGAAGTAATGTAACAGAGACCTGCTCTTCCTAGTTTAGGGACAAAAGAAGCAAAACTCATCAATTGCTGGAGATTGATAAACTGGTAGAAGCTGAAGCATACCTTCCACCCATTCACCTCTTCCCCCATTCACCCCTTTAACACATTCACCTCTTTCCCCATTCAGCCCTTTAACACATTCACTCCTTTAACACATTCAACTCTTTCCCTAATTCTCCCCTTTAACACATTCACCTCTTTCCCCATTCAGCCCTTTAACACATTCACTCCTTTAACACATTCACCTCTTTCCCCCATTCACCTCTTTCCCCCCCCTCCATTCACTCCTTCTCCCTCATGCACCTTTCTCTCCCATTGACCTCTGTTCCCCTCCCTGTTCACCTCCTTTCTCCTATGCATCAAGTTCCCACATGAACCAATTTCCACACCCCACTCAGGTCTTACTCAGGTTTAGCCTCCTAAAAATAATAAATGGTGTGCTCCTGTTATTGTATTCTGAGCAGCCTCACAGGAGCTCTGCTAGAAATAGACATGAAGATGCAACAGTGATGGACAAACAATGTAATGGCCTGACAGCTGATCTACAATAGATGGGGATATCATTATTGCCAGTAACCAAAGCCATGGTGGAAATGTCATTGATATGTGATCTAAATGTAAAAGCTGTTAACACAGTTGGCTGGTTTGTGTTATTGTCAGTAATTAAGGTGAAGTCGAATTGGGCCATTGAGCATCTGGAGAAGGGTGCTGTTCGTCTCTGGTTGCAGGTTGAGAGTTTATCACCAGCTGCACAGTTACGGTTCATCTTTAATGAGAAGGAAGTTTCAAGCACTCCAGTAAGTTTTGTTTCATAGTTTCAAGCCACAATATTTTATTTGTAATTTCATTTTACTGTGACTTTTCACTCTTAGCTCTGATAAATCATTATTTTATAAGCAAATCCACACTTTACCTGCAATACTTCATTTAAATATTTCACTACGATATACTTTGATACAGCTTTAATTATTAAAAACAGTCACCTTCTTTCTTATTAAATACTTATTCATGTTTCTGTCAATTGTTGAAGAATTGTTCCTGGAAATGTTGACACTTATGCTCTCCAAGCTGCCTTTGCAGGGATGTGATCCCCAACACCAACAACTTGCATTGAATGCACCAAAATGTCTTTTCACCTGTCATTTCCAAACCAGTTTGAATTAAACTCTCAGGGGGTTTTTCATTTTCAGCATAAGAGCCATTAAAGCTCTCTAGATGCTGGACTGAATTTTCCAGGCAGACATGGTCCATGACTTAATCAGCCACTCGACTAGTAACGTTACCTTCTGGCAAGATGGGTGGGTTTGGATTCACTGCTCCTTATCTCCCTCTCGCTTGAGACTGACTGGGTCAACTCTGCAAGTTGAGGCTCACGAGTGCTCACTGTCAGAGTCACTACTGGTGTGTGGCAGCACAGTGAGGAATGACAGTCATGAGCATTCAGAGTGCAACATACCTCCAGAACTGTAATGTAACTGTGTCAATACTCTGCATCTGTTTATCATGTTAAATACCAGAGGCTGTTTAGACAGAGTCCAGTCAGATATTTTACCAGTCAGAGTTTCATTTCAGCTCACATGCCACATCTTTGACACTTATAGATATGTTTAATCCACCTGTTCATGTGTGTTTTGACACACTGCTGTAGGAGGTGGTTCTTGAAGCTAGGCCACCTGGTTCAGAGGTAAGGACATTACCACTGCCCCACAAGAGCACCTCCTCCATTTATATACACCCAGTCAAGTACTTCCATTAATTAACATCACCATCACCTATTCCCATAATCCCTTTTGTTCCCAGAAACCCTGCTAGACCCAACTAAATGATAACACTGGAGCCCTGCCTGTAATTGCACATCATCTATTCTGATCAACTGAATGGACTGTGAGTATTCTGGGAGTGAATTAATGCAACCCTATAGAGCTACAAGCTCCCAGCTTGCTTTTAATAGCAGCTGGGAGATTGGCGATGAATCTGATAGGCTGCTGGCCATTCCAGGAGGGTTAGCATCTCCAGAGCATTTGGTTTGAGATAGAGGCAGAGAAGTTTAAAGGGAAAATTCCAGGGTTTAAGAAGCAGGCAGTTTAACACATTGCCAGTGGTGGGATGATACTGAATGGTCAACAGATCAGAATTACTGGAGTGAAGACATCTTGTTAGATCTTAGGGCTGAAGGAGTTTATAAAGGTAGAGTGAAGTCATGGAGACATCAGAAATGTGGACGAGATTTTCAAATTCACGGCATTTCTTAACTGGGGGCCAATGTAGGTCAGTGAGCACAAGTTGATTCCTGAGACTAGCCTTTTTATGTTAGATTATTTCATGAATTGATTCGAATTTGTAAATTTAGCATAGAAGAGTTCAATTCCTGCTGTGTTTTGGGATCATGAGGGTGATAGTATCTGATGGTCATATTACTGGACGAGCAAGCCTGGAGCCTGGACAAGTGCTCAAAATCCCACCGCAGCTTCCAAGAAATTTAAGTTCAATTGACTAAACACATCTGGAATTTAAAAACTAGCAATAATGACCACGGGTTTGGATTCTCATTTTAAAAAAAGTCACTGGATCCCTAATTTTCTTAATCAATCATGTCTACATGACCTTTTACTGGGAAGTGACTCACCACTTCCACATGCATAGGGCAGTTAGGAATGAGCAATGAATATTAATCTAGCCACATCACGTGAATGGTTTTTTTAAAGTGTTGATGGGTCAGCTGACCTCCGATGTAAATGAAGAAATTGAACTGATGTTCCTGTCATGATCATTCTGACAGCTGGATCAGGGTCAAGGACTCTCCATGTGTAAATAACGGGTGACCTGGTGATGGGATATTGGCCTCTGCTCTTATTTCAGTTCCTTCCTAATCCTGATATCAATCCAGCAGCTGCTTCTCCCAGTGTGCAGTGGGGTTTAGAGCAAAGACCAGATTGGGCCCAGCACTCTCATTTCAACATTGGTCAAGTGAAGGCTGACACATAGAACGGTATCCTAGTGAGAATCGACTTGGTTACAAGACAGAAAGGGATGTAAATTGGCAAAAATGGAAATAATTACAATCAAAAATACCAAGAGGGATTAAAGGTGTGCTGTAGATAAACAATGTTTACAGCTATAGGCAACTCAAAAGAGACTATTGTGGTTTTTGTAGCTGCTAACACATACAAGTAATAGAAGACATTTAAAAAAAATGATGTGAAGTTTGTAATTCAGAGAAAAGATCTGAAATTGGCAGCTTCATAAACATTAATGGTCCTTTTGGCAAATTAAGAGTGCTCTCAGTCCCTAGTTTCAGAATATGTCTGAATTCCTGAACCTAAGAGTAGCCATGAATAAACATACTGCAGCCATCATTAAGTTTTTAGTCAGTTTTGTTCCTCTAAATTGAATGTTGAGGCAATTGCATTCAGTCGTGTTTGTTATTAATGCCAGCTAATATTGGTTTTATATAAATGGGCTATAATTATCTGTAGCAGAGCATTTACTGTCATCCACTTTGAGAGAGACTTGACCGTGTATGTTTAGGCTTTATGTTTTACCTGGGAAATTGCTCTGAGGGTGAGCTAATGACAATATACTGAAGAATAGAGGCCATTGAGGTGCTGGATACAACTGTGTATCTGTTTATCTAATCAGTTTGACAAATTGTGAAATAGACATGGCTAGGGTTGAGTACTAGGAAATGTAAATTCACAGTGAACAAAAAGATAAAAAAAAAGGAAGTGAAAGATTGGAGTGTGAAAAGGAAATAATAAAAACTGGACACTTTTCTCCACAGACTCACAAGATCAATTTTGATAAAGCCAATGGGATCATAGAAATGATCATTCAGAAGTTTTCTGATGAAGATGAAGGCTCCTACACTGCCCAGCTACAGGATGGAAAGGCCAAGGGTCAGTTCACATTGGTGCTGATTGATGAAAGTAAGTTCAATTCACTTGAATGTATTCTTGAATTACACTGTTGTTTTATATCCAGAAAGATAATGGAGTCACTCAGCCAAGAGCAGGTTGAATTGACATGTCATAACACAAACTCAATGAAACAATCCCACATTGCATTGTTCCCAGGCACTAAGTTTGAGAACATTTGTTCCCATTTAACTTGGAGCTAAGCTTCAAATTCATGCCCTGCTCCTGAGCAAACCACTTATAGCTCCACAATGTTCTTCATCCTCCCCACCCTCACATTTTCTGTAACTGTCACCTTTTATTACTTTTCATTACCTCTAATCTCATCCTCTCCAGGTTTTCTACATGGGTTTTTAGATGACTTGAAGCTTGACCTCCCATGTTATGCCCATTCTCCGTCTACTCACATAATACTCCCATTCTCCATTCTCCCATTCATCTATGAACTCCAGGTCTGTTTTAAAATTCCCCAGAAGGCCTTGTTCATCCTACTTGAGTAATCCCCTCTAACTCTGTGCCTTACCCTGAATTCTTACAACTCTGGAATCTTGTGGAATTCCCTCTCTTTGCCCTCCCAGATGAAACCTGGATCTCTCTCCCTAACAATTCCATCTTTCTACTCATCATTACAAAGTTTCTCAAAATGTATGCGTTCAATCGTGTTCCTTAATTGAGCAATTCTTTTGCACGGGGCACCTTGTTTCAGATGTTTACTGTAATGAAGGCCATAATTGGGAGTTGTTGAAAAAGCAGTAAAAATACAAGCTTTTCAAACTTTATTTTTACTTGGTGAATATTGGTAAAGAAATGTGTTTCCTTTTTGTTCTTTATTGAAATGCAGCATTTAATTGGTATTTGGAAACTAGAGAGTAAAGTACACAGACTGGTTCAATCTATTCTTGTGTTTTCCAATTAAAAGTAAGAGTAGCGCTGTCCATCAGATGGATAAGTAAATGTGTATGACCACCACGGGAGTAATGACCCTCAGGTTAAAGTTCCAACTAGAGAATGGCAAATGCTAAAACTAAAGCACCAGAATTGGATTGGTGCAAATTTTAGGAACATAGGGTCAGGAGAATAGCATGAGGCCATTTAGCCTGTCCAGCATGCTGCACCATTTAATACAATCAATACTGATCAAATACTTCCATGCCTTTTACTCACTCAATCTCAACCCTTTGCACTATTCGTAATCAGAAATCCACCAACTTCTAACTTACTCAAAAGACTAAGCTTCCACCGATTCACAACCCACTGCCTACAACACCTTTTCGGAAAGAAAGGAGCAAGTTAGCTACAGAAAGCACAGGAACTGTAAAGTGTGAAAGGAGGGAACATGATGGATAGAACCAGCCTAACTCCCAATATTGAGAAATCATGAAGGAGCATGTGAGCACCTAGCCTCGGAAGCCTGTTCACACACACAGTTTAGTTCACTGATAAGATTAGTGATTGACACACAAACCCTGTCAGCATTCAAATTTAGATTAGACTGGTGAGAGAAAGGAAACATGATAAGTTAATATGAACTATTTACACATATGGAGAATACACACTGACATAGATGCACAATGGCTTGATTTTGAAGTTGTAACTTTATAGCTATTTTGCTTGTCATATAACAAAAAAGTCAGCTTGATATTGATGAAATATTAATAAATGGATTTTTTAAACTGACAAGTAGGTTCACAAATCATGTACCTATAGTCTGGCTTTGGAAAGTAGTGAAAGCAGTAAAACTCAGTTGCTTAATAAATTCAGGGTGATTACCATTTTTAAAAGTTAGTCCAAATTTTCAGGACAGTATTTTCACATCTCAGTGATAAGGAGTCTTCTCAAGAACTCCAGTATCCCACTGGATACCAATCAGAATACAACTTCCCACCTTCACTCACCAGGAATTAGGCTTCAAATATCTTACTGGGGGTTAGGGATTAACTCTCTGCTAAAAGCATATACTGGCTCATCAATTAAAAGGCACTTAAATAGAACTTAAACATGTAAAATGCATGCTTTTCTGTGTCTGATTTTTTCAGAGTTCCGAGATACTTTATCACAGTCTGATTTCCAAAGGAATGAATGGGAAAGAAAACAAGGTAACTAAGTCCAAAATGTCACTAACCTTATTTGTGTGGTTACATTGCAGGTGAAGGGCCTTTGCACAAAGCCATTGGCCCTGGTTTAGTTACTAATTTACAGTTTCATGTTGCAGCTTTATCCTTGCATGACAGGCATGCTTCGGAACTGGCTGTAATGTAGCCAGTTTTGTTTTGCAGCAGAATGATATAATATCCACTTTTATTAAATTAAACCAACCAAAGGGAAGGATGTTTCTTCCCCATATTTAGCAATAAACCGGAGAGAATTCACAAAATAAGAAACTTACTCAGCATTTAGATCGTTACAGGTTCTAGAGCAAATAATAGATATTTGTTTTGCACATGGAATATAAGAGTCAAATGAAAAGCTAGTGGAATTACAACCTTCATGTTCACAGTCTTAAACTGTCTTTCCTTCATGGGTATAAATTTATTAAAATTGACAATTCTTTACCTTAATGCACTAATTCCACACATCCAACCACACTTATCGAAGACTTAGTTTGTAATCTAACACTTTGTTATCCTTACTCTGTTCTATATGATGTGTATGGTTAGATTTTCTGTTGCTGACATTGTCATTATTTTACATTATCACAGAATGCTGCATTTTAATGATCAAATCAGTGGCATTATAATGTTGGCTTTCACATGAAGAAACATCTCAAGACATTTCATAAACAGATAAAATAATTTTGTGAAGGTTCTTTTCAACCCAACAGCAGAAAAGAGGTTCTTTAGACACATTTTCCCACAGTGAAACCTTGACACTTCACTATGATGAATTATTTTATTACCTCAATTTTAATTGTGTTTGATGTTCAAATTTATTCAATCAAAACTTTAGGGCCTTATTTTGAGAAGTACTTGCGCTGGGAAGTGACTGAAGAATGTGATCTTCTTCTCACCTGTAAGGTATGGACCTGTCCTGTCAGAATGAATTGCTTATTTTCAGTAATCATTCATGGGGTGTGGGTACTACTGCTAAGGGCAACATTTGGGGAGTGGGTCAGGTACTCAAGGGAGGTGGTGGCCTGGTGGTATTATCACTGGACTGTTAATCCAGACACCCTGGGAGTGTTCCTGGGGAGGAAACTGCCATTCCTACCTGGTCTGGCCTACATGTGACTCCAGATCTACAGCAACGTGGTTGAGTGTTAACTGCCCCCTGAGTAATTACAGATGGGTAATAAATGCTGCCTAGCCAGCAACACCCTCATCATGTGACTGAAGTTTTGTTTTAAAGTTGCCCATCACTAATTACTCTTGAGATCAAAGGTGGAAAATAAACACATAGGAGTATATGAGTTTTCAGAAGGACAAGCAGGAAGGAAACAGTGGTGTAATGACTTTGTTAGTATAAGATGTAATAAATATGATAGCAAGAAATGTTCTTGGATTGGAAAATGTGGAATCCACATGAGCAGGGATAAGAGTTAACAAAGGAAGGATAGCCTGGGTTGGACTGCTCTATAGGACTCCGAACAGTTTCTACACAGTAGGGCAGAGAATAAATCAGATGATAATCAAGGCATGTATATAAAAAAAGAGTATAGCAAACTCTGTTTTAACCAGCACCTATGAACTTGGTAAATTGGCAAAAAATATATACCTGAAATACGCGAAGAAAGGTTGGAACCGTCCCCACCTCCACCCTCCTTCACCTGACTGAGCTCATTCTCACGCTCAAATACTTCCTATTTAACTCCTCTCACTGTCTCCAGGTCAGAGAGTGACCATAGGTATCACATAGGCCCAATGTCTCTTTGTGGAGTGCATGGAACGTTCCTTGTTCCAGTCCCATCCTGGCCCCCACCGAGCATAAAAGGTACAGTTAGTAAGTTTGCAGATGACACCAAAATTGGAGGTGTAGTGGACAGCGAAGAGGGTTACCTCAGATTACAACAGGATCTTGACCAGATGGGACAATGGGCTGAGAAGTAGCAGATGGAGTTTAATTCAGATAAATGCAAGGTGCTGCATTTTGGGAAAGCAAATCTCAGCAGAAAGTATACGCTTAATGGTAAGGTCCTAGGGAGTGTTGCTGAACAAAGAGACCTTGGAGTGCAGGTTCATAGCTCCTTGAAAGTGGAGTTACAGGTAGATAGGATAGTGAAGAAGGCGTTTGGTATACTTTCTTTTATTGGTCAGAGTATTGAGTACAGGAGTTGGGAAGTCATGTTGCGGCTGTACAAGACATTGGTCAGGCCACTGTTGGAATATTGCATGCAGTTCTGGTCTCCTTCCTATTGGAAAGATGTTGTGAAACTTGAAAGGGTTCAGAAAAGATTTGCAGGGATGTTGCCAGGGTTGAAGGATCTGAGCTGTGGGGAGAGGCTGAACAGGGTGGGGCTGTTTTCCCTGGAGCATCAGAGGCTGAGGGTTGACCTTAGAGGTTTACAAAATTATGAGGGGCATGGATAGGATAAATAGACAGTCTTTTCCCTGGTGTGGGGGAGTCCAGAACTAGAGGGCATAGGTTTAGAGTGAGAGGAGAAAGATATAAAAGAGACCTAAGGGACAACTTTTTCACACAGAGGGTGGTAAGTGTATGGAATGAGCTGCCAGAGGAAGTGGTGGAGGCTGGTGCAATTACCACATTTAAGAGGCATTTGGATGTGTATATGAATAGGAAGGGTTTGGAGGGATATGGACCGGGTGCTGGCAGGTGGGACTAGATTGGGTTGGGATATCTGGTTGGTCTGGACAGGTTGGACCGAAGGGTGTGTTTCCGTGCTGTACATCTCTATGACTCTATGACTCTACAACTCTTTCTCCAATATATCAATGATGTCATCAGCACTGCTTCCCTCTCTTGTCCTGAATTAGAAAAGTTAATCAATTTTGCTTCCAATTTCCACCTCACCCTCACTTTCACGTGATCCATCTCTGACCCCTCCTTTCCATTCCCCAACATCACTGTTTACATTTCTGGGCACAAACTGGCCACTAATATCCACTATAAACCCTTCGACTCGCATAGCTACCTGGACTGTACATCCTTGCACCCTGTTTCACTCTTCCGGTTCCTCTGTCTCCATCACAAAACATTCCAGTGAGGCCAATTTTGACAAAGGAGCCTCTGAAATGTCTACCTTCTTCCTCAACTGAGGATTCCCCAGCACCATTGATGAAGGAGACACTCAGCTGGGTCTGACCCATCTCCCACACTTCCGTCCTCACCCTCTCTCTTCCCTCTCGCAACAGCAGTAGGGCCCCCCCCCCCTTGTCCTTACCAACCATCCCACCAGTATCAACATCCAGAGGATCATCAGCTGCCATTTCCACCACCTCCACCAGACACATATTCCCCTCCCCTCCCTTGTCCATCTCCTGCAGGGAGTGTTCCCTCTGGGACACCGTGGCCCACTCTTCACTCCCAACACTAACCACCCCCACCCCACACCTCCACAGCTCCATGGCACCTTCCCCTTCAAGTGCTGAAGGTGTAACACCTGCCCATTTACCCTCCCCTCCCCAGTATCCAAGGGCCCAAATACACCTTCCAGGTGAAGCAGCACTTTCCCTGCACTCACCACAATCCAGTCTACTGCATTCACTGCTCACAATGTGGTCTCCTCTACATTGGGGAAGCCAAGTGTAGACTGGGTGACTGCTTCACAGAACATCCATGTTCTGTCTGCAATAAAGACCCTGAGCTTCCAGTTGCCTGCCCCTTTAACACACCACCCTGTTCCTGGTCAACATCTCTGTCTCAGCCTTGCTGCAGTGTTCCAGTGAAGCTCAGCACAAGCTGGAAGAACAACACCTCATTTTCCACTTGGGGACCCCACAGCCTCTGGACTCAATATCGAGTTCAATAACTTTGCAGCCTGAACTCTCCAATGCCCTGGCCCCCAACCCCACACATCAGGCCTTGTTATCACATAGTCTGCTGATACACAGTACACATTATTAGCCATTGACAGTCTCCATTAACAGCTGTTCACCTTCCTAGCCAGATCATTACCCAGTCCTTTGTCTGTTCACCTGTCCTTCTCTCTCTTTGGGCTCTATCCCCACCTATCGTTTACTCCTCCCCCACTCCCCCCACTGTGTCATCTGCATATAAACCAACATTTCCTTAGCTACCATCAGTACTGAGGAAGGACCACTGGATCCGAAATATTAACCTTTCACAGATGTTGCCAGACCTGCTGAGCTTTTCCAGCAATTTCTGCTTTTGCATTATTACTTAAGTGATTTATGCTGTAAATGAAGTAAACAAGTGATGTATATACCCCCTGCATTATATTTCTATTACTTAGTGTGTTTTTTTAACATTGATTTGTTTTGCACTTCTTATGCACTTTATGCATATAATCATGTAATTTGTGCCATCCATGTCACACCTTAGTCCTGGAGGAACGCTGTCTTATTTTTACTGTATCAGTTGTATATGGTGGAAATGACAAAGCTACTCTTGACTTAATTAAGTGTACCTCTTGATCAACCAGAGTATTAGATCAATCAGCAACCTCCTGGTCTCACAGGTGCCCATTAATAAAAAAATTACTGGACATTAGTAATTGGTATTTTAATCTTCACATAGATTCAGGTAGCCAGATTAGAAGAGGTAGTAAGGAGGAAAAGTTCATTGTGTATATTTGGGACAGTTTCCTTGAACTATATGTTCTGGTTCCAACCGGGAATCAGGTTATTTCAGTCTGATGACATGAAATGAAGCAAGTTTAACAAAAGATCTCAGAAGGATTCCCCTAGGAAACAGTGACTACAAGATGGTCGAATTTAGCATTCTGTTTGAGAGTGAGAAACTTGGCCAAAAAAAACTGTGGTGAAATTAAATAAAGGCAATTGCAAATGAATAAAGGCAGAGCTGGCTGGGGTGGTTGGAGAAAGGAGTTCAACAAAATTGACAGTTATGGGACAATGACAGATTTTCAGAAAATAGTTCATAGCTCATAGCAGATACATATTCCAGAATTCTAGAATGGAATAATCCAATCATAGTTAACCAGGGAAGTTAAGGTTAGCATCAGATTAAAAGAAAAAAAAACAGATTAGTGATAAACCAGAGAATTGGGTAAGTTTTAGAAACCAACAAATGATAATTACCAAAAAAGGAGAGAATCAAGGTTTATAAAATCATAAGGGACATGGATAGGGCAAATGGACTAGGTTTTTTCCCTGGATTGAGAGAGTCCAGTCCTAGAGGGCATAGGTTAAGGGTAAGAGGGGAAAGATTTAAAAGGGCCCTAAGGGGCAACTTTTTCACACAGAAGATTGTATGTGTATGGAATGAGCTGCCAGAGGATGTGGTGGAGGCTGGTATAATTACAACATTTAAGAGGCATCTGGATGACTATATGAAAGGAAGGGTTTGGAGGGATAAGGGGCAAGTGCTGGCAAATGGGACTAGATTAATTTAGGATATCTGGTTGTCACAGACGAGTTGGACTGAAGAGTCTGTTTCCATGCTGTACAGCTTCCAGGACTCTATGACTCTAGACATTTTGAGAATAAACAAGCAAATAATATCAAAATGGATAGTCAGAGCTTCTTTAAATATACACAAAGAAAGGCTAGAGCAAATAATGACCCCTTAGCGAATGAGGCTTGATAAATAAAAATGGGGAACGAGGAAATGGCAAAGGACTTGAATAAATAATTTGCTCAAGTTCACAGTAGACGACACTAACAGCATTCCAAGAATATGAAATAATCAAGGGGCAGAAGGGAGGAGGAAATACATATAATAATTATTGGAGAAAAAGGTACTAGATAAACTAATAGGGCTAAAGTCCAATAAATCGCCTGGACCTGCTGGGATATGTCCTGGGATATTAAATGAAGGGGCTATAAATATAATGAATGCAACTGGCAGTAACCTTCCAGGAGTCCTTATATTCTGGAAAAGTCTCAGAGGATTGGGGAAATTGCCCAGTGTAACACCATTATTTAAAAAGGGAAAGACACAAAACCTGATAAATATAGGCCAGTCAGCTTAACTTCAGACAGTGGGAAAATGTTAGAATCTATTATAAAGGATGTAACATAACTGTGCATTTAGAAATAAGTGATGTGATCTAGTGGAGGAAGCTTCCCAATTGGGTGTTTGGATTCTGTAAAGAGATAACAAGCAGGATACATAAAGGGGAAGTAACAAATGTGATAGATTGTGACTTCAAAAAGGTCTTTGATAATGTATCACATATTAGACTTCTTAATAAGACAAAAACATATGGTGTTGGACACAGGAATGGACCATTAATCAATGAATGGAAGACAGAAAGTTAGCATAAGGGCAGCATTTTCAGAATGGTAATCTGTAACTAGTGGAGTGCCTCGGGGATCAGTACTGGGACCATCATTATTATACAGACAGATTACGTGCAAGGCAAAATCTTGGCAGATGGAATATAATGTGGAAAAATATAATCTTATGCACTTAGACTGGAAGAAAAGAAGAATGAGAGGAGACCTTTTTGATATATGTAAGATTATTAGACAGAGTAACTGCTGTGATTTGCTTTGGAGTGTCTAGGGCCAGAGGCATAATCTCAAAGGGGTCACATATTTAGGACAGAGATGAGGAAGAATTTCTTCTCTGAGGGTAATGAATCTCTCCAGAGGCTGGGTCATTATGAATACTCAAGGTTAGGATAGACAGAACTTTTATCAGTTATGGAATAGAGGCAAAAGGTCACGAAGAAGAGTTGAGGATTATCAGACCAACCATGATCTCATTGAATGGAAGAGTAGACTCAATGGACTGAATGGCCTTAACCTACTCCAAACTCCAATGAAATGAATAACTCACTGAGCTATTTTAGAAGGCGGTTAACAGTTAAACACTTTGCTGTGGATCTGTATGGAGGCCAGGTTATATCAGGATGGCAAATTTCCTTCTCTGAATGCAATTAGTGGATTTTTACAACAACTACTGAAGTTCACTTTTAAACCAGATTTTGAAGAAGTTGAATTTAAATCTCACCCCGATGTCCATGATAGAATTTTAACCCCGTCCCCAGAGCATCCGTTCGAACCTTTAGGTTACTAACCTTGTGATATTTCCCCAAAACCACCACAATCCCTGCTCCATTCATGGCTTCATTTATAAGTAAAACCAGAAAATCAGAAGATCTAGGAACAGAATTAGGCCATTTGGTCCATCAATTAGGCCTTGCCTTTCAATGATGACTGATATGTTTCTTAATCCCATTCTCCTGCTTTCTCTCTGTAAGCTTTGGTCCCTTTACTAATCATCATTTATTGTAGCACAACATAAAACTAAAAAGTGAGGAGTCCCGGAACAATGTCTCAATTTTTAATTCTTGTTTTACTCTGTTAAACAGGTGGCAAACACTAAGACCCAGACCAGTATTGAGTGGTGCAAAGATGGAAAACAAATCTCAAATGTGACATATGATCCTCAGACTGGTCTCAGTTCCCTTTCAATCTCACAGGTAATGTTTGGCTGTTCTTCATTCCTGGGTCTATCAGATACATTAAAATTCTCATTGTGTGTTCTCTGCTCAACAGTCCCGATCATGAAGTTTATCTGAAAAGCATGTGAAAATTATACAATAGTGCAAGAGTTAATGCTGGCTAGTGTCCCAACTCCAAAGTTTTCGTGTCATTTAGAAGCATTGAGTCAAACTGTATGGGAACAGACCCTTTGGCCCAACTCCTCCATGCCATCCAGGTTTCCCAAACTGAACTCATCTTGTTTGCCTGTTTATCCTATATCCCTCTAAACTGTTCCTCTGTGTACCTGTCCAAATGTCTTTTAAATGTTGGAATTGTACTCACTGCTACCACTTTCTGTGGTTACATATACATTCCATGTACATATCACGATCTGTGTGAAAACGTTAACCCTCCGCTCTCTTTTAAATCTTTCCACTCTCACCTTAAAATCATGCCTTCTAGTTTTGAACTCCCCTACACTGGGGAATAGATCTTTCCTATTCACTTTATCTTGCCCCTCATAATTTTATAAATCTTCAGCCTCCTACACTCCAGGGAAACAAGTCCCAGCCTATCCAGCCTCTCCTTATAAATCAAACCCTCCAGTCTCGGTAACATCCGTGTAAATCTTTATGGCAACCTTTCCAGTTTAATAACACTGAAAACAACAAATGCTGGAGATCATTGCAGATCAGACAGCATCCAGGGAGAGAGAGCAAGCTAACTTTTTGAGTCTAGATGAGTCTTCATCAGAGCTCTTCATCAGCAGTAATTTGTTCCTTAAGTTTAATAACATCCTTCTTATAGCAGGGTGACCAGAATTATATACAGTATGCCAAACATGACCTCTGCAATGCCTTGTACAGTTGAAACATGACGTCCCAACTCTTTCACTCAATGCTCTGACCAATTGAAGGCAAGCAGTCTGGCAGTTAGACACAATATTGTTCTGCCATTCTCACATTTTGATCACTTAATCTGAATTTACAATATCCTCTCTCCCCCAGCACTCCAACCATACGCCCACCCCCCCCCCCCCCCCACCCCCCCCCCACCCCCCACCATTCTATAAATGCTGCTCCCCTTCACGTTTCACTTCAGTTCTGATGAAGAGTCATCTAGACTCGAAACATTAGCTTGCTCTCTCTCCATGGATGCTGCCTGACCCGCTGTGATCTCCAGCATTTGTTCTCAGTTCAGGTTCCAGCATCTGCAGTCATTTGCTCCTGCCTTCTTCCCCACCCTATCTACCTGTGACTTCACTTTCAAGGAACAATGTATCTGCACCACTAGGTCTCTCTGTTTGACAGCACTCCTCAGGGCCTAGCATTAGCTAGCCAAGTCCTGCCCTGGTTTGTCTTATCAAAATACAATAGCACGTATTTATCTAATTTAAACTTCATCTGCCATTCCTCAGCCCATAAGCCCAGTTGATCAAGATCCCATTGTACCCTTTGATAACCTTCTCCCCTGTCCACTATGCCACTAATTTCAGTGTCATCCACAAACTTACTCACCACACCTCCTATATTCTCATCCAAATTGGTTATATAAATGATGCACAACAGTGGACAGTTTCTTAGCCTAGGTTTCATTGTAAAACAGCTTGTGTTAGTCCGAGTGATTAATGTTTAATTTTCTGTTACAACAGTGTATTAATGAACTGAGAGCCAGAGAAAGTAGGACCAGTTTTAATAAAAAGCCAGTGGCTCCTTCTGAGATCTATGTGCAAACATAGACAACTTCTTTTTATAAGTTTGCAAATGATTTATTCAAAATATTCCCATTATTTCCCACTGAGGAACAGAAAGTGCTTTACCAGAAGAGTACAGAAAGTGTTGTAAATACACAACAGCTCAGGCAGTATCGCTGGAGTGTGCTCATATTTTAGGTCAATGACCTTTCATAGGATTCTCCTGAAAGGTCCATTATTATCAATGTGAAACATTCACTTTCTCTGCCTGCACAACTGCTGACTGACCTCCTGATTACTTCCACCCTTTATGTTTTGAATGCAGGTTTCCAACATTCACCGTATTTTGTTTTGTTGAGGTGCTGTTCCAGCCATACACTGTGTTCTGCACCTCAATGCGACATTTTGGAGAGTTACCTTTTGCTAGGTCTCTCTATCTGTCACATACAAATAGAAGGTTTTCCCATCCGTAGAAAGATCCCTTCTCCCCACCCCAGCCACAAAGGTTTCCTCAGGATGCTGTTTGGAAGCTGATGGTGGGTCCACAGAGTCCCAGGAGTTGTTGGTCGGATTGTCCACAGAGACTGAAGGTCTTATAGCAGCCGCCTCATATATTGAGCAGCCTCTTGTGTCTCTTAATGGCTTAGAACATAGAACATTCCAGCACAGTACAGACCCTTTGGCCCTTGATGTTGCACCGACCTGTGGAACCAATCTGAAGCCCACCTAACCTGCACTATTCCATTTTCATCCATATGTTTATCAAAGGGCTTCCCGCTGCCTCTTCCATTGCTACACGCACATTTCCAATTCAGCACCACCAAGACTTCCCACTGTTGCTCACAGTAATCCATCAGGAATGACCAACTTCAGAATGAGCCCCACCCAGAGGATGAGATGAGGTTAGGGCAAATCCAGAGCAGTGGGCAGGAATCCCAAAGGAATCCGGCTCAGAAGAGGGCAATCTCTGTGCAGAGATCCCATTGTGTTTTCATTTGATTTTCACAGAATCACTTTTCTTCCAGGTCTCTAGGAAGGATGAAGGAGTTTATAAAGCAGTGGTGGCAGATGAAAGGGGACGAGATTCTAGTGTTCTTGAATTGCTCAATCAAGGTATGAATGTTTTGTTTTAATTAAAATGTGGAATTATTTAGAGACAAATTACCTTTAAGGTTATTTAGGAAATGGGCATCAAGTGGCAACCAGTCTGTGAAGAAATAAGAAAGAAAGTGACTCATCATCACATTGTGCTTCGATATTGAAGGACTGCAGCCAACTGAGGAAATGTAATACTTCCTGTACTGGCTGCACTGCCCAGTGTCAACCAGCTGACCTATACTAAACACTTGCCTATTGATGTGATGCTGAGTAGCGTCCATTTGTTTAATGACAGTGTCTATGGGAAAGTGCTTCAGTGCCCATGGGTGCTAGTCACCATAGTAACAGTGGAGTCACATGGCACTACAGACATCACAGGTCTGGCAGTCAGTGTAAGAATGCAACAGCAACACAGCAACAACATTCATTTATATAATGCCTTTAACAGGTTTAAATGTCCCAAGGCAATTCACAAGAGCTGTTACAGACAAATCATGGCACAGGACACATGAAGTATTAAGAAAGGTGATCAGGCCCTTGGTTAAGGATGTTTAAGAAGAATCTTGAAAAATAGTGGAGAATTGAGAAAGGAGATTGCTCCCCAGAAACAGGATGAAAGTCAAATTGAATATATAGTTGTCTATTGATTCCCCTAATACTCAATCAATGTGGAGAACAGCAATAATCATCAAATCTAATTCTCCAGGGTAATTTATATGCAAGATTGCAACAGACGTGTAATAATGTATGAAATACTGAAAGGAATGTTTTTATTCATTCACAGGATGAGGGCATTGGTGGCAACACCAACCTTTATTGCCTACCTCTAATTGCCTTTGACAAAGTGATAGTGAGCCATTCTCTTAAACCCCTCCAGTCAATATGCTGTAGGTACACCCAGTGCTGATAGGGAGGCAGTTCCAGGATTTTGACCCAGTGTTAGTGCATGAACAGTGATAAACTGTAGTTGCAAATCAGGATACTAGGTTACTTGGAAAGGAACTTTCAGTTTGTGATGTTCCCATGTGCCTGCTGCCCTTGTCCTTCTGTTTTGTAAGAGTCCTAGGTTTGCAAGCCATACAAGTTGGTCCTGTTGAAGAACCCTTACAAGTTGCTACAGTATAACTTGAAGATGTCTATTAATGTAGAAAGATTTGCATTAGATTGTAGAGTGGAATGATTTCAATGAGTACTTAGTGCTAGCTCTGAGTTCTGTCGGGAGAAATTTTCCTGTGACTAAGTTAATCTGTTAATTAGAGCAATTTATTCATCCATAGATAGAATTTTTTACAGTGCAGAATTATGGCTGGATAAATTTCTGTTACATTTGCAATTAAAATAAGAAGTATGAAATGTAACTGCATAATAAAAAGTCAAGAGTATTAGACAGAAAAATGTTTGTAAAAATTCTTGATTATCTAATACTTTCTAATTCTAATTCACAACAATTGAATCATTTCCATTACTAATCAGTCAATCTCAAGAACTGAGCATTCAGAACTATCCCATAACTGGTAGTGTGTGGTTAGATTAGATTACTTACAGTGTGGAAACAGGCCCTTCGGCCCAACAAGTCCACACCGCCCCGCCAAAGCGCAACCCACCCATACCCTTACATCTACCCCTTATCTAACACTACGGACAATTTAGCATGGCCAATTCACCTGACCTGCACATCTTTGGACTGTGGGAGGAAACCCACGCAGACACTGGGAGAATGTGCAAACTCCACACAGTCAGTCGCCTGAGGCGGAAATTGAACCCAGGTCTCTGGTGCTGTGAGGCAGCAGTGCTAACCACTGTGCCACCGTGCCGGTTGTAGAGTATGGTGTCTGGTTAGTTAAGATGATAACTACATGGTGTGAAGAATACCATGGTTATGTTTTTAATCCTCCTACTTGCTAACATTTCTGGTTTTCACAATGGTTCTTTCTTCTTGAGAGGTCTTGTAGCCAGGTGGTAGTGACCCTATCTGTGATTTAGAAGACCCGGATTCAAGTCACACCTGAGGTGTGAGGTGTGTGATAACATCTTTGAACAAGTTGATTACAAAATATTGACAATGGAATGACAGAGACTGCTCATCCTACACTGCAGGAAGAGCACCTACTGTTAGCTCAGCATAGAGTATTTGGTTTGACTGTGTTAATGCAGTGTGACCGAGTTTGTGGTATATGACCAAGATCTGGAATGTTGTGTGAGGTGGAGAATGTATTAAAAGTTCTTCCACTGATGATGAAGCAAAAACAGAGAGATAAGATTGCAAAAGTACGGCAAGGCAGATTTAGATACAATAACTTGAATTTTGAGTTTGATGTAGTGATAATGAGAATCAGCAAGACGGGGGTGAAAATGTTTATGGAATCCTGCCATTTCAGTTGGTTTCAAGAAGGTGTTTGGATGGGCAATAAATGCTGGCCTTGACAGTGTTACTCTTCGAATTAACTAAAATAAATGAAGAAGATGGATGTCAATAATGGGATTCTGGATGAGGTGGGGTTTATCGAGGGTGGGCTTGAAGTCAGGAAGGAAGATGAGCCAAGACGATGGCCTCAACTCCCTTGGTGACCAGGTGGGATGGAGAAGATCCATATTTCTAAGCTGGGGTTAGGCAGTTCTTGATGATGAACTAGCTGTGTAGTTCAGCTTGATGTCAAACAAGATACCAGATTTATGCTCTACAGTCTTATGCAGGCATCTGGGAGATACGGAACCAAGATGTGAGCGTACTGAACTGGATAGTTTCAATCTTGTTACTATCAAGTTCCCAGAAGTTCTGACTCATCCACAAGATGTTGTTAAGGAGTTGGGAAGGACAGCAACAGTTATGGAGTCAAGTGTGGTGATGCACATGTAAAACAGTGCATCCTTAGTTTAAAAACATAGTCCAACTGCATGCCTGCAAACTATTTCACCCAAGGTTGAATAAAATAATAATAAAATCCCTACAGTTTGTAAACAGGCCATTTGGCCCAACAACTCCACACTGTCCCTCCAATGAGTTTCCACCCAGACCCATTCTCCTACCCTATTACTCTATATTTCCCCTGACTAATGCACCTATTCCACACATCCCTGAACACTGTGGGCAATTTAGCATGGCCAATTCACCTAACCTGCACATCTTTGGACTGTGGGAGGGAACCAGAGCACCAGATCCATGCACACTTGGGGAGAATGTGCAAACTCCACACAGACAGCAGCCCGAGGCTGGAATTAAACCTGGGTCCTGGCACTGCAAGGCAGCTGTGCTAACCACTGAGCCACTGTGCTGGCCAATAACAAGAAGAACCTTAGATAAACTAAAGGTCAGAGAGTGAGGAGAGGTCACTGCCAGAAGTAGGATTTCTGAACTCAGTGGAGGCAGGTCATAGCAGTGAGCATGGAAGGAAACATTGGAAGTGGCTGATCCTACAGACCAACCCAGAAGAGCTGGGCCACCCTTGTCAAACAGGATGTTGTTGCTCACTTTGTTCAGGGATGTTTCAGTGCCCCAGGTGAGTTGGAAGACAGACTCTTTTCTTTATTGCTAGGTCAGCATTCATTGCCCATTCCTATTTGCCCAAAGGGCAATTAAGAGTCAACTACATTGCTGTGGGTCTGGAGTCACATGTAGGCCAGACCAGGTAAAGATAGCACTTTCCTCCCTAAAGGGTACTAGTGACCTAGTTTTTTTTCCTGACAATTATCAATGGTCATCTTTAGACTCTTAAATCCAGATTTTTATTGAATTCAAATTCCACAATGTGTTGTTGTGGGAATCCCACCAAGACCCCAGAACATTACCTGGGTGTCCAGATTAACAGCCTAGCAATAATGCCACTAGACCTCATAGGAGAGGGGCAATTGGAGAGAAAGAAACAAGTTGGTTGGCTATGGTATATTCCAGAGCTTCAAAAATCAGGGCCGATTTGGAGAGAGACCCGTTGTAACTGAGAGGTGACTTTGTCTAGAAGGAAGTTGTGGAGAAAGTGAGGACTGCTGATGCTGGAGATTAGAGTCGAGAGTGTGGTGCTGGAAAAGCACAGCAGGTCAGGCAGCATCCGAGGAGCAGGAGAATCGATGTTTTGAGCAAGAGCCCTTCATCAGGAAGGCAGTTGTGAAAACTTTGAGAGGCTGGAGAAGACTCCTTGAGGACAGGGAGCAGTTAAACAAACAATTGAGATTTCTGAAACATTTCTGATGAATACAAAGCAGCATTTTTTAAAAAAAAAAATCAACATTACTACCTGCAAACTGTTACCAATATGCTATTTGCCATAATGGCATTTGCTATGTTCTAATCTGCTATAAATCAGGAGAAGTGTCTTTGTTTTGATGGTGTGTTTGTTTTACTGCAGCATTTGATGACATTCTCCAGGAAGTCTGCAGGACTGGTGGTAAGTAACTCTATTTGGTGGAAAATTTACAATTTAATTCCTGCTGAAGTTTCCATCGTATACAAGTTTTGAAAATAAACTTGACCTTCAAAAGTAGGTATTTTCATTTCTGACTAAGATCATTGGACACAACATTCACTTTGTTTCTCTTTGGGTTTTTTTTGGCCTCGACCGCATGTTGTTTACAGAGTTAAATATTAAAGGGTGGCCAGTTTAAAGGTGTTGTCCAATATCTCACCATAGCTTTGGCAAAGGATTGGTGAAAACACCAGAGAAACAGCACAAAAAGTAATATAATTAAATAAAACGAACTGCAAATGCTGAAGGACTGAAACAAAGATAGAAATTGCTGGAGAAACTCAGCAGGTCTGGCTGTATCTGTGGATAGAAAGCAGAGTCACTGTTGTGGGTCCAGTCACCCTTTTTCAGAACTAAACAATATTTCCACTGTTTCTATAGTGTTTCACCAATCTCTCCAGTGTGAGAGCTCCCTCAGAAATTCAGATGTAAAGTTATCCATTATACTTGTCACTTTTCAGGTGTGCTATTTCAGTACAGGTTAGCAAGAGGTTAATTTTCTGAGGTGCTTCCTGCATTGCTCAATTCTAGCAATGATACTTCCATTGATCTGGTTGTTTGGAAGTATCCAATGCACAAACATGCATTTAAACATCCAGAGAAAATCCTGTCAAAGAACCTTCATTAGGAGATAAATTAAAGACTATTAGTCTGAATTGCTGTTTCGTGGATTTGCAATTTAATCTTCTGCTTGAAATTGTTTGTACTTGATCATTAATTTTGGCCATCAAAATGAAATAAAAGCACAATACCATATGAAGGATTTTGAATGGACCAGTCGATTGACACACCACTTGGGGTACCTGCAGTGTTAGGTTCTTCTGAAATTGAAATGACTTTGAAGAAAACCAACCCATCATATCTCATATATTTCTTTAGGGCTCTTGTGGCATGAGACACATTACTCTCTGTGAGCTGGGAGGTCTGGGTTCAAACCCTACCTACTCCAGAGCTGCACAATGACATCTCTGAACAGGTTGATTGAAGTATCTACCACGTAGGTTTCTGGTCAGCTCATATTTCTTATCAAACCAAGGTCAGCTCTCTCAAGATATGGAGTGACATTCGGGAGCAGGTTTCTTCCTCTCTTGAGTCTGGGAATGCTGAGGTTGATTGTAGGGATTCAGCAATTGTTGCAGCTGGGAAGGTAAATGGAATGTTGGCTTGTATTTCAAAGAGAATTGAGTATAAAAATAGGGTTGTCTTGCTAAGATGATGCAAAGCACTAGTCAGACCACAGCTGGAATAGATTAGATTCCCTAAAGTATAGAAACAGGTCCTTTGGCCCAACAAGTCCATACCGACCTTCCAAAGAGTAACCCACCCAGACCCCTTCCCCTATCCTATATTTATCCCTGACTAATGCACTTAACACACAGGGCAATTTAGCTTGGCTAATTCACCTGACATGCACATCTTTGGATTGTGGACAGAAACACACACAAAAACGGGGAGAATATGCAAACTCCACACAGACAGTCACCTGAGGCAGGAATCAAACCTGGACCCCTGGTGCTGTGAGGCAGCAGTGCTAACCACTGACCCACCGTGCCACCCATTATTGTCATAGTGGGGTTTGAATCCATGTTCTCAGGGTATTAACATAGACTAGTTACATTATTGTCACATTACCTCCTTCCAACATTCCCAGAAGGACCAACCTTTCAAACCTTCCTTGATCAGAGTAGCCTCTTGGTTCTAGATTGAGTATTGTACATCACTTTTCAGAGCTTCTATAACCTTTATTCTTTTTATGATATGAAGGCCAGAGCAGTTCACGGTTCATTCTGTGCCCGAACTAAGGTCGGGTACACAGTGAACATAACTTCACTGCTATTTCACCAGAAGAGCTTTCTCAGAATGTGAAAGATGAAGTTCTCATTAGTTCAGTGACTTCTAATTGTTTGCAGACTAAAGAAAATTGACCAGAGCATGGCCTGGAGACGCTAAGGATCACTGACAGAAACCTTTACATTTCTGCATTTAACCACACATATTCAGACTCAGTTTCACAAAGTGAATGTCTGTTGGCACTGATGGTTTCATCATTATTATTACCGTGATACCTAAGCTAATGGAAACCTTATAAGGAGCCAGAGAGATGTAATTTTATTGCTGTTGGGTATCACTAACTTATTTGTAACAACACTGTCCAGCATACTGATTTATTTCTGCAATGAGTTCACGTTAAAATTTCGATTAATACCCAGTGTTTGTTTAGTTGTATTTTCTCCTATCCACAGGCTTTTCAGCTTCAGCATTGAAAGTACAGGGCACAGCTGAAGGAATAAAGCTATATTCTTTAACAAAGTGTAACATGGAATTTATGAAAAAGACCTGGTATTTAAAGTAAGTAAAATGCTTTAAATAGATTTCAGAAAGTATTAAAAGGTAAAACTTCTGACATTTGGCAAATTGGCTACTGTTCTTTGATAGTGATCACAAATGATGTAAGTGAAATATTCAAGTAATTCAACAGAATATTTGATCCAATTCTCTTTGTTTCTGCGATGTGTGAGTGCACCTGTGCAGGATGAGACAGTCTATATAAATGTCAACAGTTGTTCCCTTGGTACAATCACCTGTTCTTGGCTTATGAACCTCCCATAAAATATGGCCCAAAACAGCCCTGGTACAGCTGATGCTCTAGATCTGTTTAAAATGATGGAATTCTGACATAATAATTAAAAACCACACACTCTTTTCAGTGAAAAAAGCCTGGAGTCTCATGAAAGAAGGAGAATGGGATTTGATAATGAACACATTTGGCTGCAGATCTTCAATCCAACTGAAGCAGACAAAGGGAAGTATACCCTGGATCTGTTTGATGGTAAAGAGACACATAAACGCATCCTTAACTTATCAGAACAAGGTATGAAACTGTGATTTTAAGTACATTCCTTCATTTCTTTTTTAAATGTTTGAGATGCATTATACCATTATTGTTTAGCATTTAATTCTTGAGACCTGATTTGTTGGATTATCTTTCAGTATTTAGTGAAGCAGTAACAGAACATCAAAGACTAAAGTAAGTTTCTCTTTCAACAATTCCTTTTCATGTATTTACATTTCAATGTAATTTCCCATCTAATTGTGGTAGTAACATATAGAAACATAGAAGATAGCAACAGGAGTAGGCCATTCAAACCCTCATGCCTGCTCCACCATTCAATATGATCATGGCTGATCATCAAACTCGACACTCTAATCCCACCCTCTCCCCATTTCACTTCATAGCTTTAACCACAAGAGCTGTATCCACCTCCTTCTTGAAAACACATAATGTTTTGGCCTCAGCTGCTTTCTGTGGCAGTGAATTCCAGAAGCCCACACTCTCTGAGTGAAGAAATGTCTCCTCATCTCAGTCCTAAAAGGTTTACCTCTTATCCTTAAACTATGATCCCTGGTCTGAACTCTACCGGTGGGAACATTCTTCCTGCATCTAACCTCCCTAGTTCAGTTAGAATTTGATAGGTTTTAATGAGATTCCAGCCTCATTCTTCTAAACTCCAGTGATAAAATCCTAACCAACTCAATCTCTTCTCATACATTAGCCCTACCATCCCAGGAATCCATTTGGTAAACCTTTGCTACACTCCCTCAGTAGCAAAAGCATCCTTCCTCAGATAAGGAGATCAAAACTGTACACAGTATTCCAGGTGTGCCCTCACCAATGTCCTGTTCCTGTACTCACATCCTCTCGCCAACATACACTTAGCTTTACTGCCTGCTGCACCTGCACACTTACTTTCAACAACTGTTGCACGAGGGCATTCCGGTCTTGTTAAACTTTTCCCTCTCTCAATTTATAGCCATTCAAATAATAATCTGTCTTTCCATTTTGCTACTAAAGTGAATAACCTCACATTTATCCAGGATCTGCCGTGCATTTGCCCAATCACACAGCCTGTCCAAATCACACTGCAACATCTCTGCATCCTCCTCACAGCTCACCCTCTCACCCAGCTTTGTGTCACCTGCACAGTTTGAAATATTACGTTTAGTTCCCTCATTTTAAATTATTAACATATATTGTCAATAGCTGGGGTCCGAGTGCTGATCCTTGTGGTACTCCACTAGTCACTAGCTGTCATTCAGAAAAAGACCTATTTATTCCTACTTTTTGTTTCCTGTCTGCTAACTAACTTTCTATCTACTTCAATACACTACTACCAGACCCATGTGCTTTAATTTTACATTAAATCTCTCTATGTTCCTGTTATCCACCTCTCAAACACACATGGTGCAAACCAATTTCTAAAGCATGACTTTCAAACATATGATTTCAAATATCATAGTTCTATTAACAAGTTGTTAATTACAGAACTGTTAAAAGAAATTCTCCAGGATTGCAAAATATAATCTGCCTTGAACGCTTTTAGTGAAGTTGTAAATGTGTCATGCTGTTCTATCCCAGCCACTGATTAGAAAGATAAAGCCTGATAAGTATTGCATTTTTTTTTAAAAATCACTTCGATTTATATAGCACCTTTCACAACTTCAAGATGCCCTGGAGTAAGTTAAACCCAATGAAACAATGAAACAATGTAGTTTAGCCACAGTAGTAGGTGAAACAAAGCAGTAATTGATGTGAGCACAGAAAGCTCACACAACCAGTATGTGATAAAGACCCTACATCTGTTTCACAGATATTGGACCAGGGCGGGGTGTTTAAAAATTGACCAGGACATTGGGAAGAACTCCTCTGCTCTTTCTAGATGAAAGATATTGTGTATTATTGTGCACCCAACTGAGACAATAAGCAAGGCCTTGGTTTTACATTGCATCCAACAAAATATGGAGCACTCTCTCGGTAATCTAGGGGGAGTTAACATGCATTTTGTGTTAATTTCCCTGGAGGAGGACTTGAACTCATAACTTTCCAGCTCAGAGCTGAGACTGGGCCACAGTTGAACCCTCATGGGTAGCCAATAGCTTGCTCTTCCTGATAAGTCTAAAAGAAACTGTCTAGACATATATGTGCTTCCGACAATAAATTATTAAGTGTTTCCTGATTTTGATATATCTATTTTTCAGGCAGGCAGCGATTGCAGAAAAAAGTAAGTAACTTCAATCAGATATGACTCGCTCAAATACAGAAGAGCTTTCAAATCATTTTCTATCACTGGGATAAAGAAGGTTCAAAATTAAAGAGAGAAAATTTCCATATCTCAACTAATTCCAATTACAAACTTCTAAATGTTTGTTATTTCCTTTTCAAGCCTTTTTCTCCCAGTGAATATCGACTCCCCTGGAGTGAGAGGTTTTAATAAGCACGTGGAAAATTTAAGGATGGGTTAGAAGTGGAGAGGTAAAAGGTAACATGATAACTGCAATAACTGAGTCTGATTCTTCCCTCACAACATCCCTGATAGCCTCTGGACAACCCCACTATTGACCAGTGTCAGTAGAGAAATAAAACAAGGAAATGTGAGCAATCGTATGATGCTGCAAGTTTTAAAATCTCAGATTTTGTAAAACCAGTTTCAGGAGCAGGGGTGCTGCGGCATTCATAACTCGGAAGACCTGAGAAAGAATGTTTGAGTAGGAGATATTTTAATAAGTTTTGAATACAACAAGGGACAGTGTTAAGTTTGGAATGACTGCAGTTTTAGAGGAACAGCTAAACAATTGTTTCCCTCCTAAGGAGCAAAGAAATGCACTGCTCAGATCGATAGCAGCTGTTCTGGTCAGAAGCTGCATAACAGCAAGGTGACCAACTAGCCTGTATTTAAATTGCCTCTTATTTTCGCCCTTTGTCTAACGTCCCTAAAAGTGCACCTTATATGCCTTATTTCTCAAAATGCTATGTGGGTCTGAGTCTGGGGATCACCAGCCACACATCGCCGCCTCCCCGCCACCACCCCTTTGTCCATTTCACAAGGTCAAGCTGTTCTTTATTTTATTTCTGAGGGGTTGGTCACCCTGCCCAAGAGGACATATTGGAGTGAATGCACGTCCACCTCCAAGAGTTGTAGTGAAACGCTGTGTCCTTCTAAACTGTCCACCTGCACAACAGCGAGCAACTCGAGGCTTTGGATCTTCAATACTCAAGGGGCTTGGAACCTGGCAGCAAAGTGTTTCGACAGTTACAAAGGGTTTTGTCAATGAGAAGGTCCAAACTTTATTTGAGGAACACAGGAGTGAACTCTGTACCATTCAGAAGGGATGCTTAAGGGCTATTGTATTCCGACTGTATCTCCCAGTTTGAGTGTGGATAACAGCCACAAATAACAGAATTGTTATGTACAAAAGGAGGCCATTTGGCCCATCATGCTTGCACTAGTTCAATTTCCAGGAGCCAATCTCCTGCCTTTCTTCCATATCTATGTACACCAATTCAACCAAAATTCATCCCATTCCCTCTTAAATAGTTCAGGATTAATGTTAGTTTTATGTTGTTTTTGTAAGCTCCAGGTTGAGTCTGATTGATCCATCAGTTCCATTAGAAATCATGGGCATTGAAGGAATGACAAGGTAAAACAAGCAGTCATTGCACACAGGTGAACTTTAATTCCTATTCTCTTTGGCTTCCTCCAGCTAGACTGCATGAAGTCTCCTTATAGGCGTTCTCATCGTTGTCTGAATCATCCTTGGATCAATGCCACTTGGGAGGTATTCATTTCCGATCTCAGTAGGGAGTATTATTGCTGAGGTGGAAATTCCATTCACCTGAATATCAGGAAGGAAAGTGGGTGGGACCTCTTGCTTTGACTCTATTTCAGCACTGAATCTACCATTCATCATCAGAGAGGCAGCCAAAATTAGTGGGTGGCATGTAGCCAGTAACTTGAGTTAAAGAAGCAATTTTTCACTCAAAGGGTTTCCACTTTTGGGAAAAGGTGTTCCAGGGCTCACTTAAAATAGAACTTGTCTTATCTTATCTTTGTTTTTTTTCCATTCACCCATGGGAGGTGGGTGTCACTGGCTGGTCCAGTATTTATTGCCCCTCCTTAGTTGCCCTGGAGAAGGTGGGGGTGAGCTGCCTTCTTAAATTGCTGTAGTCCATGTGCTGCAGTAAACTCACAATGTTATAAGGGGGAGAAGTCCAGGTTTTGACCTAGTGACACTGAAGGAATGGAGATATATTTCCAAGTCAGGATGGTGAGTGGCTTGGAGGGGAATGTGGACATTCCCATGTATCTGCTGCCCTTGGCCTTCTAGATGGAAGTGGTTGTTGGTTTGGAAGGTGCTGTTTAAGGATCTTTAGTGGTTTTCTGCTCTGCATCTTATAGATGGTATTCACTGTGGTGACTAAGCATTGGCAGTGGGAGGAGTGGATGGTTGTGGATGTGGTCAACCGAGCAAGCTGATCTAATGTCAAGTTTCTTGAATGTAGTTGGAGCTGCACCCATCCAGACCCGTGAGGAGTATTTCATCACGTTCCTGATTTGTGCCTTGTGTATGGTGGACAGGTTTTGGGGAGTCAAGAGATGAATTACTCACCGCAGAAATCTGAGCCTTTGACCTGTTCTTGTAGCCAATGTATTTATGTGGCCGGTCCAATCAAGTCTTGGTTCAATGGTAAAGCTCCAAGATGTTGATAATGCAAGATTCAGTGATGGCAATGCCACTGAAAATCAAGGAGCAATGGTTAGAATCTCTCTTATTGGACATGATCAATGCCTGGCACTTGTGTAATGTGAACGTTACTTTCAATTTGTTAGTCCAAGCCTGCATATTGTCAAGGTCTGGCTGCATTTGGACATGGACTTCTTCAATATCCGATGGGTTCTGAATACTGGTGATCCTCACTTCTGACCTTATGATGGAGGGAAGGTAATTGATGAGGCAGTTGAAGATGGATCAGTCTAAGACACTACCCTAAGGCATTCCTACACAGAATAAAGGTTAAAAATGTGTTGCTGGAAAAGTGCAGCAAATCAGGCAGCAGTCCTCACTTATTCCTACAGAGAACCCCTGTCCTGGAGCTGAAATGATTGTCCTCTAACAGCTACAACCATCTTCCTATGTGCTAGGCATTTCTCCAAAGAGCAGAGAGCTTTTCCTCTGATTCCTATTGATTCCATTCTTGCTCGGGCTTCTTGAAGCCTCAGTCAGTCAATTGTTGCCTTGATATCAAAAGCTGTCCCTCTCCCCTCCCCTCTAGAATTCAGCTCTTTTGTCCATGTTTGAACCAAGGCTGTAATGAGGTCAGGAGCTGGGTGACCTTGGTGAGCAGGTTATTTCTGAGCAGATGATGTGTGGTAGCACCATTGATGACCACACTTGACTGATTACGTCCACAAACATCCACTTCCCCCACACCAATGCACAGCCGCAGTAGTGTATACCATCTACAAGATGCACTGCAAAAATTCACCAAAGATCCTTAAACAGCACCTTCCAAACCCACAACCACTTCCACCTAGAAGGCCAATGGGATACTTGGGAACGGCTATGTTCCCCTCCACGATACTTACCATCGTTTTACTGGCTGGGTTATATTTGTTCTGCTTTTTTGCATACAGAACATATCTTGGCAATTTTCCACACTATGTAGATGCCAGTGTTTTAGCTGTACTGAAAGTTTTGATTTGGAGATACCAGTTTTGGACTGGGGTGTACAAAGTTAAAAATCACACAACACCAGGTTGTAGTCCAACAGGTTTATTTGGAAGCACTAGCTTTCGGTGCGCTGCTCCTTCATCAGGTGGTTGTGGAGATGAAGGAGCAGCACTCTGAAAGCTAGTACTTCCAAATAAATCTGTTGGACTAAACCTGGTGTTGTGATTTTTAACTTTTACACCTCAGTCCAACACCAACATCTCCAAATCATATACTGTTTGATAGCTTCATCAAGTTGACACCTCATTTTTCGGCATGTCTGATGCTGTTCCTGGCTTGCCCTCCTGCACTCTCCATTGAACCAGGGTTGGTCCCTTGGTTTGGTGGTAATGGTTGAGTGGGGCATATGCCGGGCCATGAGTTTACAGATTGTGCTGGAGGAGAATTCTGCTGCTGTTGATGGTCCACAGCGCCTGCTGGATGTCCAGTCTTGAGTTGCCAGATCTGTTTGAAATCTATCCCATTTAGCATGGTGCTAGTACCACACAACAGGGTGACACTTATCCATAATGTGAAAACAGGACTACATGTCTGTGACGATTTCAGATTTCCTTCCAGAATAAGCATTAGTGCACCTGATGGATTTTTCAACAACTGACAGTGGGTGTGAGGTCATTATTAGACTTATGATTCTTGATTTCTTTTTCAAATATCAAGCTGTACCTCCCTGAGCCCCGGTCCGAGGAACATTTCCCTTATCTCTGGATTGTTAGTCCAGTGACAATGCCACCTGTCCATCACCTGCATTGAGGTCTCCCATCTTCCTATCATGTCACAAATAAAAGGAAAAGAGCAATCTGGCCTCTATCAGTAGCTTTGAACAAAAACAGGCATCTGAGGGAAGGGGCCATCCACCCAAACTGTCTCCACTTCCCCCTTACACATTTTTGGCAGAATAAACACAGGACTTTCAAGGAGCTTCTTTTCACTAGGATTCTAATTCAGTCACTTGTTGGACTTCCACCTAATTTTCTATTTTCTTTCTTTCAGATAGAGCTAAAGTGGTCAAGGGTCCACCGGATGTTGTTAACATCATGGAGGATAAGGTAAAGAATAGAAATATAAGCTTAGAACAATCAAATTTCATGCAGTATTTTATAGTGCCTGTTTTAATCACATGCTCAATGCTCAGTGTTTCTTTAAAATTCATTTAGTATTGTTACTTCCGTACATTACAGTATTTGCTGCCAATAAAAGCATGTCAGCTTTTGTAGTTATTGGAAGACAAGTTTCCAGTTAGTGTTTAATATTTTGTACACAATTTCTGCTTGTGCAGTAAACTAATGGCTCAATTTTCAGAACCATTAGAGTCATAGAGATGCACAGCACGGAAACAAACCCTTCAGTCCAACCCATCCATCCGACCAGATATCCCAACTCCATCTAGTCCCACCTGCCAGCACCCGGCCCATATCCCTCCAAACCCTTCTTGTTCAAATCAGAATCTGAGGAGTCACGAATGGTACAGAACATTATGTAATCATCAGTGAACCTTCCCACTTTTGGCATAGGTAGAGGAAATGTCATTGATGGAGCAGAGGAAGGTGGGTTGGTCCTAATCATTCCTTGCCTCTCCAAGTACATATAAATCCTAGCTTTCATATGTCAGACTCCTAGGTCTTTAGTTTCCAGGCTTCTCTTTACATCAATTCTTATTAAAGGCTAATCCATTCATTATTGATTCAAACTGATTAATTTGATGCCTAATTGTTCACACATAGCTGGAATGCCTGCTGTTCATTGAATGCAGCAGCAGATTCAGGGAAGGACAGCTGTTAATACAGATTTCCAGCCATTTTCATACCCAGTCCATTGGTCAGTGTTCATTTCAGTGGAAATTTGCAGTATGCCTGTCATGTTATCTTGTTTCTGCTATGTGCCTAATTTTACCATCCGTCTCGATGGTTGTACTTTTGGCAAAATGTTTGTATTCCGTGAGTCTGTGGGACCAGTTTCCCTGATAATCTACTAATTTTGATTATGTGCTAATTACATGCAGCAGCCATAGCCCTGAGCAAACTTAAAGCCATTTGTTGTCCCTGTCTCAGAAAAGGAATTGACCATCACCGCAGGAAGGATTCCTGATGAAGGGCTTTTTCCCGAAACATTGATTTTCCTGCTACTCGGATGCTGCCTGACCTGCTGTGTTTTTCCAGCACCACTCTAATCTTGACCATCACCATAGCCCTTTGCCATGAATGATTTTGCTAACCTGATCAACAAGAGTTTTTCTCAACAATATCTTGTTCAAAGCAACAAATTCAAATCGTCGTTATCCCAATGGTAATTGTAAAATTACAGCTGGGCCCAGTACTGAGATGGTTGGGTCTTAATTATTCTTTAACCTGTTGAATATAGATGTATCTAATATTCCGGGGTGGCGGTTGGGGGGGGGGGGATGGTGGCGGGAGGAGGGGAGAGAGAGAAAACAAATTGGACTTGCCACAGTCTCACCTCAATCACATTTATACCAAGGAGATAGTGAGCAAAAGGCGGCTAGGTAGCCCCTCCAATGAAATTTGGCAAAATCCCAATAAAATGTAACCCAGCCCAATTCCAATTCATTCTTTACTTCACTTGGAGCGGTGGAGGAATTCCAGTGTTAGTGTATATTCATTTCATTCTTGATCTATGGATCACTGTGTCTATAATTTGACTGACAGTCTCTAATCAAAACAATGATTGCTAGCCACACTCTAATCTGTTGTTTGCAATTTGCCTGCAATTCAATTTTTTTTACTTTAATACAACCTGAGTACTTAATGGGACATGGTCATTTTCAGACGTCAGATTATTTTGTATATTTAAGGCAATCTTTAGAAAACATAGCTATAGCAGAAGCCTCAGGGATGTTCCAAGTTCTATCATTAAAGGATATATGTTTGTTTTTCTAAATAATACATAAGCAGTATGATGATTCACAATCAATTCCTCATGCTAAAGCAAACCTTTAGTTATTTTAGTCATTCCACAGCATCAAATCCTTATTTGTCAAAGGCACTTGAATGCGACTGGCTCTTATTACTGAAGGACATATGAATGGCGTGGTATGCTGGAATTCCCTCCCTAATGACATTGAGGGTCAACCCACAGCAGGTGGCCGCTCACCACCACCTTCTCAAGCGCACAGACAATAAATGCTGGCCCAGCCAGCGACACCCACATCCCACTAATGAATACGTTTAAAAAGAAATTGGTCTCATCTACCTGCCATTACAACGTTATCACAAGCACTTGGAGAAAAAGATTGTAAATCCCTCATCACTTCTATCATTCAAACTGAGGTGACTGCAAGATGATTACTTTAGTATCTGTGGTATAGAACATAGAACATAGAAAGGTACAGCACAGAACAGGCCCTTTGGCCCACGATGTTGTGCCGAGATTTAATCCTAATGTAAAATATAGTAATTTAACCTATGCACCCCTCAACTCACTGCTCTCCATGTGCATGTCCAGCAGTCGCTTAAATGTCCCCAATGACTCTGCTTCCACCACCACCGCTGGCAACGCATTCCATGCATTCTCAACTCTCTGCATAAAGAACCTACCTCTGATGTCTCCTTTATACCTCCCTCCTAATATCTTCAAACTATGACCCCTCGTACCAGTTAACCCTGCCCTGGGGAAAAGTCTCTGGCTATTGACTCTATCTATTCCACTCATTATTTTGTACATCTCGATCAGGTCTCCTCTTTTCCTCCTCCTCTCCAGAGAGAAAAGTCTGAGCTTATTCAACCTTCCTTCGTAAGGCAAGCCCTCCAGTCCAGGCAGCATCCTGGTAAACCTTCTTTGCACCCTCTCCAAAGCCTCTGTATCTTTCCTATAATAGGGCAACCAGAACTGGACACAATATTCCAAATGTGGTCTCACCAAGGACTTGTAGAGCTCAAAACCTCACGGCTCTTAAACTCGATCCCCCTGTTAATGGAAGCCAAAACACCATATGCTTTCTTAACAACCCTATCCATTTGGGTGGCAACTTTGAGGGATCTTAGTACTTGCATACCCAAATCCATCTGTTCCTCCAAACTGCCAAGAATCCTGTCTTTAATCCTATATTCAGCATTCGAGTTTGACCTTCCAAAATGCACCACTTCTCATTTATCCAGGTTGAACTCCATCTGCCATTTCTCAGCCCAGCTCTGCATCCTGTCTATGTCACGCTGCAGCCTGCAGTAGCCCTCTATACTATCGACAACACCTCCAACCTTTGTGTCATCTGCAATTTTACTAACCCACCCCTCAACCTCCTCATCCAAGTCATTTATAAAAACTACAAAGAGCAGACACCCAAGAACAGAGCCCTGCAGGACCCCACTCAACACTGACCTCCAGGCAGAATACTTTCCATCTACACCTACTCTCTGCCTTCTGTCAGAAAGCCACTTCTGAATCCAGATAGCCAAATCTCCCTGTATCCCATACTTACTGACTTTATGAATGAGCCTATCATGGGGAACCCTATCAAATGCCTTGCTGAAGTCCATATACATCACATCCACTGCTTGACCTTTGTTGACCTGTCTTGACACTTCCTTAAAGAACTCAATAAGATTTGTGAGGCATGACCTGCCCCTCACAAAACCATGCTGACTGCCTTTAATCACACTATGCTTTGCCAAATAGACATAAATCCTATCCCTCAGAATTCTTTCCAAAACTTTGCTGACCACAGACGTAAGACTGACTGGTCTGTAATTGCCAGGGATTTCCCTATTACCCTTCTTGAAAAGAGGAGCAACATTTGCCTCCTTCCAATCTTCCAGTACGACTCTTGTGCTGAGTGAGGTGGCAAATATTCTCGCCAGCGGCTTAGCAACCTCCTTTTTCACTTCCCAGAGCAGCCTAGGATAAATCTGGTCTGGCCCTGGGGACTTATCAATCTTAATGTTTTCCAAAATTTCTAGCACATCAACTTCATCAATCTTGATCTGGTCCAACTCCTCTAATGGTGAGATGCAGCACAGGAGTTCCTATTTGAAACAACGATTATACCTGCATTATGTAGCTGGTTGATGGAAAGGTGAAATAATGTAGTGTGAAAACAAGACATTCAATTAGGAATACTGGACATGTGGAGGGTTATTAGCAACATTGACACAGGAGGCTAAATGGTCTATTTCCACGCCTTGATTTCTATAAAATGTGACAGGAAAGCAAGAGCCCCCAAAGAGTATTCAATACATTCAATGTGATACTGTGGAGTTTATCTATATGTGAAATCCTGCCTTAACAGTCCAATTTATTTAATGCAATTCGTGAAAGGGATAAAAGAATTTGTGAGGAAAGAGGGACTGTGAGGGAATCAAATAAACATAAAAAGGAATAATTAGAGGTAGAACCAAATAGTTATTAAAAAGGAGAAAGCAAAACATTATTACAACTATCAACATCCTTTCTCCCCCACCAGCACCACCTCCAAACACCCACCACCAATTATAGTATAAGTGCTGACCTTCTGCAGACATCACATCAGTTCTGATGAATCGTCATCTTGACTCAAAACTTGCTCTCTCTCCATGGACGCTGCCTGACCCACTGTGATCTCCAGCATTAGTTGTTTTCAGTGCAACTGTTTTGAGGGCAATCTCCAAATTTCAGTTTCTTTAATATTCCAGTGGAAACCTTTAGTCCTGGGGTGGCACAATGGCTCAATGGCACAGTGCCAGAAACCTGGGTTCAAATCCCTCACCAGGCATCTGTCTGTGTGGAGTTTGCACATCCTCCCTGTGTCTGTGTGGGTTTCCTCCAGGTGCTCTGGTTTCCTCCCACAATCCAAAGATATGCAGGTTAGGTGAATTGCCCATGCTAAATTGCCCATAGTGTTAAGTGCATTAGTCAGGGGTGAATGTAGGGGAATGGGTCTGGGTGGGTTACTCTTTGGAGGGTTGGTGTGGACTTGTTGGGCCGAAGGGCCTGTTTCCATACTGTAGGGGAATCTAATCTAATATCCTTCACAGATATTAGATACAGCAACAATGGTGGTGTGACAAATTATTTAAAGAGAATGTTGACTAGATTCATGCTAAAATCTTTTTTGCTGTGAAATAATATACAGCTGAATTATGCTACAGTAACCAAAAAGTAAAATTAAAAGATTTTATTGTTTTGAACAGGCTCTGTGTTTGTCCTGCACCATTTCGGGAGATCCCATTCCAGAGGTATTCTGGATGAAAAATGATCGTGCAATCACTTCTGGAGAGCACTATCAGGTGGCTGTTGACAAGATGACTGTTAACTTCACCATCCAACAAGTCACCTCTGAAGACTCTGGAAAGTACAGCATATTTGTAAAGAACAAATATGGTTCTGAGACAGCTACTGTAACAGTAGGTGTCTATAAACATGGGGAAGAGTGAGTAATTTTGAAATGAAATCTCTAGTTCAGGATTTAGAATAGTCGAGCATTTAAGATAAAAGGCTCACTGGCAAAAAAACATTTTTGTGAAATATTGAATTCCAGAATGTTATAGTTTGTGGTGTTTTTAGTGCTTTGGTTCTGAAAGTAACATGGAAATTTACAGCTAGGTATCGAGTGAGCGAGAAATCATTTTGATGAAATGATGGAGATCAGTATCTCTCAAAGTGACAGAGAGGGACAGCATTTCAGAAAATCTAGGAAATTGGGAGCAAAGACAGAGCCTGGGGAAGATAAATTTTGGGATTAAAGAAATTCTTCAGCATCAATGAAACTAAGTTCGAAAGAAAATTGGATGCACTTCAGAAAAGAGAAGAAACTGAGATTTGATGAGAATGCAACAACTGGGCTTCGATGGGAAATGTGTCAAAGGCTCTTTCTCGATGCTAACAACTTCTACAATCCTAGCTACCTTCTCATTTTCCAAATTGTGGGAGTTGGATTTTCATTTTAACAATCTCAGCATTAAAAAATATTCGTCCATGAAGCAAAAGAGAAAATCTGATGAAAAGGATCATGTGCTCTTTAAGAACCTGTCCTAGATTCACCTGCACCTGTTCCTGTGAAAGTGGTGATGATGGAGAGGAATAGGGTGAGGGTTAGGATTAGAGTTGGGTTTAAGATTAGAATCAGGGGTAGGGTTAGGGTTAAGATCAGGTTTGCAGTTAGAGTTAAGAGCAGCATAGATGTGTGTTGCTAAACCCAAGAACTGAAATTGGCCACAGTCTTTGCTGTCAGTTGTAGCTCAGGAATCCTGAGTGGGAGTGCAGGGATTTTGAAAGGACATCATGAATTTTTCTCAAGTGTGTTGAATGCTTACCAATAACTTACTTTCCAAACTGTGATTCACTGCTTTTAATAAACCGATCACTTCCACTGTACAAATTTATGGCACATGTAGGAAATTTGTCCTGATCAAATATGCTCCATGCATTCAAAAGCTCTCAAATATTGGCATAGTGGATTAGACTCAGACCTTTCTCTTTAGGATCTAGATTAACATCCAGCCCAGATTAGTAGGATGACAATACACTTTACTGATTGTTTGAATCCTACAATAAGTATGTTTGAATGCTATCATTCCAATTCAAGTGTAAAAACAAATTACTGCAGAGGCTGGAAATCAAATAAAAACTGAAGGGGCTGCTTTCAAAAGCTCAGCCACTCAGGTAGCTTCTGTAGAGAGAGAAAAACAGAACGTTGTAAGTTCAATGAGACTCTTTCAAAGAAGAGTCCTTTTCTGCTTCTGCCACCATCGATGTTGCCAGAGCTGCTGTTTATGTTTACTTGGGTTTTTTTGTCTGCTTGGGTATGGCCCCATATTATCCATTTCCAGCTAACACTGATTTAGAGAATGGAAAAAAAATTGCACTAATTTAGTGTGGCGTGTTCCATGGGGCTGGAGTTTGCTTTTAGAGTCATGGAGTCATAGAGATGTACAGCACAGAAACAGTATGCTGTTATGACAGGTTCAGGGAAACTAGTCTGCAGCAAAGCCCGCAATATCTAATCTGGGATTGTCAAGTACTGAATGTAGGTGTCTGAAACAGTCAGTGTTCCATTCTCCAAGATTAACATTTTTACATCTTTCTGAGGACAACCCACGCTTAACATATTAGAAATTTTCAAATTGCAATCCAGCTTAAATATCCATGGTGTTGTGCCAAATGAGTACTGAATAAAATTTGTTTCCCTACCTCAGAGGTTGAAGGTAGTGATAGCACTCAACTGTGAACAGACTTTAAACTGAGCAGCTTTACCTCAGCAATTCTGGATAAGTAGGCAAAAGTGAAGACTGCAGATGCTGGAAACCAGAGTTTAAATTAGAGTGGTGCTGGAAAAGCACAGCAGGTCAGCAGCATCTGAGGAGCAGGAAAATTGACGTTTTGGGCTAAAGCCATTCCTGATGAAGGGTTTTTGTCCGAAACGTCAATTTTCCTGCTCCTCAGATGCTGCCTGACCTGCTGTGCTTTTCCAGCACCACTCTAATTTAAATTCTGGACAAGTATCCAACGAGAGCTCTCTAGAAATGGCCAAATGTTTGTGGGGCAAGTTTGATATGGATGTTGTACAATTACAGAGATAATCAAACAGTGGCTTTCACCATCATTACAGCAGCTCCTACTTCTGCCACTAACTTCTGTTTACACATGAGCATCATACAATTAAATTAAAACAATTTAATTTGTTATTATTTGAACAGGGTTGTTGCTGATTTGTTATGCATCGCAGTAATAAAGCTGGAAATGATTTCTGTTCCATCATTAATTATTGAGAATATTAATCTGTTTTAGTAAACACCCTTCCTGTGGCATGTTTACAGAATGTTTTTTTTGTGTGACACGGATGACCAATGATTAAAAGACATTTACCAGAGATTTTCTCTCATTGGGTATTGTTAGAGAGAGCCACCACATTACTGCCTCAACCACATTGCTGTAGGTCTGGAGTCACATGTTGTTCAGACCAGGTAAGGATGGTGGATTTCCTTCACTACAGGGGTATTAGTGAACCATATGAGTTATAGAGTCATTGAGTCTTAGAGATGTACAGCTCCTTCAGAACCTTCAGTCCAACATATCCAAGCCAACCAGATATTCTAAACTAATTGAGTCCCATTTGCCAGCACTTGGCCCATTTCCTTCTAAACCCTTCCTTTTCACATTCTTCCAACAATTGGCAAAGATTATTATTGGACTCCATATTCCATATTTCTTTTTTCATTAAATTCAAATTCCACCAATTGCCATGGCAGGATTCAAACCCAGATTGCTTGCACAGTACCTGGAACACTGGATTAATCATCCAGTGCTCTTACCAATAGGCCATGCCCTCCTGTAATAGTCGTGAGTGATTGTGAGGGGACTGGAGTTAGTTGCAGAGGGAATTGGAGAACAGTGCTTTATTCCAAAGATGATCAAAAGAGAGGACAAACCCACCATCAGACCAAGGGGCAACATTGTTCCTGACCCATCAGCAGTTCCAATATGTTGTGAAACCTACCTTGGTTCCTCCCAGCCCATCAGATTCCAAACAGTGCCCAACTCTCCCAGACTTAGCATTTTGGTCTGGATTTTGCTGGAAATCAGTTAAGTGTCATTTCTTGAAGAGATTCATACACTCTTTCTCTCCATGAACCCTGGCAAGTGATCCCCCACTCTCTTCCCAAGCCAATTTATTAGCTCTGCACCACCCCACTGTAGCACCTGGTTCATCATCTTCACTCATTCACCACAGGCAGAAACATTGTTCACTGCTGAGATCTCCCGGTATTCCTGGCACCATCTCTAAAGTCCAACTGGGCACCTGGTCAAGTCTTGGCCATCCACAGCTGCCCCTACGCAATCCCTGTCAATTGCACCAGCTGTGTTGGGCAGAGGGGAGTTGGCACTCACTCTGCGGATGGGCACCTGGGCTTCCTGGTGGATGGGGGTGTATGTGCTGTCACTACCTATGGAGTGTACCATGAGCTGATGGTGATTGATGGAGATCCAGAAGGGCAAGAGGTGAACTGGAGTCTCCAGCAACACACTTGGACTTTTATGTCGGGAATTGTCTCTGTCTGAATTCTATCTGGGGGAGGGGGAGGAGGAAACTTTTCATTTTCTTTATTCATGCAAAGGATGATGGTGTCACTGATTAAGCCAGCATTTATTACCCATCCCTAATTGCCCAGAGGGCAATTAAGAGTCAACCACATTGCTGTGAATCTGAAGTCACATATAGGCTAAACCAGGTAAGGATGGCAGTTTCCTTCCCTAAACAACATGAGTGAACCAGATGAGTTTTTCCAACAATCAACAAGGGATTCATGGCAATCATTACATTCTTAATTACAGATATTTATTGAATTCAAATTCCACTATCTGCTGTGGTGGGATTCAAACCCAGGTCCCCAGAATGCAATCTGGGTCTCTGGATTAATAGTGCAGTGATAATGCCACCAGGCTATTGCCTTCCCTGTATAAAACAGTATCTTGAATTGTAATGAGATGTTAATGTATGTAAATAGTCCTCTCGCCAGTTCCCAATGAGACTGCAGTTAAGAAAGCATACCAAAAAAACGACAAATAAGAAATGAACAGTACAGTCAGAGGTTCTGTTCACTGAGAGCTGCCTCTGAGGGAGCCTAGGGGGAAAAGCACACCAATACCTCTGCTTCTTCAGGAGATTAAGGACGTTCAGTATGTCCAATCTTTATAGATGCCCCACAGGAAGCATCACAGCTTGGTACAGCAACTGCTCAGCCCAAGACTGCAAGAAATTATAGAGAGTCATGAACACAGCCCAGTCCATCACACAAACCAGCTTTCCATCCATTGACTCTTGGCCATTAAGGCGCTTTATCTAAGTGATTGTAGTATTTGTAACAAAACAGATGAATTAACAACATAAATCATAAAGAATGATTATAATGTGGTAGGCATCACCAAGACATGGTTGCAGGGGGTTCAGGACTGACAGTTAAACATCCAAGGATTTACAACTTATCGAAAAGACAGGGAGGTGGGCAGAGGGGGTAGGGTTGCCTTGTTAGTTAAGAACAAAATTAAATCTATGGAACTGAATGACATTGGGTCGGATGATGTGGAGTTTGTGTGGGTGGAGTTGAGGAACCACAAAGGCAAAAAAATCCATAATGGGAGTTATGTACAGACCTCCCAGCAGTGGTCAGGACCAGGGGCGCAAGATGTACCGGGAAATAGATAGGCCATGTTGGAAAGGCAAGGTCATGGTGATCATGGGGGACTTCAATATGCAGGTGGACTGGGTGACTTATGTTGCCGGTGGATCCAAAAGAAGGGAATTCATGGAATGCTTACAGGATGGCTTTTTGGAACAGCTTGTGATGGAGCCCACAGGGGAGCAGGCTATTCTGGACTTAGTGCTATGTAATGAGCCAGACTTTATAAAAGATCTTAAAGTAAGGGAACACTTAGGAAGCTGCGATCATAATATGGTAGAGTTCAGTCTACAGTTTGAAAGAGAGAAGGCAAAATCGGATGTAATGGTGTTACAGTTAAATAAAGGTAATTACAGGGACATGAGAGAGGAACTGATGAAAATCGACTGGAAGCAGAGCCTAGTGGGGAAAACAGTAGAGCAACAATGGCAGGAGTTTCTGGGTATAATTGAGGACACAGTACAGAGGTTCATCCCAAAGAAAAGAAAGATTATCCAGGGTGGGGGTTGGGGTGGGAATTAGACAACCATGACTGAGAAAGGAAGTCAGGAAATGTATCAAAGGAAAAGAGAGAGCCTATAAAGTGGCCAAGAACACTGGGAAATCAGAAGATTGGGAAGACTACAAAAACAAACAGAGGATAACAAAGAGAGAAATACGGAAGGAGAGGATCAAATATGAAGGTAGGCTAGCCAGTAATATTAAAAATAACAGTAAAAGTTTCTTTCAATACATAAGAAACAAATGAGAGGCAAAAATAGAAATTGAGCCGCTCCAAATTGGTGCAGGAAGGCTATTGCTGGGAGATAAGAAAATAGCTGAAGAAGTTAATAAATACTTTGTGTTAGTCTTCACAGTGGAAGACGTGAGTAATATCCCAACAATTAAGGAGAGTTAGAGTTGCATTTGATAGTCATTACAAAAGAGAAAGTTCTAGAAAAGCTGAAAGGTCTAAAAATTGATAAATCTCCTGCCTCCGATGGGCTACATCCTAGAGTTCTGAGGAAAGTGGCTGAGGAAATAGTGGAGACGTTGGTTGTAATCTTTCAAAAGTCACTGGAGTCAGGGAAAGTCCATTTGATTGGAAAATTGCTGTTGTAACCCCCTTGTTCAAGAAAGGATCAAGACAAAAGATGGAAAATTATAGGCCGATGAGCCTAACCTCGGTTGTAGGTAAGATTCTAGAACCCATCATTAAGGATGAGATTTTTAAATTCTTAGAAGTGCAGGGTCAGATTAGAACAAGTCAGCATGGTTTTAGTAAGAGGAGGTCGTGCCTGACAAACCTATTAGAATTCTTTGAAGAGGTAATAAGTAGGTTAGACCAGGGAAACCCAGTAGATGTTATCTATCTAGACTCCCAAAAGGCCTTTGATAAGGTGCCTCACGAGAGGCTGCTGAGTAAGGTGAGGGCCCATGGTGTTCGAGGTGAGCTAGTGGCATGGATTGGGGATTGGCTGTCTGACAGAAGGCAGAGAGTTGGGATAAAAGGTTCTTTTTCAAAATGGCAGCTAATGACAAGTGGTGTCCCACAGTGGGGTTCGGTGTTGGGGCCACAGCTGTTCACTTTATGTATTAATGATCTGGATGAAGGGACTGGGGGCATTCTGGTGAAGTTTGCCGATGATACCAAGTTAGGTGGGCAAGCAGGTAGTTCTGAGGAGGTGGGGAGGCTGCAGAAAGATTTAGACAGTTTAGGAGAGTGGTCCAGGAAATGGCTGATGAAATTCAATGCGAGCAAGTGCGAGGTCTTGCACTTTGGAAAAAAGAATACAGGTATGGACTACTTTTTAAACGGTAAGAAAATTCCTCAAGCCAAAGTACAAAGGGATCTGGGAGTGATAGTACAGGATTCTCTAAAGATTGACTTGCAAGTTGAGTTCGTGGTTAAGAAAACAAATGTAATGTTGTCATTTATCGCAAGAGGGTTGGAATGTAAAAGCAGCAATGTGCTACTGAGACTTATAAAGCTCTGGTTAGGCCCCATTTAGAATACTGTGTCCAATTCTGGGCCCCACACCTCAGGAAGGACATACTGGCACTGGAGCGTGTCCAGTGGATATTCACACGGATGATCCCTGGAATGGTAGGCCTAACATATGATGAACGGCTGAAGATCATAGGATTGTATTCATTAGAGATTAGGAGGTTAAAGGGAGATCTAATAGAAACTTAAAAGATAATGCATGGGTTAGAAAGGGTGGACGCTGGGAAGTTGTTTCCATTAGGTGGGGAGATTAGGACCCCTGGGTACAGCCTTAGAATTAGAGGGGGTCAGTTTGGAATGGAAATGAGGAGACATTTCTTCAGCCAGAGAGTGGTGGGCCTGTGGAATTCATTACCACAGAGCGCAGTGGAGGCCGGGACGCTAAATGTCTTCTAGGCAGAGATTGATAGATTCTTAATGTCACAATGAATTAGGGGATAAGAGGAGAGTGCGGGTAAGTGGCATAGAAATGCACATCAGCCATGATTGAATGGCGGAGTGGACTCGATAGGCCAAATGGCCTTGTTTCCACTCCTATGTCTTATGGTCTTATGGACTCCATTGATACTTCCCACTGCCTCAGGAAAGCAGCCAATATAATCAAAGACCCCTCCCACCCTGGGTATACACTTTTCCACCTCTTCCATTGGGCAGAAGATACAAAAGTTTGAAAACATGTCCCAACAGATTCAAGGACAGCTTCTTCCCTGCTGTTACCAGAATTATGAACGGACATCTTGTATAGTAGAGTTGATTTTTCTCTGCACCCTCTCTGTAGCTGTAACATTATACAGAGGAACCTCAACTATCGAAAGGACATGGGCAGGGAGTATTTTGTTCTGTTAATCGAATTCTGGATAATCGAATGCCGGATTACATAGTTTAGCCAAGCATCATGACCTTGCCATCTTGCCAGATATTCCGATAGTCGGATAACCAAATGCCGGATAATCGAGGTTCCACTATATTCTGCATTCTGTTACATTACCCTGATGTACTTATGTAAGGTATGATTAGTCTTAAATCACATACCATTCTCACTGGCAATCGAGTCACTCTCACTTCAGCCATAACTGTCGATAAACCCACAAGGACTAAATTTTTAAAAACACATTAGTCACATGGTTTGTTAAACAATGCCAGAGGTACGTTCAGATTCACTTTTTGTACCTATTATTTTAACAGCATGCTCTAGAATCTTCACTGAATCCACACTGTAGAATATTTGAGTAAAACACTACAATTCCCTTATAGGGATCCCATTTATTTAGTTTCTTGTTAAATATTACACATTTCATAAATCTGCAACAGAATTGAACACTACTCTGATTGATATTGGCTGACAAGCCAAACCTTTCAGAAATCAAACTGGTAAATTTCCCCCGGCACATTACCAAACCTTTCATCCAATGGTCCTGGACTGTGAGAGTTTAAATCCTGTAATGTTTTGAAAAGCTCTTCACCAGAGCATTTTCTAAAAGTCAGTGTTGTGTAGCTAAATTTGGGAGATTTAAAACACACAAAAGGTGTTTTGTTGAGGAGCAAATGTGATCAAAAATTTCCAAGCTTGAATGAAACAAAACTACAATGTGAACAGCTGGGTGTAGCATTTAACAAAAACATTTTATTGCATGACAGGGCTAATCCTGATTTGATAATTCACAAGGAAAGTGGCAGATGGAGTTCAACTCTGATAAATGTGAGGTAATGCATTTATGGAGATCAAACAGTAAAAGGGAATATATAGTAAACGGGAATAAACTGAGCGGGAATGATGAAGTGAGAGATCTTAGTATACAAGTGCACAGGCCCCTAAATGTAGCAATATGGGCAGACACGGTTATAAAGAAGGCAAATGGAATATTCTCCTTCATTGGCAGAGGTACGAAATATAAAAGTAGGGATATAATGATGAACACACTGTGTAACACATGGTGAGGCTATAACTGGTGTAGTGTTCTGGTCACCACATTCCAGGATGGATGGAAATATTCTGGAGAGAGGGCGGAGAAGATATGCTGGAATGTTGTCAGGGCTGGAGAATTGTAGCTACAAGGAGAGATTGGAGAGGTGGGGGTTGTTTATCTTGGAACAGAGAAGGCAGAGGATGACATGATTGAAGTATACAAAATGGTGTGGGGTAGAGAGAGAGTAGACAGGAGGAACCAGTTTCCCTTCACAGAGAATTCAAAACCCAGGAGTCATAGATTCACGCAAAGTGGCAGAAGGATTAGAGGGATATGAGGGAATCCTTTTTTTTTACGCAGACGACGGTGAGAGTCTGGAAATCGCTGCCTGAGTTGGTGGAGGCAGAAACCCTAAAGGCTTTCAAAACGTACCTGGTGCTAGACCTTAAGAGATTTAAGCTGTAGGGCAATGGACCGTGTGCAGGTGGATGGGATTAGAAAGGGCATCTGAGTGTCTTTGGGTTGGCATGGATAAGATGGCTGAATGGCCCCCTTTCATGCTGTCTCATTTCTATGGTTCTATTTATTATCTATTTCTATGCAACTGGGTTGTCACTTCAGTTCAGAGGGCAGTTAAGATTAAATAACATTGCTATGTAGGTCAGAATGGATATTGATGGTGGATTTCTTTCCCTGAGGGATATCAATGTACCAGGTGGGTTTTTATGATAAACTGGGCACCCTTATATTTTTCAATTGGAAATGAAATGTTGGTGTAAGCCAGGGTTTATTCCCATCCCTAACTGCTGCAAGATGGCTAATATTAATCCTTTTGTATTCCAGATCTGTTAAACTAAATTGAATTCCACTAATTCCAGGAGCAGCAATTACTGTTTTATATGCTGTTGCATTGTTTTGGAACTTGGGGAAAAATATCAAAACCACAGCAGTTTTAAAAGGGAGAAGAACAAACAAAGGAAGCACATGGTGAGGTCAGTGCAGGAGAGAGAGAGAGAGAAAGAAAGAAACTGACACTGCCTTTGCTGTTTGAATTCAAGTATCATTGGACATCGGAGTGCATCTGGGAAAATTAACAAACAGTGAAATTCACAACTAATCTTGGAGGAACTGTTGGGTAAAGTTCACAGCACAGAATCAGATAAGTGTATTGCTGTTTTAAGTGTGACCTACAGAAAGTCTGCATAGTGAGTAGAGTGGGTTCTTTCTTGATTATATGTTTTTGGAGATATGCATCTTGATTAAATTTAAAATATAAACCATAACTATTAATTTAACCTGGGGCAGTTTTTGTAGAGGAATAGGACGGTGTTATTTTCTGGGTCTATATATTATGAAGAAGCAAAAATGGCCTTTAGTAGAATGATATATGCTTCTTGTCAGGTGTGGGAGTTTACAGAGAGTTTAAGGGTTACTGCAGATTATATCTGCAATAAATGCAGTTGTTTGCAAATCTTATCAGATTGAATGGATTGGTTGGAGAGACAGTTAGAAGCAATGAGGAATTTGCAATAGCAATAGTATGTGATGGAGGGAAGTTATAGGAAGGGGGGAAAGGCTCAGATACAGTCACATAGATGGGTTAACTTCAGGAAAGGTAAAAGTGGTAGGCAGCTAGTGGAGGAGTCTTTTGTGGCTATACCCATTTCAAACAAGTATGCTGTTTTGGAAAATGTAGGAGGGGATGGATTCTCAGGGGAACATAGCACAAACAGCCAAGTTTCTGGCATTGAGACTGGCTCTAATGCAATGAGGGGTACGTTGGCTTCCAAGAGATCAATTGTGTTAGGGGATTCTCTAGTCTGAGGTATAGACAGACATTTCTGTGGCCAGCAGCGAAAAATCAGAATGGTGTGTTGCTTCCCTGGTGCCAGGATCAAGGATGTCTCAGAGAGGGTACAGAATGTTCTCACAGGGGAGAGTGGCCAGCAAGAGGTCATTGTCCACATTGGAACCAACGACATAGGAAGGGAAAAGGTTGAGAGTCTGAAGGGAGATTACAGAGAGTTAGGCAGGAATTTAAAGAGGAGGTCCTTGAGAGTAGTGATGTCTGAATTACTCCCAGTGCTACGAGCTAGTGAGGGCAGGAATAGGAGGATAGAGCAGATGAATGCATGGCTGAGGAGTTGGTGTATGGGAGAAGGATTCACATTTTTAGATCATTGGAATCTCTTTTGGGGCAGAAGTAACCTGTGCAAGAAGGACAGATTGGAAGGGGACTAATATACTGGCAGGGAAATTCACTAGAGCGACTCGGGAGGATTTAAACTTGCAAGGTAGGGGTGTGGGACCCAGGGAGATAGTGAGGAAAGAGATCGATCTGAGACGGGTACAGCTGAGAACAGAAGTGAGTCAAACAGTCAGGGCAGGCAGGGACAAGGTAGGACTAATAAATTAAACTGCATTTATTTCAATGAAAGGGGCCTAACAGGGAAAGCAGATGAACTCAGGGCATGGTTAGGAACATGGGATTGGGATATCATAGCAATTACAGAAACGTGGCTCAGGGAATGGCATGACTTGCAGCTTAATGTTCCAGGATACAAATGCTACAGGAAGGATAGAAAGGGAGGCAAGAGAGGAGGGGGAGTGGCATTTTTGATCAGGGATAGCATTACAGCTGTGCTGAGGGAGGATATTCCCGGAAATACATCCAAGGAAGTTATTTGGGTGGAGCTGCGAAATAAGAAAGGGATGATCACCTTATTGAGATTGTATTATAGACCCCCCAATAGTCAGAGGGAAATTGAGAAACAAAGTTGTAAGGAGGTCTCAGCTATCTGTAAGAATAATAGGGTGGTTATGGTCGGCGATTTTAATTTTCCAAACATCGACTGGGACTGCCATAGTGTTAAGGGTATAGATGGAGAAGAATTTGTTAAGTGTGTACAAGAAAATTTTCTGATTCAGTATGTGGATGTACCTACTGGAGAAGGTGCAAAACTTGGCCTACTCTTGGGAAATAAGGCAGGGCAGGTGACTGAGGTGTCAGTGGGGGAGCACTTTGGGGCCAGCGACCATAATTCTATTAGATGTTGTGAGTGTTGTTTTTCAGACTGGAGGCCTGTGACCAGTGGAGTGCCACAAGGATCGGTGCTGGGTCCTCTACTTTTTGTCATTTACATAAATGATTTAGATGCGAGCATAAGAGGTACAGTTAGTAAGTTTGCAGATGACACCGAAACTGGAGGTGTAGTAGACAGCGAAGAGGGTTACCTCAGATTACAACAGGATCTTGACCAGATGGACAAAGGGCAGAGAAGTGACAGATGGAGTTTAATTCAGATAAATGTGAGGTGCTGCATTTTGGGAGAGCAAATCTCAGCAGAAAGTATACACTTAATGGTAAGGTCCTAGGGAATGTTGCTGAACAAAGAGACCTTGGAGTGCAGGTTCATAGCTCCTTGAAAGTGAAGTCACACATAGATAGGATAGTGAAGATGGTATTTGGTATGCTTTCCTTTATTGGTCAGAGTATTGAGTACAGGAGTTGGGAGGTCATGTTGCGGCTGTACAGGACATTGGTTCGGCCACTGTTGGAATGTTGCATGCAATTCTGGTCTCCTTCCTATCGGAAAGATGTTGTGAAATTTGTAAGGGTTTAGAAAAGATTTACAAGGATGTTGCCAGGGTTGGAGGATTTGAGCTATTGGGAGAGGCTGAACGGGCTAGGGCTGTTTTCCCTGGAGCGTTGGAGGCTGAGGGGTGACCTTATAGAGGTTTACAAAATCATGACGGGCACGGATAGGGTAAATAGACAAAGTCTTTTCCCTGGGGTCAGGGAGTCCAGAGCTTGTAGGGCATAGGTTTAGGGTGAGAGGGGAAAGATAGAAAAGAGACCTAAGGGGCAACTTCTTCACACAGAGGGTGGTGCATGTATGGAATGAGCTGCCAGAGGAAGTGGTGGAGGCTGGTATAATTACAACATTTAAGAGGCATTTGGATGGATATATGAATAGGAAGGGTTAGGGGGGAAATGGGCTGGGTGCTGGGCAGTGGGACTAGATTGGGTTAGGATATTAAGTCGGCATGGATGGGTTGGACCGAAGGGTCTGTTTCCATGCTGTATATCTCTATGACTCTATAATTACCATAGTGGGTTTCAAATTTGTATGTTGTGAATTACCAGTCCCATAGAGTGCTTACACTACAACATAATTCCCTAAAAGTGAGTGTGAAAACCTCTAGTTTTATGCCAATGTAATTTAAGGCAGTAAACGGGGGAGGGAAAGGGGATTTGACTCAGAATGGGTGGATAACAATGGGTGTTCATCGAGAATCTGTTTATTTTAACCTCACTGTATTAATTTGTTTGAGTGCTGACTCCTTATGTTGATGTCACTTCTGGACAACTAGAAGAACAAGATGAAGTAAAAACAGAGGAAACCAAATGAAGAAAAAGTCAAAGTGAAAATGTGGCAATATTTCTCTCTCAGCTCTTTTTCAATAGGTCCCACCATGCAGCATCTGACTCTATGTTCAGGGTTGGAACGTTACCTCATTTCTGTCAACATTTTGTACTTAACCACTAGGATTTTGACTCATAAGGTTATTTGCCCAGAATACAGGTTAGATTGAGTAAATAGAGACCTTCATTACATATGTTTTATTTAAACTTGGCTTCATATCAGGTAAAAGACCTTTTATTTCAGTTTCCGAGGGAAATACAAAGTATTAACTTCAATGATACAGAATTTAATTGATTAAGTCCCAGTGTCAGCACAATCCATTAAAATTTAAATAGTCTTTTGGCATATTATGTTTGCAGCTGATGGTAAAACTGGTTAAGTCAGATCTCAGAATGAAACCTGGATTGATAGATTTGTTAAAAATTTGAGTTAGCATGTTGATTGTTTAAGGGTGGCACAGTGACTCAGTGGTTAACACTGCTGCCTCACCGCTCCAGGGTGCCAGGTTTGATTCTGGCCTCGGGCGACTGTCTGTGTAGAGTTTGCACATTCTCCCCGTGTCTGCATGGGTTTCCTCCGAGTGCTCTGGTTTCCTCCCACAGTTCAAAGATGTGCGGGTTAGCTGAATTGGCCATGCTAAATTTCCCATAGTGTTAGGTGCATTAGTCAGGGGTAAATGTCAGTTCAGGTAATGGGTCTGGGTGGGTTACTTTTTGGAGGGTCGGTGTGGACTTCTTGGGCCGAAGGGCCTGTTTCCACACTGTAAGGAATCTAATCTATAATCAACTTGCTGAAACGTAGTCACACAAGGTTGCAGCATTCCTTTACCAACAGAATAGAAGGTTATTACACAAATGGTGAGAGCAAACAAATGAATCCATGCTATTCAGATATAAACCATCTTACAGCACACAACAAAGCATAGTTTCATCCTTTTTCTTAACACTATCTGCTGTTAACCAAATTCAAAAAAGAGAAACTGTCCCGCTAAATCAAATCAGAAGTTCAACTCAATTAATTTTTGATAGTTTCTACATGTGAATTTTGAAATCTCCTACATAGAGTCCTGGAGATGTACAGTACGGAAACAGACGCTTCGGTCCAACTCGTCCATGCCAACCAGATATCCTAAACTAGGCCCATTTAACAGCACTTGGCACATATCCCTCTAAACTCTTCCTATTCATATACCCATCCAAATGTCTTTTACAAGTTATAATTGTACCAGCCTCCACTACTTCCTCTGGCAGCTTATTCCATACACCCTCTGTGTCAAAAATGTGTCCCCTTGGTCGCTTTTAAATCTTTCCCCCCTTACACTAAACCTATGCCCTCAAGTTCTGGACTCCCCTACCCTGGGGAAAAGACCTTGTCTATTTATCCTATTCATGCCCCTCATGATCTTATAAATGTTTATAAGGTCACCCCTCAGCCTCCAATGCAGGGAAAATAGCCCCAGTGTATTCAGCCTCTCCCAATAGCTCAAACCCTCCAACCCTGGCTACATCCTTGTAAATCTTTTCTGAACCCCTTCAAGTTTCACAACATCTTTCCGATAGGAAGGAGACCAGAATTGCACACAATATTCTAACAGTGGCCTTACCAAGGTCCTGTACAGCTGCAATATGACTTTCCAGCTCCTGTACTCAATGCACTGACCAATAAAGGCAAGCAAACCAAACGCATTCTTCACTATCTTATCTACCTGTGACTCCACTTTCAAGGAAGTATGAACCTGCACTCCAAGGTTTCTTTGTTCAGCAGCACTCCCCAGGACCTTCCCATGAAGTCTATAAGTCCTGCCCTAATTTGCTTTCCCAAAATGCAGCACCTCACACTATCTAAATTAAACTCCATCTGCCACTTCTCAGCCCATTGGCCCATCTGATCAAGATCCTGTTGTAATCTGAGGTAACCCTCTTCGCTGTCCACTACACCTCCAGTTTTGGTGTCATCTGCAAACTTACTAACTTATGTAAATGACAAACTTACTGTTTTTTGAAGGACATTGTCCCTGAAGAACAAACTGTGGGCTCATGACTGGATCCAGCAGACCACGTGTACTGAGATCTGCTTTTATCAAAAATGTAATTCAGTAAAACTTTGAAAGCCAGTTCCTGACTGTTTTATTGTAATAGAAACATAGGAACTTAGGAAATTGGTGCGGGAGTAGGCCATTTGGCCCTTCAAAGCTGCACCACCATTCAATACGATAATGCTGATCATGCAATCTCAGTATCCCACTCCCACTTTCTCTCTGTACCTCTTGTGGAAACATAGAAAATAGATAGATAATACTTATAGACATTTTGATTAGAAATAGCTCCATGTAGCATTTTGAATCAGTAGAATCCCTAAATGTCCAACCTCTTGCCTGCCAAGGAGATGTGCATATAACTGCAGTTATAACACCAGTCTCACATTCAAATGACATGCCACTTGAAATTTGAGACAGGGTCAGGGTTGCAACTGATTGGCCATTCAAACCATTCCTCTCTGCAGGTTCAGATTCAATGCTTTTGTGATTGTGACATTTCACTTTCTGCTTACTGCTGCTGGCTTACAGTAAACATTAAGATAATTTGCACATATAATTTTGCAGAGTTATAGTCAGTGATTTTGTTTTCCCAATAAATAAACCAATTAAAAAGTTATCAGTAATTCTTTGGCCAAAGCATCATAGTGAGTTGTGGTAAGGAAAGTTTTATTTCATGGAAATTTGTTTACTTTTCTACATTAGCCAGATGATTCATGTTTTTAAACTGTAGCCATTTTTTAAAAATTCAATCATGGGATGAAGGCATCACTGGCTAGGCCAGCCTTAATTGCCCAGAGGGCAGTTAAGAGTCAACCACATTGCTGTGACAATAGACAATAGACAATAGACAATAGATGCAGGAGTAGGCCATTCTGCCCTTCGAGCCTGCACCGCCATTCAATATGATCATGGCTGATCATTCCTAATTAGTATCCTGTTCCAGCCTTATCTCCATACCCCTTGACTCCACTATCTTTAAGAGCTCTATCCAATTCTTTCTTAAAAGAATCCAGAGACTGGGCCTCCACTGCCCTCTGGGGCAGAGCATTCCACACAGCCACCACTCTCTGGGTGAAGTAGTTTCTCCTCATCTCTGTCCTAAATGGTCTACCCCGTATTTTTAAGTTGTGTCCTCTGGTTCGGCACTCCCCCATCAACGGAAATATGTTCCCTCCTGCCAGAATGTCCAGTCCTTTCATAAGCCTATACGTTTCAATCAGATCCCCTCTCAGTCTTCTAAACTCAAGGGTATACAAGCCCAGTCGCTTCAGTCTTTCCGTGTAAGGCAATCCTGCCATTCCAGGAATTGACCTCGTGAACCTACGCTGCACTCCCTCAATAGGGTCTGGAGTCACATGTAGGCTGGACCAGGTAAGGGTGGCAGTCTTTAGGATGACCCTGAATCATGGTGAACACTAAACTCTTAATTCCAGTGTTTTATTGAATACAACTTCCACCACCTGCCTCGGCAGGATTCAAACCCAGATTCCCAGGACGTTACTGAAGTTGCTTGATTAACAGTCCAGCAGTAATACCATTAGTCCATCAGCTGCTCTTAGGGACATTAATTCTGGGAATAGAACCATTTTTCACTTTCAACATCCAAAACCTTCCTCACAGCACCGGGGAGCTGGGTAGAGTTCCACCCTCATGCAACTGTGTGGAGTTTACACATTCTCTCCATGTTTCTGTGGGTTTCCTCTGAGTCCTCTGGTTTCCTCACACAGTCCAAAGATGTGCAGGTTAGATGGAGTGGCCATGCTAAATGGCCCAGGGTGTGCAGGCTAGGTGAATTAGCTATGGGAAATGTAGGGTTTACAGGCACAGGATTGGGGGTGTGATGCTCTTCAGAGGGTCAGTGTGGATTTGATGGGCCAAATGGCCTGTTTCCACAATGTAGAGATTCTAAATTCACAATGAGCCATTTGCTACTGCCCGTCAGCAATATTTCTTACGCTGCCTCAAAAACATTTTGTAGTGAGTCAGAATATATTTAACCATGTTCTCTCCAGGTTTCTTTACAGTTGTCTGAGAAAGGCTGACACATGACTGTTAGTTTGTAGCACTTTTGTGCAGTTGAGGTGTTCCTGATTGAGGCAGACAAACCAATTTGACCCCAAAAAAATTGTTGGTGGAGATTTCTATTCAAGCTCTTTTCTTATGAGTAAAACAAAGTGTAAGGTCAAGCACTCAACATAGTCTCCCAACATGAGGAATGCTTTATTTTTGCTCCAAGTGGTTGTGCTGCAAAGATTCCAAAATGTGACTAGTTTCTTTTCATCATCAGACCAGTTGAGAAGGAAGCTGTTAGTTGACATTGCTGATGATCACAATGTGGAGGAGCCGGTGTTGGATTGGGTGGAGGAGCCGGTGTTGGATTGGGTGGAGGAGCCGGTGTTGGATTGGGTGGAGGAGCCGGTGTTGGATTGGGTGGAGGAGCCGGATTTGGACTGAGTGGAGGAGCTGGTGTTGGATTGGGTGGAGGAGCTGGTGTTGGATTGGGTGGAGGAGCCGGTGTTGGATTGGGGTGGAGGAGCCGGTGTTGGATTGGGTGGAGGAGCCGGTGTTGGATTGGGTGGAGGAGCCGGTTTTGGACTGGGTGGAGGAGCTGGTGTTGGATTGGGTGGAGGAGCTGGTGTTGGATTGGGTGGAGGAGCCGGTGTTGGATTGGGTGGAGGAGCTGGTGTTGGATTGGGTGGAGGAGCCGGTGTTGGACTGGGGTGAAGGAGCCGGTGTTGGATTGGGTGGAGGAGCCGGTGTTGGATTGGGGTGGAGGAGCTGGTGTTGGATTGGGTGGAGGAGCCGGTGTTGGATTGGGTGGAGGAGCCGGTGTTGGATTGGGGTGGAGGAGCCGGTGTTGGATTGGGTGGAGGAGCCGGTGTTGGATTGGGTGGAGGAGCCGGTTTTGGACTGGGTGGAGGAGCTGGTGTTGGATTGGGTGGAGGAGCTGGTGTTGGATTGGGTGGAGGAGCCGGTGTTGGATTGGGTGGAGGAGCTGGTGTTGGATTGGGTGGAGGAGCCGGTGTTGGACTGGGGTGAAGGAGCCGGTGTTGGATTGGGTGGAGGAGCCGGTGTTGGATTGGGGTGGAGGAGCTGGTGTTGGATTGGGTGGAGGAGCCGGTGTTGGATGGGTGGAGGAGCCGGTGTTGGATTGGGGTGGAGGAGCTGGTGTTGGATTGGGTGGAGGAGCCGGTGTTGGATTGGGTGGAGGAGCCGGTGTTGGATTGGGTGGAGGAGCCGGTGTTGGATTGGGTGGAGGAGCCGGTGTTGGACTGGGGTGAAGGAGCCGGTGTTGGATTGGGCGGAGGAGCTGGTGTTGGATTGGGTGGAGGAGCCGGTGTTGGATTGGGTGGAGGAGCTGGTGTTGGATTGGGTGGAGGAGCCAGTGTTGGACTGGGGTGAAGGAGCCGGTGTTGGATTGGGTGGAGGAGCTGGTGTTGGATTGGGGTGGAGGAGCTGGTGTTGGATTGGGTGGAGGAGCCGGTGTTGGATTGGGTGGAGGAGACGGTGTTGGATTGGGGTGGAGGAGCCGGTGTTGGATTGGGTGGAGGAGCCGGTGTTGGATTGGGTGGAGGAGCCGGTTTTGGACTGGGTGGAGGAGCTGGTGTTGGATTGGGTGGAGGAGCTGGTGTTGGATTGGGTGGAGGAGCCGGTGTTGGATTGGGTGGAGGAGCTGGTGTTGGATTGGGTGGAGGAGCCGGTGTTGGACTGGGGTGAAGGAGCCGGTGTTGGATTGGGTGGAGGAGCCGGTGTTGGATTGGGGTGGAGGAGCTGGTGTTGGATTGGGTGGAGGAGCCGGTGTTGGATTGGGTGGAGGAGCCGGTGTTGGATTGGGGTGGAGGAGCTGGTGTTGGATTGGGTGGAGGAGCCGGTGTTGGATTGGGTGGAGGAGCCGGTGTTGGATTGGGTGGAGGAGCCGGTGTTGGATTGGGTGGAGGAGCCGGTGTTGGACTGGGGTGAAGGAGCCGGTGTTGGATTGGGCGGAGGAGCCGGTGTTGGATTGGGTGGAGGAGCCGGTGTTGGATTGGGTGGAGGAGCTGGTGTTGGATTGGGTGGAGGAGCCGGTGTTGGATTGGGTGGAGGAGCTGGTGTTGGATTGGGTGGAGGAGCCGGTGTTGGATTGGGTGGAGGAGCCGGTGTTGGATTGGGGTGAAGGAGCCGGTGTTGGATTGGGTGGAGGAGCCGGTGTTGGATTGGGTGGAGGAGCCGGTGTTGGATTGGGTGGAGGAGCTGGTGTTGGATTGGGTGGAGGAGCCGGTGTTGGATTGGGTGGAGGAGCCGGTGTTGGATTGGGGTGAAGGAGCCGGTGTTGGATTGGGGTGGACAAAGCTAAAAATCTCACAACACCAGTTTATAGTCCAACAGGTTTATTTGAAAGTACAAGCTTTTGGAGCGCTGTTCCTTCATCAGGTAACTAGTGGGGCAGGATCACAGGACACGGGCTTTGGAGTAAAAAAATCATAGTGTCATACAACCGATACAATGTATTAAACAAACCTAGATTGCTGTTAAGTCTTCCATCTTTTAGAATGGGTTGTAGGTTTCAATTGTCTGAACTGAGATGTCACTTTTTTTTTAATAAAACCTTAAGTTATCTCAGAAATGTATCTTGAAAGAAGTTCTGGGATTGATATATTAATGAATCAAAACCTGCAACCCATTCTAAACGATAACATATCAATCCCAAAACTTCTCTTCAAGTCACATTTCTGAGATAACTTAAGGTTTTATAAAAAAAAGGTAACATCTCAGTTTAGACAATCGAAACCTGTAACCCATTCTAAAAGATTGAAGACTTAACAGCAATCTAGGTTTGTCAACATATCGTATCAGTGTGTGAAACTGATTTTTTTGCTCTAAATTCTGTGTCCTATGATCCTGCCCCACTAGTTACCTGATGAAGGAGCAGTGCTCCAAAAGCTAGTGCTTCCAAATAAACCTCTTGGACTACAACCTGGTGTTGTGTGATTTTAACATCGCTGATGCACTTTTGAACAGATCCCTGCAGCAAGGAAACCCTATTTACTCAACTTGCCTAAACTGGTGTGACAGGCAGAGCTGGTATTTACAGCTTAAAGGGCACCAACTTCAATGGTGTGCAACAAGACTATCATTAAATCTTGATAGAAGTTACCACTTGCATAACACCTAAATCCCGATGTTATCCTTGAGTTAGTTGCACATCATATGGTCTTTTCTGTAATGATACATTATGCAAGACATTAACTGTCTTGAATCCTGCATGCCTATAAAAAAGAACATTGACTTTGAAAAATGAACAACTTACATGGCTTTCAGTATTGATTGCAAGGTTATCTACACAAAGAACAATTTTTTTGGTTTGCTCAGACAGACCTTACATTGGGTATTTTTCAGTTAATGATTAGATGAATTGTTAACAAATCTGAGTTTACCAATATGCACTCTCTGGCATAAATACTGGTTAAAAAAAACAAACTCTACTTTGCCAATTGTCTTAAACCAAGGGGAAGCTCATCCCAAAAAAATGGCATTCTCTGGAACATGGCATGTCTACTCCCAGGAGAACATTGAAGATTTTATGCGCGCTCTCTGTAAGTTTACGGAATGACTGTGAGTAATAGTGGAAGAAGAAGATCTGGTAATTGGGGATCTGGTCACAAATTGTTTTGAAAATGCTGCTGATTTTCTGATATGATCTTATTTCCTCTCAAATCTATTTACCAATCACCAAATCTGCCATAATAATCTGCAGTTTAATCCAGTAGCTTTTTAGGGGTTAATTTTAATTAAATTTCATTAAAAATGCTTTAAAAACATATTTAAGAGTCAACCTGATGGAACTTAATGACAGCTGAGAACATTATTGCAGAAATAAGCATTTTAATCAGTGTCCTGTGCTGTTCCAAGTCACCCAATATTAAATGACAACATGACTTTAAAATAATTGTATGGAGACAGTTATTAGTTATATTGGAATGAAGTTGTCAAATTCTTAGCAAATTTAAGAAAAAACAGAAAGCTTTAAATATTTAAAAGGTGCCTATAGTGTCCCAGCACCTCAAAGAAAAGCTTCATTTTATGAATCTCTTGGAAGAGGTACAGGCTGGTACAATTAGTGGAAGCATACTGTCATGATTAATTCCATCCAGGGACATTGGCCCAAAGCTTGTTTTTTTGTGACTAAGGTTTTTAGGATTAGAGTAAGGGTTAGGCTGTTTTTTGTTTTTTAGAGGGTTTTTCAGTTACAGGCCTAATGAGATTTCTCACCGTGTCTCACCATATTCACCTGACTGACTACCTACATACACCACACCTCGCATCTGATTCTAGCACTGTCTTACCACAGCCTATTCCTGGAACAGCTCACCTGGATATTCATGGAGAGACCAGCATTTATGGCACTTGCACTATCTTTGGAAGGCTGCTGTGCATCTGGGAAATGTTAGCATTCTGGCGTTACCCCTCACCAGCAATATCACGACACAGCAGCCAGAAAGCCACATTGCCCACGGCACAAGCTGACATTCCTTCACACAAACAGCCTCATTCTCACACCCTTGTCAGGCCACACAGTTAACCTGTCTCACACCCTTGCCAGGCCACACAGTGTATCTGTCTTAGCTACAGCCTGTATCAACACCCTCTCAAGTCACCGCTACTCTGTCCCCACTGCCCACTGGAGACCTGCAGCTTGTCACTGTCCAGTCAGGGAACATCACAACAGATAAATAATTAGACAATTCCAAGCACATGCTTTCATTTACAGTTGGTGCATCTATAAAAATTGGTGATAGTCCTTTTGAACATTGGTGACAGTCCTTTAGAACATTGGTGAGAGTCCTTTTGAACATGCCGAATTGCCTTATCCTCCTGAGGAAGTAGAAACATTGTTGTGCTTTCATGACCATTGCATTGACATGGATGAACCAGGACAGTTTATTGGCAATTACACTCCCAGTGACTTGATTCTATCGACCACCTCCACCTCAGCATCATTGATACAGATAGGGGCACACCCTCCTCTCTGTTTCCTGAAGTCAATGACCAGCTCCTTAATTTTACTAATGTTGAAGGACAGATTGTTATCTTTACACCATCCACTGGGCACTCAATCTCTTTCCAGTAGTCTGTCTCGTTAATGATTGAGATCAGACCTACCACGGTGGGGTTGTCAGTAAACTTGTAAATGGAGCTGGGGAAGGATTTGGCCACAAAGTTAAGAGTGAATAAGAGTGTAGTAGGGGACTGAGTCCGCAGCCTTGTGGGATGTTGGTGTTGAGGACTATGGTGGAGGAGGGGTTGGCACCCATCCTTACTAATTGTAGTTTATGAGTCAGGGAGCTGAGGATCCAGTTACAGATGTGGGAGCCTAGACTTAGGTCTCAGAGTTTGGAGATGAGTTTATTTGAAATTACTGTGTTGAAGGTGGAGTTTTAATTAATACGTAGGAGCCTGACATAGGTATCCTTGTTGTCCAGATGTTCAAGAGGTGAGTGTAGGGCCAGGGAGGTGGTGTCGCAGTGGTCAGTGAATTGTAAAGAATCAAGGCAGTCTGGGAGTCTGGAGTTGATGTGAGCCATGACTAACTGCTTGAAGCACGTCGTAATGCTGGAGGTCAGAGCCGCCGGGCGGTACTCATTGAGGCACGCTGGGATGGTGGTCTTCCTGAAGCAGGTGTGGATTTCGAAATGGAGTAAGGAGAGGTGAAAGAAACCAGCAAATACTCCCAACAACTGATCTGTACAGGATCTGAATGCACAGCCGGGGATTCCATCTGTTCCGGTCGCTTCACCTGGGTTCACCCTCAAGAGACCGATCTGACATCTGTGGTGATGACTGTGGGTACAGATTCATCTGAGGCTGCTGGGACAAGTGACATTGTTTCACTGACCTTCTGTTGAAAGTGAGAGTAGAAAGCAATGAGCTCCTTGGGTAGGAGTGTCCTGTTGCCTGCGATTCTGTTCAACTTTGCTTTGTGCATTGTTATATCGTGTAGGCCTTGCCACAAATGGCAGGTATCTGGGTGAATGGTCCAGGTCTCAGGCTGAGTCCAGCAGATACGGACGCTGCAAATTCTCCCTCAAACTGACACCGCTTGGCCCCTTTCTGGGTGTGATCCTGATTGTTTTTCAGTTGTATTTCTCATCTAGAGAACAGGAGGTGAGGGCAGGGAGCAGAGCTCACGGTGAACACCATCAGCACTGGGTGCCACGCGTCACCAGCCAACAACATACCCGGTCTCCCCCATCCCCTTCTCCCCCAGACCCTGATGTTGCTCTGACCCGGCAGTTCATCCCTACCACCCACACGCCCACATAGAGAGCCAGCTACCTCCAAGTGCCCCCTCCGTGCCCCCGAAATCCAACATCACACCTGAATGATATCTATCTTGCTCTTCTACACTACCCCTCGCACCCCTATTGGAGATCCGGTGGCAATGAGTGCTCGTTACCCACCTCCCGGCGCCTGCCATACCCTCCGATGCCGCTCTGCATTCCCCCCCCCCCCATCTCCTTGAGAGACTCCGATCACTTTCCTCATTCCCAGATCCAGATATGTCACTGGCACCCTCCCCCTCCACCTTGAATGTCTCACCCTTTGGTAGTGATTCCCTAGAATCCCCCATAGCCGCACCGTACACCATCCTCCCTGCTTAGCACGCAGAACCCCCACCACCACCCCCACCCTGCAGCCCCCACCGCCGGGAGAGTAGTTATCCCAAACCCTTCCTGATGCGATCCAGCAAACCATAGAGCTGATAGAGCAGAGCCCTGCTCACTGTGTCTGCTGCTCCCTGACTGACAACACCACTGCTGACCATCCAGCACTGACCACTGCCCTCTCCCTACCTGCCACTGACCATCCAGCACTGACCACTGCCCTCTCCCTACCTGCCACTGACCATCCAACACTGACCACTGCCCTCTCCCTGCCTGCTGCCACTGACCATCCAACTCTGACCGCTGCCCTCTCCCTACCTGCCACTGACCATCCAACACTGACCACTGCCCTCTCCCTGCCTGCTGCCACTGACCATCCAACTCTGACCGCTGCCCTCTCCCTGCCTGCTGCCAGTGACTTTCCTGCACTGACCACTGCCCTCTCCCTACCTGCCACTGACCATCCAACACTGATCACTGCCCTCTCCCTACCTGCCACTGACCATCCAACTCTGACCACTGCCCTCTCCCTGCCTGCTGCCACTGACCATCCAACTCTGACCGCTGCCCTCTCCCTGCCTGCTGCCAGTGACTTTCCTGCACTGACCACTGCCCTCTCCCTACCTGCCACTGACCATCCAACACTGATCACTGCCCTCTCCCTACCTGCCACTGACCATCCAACACTGACCACTGCCCTCTCCCTGCCTGCTGCCACTGACCATCCAACACTGATCACTGCCCTCTCCCTGCCTGCTGCCACTGACCATTCTGCATTGACCACTGCCCTCTCCCTGCCTGCTGCCACTGACCATTCTGCATTGACCACTGCCCTCTCCCTACCTGCTGCCACTGACCATTCTGCATTGACCACTGCCCTCTCCCTACCTGCCACTGACCATCCAACACTGACCACTGCCCTCTCCCTGCCTGCTGCCACTGACCATTCTGCATTGACCACTGCCCTCTCCCTGTCTGCTGCCACTGACCATCCAACACTGACCACTGCCCTCTCCCTGCCTGCTGCCACTGACCATTCTGCATTGACCACTGCCCTCTCCCTGCCTGCTGCCACTGACCATCCAACACTGTCCGCTGCCCTCTCCCTGCCTGCTGCCACTGACCATCCAGCACTGATCACTGCCCTCTCCCTGCCTGCTGCCACTGACCATCCAACACTGTCCGCTGCCCTCTCCCTGCCTGCTGCCACTGACCATCCAACACTGTCCGCTGCCCTCTCCATGCCTGCTGCCACTGACCATCCAATACTGATCACTGCCCTCTCCCTGCCTGCTGCCACTGACCATCCAGCACTGACCACTGCCCTCTCCATGCCTGCTGCCACTGACCATCCAGCACTGACCACTGCCCTCTCCATGCCTGCTGCCACTGACCATCCAGCACTGACCACTGCCCTCTCCCTGCCTGCTGCCACTGACCATCCAATACTGACCGCTGCCCTCTCCATGCCTGCTGCCACTGACCATCCAGCACTGACCACTGCCCTCTCCCTGCCTGCTGCCACTGACCATCCAACACTGTCCGCTGCCCTCTCCCTGCCTGCTGCCACTGACCATCCAATACTGACCGCTGCCCTCTCCCTGCCTGCTGCAACTGACCATCCAACACTGACCACTGCCCTCTCCCTACCTGCCACTGACCATCCAATACTGACCGCTGCCCTCTCCCTGCCTGCTGCTGACCATCCAACACTGACTGCTGCCCATCACCTGGGCTGTAGTCAGAAATATCCCCTGACCGTGAGCACCCCAATTGGACACTCTCACCAGGCACCAGAACTGTGTGCAGACCAGGCCTGTCACTGGTGGTTAAGGCTCCTTGGGCCTCCTCTTGTCTGGACTGAGAATCAGGTCCCACTCAGATTCGGATGTGACCATTTTATTAAATAAACGTGCAATGTGTTTCCCATGATGGCAGCTGGTACATACTGTCGGTGTTAGATTGGCAATTCATGTCCCCTCCAACACAGCGTTCCCCAGCTGCCCACCTGGGCAGATCATGAATGACAAGTGGATCTGAGAGATGCCTTGGGTTGACAATGTCAAATGCAAATGCCCATTGGCAAGGGGTGTGCGTGACTGGTGGCCAAGGAGGCCTACAATCCTGGTTGGTGCTGAACAACATGAAGTCTCCTCCCAGCCAACAGAAACTGAAGGTTCCTGCTCTGACTTTCCATCGCGAGAGTTCCCTAGTTTGCTTAATGCACTCGGTGAAATTGGAAGTTGAATATAAATGAGGTGAGTTAGACCATTAATAAAGCATTTAACAAGCAAGTGAGAAACATCATCTTATCATGAGACAGACACAGACAAGTTGCAGTGAGTTGTTCCTGATGATGGCTTTGCCGAACTTCACAGGTTATTCTGCCAGAAGTCTCACTGCTTGCCCGCTCTGTTCAGCCCAATGTAAGATTCTTTCATCAGTTTTGATGATGGGGCGAGTTTTTCATGCTTTTTTACAGAAAAATGCAAAAGATCGAGGAGTCTGCATGGTGGCTCAGTGGTTAGCACAGCTGCCTCAAAGCGCCAGCGACCCGGGTTCGATCCCAGCCTTGGGCGACTGTCTGTGTGGAGTCTGCACATTCTCCCCATGTCTGCATGGGTTTTCTTTGTGTGCTTCAGTTTCCTCCTAAAATCCCAAAATGTGCAGGTTAGGAGAACTGGCCATGCTAAATTGCCCATAGTGTTTAAGGATGTGCAGGTTAGGTTTATTAGTCAGGGGTAAATGTATAGTAAGAGGGGAATGGGTCTGGGTGGGTTACTCTTCAGAGGGTCAGTATGGACTTGTTGAGCCAACTAGCCTGTTTTCATACTTAGATTAGATTACTTACAGTGTGGAAACAGGCCCTTTGGCCCGACCAGTCCACACCGACCCGCCGAAGAGCAACCCACCAGACCCATTCCCCTACATTTACCCCTTCACTTAACACTACGGGCAATTTAGCCTGGCCAATCCACCCTGACCTGCACATTTTTGGACTGTGGGAGGAAACAGAGCACCCGGAGGAAACCCACGCAGACGTGGGGATTCAATGATTTGATTGAGTGGAACATAACTGGAGCAGGAAATTCAATCATTTGCAAGCTGCTTCTTTGGGAATGAGCAGAACACAAGCTTGTTTCAGCTTAACATGAAGACGTTGCTCATCTTTTTCCAGTGATAAATGTGCAAAGACGTTTTGATTTTAATTAAGACACAAAAACATTGAGCTAAAGGAGGGACTAGCAAGTTTCTTTAAGTCCAGGTGGATTCAGCTGCAATGGAGTTGGATGAGCTTTGTTGAAACTGACACAAAAAGATATCCAAATGCACATGTCCATCATTACATCAGCTAACAAGGCCAACACTGGCTACCCATCCCTAACTTGGAAGGTGATAGCTGCCTTCATGGCCCATTGCAGCTCCTACCCAACAGATACACCCGATGCTGGTTGGAAGGATAATGAAGAACTGGTAACACATTGCCAAGTCAGGATGATGGGTGGCTTGGAGGGGAATGTGCAAGTGGCATCGTCTGCCTGTGTTCACAATACACAATCTAGAATTAATCTTCAAATACTTTGACAATATAAAATTTAATTCAAACCCAGTTTCCTCTCATACCTTGAGAATTTTGATCAAATCAACATTCTAGACCATAGACATATCGAACATAGAAAAGTACAGCATAGAACAGGTCCTTTGGCCCACAATGTTGTGTTGAGGATTATTCCTATTCTAAAACAAAATAACCTAACCTACAACCCCTCACTTCACTACTGTCCATGTGCTTATCCAGCAGGCACTTACATGTCCCTAATGACTCTGCTTCCACCACTACCGCTGGCAACACACTCCATGCATTCACAATTCTCTGCGTAAAAACCTCCCTCTGACGTTTCCTCTTACCTTCCTCCTAATATCTTAAAACTATGACTCCTCGTACCAGTCAATCCTGACCTGGAGAAAAGTCTCTGGCTATTGACTCTATTCTTGCCTCTCATTAACTTGTATACCTCGATCAGGTCACCTCTCTTCCTTCTTCTCTCCAGAGAGAAAAGTCCAAGATTAGTCAACCTCTCTTTGTAAGACAAACCCTCCAGTCTAAGCAGCATCCTGGTAAACCTTTGTTACACCCTCTCCAAAGCCTCTGTATCTTTCCTAGAATTGGGTGACCAGAACTGGATACAATATTCCAAATGGGGCTCACCAGGGACTTGTAGAGCTGCAGCAAAACCACGTGGCACTTAAACTCGATCCCCCTGTTAATGGAAGCCAAAAACACCATATGCTTTCTTAACAACTATCCACTTGAGAGGCAACTTTAAGGGATCTATGCACTTGAACACCCAGATCCCTCTGTTCCTCCACACCATCAAGAATCCTGTCTTTAATCCTATATTCAGCATTCGAGTTCGACCTTCCAAAATGCATCACTTCTCATTTATCCAGGTTGAACTCCATCTGCCATTTCTCAGCCCAGCTCTGCATCCTGTCTATGTCACGCTGCAGCCTGCAGTAGCCCTCTATACTATCGACAACACCTCCAACCTTTGTGTCATCTGCAAATTTACTAACCCACCCCTCAACCTCCTCATCCAAGTCATTTATAAAAACTACAAAGAGCAGAGGCCCAAGAACAGAGCCCTGCGGGACCCCACTCAACACTCACCTCCAGGCAGAATACTTTCCATCTACATCTACTCTCTGCCTTCTGTCAGATAGCCACTTCTGAATCCAGATAGCCAAATCTCCCTGTATCCCATACCTCCTGACTTTATGAATGAGCCTACCATGGGGAACCCTATCAAATGCCTTGCTGAAGTCCATATACATCACATCCACTGCTTGACCTTTGTTGACCTGTCTTGACACTTCCTTAAAGAACTCAATAAGATTTGTGAGGCATGACCTGCCCCTCACAAAACCATGCTGACTGCCTTTAATCACACTATCTTTGCCAAATAGACATAAATCCTATCCCTCAGAATTCTTTCCAAAACTTTGCTGACCACAGGCATAAGACTGACTGGTCTGTAATTACCAGGGATTTCCCTATTACCCTTCTTGAAAAGAGGAACAACATTCGCCTCCTTCCAATCTTCCGGTATGACTCCCGTGGAGAGTGAGGAGGCAAATATCCTCTCCAGCGGCTTAGCAACCTCCTCTCTCGCTTCCCAGAGGAACCTAGGATATATCTGGTCCAGCCCTGGGGACTTATCAATTTTAAAGTTTTCCAAAATTTTCAGCACATCAACTTCCTCAATCTTGATCTATTTAAGTCTTTATCCCAGCTCCTCAAAGTTCTCATTCACAACAAGGTCCCTTTCCTTAGTGAAAACTAAAGCAAAATATTCATTTAGGGCTTCCCTTATCTGCTCAGACTCCAAGCACAAGTTCCCTACGCTATCCCTGACTGGCCCTACCTTCTCCCTGATCATTCTCTTATTCTTCACGTATGAGTAAAATGCCTTTGGGTTCTCCCTAATCCTTCCTGCCAAGCCCTTTTCGTGCCCCATCCTGGCTCTCCTCAGTCCATTTCTGAGCTCCTTTCTAGTAAGCCTCTAAAGCTATGCTAGACCCTTCCTTCCTCCATCTGACATAAGCTGCCTTCTTCCTTTTGATGAGAAGCTCCTCTGTTTCCGTCATTCCAAGGCTCCTTAATCTTACCCCTTCTTGCCTGTCTCAGAGGAACAAATTTGTGCATCACTCACAACAACTGCTCCTTAAACAATCTGCACAGAAATAATTTCACAGAAATAATTTGCATTATCCTTCTTTGGAAATTAACCTTTGGAGTCCAGTAATCATTCCAATGAACGCATCTTCTCGAAAGTCAAAGTATTTCTTCCTGCGTTGTTATGCTCGGAACTGAACCCAGTATTCCCAAGGTGGATGAGCTAGCATTTGGTACCCCTGCAGCTTTAACATAGACATGAAGAGCAGGAGGAGACCACTCAGATGCTCCAGTCTGCTCCGCCATTCAACAAACCCATGACTGTTCTGCTCACTCCACACTTCCACCTACTCCCTGATAACCTACCAACCCTTCACATATCAAGAACCTGCCAAGCTCTGCTTTAATAGTATCTGTAAGTAGCACTCTGCTTCCATCATCTTCTAAGGAAGAGAATTTCAAAGACTGACAAGCCCGTTTTTGACCTCTAACTTCTTACTCTCTCATCTATGAAACATGGGCGGCACGGTGGCACAGTGGTTAGCACTGCTGCCTCACAGCGCCAGAGACCCGGGTTCAATTCCTGCCTCAGGCGACTGACTGTGTGGAGTTTGCACGTTCTCCCAGTGTCTGCGTGGGTTTCCTCCGGGTGCTCCGGTTTCCTCCCACAGTCCAAAGATGCGCAGGTTAGGTGAATTGGCCATGCTAAATTGCATGTAGTGGTAGATGTAGGGGTATGGGTGGGTTGCGCTTCGGCGGGGCGGTGTGGACTTGTTGGGCCGAAGGGCCTGTTTCCACACTGTAAGTAAACTAATCTAGTAATAAATGCCAGCATTCCATAACCTATTTCCATCCTATTTTTACCAGTCCATGCCATTTGTGTACTTGGAATGGTCAGTTCAGCACAGAATGGCTATGGTAAGGGGAAATCTAATTCTTAGTCTGTATTAATCAGCTCCTCGTTGAATAAACTTGCTGAGCGTTTGTTGTTGGATGTTACTAGTAGCACTTTGATTTAAAATGCTGATTCGTACATAGACGAATGAGAAGTTACTGCTCCCCCCACAGAAACTGGTCTATGAGAGCAGAGGGTAGGTACTAACTGATAAATGTAAATGTTTATGTAATTCAACCTGTAACCTCAGCTAACTTGAAAGCCTCAGCTACCTGCACAAACCCCTTCATGTTGTATTTTCCATGTGCCTGGACATTAGTCCATTTCAGTAACAATCATTCTATTCTATTTCAGCTCTTCCAGAAGACGTGATAAAAGTTGGAAAAGATATCAAGCCAACCATTGAAATCAAACAAACTGGAGACGACTTTGTCATTACGACAAAAAATCCACGTCATTCAGTAACAAATCAATTTACTCTTGGTAAAGAGGCTGAGATTACCTCCATGGATGGGAAAAAGCTAAAGGTATTTTCAGTTTCTATTTGTTTACTCTCCCCTGTGCGGCTGCTTATTATCAGACACCACACAGTACCTTATGTGCCCACAAAGTATTTCAAATTTTGCCCCAGGATAGAAAATGCATTTCAAAATTTTTTTCTATAAACCATACACTGGGAAAATATCAAATTTGTCAACATGCACAGCTTTAAATTACAGAGCTTCTTTTTCTCAGTGAGTGCAGGTACTTAGTTCACCTGTCCCTCAGTATACCCGTAAGTGAATCCAATAATGAGTCTACAGCTCCCTGCTCTCATCGTAAACAACATTTTTAACTCCTCATTTTCTTTTTGGTTTAAAATATCAAACTTTTGAACATAAATTCACAATAATTTTATTTCACACAGTGTACTGTCAACATGGAAGATGGGAAACTAGTATGCAGGTTGAAAAACTTTGTTCATGTGCAGGAGGTACATGGCTCTGAAATGATTGAAGTAAGTACTTGATTATATTGTTTCTTTTGTAGCTTTTGATCCATACAGGTGACCAGCTACATCCCGGTATGCATAATAGCCAAAAGTTAAAAGGAAATAGCTATATAAAATGTACACATAAATGATTTAGAGTAAATCATAATTGAAATAAAGATATTTTACCAACATCGTCAAGTGGCTTCAGGAAAACTCTGGAAAATATTTGGCATTGCCTATTAATTTTTGCTTGTCTTACACTGATGTGAATATTGTGTGGCTTCACTAACTAGAAAAATTGGTCTGGATGTGTCAGCCCTGTAATCCACTGGAGCCATGAACCTCATAAACTAATGTGAATGCATACAACACAAGTTCCCTGTATTTCTTTCTCAGCGAAGGTGAGGTCAAACATTGGAAACATAACCCTGATGGTCTTTCTAAAAATTAAACTCTTTTCTAAAATTTACTCTGAACCAATTGACTGGATTCCAGCAAATGGGCCCATAATTTTTTTTTGCAAAAGCAAAAACTTCTTAAACTTATCTCAAAACTCTCCTGAGAAATTATATTTGGTAAAACTCAATTCATGATGGACTCTGGATCACACCAAACATGAAATGCATGTTAAACTCATAATCAGCTGAGCTAAAAGCAATATTTTCAGAACTTAGGCTATAACTGATGTACTTCACTCCTTCACCAACATACCCTGGAAAACCTCAGCAAGTCACTGCAGCCCAGATTGAAAAATAACACCCAAATAGTGAACTGCTTGAGGCAGCTAGTGATAAAGGGTTGCTGATCATGCAAAAGAAAATGATTACAGAAGCTGGATGTAAAGCACATTGGCTCTGAAATTCCTGGTTGGATCCAGTATGAGATTTGGAATGAAGCAGGCCATCTAGGGCTTTTGCCTGAAACGTCGATTTGCCTGCTCCTCAGATGCTGCCTGACCTGCTGTGCTTTTCCAGCACCAATTTAATCTAGACTCTGATTTCCAGCATCTGCAGTCCTCACCTTTGCCCTGCAGGCCTTCTGATACCCAGTATCAAAATCCAGGATCAGTCCCGAATCCCAGGGCGAGGAGCAGTGATTGCACAATCTGTAATGTACCTAGGACCCCTATCTAATTACATTGAGATTGTGTGGTGGGTGGGTGAGACGTTTGATGCTATGGGAGAGTGGCGAATAAATTATTTAAAGACTAATTTGTTTTGTTCATAGTAGAATTCTTCAATAGCTGAAATCAGTTTGATAGTCTTTAAAGGCATTCTCTCTTCCCCAGGGATCGAGCAAGTCTTGATGCCTGAGACTCATGTGTCATTCAGTGTTAGAAAGGGCTTAAAATAAATGCATCAAATGATTGATGTTTCTCATTTCTATTATGTTGTGATAAATTAATCTTCATTGTCACCAAGTGGCTCTGTTCTATTTTAAGGTATGATAACACTGTGTTGCCACTTTGTCACTCAGTTGACTCATCTCTTTCCTGTCTTTTAACAGAAACTTACTGCAGGCACCACCACTATGATTCGGAAAAGCCGACGATCTTAACCAGAATGGAATAATATTCTGCAATTTATCACAATAAATGAAATACAACCTGTTGTACTTTGCATGTGCCTGTATGAATACAATATCTGCTATTCTGCCTGAGTCAGAAGACTGGGTAATCTTGACAAAGTTCTTGCCTATAAGTCAGAGACTGTGGGTTCAAGTCACATCCAAGAACCCAAGCACAAAATCTTCCTTCTTAACCATACACTGGCTGTCTTCACCCCCAAAGGACTGCAGCGGTTCAGGAAGGCAGTTCACCATGACTTTATCAAGGGCTTCTAGGATAGACAAAAAGACCATAAGAACAGGAACAGAATGGTCCATTCAGCCCTTTAAGCCTGTTCTGCCATTCAGTAGGATCATGGCTGGTTCAACATTTCTTGCTGCCTTGAACATACTTAATAACCCAGCATTGACAGCCCTCTGTGGTAAAGAATTCTACAAATTCTATGTTGTCTGAGAGAAGAAATTCCTCCTCATTTCTGACTTAACTGTGTGACCCTTATTCTGAGACAATGTCCCCTGGTCCTAGACTCTTCTGCAATTGGAAACAACCTTTCTGCATTTACCCTGTCAAGTCCCCGAAGAATCCTACTAGTTTCAATGCTGTGGACAATATGAGATCATGCCTCATTCTTCTAAGTTCCAATGAGTAGAGTCCCAACCCTGTTTAACCTTTGATCATAATAAATACTAGCCTGTAAAAGAATATACAAAAATAGACTGACACTCCCCTGCTGCATTGTATCAAATACCATCTTTCAGATGAGTTTAATTGTGGTCCTTCCTGTTCTGTAAGAGACCCCATGCCGGTGTGTTGTAGAAGAGTGGAGGAGTTCCCCGTGATGTCTTGGGGTCATTGTTATTCCTTAATCAACATCACCAAACAGATTCTCTAGTCATTATGCTCCTTGTGGGAGCTTGCTGTGCACAACTCTGTGTTTCCAGGATGACAACAGTGATAGCTCTTCATGAATGGGAGAGTGCTGTGGAACATGTGATGGTTGTGAGAGAGGTTTTATAAATACAAAGTCTTCATTTTCTTTCCCCACAGCCACAATAAATTCAGTTAATTTTCTTATTGCTCTTCCTCTAGTGAGGGCACTTGCTTTTGCATTTCCACCAACCAGTGCTCTCTCTCACTCAACATAAAAATCATTCTGGTGTGGCCTTTTCCCACTGTGAGACTCACATTCCCCACTCACTGACCTTACACCTTCTCACGCCTCAACTTATCCCAAAGTGCAGCACCTCCATGTTCACCTACACAGAGTTCTCAATTACATCACCCCACCTTCTCCAAATTCCACAAATCCTAGTGAGTTAACATTAAAGCCTATCCTCATTTTCATTCAAAGATACAAATATATGATTTGGAACAGAAGTAGGCCATTCAGCCCCTCTGGCCTGCTCTACCTTTCAATAATGGCCAACCTGGTTCCTCCACTTTAACACCTATTTCAGATGACCTTTCACCTCTCTTTTCTTATCAAGAAATGATTCACTTCTGCCTGTGATAAAATTCAAAGTCTCTGCTTCCACTGCCTTTTGAGGAAATATATTGCACAACTGGGGTTCTCTATTCAGGCACACAGTTGTATTGGTAGTGCCTGATCCCTCTATGTTTACAACGGGATGACTCGCCCAGGAAATAGCTGCATGTTGCCAGAAAATCAATGTCAGCAGAGCTCTCTGGGAATAGTTAAAGATACAGGGTGGAATCTTCTCAGATCCTGAACAACAGGGGCCAAAGCAAGAAGGTCGGAAAATGTCCAGCGAGAACCCTCTTGACATTGAGATCGAAACGCTCTGTTTTTTAACCAAGTGTTGGGATGGTGAGACCAGATTCTCACCAGTGACAGTGAGATGTCTGTTGCAGGGATCATTGCTTGCTATCATTCTCACTGCGATGACCTCATATCACCTCATTGATAGGCTGCTTCCATTCTGTGCTTTCCTCTATCTAGAAGGAGTGAATATCATCTTAAATGATCCAACCTCTCTCCATATGTCAGTTTTGCCATGCCAAGGATTAGGCTAAGAAACCTTTGCACTCTCTCCGTAGTCAGAACATCCTTCATTGCTTGAGGAGACTAAACATGTACACAATACACTTGTGTGGTGTCACCAAGGCCCTGGACAGAAACCAGATGCCAAGAATTCCCAACATGAAAGTCTGAGTGGAGAGCTGATGACTCTCTGCTTGCCCCCCTAAACCTCCATCTCAGACACTCAGCGCCAACATCTCAGTGCAAGTTCAATGGGCAGGGCACGCACCCACCATTCATTCACAGACCATGGCAGTTTTTTAAAACTCACTCTTGAGGCATGTGTATTACTGGCATTTATTGTCTGTCCCTAGTTGCCCCTTGAGAAGGTGGGGCTGGGCTGTCTTCTTGAACCGCTATAGTCCATGCACTCTAGGTAGGACCACAATGCCCTTAGGGTGGGAATTACAGGATTTTGACCCAGCAACAGTGAAAGAATAACAATATATTTCCAAGTCAGGATGGTGAGTGGCTTAGAGGGAAACTTGTAGGTGGTAGTGTTCCCATGTATCTGCTGCCCTTATCGTTCTGGATGGAAGAGGTCCTGGGTTTGGAAGGTGCTGTCTGAGGATCTTTGGGGAATTTCTGCAGTGTATCTTGTAGATGGTACACACTGCTGTGACTGAGTGTTGGTGTTGGAAGGAGTGGATTTTATGGAACATTGGACATATATCAACCTCACTGTCCCCATGATACATCTGCACTCCAATTACAGCACACTTCTACATTTAAAGTACACTGATACTCACTGATACCTTTCATTGTAATGCTACTGCAAGGACACTTTGTGCAGGGATATGCACCGAGCTCATGGACTGAACCATTCCATGGCTTCCCTTAGAACTCACTCACCTTGTAACCACTTCAATGCTGACAGTGTCTCTGCATTGCCCTTTTTGTATTTTACCCACTCAGCCAGAGTTAATGGGTTCACAGTCCGTCTGTCTTGCCTTCGCTTTTAGCACAGACGTGAAGCCAGGCAGCTTGTCCTGGCTGTTAGCTGTGATTGGTCCAGGGGGTGAACATGTTGCAATATGGCTCCATGCTACATTAATCTCGCACTAACACTGAGCATCAGCCACATAATCACCAATGTTGCGAAATCACGGAGAGTCGTCCTCAGTAAAGAAATATTTTCCAAATTGGAAGTGATTTGGGGACACTCTTATTGCAGTCATTCATCCAGACTCAACAATAAGCTGCAGGAGCCCAAAGCTAATGTCATTTGCTTTATTGAAATTTGTTTTAGATTGATTATTCCTTCATGATTATACTTATGGAATATTAAGTGCAGTTTTGGTCTCCCTACTTGAAAAAGTATAAACTTGCATAGAGGGTATGTGTCACTTATATCAGTGATGGCAGAACTGTCATGTGAAGAAAGATTGCTTCAACTGGCTTGAATTCACTAGAGTCAAGAAGTGTAGCACTGAAAAAGTACAGCCAGTCAGGCAGAATCCGAGGAGCAGGAGAATCGATGTTTTGGCCATAAGCCCTTCACCAGGAATGATGAAGAGATTATGCTCGAAACGTCAACTCTCCTGCTCCTCGGATGCTGCCTGACCTGCTGTGCTTTTCCAGCACCACACTCTTGACTCTGATCTCCAGCATCTGCAGTCCTCACTTTCTCCTAGCTGAATTCAGTAGAGTTCAGAAGGATGAGAGAGGATCTGATTGAAATGTATAAAACTCTAACAGGACTGGACAGATGTGATGCATGCAGGATGTCTCCCCTGGTTGTGGAGGCCACAATCTCAGGATACAGGGTTAACTATTTGGGACTGAGATGAGGAAACATTCAACTAAATCAAAAATCTGCAAATGCTGGAACTTTTAAACAAAAGCAGAAACTCCTGTTGAGTTTTTCCAGCAATTTCCAGTTTTGTATGAGGAAACATTTCTTCACTCAGAAAATGGTCAACCTGTAGAATTCTCTAATATAAAAAGCTGTGGAGGGTGGGTCACATTCAAGAAAGATATTGCTAAGTTTTTATATCTAAACAGCACTGAGTTGTGTGGAGAGAAACAGGACTATGGCACTGAGATCGAGGATCAGCCATGATCATAGTGAATGGTGAAGCAGGCTGGAAGGGCTGAAAGGCCTACTCCTGCTCCTAGTTTCTATGTATTAATGTTTTAATCTTCATGGCACTGGAGCACACAATGAATGCTTATAAAACATGAACTTTAGCTTCTTGTCAAACCTGACAAACAAATGTCTCTTTATTAGTGACTTTGCTCAGTCCATAATTGTGTCAGTTGGAGACAATGGAGTAAAATATTTCTGGGTGAGGTCAGATCACATTCATCTTCTCAATTGTCCACATTCCACTCATGGCAGAAAATGACAAGTACTTTACACTAATCAACAATTAGTTCTTCTTGAATTTGCATCTAATTACCTGAAGCTCTATTTATAAGTCTGGTATTTGAAATATTAGACTTAGTAACACACAAATCTAAATTCTAGCAAAAGCATGAGAACTTAATTGTTCTTGAATTGTGGATGAACCACTTGTGAAGAAGTTCCTGTAGCAACCAGATTGGGTTGGTTTGTTTGGTTTATTTGGAAAGTAGCAATGTCATATGGATTATGCAATATCTGAGCAGTGGCATGTAATGTTAGCTGATCTCAGCCAGATTGGTAATAAAGGGCATGGAGATGAAAAAAATAGTCCCGAAAATTGTTCACATTCACCCATTAGTAAGTAAACCTTGCGTTGTTTGCTCATGAGATGAGCACAGATCAGACATTCTGAGGCAGCTCAAAAAGTCTACCATCATGCACCCTGGTGAATAATGCTAAACGTGTGGATAAGGTACACTGGACAATCACAGACGTGAAGCCCAAGGAATTCAAATGTGCAACAGAGACAGGAGGAAAAGAAATTGGTGGAGAAAAATATCAGGAAGACAAATCAAATTTCTTTTTTTCTCAACGTAATATTCCTATATTCATACCCCCATTCAAATTTTGAAGAATGCTTTTACAGATTGAATGAATTTGATATTTTGTGGAAATGTTCACTGATGGTTCGTGTCTGAATCCATACCAATCACAAACCATTCAGATACCAGTTAGCTTCATTCAAGCTTTTATCAATTTTTGAAAAAAGTCAGTTTTATTTTTGTTATTGGTTTTTGTTGGAAATCCACAGGTTGTACCAAAAAACAGAGTATTTTACAATTAAGTAGCAAAGTTCAGTAACATTCAGCAACATGCAGACAGCTGAAGTCACTAACATGAAAATCGTACAGATCGTTTTCTCGGTTGGTCTAGAAATGAAACAGTCCACAGTATTGGGACAGGGATATTCACTGCATTTGACAAGTCTGAGCATCTTATAGCCTTCATAAATCCAATAGAATAAGAACATAAAGACGCCTTCAAACAGCAACTTAAACAAAATGCTGACCAAGTAAGTTCGAAAAAGAGGGGCATCGATTTTTACTTTCTGCAAATCTGCATTCTGATTAAAGATTTTTATGTTCTTCCTGGATTTTTTCCTTTGATGAACATGCATGCCGATGAGAAATGATGGAATGGACACAAAGAGGAGCTGGAAAACCCACAGCCTGATGTGAGAGATGGGGAAGAAACGGTCGTAGCACACGTTCCTACAACCAGGCTGCTGTGTGTTGCACACAAAGTCACTCTGTTCATCTCCCCATACAGTCTCAGCTGCCACCACTAAGACCAGGACACGGAAGATGAAAATGACCGAGAACCACACCTTCCCCAGGGATGTGGAATACTTGTTCACTCCACCCAACAAAGATTGAAGGGAATGCCAATCCATTTTTGTTCACCCTAGAAATAAACAGAACCAGTTACAAGTTAGGATCTGGCAAGACCATAGAAATTACTTTTAAAAAGGTGCCTTCAGTTTGCCTGGTTCCATCTTGTTAGTTGTAAGGGTACACTGACTCAGCACCATAATCAATTTTTATCTCGGTGCCTCTCTGAGAAATTAGAATGTGTAAGTAGCTACATTCCAATTAGACCCAAAACATTAATTTGTTTTTTTCTCTGTAGATGCTGCCAGACCTACTGAGTTTCTCCAGCTGTTTCCATTTTTATTTCAGATCTCCAGCATCTGCAGTATTTTGCTTGTATTCTCAACTAATTTCCCTGTTTCTGCTAAGCTAGGAACACTTGTGTCTGTTCCGCCACAATTTGCTCATAAATTACACCCAAAATATTTGCTTCCCAAATTGTTATAATTATACTTTGTGATTCTATGAGATGTGGCATTTATTAACTATCCCTAGAAGCCCTTGAGCCCCCATTTTGAACTGCTGCAGTCCATGTGCTGTGGGTTGATCAACAATGCTATTAGTGAGGGAATCCCACCATTTTAACCCAGTGACAGTGAAGGAACGGTGATATATTTCCACGTCAGGATGATAAGTGGCTTGAAGGCCACCTTGTAGCTGGTGATGTTCCCATGTACCTGTTCCCCATGTCCTTCTGGATGGAAATGGCTGTGGGTTTGGAAGTTGCTGTCGAAGGAGCTTTGTTGAATTTCATTGCATCTTTGTAGATCGTACACACTGCTGCTACTGAGCATCGGTGTTGGAGGGAATAGATGCTGCTGGATATAATGTCAATCAATGGGCTGCTTTCCCTTGGATAGTGTAGAGCATTATTGAGTGGTGGTGGTGCTGTAACTTTGGAGAGGTGAGTAGGGGGAGTTCCATCACAATCCTGACTTGTGCCTTGTAGATGCTGACTTTGAGGAGTCATGAGAGGAGCTACTTGCTGCAAGGTTCCTAGCCTCTGACCTACTCTTGTAGCTAGTGTGTTTGTCTGATAACTCCAGTGATCTGGTCAATGGTTACTCTAGGATGTTGATAATGGGGGATTCAGTGATGACAACATCATTGAAAGTCATGGGTGGCGGTTAGATTGTCTCTTGTTGGAGATGGTCATTGCCTGGCAATATTGGCATTAATTATAGAAATTAACATAAAATTGCACTAGCAGGTGATTTGTACACTAATTGAAATACTTGCAAAAATTTTAATTTAACGTAACTCATCTCCACCCAGACACTAATTTACTGGTAAAATATCTACCTTGTTACTTTGAAATGCCAATAATAAACAATGATTTACATGATTAGTTATCATCATCTCATACTTTTCCAAATTAATTAGCCTGAAGTCTATTTTTCTGATTGGTCCTATTGGTCAGTTATTGGTGCATAGTTGTAGCTATAAGGTTAAGGTGTAAAATTTGCCACCATGTGAGTTCCTAGTCTTGGCAGGAGGTGGTATGAAATAAAGGTCAGATGCTTTACATAACTGGGAGATAGAACATCAGCAGAACTGTTGTGATTCTATTCTAGTTGTTTGGCTGTGGTTATGGAGATCAGGTAACAGACTGGTCGTTCCATCAATTCTAAATCAGAGGGTTAACATTCTGATCCTTTCAGTTGGAAGCTATAATTCAGTCAAACCAAGAAGAACCTTACCAGGAATCACGTCCAACTGCTTGCACTGGATAGAATTAAGCAGGTAACTACCACACCAGACTTCCAGAAAAATGCCCTCTATTAGAATATTAATTTTATATCCAATACTGCAAAAGAAAATAGCTACCTACCTATCAAACCAGCACCAAAAGTAATGCAATAAATTTGCAACTTAAACATTGGTACAAGTACCATAAATAACCCATATAAGTGATCCACTGTCTCACCAATATTGTAAAAGGAGAAAATGTACACCTATATCTGCACTTACATGGTAAAGACTGACTTTTGTGTCAAACAATTAAACTCCATTACAGGTACAGGATGATGATTTTTTTTAAAAATGGGAGGCATCATAGTTGAATTCGACAAACGCAACTTTAAAGAAATCTGAATCAAACTGAACTAATTCAGGTCATTCCTACAAAGTTCACCTTAATCCCTTAGCCACACCTGGCACCTGACTATTGACTAACTCCTTGTATACGAGTTGAATCAGCCAAACATTGACCTGTATTTTGCTTTTAGGAAGTTTACAAAGCCAATGACCTTTGCGTTGTAGATATCCTACATGGTAACCAATGAATCTTCGTGTCAGAAAATATTCCAACCATGACCCAACAATTAAACTGAGCTTTACTTGTCTTTGGATACCCAGTAATGTCTGTCCCAGCTCATACTTATCCTCAGTGCTCCCCTGATTGCTTGGATGATATTTAATTAAGACAATGGGGACTTGTCTGTCAGAGGACCCCAGCTCTCCCTGAGTTATCTCTTTGGGGAAGGTTCAGCAGGACAAAGTGACAAACTGACAGAAATGGTTAGCAGTGAATTTTCCCCCAGACTGCAGAGGAAGACAAACCATCAATCAACATCCACAAGAGCTACCAGCCAACTGGAGTCCAGCAATTGACTCGTGCAGGCAGCGCCATCAGGACAGGTGGCAGCTGCTGGTATTGCACCTGGAGGAGGCCAAGGTTCAAGAAGGACCCCAGACTCACACGTTGTTGAAGGTGGGATTGGGGTAATAGGAGGGTCCTGAAGGAGGTCAGTGGTGACGTACTACCCAGCCCAACTCCGGGATGTCCAATAATTTAGAGAGACCCTTTGGATGAAAGACCCCTCCCTGGGAGCCAGCAAACAAGCCAGATTGGATTCTTCTTCTTGGGCTCCGTGGACAGCTAGTTCCCTGTTTGCTGCTAATGGGATGAGGTCATTTAAGGCCTCCACTTGACGGTGGGGTCGGTAGGCCTTCACAAGCCCCATGTTTGCAGACAAAATAGGGAAGTGACAGTAAGCAAGTGTAGATGTCACCCAAAAGCTTCAAGGCTATTTCCATGTTCTCCACCTCCAAATTCACCTGAGGGCAGGGCATTGAAATCAGTGCCTTCATTTTTGTTCAAATTTAACCCAAGACACAGCTTAGTTCAAACATAAGTGATTTATTGTAACATATAATCAAGTTTTATATCATGAGGTACATTTTTTATATTCCAAAACAGTCATTGTGCTGCCATTATCCTAACAAACATAACAAATGAATTGCACATTCCAGTTATACCTTAAGCTAGGAGTTAGTCATTCAGTTTCTTAGTTCAATATCCAGGCAACTGGACTACCTGAATGTGCTACAGCATCATGGGGCGAAGACATTATGGATCCATTCTCCAGGAATAAGAAAGAAAGGGCATGGGATATGAAAATCCATTCTTAAATATGGTTCTAAGATTTCTTTAGACATCCTCAAAAAATAACAGTTGACAGTTTATATTCAAACAGTGACAAAGAGAACATGTAACCATTGAGACACAATGCTTCAGTCTTCTGCACAGTTTTGCATTGAGTCAGTAAAATAATAAAGATTAGATTCGATTCCCTACAGTGTGGAAACAGGCCCTTCGGCCCAACCAGTCCACACCGACCCTCCGAAGAGTAACCCACACAGACCCATTTCCCCCTGACTAATGACCTAACACTATGGGACAATTTAGCATGGCCAATTCACCTGACCTGCACATCTTTTGGAACGTGGGAGGAAACCGGAGCACCCGGAGGAAACCCACGCAGACACAGGGAGAATGCGCAAACTCCACACAGACAGTTGCCCGAGGCTGGGATCGAACCTGGGACCCTGGCGCTGTGAGGCAGTAGTGCTAACCACTGAGCCACCGTGCCGTACCTGGCTGAAAGTAAAATTTGTCATTTCATAACATGCTATGTTAAAGACTGCCCTTTCATCTGTTGTTCACTCTTCCACAATCAGTCAGTGCTGTTGAAAATAAGCAGCATGACAACATACCAAGGAGAAACCAAGCCCAAATTACACTGCACCTTGTGAACATTCCAAACAGCAATTCACACCATTGGCAGCACCTTTAAAATAAAAGACCTGAAGCTCTGAAAATCTAAAAGTCACGCAGATCAGATTTCCAGCAGGTAGCTTAGTACAAGTTACTCTCAGCAGCCAGATTCCCACAAAAACTATGGGTTTTAACCTCTGATAGTTTTATGCGAAGTAGCATCAGGATATCTCACAAACAGGAGATTGTAGTGAAATAATAACAGAGAAACTCAGTCGTCTGACAGCAGTTGTGGGAGGAAAGCAGAGTTAATGTTTTTAGTCTAGTGACTCGAAATGTTAACTCTGTTTTCTATCCATAGGTGCTGCCAGAACTGCTGAGTTTCTCCAGCAATTTCTGTTTTTGTTTCAGATCTCCAGCATCCACAATGCTTTATTCTATTTTAGGAGACAGTGGTGCATTGAGATCATGGGCTTCTTGGCAAGCATGGCTCATGACAAGGTCCACTCCTTGGTATTTTAAGTCTTGCCCATTTACAGAAGTATTAGCCAACTCTTACCTTATTGGGTATTTTAGGCACCGTTATCTTGTTTTGAATAAAATATTGCACTTAATCCAATTCTTTGATATTCTGATATTCAGCTTCTATTCAAAACACAGTGTACAGCTTATGTGATAATGCTTATAATGTATGTCAGATCCATTCCTTCTAAGAATGTGTCACTTTATTCATATTCCTTCTATGTTTGATCTTATTGAGGCTTTATTCATGGAGGTTTACAATTGTCTTCAACAAAAGGCAGTGATTATGTGTTCATAAGGAACCCAGGAATGAGTAAATTAAAGTGGCAGTAATGTATAACAGTGACAAACAGAATACTCAGAAATCAAAATAAATAGATTGCACATAAATTGATATGTCATCTCTTCTGATAGTATCTCGTTGCAAAGTCACAAGATAACTGAGGGGCCCAGAATCACATGCATATTGTGTATCTATAAATAATTTGGGACGATTGTCTTTTTTAAAATACAGAAGTGATATCAGAACTGCTCTTTTGCTCATTGTCAAATTTTGCTGTGCTGATATTCGATGAACTGTGAGCAACCGCTAATTTTTTGTTTTCATTGCTCCTTGCTGCTGCAAAAAGATTTTTCTTCCATTGCATAATGCAATACTTTACAATTAAGTAGCAAAGTTCAGCAACATTCAACAAGATGCAGATAGCTGATATCACTAACATGAAAAGGGTGAAAATTGTTTTCTCGGTTGGTCTAGAAATGAAACAGTCCACAGTATTGGGACAGGGATATTCACTGCATTTGACAAGTCTGAGCATCTTATAGCCTTCATAAATCCAATAGAATAAGAACATAAAGACGCCTTCAAACAACATTTTAAACAAAATGCTGACCAAGTAAGTTCGTAAAAGAGGGGCATCGATTTTTACTTTCTGCAAATCTGCATTCTGATTAAAGATTTTTATGTTCTTCCTGGATTTTTTCCTTTGATGAACATGCATGCCGATGAGAAATGATGGAATGGACACAAAGAGGAGCTGGAAAACCCACAGCCTGATGTGAGAGATGGGGAAGAAACGGTCGTAGCACACGTTCCTACAACCAGGCTGCTGTGTGTTGCACACAAAGTCACTCTGTTCATCTCCCCATACAGTCTCAGCTGCTACCACCAAGACCAGGAGGCGGAAGATGAAAATGACCGAGAGCCACACCTTCCCCAGGGATGTGGAATACTTGTTGACCCCATTCAGCAGAGAATGAAGGAAATACCATCCCATTCTTGATTACTCTAGAAATAAATAGCACCAGTTACTTTACTGCAACAGAAAATCTATTTATCTACTAATTACTGTTAAAAATTGGGCATGCATGCGCTTCTTGTAAATTTCTCATGAAGACGTCTAGCCACACTTACATGTCAGAATCCAGTAATGAAGTTGCCCACAGTCTAACATTTACAATAGAAATTCTGTATGTAAACAGTTTTCTGTCACAGTGTTGATACAGAGTGTGACTGATAGGGGGCACTGTGGAACACATTCCTAGCTGGGCTCATGTTAACTGTTCCCACCTCCTTAGGAAACCAGGAATTCCCACTGTAAGTTGGGCAATTTCATTTTATATAACAGTGGAGAGGAAAACGTAGCAGTGAGAAGAGAACCCTATCTTCAGATGTGCTGCCTCATCATGTCCTGCTGTACAATCTCATTGACAAACCATCTTAGTAAGAACTGCTCACTTTCTCAATGAGAGGTTGGAGCACAAAAATATGAGAAACAAAATAAAAGGTGATAATCTCTGTAAGTAACACAATGTCTTTAATTATCTTTTTAATATTAGCATATCTCCTTTCTTCTTTCAGGAATTTGTAAATTTTTATTTTGTTATTTTCTTCCATATCTTCCAAACTTATTTGCTTCCAACTTCTTTGCTCATTTGGAATATTGTGAGCAGTTTTGGGCCTTATATCTAAGGAAGGATGTGCTGGCATTGGAGGGATGGGACTTGTCATATGAGGAGTGGTTGAGGACTCTAGGTCTGTACTCAATGGAGTTTAGAAGATGAGGGGTGCTCTGATTGAAACTGACAGAATAATGTGGGGCCTGGATAGAGTGGACATGGAGAAGATGTTTCCACTAGTAGGCGAAACTAGTACACAACAGCATAGCCTCAGACTGAATGGACAACCCTTTAGACTTGAGATGAGGAGGAATTTATTCAGCCAGAGGGTGGGGCAACTGTGGAACTCATTACTGCAGAAGACTATGGAGACCAAGTCACTGAGTGTATATAAGATAGAGATAGACAGGTTCTTGATTGTTATGGGATCAAAGATTATAGAGAGAAGGCAGGAGAATAGAATTGAGAAGTATATCAGCCGTGATGGAATGGCGAAACAGACTTGATGGGCCAAATGGCCCAATTCTGTGACTATATCTTATGGTTTTTATGGTTTTTTGGCCGTGAAGCTGATGGATTTTGCTGGGTATGGGGCTGTAGGTGTTAGTAACCCTCCATTTCTGTGCCCAAAGGATCATCTTGTATGTATGTGACAGCAATCTATTTGAGAAATTCTAAGGGTAAAAAGACCCTCAAAGTTTGGGAGAAGATTTGTAGCTCGGGTGCTCGTTGTTGTGGTTCTGTTCGCCGAGCTGGGAATTTGTCTTGCAAATGTTTCGTCCCCTGTCTAGGTGACATCTTCAGTGCTTGGGAGCTTCCTGTGAAGTGCTTCTGTGCTGTTTCCTCTGGCCACTACAGTGGACAGCTCGAACTGACAACCGGAAGTGGCAGAGACAGGCCACTATAAATGCCGGAGGAAACAGCACAGAAGCGCTTCACAGGAGGCTCCCAAGCACTGAAGATGTCACCTAGACAGGGGACGAAACGTTTGCAAGACAAATTCCCAGCTCGGCGAACAGAACCACAACAGTAAAAAGACCCTCTTGGGAGTTATGTACAGGCCCCCAAACAGTAGTCTGGATGTCAAATGTAAGTTGAATCAGGAGCTGAAATTGGCCTGTCGCAAAGATGTTACTACATTGTTATGGGGGATTTCAACATGCAGGTAGACTGGGAGAATCAGGGTGGTATTGGTCTTCAAGAAAGAGACTTTGTGGAGTGCCTCTGAGATGGATTCTTAGAACAGCTGGTGCTGGAGCCTACCAGGGAGAAGGCAATCCTGGATCTGGTATTGTGCAACGAACCAGAATTGATCAGGGACTTCAAAGTGAAGGAGCCATTGGGAAGTAGTGACCATAATACAATAAGCTTCAATCTGCAATTTGAGAGGGAGAGGGTACAATCGGAAGTGACAATATTTCAGTAGAATAAAGGGAACTATGGAGCTATGAGGGAGGAGCTGGCCAAAGTTCAATGGTGCAATACCTTAGCAGGGATGACAGTGGAGGAACAATGGCAGATATTTCTGTGTATAATGGATATCACCTGATGAAGGAGTGTCGCTCCAAAAGCTAGTGTGCTTCCAATGAAACCTGTTGGACTATAACCTGGTGTTGTGTGATTTTTAACTTTGTACACCCCAGTCCAACACCGACATCTCCAAATCATAAGAAGGAAATACGCAGAGAAAAAATGAGGTACGAAGGTAAACTGGCCAAAAATATAAAGGAGGATAGTAAAAGTTTTTTTAGGTATGTGAAAGGCAAAAAAAATGGTTAAGACTAAAATTGGGCCCTTGAAGACAGAAACAGGGGAATATATTACGGGGAACAAAGAAATGGCAGAAGTGTTTAATTGGTACTTCAGATCTGTGTTCACTGGGGAAGACACAAGCAATCTCCCTGAGGTAACAGTGGTTGAAGGACCTGAACTGAAAGGAATTTATATTTGCCAGGAATTGGTGTTGGAGAGACTGTTAGGTCTGAAGGTTGATAAGTCCCTGGCGCCTGATGGTCTACATCCCAGGGTACTGAAGGAGGTGGCTCGAGAAATCGTGGATGCGTTGGTGATTATTTTCCAGAGTTCGATAGATTCGGGATCAGTTCCTGTGGATTGGAGGGTGGCTAGTGTTATACCACTTTTTAAGAAAGGTGGGAGAGAGAAAGCAGGAAATTATAGACCAGTTAGTCTGACCTCAGTGGTGGGAAAGATGCTGGAGTCTATTATAAAGGATGAAATTACAAAACATCTGGATAGTAGTAATAGGATAGGTCAGAGTCAGCATGGATTTATGAAGGAGAATTCATGCTTGACTAATCTTCTGGAATTTTTTGAAGATGTAATTCTGAAGATGGACGAGGGAGATCCAGTAGATGTAGTGTACCTGGACTTTCAGAAAGCTTTTGACGAAGTCCCACATAGGAGGTTAGTGAGTAAAATTAGGGCGCATGGTATTGGGGGCAAACTACTAACTTGGATTGAAAGTTGGTTGGCTGACAGGAAACAAAGAGTAGTGATAAACGGCTCCATTTCGGAATGGCAAGCAGTGACCAGTGGGATACCGCAGGGATCAGTGCTGGGACTGCAGCTTTTTACAATATATATTAATGATACAGAAGATGGTATTAGTAATAACATTAGCAAATTTGCTGATGAAACTGAGCTGGGTGGAAGGATGAAATGTGAGGAGGATGTTAGGAGATTACAGGGTGACCTGGACAGGTTAGGTGAGTGGTCAGATGCATGGCAGATGCAGTTTAATGTGGATAAATGTATGGTTATCCACTTTGGTGGAAAGAACAGGAAGGCAGATTACTACCTAAATGGAATCAATTTAGGTAAAGGGGCAGTACAAAGAGATCTGGGTGCTCTTGGACACCAGTCAATGAAGGTAAGCATGCAGGTACAGCAGGTAGTGAAGAAGGCTAATAGCATGCTGGCCTTCATAACAAGAAGGATTGAGTATAGAAGTAAAGAGGTTCTTCTGCAGCTGTACAGGGCCCTGGTGAGACCACACCTGGAGCATTGTGTGCAGTTCTGGTCTCCAAATTTGAGGAAAGACATTCTGGCTATTGAGGGAGTGCAGCGTAGGTTCACGAGGTCAATTCCTGGAATGGTGGGACTACCTTACACTGAAAGACTGGAGCAACTGGGCTTGTATACCCTTGAGTTTAGAAGACTGAGAGGGGATCAGAATGAGACATATAAGATTATTAAAGGATTGGACACTCTGGTGGCAGGAAACATGTTTCTGCTGATGGGTGAGTGTCGAACCAGAGGACACAGCTTAAAAATACGGGGTAGATTACTTAGGACAGAGATGAGGAGAAACTTCTTCACCCAGAGAGTGGTGGGTGTGTGGAATGCTCTGCCTCAGAGGGCAGTGGAGGCTCAGTCTCTGGATTCATTTAAGAAAGAGTTGGATAGAGCTCTCAAGGATAGTGGAATCAAGGGTTATGGAGATAAGGCAGGAACAGGATACTGATTAAGGATGATCAGCCATGATCATATTGAATGGTGGTGATCATAGCGAAGGGCAAATGGCCTACTCCTGCACCTATTGTCTATTGTCTATTGTCTATTGATTGCAGTCAGATGCACAAAAACCTACTAACATTCTTGAAGATTTATATTAATATTCATGATATTTAACTTAAAGGAATAATACAACTTGCAATAAGTTTACTATGATGTTCCTTATTTTAAAAGGTGGTATCATAAGACAAAACAAAAACTGAAAGAACTGCGGATTCTGGAAATCAGAAACAAAACAAAAATTGCTGGAAAAGCTCAGCAGATCAGGTAGCATCTGTGGAGGGAAATCACAGCTAACGTTTCAGGTTCTGGTGATCCTTCCTCAGAACTGAAGGTAGTTAGGAAAATGCTGGTTTGAGTTCAGAAGAGAGAGTGGGGGAAAGCAGATAGGAGTAAATGACAGGTGGAGACAGAGCCCAAAGGGAGACAACGAAGTGGATAGTGATCAGCGCAGGACGATGAATAGCCAATAATGGGGACTGTCAGTGGCTAACACAGAATAAGACAAAAGATTTTTGTCAACAATCGTTAACATGTTGATGTGAGGTGTGAACAACATCTCTACGTTAACTACTGCAGCACCAACAAATTCATTATTTACGTTGGTTCAGGGCAGAGGGGTGGCCGTGTGTAACTGCATAGGTCCCAGTAATGTGGTACATCGGGTACATGAAACATTTCTTTTTCTAGCCCCACTCCGGCCCCCACCTACAACTCTCTCTCTGGCATGCCAGTAACATCATCGGTGCTGATTCCCTCCTTCGTCCGGAACGGGAAAGGTTGATCAATTTCCACCTCGCTTTGACCTTCACCTGATCCATCTCTGACTCCCCCTTTCCCTTCCTCAACACCTTTTGTTTTCCATTTCTGGGGATAGCTGGTCACCAGTAACCATTACAAACCCAACGACTCTCACAGTTACCTTGACTATACATCCTCACACCCTGCTTCCTGTAAAGACTCCATTCCATTCTCCCAATTCCTCTGTCTCTGTCACATCTGTTTAGATAAGGCCAACTTCAACAAGGGGGCTTCTGAAGCGTCCAGCTTCTTCCTCTTCAGAGGATTCCCCAGCACCAATATTGACAGGGCCGTCAGCCAGGTCTGACCCCTCTCCTGCACTTCCACACTCACCGCCACTCACCCCTTCCAAAGCAGTGATAGGCTCTTCTTCATCTTCTCCTACCCACCAACCAGCATCTCCAGGGGAGGTGATGGCCGACAGACATTATCACCTAACCGTTAATCCAGAGACCCCAGTCATGTTCTGGGGACTCAGGTTGGAAACCCACCATGGCAGATGGTGCAATTTGAATTCAATAAATATCTGGAATTAAGAGTCTAATCATGACCATGAATCCATTGTTGATTGTTGGAAAATCCCTTCTGGTTTACTAATGTCGTTCAGGGAAGGAAACTGCCATCCTTACCTACTTGTGACTCCTGACTGTGTAATGTGGTTGAACTTGAACTGTCCTCTGGACAATTAGGGATGGGCATTAAATGCTGGTCTAGCCAGCATCATCCACGTTCTGAGAGTGAATTTTTAAGAAATCCACAACCAGCAGATGATCAGTTGCCATTCCTGTCACCTCCAATGAGATGCCACTAGCAGGCACATACTCCCCTCCCCTCCCTTGTCAGTATTCTGCAGGGACCGTTCCCTCTGGGACACACTGGTCAACTCCTCCTCACTCCCAATATCGCCCCACAGCCCATGGCACTTGCCCCTATAACTGCAGAAGGTGTAACATCTGCCCATCTACTTCCTCCCTCCTCTGTATCCATGGGCCCAAACACACTTCCCAGGTGAAGCAGCACTTCCCCTGCACTTCCCACAATCTAGCTGACTGTATTCACTGCTCACAATGTGGAGCATTGAGGAGTCAAAGCATGGAACTGGGTGACTGCTTCACAGACCATCTACATTCTGTTCCACGAAAAGACCCTAATCTTCCAGTTGCCTGCCACTTTAACATCCCACCCTGTTCCCTGGCCAATATCTCTGTCTCAGGATTGCTGCAGTGCTCCAGTGAAGCTTAGCGTAAGATGGAAGAATAGGACCTCATTTTCTGCTTGGGGTCCCTGCAGCCTTCTGGACTCAATATCAAGTTCAACCTTCTCCCAACCCCCACACACCAGGCCTTGTTATCATGTGGTCTGCTATTACACACAGACGAAAGTGGGTACTGCAGATGCTGGAGATTAGAGTCAAGCTTAGAGTAGTGCTGGAAAAGCACAGCAGGTCAGGCAGCATTTGAGGAGCAAGAAAAATGACATCAGGGTTTTGGTCCGAGGAGTTGATTTTCCTGCTCCTCGGATGTTGCCTGATCTACTATGCTTTTCCCGCACTGCTCTAATCCTGCTATTACACACAGCCCATTGGTAGCCATGAATACTCCCCATTAGTAGCTGTTCATTCTCCCAAGATGATCATTATCCAATCGTTTTTCTATCCACCTGTCCTTGCTCTCTACCTCCACATATCATTTAGTCCTTACCCCTCTACCCCCATCCTATCTTCTTCAGAAAAAAAACAACTTTTTTTCTCGCTACCATTACACCTGAAGAAGAGTCAATTGGACCCAAAACGTTAATTCTGATTTCTCTCCACAGATGCTTCCAGACCTGCTGAGATTTTTCTAGCAATTTCTGTTTTGGTTTCAGATTTTCAGATTTTGGTTTTCTTAACCCATAGAAGGGCATCCTTCCCCCATCTCATCACACTGATCACAAAGTGGGGGTGGGGTATTTGGCATTGCCAAGACTGCACTGAAAGCTGTAGTTTGAGAACAATATAATGAGAGGTAACAAACAATAATCACCTCTGAACCTAAAAACCTCTGAATTAAGAAAAACAAAGAAAAAATCAGATGACTGACAATAATCAGTTAAATAAAACAAATACTAGAACATCTTTTAACTGTATTTTGTCTATTAAAGCTCTCTTCTAAATGTCTTTCCATATTTTGATAACTTTAATGGAAAAAGTTCTGTGGTGGTGAGTTTCACATTCTCCCCACTCTCTGGGTAAAAGTGTTTCCTTTGAATTCCCTATTGGATTTATTACTGATTTTTTTTTATTTATAATTCCCACTGTTGGGTTGCCAACAAATGGTGTCATGTTTTCTGTGTCTACCCTATCAAACTACCTTCATTTTCAAGACCTCACTCAAGCCATCCCTCAGTCTACCCTTCCCTGGTGATTTGATTTGACTTATTGTCATCAGATGTGCCTAAGTACAGTGAAAAACTTTGTTTTGTGAGCAATGCAAGCAGATCTTACCAAAAAAGGACATACAGATCTAAGGGTGCTTAGACAGAGTGAGGCATACAAGCTTGCAGCTGCACAGGAAGATCAATGTTAGATTTGAAATTAGAGAGAAAAGAAATCTGACTTGTTCCTGAGTGAAACCAAAGATGCTGCCTGACCTGTTGTATATTCTCGGCAATTCTGTTTTTATCTCAGATCAGTGAATCTGGTTATAAACTCTCCCTACCGATACAAACATGCAAATCTTTTCTAACAGGTAATTAAAAGCAAAATACATGAGAAATATCTCTTTCTAAAACAAGATGAAATGTATCTTGAATCTATAAAACACACAGAACATAAAATAAATTCTGCTTACCTTGTTATATATTTAGAATTATACATTCACTGTTGAAGGTGAAGTGCTGTCTGCGATATCCCAGATTGATAATTAGACCACAACCAGGCAGTTTTTCTCTAATGTGCCTATAATCAGAGGCAGAAACAGTTTGAAATAAAACACAATGTGGCAAGGACAAATGAAGAATGTAGGTGGACTGGCTATAAAGGGACATTGTTTCACTAAATGGTCTTCTATTGTTCCTCTAGAGTGACAAAGACATCATTCTACACTAACTTCCTCTTCCCTGCATTCCCACTGTATAAACTCCAAATTTGTCTCTGACACCAATGCTTACACAAAAGCTTGATGTTACAGAATTCTTTATATTCCTCCACTATTCATGTATCTCGCATACATATTTTCAACAATCAAACCTATGACATCTCTTTGCTTAGATCTCTCAATTTCAATTCAGTTTAACTGACCGAGGTGAGCGTTTATACTACACATGAGTCTCCTCCCACAAATCTTTACCTAATCCTATCAGCTGTTCCTTTCTCCCTTTTGTGTCTATCCAGCTTTCCTTTAAATAATTCCACACAATTTGCCTTAACTGCTCCCTGTGATGGTGCATTCCATAGTTTCACTATTCCCCCGGGGGAATACCTCCAGCCCTGAGTTCATCCTCGGGTGATTGTCTGTATGGAGCTTGCACATTCCCCACTGGTGTCTGCATGGGTTGACTCCAGGTGGACTGGTTTCCTCCCACAGTCCAAAGATGTGCAGGTTGGGTGGATTGGCCATGATAAATTGCCCAAATGTGTAGACTAGATGGATTAGCCGTAGGAAGTGCAGGGTTACAGGGATGTGGTAGGGGGCTGGGTCTGGGTGGGATGCTCTTCAGAGGGTCAGAGTGAACTCGATGGGCCAAATAGCGTACTTCCAGACTATAGGGATTCTGTGATTCTACAATTCCTTTTCTAAAGAATTTCTTTTTGATTTATTAGTAACTATCTTATATTTTCGATTCATAAATTTGGTCAGTCTCTAAGTAACTTCTCCATATTTATAAGAAACATTTCCTTAACTTTAAATATCCTTCGCTTCCATTTTACTCAGGTTAAGAACACCAGCTGTTCAAACAGATGCAAAATATATGGATGCTGGAACTCTGAAACAAAAACAGAAACTCAGCAGGTCTGGCAGCCTCTGTCTAGAGAGAAAGAGAGTTAATGTTTCTTGTCCAGTGAAGAGTTAAATCAGACTCAGAAGTTAACTCAGTTTCTCTCTCCACAGATGCTACCAGACCCTGCTGAGTTCCTCCAACACTTTCTGTTGCTATGCCAGTGTATTCAATCCTTCCTTATAGTTTTAACCTCTCAGTTCTGATGGCACCCTTGCAGACCTTCTTTCAAAGATAATTAAAGGCAAAATTTTGTGGGAAAATCAATTTTCCTTCAACTATGAATTGCATTTTTAATCCAGAAAGCACAAAGGATGTAAGATAAATTCAGCTTACCTTGTTCTATGTTTAGAATGACAATTTCACTGTGGAAAGTAATACATGGAAACCCTGTCTAAATTATCCCAGGCTGATATCTAGACTGAAACTAGAGAGATTTTCATCTTGTGGCTGTAATCAGCAGCAGATCCAGGTGAAATAAAAACAAAAAGAGGCATCCACAAAGGAAGAATGTAGATTGACCAGCTATGAACAATTCAATTTCTTCTTCTGATGTTGTGGTAGATTTTGAACTTGGCTCAGAATAAATTTGAAAAAGCATCAGTACCTTTGATATCATAAACACATCTTTGTGATATTTTGATACTGGAGTGTAAATATTACTAAGATGTTTGGATGCATTGCACATCCTTTTAAATGCAGAGTAAGGAATGACCAGGATTGCTGATGTAAGAACATTTTTGGGAGTGGCGTAGCAACCCCACACTGTACCCAATAATGTGAATGGAAAATTTCCTGTTGGCAACTTCAAAGTTTCTGTTTTGACATGGATGAAAATAGACTATCAGGATACTGTGATATTCAATCACAATAATTATTAATAAAGACATAGAACTTTATTGTTTGACTCCTGGCAGCCAGTTGGAGAAGGAAGAGACCAGTCGTCAATTTTTAACTGTTTTTGATTGTATTCACGAAGTGGAAACATCACGAGTGTGGAGCTCCTATTTCGACTTGCGAATACCATTGTCCATAAGTGCCCCTTTATACTTCTTTGCGTAAACAAGGATAAAATTAACCAATTGACAGCCACTCAAAGGGCGCTAGAACAAAAACAAGCTTTAAAGAAAACCTATCAAATTAAAATACCATTTTGGGGAGTGTGCTCAAGTAATTATCCAATAAATACCATCTCGCTGTATTGTTAAGATTAACTTGTACAGTTCATATTTATCCTATCAAGTGAGTTCAACTGTTCAAATTCATTATTTAAATACAAGTAGTTCTTCTATAACACGACGGTTGTATTCTTGTGCAACCCCATGTTATAGAAAAATCACACTTTAGAAACAGCACTTAAAGCGTTGGCGGTGTATTCATGTTACAGCAAATATGCGTTAATAAAGTATGCGTTATTGCGTGCAGTTCTGGTCTCCTTCCTAGCAGAAGGATGTTGTGAAACTTGAAAGGGTTCAGAAAAGATTTACAAGGATGTTGCCAAGGTTGGAGGATTAGAGCTATCGGGAGAGGTTGAATAGGCTGGGGCTGGTTTCCCTGGAGCGTCGGAGGCTGAGGGGTGACCTTTTAGAGGTTTATAAAATCATGAGGAGCATGGATAGGATAAATAGACAAGGTCTTTTCCCTGGGATGGGGGAGTCCACAATTAGAGGGCATAGGTTTAGGGTGAGATTAGGATATCTGGTTAGCATGAACAAGTTGGACCAAAGGGTCTGTTTCTGTGCTGTACATCTCTGTGACCCTATGACCTGTACCTACATTGAGAGATTTCTGCTGCTGTCCAAATGGAAAAGGACGGACACCTGGAAAATCAAACTGATGTGTGTCCGGATTTCACCTCCCATTTGGTGCAACAGCAGGTATTTCTGGCATACAGGAACATAATTTTGATTCATACATCGAAAGGTGAACAGTAAGTTCTGCTTAAATAGACTGCTGACTTAAAACAGGGCAATGGTAGAAGGAAAGAAATACTAGAATGATGGAAACAAATGGTGCAATTCCTAAAATTCTTATTTTAAGCTTGTGAAATGCTTGTGCTAAACAGTGAATCACCCGCAGGACTTGTCAAACCAGAAAGGTTTGCCAGACTTTGACTGAAGCAATTAGAAAAATATTTCTTCAGTTGCGTAACCAAGAAGGTTAAATATCCAAAAGTCTTTCATCAATCTCAGACAGGAAACTCCTCATCTCCACCCTCCTTTAACCATGTGTATATTGTAGGGCTGTGAATCAATGTTCTCACGCATGTTGGGAGGATAGTGGTGGGGTGGGGGGGGGGGTGGTCACAGAAATATGAAGAAGAGAAAATGAGAGCTACAATAATAAAGAAAGTCACCATTACAGAAACCCTTCCTTCTGAAACCACAGACTTTCCCTGGATAATGTCTCAGAAGCCAATGGTTCAGATAATAGGAACCTAGTACCCAATCACAAACCAACCTCCAAACATCTGTTGAATACACTTCAAAACACAAAATTACTTGATTTAGCATATATCTATTTATGAGATTCAACTTCCTACAGAGCTTGGTACTGGTGCCGTGCTGTGTGATGCATTAACCTCTCCTGATACGAGACCAAGATAATACCCCATGGTGATATTAGAGGTTTTTGGGGGGAACTGGAAGACAAACAGTGACCTTTAGTGGATTTTAAGACAAAGACTGATGCATTTCAAGGTTTAGACACATTGAGGTGGTTTCCCTAGAAAATCAGAACCAGAATAATGTAAGGTACAAAATTGTTTTAATGGAGAGTTTCACTAAAGTGAGCAAATTATTCACCTTAGATCAGTTATGCCTGTGTTGATGGTCACAGATGCTTTAGCTTAAAGATCATGGTGCTCAATGGAAAGACAAGCGACATCCAAACGATGAGTCTTGAAGACCTCTCTAATGCCTATCAAAGTAACAAATTTTACGGATTCTACTTTGCCTGGGGTCAGACCCTGTCTACTGTTCATACCTTTTGCTGTGATTAGCACTGATTCTTACAGGATGACACAGTAATATACAAATCTAAATTTCCTTTAACATCGAAAAACATCACACGGCTCTCCAGAGGCGTAATCACTAGTAAGATCAGTAACCAGGGCAAAGGACTCCCGGCCAAAAGTTCATCACAGAGGTGGATTTTGAATAGAATTTTGCTTGCCAGCTCATGTGATCAGCCACGAGACTTGCCCTGCTCACTGTATAACCTTTATAGCTTTCTGGGCATTCTGAAGTCCTCTGTCGGCTGATCCTTTATGAGCCAAGCCTCAGTGTCAAGTGCAAATGATATACTGGACGGTGTTGCATTTGTTCATGTGAGATAATTATGGGAAGGATATTTTCATGCGATTTCACTCATCTGAGATGAACAGGCTGCAAACCTCAACATAGATTGCAATGGAGGTCCTGGGTGATCGTTTGTTTACAGGTTCCTAAATGTTAATGTAGTGGATTAAAAAGGACCTGTAGCCTAACTGCAGCATGCACCAAGATTCAATCATATAGCTGAAGAGAAAGAAAATGTTCTTCATCTCTTGGTCAGGTACCACAGCAAACCAAACATCATTGCTATTAACGCACAAACATTATCAGTTAGTGATTATTGCAGTATCATACAACTTTAGTGCATAGCAGATTAAAATTACCAAAAGGTACGTTTTCACATCAACTTTATAGGCTTGAGTTTTGACAAAAATCAGCTGAGTGTCAGTTTCGGGCATCTCCATGGAGGGTTTCTCTCTGTGAGTTCTAGTGAGTTCTCTCACACGGAACTCCATTGCCCACCTCTGAAGGAATGCTCCATGGTCATATCATAGGACATTAGAGTTCAGGATCAGGCCCTTCGGCCCACTATGTCCATGCCGAGCATGACACCCATTGTTAACTAATCCTATCTGCCTGCATATGGTCTGTATCCCTCTATTCCCTGCCTGATCACATGCCTGTCTAAAACTTAGCTATCATCTTTGCTTCTATCACCTCCCCTGGTAGCAGACTCCAGGCACCTACCATCCTCTGTGGAAAAATCACTTGCCTCATATATCTCCTTTAAACTTTCTACCTCTCACCTTAAACCTTAGTATTTGACATTTTCACCCTGGGAAAAAGACTCCAACTATCCATGTCCCTCATAGTTTTACTTCTATAAGTTTGCCCTCAGCCTCTGACACTAGTGAAAACTAGAAAGTTTAGAAATAGAAATTGAAACATGGGGGAGGGCTATTTTACACATATCTATGAAGATATTAGCTCCTAGCAAAATCTCATTACCTTGTCTTTTATTTTAATATATATCATTTAAACACCTCCTTGGAAGACAGAATTTCCCAGTTCTCCAGGGTCAATCAGATCATCCTTTTTTTCTGATGTCGATGTGCAATGAATGTTTACAATGAGCATCAGTTGACTTGCTTTGAAAACATTTGACAACCCTTGTTTTTAGAGGTCATTTTCTCATTTCAATCACAACTAAAAATACAGGAAAAAGTATTTTTTACACAATTCTAAATCGTAATTGTCTGGTTAGGCATAGTAATACAAAGGAGATAAAGAGGAAGGGTATTATACCCAGAGAGGAGGAACAAAGGGGATGCCATTCCTCAGTAAAGAGATGGATAAGAGCAGTAATGAGAGACAAACAGAATATTACAGATGAACACAATTTAAAAAGGAACAGAACAAACAGAGGTGAGAACAACACTCACAGAGTGTTGTTCTCACCTCTCACAAATTTATTCATTTGCGGGATGTGGGTGTTGCTGGCTGGGCCAACATTGATTGCCCATCCCTAGTTGCCCTTGAGAAGGTGGAGTGAGCTGCCTTCTTGAACTGCTGCAGTTCCCCTGCTGTGGGTTGATTCCCTTACGGAGGGAATTCTGGGATTTTGACCCAGCAACAGTGAAGGAACAGCAATATATTTCCAAGTCAGGATGGTGTGTGGCTCAGAGGCGAACTTGAAGACGGTGGTGTTCCAATATGTCTGCTGTCCTGCTTTACAGAAGTAGTCGTGGGTTTGGAAAGTGCTGTCTCAGGATCCTTGGTGAATTTCCACAAATACATATAAACAAACCGACAGTACAAATGCAAACACAGAAATGGACACACATACAGAAACACAGATGCAGTCAGATCCTCTCAAACAGATACATACATGAACACAAGCTCACAAACACACACATGGATGTCACTCAGACCTGAACGCACAGAAGGACTCACATGCACACATATACACAAACACAGCACAAAGAAATATTCATATGGACACAGTACACATGGTCACACATGTATACAGAAAACATATCTCAAAAATATACACACACGAATGGAAACACAGAGCAAATATATAGAGTCATAGAGATGTACAGCACGGAAACAAACCCTTCAGTCCAACCCGTCATGCCAACCAGATATCCCAACCCAATCTAGTCCCACCTGCCAGCACCCGGCCCATATCCCTCCAAACCCATCCTATTCATATACCCATCCAAATGCCTTTTAAATGTTGCAATTATACCAGCCTCCACCACATCCTCTGACAGCTCATTCCATACACGTACCATCCTCTGTGTGAAAAAGTTGCCCCTTAGGTCTCTTTTATATCTTTCCCCTCTCACCCTAAACCTATGCCCTCTAGTTCTAGAATCCCCGATCCCAGGGAAAAGATTTTGTCTATTTATGCTATTCATGCCCCTCATAATTTTATAAACCTCTATAAGGTCACCCCTCAGCCTCCGAGGTCACTCCTCGGCCAACGACACTCCAGGGAAAACAGCCCCAGCCTGTTCAGCCTCTCCCTGTAGCTCAGATCCTCCAACCCTGGCAACATCCTTGAAAATCTTTTCTGAACACTTTCAAGTTTCCAACATCTTTCCGATGGGAAGGAGACCAGAATTGCACGCAATATTCCAAAAGTGGCCTGACCAATGTCCTGTACAGCCACAACATGACCTCCCAACTCCTATACTCAATACTCTGACCAATAACGGAAAGTATACCAAATGCCTTCTTCACTATCCTATCTACCTTCGACTCCACTTTCAAGGAGCTATGAACCTGCACTCCAAGGTCTCTTTGTTCAGCAACACTCTCTAGGAACTTACCATTAAGTCTATAAGTCCTGCTAAGATTTGCTTTCCCAAAATGCAGCACCTCACATTTATCTGAATTAAACTCCATCTGCCACTTCTCAGCCCATTGGCCCATCTGCTCCAGATCCTGTTGTAATCTGAGGTAACCCTCTTCGCTGTCCACTACACCTCCAATTTTGGTGTCATCTGCAAACTTACTAACTGTACCTCTTATGCTCGCATCCAAATCATTTATGTAAATGACAAAAAGTAGAGGGCCCAGCACCGATCCTTGTGGCATTGGTCACAGGCCTCCAGTCTGAAAAACAACCCTCCACCACCACCCTCTGTCTTCTACCTTTGAGCCAGTTCTGTAACCAAATGGCTAGTTCTCCCTGTATTCCATGAGATCTAACCTTGCTAATCAGTCTCCCATGGGGAACCTTGTTGAACGCCTTACTGAAGTCCATATAGGTCATATCTACTGTTCTGCCCTCATCAATCTTCTTTGTTACTTCTTCAAAAAACTCAATCAAGTTTGTGAGACATGATTTCCCACACACAAAGCCATGTTGACTATCCCTAATCAGTCCTTGCCTTTCCAAATACATGTACATCCTGTCCCTCAGGATTCCCTCCAATAACTTGCCCACCACTGAGGTCAGACTCACCGGTCTATAGTTCCCTGGCTTGTCCTTACCACATTTCTTAAACAGTGGCACCACATTAGTCAACCTCCAGTCTTCCGGCACCTCACTTGTGACTATCGATGATACAAATATCTCAGCAAGAGGCCCAGCAGTCACTTCTCTAGCTTCCCACAGAGTTCTCAGGTACACCTGTTCAGGTCCTGGGAATTTATTCACCTTTAACCGTTTCAAGACATCCAGCACTTCCTCCTCTGTAATCTGGACATTTTGCAAGATGTCACCATCTATTTCCCTACAGTCTATATCTTCCATATCCTTTTCCACATTAAATACTGATGCAAAATATTCATTTAGTATCTCCCCCATTTTCTGTGGCTCCACACAAAGGCCGCCTTGCTGATCTTTGAGGGGCCCTATTCTCTCCTGAGTTACCCTTTTTTTCTTAATATATTTGTAAAAACCCTTTGGATTCTCCTTAATTCTATTTGCCAAAGCTATCTCATGTGCCCGTTTTGCCCTCCTGATTTCCCTCTTAAGTTTACTTCTACTGCCTTTATACTCTTCTAAGGATACACTCGATCTCTCCTGTCTATTCGTGACATATGCTTCCTTCTTTTTCTTAACCAAACCCTCAATTTCTTTCGTCATCCAGCATTCCCTATACCTAGCAGCCTTCCCTTTCACTCTGACAGGAATATACTTTCTCTGGATTTTTGTTATCTCATTTCTGAAGGCTTCCCATTTTCCACTGTCCCTTTACCTGCGAACATCTGCCTCCAATCAGCTTTTGAGAGTTCTTGCCTAATACCGTCAAAATTGGCCTTTCTCCAATTTAGAACTTCAACTTTTAGATCTGGTCTATCCTTTTCCATCACTATTATAAAATGAATAGAATTATGGTCGCTGGCCCCAAAGTGCTCCCCGACTGATACCTCAGTCACCTGCCCTGCCTTGTTTCCCAAGAGTAGGTCAGGTTTTGCACCTTCTCTGAATCAGAAAATTGTCTTGTATGCACTTAACAAATTCCTCTCCATCTAAACCTTTAACACTTTGGCAGTGCGCAAGACTAGAAACAGAGTATTGTTAAATGTCAGAAATGATAACAATATAAAATAATAGGATAAAGAATCATTAATATGTCACCATGGTGGAAGCCACTTTTATAAATTGAAGGAAGTTATTCTGTCTGGGAACGGTAATGATAGATGAGAGCAGTTTTGGATGGATGTTGCACAAAATAACAAGTGACACAAATTACATCACCATATGTAATTTCTTTCAATTTTTATTTTAACCGAAAAAAAAGTGGGCGGCACGGTGGCACAGTGGTTAGCACTGCTGCCTCACAACACCAGAGACCTGGGTTCAATTCCCACTTCAGGCGACTGACTGTATGGAGTTTGCACATTCTCCCTGTGTCTGCGTGGGTTGCCTCCCACAGTCCAAAAATATGCAGGCTAGGTGAATTGGCCATGCTAAATTGCCCATAGTGTTGGTGTAGGGGTAAATGTTGGAGAATGGGGCCTGGGTGGGTTGCGCTTCAGCGGGTCAGTGTGGACTTGTTGGGTTGAAGGGTCTGCTTCCACACTGTATCTAATCTAAAAATAATGTTGTGTTTTGTAAATAAATGTAAAGTGTTGTTGAACACCTACCTGTAATAATAATGCTCCCTTCTGGCATTGGCTATGATATAAATAGTTATTACATTCAGACTTATTGGTCTGGATGTTAACTGCAATGGCTGTTGGACAGTCACTTTTAGACACAACCTAAGACAATACAACAGAGACAAGTGTTTGTTATAAAGTGGGCATTCGGTGCTCATTATCAAAGTAAAGGCAGAGGAAACGGTATCCAGGGCCCAATCCTGAAACAGAAGCAAATTCCTGCAGATGCTGGAATCTGTACTGAAAACAAAAAATGCTGGAGATCTCAGCAGGTCAGGCAGCATCCATGGGGAGAGAGCAAGCTAATGTTTCAAGTCTAGATGACTCTTTAGAGCTGGTAATAAGTGTGGAGGGAGCAGCATTTGTGCTACAGTGGCTGGGGGTGGCAGGTGTGGAGGCTGGGAGAGAAAGACTGCTGGCTGTGTAGATTGAGTGATCAGAATGTGAGAATGACAGAACAATGGTGTGTTTAACTACCGGATAGGTGGTTGAAACCTGAAGGGTAAAACTTGAGGTGAAATTCACGTGGACTACATCTGAGTTGCAGAGAAAGGAAATATGGCTATGAAAGCAAGTTTTGGCAAACACCTTGTTGAATACCAGCAGTGAAATGGTAAGCCAACTGATTCACCCAGGACAACCTTCTGGACTCTATACTGAGTTCAACACCTTCAGATTGTGAACCCACTCCTGTTCCTCCCCTTTCTTTTAGCTTTACTTGTTGAATTCTCTGTCACTATTTCCACTCTCCCCTCCCCACCCCCCTCCAATGGGAGTAACTAATCTGTTTGTCAGTTGGACACGCCATTATTCTGCTATTCTCACATTCTGATCATTTAGTCTCTCAGCAGCCTTCCTCTCCCAGCACTCCATCCCCCCGCCCACTATAACATAAATGCTGCCCCCTCCCCACTTCACTTCAGTTCTGATGAAGAGTCATCTAGACTCGATACGTTAGCTTGCTCTCTCTCCATGGATGCTGCCTGACCCGCTGTGATCTCCAGCATTTGTTGCTTTCAGTAACCATTCCTGAAACAAATGTATGGAGATATTTGCATACACAAATAGGGGGACCTAACATCTAGTCATCAGCCTTTTTGTAAAATTGGACATGACTTGAATACAGCAAATGTGAAAACTATCGGAGGGGATCCATCTAAAAATAACCTGAATGTAGATGACTGAAGACCATTCACTGCACATAGAATCCCTCCAGTGTGAAAACAGACCATTCAGCTCAACAAGTCCACACTAAGCATTCTACCCAGACTCACCTCCCCAACCTAACCTCTGTATTTTGCATGGCTAATCCACCTACCTTACACAACTTTGGACTGTGGGAGGAGAGTGGACCACCCAAAAAAACCCCACACAGACACGGGGAGAATGTCAAACCCAGGGCCCTGATGCTGTAAGGCAGCAGTGCTAACCACTGAGCCACCATGCCACACCATTATCTCAACACTGTCTTAACCTTCATAGTTACTTCCACCACCTCTCACTCTTAACCATCCCAATTCCTCCTTGTCACACCCAAAAGACGCTCTGGCAATGCAGTGGCCTGACATCTCAATCTTTTTGTCAGTGAGTTACTTGAGTATCTGTAGTTTGGTGTCATAAGTTTCAGATATACCTCAGGGCTACCTGTTCCAGTGCAGGGATTCAGCCCAGGCCTACTTTGTATCACCCATGTAAGGCAATTTCTAGATGGTTGAATGCATTAATATGTACTCAGATTTACATACTGGGTCACGTTGCAGTCAAACATTGTCTGAGGAGCAGGAAAATTGATGCTTGTCGAGCAAAAGCCCTTCATCATGAAGGGCTTTTGTCCGAAACGACGATTTTTCTGCTCCTCGGATGTTGCCTGACCTACTGTGCTTTTCCAGCACCACTCTAATCAAAACTCTGGTTTCAAGCATTTGCAGTCCTCACTTTTGCCTTGCAATCAAACATGTCAATTTGAAAAGAAATTTAATATTAGTATCAGCTGTGCCTGAAAGATATTTACCACATTTTTTTTGCTGTACTAACATTCTAACAAAGCAAGTTTGTCTTCTTATAAGAGAAGTTATTTTTCAGCAGTAAAGCATGCATATAGTTTAAAGGTGACTTTATCCATTTTTATCTTGTAATCATTAATCATTACATGACTATGGCCCATAGTCATGTAACAAAAGTCTGTCAATACGCTAACAATAGCTTACTCATAAAAGGTATCTGTGCCAGAGGAATGAATATAAACATTGCATTGTTGCTTATCACCACAAGAAAGAAGTAATTCTATTTAAAGGAATTGCTCACTCAGTGTTTCCCTCTTCCACGGGCTTAAAACTTTTACTAAAGTTTAATCTACCTAGATTCGCACAGTACAGAAGGAGGCCATTTGGCCCATCAGGTCTGTATGGACTTGCTGAAGATCATCCCACTGTGACCTACCACCTCCCACCCTATCCCCATAACCCTGACCACATTTGCTAACCCACTTAGCCTACACATCCTGAACATTATGGATAATTTTGCATGGCCAATCCACCCTAACCTGCACATCTTTGGACTGTGGGAGGAAACCCACACAGACACAGGGAGAATTGCAGACCTCAACACTATTTCCTGATGGAAAACAACAATTGCTGGAGATCACAGCAGGTCAGGCAGCATCCGTGGAGAGAGAGCAAGATAACATTTTAAGTCTAATGTTAGGTGTAGGGGTAAATGTAGGAGAATGGGGCCTGGGTGGGTTGTGCTTCGGCAGGTCGGTGTGGACTTGTTGGGCCGAAGGGCCTGCTTCCACACTGTATCTAATCTAAAAAAAAAATGTATTTTGTAAATAAATGTAAAGTGTTGTTGAACACCTACCTGTAATAACAATGCTCCCTTCTGGCATTGGCTATGATTCTTTATCATAGTAATCTAGACTCAAAACGTTAGCTTGTTCTCTCTCCATGAATACTGCCTGACCCGCTGTGATCTTCAGCAATTGTTGTCTTCAGTCCAGATTCCAACATCTGAAGTAATTTGCTCTAATTTCCTGATTTATCTTTCAGTTTTTATTCTTGTTGAATTGGATGACATCCTGTATGAGTGCCCTTGCCTCATCACAGATTTCTTACTAAAATAGTTCTGAAGCAATGGGTAACAACATTTATGATGGTGAGAGAATGAGCTATATTTTTCCTGTCTGCCATTCATCCATTGGAACCCGTGATGTGGAGATGCTGGTGTTGGACTGGGGTGGACAAAATCAGAAGTCACACAACACCAGGTTATAGTCCAACAGGTGTTTTTAAAATCACAAGCTTTCGGAGCACTGCTCCTTCTTCAGGTGCAGTGCACTTTAAATAAACCTGCTGGACTATAACCTGGTTGTGCGACTTCTGGCTTCATCCATTGGAGCCATTGCATAATAATGATTTTATTTGAATTGTCTTTCTCGAGGATTGACCTCAGGAAATGAAAGTCAATCTCCTGGACCCTGCTGTAGGTAACCCTGGAGGAAAATCACAGGGATATTCAAAAAGACCTTTTTGTCATCTTCCTTGAAAATTTCTCCTTGCCAGATGTAAACATATTGGAAAATGGGTGAATGGGTTGTTTTGCTAACAGTCAGATGTTGTGCAATTAGATAATGACACTTTCTGCTTTCCAATTTTTGTAACAAAATACAAGTGGCTATAAATAAACAAATCAAACCTGAAATAACTCCACGAAGGTCGGTATCCTGTCACTAAATCACATAGTACATGACACTGACCCAGCCAGCTCCAAGTGTGAACAGAACCCCTGACACTCCTGTTTCTATCTGTCAGCCTGGGCTCCCTAATTGGATCAGGTTAACAGCCCCAATCAGGGAACTCATATTCTATGAAATCCACCTGGCTGACATCGGTCCAATCACTGCGAAATCAAATCAGTTGGAGTAGGAAGGTCATGAATCACAAGAGTGGATGTGTTGGCCAACTAATGGTTAGAGCATGGAAACAGGTCATGAGGTGAAACCTTTGGAAATAGATTCCATCCCCAGTTGACAACCTCACTGTTATGACTCGGGAAGGTGCTGACATTGTAATGATGTCACTGAGGCCAGTGTCATACACAGAACCTGCCAGACAACTAGTTTCAATAAAGCAGATCCATTGTTGTAAAACCCATCTGGTTCAGTAATAAACTTGAGGGAAGGAAATCTGCCATCCTTATCTGGTCTTGCCCAGACTTGACTTGAGATTTATAGCAATGTGGCTGACTCTTAACTGCCCTGGGGAATGGAAATTTGGAATTTATGTAAATAATGCTGGCCTTTCCAGTGATGGCCCCATTCCATGAAAGAATAAATAAAACTTAACCTTTATGGTCTGTTGATCTTTCTTGATTAGCACGATTTATGTCACTGGGGTGTACAATCCATGTCTGCAAGAAAATATCGATTGCCTGAAACAAGTCCATCCCCCACATCGAGACAATGTGTAGCTCTCTACAACCCAAATTTGCAGTACAGTATTTGTTGTTAATTTGTCAAGGGAGGGAGAGAGGAATGAGAGAGGTCGTTGTCGAAACTGCAGTAACCAATTTGCACTTATCAAGATCCCAGAATCAGCAATCATGGTGTTTGTTGGTGAACCGTGTTAACCTAGTAACCTGCAACTCTCTGCAGGCTGCACTATGATTGATACAGTGTTCAAATCAATGCAAGGATAGGAAGGTAGAGACTTATCCAATAAACATGCAAAACATTTAGATTTAAGGTAACAGGCAGGGGGTTTAGAAGGGATGTGAGAAAAATGTTGTTCACCCAGAAGATGGTGGGAATCTGGAACTCTCTATCTGTAATGGCAGAGGCACAACAGCACATAACATTTAAGAAACACTTCAATGTGCACTTGTCACACCAATGCAGACAAGATTATGGAATAGGTGATGGAAACATAGATTAGAATAGTTGGCTGCTTGTTTTTGATCAGTTTGGAAACGATGGGTGAAAGGGCCATTGTTTTCTGTGCTGTATTTCTCTATGGATCTATCAGAGCTTTTGTATTCAGGTGTAAGTAAATATATAGCAATGTGATGTGTTATACCTTTTGCCAAACATTGGCCTAAATTGTAAGAACAATCCAGGTAATTTCCACTCTGGAGGTGGTAGTCTCTACCATCAGCTAACAAAAGTCAGGAGCAAACTCAGACCATTATTTTCAGTCCTCAGTCATAAGTTGCCTGAGATCATGGTGTTCACCATCTCAAGGCAAAGTATTCTGTCTTCAAGAGCTGCTCGCCAATCAGGGGTCTGGCAGCTTTTGCAGCACCGCACTTTCGACTGCCTCATTCAGAGTCAGCTCTCAAAGTGTCAACATCTTTGACAATTTCCTTTTTAAATATTAGCCAGGACTTCCTGATTGGACCAGATTAATAGCCCCAATCAGGGAACTCATATTCTACAAGGTCCAGCTAGCTGACCTCGTTACAATCACTACAAGCTGCATCACAGTGTTGGAGTGTCAGGGCAAGGGGAAGTAGACATCTCACTCTCATTGTAATATGCTATTGTAAGGAAAGTGGAAGTGTCCATTTTGAATGTTAGTGACTGCATGAGTATGGTGGGCAAGAGATGAAGTAAGTGGGTAGGTGGGTGTGGAAGGAAGATAGATGAGAGAGTGGAGGGGGGATTAATCAGGTCAGGTCAGTGGTGGAGGGGGTAGTTAGCATAGTTATGAGAGGTAGTTAGGTTGGGTTGGGGGCAGCCAGGTCAGATTGGGTCAGAGAATAAGTGCTGGTGGTGGAGTTGTGATGTTCAGTGTGTGCAAATATCCATATGCATTCTGCAGTAACCCAAGAGTTACACCAGGTTGTCACCTGACCAACATTTCCATGGTAATTATTCAGGCCAATAATGAAACTGCCCAGTCTTCAGCATTAGCTCAAAGTGAAATACTTTGGGAAGCTGAGGAATGACTTGTCTTGAAGTTCAAACTTCACCAACAATGCCCACAGAGTATAGCATTTTGCAAGGTCCTGACCCACATCGTGAGGCATACATTCTGTCTCCAACAATCCCAGATAACCAGACGATCTGGGCAATTTAATGCTCCATGTTGCTTTTGACTCTTATCTGCATAAACAGGGGAAGTAATTGACTGGAAGTTAAATACTTCCTACTTATAAGGAAGGAAATATCAAAGGGGAAATTACCTGGATTGCTCTTACGATTTAGGAAACTCCCAAAATTAAGGCAACAACCATTTTTACCAAGTAATGATATATCAAGAAGGAAATGGATAGAAATATATAAGTAATAGTGCGGACATTGTAAAAACTTTAGTTGCATAAGCTGGTCCATTGATCTCATTAACTTTTCTCAGTTGCATGTAACTATCAAAGAAAAGAGGCTTGGTGGGGTTCAGGTGCATTGATCTTTAAAATGCTATGAACAGAAAATAATGAGGAAAGCTAATGGAGTGCTGGCCTTTACCTACAGAGGACTGGAGTTATAGAAAACCCTGGTTAGACCCCACTGGGAGCAGATCCGGGTACCACCCCTTAGGAAGGATAGGTTAGCCTTGGAGGGAATACAACGTTGGTTTTCAAGAAAAATACCTGGACTTCTGTGTTTACATTATGGGAGAGATTATCCAGATTAGGCCTATCTTCTCTAGAATTTAGAAGGTTGCAGGGGTGATCTGACTGAAATCTTCAAAATATGAACAGGAAAAGCAGGGTATATAAAGATAAACTTATTTCCACTGGTTAGAGATTCTAGAACTAGAGATATAGTCCAAGAATTAGGGCCAGACGATTCAGGAGAGATGCTAGGAAGCTCTTCCACACACAAAGAGTGGGAGAGGTTTGGAACTCTCTTCCACAAATAACCATGGATGCTGGATCTGTATTTTAAATCTTAGACATTTTTTGTTAAGCAAAGGTATTAAGGGATGTGGGCCAAAGGTATGTATATAGAGTTTGACCACAGATCATCCATGATCTCATTGAGTGGCAGAGCAGGCTCAAGGGACTGAATGGCCTCCTCCTGCTCCTAATGTTCTATAAAAGGGACAGTACTCAAAAACACCAATTTTATTGGCATAATATTCAATAGTATTCGTCAGTAGTTTATACTATTCCTGTAAACAGTTGGTGAACTTAAATGGAATGGAGAAATAATAGCTTTAGGAAATATATATGCAAATATGAATTCTCAAAAATCCAATAGAATATACAAATGGAATATCAAAGATCAGGAAAACAAAACACAATTAAATAAGACTATCATTGTTACTCATAGAACGACCTTGTCATTGTTCCAATCACCTCAAAAATATTATTTCTCCATAAGTTCAATTCATTTTCGGCATCTTTACTCTCAATTTATGACCATTGTCCTCCTTCTCCTCTTTCAACTGGCACGTAACAAAGTTGGCTCTCCTGACAAATATTCCATCTCCTAAGAGTTAGGCAAGCACACCCATTGAGGCATGTGAGCTTCCTCTTTAAAATGTGCGCATTAATTTTTTGATTCTTGTTGTGGCATTTGTGCCAACTATAAATCAGTTACCTAGTAAATACATGCCCGTCTCTAATTCAGAATTTAGGCAGTAGGTTCATTCAATATCTTGGCTCTATCCCCCTTAACCCTCTCAGACTCTGTTTAGTTTTGCCATTTTCAACAACCCATTAGTGACACCTCCTGGTAGGAAGTTTCCCCTATGAAGCTGCCTCACTCCCCTGACAACCAGCACTTCTTGCTAATTGTCCTCCTTGACTCCCCAGATAGAACAAGTATCATGGCTTTCCAAAGGAGTTGGCCATTATACATTGAACCATGGCAGGTTCGTGTTCATCTCCTGGAGTCCTGTTCTCATGTACCCAAGGGGAAGCTTTATAGCCAACTGCTTTAACATTATATTCCCGAACAATCAGAGTAAATATAAACTTCAACTTGCTTCTCAAAAGACACTGACAGGATAACATGAATTTATTCAAAGGCAAGTTGTCCTGGGTTCTTTCCTTATCAGTGCATTTATTAATGGATAAATTTTACAATCAGATCACAGGGAATTACAGAATTCTTACAGCACAGTGTGTTCACAGCAGATCTCTGAATGAGTAATTCACCAAGCACAATTCTTCCAGATGCTCCTCACAAAGCATAAATAATTTGAAGGTGAAGCAGTCTAGACCATTAGCCTAGATGAGAGCTGATCCAATATTGTTGTTCAGGTCTCAGTGTGTTTGTTTAACCAAAATGTTTTAGACATACTCAGACATGGCCAAAGCATTGGATAATATTGAATCACAACAAAAAAGTTAGAATGTTTGTTTACAGCATTTGTGAGTCATAAGTATTCAATTTATGAATGTCAGCAAAATGAAGTCTCTGCCACAGTGTTGTCATTCAAAAGTTACCAAACAGCATTATAACCCCGGACTGAAATTCCTTGTCACTTCAAAGCTATTTGTCTCAAATAGCCGATTAAGTGTTTTGGAAGTATAGTCCCTGTTGTAATTTGACATGTTTTACATCAATCTGCTGATCTTTAACATACATAATGAGAAACATAGAAAATGGGAGCAGGAATGCAGGGTTACAGGGATAGTGTAGGGGATTGAGTCTGGGTGGGATACTCTTTGGAGGGTTGATTTGGACTTGATGGGCTAAATGACTTGCTTCCATACTGTAGAGGTTCTATGATTCTATGACTAGTCCATTTGGCCCTTCGAGCCTGTTTGTCATTCAACATGATCATGGCTTATCCTCTAACTAGGTCCCCTGTCCCTGCTTTCTTCCATACCCTTTGATCCCTTTCATCCTAAGAACAATATCTCGCTTCTCCTTGAAAACACTCAATGCTTTGGCACTAACTTCATTCAATGGCAGAGAATTTCTCAAGCTCATTGCGCTTTGTGTGAAGAAAGTCCTCCCTATTTCAGTCTTAAATGGCCTACCCCTTATCCTTAAACTCTGCCCCTGGTAGAGCCCTGTTGGAATGTTATCATTTTAATAAGATTTCCCTCATTCTTCTAAACTCTAAACAGGGAATATAATGTTAACCAACCCAGTCTCTCTTCATATGCTAGTCTTGACAGGAATCAGTCTGGCAAGCCTTCATTGCAGTCATTCCAAAACCAGAACATCCTTCCTTCGATAAGGAGATCAAAACTGTACACAATACTCCAGGTGTGGTCTCATTAAGGTCCTGTGCAGTTGCAGCAAGACATCCCTGCTCCTCTACACAAATCCTCTCACTATGAAGGACTGCATACCATTTGCATTCTTTGCCACCTACTGCAGTGCATGCTTACTTTCAAAGACTGGTGTAAAAGGACACCTCCCCCTTTCCTGATAATATTCAGCCTTCCCTTTTTTGCTACTCAAATAGATAACCTCACATTTATCTACATTATACTGCAACTGCCATGTGTTTGCTCACTCATTAAACTTGTCCAAATCAGATTGAAGCTTCTCTGTCTCCTCACCACAGCTCATCTTCCCACCCAGCTTTGTGGTGTCTGCAAGATGAGAATGTTTACTTTCCATGAATATATATCACACTGATATTGCCTTCATAGCTCTTTCTCTCCAAGGACTGAAAACAATGCAAAGGCACCATGGGAATTCTTGGCTGTACCAAGGACTGGGACTATACCCTGCGGCCTCCCAATTCCCGATGCTGTGTTCCTCAAACAGATATTGACAAACTTTAGATTTTTGCGTGCTTGTTATGCCCCACCTGGCAAGCCCCTTGCCTGGCGCTAGGTTAACACTATCTGCAGTAGTCTACTCTTTATCAGGCAATAAATACTCACATATGAACATAAATTGGCAGTGGAGTAGGAAAGCTGTCCGTGCTAATATGTCATCCTCAACCCCATCAACACTCATTTCTGAATGATGCCATCTTTTAAATGACTTTTGGAAAACTAAGTGCACTACAGCTCCTTGTTCCTCTTCCTCTGCTCTGTTATGTTCTTAAAAAGCTTTCTAATAAACTTTCATCAATATTTCCTTTCCATAAACTCACGCAGGAAAGTGGAGTTGAGGGATCATCATATAAGCCATGATTTCATTGAATGGCTGAGTAGACTCGATGGGCTGAATGGAATACTTAAACACCTGGTGTCGATGCCTACTTGGTCTAGTACAGTAGAGGAGAATCACTTGCTTGTCTTGTAGTTAACATGAAGTAATTGATTGCCTGTTGGGAACTAGTTACAGGTTACATTGATATGATAGACTCGTTACTGAACTTTGAAGAAGACCAGCTGTTTGATGTCACTTCTTTCAGGTCCTATGCCATTCATATGACGTCACCATAATGGATCATATTATGGTGCTTCTCCGTATTAACCCTTTTAAACCTTTACACAACAGTGACAATCTTATTGCTCCTTCACTTAAGTGGAAGTAATTTCTGCATCTGCTTTTTCTTTTTGCAGTCTGTGTTTTTTTCAACTAGGAGCGGGAACCCAGAAGTCATCAACAGAGGCTTCTGGGAAGGTAAGGAGTTTGAGTGGAGAAGGAACCCGAGACACTACACGTATAGTGTCTCCCATCCTCCCTCCTCCTCTAACCTAAAAAAAAGGACTCAGTCGGCTGAACAGGTAAGCTACTTAGTGTTCTTGTTTAGGAGACTAAGTGTAGAGTTATGGCAACGCAGGCAGTGGAATGTTCCTCCTGCAGGATGTATGAGGGAGGGGTGACCACCGATGCTCCTGCCGACTTCACCTGCAGGAAGTGCAGTCAGCTCCAGCTCCTCACAGAACGCGTTAGGGAACTGGAGCTGGAGTTGGATGAACTGAGGATTATTCGAGAGGGTGAGAGGGTGATAGATAGAAGCTACAGGGACATAGTTACGCCAGAGAACAGAGGTAGCTGGGTAACAGTTAGAGGTGGGAAGGGGAAGAAACAGGCAGTGCAGGGATCCCCTGTGGTCGTTCCCCTCAACAATAAGTATACCGCTTTGGATACTGTTGGGGGGGACGGCCTGGCAGGGGTAAGCTGCAGTGACCGGGTCTCTGGCACGAGGTCCGGCTCTGAGGCCCAGAAGGGAAGGGAGGGGAGGAGGAGATTGCTAGTTATAGGAGACTTTATAGTTAGAGGGACAGACAGGCGGTTCTGTGGACATGGGCGAGACTCTCGGATGGTTTGTTGCCTCCTGGGTGCTAGAGTCCGAGACGTCTCGGACCGTGTCTTCAGATTCCTTAAGGGGGAGGGTGTGCAGCCAGAAGTCATGATGCACATTGGCATCACATAGGTAGGAAGAGGGGTGGGGAGGGCATTCAGGAGCTCAGGGAGTTAGGCTGGAAGCTAAAAGCTAGGATGGACAGAGTCGTCATCTCTGAGTTGTTGCCGGTGCCATATGACAGTGAGGCAAGGAATAGGGAGAGAATGCAGTTGAACACGTGGCTGCAAGGATGGTGTAGGAGGGAGGGCTTCAGGTATTTGGACAATTGGACTGCATTCTGGGGAAGGTGGGACCTGTACAAGCAGGACGGATTGCACCTGAACTAGAGGGCACCAATATCCTGGGGGGTAGGTTTGCTAGCACTCTTCGGGGGGGATTAAACTAATTTGGCAGGGGTGTGGGATCCGGACTTGTAGTCCAGCAAGTAAGCTAGCTGTGTGTCAGGATGTCCAAGAACGTAGGGAGGCTGTGGAGAAGGTAGCACTGACAGGGAATACTTGCGGACACAGAGAGGGGTTCACGTGTGTATACTTCAACGCAAGGAGTATCAGAAATAAGGTGGGTGAACTTAAGGCGTGGATCGGTACCTGGGACTACGATGTTGTGGCCATCACGGAAACGTGGATAGAAGAGGGACAGGAATGGTTGTTGGAGGTTCCTGGTTACAGATGTTTCAGTAAGATTAGGGAGGGTGGTAAAAAAGGAGGGGGTGTTGCGTTTCTAATTAGAAATGGTATAACGGCTGCAGAAAGGCAGTTCGAGGGGGATCTGTCTTTGGAGGTAGTATGGGCTGAAGTCAGAAATAGGAAAGGAGCAGTCACCTTGTTGGGTGTTTACTGTAGGCCCCCCAATAGCAGCAGAGATGTGGAGAAACAGATTGGGAAACAGATTTTGGAAAGGTGCAGAAGCCACAGGGTAGTAGTCATGGGCGAGTTCAACTTCCCAAATATTGATTGGAAGCTCTTTAGATCAAGTAGATTGGACTGGGCGGGGTTTGTGCAGTGTGTCCAGGAAGCTTTTCTAACTCAGTATGTAGATTGTTCAACCAGAGGGGAGGCCATATTGGATTTGGTACTTGGTAACAAACCGGGACAAGTGATGGGCTTGTTAGTGGGTGAGCATTTTGGTGATGGTGACCACAATTCTGTGACCTTGGTTATGGAGAGAGATAGGTGCGTGCAACAGGGCAGGGTTTACAATTGGGGGAAGGGTAAATACGATGCTTCAAGACAGGATCTGAGGAGCATAAATTGGGAGCATAGGCTCTCAGGGAAGGATGTCGTTGAAATGTGGAACTTTTTCAAGGAACAGATACAACGTGTCCTTGATATGTATGTACCTGTCAGGCAGGAAAGAAATGGTCATGTGAGGGAACCTTAGTTGACGAGGGAGGTTGAATGTCTTGTAAGGAGGAAGGAGGCTTACATAAGATTGAGGAAACAAGGTTCAGACAGAGCATTGGAGGGATACAGGATAGCCAGGAGGGAGCTGAAGAAAGGGATTAGGAGAGCTAAGAGAGGGCATGAAAAATCTTTGGCGGGTTGGATCAAGGATAACCCCAAGACCTTTTATGTGTATGTGAGAAACATGAGAATGACGAGAACGAGGGTAGGTCCGATCAAGGACAGTGGTGGGACACTGTGTATTAAGTCGGAAGAGATAGGAGAGGTCTTGAATGAGTACTTTCCTTCAGTATTTACAAATGAGAGGGACCGTATTGTTGAAGAGGAGAGTATGAAACAGACTGGTCAGCTAGAGGAGATACTTGTTAGGAAGGAAGATGTGTTGGGCATTTTGAAAAACTTGAGGATAGACAAGTCCCCCAGGCCTGACGGGATATATCCTTGGATTATGTGGGAAGCAAGAGAGGAAATTGCAGAACTGTTGGCAATGATCTTTTCGTCTTCACTGTCAATGGGGGTGGTGCTAGAGGACTGGAAAATGGCGAATGTTGTGCCCCTATTCAAAAAAGGGAATAGGGATAACCCTGGGAATTACAGGCCGGTTAGTCTTACTTTGGTGATAGCTGAAAATGTGTTGCTGGAAAAGCGCAGCAGGTCAGGCAGCATCCAAGGAGCAGGAGAATCGACGTTTCGGGCATGAGCCCTTCTTCAGGAATGAGGAAAGTGTGTCCAGCAGGCTAAGGTAAAAGGTAGGGAGGAGGGACTTGGGGGAGGGGTGTTGAAAATGCGATAGGTGGAAGGAGGTCAAGGTGAGGGTGATAGGCCAGAGTGGGGGTGGGGGCGGAGAGATCAGGAAGAAGATTGTTCATTTTGGAAGGACAAATAAGAAAGCGGAATACAGGGTTAACGGTAGGGTTCTTCGTAAGGTGGAGGAGCAGAGGGATCTTGGGGTCTATGTTCATAGATCTTTGAAAACTACCGCTCAGGTGGATAGAGCTTGTAAGAAGGCCTATGGTGTATTAGCGTTCATTAGCAGAGGGATTGAATTCAAGAGTCGTGAGGTGATGTTGCAGCTGTATAGGACCTTGGTAAGGCCACATTTGGAGTACTGTGTGCAGTTCGGGTCGCCTCATTTTAGGAAAGACGTGGAAGCTTTGGAGAGGGTGCAGAGGAGATTTACCAGGATGTTGCCTGGCATGGAGAATAGGTCATACGAGGATAGGTTGAGAGTGCTAGGCCTTTTCTCATCGGAGAAGGATGAGGGGTGACTTGATAGAGGTTTATAAGATGATCAGGGGAATAGATAGAGTAGACAGTCAGAGACTTTTTCCCCGGGTACAACAGAGTGTTACAAGGGGACATAAATTTAAGGTGAAGGGTGGAAGGTATAGGGGGGATGTCAGTGGTAGGTTCTTTACCCAGAGAGTGGTGGGGGCATGGAATGCGCTGCCTGTGGGAGTGGCAGAGTCAGAATCATTGGTGACCTTTAAACAGCAATTGGATAGGTACATGGATAGGTGCTTAAGCTAGTACAAATGTTCGGCACAACATCGTGGGCCGAAGGGCCTGTTCTGTGCTGTATTGTTCTATGTTCTATGTTTAACCTCAATTTAGACCTCTATCTATTAGATCATGCTTCTGCATTGTTTCTTTTTGAAGTAAAAAGACCCAGCTAATGGCATGGCATCTGGAGCCAGTTAGAAAATGATCGGGTGCAATCATTGATTCTGTTCCATGATCAAAACTTTACATAGAAAAACGTATGAAATGGAGTCCAGGAAGGCAGAAGTTGATTGATTATTCATTGGGATATATCAAGAGTATAGGACATATCCTATGACATTTCCGAGGTATTGGAACTCAGTAGATGAATTGTAATGCCTGTTTATGATCCTGTTTGTCTTATATTCTTATGCACTATATTAATGAACAGTGACACCTAGTGCTCGATTGGCATGATGTGTCAATACTAATACCTGTATCACAAAGCATGACGTTTCTTCAGCTGATAAATAACAAGATGAAGTTATCTGCTCTGATTTCTTGCATATTGCCTAAGATGCATGATCATGGTCTCAAGACAGAAGAAAAAGCTTACACATTAACAATAATCAGTTCAAGAAAGTTATCTGTCCATGAATTACCATGTGTGAGATAATTTCAATGATGTAGTACTTCAGTGTACCAAAGTTTCCCATGAAGCTTCACAGGAGCATAAAGAGCCAAGTGTTAACTCCAAATCGATGAACCAGACATTAGAACCAGTGACAATCAATGAGCAATTTTCTCTAAAGACAATAATTAGGTGCTAAGGGACGGAACTTCCTCCACCTTCATACTCTCTCATTCTCACTTGCTACTGCCATGTGGCTACCTCACTCCCTCTAATTCCACAGGAATGGGACTGCCTCCTAGCAGCTTCACAGACCTGATGTTGCTATCCTCCCACTCCCCAATATGACTTTTTCCACTCCCCAAAACAAAGAGGATTATAAACTGGCATTACAATTCATCTACGGAGTTCCCACTCGATCACTAGTGCCTGCCTTCTGCCTTTACCCAATCTCCAGGTGGGTGAGCCTCTTGTTGCTTTACTTGCCATGCTTCTGCTTGTCTGTCTCGAGGCCTTGCTGCAAGGAAGCAGGTAAAGAGAAGTGTGACTGCAAGGAATGCAACAAGAGATTCATCAAACAGGAGGTGGGGGTCAGCTTGCAGCAGGAGAGAGGCATCTGGGTTTGAGCAGGAGTGGAGAGAGGTATTGAGCATCAAGAAGCAGGAGCAGGTAAAATGGGAGTGACAGGAATGCTACCATAGTTGAGAGCGGGAACATCCAGGATGGTCCACACGGGGAAAGCTATTCAGGCAACAAAGGAATATTGTTAATTTGTATATTTCTTGTATTTAGCTCAGATTAAAAATCATCTAGACTCCAAATGTTAACTTACTCCCTCCATGGATGTTGCCTGACCTGCTGTGATTTCCGGCCCTTTTCTCTTTTCAGTACAAATTTCAGCATCTGCACTAACTTCTTCCTCCTTTCATTTATATTGTTCATTTATTTTAGTTTTATTCTATAAGTGTCTACCAATTTTTTCAGCTCAAGCTGTTATGTCCATGCAGGTTTTTCTATCGATTTTTCATTCCTAACAGGACTATTTAGAGAAAGTGAAAAAATTCTTGGGACACTTTCCAGAAGTTCAAAGGAAAAGTGCTGTTGAGTTCTGACTGACATTATATCACAGCATCTGAATGGAATGGTTAATCCTATAATGGCATTCATGGTGCTTCTTGATGAAAACTTGACTTTGATCTGTTTATCTCATCCTGAGAGGTTTTCAATACAATGCACTTTCTTTTGCCACTGTGTAACCCTGAGACTATCGCTGTATCCAAACCTGTAAGTGAATGCACAGCACTAGTAAACTTGTAATGTAGTGAAAAATGTGAAGTATGGAAATAAATACCATTGTACTTAAGCATGATGTAAACACAATGTGTACTGACAAGGCACTGCTTGGCAGACTTACTCAGATAATATTTTGACACAAATCATACTGATACCATTTCCAGGTAAAGCATCTAAAACCACACATCAATTGGCGCTCCATTTAATTCTACTGGTTCCAGCTTGACTGTCAACTTATAGAGTCATAGATGTTTACAGCATGGAACAGGCACTTTGGTCTAACTTGTCTATGCTGCCCAGTTTTGACAATTAATCTAGTCCCATTTTCCTGTATTTGGTCATATCCTTCCATACCTAGCCCATCCATGTATCTGTCCAAGTTTCTTAAATTATAAAATTGTATTTGTCTCCACCGCCACCTCTGGCAGCCTGTTCCAGACAATCACCACCCTCTGTGTGAAAAAAATTGCCTCTCTGGACCCTTTTACATCTCTCCTCTTAAACCTATGCTCTCTAGTTTTAGACTCCCCTACCATGGGGAAAAGCTGTTAGCTATCTACCTTATCTATGCCTCTCGTGATTTTATAGACTTCTATAATGTCACATCTCAGTCTCCTGCACTCCAAGGAAAAATATCCCAGCCTATCCAACCTCTCCTTATAACTTAAACCTTCCAATCCAGGTAGCATCATGGTAAATCTTTTCTGCACTCTTTCTAGTTTAATAATACCCTTTCTATAATCGGACAACCGGAACTGCATGCAGTACTCCAAATATGGCCTTACCAACATCATGTACAGCTGCAACAGACATCCTGACTCCCACACCCAATGCTCTGACTGATGAAAGCAAGCATCCTGAAAGCCTTCTTCACCACTCTGCATACCTGACTCCACTTTCAGAGCTATGAATCTTGGAGGCGAGAGATAATTAAGGACAATGCCATGGAGCAATTTTAAATACTTATTTTAAAATTGCAGTCAATGCATGTCAGTTAGAACAACGGTGCTGGGTGAATGAGAATTTATACAAGACAAGCAAAATATTTTGAATGAATTGGATGAGAAGGCAAACATTGACACAATTGAGTTTGGAGATAACAAAAGCATTGTTGAAGATTTCCACAGCAGATAGGCTGGGGTTTTGGTGAGTGATAGGTCAGAGTTGCAAGTAGATGATCTCTGGATATGGAGTTAAAATCTTGTTTCAGCTGAGGCTGTGATCACTGTGGTTCTGCCTAAAACACTGGCTAGGAGGGAGATGGAACAGACAGCCAAGTATCAGAGTTTAAGATGAAGGAAACCAAAATCAATTAGTTTGGTCTTACAAAATACTTAACTACGGTAATGCTGCATCTGTAATCCTGACATTAAAGCCTAGTTTAGTTAGAGCATGGAGATTATCTCACACGGTACGAAGTGCAGGAAACTATGTTCTGCATTTTTTTTCATGGCTAACCAACTGTAATAGCATGGATATGATTTGGTTAAAAATATATTTGGGCAAAAAAAATGCATTGAACTTCATTTCCTGATATGAACAAAGTTTTCAATGATATTTAAAAAAGTCAAGTGACACCATGATCATCCCATATTAAACATGGACTAGACACTAATGAAGAAATTATGTTTATTGTCACACACGAACATGAGTAAAGCGAAAAGTGTCAAAAGTCGCCATTTCCGGCGCCATTTTAGGTACAAAGATACCTGGGTGCAACATCTTAGGTATAAATTTTTAAAAATGAAAAAATACAGTTAAAAGATCAGCATTATACCACCCTAGGTACAAAATCTTAGGCATAAATTAGAAAAATAAAAGTAAAAGTTCATTTCAGTCCTAAAGTTCTAAAGCAGGGAGTGCTCACTCTGCTTCCTCACGGCCAAGAGTCCACTGAGTCCATGCTGGGCTTACTGAAATTATTGAATGATACTAAGTAACGGAAAACAAAACAGCAAGAACAATGCAATCCAAGGAGAGAGAAAAGAAAAACAAGCATCTTGCAATTACGAGAAAACAAGGAAAAACAATGGAAGTTGACAACACAGTAACAACTGCCTTTTTAGATTAAAAATAGAACATACATAATGTATATTGTTATTGAAAATATCACATTTGTGGGATATCTCATGCTTTGCGATCACAAATTTCAAATTTCTATATTAATAGCTCTGCAAATGATGTTTTAAAAATAATTTACTGTTCTCGTAACAGACATTAAAAAAAGGACCCAACCCATATCTTTCAATGGATTTTGCCCTTACAAAATTTAAAATCAGCATGAGAACAAAAATAAGTTCTGCCGGCAGTAACTCTAGAATATCAGGCAGCATTTCAACCAGAAATTCAGTCCCAGCTCGGTGAACATACCAACGATTACAACTGGTATTGAGCTACAAATCTTTACACAAATCTTGAATACATAAAATTGCAGTATGAATTCAGCTAAAAAAAGGAAGAAATTAAAGTATGAGAGAAAACTAACTCATAATATATATGCAATAACTTTCAACAGCTATTTGAAAAGGAAAACTAAGTAAAGAGAGTAATGATCCTCCAGAAAGAGTTTAAAAGAATAAGAAGTGTTCGCATTGAAACTGATAGGATTCTTATGGATCTTGACAGGGTAAATACTGAGAGGATGTTTCCCCTCATGGGAGAATCGAGGACCAGAGGACATTCTCAGAATAAAAAGGGCACCAATTTAAAACTAGGAGGAGAAACTTCTTCTCTTTGGATCTCCTTGTCATAGACTGCTGTGGAGATAGAGACCTTGTGTATATTTAAGGCTGAGATAGATAGATTCTTCATCAGAAGAGGAATCAAGCAGTATGCAAAAAACGGCAGGAAAACGGAAGTGAGGAATGTTGAATAAACCATGGTCCTATTGAATTGCACAGCAGGCTCGAGGGGTTGAACAGTCTACTCCTATTTCTCAATATCTCACAAATTGTGTTTTCTCTCCCCACAGATACTGCCAGACTTGCTGAGTTTCCAGTAATTGCTGTTTTTATTCAAGACCTTCAGCCTCAGCAGTTCCTTTTATTATAAATTTTCCCCAGAGTCTGAGATGGGACAGGTTGGATTATTTATCACTGTCATATGCACCAAGATACAGTGAGGGTATTATTTTGCGTGCTATTCAGACAGATCATACCATACATAAATAATCAGATAATTTAACAGAATGCATTATTACATTCATCTCTCTCTGCAGCTGTAAGTATTGCAATGGTCCATTCAAAGGGCTGATAACAACAGGGAAGAGGTTATTTTTGAATCTGTTGGTACATGTTTTAAAACTTTTGTATTTTCTCTCTGACAGAAAAGTGGAAGCAAATGTAACAGGGGTGGGACCGGTCTTTAATTATATTGGCTCCCTTCCTGAGGCAGCAGCATGTATAGACAGAATCAATGGATGGAAGGCTGGTTTATGTAATGAACTGGGCTACGCTCACAACTCTAATTTCTTGTGGTCTTGGGGAAGAGCAGTTGCTGTACCACGTGGTGATGCATCCAGAAAGGATGCTTTCTATGGCACATCTATAAAATTAGAGTCCTTTCAGAGATGCTGAATTTCCTTAGCCTTCTGAGGAGGTTGAGGTGTTGTTGTGCCTTCGCGACACAGTAAGATAAATTGTTATTGATCGTCACTCAGGAACGTGACACTCTCAACCATCTCCACCTCGGCTCCACTGACGCACACAGGGGAGTATTTCCACTCTGTTTCCTGAATTCAATGAGTAGCCCCTTCATTTTGCTAACATTGACAGACAGATTGTTGTCTTTAGACATGTCACTAAGCACTTGCTTTCCTGTACTCTGTCTCGTTATTTGAGATCTAACCTAAAATGATCATGTCATCAGCAAACTTGTAAATGGAGGTAAAGCAGAATTTGGCCACACAGTCATGAGCGTATAAGAAGTATAATAAGGGGCTGAGTACACAGCCTTGTGGGGTACTGGTGTTGAAGATTATGGAAGAGAATCATTGCCTATCCTTTACTGATTGTGGTCTGTGGGTGAGGAAGTCGAGGATCCAATTAGAGGGAGGGACAGAGTGCTAGGTCTCAGAGTTTAGACAGGAGTTTGATTGGAATTATGGTGTTGAAGGCTGGCCTGTAGTCAATAAGTCTGATGTAGTTATCCAGACGTTCAAGGGGTGAGTGTAGGCCCAAGGATGCGGCATCTGTCGTGGGCCTGTTGCGACGATAGATGAATTGTAAAGGATCACGGCAATCTGGGAGGCTTGAGTTGATGTGAGCCATGACTAACCTCTCAAAGCACTTCAGAATTACGGATGTCAGTGTCACCGGGTGGTAGTCATTGACACATGCTGCTTCATTTTCCTTTGGCATCGGGGTGACAGTGGTCTTCTTGAAACAGATGGGGACTTCAGATTGTAGCAAGGAAAGGTTAAAGATGTCTGCGAATACTCCCGCAAGTTGGTCTGCACAAGATGTGAGTGCACGGCCAGGGATTCCATCGGGGCCAGTCACTTTCTGTGGGTTCACTTTTAAAAAGGCTGATCTAACGTCTGCAGCAGTGATTGTGGGTACAGGTGCACCCGAGACTATCGGTGCAGTGGACAGCGTTTCACTGATCTTCTGTTCAGAACAAGCATAAAATGCATTATGTTCATTGGAAAGGGATGTATTGCTGCTAGCAATTCTATTTGACTTTGCTTTGTAGCCTATTAAGTCATGTAGGCCTTGCCACAAATGTGAAATGTTCATGTGGTTAGTTTGGGACTCTAGCTTAGTCTGATACTGTCTCTTGGCATCTCTGATGGCTTTACGAAGGTCATACCTTGATTTCTTGTATAGGTCAGGGTCACCAGATTTGAACGCCTCAGACCTGGACTTCAGTAGAGAGTGGATCTCCGAGTTCATCCATGGTTTCTGATTGGGGAACACTCGGATTAACTTCTTTGGCACGCAGTCTTCTACACACTTACTGATGAAGTCTGTAACAGTAGTGGCATACTCATTTAGGTTGGTCGCTGAGTTCTTGAATATGGACCAGTCCACTGATTCGAAGCAGTCTTGTAAGAGCTCATCCGTCCCATCAGACCAGCACTGCACGACTTTCTGCACTGGGTCCTCACGCTTCAGTTTCTGCTTGTAAGCTGGGAGAAGGAACACAGCAGTACGGTCTGATTTTCCAAAATGTGGGCGGGGTATGGAACGGTAAGCATCTTTGATGTTTGTGTAGCAATGGTCAAGGATGTTTGGACCTTTGGTAGGACAGGAGACGTGTTGGTGGTATTTTGGTAGGACACTTTTGAGATTGGCCTGGTTGAAGTCACCAGCTATAATGAACAAGGCCTCGGGGTATTTCGTGCTAAGTCTATTTGTAACGGTGTATATTTCATGAAGTGCACTCTGCACTTCTGCATGGGGTGGGATGTAAACTGCTGTCAGGATAGCACAGGTGAACTCCCGTGGCAGGTAATAGGGACGGCACTTCACCGTTAGATATTCCAGGTCTGGGGAGCAGTAACTCGCCAGGGTCGCCACGTCTGAGCACCAAGAATTATTAATTAGGAGGCAGACTCCTCCGCCCCTTGCCTTGCCAGAGGACATCTTGCGGTCCATCCGGTGAACTGAGAAACCCTCAGGTTGTAAGGCACAGTCAGAAATAGCAGGACTGAGCCATGTATCCGTGAAACAGAGCACACAGCAGTCTCTGAATTCTCTTTGGTAGATGAGTCTTGCTTTAAGTTCATCTAGCTTGCTTTCAATAGCTTGGATATTTGTCAGGAATATACTGGGGAGGGGAGACTTGAAACCACGTTGTTTCAGTCTCACCTGTAGACCAGCACGTCTTCCCCGTTTCCTGGGTTGGTGGCTGCTTCTGGTCAAGTCTGAGAATTGGTGAGGGCTGTCTACCATTCCAGAAGGTAAGTGGGTGCATTTGGTGGGGTCCTGGGAATTTGTCGCAGCCGCTAGTGCTCCAGGGGGCCTTGCAGTTTGTCTGGTTGGGTTTCCTCCATGTCGGGTCTCCGTGAGGTCAAGTCTTGTTCCCGAAGTGGTCAGGCCTCGGTATTTGTTTTCCACACAGTCGAGTTGGTTGGCCCTCCGACATGCCTGTAGGTGTCTGGTCCCTCGAGTCACCGTGAGGTCAGGTCTTGCTCCCGAACTGGTCAGGCTTCGGTGATGGTTCTCTATGCGGTTGGATTGGTTCGGCCTTTGAGAAGCCGGTAAGTATCTGGTCCCTCGGGTCACTGCAAGGTCAGATGTTGTTCCCAGGTTGGTCTGGTGTGCTTTATGTCGGGTCCTCGTGAGGTCAAGTCTTGACCCTGAACTGGTTGGGCCTCCTTGAATTTGGCTTTCCGTGTCGCCAGGTCTTTTTCCCAGGCTGGCTGGGCCTCGATGTCTGTTCTCCACATGGTCCAGTAACTCGGATCTTTGAGAAGCCGGTAAATGTCTGGCCCCTCCAGGCTTGCGGTAACAGTTCCAATGTTGGCTGTTGGGCTCCATCAGTCGAAGGACCTCCAGACCTAAAAGTAGATTTAATAGAATATTGTTAGTAATTCTGACAGACTTAGAATTGAGGTTTAAAAAGGTAGAATGACTATAACAGAAGAAAGAACAAGATGTCATCCAACTGTATGGGGAGATGTTATGTGTACACTTGTTAAAGCACCACATGGAGTCCAGACTATGATTTCTAACAAACAGCTGTCTGAAAGTGCTCCCTCTAATCCTTTCCAATGCTCAGCTAGGATTTACGAACCGATATAGAAATGATTTGGAGTATAAAAACTAAAAGAACTGCTGATGCTGTGAATCAGAAACAAAAATAGAAATTGCTGGAAAAGCTCAGCAGATCTGGCAGCATCTGTGGAGAGAAATGAGAGTTAATGTTTCTGGTCCAGTGACCCTTTCTTTGAACACAAATTGCAGTATCGCTGCCCAGAAGAGCAAATGGAAAGGTGTAATCACCAGTAAGGATCAACGGTCACCTGGAGTTGCCTGTTAAGAGGCCAGTGCCTATGCTGGCTCAGGGCTATGACCCACTCCAGCTTGGACACGGTGGCTGCAGGGGAGGAGGTGATGTAACCCTGAACCAAAACTTTGACCAATATCCAACAGCAACAGCACCTGGAGGAGCATTAGGTGGGAAACGGAGGAAGAAAAATAAATAAAAACAACTTGTCACAAAGAAGAAAAATAAAATGATGGACTGCTGGACCAAAATACTGAAGCTATTGCAGTAACATAAACACAGATCCAAAATGGCGCCAGTACATAACACGCAAAACAATATTTTTCACTGTACTTCAGTACAGGTGACAATAATTAATATAATCTAGAATCTGCCTGGGACAACTCACTGAGTCACCTCATTCCACTTTGAAGCGGGTTGAAAGTATGTTTTGCTTACTGATTCTGAGGGGGAAGCGAAGGTGAAGAGAGCTGAGGAAAACCAAGGGTTAGTTACCGGTTTCTCTCAAACACTCGGCTCTCTCTGGAGCTCTCACCAAATGGCTGCCGCGCCGTCCAGCCCCATCCCCGCGCCTGCACCAACATGGCGGCAAGGAGCTGCGCCCCCATTGGTCAACGTGCCCTTGTGACGCGGATTCTAGTGGGTTCTATGGGCGGGGTCCACATCCTCGCGCCTGCGCACTGGTCGCGCGGCGTCGCAGCCCGCCTCTTTCTCTCGGTGCTGCCGCCGCCATGTCTCGGTACGCTCGCCCGCCCAACAGCTCTCTCTTCGTCAGGAATGTCGGCGATTGCACCAGGTGAGACAGTGTGGTGAGGAAGCTAAACGAACCGAGGGCCGGATTCGGGGATCTATTTTGCTCGGGCGCGGGGAGGAGGGGGGGGGTCCTGCCTCAGCGTGAAGGCCGCGGGCCTCGGCCCCTGACAGACAGCGCGCCAGCCTCGGGTGGTGCGGGGAGAGGGAGGCCGCGGCGACTTCGACCGGCGGGCCTCCTATGATTTCCACCACCTTCGCCGGACTCAGTAAAATTCCCGATGGCCGGGCCGGAGATCCGGGGGCAGCTTCTCACCGAGTGACTGCTTAGCCCCAGATCTTTCCCGCTTTTGGAAAAGTAACTGGGTCACGGAGGATGCTGAAGTTATTCCACTCGTCGCTAGGGCTTAATGCGGTTTATATTTGCTTCAAGTAACGTGGGACAACTTAGGCCGCGCTTTTCTAAAAGCCTCCTCGCTCCACACTTAAGTAATTACAAGTAAAAGACAAAAAATTGCAAACGCTTAAAACAAAGAAGAAACACTTAAAGGTGCATTCAGTGTGCCCTAATAAAGATTTTTCATAATAGGATTATAAAGCAAAATTTGACACCGCGCCACATTCAGGGGCGTTAGGGTAGTTGACGAAAACTTTTGACTAATGAGATGGATTTTAAAGCATGTATTTTTTTTTAAGGAAAGGGAGAGAGAAATTGTGCAGTTTACGAATGAGGCGTAACACTCGACATGTCCGCCAATGCTGGAGCAAAGTCAATTGGGATTAGCAAGAGGCCAGGATTAGAGGAGTGCAGAAATCTTGCAGGGTTGCGGAGTTGGAAGAGTTTAATGAAACGGAAGGGGGTGCGGCCGTGGATGAATTGAGCATGATGAGAATTTTTTACAAGTTGAGCTTATGCAGGTCATCAAATGCAAGGTGGCAGGGCTTGATGTCAAAGTTAAGGACACAGCAGAATTTCAGATGGTTTAAAATTTGCAGTGTGTAGAATGTGGGGTCAGCCAGGAGTGCGTTAGAAAAATTGAGTGTAGAGGTACTAAGTGAATGGATGAAGAATGGATCTTGAGATACTTTGAAAAGTTAGGATTTTTATGTTAAGCATTTAATGTTGCTCATTTAATTAAATCTGTTGTGTAGTCTGAGGACCGATTTATCCATCAAAATATTTGCAATAGATTTGAGTTTACAGTGCATGTAAACATTTTTGGCAGAGTGTCAGAGGCTGAGGAGTGACCTTATAAACATCTATAAAACCATGAGGGACATGGATAGGGTAAAAGACTGTCTTTTACCGGGCTGGAGGAATCCAGAACTAGGGGCATAGGTTTAGGGCGAGAAGGGAAAGATTTAAAAGAAACCTAAGGGGCAGCTTTTTCATGCAAAGGATGGTGTGTGTATGGACTGAGCTGCCAGAGGAAGTGGTGGAGGCTGGTACAATTGCATTTAAAAGGCAATGGATGGATATACAAAAAAGGAAAGGTTTAGAACGATATGGGCCAAATGGGACTAGATTAACTTAGGGCATCTGGTCAGTATGGATGAGTTGGACCAATGGGTCTTATTTCTGTGCTGTGCATCTCTTGACTCTATGTACATCTATAACTCGAGCAAAAATTCCCAAGATCTCTCGTTGTTGAAAAATTAAACTAATATGCTTCATGGGTTTTAAAAACTTTGCTTGGTTTGTGATACTTTTGCAGCGTTTTTGAAAATAAGCAATTTGTGCTTGAAGTTTTTGTTTAGAAATTTAATGCAGTGAGGGTCAGTAAAATGACTGGTGTTGTTGATCATTATGATGGGGCTCTACCATTCAATGTTTTTTAATGCTGGGTTTTGGGTAATGTCGATTCTTTAAACACAAGTGTCTTCTGTTCATTGTCACAAAACAGAAGTATAAATCACTAATTACTGAGTTAGTAAGAGCCTGTTAAGTTTTCCGTACCACAGGATTGTTATTGAACTTACTTGCGCCAAAAGTTATGATGACTTAAGTTGAAATGTTAGAAAACACGTTTTTAGATGCTGAGTGTGTAAATGCATAAATATAGCACTGTAAAGTTTGCAAGATCGACAAATTGAGTAGTTATAATCAATATGTATTCATCTGTTTAAATAATTTCCAATGACTGAGGTTGAATTGTCTTCTCTGAATTTGTAGGAATATTCTATGTATTCGCATCAAGCTAAATGTATCTGATGTCCAGTGCCACTGAACTATTTACATATAATGTCATTTTGAGGTTGTAGAGGTCATGAGTGAGACCTCTTCTGGAGTATTTTGTTCAGTTCTGGTCACGCTGGTATAGGGGCAATATTATTAAGTTAGGGGGTTCAGAAAAGATTTACCAGAATCCTGCCAGGAGTGGCAGGTTTGACTTATAAAAATAGGCTGGGAATTTTTCACTGGAGCTTAGAGGTTGAAGGGGTGACTTTATAGAGGTTTATAAAATCATGAGGGACATAGATATGACGCAAAACAAGGTCTTTTCCCTAGGTGGGGGAATTCAAAACTATAGGACATGTTTTTAAGATGAGAAAGTTTTAAAAAGGACACGGGGGCCCAACTTTTTTTTAAACAAGGTGGGCTTGTGTGTGAAATGAACTGCCACAGGAAGTTGTGGATGCAGGTACAGTTACAACATTTAAAAGACATCTGAATTAGTACATTCCAAACACAGGCAAGTGGGGCTAATTTAGTTTGAGCGTGGACTCGTTGGATGAAGAGTTGATTTGTATGCCATATGACTGATTTTAATTGTACAAATAATTCACACAAGGCTTTTAATATTATTTTTCTTATTGAGGGTTTATGGGATCTTCATTTTAGTTGTATGACAACTTGTTAAATTAGTATTGTCTGCCTATGTGTTTCTGAGAGCAAACTGTTCAGATTCAACTGCTGTGACACAAATACTTAACTCTGTTAAGCCATTTCTGTATTTAGCTGACATTTGCACACGTGTTCTCCAGGGCAACCAGTAATGGTGATTTGAGTTGAACCATAGTCTGAAACATGCCAGCTGCTTGCTTGCTGCCTAGCTAATGTTTATTGACTAAATGCAGATGTAAAGGTTAAACTAGCCTTTATAGTACTGCTCTATGACAGTTTTTGTATTGTTATTATGGGAGCCCTTTTGTGTTTGATTCAATGTGGAAACAGCATAGTACCATACTGAAATATAATGCAATAGTATTTCAACAAATAATTTTAGCCAGGCATGAATGTGTTGAATGTTGCTCCTAAAAACATAGGAGTGCTTTGTAAAGTAAAAATAATATTGGGTAAAATCATTTGGTATGTTCAGAGCAATTTGTACATTTATATAATCTCTTAATAACTTGAATATTTATAATATGCGCAAGTATTATATCCCATCTCCAAAGAACCTGACTAATGAGTGAGGAGCAATGTGTCAGCCTTTGAAAAACGCTGAATAGAACCCTAATATTGTAAAGTGAAGTCTTATTACTAAATCTGGCACAAAAGAATACAATATAGTTTTAGAATGTTAGTTTTTTTAACTAAATATGTCACTTTCTACTTAGAAAATAGGGATAAGTAAGATGGTAAGCTAAATTATTCTATTTAATATTCAGTGTTATTGCTTTTTGATTTGAACTAAATTAGACCAAAGGCTATAATGAATTTAATTAATTGTGAAACTCTTCTTAAATTTGCAGTAATGAATGATTTGGACGACTTCAAATTTGGGGGCATTTACTTTGAACCGGATGGAGATGGTGCTAAATGCTCCTTAAATTGGGAATAGAAAATTGATTGATTGAAATAAAATGGATATGGGTTGAAGGGTCCAGGAAATGACATATAGACTTAAAATTAATTAATTTTATAGCAACTAATCTAATTCAGTTCAATTCTTTTAAAGTACACATCAGTGACACAAGATGCTAAACTGTGGACAGGCTGGAAATTCCGGGAGAGGCAGCAGGAACCGAGTGGCTAGAAAGAGTCAATTGTATGATCTTGGTAAAACACTGAAGAGGCAATTTGAGAAACTTGTCTAGGTTACATTGGATGCATCTTCATATTTAGTTCAGAAGAATATGAAGCCAAATATTTTGGGTTATAAATTCATTTTCACTGGAATATTTATTCTGGATAATATTTTAAATAATTGGGGAGAGTTGAAGAACTGTAAATCTTTACTAAAATTGAGGCATAACGAAGTCATCCATTTCTTAAAATGGAATGCATCTAGCCATTTCGCTCACCTGAGTACCACCAACTTGACTGATCCTATTCCTGACATCCTGTGGACAGTTTACAAGTTGATTTGATGTTCCAGAGCAAAATCTTGATGGTTATAGAATCTCCTTTTCAGATAGTTTAATGTCGATAATTTGGACTCTTCACATGCACAGTGGGAAGTTTGTGTTTCAAATCACCTGTATCGTTTTTATGGTACTTTAGGCCTGAGGATTTACGTCGTGAGTTTGGTCGCTATGGCCCAATAGTAGATGTTTACGTTCCCCTTGACTTCTACACTCGTCGTCCAAGAGGATTTGCATATATACAATATCCTTTCTTCAGCAGTTCTCCTAAACAAGTGAAGCAGACATACCAAGGTCTTTTCATCCTATGATGCATTTGAATGTCAAGTTCAATCTGGTTCATTGTGGCTCTATATTTTTAGAAATTACTGCTTGGGGGCAGGGATGATATTTAAGGTATAACTCCAAGTTTGTATGTTGCTAAATACAGTCCCCACTTCTTATCGTGGTCACACATTTCCACATGATTTACCTGTTATACTCAGTGGCTATAACAGATGATGCTGTCATATGGTTGTAAAGGTCCCTTTTCGTTTGCTTGGTGACAATTTTAACTAAGCTCTCATTGAAGAATTAATGAGGGAAAAGCATTGAATTTTTGGTTGATGTTAATCTACTTAATTAGTTTAAATAGTATATTAATATTGTAACACAGGAGCACTTGTCCACTTTAATCTGTTATCCTGTTTGTGTATTTACAGTTGAGTGGTTTAGATCATGATTACTCTCAAATTGATAAGCTCCTCCACCTTCATCACCCAAGTTCCGTGATTAATAACTTCACAGATCAAATTGTTAAAGTTGTTCTCACTGTAGAGAAACTGATTCAAGACTGTTATGGGAATTAATCAATCCCTTAAGACATGGAGTCTGCTTAAGTTAAATTGATGTAATCTGTTTTAGTGGAATAAAGCTCCACAATGATCATTATCCAAAAAAAGTCATTAGAGACCCTTTACACAGTCTGTGCATAAAGTAAAAGGAGCACTTGATGCTGTGACCGACAACTTTAAAATTGACATTGGTGCAAATAAATAGTTTTCACGTTTTGAATCGTGTTTGAAATGTGAACATTTTCAGTGGTGGGAACTGTACTGGGGACTTGCATGTGTGAAAAATTGTATTGAAATTATAAGCTTCAGCCTTACTGGATAAGATGACAGTTTGTTGAATATTACTGAAAAGATGCATAATAATCAAAGCTTCTCAGTTTGTACCCAGTTCGATCAGGCCAAATGCAAGATTGGCAATTCTAAAACAATTGCCATTTATACTACAGGAGAAAAGGTTACTGATTGGCTGAGTCATTGCTGTGGAGAAAGCAATGGGAATTCATGGCCTTCCAACCACTTCTGGAAATTCACAAAAAATGCTAAGGTCTTGGATGTATTCCTTTTGGCAGAGATTGGGCCCTTGTAGGTGATTGCTTTTAGCAGGTATAGATAAACCATGCTACAAGTTCAAATGATTATATTAAATTTGTTGTTAATGTCTCTCTTCAGCAATATTCAAAGTCTGTGCTACCAAACGACCATTACATCTGGAAAATCTGAAAGCTTTTGAGAATAGCAGTTTGAACTAGAGCCAAATGAAGCACGAGGGTGAATATACATGACTATTAGCATGTGAAAATTGGCAAAAAGTTAAGCACAAATTTGCAGCAGTGTAATATCATACGGCTGCTGAGCAATTGGAGTTTTAAATGCTGTACCACAGTGATGGAGTTGATTTTTCTTTTACATTCCCAATTTACCAGGAGTAAAAACCAAAAACTTAATTGCGAATAAAGTAATTTTATTAGGTTGATTTCCATTGTAATTGTATTTAATTATAATATAGAAGAAAACTATTCATTAGAGTACATATTGCAGCGCTTTTTGTACATAACCAGTCATTCTGATGTCTTTTGCATCAGCACATTTAATTTTTTTTAGCACATACCTAACATAACATCAAAATTAGTAACTTTTTAAAGCAGACATTTGTAAATAAAAGTAAAACACCCTTCATAGCTTGCATCACCACTTGATCTAGCTTTTAAAAGTGCTTTATGGGAAAAACACATGTTATGTATTAAGTGGTGTCCATGTAATTTTGATTTTTCAGCTTCGTGCCCTGAGATGTCAGATTGCCATTCTGAATTTTAGCATTAAATGTTATTTGATCATGCAAAATTTATGGTATCATTGTTTGTTTCTAATTTTCAAAATGTCCTCCATTAAATATAGAGTGCTACATTTCATTTTGCCATCGGAGTAATTTCAGTACCCTGAAATGTCTGGAATTCAAGCAGGTTGTCAGAATGAAAGATACTTTGTAGAAATCTGGTGTAATCAAAACGTTAAAAAGACGTGACTTTTATCCTTCATCCACCAAACGTTATTAGCAGTTCAGTTAATGAGTTCCTTTTTAAGATGTGGACACTTGTAGACAAGTGTGTTGTAGGAAATACAGCAATCAATTTGCAAAACACTTGCAGACAACAATGTGCTGATAACTAGATCAGGTTTTTGTTGTTTTGAGGGACAACATGGGCCACAACACCAGGGATATCTCTGTGCTCCATGTCAAATAATGCCATGGAATGTTTTGTGTCAGTCTGAGGGGGCAGATAGAGTCTTGGTTTAACGACTCGATGGTAATATAGCACCCCTGACTGTGAAATACATGTAATGCTGCACCGAAATCGCTTAGATTGTTTTATTCAGTTCTTGGGATGGACAGTGATCCACAATCATCTGACTCAGTGAGTGCTACAGACTGAATTAAAGAGAAAGGTTGTTTGGACTTCCTCACTCTAAAAGTGTTGAGTGTCTGGATGGACCTGATGTATCTTGCACTGAGTACCAATGTAAATATCTCTCAAGACAGGTTGCTGGAGAAACTCAGATTTTCAGGGTCACCTGGGCTTGAAACACTAATTCTGTTTTCTGTTCACATGATGCTGCCAGACCTGCTGAGTTTTCCAGCAATTTGTTTTCAAAATTTCAGCATCTGCTGTTCTTTGTTTTATATGTACCTCAAAATCCTTGATGCATGCTGCTGATGAGGCTAGCATTTATTGCCCATCTCCAGTTACCCTTGAGTAAGATGGTGGTGATCTGCCTAAAAGTTTGAATATAAAAAGTGGGCGTCAACCGCATTGGTTGGGCCTGACTATCATAAGTAGTCCAGACAGGGTAAGGATAGCAGATTTGCTCCCCTGAAGGACATTAAGGCCAAGTGGATTTTTAATGATAATCTGCTGGTTTCATGATCGTTGATTAATTGATTTTAAATTTCTCTACTTGGTTTATTGTGATTTTTAAGTTGAGCCTCTGAGACATTAATCCTGGCCTCTGGATGTATGCTGGATAATTTTATCACTATCCTACGGTTCCCAGATTCTTTCAGTTAAAAACCTTTTCACATTTACTATTGCAGATGCAAGCTTTTACGGGTTTATCAGTTGTCAAGTGAAGAAAGCTGATTCTGCAGCACAAATATCAGGCATTGGCACGTGGCTATGATATTTGAATTAAAACAGTTTTACTTTTCTGGCTATATGAGAAAGCTAGATTTCAGTAATGGGCTGTATACTTTCTAAAACATTAAAAATACTGTGATCTCTTTGCTTGAACAGCATTAATCCTAAAAATATTATTTACTGAATGTTGCATCACAAAATTGATTAGAATTATATCTAATATGCTATGACAGCCAGCATGTGTACACATTGGAAACAAATTTCCTGAGGGAGCATTGCACATCTATTAGAGAACCTGTACCAAGTTTGGCTATATTGCATGTTTTATTGATTGGGTATTGATGTGCTGAGTCTAACAGCAAATTTTCACTCGGTGACCTAAACTGAGCTAGCTTTAATAAATGCTTCTTTAGAAAGTTCATCTGACTGATACTGCATGGCTAGTTATATGCATATTTGTAATAATTTCCTAACATCTGAACATTTAAATTTAGATGAGCAGAAAGTCTGAATATTTCAAATGGGGATTTAAAAACCAGTGAATGTCTGAGCAGTTGGAACCCAAATTTCCAGCAGTAGATGTCCAGTCACGGGGGTGTGCAAGTTAGCAGCAATATCTCCATGTACTGCACCTGTTGTCCTTGCCCTGAGTAGTGGAGTTGAAAGTGTTGGCATTAATCCACAGTGAGTTTCTTTAGCACATCCTGTAGATAGTACACACTGCAGCCAATATTGCAAACAGTGAATGTTTAGGTTAGTTGATTCGGTGCCAATTAAACTTGAAGTTGTCAATGTTCTTGGCTCTTGCAATTTAATCCTTCTTGGGCTAATGGGATCAGTGCATCACATTGATTCCTACCTTGTGATGATACTTGCCACAGTCCCCAGCATCAGACCTGTAGCAATCAACACTTCTGTGACTGATCACCCTTGATTTACTCATGCATGGTTTCCCCCAAGCATATTGATTGCTAACTGGTAATTCAGCAGCATTCAGACCTTTACTGATTCACTATCTGAGGAATTTGGAGATGAACATTGCAATTGTCAGGCCTATTTCCTGTTTTTTTTTTAAAATGGCACATTTTATGTAACAGTTCAATATGATAACAGCTAATACACAGCTCCAAGGAACCTTGTAATGATTATCTGAAGCTGTGTTGATTGATCTCTAAACAAGTGCAACTACCTTCTTTTGTGCCAGATATAACATTAGCCTTTGAAGAATTTTCCTCTGAGCCCATTAACATGAATTTTAGTGGGGCAGCTTGGTTCCATGCTTGTTTGAATAATGCTTAGATGTGATATTAGATTTTAGCTCATGTCCACTTTGGACCAAGGCTGCAATGAGGTCGAACTCAGAAATCTCACAACATCAGGTTATAGTCCAACAGGTTTATTTGAAAGCACATGCTTTTGAGTGCTCTCTTTCATCGGGTGTCTGGAAAAAGACCTGATGAAGGAGCAGCATGCCGAAAGTGTGTGATTTTCAAATAAACCCAAACTGAGCCTGAATGAGTGTTATTGGTGAGCATTTGCCAGTTGATAAAACTGATAATTAAATTCAAGTGATTAAAAGATTTGCTGCATCTTAATTGGCGAGATTTACTTGTCCTTTTTGTTGTGCTGGGTCTTGTGCAGTGGTACTATCCCTATCTCTCTCTGCAAAAGTTTCATTTTCTTTCTGGGTACGTTGTGCAAAAGTGCCAACATAGTCTCAAATAGATTTCCTTAATTGGCTCCAGGGATGAAGGAGTTGTCTTATAGCAAAAAGTTGGGCCTCTACTCATTGGAGTTTAGAAGAATGAGGTGATCTTATTGAAACATGAGGCAACTTAGCTGAGTTAATACTGAAAGGATGCTTCCTTCTCCACAAGAAATTAGAATTAGGGGCATAGTTTAAACAGAAGACATCTCCCATTTCATGCAGAGATGAGAATTTATTCCTGTTGGGTCTGTGAAATTCTCTTCCTCAGTGGAGGTGGGATCATTGAATATTTTTAAGGTATGGGTAGATTAGATTAGATTAGATTAGATTACTTACAGTGTGGAAACAGGCCCTTCGGCCCAACAAGTCCACACCGACCCGCCGAAGCGTAACCCACCCATACCCCTACATCTACATTTACCCCTTACCTAACACTATGGGCAATTTAGCATGGCCAATTCACCTGGCCTGCACATCTTTGGACTGTGGGAGGAAACCGGAGCACCCGGAGGAAACCCACACAGACACGGGGAGAACGTGCAAACTCCACACAGTCAGTCGCCTGAGGCGGGAATTGAACCCAGGTCTCAGGCGCTGTGAGGCAGCAGTGCTAACCACTGTGCCACCGTGCCGCCCACGGTAGGTAGAATTAATGCTGCACTCATTGGGGAATAGTTAGAAATGAGTAGTTAAAGCCACAATCAGATCTTCTCAAAATAGTGGAGCAGGTTTAAGGGCAGAATGGCTTATTCTTGCTCAATTCTGATATGATATTGCAAAATTAGTTTGGATGATCTGATACTATATTGTATTACAGCTACTGGTCTGAATTAAATAATTGCAACTCTTCTCATTACCTGACTCAAACCTCTACGTTGCCCAGACGCAAGCTGTCATCATTTTTTATGGGTTTAGTTAATGTACACCAGTAATAAATGCTTGCATTGCCAATAAATTGTACATAAGTGTTGCAAGCACTATCCCACTTTTGTGCGAAGTTGTATTGAATTAAATTCGAACCTTAAATCATTAAGTTTTTGAGCTTGTATTCCAGCATATTTTTAGAATCTGTTATTTCATCCAGTGATTTTATTTTTCTAAAATTGGAAGGAAATCATTTCTGGCAGGTCCTTTTCATGCTAAGCAGGCATGAATACCTAAAGCAAATTGATTTTTTAACTCCACAGAAATCCACACCTATACTTTTAAATCAGTATATATTGTATGGGTAATTTGTGACCTTAAATAAATCAAAATCAGAGTCCAGTTACGAACATAAAGTTTGAATTTAGTTTGAAATTTAAAATGCACTTTTTTTATAATGACTTATCATACTTTCATACCTGTAAATATTTATATGCATTGGATGCAATAAATTAGCTACAAATGTAAAATAGACAAAGCAGATTCCTTTTCTATAACTTTACAGTCCTAATTTCATTTATGGAAATTCAGTTTTAGCACTAAATTCATGTTTAGTGTCTTATTTGCATTCATATTATTGAATAATTGAATGTTAAGCACCTGGCAGTAAATTGCATTGTAAGATGGGAGTTGATTTATCCTTGCACTACAATTCTTGGAAGAATCTGAAAATGCATACTACAATATTGAAAATTATTAGTTTGCAATTCAAATTTGCACATAGCAAATTTTAAAATTCAAATTTAATATTTTCATCAATTTTACTTGTGCAGTTTAACTTTGGAATGCTGATCTTCTGCACTCTGCACATTTAGGTCACTTGAGGCTTGCGCAAACGCATATTTTGAGCTGAAAATTTAAATGTAGTTTTCATTCCTCCTTCCCCTCAATTTTTATATAATTTGCTTACTTTTGAAACTTTGATGGTCTGAGACCTGCAAATTTGTCTTAAGGAAAGCTACAATGGCAAATGTAATTTTCAGAAAATTTAGGTCCCATATTTAACCGATTTTTGTGACCACAAGGTCACCTAATCTGAAATGAATTTTCATTTTACTTGTGACTTCATGAACTGTGCATAATATTCCTTTATGTGAAAACTGTAAGCTCAAGTTACATTAATATTTAAATTGAAGCTTGTATGTTCCATTGCATAACTAAATGTGTGTGTTACCTGGTAAGTATTTTGGTATAATCTGGCTATTAACTGTAAACATTGGAACAATCAGAGTTGGTGTACTCTCTCTAATATTCCTGTTAATACGAATGCATGTTGGCAGGACTAGGAAGCTTACTGAATAAAATGCTGCTATTTGCTTCCATTAGAAAAAAGACCTACTGCTCTGCTTTGTTTAATTAATGTGCTGTTTGAGTTGGTTGCTGCAGGGATTTGCTGGTTCTGGGTTCATATAGTGCACCCCACTGTTGCTCGTCTAACTTTTTTTTTCCTTTTTATATTCTGCTGTAAGGTATGTATTTCTTGTCTGATCACAAGTTCATCTAAATGGAAAATGTGACACACAATTTTTAGCTGTTTTTAAAAAAAATACTTGCTGGTGTCTTTTTTGGCTAATTTTGGTGGTAGTCAAAAAAGTGATTTCAAACCCTGCATGTTTGTCTCTTTATACTCATCCCCTGACATAACCTTTTTGTTGTTGTTGCCTCAGAAAATTTAAAGCAATCCGCTGTAACTGGCGAACCCACAAAGAAAGTATGAAAGAGCCTTTTAGATAGAACCCAAGCATAAGACAAGCAGACAAGCCAAAGACCTCTTAAGGATCAGGCTTGAAGAAAAGAGAGGGAGGGTGAAAAAGATTAAAGCTTGAAGAGGGAAAAAGTCAAGGCTTCGATTTGTCTGCAATTGGAAAAAAGGTTGTTTTGTCAAAGTCAAAGCCAAGTGTCTTATTTGGGCCAGCGCCTCATGTCAAGTCCTTCTGGCAAGCACTTAAAGAGTTAAAGGTCAAGCTGACGGTGCAAGGTCAAGTTTACAGCCAAATTTAAGGTAACCAGCAAAGTCCTGATATTGTATCCTACCATAGTGAAACAGTTCATTTTGCTCTTAAATATTGTTATTAATTGTGATTTTACAAACTTAAATGATCCATATATAATACAAGTATATATTAAAACGTTTATGACTGAAATTGTAGTCTGTGCTGCAGATAAATTCATTCCTTTTATTTCTTTTCAAAAATTGGTTTTGAGTCTAGTGTTTTTGATGCTTTTTTGTTTCCAGTTGCTGACTCAACAGAAGACCAGTACAGAAATAGACTTTTTTTAAGTTTTAGAATACTTTTATATTTTATTCAACTTTTTCTTGTCACTTCTGTCGAGGTCATCTGTCACTTTTTGCACAAAAAGTCCCATATTTGTCTTCCTTCATGATTTCAATTAGATGCTGCAGATTTATAGTTGCAGGCACTACTGGGTGTCTTATTTTAGTGAATTAAAACAGGGCTTGACATTCATTAAAGGATGCCTGCAAGCTGTGGGAAGGCACTTGCCAAATGAGCAGGCCTTTGTTCTGTCCTTGTCCAGTGGCTACTCTTGTAGCACATCACTATAATTTACTCCTCCATGGTAGAATACATCCTACTGGAGTGATACACTTGAATGTTATTTTGTCTTTTGACGAGCAACGTGACATTTATTTATGTTAATTTACAAGTCACTATTGAATTGTTTGCAGCATTTTGTTAAATATGATTTTATTAATGAATGGGACTGGACTGAGATCCAAAATAATTCTAGATTGAATTTCATGTGGTAATGGGGTAGTTACGACCTAATAATGTTTTGCATCAGGATTTAATACTGTCTTTATTGCTGTTCTGCATTTATTGCTTGCATTATGATTCACTTAGAAAATTTGAATGAAAACCCTATTTTATTAATATTAAGAAACCTGCATAGTTTTTGTAATAAGCTATTTGATGTATTTTTGACATCTTATGCAATTTAATATAACACACAAACAAATTTTCTAAGTTTTGGCAAAACAATGTTGTGGTTGAAAATGTGTATTGAAGATTGTAGGATGTGTTCGAAACCTGTGAAAGTGAAAAGCCCCCTTAACAGCTTAGCATGTTTGAAGATGTTCGTGATGCAGAAGATGCACTCCACAACCTGGACCGGAAATGGGTCTGTGGCCGCCAGATTGAAATCCAGTTCGCTCAAGGTGATCGAAAAAGTAAGTATAATTAATCTAAATTAAATTGTATACTCGTGGAAATGGTCTGTTTTGTGCATGGACAGTAGTGAATGTGGTAGAAGCCAGTGCTTTTATACCTATTGAATCTACACATGCTGTTCTTTATACTGAGGTTCATACCATGTTTAAGTTGAAGAATTTAATGACACATTTATAGCTAAGCAAATATATTGAATGTGTAGTTTTCTCTGAGTGAAAGTTTCCATATGGGATTGATACATTCTAGAATATGTTTGAGGGGTGCTGGCTTTGGTGCAGGGGCAACATAAAACTAACAGTATGTGCTCACTGAAAGCTGCTAGAGTTTTTGCAAAATTGTTTGTTTTGTGTGAAGCTAGGTTTTGGACGTCACTGGTAGAAAAAAGATATATTCAATAAACGATCAATGTTCTGGATGATGGTGTGATATTTTTGTCTTTGTAATTGCAGCACCTGGTCAGATGAAATCAAAGGAACGAAGATCTTCACGAAGTTCCCCACGATATGACCGGTATGATGACTATGATAGGAGGAGAAGGTCCAGGAGTCGAAGTTATGATCGGAGGAGATCAAGAAGTCGTTCTTATGATCGAAGTCGCAGGAGATCTGATAGCCCCAAAAAGTATGTAACACTGGCATCTACAATGCATTTTGTTGTCCAGTTCAGTGAATTTTATTTCACTGGTCTTTTATTTTTTGTGCAGTTCACGGAGCAGATCAAGTGGAAAGCGTAGACGTAGCCGTAGCAACTCTTTCAATGACAGGTAGGGCCAAGCAGAATGCATTGGCTGTCATTCATATTCAATCAACAGCGTGAAGTTTCTGAAATTGAAGGGAATGTTGTGGGAGTTTTCTAAGTAATAGAAAAATGTGCAGATAGCGTGATAGAATTGTTAACTTGGAATACTTGGTATGGGATGTATTTTTGATAAATTGATGAGTTTGACTCTTTTTCACATGTCTACAGAGTATGCTATCCAGCAAGGAAAGCTATCCTCTGATTTTAGAGTTTGCATTCACTGAAGCTGCAGTTCTGATTGTTGCCTTCCCCAGTTCAACTGTAGTTAAATGCCTATGAATGATGCTTTGAATTCTCTTTATAAACAAAGGCATTCCACTTTGCTGCCTTTGTCATCTCATGTTATGATTGCTAAATTTGCAATTAACACAGAATAGAAACATAAGGTATGAAGAGAATATAAGGGGTTATGGATAGATCGAGTGGGCAGCGGTGTAGTAAATGGAGTATATAGTGGGATATTGACTTCTTTGGTATGAGACTGAGTCTAAATGGTGAGAGATTGCAGAGGGATTTGAGGCATCAATCACAAAAGGCATTTTGGTACAAGAAGTGATTAGGAAAGCTAACTTGTTGCCTTTAAAATGTTATCATCTATTGCGAGGCCATGGAATACAAACTTCCAGAAGTTATGTATGCTTTATTTAAATAAGGTACTAGTAAGACCACATCTGGAATACCATGTACAGCATTGGGCAGCTTATTTAAGAAAGATTGTAAATGTGTTTGAGGCAGTTCAGAGAAGGTTTACTAGACTGCTACCTAGAATGGACAGATTGTTTTTTAAGGAAACGTTGGATGTATTAGATTTGTATTCACTGGAGTTTAGAAGAGCAAGAGAAGATTGAGGGGTTTTGACAAGGTGCATGTGATCAGGATATTTTCTTGTGGGAGAATCTAGCACTAAAGGTCAAGATTTAAAAATAAAGGGTCACCTATTTAACTCTAGAAGCTACATTTTTTTTTGAAGGTCTAAGTATTTGGAGCTCTGTGGGAAAAAGTGGTTGAAGAGTCTTTGAATACTTTTTTAAAGCAAAGTTAGATTCTTCATTACTTTGTAGCCCTGATAAGCAATGGGTGTAATAAGACACTAAATTAGTCAAACAATTTTAACATATACCAACCTAGATTCTATTCCGCTAACTGTGACATGCCTTTATTAAAATACTAAGCAAGAGTACGTCCTTATTGCACTGGTTGCTCTGAGGGTCCGGCTTTGTCTCAGGTAGCTAATCCCCTGAGGGAACACTGGCCTCGTAGTATTCTTGCTGGACTGCTAATCCAGAGACCCAGGTAATGTTCTAAGGTCCTGGATTTGAAACTGCCAAGGCAGAGAGTGGGAATTGAATTCAATAAAAACCTGGAATTCAGTGTCTTATGACCATGAAACCATTGAGTGTCAGGAAAAACCCATTTGATTCAGTAATGTCCTTTAGGTAACAAAGAGGATCTTTACCTGGGCTGGATTGCTTGTGACTGCAGACCCACAACATTGTGATTGACACTTCACTACTCCCTGGGATGGGCAATAAATGCTGGCCAGCCAGCATTGCCCTCATCCTTTAAATGAATGTTTTGTAAAACTCCCAGATTATCTTCGGAGCGAGTTGTCACCATTCTCTTGTATACCTAATAAAAACCAAAAGAGCTGTACATGCTGTAAATCAGAAACAAATATAAAAATGTAGCAGGTCTGGCAGTATCTTTGAAAGGAAATTAGTTCTGAAGGTCACTTGACCCAAAAGATTAACTCTGATTTCTCTCCACCGATGCTAACAGACCTGCTGAGCTTTTCTACTATTTTTTTTCTCTCTTGTATACCTTATTTTCCTTAATGACTGTTTGCCATTCCTACATTTGACCCATTTAGTTTTTTTAAAATTACATCATTGCCTCCGTAGCTGTTGTTGGATATATGTTCGCTGAGTCCCCCTCAAGGTTTTGTTTGAAGAAACATAAGCAATTGTCTAGGTTATTATCTTCAAAACTCCTATCAGTTTCCAATGCTAGCGTGAATGAGATATTTTTATGGTATCAGAAACAATGGGCCACAGTTTGCTTAGCTCCAGCACAGTTTAAACATTACTTGGCAAACTTCAGTAAGATTTACCTGAACAATGTTTACCCATGCTGTCTTCCTGTTCTGACTCTACATGCATTTCTTCAGCTAGAGTTACATTTCTTCACTGTTCATTTCCACCACCCTGGAAATAATTCAACACGCAGACCTCCTCCACATCCCATTTATATTATTAATTTTGTAAGAAAGAAATGAAAACACAATTACATATTTGAAGTAATTAAGACATAGAAGCAGAAGTAGACCTTTTGGCTAATCAGGTCTTAGCCATTCACGGCAATCATAGCTGATGTAATAATTCTGAACATCACTTTCCAGCCTTTTCCTCATAACCGTTGATTCCCTTGCTGATTAGAAGTTTCTCAGCCTGGAATAAACCTAATTGCTTCAACCCTTTGAGTAGTGTCATAAGTCATCAACCTCAGAAGAAATTCCTACTCATCTCTGTTTTAAATAGCTGACTACATGTTCTCTGTTCTCAGGTTCTCCTCTTTGATTATATACTCTTCCCATACAGAGAAATAAATTCTTGCTACCTACCCTGTCAAGCCATCTAACAATCTTGTATGTTTCATTAAGGCCATCTCTCATTCTTCCAAATTCCAGTCAGTACAGGCCCAACCTACTTGACCTCTCGCTAGAAAGTCAATCCATATCTGTGATCAGCCTCGTGAATCTTCTATGGAATGCACCCAATGCCTGCATATCTTTCCTTAGATGAAGTATCCAAACTATTCACTATATTTTCAAAGTGGGCTAACTAGTATCTTGTATTATTTTAACAAGACTTACCTGTTGAACTTTGATACTAGCTCTTTTTAGTTGTGCAAAAGGAATCCATGTGTTGCAGTTTTTGGCAATGTTTCTCCATTTTCATAATATTCTCCTCCTCCTGCCAAATGCATGATCATTTTCCCACATTATAGTCCATCTGCCAAGTTTTTGTCCATTCACAGAACCTAATAGTATTCCTATGTCATTCTTGCCACTCACTTCCCATGTATTTGTTTCCTGCGCAAAGTTGACAATAAAGCATTCACTTTTCTCACCAAAATCATTTTTAATATATTGCAAATTGTTGTGGCTGCAGCACTGATCCCTATGCACTCCACTAGCTACAAGTTGCCAGCCTGAAATTGCCCTGTAGTCCCAAATGTCTGAGTTAAGCATTCCTCTCTCCATGCTAACATATAACTTCACTTGTCTGTTGGAAGCCCAGATATATTCCATCTAATATTTCCCTTTATATCCTGCTTGTTACCTCCTGAAAGAATTCTAATAAGTTTGTTGAGCATGGAGGTTTCCCTTTCTTGTAGCCATGTTGATTCTGCTTGATTAATATTATGTATTTCTAAATGCTCTGTCAGTACATCCTTTTAGATTCTGGAGGATTTCTAGATTAAGATTTCTTGAAAGATTACTACCAATGGATCCACTATCTCTATAGCTATTTATCCTAGAATGGAATCCATCAAGTCCATGGGAGTTATATGCCTTTAACCCCATTTGCTTTCCTCGTACTTTTATTCTTGTGATAGTTGTATTTATTTCCTCTACTCCTTTTGTCCCTTGATTCACTTAGTATTTTTGGAATGCTACTAATGTCTTGTGAAGATTAATGTCATTTTCTGGCTCCCCATTATTATATCTTTAGCTTCATTTGCTATGGGGCTTTTGTTCACTTTGGCCTCCCTCTGTCTTCCTTTTTAAACAGCCACATGCTGTCTCTTTTGATGTTACTTGCTAGCTTATCCTCAAAGTTTGTTTTCTCCCCATTTTAGTCATCTTTCAACCTCTAAGGCTTTCCCATCCTCTGGGTTACCAATAATATTTGCCACTTGGTATGTGTTTTTTCATTCAATTTGCCATCCTTAACCTCTTTGGTTAGCTATAGTTGGTTTACCTTCTTACAAGAATCCTTCCTTTATATACTTTTGTGAGCCATGACCTATTTTCTTAAATGTCTGCTATTGTTCAACAGCTGCCTTTTCTGCTGAACTCTCTTCCAGGTCCTGTCCAGTTGACTCAGCCCTCATCTTTATGTAATTACCTTGAGTGAGTTATTTCTGATCCAAATTTCTCGCAATCAGGCTGAATGTTAAATTCTCCCATGTATGGTCACTGTTCCCAAAGCAATCTTTTACTCTGTTTATTTTTGCTTCATTATGCAACCCCAATCCAAAATAGCCTGGCACCCCGAGTCACCGTACCTATGTCACCTGAAATCTCTCATTCCTGTCCCTGATCATGGCCAAATTTGAATTACCTAATATAATAGATGAGTGCTCCCTGAAGTGAAGTGTCCAGGTACCCCCCCCCCGCCCTTGCCAAAACCACCAGTGTACAGGAGGTCTACACCCAAGACTCTGGCATCTCAACTCTGATCAAGTTTGATGAGCTGTGAATACACACTACAAATACATTCTCCCTGGATCACCTTGGTGTCCAGCAGCTCTGACATGCTGCAGCAGGAACATACCATCTGTTCTGCCATATCTTGTTTTATTTAATTTGTTAATTATTCTTGATTCCCTGCTCCTTACATGTTGTTGTAATTAATACAAGGATAAGTGGCACATTGACTTACAGTTGTTGAAGTTGTGGTTGCAATTTGATCACCCATGACCTTATTCAATTATGATGCAGGTTTGAGGCACCAAGTGGCTTTATCCTGTTCCTGACTTGTACAGCTGTTTGTGTACTTACAGTTAAGCTGTTTACCATTCATTCTCTATCCCATATTCCTGCATGCTTTATTATATACTCTTGCCTCTTCTGCCATTCTTATTTTTCTCCATCTCCTTGTTTTTTTCCTGGTTTGGTTTTTAAATACTCAGGTAAGGAGCTTTGTACAATGATAAATTATACATGTTACTGTTGGTAATTCTTTTATAAAACAGTGCTCTCTATACTAATTGTCCAGCAAAAGATAGACGGAAAGCAGAATGAAGAGATGCCTTTTTATTTCCTGGGAAATTGATTTGATTTGTTTTCCTTAAATGTAATCTCGTGCTCGTCTTAATTACATTTGCAATTATTTATAGGCACAGACGTCGCCATCGTTCCTATTCTAGATCAAGGTCCAGGTCACGATCTCGATCCCGGTCAAGATCCAGATCAAAATCCGTATCAAGATCAAAATCAGCATCCAGAAAGGATTCTAAGACACGTTCACAATCGAGGTCATGCAGCCATTCAAGGTCCAGATCTAGATCTAAATCCAGGTCACTGAGTGGCCATAAGTCTGATAGTCACCATGAGGACTGAAGCGATGGATGGTCGTTCATCAACTTGCAGCTTCCATTTGTGCTTTTCTTTTTGTTTTTGGGGTCTTGTAGTTAAGAGAAGGTGGGTACTGTTTTATGACTACAGGAAAACTTAGTGTGCAAGAATAATTTGTTGATGGTACTTGAAAGATTTTAAACTGAATGATGCAGTAACTACAACTGACCAGTTAATAAGGTTCAAAGTGCCATTAACATTAATGTTACTCATTGGTTCATTGAAAGTCAACTTGTTCACTATTGTTTTTAGGCAAATTTAGAAAGGTATATTTGATTCGCGGCTATGTTACTGTTAGTAATTCTTTTATAAAACAGTGCCCTCTATACTAATTGTCCAAAAAGATACTAAATTGTTTTCCCAGTTTAATATTCTGATGGATTAATAAAGCTGCTGGTACAAATCAAAACTGTGTGAATTCAAACTTTGTATATTCTACTGTTAACAAAGAACATGTCATCAATGCAGTGCTGTATTAACATAACTTCAGTGTGGGGTTTTACATAATTCATAATTGCCTGAAACACTCTGCTTGGGGGATTGGTTTATAGAAATTCTCCTTATTTTACCCAACTGGTCACATTAAGCACAATCAAAAAGTATTGGCAATTTGTTGCCCACAACCTTATGTTCTGTTCATGTGTGTTTATGCAATGCAGTAGTCTGGCATGCTTTCCGTAGTATTGATTTGTGCATTTTGCATGAATATTTCTTTTCATTCTTGGCTGTAAAGTTATAATTTGCTAATGCTGTTAGACAAACTACCTGCATTTTTTTATTGTAAGATAAATGCAGGAACTTGTATCTTATGCGGAATTGGACGTTTTTCCAAAACAGATTTATCTCGTGCTGAAACATTTTTTCATGTAGAAGCTTGTAAAAACAAAAGGGATTTTTATACCACGTCTTTTTAATAAAAGCTGTTTGTAAAAGTTCATCTATATTAGAAATGTTTTCAGTTTAAGCTTCAAAATGCTAAGTTGTCTAGGTCTTTGCATGACTAGAAAAATGTGACGTTTAAAATCAAGTAATAATAGTATATTCTGAAGATTAAGAACATTGGCCCCTAGAGTGGTCATATTTAGCCATTCATCTTGTGAATTTGGATAAGCAGAACTGGGAATAAAATTGTCTGTAATCTGATGTAAGTGACTTAATTAACTGTGTTCAATCACATTAGGGTTATGTGACAAGTCTTGTTTAAACTTATTTTAATTCTTGCCAGTTTTAGGTCTTGCCTACTGTGTTTGAGCCAGGGTAGGTTCAGTGTGTCTTGGTTTTACAGTCCAGTTTGTTTCTTGCTTTTCCTCAAAAGTGATTAAGATTCTTCACTTAACAATGTATACAGGGTATGCCTTTTCATAACTTTTGCAGGATTCAGTTCAAGATATGCAGTGCAAACAAACACTTGCAGACTTAGCACCAGTTATCAACTAAATCTATATCATTTGGGTTTTTTCAGTCAGATATGGATGTTGTGTTCATCCTTTTTGTTCATGATAGCTGATTGTAACTTCATACTTGTAAATAAATCTGTGCTGTAAAATGAAGCATCTCAGGTGTGTTTTCTTAAAGGAATGACTTACTTTTCAGTCAGAATCCTATGTGGACTAACACCAAAGGGTATAAGCTGAATTGTATCTGTGCGATGTAGAGGAGACCAATTATCTGAATATCGGACTATCCAGCAAGATCACAAGGAACCGATGTTCGGCTAGATTGTTATCCGGAATTCAGTTAACCAAATGAAATACTCCCTCCCCATGTCCTTTGGATAATCGAGGTGCCTCTGCTAGTTATAACAGCACAAAAGCCCATTTGGCTGTCGAATCTGTATTGGTTCCTTCAAAGAACAATCCACTTAATCTTGTTCCCCTGTATTTTTTCCCATTTATCTAAATTCCTTTTGTAAGATATATTATTCTGGGTCCTGCATAAGGTAGGGCAGCCTGTAAGTGACATCATGCTTAGTGACTGATGACAGTATAATTATTCTCCCACTTGTTGACATTGTAGTTATGTCAAGACTTATTGTATTTCAAAAATAATGTGCAGTTTGTTCAGTGCTCATGGTATAAGTTACTTGCTAGTTTTCACCTGATGTTGCTGAGTCAAGGTTTCAGGGATATTGTTGTTCTGCCTTTTAGTCATACTGATATGCCAATAACCAAATGACGACATCAACTTTTTTCATGTTGAGTACATTCTCAGTAAAAATTAGAGAAAAGCAACATTTATATTGCATGAGGAGACTGCTCATTGATTGGCAAGTGAACTCTGTTCAAGACATTACCATGGAGAAGGCATCCGTTAATGCTGACTGATATACAGCCAAGTTGTGCTCAATGTTGAATGAAACAGATTGACTCTGGACCTGAGAAATGAACAAGGAAGTAACTCAATGTATATGCTCTTTGTTTCTTTGACAATCCTAAATTAGTTGTCAAAATAATTCCAGCAAGATTATCCAATTCAGAATCACATCTAATAGAGATTTAGCAGAAAAAAAAACTGCACATCTAAAAGATTTTGATCAGAAACCATCTCAATAAATCCCATGCTGTTTGTTTGCTATATAAATATACTGAGATAGGGTGCGTCAGTGCTATTTTCTGGAATGACTACCCTCATCACTTGTATATTGCATAGACTGCTTTAATGCCTTTCATGAGTTTTTAGATTAGATTACTTACAGTGTGGAAACAGGCCCTTCGGCCCAACAAGTCCACACCGCCCCGCCGAAGCGTAACCCACCCATACCCCTACATCTACATCTACCCCTTAACTAACACTACGGGCAATTTAGCATGGCCAATTCACCTGACCTGCACATCTTTGGAGTGTGGGAGGAAACCGGAGCACCCGGAGGAAACCCACGCAGACACGGGGAGAACGTGCAAACTCCACACAGTCAGTCGCCTGAGGCGGGAATTGAACCCGGGTCTCTGGCGCTGTGAGGCAGCAGTGCTAACCACTGTGCCACCGTGCCGCCCACACCGTTTGTCTCCAATTCACAGTGAAGGTAAAATGTCTTAATGTTTGAGCAACAGGTGAAGCTAGCTGTTTCATGCTGCTGCTATGCCATAGTAATGAGTGACATTTACCACCACCATATGCTGCTGTCAAGCCAAGAAGACACCCTATCTCAAATGTTACCTGATTTGTGCCATTGTGATACCAGTTGTGTAACTGAACTATGCAAAAATGGCAGTTTGTATCAAGCTGCATTTCCTTCAACAAAAGCAAATTGCTGGAAAATCTCCAACAGTTTGCCAGCATCAATTGAGAGAAATCAATGTTTTGGTGCAACTCTTTTTCAGAACAGATAGTTAAAATATTTTTTTCATACACTTTTCTCTCCTCCCTCATCATCTGTAAGGTTAAGATAGAATCCCAAAAGTAGTTGAACAAACAAAGGATGGGAAATGGTTAGTCTGGGGATTAATAGTTCCCATTAGTAGCTAGTTGAGATTGACAATGGGTAGTGTGTAGTATCAGCCAGTGTGGTGACAAGTCCTGGTGTGTGAGAATGTTGGGGAAAAAGGTGCTTATGCCCTAAAACAGTTGATATAGTTCAGAAGGCTAACAGGGGTTCCTCAATGGACAATGAGGTGTTCTAGCTTGTGCTGAGTTTTGCCAGAGCACTGCTAGTAATAACCAAGACACAGATTTGGCCAGACAACACTGTTGAAGCAGCAAGCAACTAAAAGCTCACTTAGGCAGAATAAAGTTATTCTGTGAAGCAGTCACCCATAAATTTTCTTCACCTGTTTGCGTAAAGCAAGATACTAACCATATTCAACCACTCTCAGCTGGCAAAGAATTACATTGACTACTAACTTCAGTGTGTCAATGGGGCTTACTTGCATGTACTGGCAACATTTGTACCAATCAATGTGCACTTAAAAGATTTAAGTATTGGATTTTCCTTTTAAATTAATATAATTGCAAAACAGGCAGATTTCCCACCCCAGTGATACTCCTATCTAAAAAAAATTGTTAAAGAACTAAATCACGGACTGTTGTTCACTTTTACCTGGGTAAAGATTAGGTTAGGAGCACGTCACTAAAGGAAGTCTAAATTTCAGCTTGTATCAGTGTCACATCTGAATCTGACATTGAAGTAGTTAAAAGAAATGTGTCCACAGGAGTTAAATCTGCAACTGAGCAAATGTTTTGGTTAAAAATGGATTAGGGGAAAGTGAAGACTGCAGAAGAGAATTGACATTTCAGGCACTATTGTCTGCACTGAAGAATGGGTTATAGTGTCAGTTTAAAGTTCAACTTTCCTTGAAGTTGCACATTTTGCATTGGATTTCCAAATTCCTCTATGTATGAGTAGACAGAGCAGCAGAAGGTTTATCACCAGCATATCAAAAAAGGTATTCACTAATTAGAGGTTGTGCAGCTTACTTTTCAGTTGAGTTGTTCCACATCTCAGCTGCCACTGAAGTTATATTTTAACAAAACCACTTACAGGGATAAAGAATTGTAAAAGTACCATTTTTGATGGGTGAAGTGAAGAGGGGGTTTGAAAAAAAAAATCAATTTACAACATGAATGCAGATTAGTCAATTTATTTGGGAATTTGTTCCAAAAAAAACCCACCACAAGTAATCATTTCACAATTATTTTAGCTGTTAAACAATTCAAAGCCAGTTGTATTAGGATGTAATTTTGTTGAATACAGAGGCTGCTAAATTGAAGAGCACATATTTCTGGGGCAATACAATATTAGAGATTTATTCAGGTGAATCTTTACTCTTGTTACCCGAGACTAGAGCAAAATTATAACCAAGAATGATACATTTGTTTCAATAGCTTGATCAATTGAGGTCCAAATGGCTGTACATTCCTCCAACAAAATTGTGATTACCATATAGAAGAAGTGATAGCCATAAGAATGCATAAGTCAATTCACTTTAATTTATCATGATTGCTATTATATAGTGCAGTCAGTATAAGTGTGCCAACATCAGAATGCTGTCAGTCATCAGGTTAGCCACAATCCTAATATTACAAGGTTACAAGACATCAGTGGGGGGAAAAAAATAGATTAAGTGCAAACAGCAGTACTATTGGATTGTTCATTTAAAATCAAATGGTATGACCATTTCAGGATTTGCAGCAACCATAAACTTCTTTACATAGAAAATACACTTTTTATAGCTTTTATCCCCTTACACCAAACAATGAAAACTCAGTCATTCCTTTTTAAAAACATGCAAGCTCACTGCAACACATGTAGCATCTTGAAATACTTGTGCTTTTTCTTATTAAGAAAAAATATTCTTAGGTTTGACACACCAAGAAACAGGTGGTATTTATACATTTAGCTATTGTACTAAAATACTTTCTTCAGCAGGTATGTCCTGCTTTAATATACATATGCTACAAGTTTTACACTTGTGGCTCTTTCTACAGGTTAAAAAAGTTATTTTTAAAAAACTGGCCAAGAGTTCATAACTTGCACATCAATTTTAAATAGTTTAATTACATAATCTGAAATTCAACCAGACCTTTGTCTTCTGCACAGAAGGTTTTTTCTTGAAGACAATAATTAAGCCAACTGAGTTTTGTATTCCAGTTTTACAATAAAGCATGGTGAAGAGTACAATGATTTAAAAAGTCTCATTTTAATCTGTCACAGGCAATGTATGCTCAATTTTTAAATAAAACTGAGTCTTCAATGGTTGCCTTTACAGTACACTTTCATTAGTTTTGCTTCAAAAGATTAAAACAAAGCCTCCTAATAATATGGTAACATATGTACCAGCAATGGTGATTTCATCTTTTAGAAAACATTCTTCATTGGGTACGGCGTCATAAAAGAGTTGTCCTTTATAACCAAGGTAAAACCGATTTCATATCGGAAGTTCCAAAAAAAGTAATGAAACTTTTTTCTGAGCAGGAAGAAACACATTGGGCAAATGCAAGGTGGTCAACATAATTTCTGATTCAACACTTTTTGGGTAGAACCAAAGATATCTAAAGTCAGGAATATCCTTCACTCAAATACACAAGTCATTCTGCTATAATGCAGGTGTCATTATTGAGAATTTGGTACAACTCAATTGACCAATTGGATACTTTCTAAACCATGAAGTTTTAAAGCTTATATTGATTATAGTGTGATTCTGGCCCCATTAGTTTAAGTGGTGCTGCTGTTAAGCAATTTTCTTATAACAGGATTTTATGAGAATGGAACTACCATGTTATAGCAGAACTGACTGTACAGAATTATACTAGAATTAAACTTTTTCCTATTCACAGGAAAGGAAAAAGGCAGAACGGGGAGGAAACAAATTTCCAATAGACAACTGCTAGTCACAAAACTGGGCCAATAAAAACCAAGCATACATCCGGCTTGGAAGGATATCAAAGGCAGTGCTTTTAAAAACAATTCAAAGCTATTGTTTTATATAGTAGAATTAGAAACTTTGTTGTTTCCAGCAGTGTGGTCCTTTTATATTTTAAGCCTACAGTCATCTACGCCTGCACTTTTAGCATGGTCTTCAACTGAAAGGCCATTTCACTGTGGTCAGAAGACTCTAGGGGCATGTGTACCCAATGGCTTGGAGGCTTGGGTAGTACACTTGGTGATGGTGGCTCACTGAACTTGGCTCCAGCATAATTTTGATCAGACCTTAACAGTGTATTTGAGCTGCTCAGAACTGCCTCCCAACTCTGTTCGTTTGCAGTAAAGTACAAAACATTTTTTCCTTCTTTCTGTACAACCTGACACGTTTCAGAAATAAATGGATATCGTCCATGTCCTTTCTCGCCTTTCTTGTATATTGTCTTCACAACAGAGAGATCATCCTCCTTGTTTCTTTGTCTGCTATTGTTTAAGTGCTGGTTCCTCTTTGGAGTCCCATGGCTTGGTTGGGATATTGGGATGTTTAATCTTTCCACACCTCCCATTTTTCTTTTCCAAATGGACTATCACCTGTACAAAGAAACAAAAAAAGTAAAATTTTAATTCCAGCTCTTAAGTTCACCAAATAAGTTTAGAATTAAAATGGGTACCCTGGAGGGAAAAACTCTGATACCAACTATTTCAATGTGGGCCTAGACATAATTTTTGTATATTTTAAAATACTTGAAACAATGCAGTTTTTTTAAGACTACAAAAACACATCAATTGTACATTAACCACATACTAGGACACAGAACCTTGCATTGCTGCAATTGTGATCAGTAAAAAAATTGTACTATTGTCCTTTCCTCAAAAAAACTTCCAATTAATCCTTAGTCATCCAGTGTTCAGATACTATTAAACTAAAGTCTCTGGGTTTCAAAAGGGAGCTGTAACTTTATAAGTCGTGCTTTGGAATAATGTTCTTTAAACTGACAACGTAAAGCCCATGAAACAACTGAAGGTTTACAGCCACTGGACTTGAGACAATTAAGGCATCAGAATGGATTTTAAAACGTGTTATGAATACACTACAAAGTCTAAACGATTTCAACTGCAATTCCAAGGTAAGATTTCCCAGACAAAAACATTAGTACTGTTGGAACAATGAATTTCAATGAGAACAAATTGAAAAATACAAACTCATTTCTCCAGTTACTTCCATATCCTGTGAAAGATCGAAGGCCATTAACGAATGTAACCATCTGATTGTCAAAAATGGAATAGAAACTACCATTCAAGCTAGAGAAAGGATTACTTCGAAGAGTTGAAGTTAACAGGATTAACAACTTTTAACAGGAACGTTGAGTTTATTCAGTCCTTGCCTCTGTGCAGGCGTGTTTCCTCCCATCTCAGACTCACACCTACCTCTTCGTTGAAAAATCCCAAAACTCTTCGATCTTGTCCAAAGTTTTCTGGAAACTTCGGCTCCAGGGTATCGGAAACCTCTCACTTCTGGTGAATCTCGCTGATTTTTCCCAACCAGAAATTTGCATGAGCAGAACTCCGACAGAAGATGGTGCAGCCAAGCACAACATGGGTCTGCTCAGCACACAAGGCTCCGTGTAAGTCACACCCTTCGGAAGCAAGAAGAAAGCTTAGAAAACAAAGCACTGAACAAAAAAAAAGCTACAGGAAATATTCGACTAAGAAACAGATTTTTAAAAATACTGATAACTGCGTACAGGTTTCAACATTCCCCTCCCCCTTTTGCGGCGGAATTTCCTGATCACGGGACTAGAAAACGGCCATTTAACATCACCGAATTCTTTCCTACTTTTGAGGGGGAATTTGAGCTCCTGACAAGTGGAGCAAGCAACACTCGCATTCCCAGTCAAGTCAGGTGACCAGAACAGAAGAAATTTTTCCCGATCAAGATAAACGGGTAGGTTGGACAACAGAGAGAGAGAGAGAGAGAGAGAGAGAGAGAGAGAGAGAGAGAAAACAAAAGACAGAGCCTAGATCTGGGGCAGAGGGAGATAAAGGGGATCATTAACCCTCCTCTTTCCTACCCAGTACCAACCCTCCTAGACACAGACTCTCACCCACCTGGTGCTCACACAATCCTCGGCACTGTCTAACTTGAAAACCCACACACGGAGCTATGTCGCCGGTCACTCTGCCCATCAGTTGCCAACAGTAAAACTGCCCCAAGCTCCGCCCCCTCGATGTAGCCGAAAATGGAACCTGGCGACAAGCAGCCGCCTGACAGCCAATCAGAACCGCTCCAGCTTCGATTCGCTACACTGTCCCATCCAATCACCGCGCACGGAGCTACCGACGGATACACCGTCCTAACCAATCAGCGCCCGAGCCATCACGGAGACATCACGGTGGCCAATCCGTTCCGGGACTGGAGCGGCGGCCGCTGGTATTTGAACTATTTTTCTTGTATTTTATGATCGCTCCTACCATCGGGCTACTCCTCAAGTTCTTTCGCGATATCCTTTCCTTCCTTTCCACGATCCAAAATGGCTTTTCTCCTTATTGACCGAGCTTTTGCATTTATTTTAACCTGTTCAATCTCATTGGTTAGTTTAAAATAGGAACAACATCTCATTAAACCGCCACCAATCAGCGAAAACCACAAACGTTAAGACCGTGTCCGACGTGAGCTGTAAGAGTGGAACATTGCCTGCAGGGCACTTCCTGTCAGTGAGAGACTTTGCTGCATTACTAGGCAATTATGAACTTGCACTTTATTATCGTTTTCACATCCTCAGCATAGCCCACTATTTATTATTTATTGCTGAAAAATGTGTTGCTGGAAAAGCGCAGTAGGTCAGGCAGCATCCAAGGAGCAGGAGAGTCGACGTTTCGGGCATAAGGCCTTCGTCAGGAACACATTTTTCAGCTCTGATCTCCAGCATCTGCAGTCCTCACTTTCTCCTACTTCTTATTTATTGCAGTGTAACAAGGTGGTTATGAAGTCAATTATTACAGCCTTATTAAAGAATGAGAATCCACAAACAAGATACTTGGTTTATTCATAATATTGTTGCAAAATTACGCAAGCAGGGTTTTTTTTCCTTTGGATTCCGTTATAGCTGTCTTTTTTCACTTATAAACGAACCACCCAATTGCCACTATAAATGGCAATCGCGTATTTAAAATAAATCAGTGCTCACTTCATTGAAAAGAGAAAGTGCAGATGGACTGCAGATCAGAGCTGAAAATGTGTTGCTGGAAAAGCGCAGCAGGTCAGGCAGCATCCAAGGAACAGGAGAATCGACGTTTCGGGCATCAGCAATTTAGCATGGCCAGTTCACCGAACCTACACATCTTTGGACTGTGGGAGGAAACCGGAGCACCCGGAGGAAACCCACGCAGACACGGGGAGAGTAGTGATTCTGTGATTCTATTCCTTCAATTTCTTCATTTCCAGGTCATACTATCCAAAACATGCTGGACACAGGATCCGCCTAAAAACGCAACATTTCTTGTAGCTGTCAGCTGTCCGAATTGATTATTTATAGGAATCCCTGAAATAGCACGGGTCTAATTGACAGCCTTGTGTTTCAGTCAGGAAGCGGTAGGACGAAGCGTTACAATCCATGTTGCTGCACCAGCTTTATTTAAAAACATTTCCCAACGGTGTCCCTTTCCTGGGCTCATTAACTGGAGATCTTTTCCCCGTTTCCTAAATCAGGGCCGCTTGCTGCCTTTCCTGTCAACCTGCAGAAAGATTTGCATCTGGTTCTGGTCTGAATTGGTAATACTGACATGGATTGGCCAGAAGCTTTTTGAAACAACGACAAGAACATATTTATACAGCACTTCGAACAAATTACATGAGGCAAGTGTAAGAAATCAAAGGTAGGGAAGATTCTTTATATGTCAACAAAGGCTGAGATCAAGAAAGACGGGAAGGTGTAAAAAAAAACAAACAGGAGCAAAAAAAATCAACAACTGTCCTGCAAATCCTTAAATAGAAATCCAATAAGATGCGTGCCAGATTTCTCTAAATGATGTCAATTATGCAGCAATTCCTTCCGACTTTATGCTGGTGTATGACATTGTGGATACACCCAGTCTGATGAATTCTTGATGAAGGGCTGAAATGTCGTTTCTCCTGCTCCTCGGATGCTGCCTGACCTGCTGTGCTTTTCCAGCAACACACTCTCCACTCTACACCCAGCCTCAGTCTTACATTCATTGATTGAGAACTCACCTTTAGTTTCTCTGATTATGGTTTACCCTTTTCCTTTCAACTGGGGATTCCCAGACAGAGCAGCTGAAGAAGAATAGTTGGTTGCTAGGAATTTTATTTTCCATCCCCATAACAGAAGGAAGAGAAAGATAGTTGGAGGCTTTTTGCAGGTTAAATGTTCCTACTGTAGGTTTACACACAAGGCCGGGAGTCTCCTGCCAGGGACCAATCATAGAACGGATATCAGTACAGGCCCTTCGGCCCTCGATGTCTCGCCGAACTTTGATCCTATTCTAAGATCAGACTAACGATCGATTGCTGAGCTCTCTTAAACCCTCCATAACTGGTGCCAATTCAGAAGCCACTCTAAAATTGTCTCTGGGCAGAATTGCCCAGAACATAAGATGGTGTCAATCTATTTAGACCTCTGCCTCACAGCACTAATAAAGTAATATGGTATATACAACCCACTAGGTGGGTCTTTTTTTTTCAAACTTGCAAGCATCTTCTTACTTGGTTTAAAGCAATATAGGAATATAGAGACAACATTCAGTAAGACCTGTGGCCTAGCTTTGGGCCTCATATCCATTGTTGAATCAAATTTTATCTATATCAGATTCAGATTTGCCAGTTGAATTAGCATTGATTGCCATTTGAGAGTTCTGAACCTCCACCACTCTGTGCATGTCAAAATGCTTTCCAACATCTCTCCAGAATGACTTGGCCCTAATTCTTAGACTCTGCCCCTGGTTCTCTATCTAACCTGGAGACAGTGAGGTCTACAGATTCTGGAGGTCAGAGTTGAGAGCTTGGTGCTGGAAAAGCACAGCAGGTCAGGCAGCATCCGAGGAGCAGGAAAATCGACATTTCAGACAGGAGCCCTTCATCAGGAATAAGCCTCGGGGGTGGAGAGATAAATGGGAGGGGGATGGGACTTAGAAGAACATAGCTGAGAGTGCATTGGTGGAGGTGCGGGTAATGATAGGTCAGAGAGGAGGGTGGAGCAGACAGGTAAGAAGGAAGATTGGCAGATAGGACAGGTCATGAGGACAGTGCTGAGCTGGAGAGTTGGGACTGGGGTAAGATGGGGGGAGGGGAAATGATTAAGGGGAGGGGAGGGTGAAGGTCACATTGATGCCCTGGAGTTGAAGGGTCCTGAGGCAGAAGATAAGGCGTTCTTCCTCCAGGCATCAGGTAATGAGGGAGTGGTGTCTTTTTCTGTTAATATCCTGAGGACCTTGTTTAAATCATCCATTAACCTTCTGCATTCTAGAGAAAAAAGGCCTAATTTGTCGAATCTCTCCTCATAGTTTAACCCCTGAAGTCCAGGCCTTATCTTTGTTGAACTCCCTCCAGGGCCAAAACATCCTTCCCAATGTGTGCACCCACATCTGCTCCCGGTACTCTAAGTCGGGGCTAACTAGGGTTTTGTACAACTGCAGCGTAATGTCTGCATCCCTATTCTCCAGTCTTTTAAACATGAAGGCCAGCATTCCATTAGCCTCTTGATTATTTTATACACCTGAACAAGCCCTGGGCTTACAGCCTGAAAACTGCCTATTCACTATCTTAGCATAAAGAGAGAGAGAGAGAGAGAGAGAGAGAATCTGAGGATTACAACTAGTGCAATGCACTATCTCTGTAGCTATATCTTTATCACATCCTAAGATGCAACCCATCAGGTCCAGGGGACTCATCAACCTTTGGTCCCATTAGATCTCCGAATACTTTTTCTCCAGTGATAGTTATTGTACCTATTTCCTCTCCGCCTTTTGCTCTTTGATTTTATTTAGTAATTTCAGAATGGGATTAGTGTCTTCTTACTGTGAAAACCGACGCAAAGTGTGTATTCACTTCTCCCATTTCCTGGTTCCCCATTTTTATTTCCCTAGCTTTGTTCTTTCAGTAACCTACATTCATTTTGACCCCTCTCTCTTTATATATTTTAAAGGATCTGCACAATGGCTATGCTCCAGGGTAGAACTTGATTCCCAAATTTCAATGGCTTGATTTATTATGTTTGGTTTTATCAACAAAAGGACCTTGGATTGCAGGTTCATAGTTCTGAGAAAGTGGAATCACAGGTAGACAGGGTAGTAAAGAAGTTTGTAGTGGTTCTGTTTGCTGAGCTGGGAATTTGTGTTGCAGACATTTCGTCCCCTGTCTAGGTGACATCCTCAGTGTTTGGGAGCCTCCTGTGAAGCACTTCCGTCATTTATAGTGGTTTGTCTCTGCCACCTCCGGTTGTCAGTTCCAGCTGTCCGCTGTAGTGGCCGGTATTTTGGGTCCAGGTCGATGTGTTTGTTGATAGAATCTGTGGATAAGTGTCATGCCTCTAGGAATTCCCTGGCTGTTCTCTGTTTGGCTTGTCCTATAATAGTAGTGTTGTCCCAGTTGAACTCATGTTGCTTGTCGTCTGCGTGTGTGGCTACTAAGGATAGCTGGTCATGTCGTTTTATGGCTAGTTGGTGTTCATGGATGCGGATCGTTAGCTGTCTTCCTGTTTGTCCTATGTAGTGTTTTGTGCAGTCCTTGCATGGGATTTTGAACACTACATTCATTTTGCTCATGCTGGGAAGTGGTGGAGGCTGGTACAATTGCAACATTTAAGAGGCATTTGGATGGGTATATGAATAGGAAGGGTTTGGAGGGATATGGGCCGGGTGCTGACAGGTGGGACTAGATTGGATTGGGATATCTGGTCGGCATGGATGGGTTGGACCGAAGGGTCTGTTTCCATGCTGTATATCTCTATGGCTCTATAATTGCAGATACAATCCCATTTGGATACAGCACAAAAAACAAATGCTGTCTTTGTGCAGAATTTCAGTGTTGATGTGGTTTAACAGTATAACGAGTTAAAAAGGGGATCACTACTTCCCACACAATTGAAATTGTTTTTCAGTCTTGATTACAAATGTGATCGACATTCAAACAATCCACTTAAACAGAAGAAGGCCACTTGATTCATCGAGTGTGTGCTGACTCTTTGAAGGAGGCACTTTGTTTATCCCTACTCTTCGCCTATAACTCTGTGTACTTCTCCTTCTGCGTGCGCCGAGTTCTCTCTGGAAGTTAGCATTGAATCTGCTTCCAGCTGTTTTTCAGGCTGTATATTCCAGGTCAGAGTCTGCTGCTTTCTCAACAGTTTTGTATATATTTCCCCAGGAAGAAGTACATGAACAGTTTACTGTTGGGGCTCTGTGGGGCACTCTTCGAGGAGAAAGTGAGGACTGCAGACGCTGGAGATCAGAGCTGAAAATGTGTTGCTGGAAAAGCGCAGCAGGACAGGCAGCATCCAAGGAGCAGGAGAATCGATGTTTTGGGCATGAGCCCGAGAATGCAACTTTAAAAAAAAGGTTTTGTGATTTACACATGAAAGAAGTGAAACTATCACTGTATTCTAACAGATGAAAGGCTTAACAGACAATCAATTTTTCAATGTATAATTTCAGTTACATCACACTGCAAATTTTTGCTATAAATTCTGTGTTACGATCGAGCCCTCCATTATCACCTGATGAGGGAGCGTCGCTCCGAAAGCTAGTGCTTCCAATTAAACCTGTTGGACTATAACCTGGTGTTGTGTGATTTTTAACTTTGTACACCCCCAGTCCAACACCGGCATCTCCAAATCATGAATCCTTTTAGTACAGCATTGAAGAATACTGCCCTGTTAAAGATTCTGTCCTTCAGGTGAGTTGTTAACCCAGAGTTCTTGGGTGAACAGGGATTAGATTTCCAAAAGTACTTTGTTACCTGCAATTGTAGTTTATATAAAATACATTGCACCATGTGTGTATAGATGCATTTTTAGGCAATGCTGATATGTATCACATTTAACACTAAGTGAGAATTAGTTTATGACATGAATTTCTATCTATGAGTATGAATCAAAGAAATTACATAATTTATAATGGACAAGCTAGCTTCAGGGAAATGAGAGATTAATAACTACGTGCTGCTACACACCAAGCAATGTGTCCTTAAAAATCAAAAATGAGTCTCCCAGCTGGTGTTACTAGTTTCATCTCAAAACTCCGAGCAGATGTCCCTAAGCCAGGCACCAGGCAGGCTACACAGCCATCTGGATTCTCTCCCGGCTGCCGAGAAACAAGGATGAGGATCATTATAAGGTGTCGAAATTGAGTACACTGGTGCAAATGGGTGCAGCTGCAATTCTGAATACTGCCTTAAGATTCTATCCACCAACCTGTTCATCTCCACATACTGACATGCAGAACATGTGTGCATTTAGTTTCCTTATTGAAGGCATCCTGATAAAGTGCTTATGCCCGAAACGTCAATTCTCCTGCTCCTCGGATGCTGTCTGACCTGCTGCGCTTTTGCAGCAACACATTCTCGACTCTGATAACTCCAGTATCTGTAGTCCTCACTTTGTCCTGCATTAAATTAATGCACCATCAAGGAAAAGCAGGAGTTGAATATTGTGTTGCTTAAAATATTTTAATTATAAAATCCCAACAGTGCAGAGTAAATTCATTCAGTTCATCGAGTTCACACTGAATCTCTGAAGACCATCCCATCTCTATATTTCCCATGGTTAATCCATCTAGCCTGCATATCTTTGGACTCTGAGACCACCCAGAGGAAACCCATGCAGACACATGGAGAATGCGCAGTTGCCAAAAGGTGGAATCATGGTTTCTCCTGCTCCTTGGATGATGCCTGACCTACTGTGCTTTTCCAGCACCACACACTCGACTGTAATCTCCTGCATCTGCAGTTCTCACTTTCGGAAAGGTGGAATCAAGGGCGGCACAGTGGCTCAGTGGTCAGTATCGCTGCCTCACAGCGCCAGGGACCCGGGTTTGATTCCAGCCTCAGGCGACTGTCTGTGTGGACTTTGGCATGTTCTCTCCCCCTTGTGTCTGTGTGGGTTACCTCTGAGTGCTCCTGTTTCCTCCCTCAGTCCAAAGATCTGCAACTTAGGATGGATCAGCCATGCTGAAGTATCCAGGGATGTGCAGTTTAGGGTGGGTAAGCCATGGGGAACTGTAGGGCGAGATGGGAAACAGGTTGGTCTGGGTGTGATGTTGTTTGGAAGGTCGGTCTGAATTCGATGGGCTGATTGGCCTGTAGGGATTATGTTGGATGTGAGCATAAGAGGTATAGTTAGTAAGTTTGCAGATGACACTAAAATTGGAAGTGTAATGGACAGCGAAGAAGGTTACCTCAGATTACAACAGGATCTTAATCAGATGGGCCAGTGGGCTGAGAAGTGGCAGATGGAGTTTAATTCAGATAAATGTGAGGTGCTGCATTTTGGGAAAGCAAATCTTAGCGGGGCTTATACACTTAATGGTAAGGTCCTAGGGACTTGCTGAACAAAGAGCCCTTAGAGTGCAGGTTCAGAGCTCCTTCAATTTAGAGTCGCAGGTAGATAGGATAGTGAAGAAGGATTTTGGTATGCTTTCCTTTATTGGTCAGAGTATTGAGTACAGGAGTTGGGAGGTCATATTGCAGCTGTACAGAACATTGGTTAGGCCACCTTTGGAATATTGCATGCTATTCTGGTCTCTTTCCTATTGAAAGATGTTATGAGACTTGAAAGGGTTCAGAAAAGATTTACATGAATGTTGCCAGGGTTGGAGTTTTGAGCTATAGGAAGAGGTTGAATAGGCTGGGACTATTTTTCCCTGGAGTGTTGGAGGCTGAGCTTTATAAATCATCAGGGGGATGGATAGGATAACTAGACAAAATCTCTTCCCTGGGGTGGGGGAGTCCAGAACTCGAGGGCATAGGTTCAGAGTGAGAGGGGAAAGATATAAAAGGGAACTAAGGGACAACTTTTTCACACAGAGGGTGGTACGTGTATGGAATGAGCTGCCAGAGGAAGTGGGGGAGGCTGGTACAATTACAACATTTAAGAGGCATCCAGATGGGTTTATGAATAGAAAGGGTTTGGAGGGGTATGGGCTGAGTGCTGGCAGGTGAGACTAGATTAGTTTGGGATATCTGGTTGGCATAGACAAGTTGGACCGAAGGGTCTGTTTCTGTGATGTTATAAACCTCTATAAGGTCACTCCTCGGCCAACGACACTCCGGGGAAAACAGTCCCAGCCTGTTCAGTCTCTCCCTACAGCTCAATTCTCCAAACCTGGCAACATCCTTGTAAATCTTTTCTGAACCCTTTCAAGTTTCACAACATCCTTCCGATAGAAAGGAGACCAGAACTGCACGCAATATTCCAACAGTGGCCTAACCAATGTCCTGTACAGTCGCAACATGACCTCCCAACTCCTGTGCTCAATACTCTGACCAATAAAGGAAAGCATACCAAACACCTTCTTCACTATCCTATCTACCTGCGACTCCACTTTCAAGGAGCTACAAACCTGCACTCCAAGGTCTCTTTGTTCAGCAACACTCCCTAGGACCTTACCATTAAGTGTATACATCCTGCTAAGATTTGCTTTCCCAAAATGCAGCACCTTGCATTTATCTGAATTAAACTCCATCTGCAACCCCTCAGCCCATTGGCCCATCTGATCAAGATACCGTTGTAATCTGAGGTAACCTTCTTCACTGTCCACTACACCTCCAATTTTGGTGTCATCTGCAAACTTACTAACTATACCTCTTATGTTCACTTCCGAATCATTTATGTAAATGATTGATCCTTGTGGCACTCCACTGGTCACAGGCCTCAAGTTCTGACATTCTGCGAATCTGACCCACACTGCCACAGCCTTGACCATGAGTAGGACAAAGAGAATTGTTTGGAATTCACCATGCCGGATCAGTGATCAAACCCTGTGCTGTTGGCATCAATTGGACCCACAGTAGCCATCTAATCATCTGGCCCTGCCAAGGACTCCAACCTTCTGTGGCATCCTGTACTCGAGTATGCACTCTGTGTAACCTGTAGCCATGGGTAGTGATGGTAGAGGCTCTCATTTATTTCCTTCATGTGGCTGAACAGGAATCTGTCCTGCGTTTACCATCTGGCATTGTCTTTGGAATGTATTGAATGGAATTGAAGGTCAATACTCAACCTGTTAGGCCCTGTTATGTATTCTCCTTTCTTGGTCATCAAGACCTGGTTGAACCAGAGCATCTAGATCCAGGCCAGGAATGGTATTCACTGCACCGTGGGATCTTGTTATTGACAGAACTACTAATTAATAACATTTGTCAATGAACATATCTAATATAATCAGAGAGAGTATCAGGTTTGGCTTTAGCTAATTTATTCCTGAGTTATCTCTCTGTGGTCAATTAGCTTGCAAACACAAATAAATGGCACCAGTATGAGTTCAAAGTTCACACTTACATTAATGATCAATGTATTACAGCAGTCCCTTTCTTGGACTTTTGATCTGTTTTCTGGTAAGTTAATTGATCTGAGTGTTTATCGACTGAATTTCTTCCCCAAGTAAAAAATTAAAATAAATGTTAAGGGTCTTTGGTGAATTTCTGCTGTGCATTTTGTAGACATTAGCAGCAGCATTTACTGAGTGTCAATAGTGGAGTGACTGAATTGGACAACATCCACAACCAATAACATGGCCTGTTTTCCCCTGATGGTCTCAAGCTTCTATGCAAATATTTTGACCTCCAAGTGAAGTAGAAGTGAATAGACTGGAATGAGAGGTTGACAGAAGAAACAGTAAATGAACAACATTTTAGTTACATAGAGGAGATGGAGACAGGAGAATGAGATTGAGAATCATATAAGCCATGACCGAATAGTGAAGCAGACTTGACAGGCCAAATGGCCTAATTCTGCAAATGTCTCTTATGGTCTTAACATGAACCGCCCTCCCCTCAGCAATCATTTTTGGCACTTCCTCAAAAAACTCAACCAAGTGTGTGAGACTGACATCCCCACACGAAACTATGCTGCCTATTGCTAATAAGTCAATATTTTTCCAAATGTGAATGAATCCTATCCCTAAGAATAGTCTCCAATAATTTCCATACCTGTTTATCCCTGTTGCCCTTCTTAAACAAAGGAACATCATCATGGGCTGCTCTCCAGTCCTCTGGAACCTTTCCTGTAACTAAAGAGGGTGCAAAGATTTCATACAAGGCCCCAGCAATTTCCTCACCTACCTCCTTCAGCAGGGACAAAGGCTTAGATACAGAGTAAGGCTCACTCTACTCCTTTAAATTGGAAATAAATTTCCCACTAGACTTACCCCATCAAATACTGCCAGGACAGCTACAGTACAGATTAGATACAGGATGAAGCTCCCTCTACACTTTGAACATGAAAGTAGAGCTTCCTCTAATTAACCTTTTTTTCTAATCAACCTGTTCAGTGAGGTTATTACACACATCTAATGCAGGTGGGACTTGAACCCAGGCTCCTGATCCAAAGTCGTGACGATACCATTGTACCACAAGAGATATCTACACTTTTGAGCTTGCTTTTCTAAGCTTTTAAATTTAACTTCAACACTACAAACATTTTGTGGGACATTTTACTGGGTCAGCTTGTTTCTATTAAGTAGGGGACAGGTCATTCAACAATGAAAAATACATTTCATCTTGTTCCTCTTTTAAACTGATTCAATGAAATGACCTCATCGTTTATTTCATAAAATCCCTACAGTATGAGGGTAGGCCATTCAGCCCACACCAAACCTTCAAACGGTTTCCCACCCAGACCCATCCCATCCCTGTAGCCGTACATTTCGCATGGCCAATCCACCCTAGCCTGCACATCTTTGGATTGTGGAAGGAAACCCATACAGACATGGGAAGAATATGCATACTCTACACAGAGGGTTAGACAGACAGAATTGAAACCAGGTCCCTGCTCTGCATGGCAGCAGTGCTAACTACTGAGCTACCATGCCTCAAACAAAATCAAATACTTTCACTGACCAAAGTGTACTACTCACTTTGCAGATCACAGTTCTGAAGATACGATCATTTCTGACGTAATGTCCATCCTTTTACAGAGCAACCTGATGTTTGTTCCGGGTTAGTTAGCTTTAGCTTTGTCAGATGGAAGGAGATTGATAATTGTACTGACATCCCCCTCACCCCACCCCCCCCACCCCCACCCCCCAGTACATCACTGTAAAACAGAACTTCCTGAAACTTTGTTAGATCAGCCACAAACTGGCAGAGCAGTATACAGTAACACTTGGAAATTAATACACGAGTCACACTGGCCCTCCATTTGAATTGAGTGTGCCTCAACGTCAAAAGGCAGAGGGACAGGGATGTGGGCTTGGGGGTTCTAAGGTCATAAGGGCAGAGGGTTGCAGGAAGCTGTAGAGATTGGGAAGGAATTGCAATGATGTCACGCTGGAAGGAGTGGAAATGGTGAAGGGTACTGTGTTGAATATGGATCCTGATTGGAGGGGGGTGGGGGAGAAGGTGCTGAAAGAGGAACTGTATCCTGGTTCTGAGTGGGAGGCAGTGGGTTGAGAGTAGAAGTGCAGAGATAGACCGGGACAAACTCAGAGAATGTTGGAGAAACTTAGCAGATCTGGTAGTGTCTGTGCAGAGAGAAACAGGGTTAACATTCCAAGTCCGGTACAATCCAAACATTCTCTAATTTGTTTCACATTTCCAACATCCGCAAAATCCTGACTTTATTCGAGATAGATTGGATGTGTGGGGAGAGGATGGGAATGGAATCTTTGATTGATAAAGAAAGGGAGGGTTATTGTTGGAAGCTTGCACGCTTGAACAGATGGGACCAAGGGGGAAACACTGGAGGTGGGAGGTCAGGAAGGATAGTCAAAGTCACTGTGAAAGCCAATGAGTTTACTATCCCACCACCTTAGGCAGTTCCTCAGGATTGAGGCTGGCTTGCTTCCATTCCATTAGATGGGTTTGAAGACAGACCAATAAGTGGAGATCAATTGGAAATAAGTTCTGAGTGGAATACTTAGAATCAACGAATCATTAAAGTGGTTGCTTTTGACCAACACAGACCTGACAGGTGGAAATGAGCTCAAACCCTCCAACGGCAACATCCTTGGAAATCTTTTCTGCCCCCTCTCAAGTTTAACAGCATGTTTCCTGTAGATGGGAGACCAGAATTGCATGCAGTATTCTGCAAGTGGCCTAATCAATGTCTGTGTACCCACAACATGACATTCCAAAACCTCTCCTCAATGTTCTGACCAATGATTACAAGCAAGATCTATTTCAGCCCAATTATTGGCAAATAAAACTGTCAATATAAAACATTGATACACACTCCAAGCTTTTGAAACATTAGCTTGGAAGCTCATGGGGAGCTGATGCTGCTCATTTGAATCAACAAAATGAGAGGAGAATAGAATTCTGAGACTCTATGAGAGCCAATGATATTATTATGGCCCCTTAGGGCAGTCCCTCAGGATTGAGGATTGGTTTTTTTGTGCTCCATCAGACAGGTTCGAAGACAGCTACTAAATGGAGACCAAGTTGTAATCAAAGCTCTGAGTAGAGAATTTGCTTTTGGAATCTGGTGTCAACCACAGGGAGGACATTTCCTGCCTCGTCACATTGATATTGGGTGATTAGCGGCTCAGTGGAAGATATGTTAGCTTGGGAGAGAAGTTACTGTTTGAATGCTCGAACTGGACATGGAGAATCTCATGAAGGCACCACAAAGGGACTCTTCCATTCCTTTGAAGGTGCCTGCTGTAGCTGGTCTAAATCTCCAAAGCATATGGAAGTAATACCAGGATGCTGCCTGGGCTGAAGAGTTTTAGTTATGGAGAGAGATTGGATGGACTGGAGTTATTTCCCTTGGAGCAGAGGGGAGCATGATTGAGGTGTATAACATTCAAAGGGGAAAAACACAGAAGACAGGAGGAAACTGTCCCCTTTGATGGAGGGATCAATGAGCAGGAGGTCTACATGAGATGTGAGAATTATTTTTTCACCTAGAGGGTGACGGGGATCTGGAACTCACTGCCTATAAGGAGAGTAGAGGCAGAAATACTCATAACATTTAAGATGTACTTAGATGTGCACTTGTATGTCTTGGCATCCCAAATGCAGGGAATGGGATTAGAATTCCTAGAATTATAGGAGTAGTTGTTGTTGAGCGAAACAGACTTGATGGATGGAAGGGTCTCTTTCTGTACCTCAGACCTCTTTGTCTCAGGTATGAACATCACTGCTGTCCAGTAGACCATAATATTAGTTTTGAGTTTAAGATTCTGATCCTCAGTACTCTTTCCCTTATCGGCTTTACAGTGATTGGTCTATCCTCTGAAAGCTGTAACCTTTCCCATTTCTGATAAAAGGGTTATTCTCCTGAAACCAACTCACTCAAGAGCTGAGATCAGAGTGACTGTGCTCACTATCAAGTTAGCACATGGCCGGGTACTGTGTCAAGGAGCTTGTTGCAACTCAGTGGGAATCCGACTGAAATCTTTCCGCTGGTTGGATCACACCTGGAACAAAGGAAGGTGGTTGTAGTTGTGAGAGATCAATTTCTCAGCTCCAGGACATCCCTGCAGGAGTTCCTCCAAGTAGTATGGACTTCTCACCACCATAAGGTCAGACATGGGGATGTTCAATGATGATTGCACAATGTTCAGCACCATTCTCAACACTTCAGATACTGAAGCAATCCATGTTCAAAAGCAACAAGACATGGACAATATCCAGGCTTGATTAGAGTGGTGCTGTAAAAGCACAGCAGGACAGGCAGCATCCGAGGTCGCATTCCTGATGAAGGGCTTTTGCCCAAAATGTTGATTGGGCTGAGAAGGGACAGATAACATTCCTGTCAAAATATGTGTTATCCAGTGACCTTCCCCAAGCAGAAAGAATCTCACTGTCGTAATAGTGGGATGGGGTGATCATTCCAATGGGGATGGCAGTATCTTTGAGCAGGTTGTGTGGGTGATAGAGACAGTGTGTTCGGAAGGTGCTGATTGAGGAGTCTCTGGTGAGTGACTGTCTCTTGTAAACAGTAAATGGTGTTGCCACTGTGCACATGAACTCTCTCTCTTTCTCTCCACAGATAGAGTTCCACTCAAAGTCCAGTTTCAGTTTCTGAGGGGGGACCTTATGACCATATCAGGATTCTGTAAGACCATAAACCCACAGATTGGCAACTAAGTCCATGACATCTTGCTCCCATTCGGTGTGACCACATAGAGTTCTGGGCAAAAAGATAAACTGGAATAGCAACATTCTACTGAAACTATGACAACCGCATTAATTCCGGACCGTTCCAGTCCCGCCCAGATAAAACGTCATTGTCAATGTGGTATATGAACAAAGGCAAGCTCAGTGTGAAGGTGACCCAGGGGAGAGGCGGACACAGAGACAGAGACAGAGACGGTGGGGGCGAAAGGTAAGACCCGGAGGGTAGGGACTGTGGTGAGCGGCTCGGGAAAGCCCATCTCTGGGCACACGGCTCTGTCTCTCCGGGGATGCGAAGTTGTTGCGGGTTGAGCCGGAGGCAGGGTCCAGTACCGGCACCGAGAGGCTGGGGTTGGGGGACAGCCTGAAGAAGGGGGGCATTGGGGCGGAGGAAGGGTTTGGGGTTGGGGGACAGCCTGAAGAAGGGGGGACATTGGGGCGGAGGAAGGGTTTGGGGTTGGGGGACAGCCTGAAGAAGGGGGGCATTGGGGCGGAGGAAGGGTTTGCTGGTCCTGGTGAGAATAGACCTGTCCCTCTGTATTTTGTGGAATGGGGAACTGTCCTGTGAAACTGTGGTTGTGTCAGTGATTACTTGGGGCGACACAGTGGCTCAGAGTCGACAGTGTGTTGTATCCGAGGAGCAGGAGAATGAATGGTTCGGGCAAAAGCTGTTCACCAGGGGCTTATTCAACCTGATGAAGGGCATTTACCCGAGATGTCGATTCTCCTGCTCCTCGGATGCTGCCTGACCTGCTGTGCTTTTCCAGCACCACACTCTCCACTCTGATCTCCAGCATCTGCAGCCCTCACTTTCGCTGCTACCTCAGGGACCCCGGTTCGGTTCCAGCCTCGGGCGACTGCCTGTTTGCAGTTTGCACATTCTCCCTGCGTCTGCGTGGGTTTCCTCCCACAGTCCAAAAGTTGTGCATGTGAGGTGAATTGGCCATGCTCAATTGGCTGCAGTGATAGTGTTAAAGTACCTATTCCAAATGGCTCAGGGAATCCCTGATGGACTCTACCTGTGGCCTCTCTTGGTTTGTCCCGGAGATCATACTCTGTGGCAGTCTGGAATATAAAACTCTTTTAGACAATTAGTTTAAATTAATTACCTTTATTTACCAATAGCATCACTATTATACAATAACATAGACACCTACAAACCCAACTTGAGCTAAGGTTCTAAAACCATCAGCAGAAGCAGTGCCAGCTCTTACCCCTAAGAGTTCTCTCAGGCTAGTCTCCTTATTGCTGCAAACAAGCTGTCTTTATACAGAAATTGGTATTAAAGTTACAAAAACACCACATGTCCTTAATCTGATAAGCAGCAATAAAATGACAGAAGTTTGCAGAAGAAGAGAAACCCATTGACAGGTCGGTGTACACTTGATGAATTAAGCTCCAGCACATCAAAGGGGAAACCTTGATCCAGCCAGGTCGAATGGCTGATTTGTGATGTACTAGCCAAAGCAAGGAGGGACTAGTCTTATCAATGTGAAAAAGGTCATGGGGTCACCTCACTCAGCTAACATGTTAAGTATCATTGTTCTACAAAATGGCTGTTTCTTTTCTTTTAAAATCATCTTAGATTCCCAGAATGCAAATTAAATTCATAACATTCCACACAAATATTCAATCAATGGCAAGCCAGTGTTGACTCAAATCAGACCATAAATAGTTAAAACTTTCCAATCCTTTTTTCCTTTATACATAAACATCTTCCAACTTCCTTACTATGTCAGTCTTTCCCTAACCTGTAAGGGTAATGAGGCATTCATATTCCAACACCCTCAAGATGAGAGAACTGAGCTTCACAAATTCAAATCTGCTCAATGTGGTATGCATGAAAATTTATCAGGGTTGTTCTAATATGTGAATATTCCACTCAGCTTATTGAATTATAAGTTCTTTTCCTATGAGTTTTGTTAAGAGTCTTTGATATAATCCAACAATTTAGTTATTCTACATCCTATTGTGAAATATGTGCCTCTGGCATGAGAAAGAAGTACTGCCGCACATTCCACAAGTGAACAAATATTATCAGCTTATTTACCCCGACCCATTGACACTAAGAACAGATGTCCCTAATTCTTTTGTACAAGCCCTTTCCCACATTCTTTGCAGCAAATGTGTCACACTTACAGCTACACACTTTCTCATTAGGTGCATTAGTCAGAGGGAAATGGGTGTGGGTGGTTATGCTTCAGAGGTTCATTGTGGACCTGTTGGGCCGAAGGGCCTGTTTCCACACTGTAGGGAATCTAATTAAATTATTCTGCTTCCTTGGTTTCTGCTGCTGAGACATTCGCTGTCCAGTGCTGCACAACTTTCCATCTGGAATTTGTTGGAACCCGGTCCCTGATACCTGGCGTTGTAAGGAACATATTCCCAGGGAATATGTGTACTGATGGAAATCCAGTTCCAGTTTTAAAGGATGAAAGGTGAATGAAACACCAAAAGAACTGCGGATGTTTAAAGTCTGAAACTTAAACATAAACATAAATTACTGGAAAGAATCTCAGCAGGACTGGCAGAAAACAGAGCTCTGTGGAAGGTAATCTGTTAATGGTTCAGATCCAGCGACCCTTCTTCAGAACCGAAAGTACCTGGGAAATGGCTTGGTTCTTGTGCAGAAGATGGGGAGTGGGTGGAGTAAATGATAAGTGGAGATACAGTCCAATGAGAGAGAACACACGACAAGGCAAAGGGGAAAGGTAACAATCAGCCTGGGAGAATGGATAGCTGCTAATGGGGATTGTTATTGGCTGACAATGGGTTGTGTGTAGTGGCAGTCCATGTGATGAAAAGGCCTGGTGTGTGGGGCTTGTTGGGGGGGAGGGGGGGGTGGGGGAGGGTAGGGATGTGGCAGAAAGTGCTCAAGCTCGAAACTTATTGGATTTGATATTGAGTCTTGAAGGTTGCAGAGTTCCCAAGTGGAAACAGAGAACAGTGTGTTGAAGTGACAGCAACTGGAAGCTCAGGGTCTTGTGAACAGAATGTAGGTGTTCTGCACAGTGGTCACCTTGTGTCTCTGCTTCATTTCCCCAATGTAGAGGAGACCACCTTGCGAGCAACAAGTTCTGTGTTAAAGTTCTATGTTAACAACACAAAATGCAATCCAATTCGCAGCATCATAAAAGGCTTCAAAATGTATTAGAGCAAGGAAAACTGATTCTGCACCACCTCCAACTGTCCTGCTTATCTACTGAAGGGAAGAAAGGGTCTAAAATGTAAAAGATGCAGGATACAAAACCAGAAGAGACTGTACAAAGTTAATGCAGTTTCCTTTGATTAATTAGAATAGAATATTCTTTATGGTCACGTGTACTCAACTTTAGAAGTACAGTGAAAAGTTTTACAATTAGTGTTGTCAGTCTTAGGGGTCGTCTTTAATTTAAAATCAAAATCCCAAATTAATTTGTTCATTTGAAACTTTAACCAATAAGGCAAAAGGAGAAAAGTTGAGTGCAGTAACCCTGGAAATCTTATTCAGGTTTTCAATAATGCCCATTGAATGAGGGGATTGACTTTAATGGTATACTACAGCATTTGTTTTACAGTTTCATCAAGGATGAAGGTTGACACTTGGTTTTTCAATTGCTCACCAAGGCATGAGTGCCTTCCACTCCCGATTGGAAGCAGGGGGAACTTGAAACATTTGCATCACTACTTGGTCATCGAAAGATGTTGCTTATTCATTCTTCCCAAGCCATTACCTACAGCATCATCAATTGTAGCAACACATTCTGATTGACCTAATATAAGTGAGACTTATTGCTAAACAGTTTAAAGAATGCATAACCAATCTCTTACTGGCTCTTGAGGGTGAAGGATACTGACAGATGTCACTTTCGCCTAACTGGTTCCTGAAATCGACAGTTACCTACGGCGCCATCCTCTTCAGTAGGTCTTGTTATTGTCATTTTACTTGTTTTTTTTTGAAGAACAGCATATGCAGTCTGGACTCATTGATTAATATCCTTGAGCTTGTGTCAGTGCTGAGCCTAATCTATATCTTTCTTTATTCACAGCCAAGACCAAGGTCCACATCCTGGAAGCACGATCACTGGTGTCTACAGCCAATACACTGTTGAGATGAAGCCTTTCAGTACAGGATGAAATGTCACTGGAATGAGTGGTCACCCAACTGGCAACATGGCAATTTGGATGAAGTTGTTAATAATTAATTATGGAACAGAGCAACAGAGCCACTAAAGCCTTCTGTAATCAGGGATGACTAGCTTCCCCTGAAGAATTAAAACAAGGGAATGCCTCAGTGAAGCTGGACAAGGTGAGACCAGAGAGTTCTTTGTTAGTAACATCAACAGGAAACAAGAAGATTATGTGGCTAATATTTTCATAGTTCTGTTTTAGAGAATTACCACTTTCATTAAAGTTGAAAGATTAATTTCACCAAAATGCTGACTTTGTAAAGTCTCCATTGCCGAGTCGTACAGCCCAAAAAATGGATTTCCTTAAATTCTTGGTGTTATGGACTCGGCCAGACCACTCAAAACATTCTTAAGCAGGCAGCCCCAGACCATAACTTTCCACTTTGTTTCAGTAAGTGCACAGTGAAAATTACCCAAAGTTAGCTAGGTTGACCACTAGATTTTGAAACCGACAAAAAATTTATTCAAAAGATTACACAATGAAACACAAAGAACAGAATAAAGAACCTTTACAGTACTCAATCTATCCAAACTGGAGTTAATGATGCTGTTCTGAATATACACCACATTATCAATAAGCAAACTCCCTTTAAAACCCAGAATCAATGGAACACATGCTTACAGGTTGATGTTGAAGGGCAGAAAAAAGAGAGAGCTTGTTTCCACACAACTCACTGTTGATCTCCTCACCAGTTCAAGACTGAACTAAACTGCTTAGCTCAGCTAGAGGGCTGACCACTGCCCTTTCTTTATACAAGTCACTTCTAAAACATGGCCTGAAGTCTCATCAGTTTACACATAAACAAAAGGTACCTCAAAATCCTTTTCATCTCTGCACCAAACCAGACTGATCAAATACTGCTCTGAAACAAATCAAGGACAAGAGTATCCTTGAGCCAAGGTACGCCTTTAGGAAAAAAAAGGGACTAGCTTTGTGACATTGGCTAACCTAGGAAGGAGAGACATCAATATTTTCTGGGACATAGTTTCCTTCTGACTACTGAACTAAAGTGGTTGATGGGTGCTGACTGAGGAGAGGAGTGTGATTGGATTTTACTGTTTGATAGTCTGGTAACATTAACTGTTGCTATTCATGCATGAATATTAAAGACTTTGTAAAGTTTTGGATTAAGTCCATTGAGGAATAGTCGTCACCTCAAGAAAAAATAAAATGCAAATTGTTATAAAATGACATTAAAAAATTTTGACTTTTTTTCCCACAGAATTAGATTGACAAGATGTTTCAACATTTGTCCTTCGTGATCATGATGGTTTTGAATATGGTTTTACTTTCTGGTAAATTTTAAAAAATCCTTTTCTATAAAGTTGATGAGTTATTTTCTGTAATTTGTTGAAGTAAACTTCTGAGACTGTTTTGGATCTTTCTTGGTTTTATAGATATTTGTCTCAACTTTGTGGTAGAAACAATGTGAGACAATTATCTTTATTATGGGATAGGTTTCACAGCAACTTCTGCATTCTATACATGTTTTTAAATTCTGATATCAGGAGATTATAGTGCCATGTAAGCTGGAGTATAATGCTACATTGGTGCAAACTCTTTGACCAACCTGCTGAACACCCCAGAAAAGGATTGAACCAGTGTATTTTAGATTAGATTACTTACAGTGTGGAAACAGGCCCTTCAGCCCAAACCGATCCACAACCACTCTCCTACAATTATCCCTTCACCTAACACTATGGGCAATTTAGCATGGCCAATTCACCTGACCTGCACATTTTTGGTCTGTGGGAGGAAACCGGAGCAAACCCACGCAGAGAATGTGCAAACTCCACACAGTCAGTCGGCTGAGGCAGGAATTGAACCCGGGTCTCTAGTGCTGTGAGGCAGCAGTGCTAACCACTGTGCCACTGTGCTGTATTCAATCTTGACTATATTAAAGGACACTCATTTTAGCCCTGAGTAGTAAGGTTTACAGAAGGCATCATTATTTTTGTAGTACTTTTTTTTAATAGGGAATTATAGTAACTTTTGAAATAAAGGCCAATATTCCATTTACTGTCCCTAATATCTACAGCACTTGTGCATAAATCTTTAAAATGTTTGCCCACAAGGTCTGTCAAATCCCTCTTCTGGAGATTTCTGAAGTCTTTCTGTACTTGAATCATGTTCAGCTTCTTTACTCTTGTCAAAGTGCATAATCTCTCAGACTTTTGCAAATTTTCCTCCATCTGCAAGGTTTTGCCCACTTGTTTAGCATGTCTATGTATCTATTTGCAGACTGTTGTCCTCACCAACTGCCTTACCAATAATTTTTTTAACTTCAGACTTTGCAATTGTACATTCGTGTCCTTCATCTAAGTCATTAATTTATATTGGAAATAAAAATGTGGCCCAGCACTGATCCATGTGGCACTCTCCCAGCTGCAGGTTGACATCTGATAATGTCCCACTTTTCCTAATTATCTTCTAACTGTTGTCCAATCCTCTTTTTATGCTCATATGCTACCTCCAGCACCATAGACTTTTATCTTATAAAGTAGCCGACAATGTGAAACCATATCAAATTCTTTCTGAAAATCCAAGCATGTTACATTCACTACTTCGTGTTTGCTGTTCTGCTTGTTGCCTCCTCAGAATTCTAGTAAATCTGTTAGGCATGACTTCCCCTTCAGGAAGACATGCTTGATCATACTACATATGTATTTCTAAATGCACTGCTATCACATCCTTAATAACACTCAAACCTTTTCCCAATAATAGATGCTAAGCTAACTGGCCTATAGTTACCTTGTTTGTTTCTCCCTTTTTTACAGTGAATGAAGTTTTCTTGTCAAGTATAGAACAAAGAATAAACTCAAGACTGATTTCAATCTAATGTTTTCAATTAATTGATACTGCTCATTTTGCTAAAGGAGTAATAAAATCCACAGGACCAAAATACAACAGACAGTGATTGTTTTACCCTTAGACAGAATTTGTATATCTTGAAATATTGGCCTGTTCCTGTTGGCCAATTAACTGCGAGAGTTTGGAATGGATACAAGTTCCATTCAAACATGTTTTGGACACATAAATGTGGTGGGAATACCTGGCCCCATGATGTTTAATTGTGATCTATTAAAATGCTGCTTGTGTATGAAAAATGTTAATTATCTCCAATTTTACAGATCAATTGCAAATCAGTGTTTGGGATGGATCTGTACTGGCCATCCATAATGGAAACGCCATACTGCCATGTCAATTCTTTGGTGGTTTCTTATCCAACCAGATTATCATCTTGTGGCAACGTGTCGAAACCAAAGAGATTCTATGGAGTTATTACCTTGGAGAAAACCAATTAAATCAGCAGAGTCTTGAATATTCAGGCAGAGTAAGCCTCTTCCCAGAGGAATTGAAAAGGGGAAATGCTTCCCTGAAATTAGAAAATATTAAGCTAAATGATACTGGAAAGTACATGTGCTCTGTCAGAATTCCACTGGAAAATAGCACAGGAATTCTCTCCCTTCAAATTGCAGGTACGATCCCATTTTGTGTAGAATTTCAGTGTTGATCTAGTTTATCCGTATAATGAGCTAGAATGGGGATAGCTGCTTTCCACACATTTGAAATTGCTTTCTTAGTGTTCATTACAAACATTATCTAGATCTACGCCTCCTCAAAACTGTAAAATTCCATGGTTCAGAACTTAGTGCAGTATTCCTGAACTTCAGATGAGTTGTTAACCCAAGATTCCCAGGTGAACAGGGATTAGATTTACAAAAGTATTTCATTTATTTGAGATTGTAGTGTATCTGTGTGTGCGTGTGTGTGTATGCATTTTTGGGCAATACTGATATGTATCACATTTAACACTAAGTGAGGATTAGTTTATAATGTGAGTTTGAGTATGAATCAAAGAAAAAACATAAATTATAACGGACAAGCTAGCTTCAGGGAAATGAGAGATTAATAACTAAGTGCTGCTACACACCAAGCAATGTGTCCTTAAAAATCAAAAATGAGTCTCCCAGCTGGTGTTACTAGTTTCATCTCAAAACTCCGAGCAGATGTCCCTAAGCCAGGCACCAGGCAGGCTACACAGCCATCTGGATTCTCTCCCGGCTGCCGAGAAACAAGGATGAGGTGTCGAAATTGAGTACACTGGTGCAAATGGGTGCAGCTGCAATTCTGAATACTGCCTTAAGATTCTATCCACCAACCTGTTCATCTCCACATACTGACATGCAGAACATGTGTGCATGTAACTAATGCATCTCAAGAAAAAGCAGGAGTGACATATTGTTTTTCTTAAAATATTTTAATTATGAAATCCCATTAATGCAGAATGAGGTCATTCAGCTCATCAAGTCCACATTGAACCTTTGAAGACCACCTCATTCCTGCATTTTTCCATGGCTAGTCCACTTAACATGTACATTCCTCAACACTGAGCAAATTAGCATGACCAATCCTCCTAGTTTTCTCTTCTTTGCACTGTGGAACACCTGGAAGAAACACATGCAGACATGGAGAATGTGCAAGCTCCATACAGTCAGTGGAGGCTGGAATCAAACCAAGTCCTTTGTGCTGTAAGGCAGCAGTGCTAGGCCCCATGCCACCTCTTACTTTCACTTAAAACAGACTTTCTGTGGATCTGACCCACACTGCCACAGCCTTGACCATGAGTAGGACAAAGAGAATTGTTTGGAATTCACCATGCCGGATCAGTGATCAAACCCTGTGCTGTTGGCATCAATTGGACCCACAGCAGCCATCTAATCATCTGGCCCTGCCAAGGAATCCAACCTTCTGTGGCATCCTGTACTCGAGTATGCACTCTGTGTAACCTGTAGCCATGGGTAGTGATAGTAGAGGCTCTCATTTATTTCCTTCATGTGGCTGAACAGGAATCTGTCCTGCGTTTTACCATCTGGCATTGTCTTTGGAATGTATTGAATGGAATTGAAGGTCAATACTCAACCTGTTAGGCCCGGTTATGTATTCTCCTTTCTTGGTCATCAAGACCTGGTTGAACCAGAGCATCTAGATCCAGGCCAGGAATGGTATTCACTGCACCGTGGGATCTTGTTATTGACAGAACTACTAATTAATAACATTTGTCAATGAACATATCTAATATAATCAGAGAGAGTATCAGGTTTGGCTTTAGCTAATTTATTCCTGAGTTATCTCTCTGTGATCCATGGGCTTGTAGACATATCATTGAAGATAATGAAGGAAGTAACAGCATGGCTGATCTAAACTGTTTTGTGGAACCATGTTGTGCTGTGTTACTGCCTTCAAATATATTGCTTATCAGTTTCTCCTCCACCCATCTGACATAGAGACAACAGGAATTTAAACTGAAGTTTGTATTTTCAATATCTATTGATGAGTTTTCAAACATTCCTCAGCATACTACACCGAGCCCAGCCTAAGAATCAAACAAACCTCAAATGGAATAAACTTCATCTTTGAGTCTCGTGGCTTCCTGAAACCTGCTGTTTCCTGGTTAAAAGATAAACTCCAGGATATCTCTGCACTATCTGTGACTCTATGCCAACTTGGTGAAGATGGACTGTATTCAATACAGTCAAATGCTAAGGAATGTTTGAAAACTCATCAATAGATATTGAAAATACAAACTTCAGTTTAAATTCCTGTTGTCTCTATGTCAGATGGGTGGGGGAGAAACTGATAAGCAATACATTTGAAGGCAGTAACACAGCACAACATGGTTCCACAAAACAGTTTAGATCAGCCATGCTGTTACTTCCTTCATTATCTTCAATGATATGTCTACAAGCCCATGGATCACAGAGAGATAACTCAGGAATAAATTAGCTAAAGCCAAACCTGATACTTTGATTATATTAGATATGTTCATCGACAAATGTTATTAATTAGTAGTTCTGTCGATAACAAGATCCCACGGTGCAGTGAATACCATTCCTGGCCTGGATCTAGATGCTCTGGTTCAACCAGGTCTTGATGACCAAGAAAGGAGAATACATAACCGGGCCTAACAGGTTGAGTATTGACCTTCAATTCCATTCAATACATTCCAAAGACAATGCCAGATGGTAAATGCAGGACAGGTTCCTGTTCAGCCACGTGAAAGAAATAAATGAGAGCTAATCAATGGCAGTGGTATGAATTCAAAGTTCACATTTACATTAATGAACAAGGTTTTACAGCAGTCCCTTTCTTGGACTTTTGAGCTATCTTCTGGTAAGTTAATTGATCAGAGTGTTTATACACTGAATTTATTTTCCTAAGTGAAAACTTAGGACAAATTGGCCCACATTTTCCTCCTTTGGTTTACGGAGAAACATTCTTTTACCGGCCCTACTCAAATCACTTTAAACACTTCCCTTTCCAGCTCCTTCTGCAGCATCACATTTTACAGAGTGGGGTGTTTATTATAAGCAAAACACTGTGGGTGATTGTTTTGAAATATAAAGGGGCTGGTAGATTTTTAATACTGTTAATAGTGAATTTTAAAAGCAGCTGAACAGAAAACGAGGAGAAATTGAGGACTGCAGATGCTTGAGATTAGAGAAGAGTGTGGTGCTGGAAAAACACAGCAGGTCAGGCAGCATCTGAGGAGCAGGAGAATTGACATTTCAGGCAAGATTCCTGAAGGCAAGGAAGATTTGGGCTTATGCCCAAAATGTCGATTCTCCTGCTACTTGGATGTTCCCGGACCTGCTCTGCTTTTCCAGCACCACACTCTTGACCCAGAACAGAAACTTGCACCTTGCCATTTTTTATTCATTCCTGGTATGTGGGTGTTGCTGGCTGGGCCAGTATTTATTAGATGTCCCTAGTTGCCATGGAGAAGGTGGTGGTGGGCTGCCCACTTCAACTGCTGCAGTCTGTGTGCTATAGGTAGATCCACAATGTCCTTGGGGAGGGCATTCCAGGATTTAGTCCAGTGATATATTCCACGTTCGGCTGGTGATATGACCTGGAGGGGAATTTGCAGGTGGTAATGTTCCCATGTATTTGCTGTCCTTGTCCTTCTAGCTGGAAGTGGTTGTGGGTTTGGAATATGTTGTCTGAGGGATTTGGTAAATATCTGCAGCGCATCCTGTTGTTAGTAGCAGCAGTGTGGACTGAGCATTGATAGTGGAGTGACTGAATGGCAACCAATAACGTGGACTGCTTTGTCCTGAATGGTATCAAGCTTCGATGTAAGCCTTTTGGATTGCACAGACACACAAGCTTGCACCTGATTCATCAGCCTGCTGAATTGGCACTGAATTCACTCTTTCAAATCTCATTCCTTCCACTGTGGCAGCTGTATAATACACAGATGCACTGCAGCAACTTGCTAAGGGTAAAGTCACCATTGTCTTTACCAGACCAGAAGTCTAAGTTCTCACGAGAGAGAGAGAGAGACAGCTGGTGATGGTTTTAACCTGAAGGTGACCACCTCTCAGGTGAGGGGAGAGGTTGAGAATGAGAACTCTTCATCTGGCATGGTAATTGAACCCCTGCCCATGACATTACTTTGAATCACACACCAGCTGTTGGTTTAGCTCAGTTAGCAACTCTAAATCTCAGCTGTAAGGCTCCTTCAACAGCACGTTCCAAACTCATGACCTCTTCCACCTAGCTGGTCAAGTGGAGAAAACTGATGGAACCCCATAAACTGCAAGTCCCTCTCCAAGCCACACTCCATCCTGTCCTGAAAGTCTATCATCATTCCTTCACTGAGACTGGGTCACAATCTTGTCCATTTATCAGTCAGACATCAGCAGTTTGAAACGGTGGCGCAGTATCACTTTCTCAAGGGCAGATGGGTGTGAATAATAAATGCTGACCTTGTCAAGAGTAATTCACCTCTTGTAAATGAGATTTTGTAGAAAACCTAAGAGCATCATTGCTCTAGCACCACGTCCAGGAGAATGCCAGAGGAACATATCTGGAACAGCAGTTGATTACCTCCATTTATAACTCCACTCCAGAGCAATAAGGCAAAACTCTCACCTAAATGTTTTGCATTTGTCATGCAAATGAATGTCCCACAAGTTACATTTGATGCTTTTCCACATTTTTAAAGTTCTCGTTGATTGCACCGTGTTCATTGCCACATTTGGTGCATCACAGAATGAGCATTCTGAAGTCCAATTGTTGATTTGAAATGTGTTGGCAAAAAAAAATCCAAACTTCACTGAACTATGATATAAATATGTTTTCAACAGATACTGACAATGGAATTGAAAAGAGACACCAATGGATTTTACTTACTGTCCTTCTCATGGTAGCTGGATTTGTAAGTATAGGAATTTTGATTAGCAAGAAATCCATTTCACCAGCAAAATGACATTACACGAGCTGCCAGCCTTTGAGCAACTGCGTATGGAGGGACAGCACCTGTTTCCACAAGCAAATACATTTCTGTCAGGTAGGAGTGAGTGGCTGTTAACACTCCTGTAAGTAGCTGAGATGATGAAAAATACTCGAAACATCTCAGTTTGTTGAAAAGTGGAGTGTGAGAATTGTGACTAAAATGCAACAGCTTTCACCATGTGTCCGAGCTCCCGTTCAGTCTGACTTCCTTGTTGTGAGTATGGAAATAAAACAGGGTGAAAGACTCGCAGGGTTATTTGAGATCAGCTCAATATATATTGTTGCACACCGAATACTTTTAATACTGCTTCTGTTTGATGGAATTTGCACGTGGGGAAAGATGAAAATAGTGCGAATTACTGTTACCTTGTGGATTTCCAGACCAGAAGGACAGGAAGGGACCTGTTCACTGTTCTCTGTCCTGTTGCTACTCTGTGGATTGGTTTATATCAGGGATGCAGTTTGCATCTTCTCCAGGTAGGAAAAAGTTAAAAATCAAATTCATTTATCGTTGGAAAGTGGTGAAACAATTCTTGGTTTCAGTACAATAGTGATAGAGGGTGTTTGACTGCCAGAGAATTTGCAGGTAATAAGGAATAAAATAATTTCAAGGAAACACTGACAGAAGCATATTATCTGGAGTTTCATTTCGAATGGTCACTTGAAATAAGGGTCCACACCATTGAGAATTGCTAAGCTGACTGTAGAGTTGCCTATTTAAGGAATAAAAGGAAAAGTATACCGGTGAATTCATGAACAAAAATAAAACGAGCTAAAGAGGAGCTAATAAGTGAACAAAATCAACCATACCTGACAGCCCCGGAATCATGATGGAAAAGGTAGCAGTTGACTGGAAAATTCAAAGACTCTCAATCAACTTCAGCTACACTATTCACCAACCTGTGTCACTGTTTGTAGTGTGGGATTGTGTTCAAATAACGACCCAAATCGGTGAGTGGTGAAAATCGCCTCTTTATTCAGCAATCACAGCACAAGTCTGAGACAGCCATAGAATCCTGAAATACAGATCTTACAAAAGCCTCATTATACACAGTTCTTACATATCATTATTGTTGTGTTATAGTTTTTATCTGTAGTACCGAAGGATTTGGAGGGCTTCTGTCCTTGGAGACAAGAGATGGGTTAAAAATGTGCTGCTGGCTGCTACTCCTGATGGGATATCCATCTGGTCTGCTTGAATATTTGGATGGGTTAGTTCATTGTCTTTTGAATTAGTAAATATTAATAAAAATACTGTCTATATGCTGTAAGGTAGAAATTGTAATAAAAGAATAAAGGATATGAAACTGATAACTGCAGCAGTGTGATGAGATTTATTTACTAGGTAAAAACAATGACTGCAGTTGCTGGAAACCAGATTCTGGATTAGTGGTGCTGGAAAAGCACAGCAGCTCAGGCAGTGTCCGAAGAGCAGTAAAATTTGCCGATATGAGGTTCATTCATGCAACTTCATGCAAACGCTATTTTGTCAGTTAATTTTTTAAAGGGATAATGAACCAATTCAAAGGTTTTAACAGGTAGCGTTTAGTGGAGACTTGATGGGGATGGTATTGTTCTGTATGCTGAGGTAAACACTGCTTGTAACAGGGGCTGAGAAGGTGTGGGAATACAGTGATGGGTTTGAAAGGGCTGCTTTGAAACCTGGACACTACAGAACTGTAGTTTTATGAAGTAATGAAAGAAACCATGTTATTATACATAACAGGTTAGTAAAGGGTTATGAATGAATGAACGGGAACCTAGTATTAATTAATATAGCAAGCTGGTGAGTCTCTTTATAAAGAGAGCTCATAACACAGTAGCTCACAGGTGACTATAATTAAAGTGGAGGACCTGCACTGCAGTCTCCAGTGCTGTTTACAGTGTATGGGTCTCAAGTGGGCTTTAATGTGAGTATATAATGTAAAGTCACCATAGTCTCAGAGGACTACCCTCTCATTAGAGAGAGATGATTGGTGGAGAGTTTAACCTGAGGTTACCATGCCTTGGTTGAGGAGGCAGGAACTGGAAAGTGACCTCACCAGTACAGGATTAAACTAATGCTGTTACAATCACTCTGTATTACAACCAGCCCTCCAGCCAACTAATTAACACCCAGTGAATATGTACATGGTTTATCACTTCTCTTTATTGCCCTTGTGAGTATCCATAAACATTTCCATGTACCACTGACTCACATGCTTGAATTTGTTAAACCTTATTTCTGAAACACCCATGTCATTCCATCCTGTTTCCAAAGTTGCTTTTTGTTTGCTGTATTTTATTTCATGTGTAGATCATTTCTTGTGAAGATGAGCTTTCCCTAACTAGCTTGAACCTGTATCCTCTACATGTATTTCTGGAAATTAATTTGAAGCTGTATTCTGGACTCCTATCTGAAAGATTGGAATGTGGAATGTGGATTGCTGCCTCCTGGTGGGAACTATGCATTGATTTTTTCCTCTTCCTGCTTTTGAGGGAACTGGCATCAGAAATGTGAAGGTGTGTAGGTACTGGGACCCGATCAGCAATGTTATTTTTCAATCTGACCCAGGCATTTTACCACTTTTTTTTTAGAAAACACTGGACAAGTGTGAGACCTCAGATATTTAATGCTTTAAAGCCGCAAGATTCCACACCTTGAACAAACCAAAATAAACTTTGTTCATTTTGGATATTACGGTATAAATATTGTTGAATAGATAGCAAGGTTAGAACAGTAAGACAATGAGGTAAAGATGCAGACAGCGTTTAAAAGCCCATATGGTACTTCAATAGGAAATGTGATCAAGACAAATCTCGCACCTTGCAGCGTAAAATGGTGGCGGAGAATATCTCTTCAATTTGTGCTTGTTCGCTCCATCTATTTAATTTCCTTGTTTTTTCTCTTTTGTATTTTTTTCTTTTCCCTTCTGTCTCTTCTTTCTTTTTACTTGGCCTTAGACTCCCAGCCTCAGCGTGTACTCGGCGAGTTGTCCTCTCAGCCCAGCGGGGTGGTCTTTCACCTGGCTTGGTCTCAGCGTTGGCATCTGGTCTCTTGTGATTCCAGAGTAGTCTCCCAACTTCAAGAGCCTTGAGGAGAAGCCTGGTGTGGTCTGGAGTCAAGGCCCAGTGTTGGCTGGGGTCAAGGCCTGGCATGGACTGGAGTCAAGGCCCAGTGTAATCTGGAGGCTAGGTGTCAGCATGGACTGGGTTGGAAGGACCGTTGTTCTGAATCTTTTATTTCTCTTCTATTTTCTAATTTATTCCTATGATCCATACTGCTGGACTTTTTATTTCTTTATTTTTCTATAGTTTTTGTCCTAAGAACTTGTACTGAAGAGGTTGTACCCATGTACCTTGTACCTAAGATGAGGTTGTAAGTACTGACTTGTGATCCTTTCGCCGTCCTCATGAGGTTACATGGTGCGTGTATGGAATGAGCTGCTAGAGGAAGTGGCGTAGTACAATTACAATCCTATGTTTAAAAGGCATCGGGATTGGTTTATGAACAAGAAAGGTTTCCAGGAATATCAGCCAAATGCTGGCAGATGGGACTGGATTAATTTAGGATATCTGGTCGGCATGGCCCACTTGGACCGAAGGGTCTGTTTCCATGCTGTAATCCTACATGACCCTATGTGACAATAAAGCTAATTCAATTCATTTCAATTCACAGCCATTCCTAACATCATACTGGATTAGTGGTGCTGGAAGAGCACAGCAGTTCAGGCAGCATCCAACGAGCAGTGAAATCAACGTTTCGGGCAAAAGCCCTTCATCAGGAATAAAGGCAGTGAGCCTGAAGATAAACTAGAGGAAAGATAAACTAGAGGAGGGTGGGGGTGTGGAGAGAGTAGTACAGAGTACAATGGGTGAGTGGGGGAGGAGATAAAGGTGATAGGTCAAGGAGGAGAGGGTGGAGTGGATAGGTAGAAAAGGAGATAGGCAGGTCGGACAAGTCCGGACAAGTCATGGGGACAGTGCTGAGCTGGAAGTTTGAAACTAGGATGAGATGGGGGAAGGGGAAATGAGGAAGCTGTTGAAGTCCACATTGATGCCCTGGGGTTGAAGTGTTCCGAGGCGGAAGATGAGGAGTTCTTCCTCCAGGTGGCTGGTGGTGAGGGAGCGGTGGTGAAGGAGGCCCAGGACCTCCATGTCCTCGGCAGAGTGGGAGGGGGAGTTGAAATGTTGGGCCACGGGGCGGTGTGGTTCGTTGGTGCGGGTGTCCCGGAGATGTTCCCTAAAGCGCTCTGCTAGGAGGTGCCCAGTCTCCCCAATGTAGAGGAGACCGCATCGGGAGCAACGGATACAATAAATGGTATTTGTGGATCTGCAGTCATTGTTTTTACCATTCCTAACATCATGTCAGTCATACAAATACAACTCATTTCAAAGTTTCAATGGAAGTAATTTTAATTTTGTCAGGGATTCTAAATCTTCATTGGGAAAGACCTCGCTTCAGAACTCCATTGCTAACAAACAGCTGCTGTGTCACACACTACCTCTACGGTTGGTAGATCACACACTCTTTCCTAAATATGCCTTCTAGCACCTCCCCCTGGCCACAGTTGCAGCTTCTCTGTAGAGAGCTTGCTTCAAGCTGGCCCTGTCCTGGGTATCTCCAAGCTCCAATCATTATCATCAGCAAGGTCAGGTACAAAAGAAGTCTTTGGCAGCAGACAGGGGAATGGCTGGGTGAAGGAATGTGACCAGCTACTGATCCATTTGATTAAACACCCTGGTGTTCTGACCATTTCCTCAAGAGGTTCCAAAGTACTGGTTTTCAGCTTTCCTGTTTACTCGACAGGCGCGAATCAGTTTGAAGTTTACTTTGGTTTGTGCTTATGTCCTTCATCAGCCACTTTTTGCGTCAACTGTCAATCAGAGCTTCTCCTAACCATCTGCTGCTATATCTTACGGTCTTATAAAGACAGAGATAGACAGGTTCTTCATTACTAAGGGGAATAAGGGTGATGGAGAGAAGACAGGAGAATGGGGTTGAGAAACACATCAGAAGAAAGTGAGGACTGCAGAGTCAAAGAGAGTGGTGCTGAAGGAATGAAGGGCTCATGCTTGAAATGTCGATTCTCCTGCTCCTCGAATGCTGCCTGACCGGCTGTGCTCTTCCAGCACCACACTCTTCAACGGCAATTGAGGAACAACAGCCATGATTGAATGGTGAAGCAAACACAATGGGCTGAACAGCCTCATTCTGCTCCTATGTCTAATGATATCGGAAGCTGCTTTGGGCCCTGTGCAGTTTGTGTCCATGGGGAATCAATAGTTTTAGTTTAAAATTGCAGCCTCAGTGATAGAACACAGAGCACCAATGGATACAGAGTAGGTAGCTGTGGTGAGGAAGTCAGCTGGAGATACACAGTATAACATCCAGGGAACATTGTGTTACAAGGGCAGCTACATGCATTCTGCCTCTGCACATTGATGGGGCTTTCAACAAGGCTTTCAGTTGGTCATTCCACACAGACAATAGACAATAGGTGCAGGAGTAGGTCATTCAGCCCTTTGAGCCTGCACCGCCATTCAATATGATCATGGCTGATGGGTGGGCACAGACTAAGGTGAAGTTTGCTCCCTTCAGGCTATACGTCAGTCACCGACTGAGGAGTGGTTTATACACTCGTGTGGGGCACAGATAAGGTAAACAGCAAAGGTCTTTTCCCTTGGGTAGGGGAGTTCAGAACTAGATGGCAGAATTTTAGGGTGAGAGGGAAAAGACTTAAACGGGACATAAGGGACAACTTTTTCACACAGAGGATAGTTTGTTTGTGAAGTGCACTGCCAAAGGATGTGGTCACTGCAGGTACAATTGCAACATTTAAAACACATTTGGACAAGTACTGGAATAGGAAAGGTTTAGAGAATATGGGTCAAATGCAGGCAAATGGGCCTGGTTTAATTTGGGATTATGGTCAGTATGGATGGGTTAGACTGAATGGTCTTTTTCCATTCTGTATGACTCGATGAGCAGGGATTGGAGAAGCAATCCCGAAAATGGTGCTGCTGTAGAAGGTCAGAGCAGGTGAGAGTCAGAAATCCTGGGAGCCAATATGTGGATCTAAATGCTGTAGATAGGGCTCAGGAAAAGAGTAATGTGGTCAGCCAGCGCTGGACATCATAGAATACAAATTCCCTGACTGGGGCTGTTGACCAGGTCCCATCAGGGATTCCTGGTTGACGGATAAAGAAGGGAGTGTCAGAGATACTGTCACTCTGAGAGCTGACTCTGAAGGAGACTGTACTGGAGACAAGGACTGTTCCTGTGACAAGATGCTGGCCTCTGTGGAGTTATTTGACCACCAGCAGTATTTGCCTAATTATTCCAGCAGTGGGGGCTGTGCCTTCAACTGCTGAGATTTTAAATTCAGAATTCTCTCCTTTTCAGTATGGCTCCATTTCCTCTTTGAAGACAATCCTAAAATCTCTCTCTGACTATCTTTCTGTTCTGGTATCCAATGTGACAGGTTTCTATCCCAATGGTCTGGGGTAGTTCATTGTGGTAACAATGTGAGATACATTGAGGTTGTTGTTCATCAAGCATGGCAAGATGTAAGCTGAAAAATGTGGTGCTGGAAAAGTGCAGCAGGTCCGGCAGCATCCAAGGAGCAGGGGAATCGATGTTTTGGGCATAAGCCTTTCTTCAGGCTTATGCCCGAAACGTCGATTCTCCTGCTCCTCAGCTGCTGCCTGACCTGCTGTGCTTTTCCAGATACATATTTTTCAGCTCTGATCTCCAGCATCTACAGTCCTCACTTTCTCCATGGCAAGATGTAAAACAAACAAATTCACCAAAATGCTTAACTTCCTATCATTTTAATTACTTTCATGACAAAGTCGATCTTCTTACATTGTCTTCAGTGAACTTTCCCTATGTTTTCCATTTGTCACGAACAATAAAGAAATCTGGAATGTGATGGGTTGGTTTAAAAGTAATTGTGCAAATATGTGGGGAATAGTTCATGAGAATCAGTCAGTCATAGAGTCAAAGAGATATACAGCAAGGACACAGACCCTTCGGTCTAACACATCCAGGCTAACCAGATATCCCAACCCAATCTAGTCCCACCTGCCAGCACCTGGCCCGTATCCCTCCAAACCCTTCCTATTCATATACCCATCCAGATGCCTTTTAAATGCTGCAATTGTACCAGCCTCCACCACTTCCTCTGGCAGCTCATTCCATACACGTACCACCCTCTGAGTGAAAACGTTGCCCCTTAGATCTCTTTTATATCTTTCCCCTCTCACCCTAAACCTATGCCCTCTAGTTCTGGCCTCCCTGACCCCAGGGAAAAGACTTTGCCTATTTACCCTATCCATGCCCTTCATAATTTTGTAAATCTCTATAAGGTCACCCCTCAGCCTCTGATGCTCCAGGAAAAAACAGCCCCAGCCTGTTCAGCCTCTCCCTATAGTTCAAATCCTCCAGAGCTAAGGGGAGTTGGACCTAATTAATATAGTGCTTCCACTGTTATGCTTGTATCTCCTGACCCATGAAAGGAAAGCTGACCCATAACTTTTTCAGCTGCTTTTGCTTTGTGTGGAGGATTGTTATTCTGTTATTTTCACAGCCTTTAAATGTATTAACAGTTGCTTTGAGTCCTTCTCTCGATGAATTAGAGTCATATTGTAGCATACAGATACAATACATTCCTTCAATCACATTCCAACTCAATACTTACATTTTTACGACTAGCAATGGCCTGTTGCAGCCACAAGAGTTCCATTGCGAGGCTGCTTCTGTACTTCTGTATCCCTTCGAATGTTGTTGGCATTTCTTTCCTTTGCCATTTACACAAATGTTCTACAAATTCAGATATGTACATTTGTGAGTATGTATCCTTTCACCAGTTTGTTCTTCTATTTAGTTAAAATTCAGTGTTAAAATGGAAAGGAGTGTTTTTATTCAAAACTTACACCCATTTAAAATAAACTATATCCACTCATTTCATATTCACATTTTTAAAAATCAAAACAAGTGTAGCTGAATCTGTGATAGACACATGGTTCAAAACAGCTTTCTAGCAGTGCAATCTAACCTTGCTAATCAGTCTCCCATGGGGAACTTGTCGAACGCCTTACTGAAGTCCGTATGGATCACGTGTACTGCTCTGTCCTCCTCAATCCTCTTTGTTACTTCTTCAAAAAACTCAAACAAGTTTGTGAGACATGATTTCCCCACACACAAAGCCATGTTGACTATCCTCAATCAGTCATTGCCTTTCCAAATATATTTACATCCTGTCCCTCAAGATTCCCTCCAACAACTTGCCCACCACTGAGGTCAGGCTCACCGGTCTATAGTTCCCTGGCTTGTCCTTACCACCCTTCTTAAACAGTGGCACCACATTAGCCAACCTCCAGTCTCCGGCACTTCACCTGTGACTATTGATGATACAAATATCTCAGAAAGGGGCCCAGCAATCACATCCCTAGCTTCCCACAGAGTTCTAGGGTACACCTGATCAGGTCCTGGGGATTTATCCACTTTCATGCATTTCAAGACATCCAGCACTTCCTCCTCTGTGATATGGACACTTTTCAAGATGTCACCATCTATTTCCCTTCATTCTATATCTTACATGTCCTTTTCCAGAGTAAACACTGATGCAAAATACTCATTTAGTATCTCCCCCATCTCCTGCAGCTCCACATAAAGGCTGCCTCCTTGCTGATCTTTGAGGGGCCCTATTCTCTCCCTCATTGCCCTTTTGTCCTTAATGTATTTGTAAAAACCTTTCGTCAGGTAACTAGTTACCTTATGAAGGAGCAGCACTCTGAAAGCTGTACTTCCAAATAAATCTGTGGATTATAAGCTGGTGTTACATGATTTTTAACTTTGTCCACTCCAGTTCAACATCAGCACCTCCATATTTTGTAAATGAGTGAAAGGAGAAAGGTCAAGATGAGGTCACATGAACCTGAATCCACTAAGTCAGTTGTCAGTTGGTTATGCACAGAATTCCCTTTTGTAGAAACTCTTGCATGCTGGTGAAGGTGGACTAAGTGTAAACTGGGAATTGATTCATTTCACAACTGATGTGTCTCTTCCCAGTAATCAGTCTTTTATGAGGTTGCAGAATTTAGGTAAGGCTAGAGCTGCTTACTCTGCAGATGTTTCCAGCAGATCAGTGAACAATACTCAAAAATGTAGTTAGGGATAATTTAAACAAGAGTTATGTGACTGGAGTTTCAGGTTTAGCCACAGAGTTAATGAGGTTCCCCATCTGGTGTGGAGGGCTATGGACAAGTAACAGAATCCTCCTTGTGGGTCTGCTCCTGGACCTGCCCATTTTGGTTTTTAACAGGTCCATGCAGCGGGCTGCGGAAGGGGGTCATAGCTAATGACTGTCTGCCTTTCTTCCTATCTGGGGGTCCTTGGATTGGGAGCATGCAGTGTCTATTAATACACTGGTTGCCTTTAGAAAGAGGTGGGCACCATGGGGGCAGAGTACTTGATCACCCGTTTCAACGTCATTTTGATTTAATACCTCGCCCCCTCCATTCCCCTCTCTCACCTTTCATAGTTCCCATTATTGCCCTTATGGGGCTTTGCATGTAAATTAGCCAATTGGAAAGATGGGTGAGTTACTGGTGGTGGTTAATAGTTGGATAAAATACCAGGGATGGTTTGTTGATAGGGAACTAAAGACCTTTCAGTTGTGTGTAAGAGAACTTCTGGATAATGAGAAAAAGAACAAGGTGGGTTTGCCATGCTGGCCTGTTTTAGAACAGAAAACAATAAATTCACCACGACCCAGTCCGGGCAAAATGGGTTTGGACAGTTTCTTTTGTCCGTGGCTGAAGTTGACCTTTCACCTCCGCGTCCTTTGTGTGGCTTGAATTTCTATCCAATACTACAGCTTTGTCACAATCCCCGAGGGTAACGGCCAAGTTTATCCTCTGGTCACAACTTCATAGAGATTATGGTGTACTGGCATTTATGTCACCAGCCCAGTAAACTGTCCATTTTTTAAGAAAATGTAAGAAATTTACAGCATATAGTTTAAAACAAAACAAAATAGGATCACTCTCCCACCTTGTTCTCTGAGTGTTGCACGTTTCAACTGTAATTTTTCACGGAGCTAATGGTTTTTCTGGTAATGTCTATCTAGGATATGCAGGGATTCTGTCCCAAACCGGGAAGAGAAGTCAGCCTATTACCAGGATTTCTGAAATAAAAATGAAGAATGACAGAAAAACTCAGTAGATCTGTCAGCAGCTGTAGAGAGAGAGAAGTAGAGTTAACATTTTGAGTCCAGAGCTGCTTAATCCATTGTGCTTCTTCAGTATTTTCAGTTTTTGTCCCAGAATTTGTTTCCTGCAGATGCTGTTTCACACTTAACCAGCAGAGGGAACATTGCCATGAACTGCTTGTGTAGACAGGCAGAAGGCTGGAAGAACACGGCAAGCCAGGCAGCTTTAGGAGGTGGAGGAGTCAATATTTCAGGTGTAACCCTTCTTCAGAACTTCTTGTACCAAGTTCCATTGCTCTGCTTCTTATTGAGTTTTGAGAAGATTTGTAGCTCAGATTGAGGTTCTGAACTTATCATTTCCTGTTCTTTTTCTCAGCGGGTGGTAAATGGGGTCCAAGTTGATGTGTTTGTTGATAGAGTTCCGGTTGGAAAGCCATGCTTCTAGGAATTCTTGTGCGTCTCTCTATTTGGAGTCTCCTAGGATGGATGCATTGTCCAGCCAAAGTGGAGTCCTTTCTCGTCTGTGTGTAAGGATACTAGTGAGAGTGGGTCATGCCTTTTTGTGGCTAGTTGGTGTTCATGTATCCTGGTGGCTAGTTTTCAGCCTGTTTGTCTAATGTAGTGTTTGTTACAGTCCTTGCATGGTATTTTGTAAATGACATAAATTTTGCTTGTTGTCTGTTTAGGGTCTTTCAAGTTCATTAGCTGCTGTTTTAGTGTGGTGGTGGGTTTGTGGGCTACCATGATGCCAAGGGGTCTGAGTAGTCTGGCAGTCATTTCTGAGATGTCTTTAATGTAGGGGAGTGTGGCTTGGGTTTCTGGACGTGTCTTGTCTACTTGTTTGGGTTTGTTGCTGAGAAATCAGTGGTTTTTGTTCATTGGGCACCCATTCCTTTTGAATACGCAGTATAGATGATTTCTTCTGCTCTTTGTAGTTCCTCTGTGCTTCAGTGTGTGGTGGCTTGTTAAAATAATGTCTGAATGCAGATTTGTTTGTGGCTGTTGGGATGATTGCTTCTGTAATTCAGTATTTGGTCCGTGTGTGCTGTTTTCCTGTGGACACTGGTTTGAAGTTCCCCATTGGCTGTTCGCTCTACTGTGACATCTAGGAATGGCAGTTTGTTGTTGTTTTCCTCCTCTTTAGTGAAGTTTATGCCAGTAAGGGTATTATTGATGATCTTGAAGGTTTCCTCTAATTTGTTTTGTTTAGTGATGACAAAGGTGTCATCCATGTAGCGGACCCAAAGTTTGGGTTGGATGGTTGGCAGAGCTGTTTGTTCGAGTCTCTGCATTACTGTCTCTGCTAAGAACCCTGATATCGGAGATCCCATGGGTGCTCCGTTGGTGTGTCTGTAGGTTTTGCTGTTACAGCTTGATATTGCTGTAACATGGAGTTATGGGGGGAGGGGGGGGTGGCAGTACTCCCTAAATAAGTGCAAATGCTGGTAAGGTACAATACCTTGCATCACGCACAACCTCCTAAGAGACTTTCAGTGTTCCTCTCATTGCTTCCCTCCTCCCCTCTCTCTTACTGACAGTCACCAAGGGAGCACTGACAGAGCAAAGGCTGGCAGGTCATTGAGGAAAGCAGCAAAGGAAACAGAGAGAGGGGCAAAGACTGTTAAGAGAAGGATGAGGGAACTGGGGTGAAGGGAAAGGGCAATGAGAAGTGGGAGTGCAGGGACAGAGGAGCGATATCGAGAGGGAACAGCAAAATGGTCAGGGTGGTATGTGGGTGACAAGAGGGTAGGTGAGCTGTGAGAGGAGTGGAGGGGGGGTGGAAGTGCAAGCAGTCAAAGCAAGGCAGGGACTGGGTCGAGTGTGCTGTGAGGAGAAGGTGAGAGCAGTGGGAGGGGGAAGTTGTGTGAGGGGAGTGGGGAGGATAGTGAGGTGAGACTGTGTGAGGGGATGGGGAGGATAGTGAGGTGAGACTGTGTGAGGGGAGTGGGGAGGATAGTGAGGTGAGACTGAGGGGAGTGGGGAGGATAGTGAGGTGAGACTGAGGGGAGTGGGGAGGATAGTGAGGTGAGACTGTGTGAGGGGAGTGGGGAGGATAGTGAGGTGAGACTGTGTGAGGGGGTGGGGAGGATAGTGAGGTGAGACTGTGTGAGGGGGTGGGGAGGATAGTGAGGTGAGACTGTGTGAGGGGGTGGGGAGGATAGTGAGGTGAGACTGTGTGAGGGGGTGGGGAGGATAGTGAGGTGAGACTGTGTGAGGGGAGCGGGGAGGATAGTGAGGTGAGACTGTGAGGGGGTGGGGCGATAGTGAGGTGAGACTTTGTGAGGGGAGTGGGGAGGATAGTGAGGTGAGACTGTGAGGGGGGGAGTGGGGAGGATAGTGAGGTGAGACTGTGTGGGGGGGTGAGGCGATAGTGAGGTGAGATTGTGTGAGGAGGGTGGGGACGATAGTGAGGTGAGATTGTGTGAGGGGGGTGGGGAGGATAGTGAGGTAAGATTGTGTGAGGGATTGGGGAGGATAGTGAGGTGAGATTGTGAGGGGGTGGGGCGATAGTGAGGTGAGACTGTGTGAGGGATTGGGGAGGATAGTGAGGTGAGACTGTGTGGGGGGGTGAGGCGATAGTGAGGTGAGATTGTGTGAGGAGGGTGGGGACGATAGTGAGGTGAGATTGTGTGAGGGGGATGGGGACGATAGTGAGGTGAGACTGTGTGAGGGGGATGGGGACGATAGTGAGGTAAGATTGTGTGGGGGGGGAGTGGGGAGGATAGTGAGGTAAGACTGTGAGGGGGTGGGGAGGATAGTGAGGTGAGACTGTGTGAGGGGAGTGAGGGATAGTGAGGTGAGACTGTGTGAGGGGGGTGGGGGAGTGGTGAGTTGAGTGGGGAAAGCAATGAGATTCACCAGTAACTGGGGGTTTGGGAGACACAATGTTGGACGTTTTGCTTGTGCTATCAGGGGGGCTTTGAAGTGACTTGGCAGGAACGTGGGAACCAAGGGAGAGCAGTGTAGGAGAAGATCAGAGTTCATAATACACTTGAGCGGGAACAGTGTCATCCACATATCTGACCCAGAGTTTGGGTTTAATTTGCAGTAAGGCTGTTTGTTCTAATCTTTGCGTAACAACTTCTGCTATGAGTCCAGAGATGGGTGAGCCCATGGGTGTGCCGTTGATTTGTTGATATATTTGGTTGTTGAATGTGAAGTGTGTTGTGAGGCACAGGTCCAGTGGTTTGAGTATGCCGTCTTTGTTGAGAGGTTCAACGTCCTGTTTTCTGTTCTGTATGTCCAGCAGGTTGGCTATTGTTCCTCTGGCTAGGGTTTGGTCGATAGAGGTGAACAGTGCCGTTACATCGAATGAGACCATAGTTTCTTCCTTGTTTATGTGTATATTTCTGATGGTAAAATATATGAAATCAACGGCACACCCATGGGCTCACCCATCTCTGGACTCATAGCAGAAGCTGTAATGCAAAGATTAGAACAAACTCTGGATCAGATATGTGAATGACACCTTTGTAATCATTAAAAACACAGAAATAGAGCACACACACCGGATCATCAACGCCACACTCACAGGAATCTGATTCACTAGAGAGGAAGAAAAGGACAACCAACTCCCATTCCTAGACGTGATGGTACAGAGAACACCGAACGGAGAATTCACCACAAAGGTTTACAGGAAAGCCACTCACACAGACCAAGTCCTAAACTACAAAAGCAACCACCCCAACACACACAAACGAAGTTGCATCAATACACTGTTCAAAAGAGCCACAACACACTGCAGTACACCAGAACTGCAAAAAGAGGAAGAAGAACACCTCTACAATGTATTCGTCAAAAACGGATACCCCCGCAATTTCATCAACAGATGCCTCAGGGAAAGACAACGGAACGAGGACATGCCGCAACCCAAAGGACTAGCCACACTAGCATACATCAAGAACATTTCTGAACTGACAGCCAGACGACTACGACCACTAGGACTCATAATAGCACACAAACCAACAGCCACTCTCAGACAACAACTCACCAGGACAAAGGACCCGATACCCAGCATGAGCAAAACCAATGTAGTGTACAAAATCCCATGCAAGGACTACACAAAACACTACATAGGACAAACAGGAAGACAGCTAACGATCCGCATCCATGAACACCAACTAGCCACGAAACGACACGACCAGCTATCCTTAGTAGCCACACACGCAGATGACAAGCAACACGAGTTTGACTGGGACAACACTACTATTATAGGACAAGCCAAACAGAGAACAGCCAGGGAATTCCTAGAGGCATGGCACTCATCCACAGATTCTATCAACAAACATATCGACCTGGACCCAATATACCGACCACTGCAGCGGACAGCTGGAACTGACAACCGGAAGCGGCAGATTCAAACCACTATAAATGCCGGAGGAAAGATCACAGAAGCACTTCACAGGAGGCTCCCATGCACTGAGGATGTCACCTAGACAGGGGACAAAACGTCTGCAATACAAATTCCCAGCTCGGCGAACACAACCACAACAACGAGCACCCAAGCTACAAATCTTCTCACAAACTTTGAATACAAGACATGTCCTCACCTATCTCCCTCAGCATTCTGGGATATATCTCATCGGATGCTGGGACTCATCTACCTTCATGCTTTTCAAAACACACAACGCCTCCTCTTTTTTCAATTTGACATGTCCTAGAATATCAACATAGTCCTCCCCAGACTCACCATCCACTATGTCCCTCTCCTAAGTAAATACCAAGGCAAAATATTCCTTCAGGACCTCATCCACTTTCTCTGGGGGTATCAAACATAAATACTCTCCTCTATCCTTGAATGGAACTGCCCTTTCCTTCGCTACCCTCTTGCTCCTTAGATATATTTAAACACCTTGGGATTTTCCTGCTTGACAAAGATATTTCATGGAACCTTTTAGTCCTCCTAATTCCTTGCTTGACTCCTTTCCTGCTACCTTTGTGTTCTTTGAGGGATCTGTCCACCTTCAGTTTCTTAACCTTATGTATGCCTCCTTTTGTTTTGATTAAGATCTTAATTTCTTTTCTCATCCAGGGTTCCTGAAACTTGCTGTACTTATCCTTCTTTGTCACAGGAATATGCTGATCCTGAACTCTAACCAACTGGCTTTTAAAAGATTCCCACATGCCAGATATGGATTTACCCGCAAACAGCAGCTCCCAATCTACATTGTCCAGTTCCGGCCTAACATTGTCCTAGTTAGATCTCCCCCAGTTCAGTACTTTCACCCAAGGACTACTCTGAACCTTATCCATAAGTAACTGAAAAGCTTCAGAATTATGATCACTCTTCCCAAAATGCTCCACCACTGAAACTTCAATCACCTGGCTTGGCTCATTCCCCAATACTAGCTCTAGAAAGGCCCTCGTTGGATTGTTTACCTATTGTTTAAAAAAAAGTCCAGATGGCGTGGATAGTTGACCAAAGGGTCTGTTTTCATGCTGTATGACTCAATGACACACCTCCGAAATTCTTCCCAACCAAGCCCCTAGCACTAAGGGAGTCGCAGTCAATATAGGGGAACTTAAAAACACCAACCATAAAAACCCTGTTGTTTTTACATTTTCAATAAGAGCCAACACTTAAAACAGAGATGAGGAGGAATTTCTTTCCTCAAAGGGCAGTGAATCTGTAGAATTTTTTATTGCAGAGGCCCGTCGAGGCTGGGTTGATAGGTACATGCGAGGCAGTGGGAACGCAGAATTATGGGCAAAAGGCAGGTAAGTGGAACAGAGAATTCTCAGATCAACTTTGATTTCATTGAATGGCAAAGTAGATTTGATGGGCTGAATGGCCTACATCTGCTCCTATGTCTTATGGTCAAGGAGGCATAGATTTAAAGCAATCTACAAAAGAAGAAGGGTAAAGTGGGGAAAACAGAGAGTTATGGAATGCATTGTTTGGAAGGTGATGGGGTGGGTTCAATTGACAGAATTGAGAGGGAATTGGATGGTTATTTTGACAGAAGTAACATGTCGTGAGAAAACAGCAGGAGGTAGGCATGAGATAATGACTCACATTTAATGAGTCAGTGCAGTAACATTTCTGTCATTAAAAGGGACAATAATTGAAGCTATTGCATGTATGTACTTACTGAGCTCAGTGAAGAACGATCCCAGACTGGATTCCTGTGATCCTGTAGCCATTACATTGTGTAATCAGAGAGTGTAATATGACCAGGGACAAACAGAATTACATAAAAGGAACAGAGGGTACGTAAAATGAAAAATAATTAATTTATCAAGGGATCACAAGGGAGAATTGCTTCCCCTTCCTCATTCTGCCCTTTCCTGGAGGTTTGCCCCCCAATAGAAGTCACTTGGTTTTGTTTTGCTCTTTTAAATGAAAAGTAAAGCTCTCTCGACTCTTTTAAAGTGATTTAAACCTTCCTATAAACTGTCCCCTTCAAAACCTGCTGGGACAGGGACTGCAGGGGTTTAGATACAGAGCAAAGCTCCCACGACTGTTTTAAATTGAAAGTAAAGCTTCCACTCCACTGCCCCCTTCAAACAATCCCCAGACAGGTACAGCACAGGGGTAAATATAGGGTAAAGCACCCTCTACTTTGTGAAAGTAGAGCTTCCTTTAATTAACCTATTTTTCTTATCAAGCTGGTCACGATATTATTACACAGGTCTGGAGAAGGTGTGACTGAGTCAGTCAGACAGTCCAACCAGTCCATGCTGACCATGTTCCCAAACTAAACTAGTCCCACCTGCCTGCTCCTGACCTATATCCCTCCCACCATTCCTTATTCATGTACTTATCCAAATGTCTTTTAAACACTGTAACTGTGACCCCCCTCACCATTTCCTCTGTAAGTTCATTTCACACACGAACCACTCTCTGAGTGAAAAGAATTTCCCCTCCTGTCTTTTTTCAAGTATTTCTCCTCTTACCATAAAAGTATGCTCACTCATCTTGAAATTTCCTCCCTTTGGAAAAAGACACTTGCCATTCACCTTGTCTATAGCCCTTGTTATTTTATTAACCTCTACAAGGTCACCTCTCAACCTTCTACGCTCCAGTGAAAAGTCCTAGCCACTCCTTATAAGTCAAATACCCCATTCCAGGCATTATCCTGGTAAATCTCTTCTGAACTCTCTCCAGCTTAAAAACGTTCTTCCTGTAACGGGGAGGCCAGGACTGGACACAGTACTCCAGAAGAGGTCTCACCAACATCCTGTACAACCTCAATATAACATCCCAACTCCCATACTCAAAAGACTGAGCAACAGAAGCAAGTGTTCTAAATGCCATCTTAACCACTTTATCTATTTGTGTTGTAAACCTCAAAGAATTATACACCTGAACCTCTAAGTCTCTCTGTTCTACAACACCCCACGATCTGATCAGGTGTACCCTGTAGAAAGCTAGGGAAGTGATTGCTGGGCCTCTTACTGAGATATTTGTATCATTGATAGTCACAGGTGAGGTGCCAGAATACCGGTGCCACTGTTTAAGAAAGGTGGTAAGCACAAGCAGGGAACTATAGACCGGTGAGCCTGACCTCAGTGGTGGGCAAGTTGTTGGAATCCTGAGGGACAGGATGTATATGTATTTGGAAAAGCAAGGACTGGTTAGGGATAGTCAACATGACTTTATGCATGGGAAATCATGTCTCACAAACTTGATTAAGTTTATTGAATAAGTCACAAAGATTGATGAGGGCAGATGGTAGATGTGATCTGTATGGACTTCAGTAAGGCGCTCGACAAGGTTCCCCATGGGAGACTGGTTAGCAAGGTTAGATCTCATGGAATACAGGGAGAACTTGCCATTTGGATACAGAACTGGCTCAAAGGTAGAATTCAGAGGGTGGTGGTGGAGGGTTGTTTTTCAGCCTGGAGGCCTGTGGTGAGTAGAGTGCCACAAGGATCGGTGCTGGGTCCTCTACTTTTCATCATTTATATAAATGATTTGGATGTGAGCATAAAAGGTACAGTTAGAAAGTTTGCTGATGACGCCAAAGTCCGAGGTGTAGTGGACAGCAAAGAAGGTTACCTCAGATTACAATGGGATCTTGATCAGATGGGCCAATGAGCTGAGAAGCGGTGGATGGAGTTTAATTTAGATAAATGTGAGGTGCTGCATTTTGGGAAAGCAAATCTTCGCAGGACTTATACACTTAATGGTAAGGTCCTAGGGAGTGTTGCTGAACAAAGAGATCTTGGAGTGCAGATTCATAGCTCCTTGAAAGTGGAGTCACAGGTAGATAGGATAATGAAGAAGGTGTTTGGTATGCTTTCCTTTATTGGTCAGAGTATTGAGTACAGGAGGTGGGAGGTCTTGCTGTGGCTGTACAGGACATTGGTTAGGCCACTGTTGGAATATTGCATGCAATTCTGGTCTCCTTCTGATTGGAAGGATATTGTGAAACTTGGAAGGGTTCAGAAAAGATTTACAAGGATGTTGCCAGGATTGGAGGATTTGAACTATAGGGAAAGGTTGAATAGGCTTGGTCTGTTTTCTCTGGAGCGTCGGAGGCTGAGGGGTGACCTTATAGAGGTTCATAAATCATGAGGGGCATATATAGGATAAATATACAAGGTCTTTTCCCTCGGGTGGGGGAGTCCAGAACTGGCGGGCATAGGTTTAGGGTGAGAGGGGAAAGATATAAAAGAGACCTAAGGGACAACGTTTTCACTCAGAGGATGGTACGCGCATGGAGTGAGCTGCCAGAGGAAGTGGTGGAGGCTGGTACAATTGCAACATTTAAGAGGCATTTGGATGGGTATATGAATAGGAAGGGTTTGGAGGGATATGGGCCAGGTGCTGGAGGTGGAACTAGATTGGGTTGGGATATCTGGTCGGCATGGATGGGTTGGACCGAAGGGTCTGATTCCGTGCTGTACATCTCTATAACTCTAACACTACCCAAGACTCTGCTTTTAATTGTGAAAGTATTGCCTTCATCTGCTTTTCCTGAATGCAATACCTCATTTTTATTCAAATTAAACTCCATCAGCTCATTGACCCAATTGATTAAGATCTCTTTGTAATCTGAGATAACCTTCTTCACTATCCACTATACCACCAATCTTGGTGTCTTTCACAAGTTTACTAGCCATTCTTTCTATATTCTCATCTAAGTTATTTATACAATGACAAATAAAAGAGGACTCCTAGCCAATCCCTGTGGAACACCTCTGGTCATAGCCCTTCACCATCACTCTGTCTCTTGTGTATAAGCCAATTACCTATCCAATTGGCAATCTCACCCTGAACCCCACGTGATTTAACTTCACTAATTGGTCACCCATGTGGAATCTTGTCAAAGGCTTTACTAAAGTCCAAGTAAACAATATCCGCTATTCTGCCCTCATCAATCTTCCTAGTTGCTTCCTCAAAAACTCAATTAAGCTTCTGAGACAGGACTTCCCTCGCACAAACCATGCTGACTATCCTTAACCATTTCTTGCCTTTCCAATTCCTATCTTTCAGAATCACCTCCAATAGTGTAGCCACCACCAAAGTCAAACTCACAGGTCTACAATTCCCAGGCTTCTCCTTCCATCCCTTCTTAAGCAAAGGCACAACGTTAGTCACCCTCCAGTCCTCCAGTACCTCACCCCTGGTTATTGATGGTACAAATATTTTTGCAAGCAATACTGCAATTTCCTCCCCAACTTTCCACAAAGTCTTGGGATACACTAGATCTGGTCCCAAAGATTTTTCCACCTTCATATTTTCTAAGACCTCCAGCAATTCCTTTTCTCCAGTGTGAACTGTTTCAAAACATCAATATTTATTTCCCTATGTACTCTAGCCTCCATATCTTTCTCCACAGTAAAAACTGACATGAAATATCCATTCAATATCTCTCCCACCTCCTGAGGTTCAACACAAAGATGAGCTTGTTGATCTTTAAGGTGCCCATTCTCTCTCTAGTTGCTCACTTGCTCTTGGTGTACCTGTAGAATCTCTTTGGATTATCCTTAACTTTATTTGCCAACGCTATCTGATATCCTCTGTTAGCCTTCCTGATCTCCCTCTTAAGAATGTCCTATACTCTTTCTACTGTACAAGTGATTCATTTAAACAGTTGTTTATAGCTATGATTCTTTTTCCTTCTTGACTAGAACCCTCAATATCTTTATTCATCCATTGTTCTCTGATCTACCAGCTTTACCTTTCATTCTAACAGGAACATAATGCCTCTCAACTCTTGTTATCTCACTTTTGAAAGCCTCCCACTAATCAGATGTCCCTTTACATGCGAACAGTCAACTCCAATCAATTTTTGAAAGTTAAAGAGTCATAGAGATGTACAGTGCAGAAACAGACCCTTTGGTCCAACTCATTCATGCTGGCCAGATATCCCAAATAAATCTAGTCCCATTTGCCAGCACCCAGCCCATATCCCTCCAAACCCGAACTATTTTTAAACATAAAGCATTATGATCACTCCACCCAAAGTGTTTCCCTACTAAGTCTTCAGTCACTTGCCCAGCCTTATTACCCAAAAGGTCAAGTTTTGCTCCTTCTCTAGTACAAACATTTACATATTGATAAAGAAAATTTTCTTAAACACACTTAGCAAATTCTTCACTATCCAAACCTGGGTTCCTGGTCCAAAGGTAAGACACTACCATTGTACCACAAGAGACCGCTACACTTTTGAGCTTGCTTTTCCAAACTTTCAAACTTCAACGTTGCAAACACTATCGGGAACATTTTACTGAGTCAGCCTGTTTCTGTTAAGTAGATGACAGGCCATTCAACTATTGAAAAACAACTTGTGATTCTGTGACACTAACTTCAACGTTAATTGGACTTCGACCAAATCAAATATTCTTACGGATCAAGAAGCCAGAATGAGAGAGAGATCTCACGGTGTTGTGGGAGATTGCAAAGCTAGGGAGGAACAAGGCAGCATCGCTTCATTAGTAATTAAGATATCTGCTCGCAATGAAGTTCATTAAAACATTCTCTTTCCTGGCTCCATGGATTTGAATTTGAGTTTCCGCTTGCGCTGCCGCTTCCTGCCCATAACAATCCAAGGAAGGAGACTGTGGGATCACAGTCCTGTCCCCTCAATCAGCGACTGATTTACTGCTCACTTTGCAAATCACAGTTAACATCGTTTCTGACGTAATGTCCGTTCTTTTCCACAGCAACCTAATGTTTGTTCCGGATTGTATTCCCTGAATAAATACGCTTTACTGCTTGCCAATTCTATGGTAACAGGCGCTGGTGTTTATTTAGGAGGTAAAAACAATGACTGCAGATGCTGGAAACCAGATTCTGGATTAGTGGTGCTGGAAGAGCACAGCAGCTGACTGAACTGCTGTGCTCTTCCAGCATCACTAATCCAGAAGCTGGTGTTTATTTAGCTTTGTCAGATGGAAGGAGGTGGATAATTGTACTGACACCTCTCCGGTATCCCACTGTAAAACAGAAGAGTCAGAACTTCCTAAAACTTTGTTAAATCAGCCACAAACTGGCAGAGCAGTACACAGTAACACTTGGAAATGAATACACGGGTCACACTGGCCCTCCATTTGAATTGAGTGTGCCTCATTCCCCAATGTTATTCTTCTCTTCTGGACGCTCAACATCAAAAAGCAGAGGGACAGGGATATGGGCTTGGGGGTTCTAAGGTCATGAGGACAGAGGGTTGCTGGAAGCTGTGGAGATTGGGAAGGAATTGCAATGATGTCACGCTGGAAGGAGTGGAAATGGTGAAGGGTACTGTGTTGAATATGGATCCTGATTGGAGGGGGGTGGGGGAGAAGGTGCTGAAAGGGGAACTGTATCCTGATTCTGAGTAGGAGGCAGTGGGTTGAGAGTAGAAGTGCAGAGATAGACCAGGACAAACTCAGAGAATGTTGGAGAAACTTAGCAGATCTGGCAGTATCTGTGCAGAGAGAAACAGGGTTAACATTCCAAATCCGGTACAATCCAAACATTCTCTAATTTGTTTCACATTTCCAACATCCGCAAAATCCTGACTTTATTCGAGATAGATTGGATGTGTGGGGAGAGGATGGGAATGGAATCTTTGATTGATAAAGAAAGGGAGGGTTATTGTTGGAAGCTTGCACGCTTGAACAGATGGGACCAAGGGGGAAACACTGGAGGTGGGAGGTCAGGAAGGATAGTCAAAGTCACTGTGAAAGCCAATGAGTTTACTACCCCACCACCTTAGGCAGTTCCTCAGGATTGAGGCTGGCTTGCTTCCATTCCATTGGATGGGTTTGAAGACAGACAATAAGTGGAGATCAATTGGAAATAAGTTCTGAGTGGAATACTTAGAATCAATGAATCATTAAAGTGGTTGCTTTTGACCAACACAGACCTGACGGGCAGAGGGGTCTCTGCCTGTGTTGTAGATCTCCTTAACTCAGATATGAGCATCATTGGTGTCCTGTAGACCATGACTTTAGTTTTGAGCTTGAGATTCTGATCCTCAATACTCTTTTCCTTAGTGGTTTCATATGACTATTATTCAATCAGCCATTGGTTAAACACTCTGAAAGCTGTAACCTTCCCCATTTCTGATAAAAGAGTTATTCACCTGAAACCAACCCACTCGAGCTGAGATCAGAGTAACTCCACTCACTATCTAGTTAGCACATGGCCCAGTACTGTGTCAAGGAGCTTGTTGCAACTCAGTTGAAAGTTCTCCACTGGTTGGAGTCAAACCTGACATATAGGAAGATGGTTGTCAGTCATCTCAGCTCCAGGACATCTTTTCAAGAGTTCCTCAGGGTAGTGTCCTCAGCCCAATCATCTTCTGCTGCTTCGTTAATAGACTTCTCACCACAATAAGGTCAGACATGGGGATGTTGAATGATGATTGCACAATGTTCAGCACCATTCTCAACTCTTCAGATACTGAAGCAATCCATGTTCAAAGGCAGCAAGACATGGACAATATCCAGGCTTGGGCTGAGAAGGGACAGATAACATTCCTGTCAAGATATGTGTTATCCAGTGACCGTCCCCAAGCAGAAAGAATCTCACTGTCGTAATAGTGGGATGGGGTGATCATTCCAAATGGGGATGGCAGTATCTTTGAGCAGGTTGTGTGGGTGATAGAGACAGTGTGTTCGGAAGGTGCTGATTGAGGAGTCTCTGGTGAGTGACTGTCTCTTGTAAACAGTAAATGGTGTTGCCACTGTGCACATGAACTCTCTCTCTTTCTCTCCACAGATAGAGTTCCACTCAAAGTCCAGTTTCAGTTTCTGAGGGGGGACCTTATGACCATATCAGGATTCTGTAAGACCATAAACCCACAGATTGGCAACTAAGTCCATGACATCTTGCTCCGATTCGGTGTGACCACATAGAGTTCTGGGCAAAAAGATAAACTGGAATAGCAACATTCTACTGAAACTATGACAACCGCATTAATTCCGGACCGTTCCAGTCCCGCCCAGATAAAACGTCATTGTCAATGTGGTATATGAACAAAGGCAAGCTCAGTGTGAAGGTGACCCAGGGGAGAGGCGGACACAGAGACAGAGACAGAGACAGAGGCAGAGACGGTGGGGGCGAAAGGTAAGACCCGGAGGGTAGGGACTGTGGTGAGCGGCTCGGGAAAGCCCATCTCTGGGCACACGGCTCTGTCTCTCCGGGGATGCGAAGTTGTTGCGGGTTGAGCCGGAGGCAGGGTCCAGTACCGGCACCGAGAGGCTGGGGTTGGGGGACAGCCTGAAGAAGGGGGGATTGGGGCGGAGGAAGGGTTTGGGGTTGGGGGACAGCCTGAAGAAGGGGGGCATTGGGGCGGAGGAAGGGTTTGCTGGTCCTGGTGAGAATAGACCTGTCCCTCTGTATTTTGTTTTGTGGAATGGGGAACGCTAGCTGACCCGGGAGACATACTAGACAGAGGGTGACTCATTCCTTGGTTAATATTGGGGATGGTGCCTGTTACATGACATTTACCACCCAAGGGTGAGTACTATATCATGTGGCAATGAATCATTGTAAATTCCACCTTGTTGACTAATGTGGTTTTGTTTATTCACATGTGAGATGTGGGTGTCTGGCTGGGTCAGTATTTGTTGCCCCTCTTAGTTGCCCCTTGAGAAGGCGGGGGTGAGCTGCCCTCTTGAACCACTGCAGTCCATGTGCTGTAGGTAGACACACACTACCCTTAGGGAGGGAGTTCCAAGCAACACAGGAGGAACAGTGATATATTTCCAAATCGGGGTCATAACACCAGTGCTTCACCAGAGGCTCACTGATGGTGTTACCTGGTATGGTAATGAAATATTTGAAAACGGACCTTCCAGTTCAGTGACCAAACTTATATCCAGGACCTCAACCTGAGCTACAAATCCTCTCAAAACTCACTAATTTCAATGTCCAATTTGTGTCAATTTCTGCAGTGTGTTTTGTTGTTCTGAAAATTAATGAGCTAGAAATGGACACAGAAGCTATTGGCATTTTGCGAAGTATCATGCCTTATTACATGTAATATGTTGTCAGTACGATAAATTCCAAAAAGCTAGGTATTTACTAATGTCATACTGTTTTGGGGATAGTGATTTAATATGGACATATGATATTTTGCCTGCATCTTCTCTAGCAAGATCAAGCCCCTTAAGTTGTGGTTGTTATTTTGGTCATTTTGATCCAAATGAATTGACAGGGATGTGCCTGAGCAAATCCAAGAAGTATTTGAAGGAACAAATTACCACAGATGTTGGAATCTATACCGAAAACAAAAAATGCTGGAGATCACAGCAGGTCAGGCAGCATCCAGGGAGAGAGAGCAAGATAACATTTTGAGTCCAGGTGACTCTTCATGAGATGAACTAGGTGGAAGTGGGTAATGCAGATGCTGAAGATTAGAGTCGAGATTAGAGTGGTGCTGGAAAAGTACAGTAGGTCAGGCAGCATCCAAGGAGCAGGAAAATTGACATTTTGGGCAAGATGAAGGGCTTTTGCACAAATCGTCAATTTTCCTGCTCCTTGGATGCTGCCTGACCTGCTGTCATCAAGAAGTATTTGAAACTGATTAACTCCAAGTTATCCCTCAAGCCACTGATTGTCCACTGGATTTTGAATTGTCTTTTCAACCCAGTTGATATTGGAGTAGAATCATCTGTGAAAGCAGTTTTGGCAATTAATGTAAACTGCTTCTTTTTAGTTGTAATCAAGTTGTCTTGTTGTGATAGGTGAGTTTCCACTAATGTTGATGTTCTTGTGTTTCAGCAGGTTCCCGGAGAAGGAGTTCAAAAAGTATTATGAGAAGTGATCAAAGTATTTTGAGAAGTCTGCTTGGTATTTTTCTTACAATTGGATACAGTACAGCTGTTGGTAAGATTTTCAAACAAACTGTTTTCTTTTCCATTTTAATAAATAATCTGTGCAATTTAAAGTGTTCTTTTCATCAGTTAGCAAAGCATCAAAACAATAAGTTTTATTTGTAAAGTTTGGTGATTTTAATAGGGTTTTCCCCTGACCAACAGCAGGCATGAAACTGAAATGTACAGAATATTTGAGAGAAATATCTGGATCAATTCCATTGTTAATTTGTTATCAGTTTTGAATTTTGTGGGGGTACATTTTTAAGTACAGTTTTTCTGTTCAACAAAAGCAAAGTGCCATGGATGTGAGAAATCAGCGGTGAAACAGAACTGCTGGGGGAGAAAAGAACTCAGCAAGTCAGTTAACATCTTTGGAAGTGAAACAGCCAAACATTGCTGACAAAAAAATCCCAGACTTTTTCTAGTTTTTTTAAAAAACATTTTGATTTCAATGCAATCAGTACAGAACACTTTGACAGGATAAAACCAGCTTCACAAGTGAATTGTTGCTCCAGTGATGGACCTCCTGCCCAATCTCACAATCCTTCACTCGTGGATGACTGATGTCCTTCTCGCAATGACCTCAGTCATATTATGGGTTTTTGAGTGAGATTGCCAATTTAGGGACAACCTTGTATTATGTTTCCATGCCCAGTGGGAACTGGAGTGAGAGTCTCCAAGCTGGTCACAAAATGTCTTTACAGAGGAGACTGTCTCGTTCTCTCAGCTTGGGTTGGATTCATAAAATAGATCCCAGAATTGAAAAGTCTGTGTTTAAGCAACTTCACTGCCCAATATCCCTTTTGAAGAATTGCTGGGTTTTCCTCCCAGTGGTATTAGAGCAAGTATAGTTACTGCCTTAAGGCTTGTGGATTTATTGACTTTCAGCTTTGGGCATCCTATTTAAAAATGGCTTTAGCACGTGGTTGAGGTTACCCTCCCTATTGTCCTCTCTTGCCTCGCTGTTGTAATTTTTAAAGTTTTGACAATGGATTAATTGTCCAGGGGGCAAAAAAGGTTCCCACATATGGTCAGAAGTGAACTGTGACTTCAGCTGGCTGGTGTTGAAGGGGTCAGTGGGGCAGAGGCTGGTGAAGTGGAGCTTCCCCCACTTAGTGGCAGGGTCTGTCCTCACCCACAGCACTGCTCTTGGGGAAGGGGCCAATCTGAGCGAGGGGGACCATGGCTGGGGGCAGGGGCTGCTCCTGAGTCTATTTACCTTCATTCCCCTGGAAGCTCCCCTCTCAATATCTCCCCCCAGCCTCAAGATATTGAAATTGTGGATAATGACATGCAAGATTTCCTTTCAATGTTTTTTCTTACTTGGTAAATAATTTATTATTACATAATCATAACCATCCATCAAAATAAATACTTGATCATGAGATTCAAGATGATCTTGAAACAAAGAGTAGTGATAAGCGGCTCCCTTTCGGAATGGCAGGCGGTGACCAGTGGGGTACCGCAGGGATCAGCAGCTTTTTACAATATATATTAATGATATAGAAGATGGTATTAATAGTAACATTAGCTAATTTGCTGATGATACAAAGCTGGGTGGCAGGGTGAAATGTGAGGAGGATGTTAGGAGATTACAGGGTGACCTGGACAGGTTAGGTGAGTGGACAGATGCATGGCAGATGCAGTTTAATGTGGATAAATGTATGGTTATCCACTTTGGTGGCAAGAACAGGAAGGCAGATTACTACCTAAATGGAGTCAATTTAGGTAAAGGGGCAGTAAAAAGAGATCTGGGTGTTCTTGTACACCAGTCAATGAAGGCAAGCATGCAGGTACAGCAGGTAGTGAAGAAAGCTAATAGCATGCTGGCCTTCATAACAAGAGGGATTGACTATAGAAGCAAAGAGGTTCTATACAGGGCCCTGGTGAGACCGCAACTGGAATATTGTGTGCAGTTCTTGTCTCCAAATTTGAGGAAAGATATTCTGGTTATTGAGGGAGTGCGGCGTAGGTTCATGAGGTCAATTCCTGGAATGGCGGGATTACCTTACACTGAAAGACTGGAGTGACTGGGCTTATATACCCTTGAGTTTAGAAGACTGAGAGGGGATCTGATTGAGATGTATAAGATTATTAAAGGATTGGACACTCTGGAGGCAGGAAACATGTTTCCGCTGATGGGTGAGTCCAGAACCAGAGGACACAGCTTAAAAATAAGGGGTAGGCCATTTAGGACAGAGATGAGGAGAAACTTCTTCACCCAGAGAGTGGTGGCTGTGTGGAATGCTCTGCCCCAGAGGGCAGTGGAGGCCCAGTCTCTGGATTCATTTAAGAAAGAGTTGGATAGAGCTCTCAAGGATAGTGGAATCAAGGGTTATGGGGATAAGGCAGGAACAGGATACTGATTGGGGATGATCAGCCATGATCATAATGAATGGTGGTGCAGGCTTGAAGGGCCGAATGGCCTACTCCTGCACCTATTGTCTATTGCATGCTGTTACTAATCTATTTCTGTTTATTCACAGTCGAGTTTAAGGTCCATACCCTAGACACAGTGGTCACTGCTGTCTATGGCCAGTACGTTGTGCTAAGATGTAGCTTTACCGTTCAGCATGGATCTCCATCTCTAGAACGACTGGTCATCAATTGGCAACGTGCTGATACTGAGGACGTTGTGTATAGTTATTATTATGGAAAAGAGCAACTGAGTCACCAAAGCCCTCAGTATTCCGGAAGAACAAGCTTATTCATGGAGGAATTAAAACGAGGGAATGCTTCACTGAAGCTGGACCAAGTGAAATCAGAGGATGCTGGACTATACAAGTGCTTTGTTAGTGGTGCTTTAGGAAGCGGCTGGGGCACCATGTCTTTAATATTTGCAGGTATGTATTTGTGTCCATTTTAGTTCTTTGAAGTTGTAAATTTAAAATCCCACTTCTTGGCCTTCCCAGATGGCTGAGTGAGTCTACGTATCTAAGGCACGATGTATGGACCAGAAAGATTACTCAGACTATGCAGATCTAACTCCTCTCTATTCCTGACCTCACCACATCCCAATGAGGATGGCCACTCCTGTTAGCTGTTTCCCAACCCAATTGTATTTTGATATCTCTGGTATCAAATGTGACCTCTTCATAAATGAGAAGCCCAATGATAGTAAAGAATTGAGGGTCAAGCTGATTAATGATGACAATTTGAGCTGATAGCAGAGCATGTTGCCCCAGCAATAAGTTGAACTTCTCCAGGGGCACAAGGATAGCAGGAGGAAAAAAAAATGACAAGAAGCAGAGAGGAACTATGTGCTTCAATAATGTTGTAAATCTCAAGATAAAAAAATTTGGTGAGTGTTGTAGATTCTGTGATCAGATCCTATTTGGTGAGTGTTGTAGATTCTGTGATCAGATCCTATTTGGTGAGTGTTGTAGATTCTGTGATCAGATCCTATTTGGTGAGTGTTGTAGATTCTGTGATCAGATCCTATTTGGTGAGTGTTGTAGATTCTGTGATCAGATCCTATTTGGTGAGTGTTGTAGATTCTGTGATCAGATCCTATTTGCCAAAACTCAATTATGTTTCTTCATTTACACATCCATTTGTGCGAGAAATTCAATCCAGAAACTAATAGTTCTGGGAAAGAAGGTGCTAATCCAGAGACACTCTGGAGAAGCAGTGAAATCCAAAATTAGTTTTTGTTTTTGTGCTGCTCTCTTTAAATTGTTACTGAGTCATTTTCCAAAACAGCAGTGTCGACTCCCAGGGTGGACTCTTGCTGACTGCTGAGTCACACAAAAACATTTTAATTTCATGAGGAATTGTTCTTTAATGCTGTTTGATTGAGATTGTCTCTTAGAAAGAGGTGAAAGGTTCAGGGCTGGTGAAAGTGGTGGAGTTGAAGCTGCATTTGGATCAGCCATGACCCTATTGAATGGTCAATCCATTCAGGGGAAGAGTGCCATACTCCACCTCTAATTCATTCATATGTTCGGTGCCATTCACTGTCATGTTAATAACTGGACAGCACTCTACTCTCCTTTTGTAAATCTCTGTTTAACAGCTGCTGCTACTCCCCACTCCCCTTTACCATCAAGCCAGGGGATCAACCTTGGCTCAATGGAGAGTGCAGGAGGGTATACCAGGAGTAGCACCAGGTATACCCTGAAGATGAGGTATCAACCTGGTGAAGCTACCAAACAGGGCTACTTGCTTGCCAAACAGCATAAGCAGTAAGTGGCAGACAGAACTAAGTGACCCCACAAGCAACAGATCAGCTCTAAGCTCTGCAGTCCTTCCACATCCAGTCCTGAATGGTGGTGGACAATTAAACAACTCACTGGAGGAGGATGCTCCACAAATATCCCCATCCTCAATGATGGAGGAGCTCAGCACATCAGTGCAAAATTTGAGGCTTATGCATTTGCAACAATCTTCAGTCAGAAGTGCCGAATGGATGATCCATTACGGTTCCTCCAGTGGTCCCCAGAATCACAGATACCAGTCTCCAGCCAATTCAATTCATTCCATGTGATATCAAGAAACAGCTAGAGGTTCTGGATACTACAAAGGCAATGGGCCCTGATGTCATTCCGGCATTGGTACTGAAGACATGTGCTCCAGAACTTGCTGCTCCCCTTGCCAAGCTGTTCCAGTACAGTTACAACACTGGAAAATTGCCCAGGTATATCTTGTACTCAAAAGGCATGACAAATCCAACCCAATTACCACCCCATCAGTCTACTCTCCATCATCAGTAAAGTGATGGAAGGTGGCAGTAACAGTGCTATCAAGCCTCAACTGCTCAGCAATAACCTGCTCAGTGACGCCCAGTTTGGGATTTGCCAGGATCACTCAGCTCCTGACCTCATTACAGACTTGGTTCAAACATGGACAAAAGAGCTGAATTCCAGAGGGGAGGGGAGGGGAGAGGGACAGCTCTTGACATCAAGGCTGCATTTGACTGAGTGTGGCATCAAGGAGCTCTGCCAAAACTGGAATCAATGGGTGTGAGGGGCCAAACACTCCGGTGGTTAATGTCATACCTGACAGATAGGAAGATGGTTGTGGTTGTGGAGGGTCAGTCACTCAGTGTAGTGTCCTAAGTCCAACAATCTTCAGCTGCTTCATCAATGACCTTCCCTCCTTCATAAGATCAGAAGTGGGGTTATTCGCCGATGATTGCACAGTGTTCAGCACCATTCGCCACTCCTCTGCTACTGAAGCATGCTCAAATGCAGCACGAGCTGGACAATATCTAGGCTTGGGCCGACAAGTAGCAAGTACAATTTGTGCCACACAGTGCCAGACAATGGCCATCACCACTAAGAGATACTCTAACCAACGCCCTTGACATTCAACAGTATTACCATCACTGAATCTCCCACTGTCAACATCCTTGGGGTCACCATTGACCAGAAACTCCACTGGACTCACCACCTAAACACAGTGGCTACAAGAGCAGGTCAGAGACTAGGAATCCTACAGCAGGTAACTCACCTCCTGACACTCCAAAGTCTATCCAACATCTACAAGGCACAAGTCAGGAGTGTGATGGAATACTCCCCACTTGCCTGGATGGGTGCAACTCCAACAACACTCAAGCAGCTCGACACCATCCAGGACAATGCAACCCACATGATTGGCACCTCATAAACAAACATTCAATCCCTCCACCACCAGCATTCAGTAGCAGCAGTGTGTACTATCTACAAGATGCACTGCAGAAATTCACCAGAAATCCTTAGACAGCACTTTCCAAACCACAACCACTTCCTTCTAGAAGAACAAGGGCAGCAGGTATTTGTAAACACCACCATCTGCAAGTTCCCCTCCAAGCCTCTCACCACCCTGACTGGGAAATATACCACTGCTCCTTCACAGTCGGGTCAAAATCCTGGAATTCCCTCCCAACTGGCATTGTGGGTCAACCCACAGCAAGTGGACTGCAGCGATTCAAGAAGGCAGCTCACCCCCACCTTCTCAGATGGGCTATCAATGCTGGCCAGCCAGTGAAGCCCAAGTCCCACAAATGAATAAAACAACATTGTAGGATTTTCCACCTTCAGCTATATTTGTTATAAGTTAAATACAACAGCAATTACTGCCACTGGTCTGTTTGTACTTGGAGTTAACAATTTTGAACATTTATACTTTTCACTGCATTGTTTAATTACAGCTATCAATACAATATGTTGTCAAGTCTATTTCTTGTTTTGATTGACTTGTTGTTTTTATTTTCCAGCATATTACAAGGAACCTGACTTTTACATCCAACTGCAACCATCTGGGACAGTGTTCAGATTTGAATCCCAAGGTTATCCTCGGGCCTCTGTATCTTGGCACAATGGAGAAAATGAGGATATTTCTACCCAGTCTGAGACTTATTACCAACAAAGTGACAATGGCCTATACTCACTGCACAGTATTCTGGAAATAACTGATGCCAGTAGAAGTTCAAACTATACCTTTAAGTTAACGAATGATGTGCTACATCAATCGGTTTCTCGAACATTTGGCCTTTCTGTAGGTAAGTTAACCTGTGTATCCTCTACTGTTGGTACTGTCAACCTCCTGTATGCCTTTGTTACACAATGCTGAACCCCTCCATCTTGAGTGCTCTACGTCGGATATCTCTCATCCACTAGGGTCTGGGTCAGAGATAAACAGGAGCTAAAAATAGTTCAGCTGGCAGTCTATTTGCTTCTTTTAATTTCCAGGCCATTTTTATTTTTTTTTGCAGAGGCAGGATCGGGAGCATGCTCTGGTAGATAGGCTTTTCCACAAACTCTTCTACATCTAATTAACTGAGCCAATGAAAGGAAGCCACCTCAGTTTTTCTAGTTTGTTCCAGGTGGTTTGTGGTGGTGGGGGATGTTTAGTGCAAAATCCGCCCTGGGGCATTCTAAAGAATAAAAACTCAGTTTCAGTTCTATTTCAGAAAGATGTTTCCGTTCCACATTGCTTTCCATTTTAGAAGTTTAAACAGCTGCACCTTGTTTAGTTTTAGCTTTGCAATTTTTCATTCTTGGTTTATCAAAATTCTTCACTCACTTTGAAGCCAATCATACAAGAATTTTATCTTTTATTTTCAAAGAGGGCACTCCTCATTTATGTCAAGCTTCCTTTTAGTGCTCTGTAGTTTAGGTAATTAGTAGCTAGTCCTCATCTCTCCCATACTTGCTCACCTGTTTTTAGTCACCCCAGTACCTCCAATTTAAAGATTCCATCTTTGTTTTAAGTCCCTCCCTTGCTCTGCATTGCTGCGGATCCTGGCAGCCCATGAATTCCTCACGGCATTCCTGCTAGTGGATTTCCCTCCCTAGGTCTACCTGTTTAAATCAATGTCTCTCAATGATCCATTACCCATGCGCCCGAATATTTCTTTGCAGATGTCAGTCATGCTTCAGTGATAGACGGTTGTGATTCAAATCCACTCAAACGCTTTGAGCAGCAAATCTTCGTTGATAGTTCCAAACAGTACTCTGAGCTGAGTTGTCAGATATGTTGTATTTTGATTGAGACATTAAGCCAAAACCCCTTTTGAGGCTGTTTCCTCCTACAGATGAATGAGATCCCATGGTACTATTGTGAAGTGGAACTGGGGAAGTTATTCCCAAAGTGTTGGTTGTTGTTATTCTTCAAACAACATCATTAAGAAAAACAAGTTATCTGGTCATCATTTAATCGTTGTTAGTGGGAGCTTGCTGTGTGCACATTGGTCACTGAATTTCCTAAATCACAAGTGATTGCACATCAATAACACTTCGTTAGCTGAAAATATGCCTTCATAATGAAAAACACCATAAATACAAAATGCCTTTCTGGCTGATTGTACAATCTGAAGTGCCTTGGGATTTGTTTTCTACATTTAAAGGTGCTGTATTAATGCAGTTGCCTTTGTTCCTGATTTTAGTCATAGAATCATAGAAATGGAGAGCATAGAAACAGACCCTTTGGTCCAACTCGTCCATGCCGCCCAGATATCCTAACCTAATCTTGTCCTATTTGCCAGCATTTTGACCCGTATTGCTCTAAACCTTCCTATTCATATACCTCCCCAGATGCCTTTGAAGTATTGTAGTATCTATAAACAATACCTTAAACTAAACCCATCAATATAATCAATTTGGTATGATAGGGTGTATTTTAAAATATCAGCAAATGAAAAAACAAACTAGCACTGAAACTACTGCTACAATGTTCAGTGGTTATCTTTCATTTTTTTACAGAAACGGAAACTGCTGAAGTTTGTACGAGAAACCGATGGTCGATTACATTCTCTCTCCTTCTGACTGAATTTATAATTATTTTAATTCTGGTGACAGTTGTGTATCAAAAACATCTTCAGTTGAAAATCGAACAAAAACAGTTCTGCTGCGTGAAATGATGGAATACTCAGGAAGAGATTGTGTAAAGTTTCTGCTCGGCTCACGCAGCCCTGAAAGTCAATGGAATAGCTGCATTTCTAGATTTTTGGACATAATTTTTAACTCTTTAAACAGCTCTTCATCAAATGCCAGCAGTTCCAGGAAAGGGGATTTTATCAGTAAGGTTGAACTAAGAGTTGATCCCTTTGGGACACACAAGATTGAGGAGAAATTTGGCGTAGGAGTATGCGATTGATGGATTTAGTAAGGTAGGCAAGAAATGTTGTTCTCAGGAGCTGATGGTAAAAGAGGTCGACAGTGGAGAATCACAGATTTGAGATTTTGAATAAGGGATGCTCAAATGGATTTATTGAAATGCCTTAAAATTTCATTCCAATTAAAGGCATTATATATGAGTATAATAAGTACCTTCTGATAAAATGTAATAAAATGTTATTACAATCCACACTGTACTGTTGTTAATGTAGTGCTTTGTGTGCCTAGTGCTTTAAACTGAGCATGATCTCCTTCTACCCAGCTGCCTTGGTTTTGGAAACCATGCTTCTTAAGTAAATCTGCTGGCTGGGGATTACATTCCTGTATATTTATATTACTGGGTGCTTTTTGTTTTGGCTAGGGCTGCTAAAATTGGATGTGTGGCTATCCCACCAGCTTCTCACTCACCCTGTTATGGACCAGACCAGACCCCCTTAGAATATTTTAAGAAGATAGCCTAGACACTAATTTTTTTTTTATTTTAAAGATAGATGTGAAGTGCTGAGCTCCAGATGTGATGTGACTATTCAAGTTACTTGACATTAAGCAAAACACAATTTATTTAAAGACCATAGATGAAATACAAACAAAAGAAAGTGGAATTTAGAATAATGTAACTACTGGAAAACTTAACCGAATAATAGATACAGTACCTATTACTAATTAACTGTTCCAGTATAGTGACATCCCATAAACACACCCTTGGCAAAAAGGTAAATTCAGACACAGATTCTCACACGCAGCAGCTAGGAATCATTGACAAAAGATCCTTCTCTTCTGGGACCCAAAGAACTTCTGTCTGCTACAGATTTAAAAAACTGAGAAAGCCTGATCTGGGAGAACTGGCCAATCCCCTTCAGTTGTTAGAACTCTGTAAACAAAATTAAAGAACATCAAAGTCATTGACTCAAGCTGTCTCCAGTTGCCACTTTGGCCCCTCTGCCTTTATAATTTTTGCTCAAAAGAAAATCCAGGATAAAGTGAGCTTTTTTAAAGTGACAGATTTTTTTACAACCCCCTGTGGTTATGGGGTGGGGTTGGGTAGGTGCTGAAGCTAGCAGTCTGCCCCCCCAGCGGAGATAACTAGTTAAGGTCAATGGAGCGGGTTAAAAGCTCAACTGTGCACCATATTACACTGCCTGCATCATCACATGGTTCGCATCAACAGTCAGGTTGGAGCCTGTTTTGGTATTTAAACATTTAAAAGGAATCTGGATGTGTACATGAATAAGAAGGGTTTTGATGGATATGGGGCAAATAGGACTAGATTGGGATATCTGGTCAACATGGACGAGTTGGACTAAAGGATCTGTTTCTATGCTGTGCATCTCTATGACTCCATGAAAATGAGGTACTATTTTCAGAGGATGTCCTTTGCTCATTAAGAAGATAGAACATTACCTTTGTTGCTACCTGCCCCCTTGCTTATTCCCAAAGGCAGGCAAAACATCCTTTCACAAAGCCCCTGATCAACTGAGCTTGGGCTCCCATTAGGTCTCCTCCCTGGCCAATCTGGAGGGTGAATGTCCCATGACTGAGGGGCAGAAATTCAACTCTACATTACTTTAGCTGCCTGCAGTGCATTATAGCCATCAATAGGCTTGCCCTTTTATCTGTTGGCTCATTGATGACATTTTTTTTAATTTCAAGAATATACTTTATTCATAAAATAATCTTCATAGTCACAACTGCCGTTCGATCCCATACAGTAGCCAATCAAGAAAAGAAACAAGTACTGGAATTGACAATTCAAACAAACTAAAGATCTCCCTTACATATACAAGACTATATTTACATGTGGGTCTGATAACAGAATGGGCCCTCAATTAACTGCCCCAAGCTTTAGTGGGTTCTTCAGCACATAGTCCTAGACCTTGGAATGTGCCAGTCTGCAACATTCAATTGAGTTCAACTCTTTGTTCTGAAAGACCAACAAAGTTCGGGCAGAACAAAGAACAATACAGCACAGGAACAGGCCCTTTGGCCCTCCAAGCCTGCGCTGACACATTTTGCCCTTCTATACTAAAACTGCCTTCACTTACAGGATCCGTATCCCTCTATTCCCTTCCTATTCATGTATTTGTCCAGGTGTTTTTTGAATGCTGCTTTTGTGTCTGCTTTCCATCACCTGAAGAAGGGTTACACCTGAAACATTGACTTCTCCCCCTCCTGATGCTGTCTGGCTCATTGTGTTCTTCCAGCCTCCTGCCTATTTTGGATTCCAGCATCTGCAGTATTTTTTGTCTCTCTTTAGCACCTTCACTGGCAGTGTGTTCCATCTTTTGTGTGAAAAATTTGCCATGCACATCTCTTTTAAACATCTCCCCCACCTCGCACCTTGAATTCACATTCTTAGTAATTGACCCCTCCACCTTGGGAAAAGGCCTAACACATTCCACTCTATCCATGCCATTCACAATCTTATAAGCTTCTATCAGATCACCCCTCTCCCCCACCCCCCCCCCCCCCAACTCCTGCATTCCAATGAAAACAAACACCGTCTATCCAACTTTCTTTCGAGCTAAAATCCCCAATACCAGGCAACATCCTGGTAAACCTTTTCTGTACCCTCTCCAAAACGTCCACATCCTTCTGGTAGCATGGTGACCAGAACTGTAAACAAAAAATGTCTTTCACCGAGTTGATGGTCCTCCAGGTGCAGTTGATGTTTGTCCAAATGTGCATCTCGGGGAATGTGGAGCATGAAGTCCCGTGTCATGGAGCTGCTCGGGATGGACCACGATAAAAAAACCACTGCATCTTCCTTCAGACTCCCTTTGCAAGAGCACATTCCAGAAGGAATGTGTCACATAGTCTACCCCCATCCCACAGCTGCTATGACAGCAGCGTGCGGGCAGTGCCCTTCTCACCACCAGCCAAGCAATGTCTTGGAACTTGTTGGAAAGTTCTGGTGATGAGGCATTCTGCCAAAGGACTTTGACAGTCTGCTCAGGGAACCAACCAACAGGATCCACCCTCTCCTTTTCCTACACGGTCTCATTCCAGGGCTGGGAGGGGGGTGGGGCAGCAGCGGGAGCTGTCTGTTTAGAAACTGTGAGCAGAGCTGTTGGGTGGAATATTAACTCTCCATGGTCACTGGGTAGCTCAAACCAGGCTCAGATTCCTTAGTAATACAAGGAAAGTGCTGCAAATCCTGGAAATCAAAAATGAAAACAGAAAGCATCTGCAGAGCGTTGAAAAACAAGAGTATTTTTTTCCCCTTGACTTATTCCTATGCCAGCCTGGGACACTAAGGGAATGAAACAGCCACTCCAATTAGAAAATTGAACCAGGTGCATTTTGCAATGGCCCAGTTGTGTACTCCAGAAATAGAGAGAGAGAGTGGCATAATTTTAAAATAAAGGGAGGTATGAAATGTTTTTCCTTAAAAACTCAGTGGGGTTCTCCATATACTTAACCTGCAACCACCAAGATTTATGAATTAATTAGATCAATTTTATGAATGCTTAACCAACAACAAAGGGAACTCAGAAATGTCTTATCTCAGGTGTATGCTCCTTTGAAAGTTTTTAGTTCAGGCACATTCTTCTGTCTCTGAAGAGATGTTATGTTGATCTGCATCTCAGAGGGATTGTACCACTGAAGTCAGGCCAATACTGTGCCACCGAACAATTCCTTCAATGTAGGAACATAGGAACAGGAGAATGCCATTCAGCTCCTTGAGCCTGTTTCAATGTCAGTGAGAAACATGGTCACTCTGTGGTCTAACTCTCCATATACCTTCCTTTAGCACATATCCCTTTATATCTTTGCTTTACAAAACACATCTCTCTAAGATTTAATATTAGCAACTAATCCAGCATCCACTGCAATTTCTGGAAGAGAGTTCCAAACCCCTCCCACCCTTTGTGTGTAAAACTGTTTCCTAACATCTCCTGACCGTTCTGGCCCTAATTCTCAGACTCTACCTCCGAGTTCTAGAATCTCCAAACAATGGAAAATGGCTTATCTATCTAGTTAATACCTTGAAGACTTTGACCAGATTACCCCTTAACCTTCCAATGTCTAACAAAAACAGGCCTCATTGTATATCCCTCCTCATGACCTAACCACTGAAGTCCATTCTTAGAAACAATTTTTCATCTTCCATTCGGAGGGATTTCTTGATTAGGAAATGACTCAAACTATCTTCATCTGTTGGTTTTACAAGCAGTGCATCAGGTGTCACCCCACCTCTAGCGTATAAGCAAAACAAATTCTTCATTGTGTCAACAACTGACACTCTTAATTGTACAAGAATTGTACAAACAACATTACGTCCTCTCACCAATGATCCAAACTGTTGTAAAATCATTCATCTCCCACCCCAGAAACAGTAAACCGCACTGAAGACCTGCTCAAAGCATTCAGTTCTGAAGAACCGTCACAGGGCCTGAAATATTGACTCTGATTTCTCTCCACAGATGCAACTGGTCTTGCTGAGTTTCTCTACCAATATCTGTTTTGGTTTCAGATTTCCAGCATTTGGAGTTCTTTGTTTTATTTCACAAAGCCAGCATGCCGGTAATGCAAGGAATCTCTTTTCTAGATATCACAAATCTAATTTGACCAATCTCACCATATTTTTCCAACTGACTCATCATTGTCCACATTGTTCAGGGGCTGGGAATGTTCTGCCCATGGAGTCTACTCCCTACCTCCTTCACAGACTGACTTCCCATCCCCGTCTGCAATCTTTTGAACTGCTCTTCAATGACACGCCACCCCTACCCCCGAGTGAACTATTGGAAAGCTTGCAATTAGCTCCTCCCATCCTGCTGGGCAGAATTGAGTGTTGGCCCCCAGTAATTTTTGGCACAGGGTGTTCCTGAACGTTACCAGTAATAGATGGCTGACTTGATCAGTGAAGATGTGGAGGTACTGGTATTGGACAGGGGTGGACAGAGATACAAATCACACAACACCAGGTTATAGTCCAACAGGTTTATTTGGAAGCACTAGCTTTGGGCGCTCTGAAAGTTGGTACTTCTAAGTAAACCTGTTGGACTATAACCTGGTTTTGTGTGATTTTTAACTTTGCTCAGTGAAGAAAAGGTTATAATTAAAGGATTTCTTCAAAGCGAGGGATGTTGGGCGGGGCAAACAGCAGGACAGGGTCCTGGCTTCTCCTGAATTTAGGCACAATTACACTTCAAGGCTTAATTTAACAATATCAGGGTTTGGCAGATCTTGCTTACTTTGAAATAAAGCAATAAAGGGTAACATTGGTTGCCAGGGTTGGCGGGTCGGAGCAATAGCAAGCAGCTGAATAGGCTGGGGTTGTTTTCTCCTGTAGTGTCGGATGCTAGGGGGGACCTTACAGAGGTTCATAAAATCATGAGGGGCATGGATTGGGTGAATAGACAAGGTCTTTTCCCCAGGGAAGGGGAGTTCAAAACTAGACAGCAGAGGTTTAGAGGGGAAAGATTTAAAAGGGACCTAAGGGGTAACATTTGCACGCAGAGGGTGGTATGGGTATGGAATGAGTTGCCAGAAGAAGTGGTGCAGGCTGGTACAATTAAAATATTTAAAAGCTATGGTAGGCTGGATGGCAAGGCTAGATCACATGAAATAAAGGGAGAACTAGCCATTTGGACACAGAATTGGCTCAAAGGTAGAAGGCAGAAGCTGGTGCTGGAGGGTTGCCTTTCAGACTGGAGGCCTGTGACCAGTGGTATGTTACAAGATTTGCTGTGGGTTCCCTGCTTTTCATCATTTATATAAGTATATTGAAGTGAGCATAAGAGGTATAGTTAGTAAGTTTGCAGATGACATCAAAATTGGAGGTGTAGTGGATAGTGAAGAAGTACAATGGGATTTTGATTAGATAGGCCAATGGGCTGAGGTGCAGCTGGTGGAGTTTAATTTAGATAAATGTAAGGTGCTGCATTTTGGAAAGATACATCAGAGCAGGACTTATATACTTAATGATTAGGTGCTGGGGAGTGTTACTGAACAAAGAGACCTTGGAGTGCAGGTTCATAGTTTCTTGAAAATTGAGTCACAGGTAACAGGATGCTGAAGAAGGCGTTTGGCATGCTTGCCTTTATTGGTCAGTACATTGAGTCTCCAGTTGGGAGATCATGTTGAGGCTTTACAGGAAATTGGTTAGGCCACTTTTGGAATATAGTACTGTGTACAGTTCAGGTCTCCCTCCTAAAGGGAAGATGTTGTGAAACTTGAAAGAATTCAGAAAAGATTTACAAGGACATTGCCAATGTTGGAGGGCTTGAACTATAGGGAGAGGCTGAATAGGCTGAAGCTTTTTTCCCTGGAGTGTTGGAGCTGAGGGGCGATCTTATACAAGTTTATAAAATCATGAAGGTCTGGGATAAATGAACAAGGTCTTTTCCCCAGGTTAAAGGAGTCCAAATCTAGAGAACATAGATTTAAGGTGAGGGAAAAGATTTAAAAGGGTGCTAAGGGGCAACTTTGAGCTGCCAGAGGAAGTGGTGGAGGCTGGTACAATTATGACATTTAAAAGGCATCTGGATGGGTACATGAATATGAAGGCTTACAAGGGATATGGGCTAAATGCTGGCAAATGGGATTAGATTTATTTAGGATATCTGGTTGCATGGACAAGTTGGACCAAAGGGTTGGTTTCCATACTGTACAGCTCTCTGACTCTATGACTCTGTTGGCTTGCTCCTGATTAACCAGCTGAATATTTATCCAAAAGGTCTCCTGTTAAAGAGCTATCTCTAATACAGTTTGTGCATCAAGTCCAATTAAAGATACCTATAAATTCAAATCAGAAGTTGCCTGTGTCAATTCAATATCTGCAGATTGTAGTGTCTACTGATCACAGGAGACCATGAGCAGGACCATGGATACTGGATGTTCTTTCTCCAGGGCCACTTCCTTTCGGAGTGATTGAGGAGAATGGGCCAGTAGTCTGAGGAATTTAGAAGAACGAGAGGCCATCAAAATGTTTATTGTACATTGGGCACATTCCATGAGGCTGTTTGCCCTTGGCTGGGGAACAGAGGACTACAAACAACAGCATCAGGATGATGTTTGGCCATTTGGAATGAGGAGGAAGGCATTCACTCAAAGGATTGTGTAGCTCTGGAAATCAATTCCCATCTCCACATAGATATAGGAGTTCAGCCTTTGACTGTAAGCAAGTTTGAAATAAATTGCATTTTAGAATTGATAACAAGAGGATCCAGTGGGAGAATGGAACAGAGGAATGACTGGATGTGTCCCTGTTTACTATTATCTGCCTGAAACTCTTGCAAAATGTTTTACTGTACCTAGATACATGTAACTACAGTAAAATACATCAAACTAGATCACTGGCAAAACAGTTTCACAGGGTCACTTGATTTTCTTCTCTGTTTTTATGACTCATGATTAATCACTTATGAGTAACAAGTAAGAAGATAAATATCCTTAAATTTTAACTAGTTTGGTCAATATTATTTGAGATGAGTAGTATTACATCAGACAGATAATCTTGGCATGCAAAGGAATGAGAGCTTACTAGGAATAGATGGGAGTGTGAAATTCAAAACACAAACACATCAGCAATGTGATATTATTAACTTAAGGATCAGGCTCAAGGGGCCGAATGGTCTTCCCCCACTATATATTTTATATGTTGGTGTGTATTAATAAACAGTTCAGAATTACTCGGTTGTGTTTTGGACAGTGAAACTTAAATGAAGCGGGCTGGAATTGGTTTCTGTCTGGTGACTAACAGCAGTTCATCATGAGCTTTTTTTTCCCCAATCAGCTGATATTCCTGACATTCAGGATGGAGTAAATGCATGGCAGACCGGTTAGCAAGATTAGATCACATGGAATACAGAAAGAACCACCCATTTAGATGCAGAATTGGCTCAAAGGTAAAAGACACAGCGTGTTGGTGGAGGGTTGCCTTTCAAACTGGAGGGCTGTGACCAGTGGACTGTCACAAGGATCAGTGCTTTTCGTCATTTATATAAGTATTTTGGATGTGAACATACAAGGTATAGTTAGTAAGTTTGCAGGTGACATCAAAATTGGAGGTGATGTGGATATTGAAAAAGGCTACCTCAGAGTACAACAGGATTTTGATCAGATAGGCCAATGGTCTAAGGTGCAGCAGGTGGAGTTTAATTTAGATAACTGTGAGGTGCTGCACTTTGGAAAGGGGTACAACAGGGCAGGACCTATAAACTTAATAGTAAGGTGCTGGGGAGTGTTACTGAACAAAGGGACCTCTGAGTGCAGGTTCTTAGTTCCTTGAAAATTGAGTCATGGGTAATATGATAGTGAAGAAGGCGTATGGCATGCTTGCCTTTATTGGTCAGTGCATTGAGGAAATGAGTTGGGAGGTCATGTTGCAGATGTACAGGACGATGGTTAGGCCACTTTTGGAATACTGTTACCATTTGTGCCTCTCTGCAAAAGGAAAGATGTTGTGAAACTTGAAAGAATTCAGAAAAGATTTACAAGGATGTTGCCAGTACTGGAGGGTTTGAGCTATAGGGTGAGGCTGAATAGGCTGAGGCTGTTTTTCTTAGAATTTCAGAGGCTGAGGGATGGCCTTTTAGAGGTTTATAAAATCATGAGGGGCACAGGTAAATGGACAAGGTCTTTTCCCCAGGATAGGGGATTCCAAAACTAGAAGGCACAGGTTTAGGTTGAGAAGCGAAAGATTTAAAAGGGACCTATGGGCAACTTTGAGCTGCCAGAGGAAGTGGTGGAGGCTGGTCCAATTATGAGAATTAAAAGGCATCTGACAGGTGTATGAATATGAAAGATTTTGTGGGATATGGGCCAAATGCTGGCAAATGGGTCTAGATTTACTTAGGATATCTGGTCAACATGGATAAGTTGGACCAAAGGGTTGGTTTCCATACTGTACAGCTCTCTGACTCTATGACTCTGTTGGCTTGCTCCTGATTAACCAGCTGAATATTTATCCAAAAGGTCTCCTGTTAAAGAGCTATCTCTAATACAGTTTGTGCATCAAGTCCAATTAAAGATACCTATAAATTCAAATCAGAAGTTGCCTGTGTCAATTCAATATCTGCAGATTGTAGTGTCTACTGATCACAGGAGACCATGAGCAGGACCATGGATACTGGATGTTCTTTCTCCAGGGCCACTTCCTTTCGGAGTGATTGAGGGCCAGTAGTCTGAGGAATTTAGAAGAACGAGAGGCCATCAAAATGTTTATTGTACATTGGGCACATTCCATGAGGCTGTTTGCCCTTGGCTGGGGAACAGAGGACTACAAACAACAGCATCAGGATGATGTTTGGCCATTTGGAATGAGGAGGAAGGCATTCACTCAAAGGATTGTGTAGCTCTGGAAATCAATCCCCATCTCCACATAGATATAGGAGTTCAGCCTTTGACTGTAAGCAAGTTTGAAATAAATTGCATTTTAGAATTATTAATAAAAGGAGAATGGAACAGAAGCATCACTGGATGTGTCCGTTGCCAAGATCTGCCTGAAACTCTTGCAAAGTTTTTCACTGTACAGTACTTGTCCAATCAGATAGATGACAAGGCAGTTTCACGGAGTCACTTGTTTTCCTTCTGCCATTACGTAAAATGACAAAACTATTTCATGTGTCACTTGATTCTCTTCCATTACCTGTGTTTTTATGACGATTAATCACTTATCAGTAACAAGTAAGAAGATAAATATTTTTAAATTTTAACTAGTTTCACCGTCATTATTTGAGTATTACACCAGACAGACAGTCCTGGCATGCAAAAGAATGAGAGTTTACTGGGAATGCTCAAAACACAAACACATTAGCAATGTGATCTTATTGATTCAAGGAGCCGAATGGTCTGCTCCACTACACTTTACATGTTGGTGTGTATTAATAAAAACAGTTCAGAATTACTCTGTAATGTTCCGGATGGTGAAACTTGAATTCGGTCTCTTGTCTGAATGTCGATTCTTCGGCCCCTCGGATACCTGCTGTCCTTTTCTCGCACCAGCCACACTCTCCACTCCGCTCGCCAGCATCTGGACTCCTCACTTTCTTCCTGAAATTTGGTTTCTGTCGGGTGACTAACGGCAGTTCATCATGAGGTTTCTTGTTCCTCTCAATCAGCTGATACTCCTGACATTCAGTACGGCAGAATATTCTGCCTGCCCTGTGTCCCACTGAGCTCCGGGGAGCGGGGGGAGTGAGTGAGTAATCCCCAGCTGAGAGGCTCGCTCCCGGGGTTCGAGCGGAGGGGAATCCCGTCCTGCAGGAACCTTGGGTTTTACTGTTAACAGGAAGTTCCCCGAGTGTGTACAGCCAATGCTTGTTATATAGCGAACTCGACTCTGTTTGCATGGTTCCATGGTGTAATGGTTAGCACTCTGGACTCTGAATCCAGCGATCCGAGTTCAAATCTCGGTGGAACCTTACCTTTTAGCTGCAAATCTGCAGTCAAACTTTTCAAGGGAGAAACATTAATTACACTCAGTTTAATCATCTTCAGCAAATTAACTGCATCGCAATTGAGAGATTACTGGGGAAATATGAACGCTTACAGAGAGATAGTGATCTCCATGGCAGCAGGGTTGCGATTCAAAGGGACAGGCAATTTAAAATAATGTAAAAGAATTAAAAGCTACATGAGATTTTAAAAAGATATTGTGATGTAGGAGTGGTTATAAGTTGGATCAAATTTCCTGAAAGAGTAGTGCAAACATTCAGGCTTTCAGAAGGGAAATGAACTACTGAAGGAACAACTTTTGCAAATGGTCTGGGTAAAGAGTGCGGGAGTAAGACCATTTGAGTTGCTGCTGCAGAAATCTGGTCTAATATCAATGGGTACTATATGATTGTAAATTTGGGACCTGTTGTCTTTGGAAAAGTGAAAACAAGAGGTGATAACTGGACCCTCATCATCATTGGCAGTCCCTCACAAAGGAGGATAACTCCTTCCACACTCAGGGTGGGTCTGTAGCTGGCTGTACAGACCAATGTGCCTTCTTCAGGCTCCTCCACTTTTGACCGTCTTGGGCCAGTGATTCCCAGGTGTCCATGGGAATGCCACACTTCACCAGTGAGGTCTTGGTGATGTAGATGATGCCTGGATAGCAGATGAATGGATAAATAAACATGGAAACACAGAAATTAGGAACAGGAATAGGCCATTCAGCTCTTTGATCCACTCCACCATTCGATATGATCATGAAAACATCCAACTCAATAAGGAGACAGGGGAAGGGGAAGGGCACCTTCCCCTGCCACCACAGGAAGTGCAAAACCTGTGCCCACACCTCCCCCCTCACCTCTGTCCAAGGCCCCAAAGAAGCCTCCCACATCCATCAAAGTTTCACCTGCACTTCCACACATGTCATTTATTGCATCTGTTGCTCCCGATGGAGTCTCCTCTATATTGAGAAGACTGGATGCCTTCTCACAGGACGCTTTAGGGAACATCTCTGGGACACCCGCACCAATCAACCCCACCATCCCGTGGCCAAACATTTCAACTCCCCCTCCCACTCTGCCGAGGATATGCAGGTCCTGGGCCTCCTTCATCACCACTCCCTGACCACCTGAAGCCTGGAGGAAGAACAATTTATGTTCTGACCCGGGACCCTTCAACCCTAGGGGATCAATGTGGACTTCACCAGTTTCCTCATTTCCCCATCCCTCACCTTATCCCACTTCCAATCTTCCAGCTCGGCACTGCCCTCATGACCTATATCACCTGTCAATCTTCCTTCCCACCTATCCGCTCCACCCTCCTCTCCGAACTATCACCTTTACCCCCATCTCCACCCACCTATTGCGCTCTCAGCTACCTTCTCCCCAGCCCCACCCCCCTTCCATTAATCTCTCCACCCCAGAGGTTCCCAGCCTCATTCCTGATGAAGGGCTCCTGCCCAAAACGTCGACTCTCTTGCTCCTCAGATGTTGCCTGACGTGCCGTGCTTTTCCAGCAACACACTCTAAACATCCAACTCAATAACCTGCTTCAGCTTTTCTTCACAGTATTTTGAACTTCTTAGCTCCAAGTGCTATATCCAACTGCCCCTCAAAATCATACAGTCACTTTTTATGGCAGTGAATTTCACAGACTCATTATTCTCTGGGGGAAGAATTTCATATCTCACTTCTAAATGATTTCTTCCATATCGGTACACAGCGACCTCGGTTCTGGGTTCCCTGGTCATCAGGATCATATTTTCAGCATCTATCCTTCCCAGTCCAGTCTGGTTAGAACTTTTAAAGTTTCTATGAGACTCCTTCCACTTTTCTGAATTGTGCGAACGTAATCCTAAAAATTCAACCTCTCCTCAAAAGTCAGTCTTACCATCCCAGGAATTAGTCAGCAAACTTTTGTTACGGTCCCTGCATTGCTAGAACATTTCTCCTCAGATGATGAGTTCAAAACTGCACACAATATTCGGGGCGTGGACTCACCAATGCCTTGTATAGTTGCTGCAAGCCATCACTCTTCCTTCAGTGTCTCAGTGGTTAGCACTGCTGCCTTACAGCGCCAGGGACTTGATTCCATTCTTGGGCTAGTGTCTGTGTGGAGTTTGCACATTCTCTCTGTGTCTCTGTGGGTTTCCTCTGGATGCCCTAGTTTCCTCCCACGGTCCAAAGATGTGCAAGTTAGGTGGATTAGCGATGGGAAGGGCAAGGTTAAAGGGATGGGATTGTCTGGATAGGATGCTCTTTGGTGTGTTTGTATGGACTTGATGGGCTGAATGGCCTGCTTCTATCCTATAGGGATTCTATAAAGGCCAACATGCCATTTGTCTTACTGACCATCTGCTGCACCTGTGCATTTACCTTCTCTGATTGGTGTACAAGGAGGACACTCAGGCCACATTGCACATTTCCTTCTCCCAATTTATAGCATTCAAATTATAACATGCCTTCCTGCTCTTCTTACCAATGTAGACAACTTCACATTTATCCACATTTTACTGCATAAAGCAAATGTCCCTAGGATCCAAAACTATATGCCACCAGGAGAACAACAGCTACCAACTCAATCCAAGATTTGGAGATGCCGGTGTTGGACTGGGGTTAAAAGTTAAAAGTGACAAAACACCAGGTTATAGTCCAAAAGGTTTAATTGGAAGCAGTAACTTTCGTAACACTGCTCCTTCGTCAGGTGGTTGTGGAGTACACGATTGTGAGACACAGAATTTATAGCAAAACTAAAAATTCTGTGTCTTACAATCGTGTACTCCACAACCACCTGATGAAGGAGCGGCGCTCCAAAAACTGATGCTTCCAATTAAACCTGTTGGACTATAACCTGGTGTCATGTAATTTTTAACTCAATCCAATGTAGTGTTAACAAGAAATTCCTTTTCTCAGAGAGAAGTGAGGATGTGAATTCATTTTTGCACAATATTTCACTGACTCCTCCTATCTTTTTAATCACTCCCTTCGCTTATCGCTCAAAGCCTTGACAACAACTACAGCTCTTGTTTGATAGTGTCTTAAACAGAATGAAAGTGTTATAAAATCAACATAGGGCCCTGTAAGGAGATATTGGGCAAATGCTCAAAAAATTGTTTTTAGTTCATTGATAAGGGCTAGACCAGCAATTATTGCCATTCCTAATACCCCAGAGGACAGTTAAGAGCCAATCACATTGCTGTGGGTCTGGAGTCACATGTAGGCCAGGCGAGGTAAAGGTGTAGGTTTCTTTCCCTAAAGGACATCAGTGAACCAGATGGATTTTTCCAACAACCAGCAATGGATTCATGGTCATCATTAAATCCTTAATTCCAGATATTTATTGAATTCAAATTTCACCATCTACCACGGCAGGATCGAAACAGGGGTCCCCAAAACATTGTCTGGATTAACAGTCCAACAATAATACCGCTAGGTCATCACTTTGCCTTCATCAAAGAAAAATGTTTCAACGTCTGTGCTAAGAGGATAGAAATAAAGAGGCAGAGAGATTTAGAGAAGGAATTCTAAAGCCTCAGGCTCAGGCATCTGATGGTTACAATTAAGGATGCACAAGCGACCAGAGTTAGAGGAGCAGATAAAGGGGGCGCAGTGGTAGTCTGGCGCACTGACCTCTACACCGCTGAAGCCAAATGCCAACTTGAGGACACCTCTTCCTACCGCCCATTCAACCATGACCCCACCCCCCATCACCAAACCATCATCTCCCAGACCATACAGAACCTCATCACCACAGGAGATCTCCCACCCACAGCTTCCAACCTCATAGTCCGGGAACCCCGCACTGCCCGGTTCTACCTCCTTCCCAAGATCCACAAGGCTGACCACCCTGGCCGACCCATTGTCTCAGCATGCTCCTGCCCCTCTGAACTCACCTCTACCTACCTCAACACTGTCCTATCCCCTCAGTCCAGGAACTCCCCACATACGTTCGAGACACCACCCACACCCTCCATCTCCTCCAAGACTTCCGTTTCCCCGGCCCCCAACGCCTCATCTTCACCGTGGATATCCAATCCCTCTACACCGCCATCCAACATGACCAGGGCCTCCAAGCCCTCCATTTTTTCCTCTCCCGAAGTCCCCAATAGTACCCTTCCACTGACACTCTCATCCGTTTGGCCGAACTGGTCCTCACCCCTAACAATTTCTCCTTCGAATCCTCCCACTTCCTCCAGACCAAAGGGGTAGCCATGGGCACACGTATGGGCCCCAGCTATGCCTGTCTCTTTGTTGGCTACGTAGAACAGTTGATCTTCCGTAATTACACCAGCACCATTCCCCACCTCTTCCTCCGCTACATTGTTGACTGCATTGGCGCCACATCATGCTCCCGCGAGGAGGTTGAGCAATTCATCAACTTCACCAACACATTCCACCCTGACCTTAAATTTACCTGGACCATCTCTGACACCTCCCTCCCCTTCCTGGACCTCTCCATCTCCATTAATGACGACTGACTTGACACTGACATTTTTTACAAACCCACCGACTCCCACAGTTACCTGGATTACACCTCTTCCCACCCTACCTCTTGCAAAAATGCCATTCCGTATTCCTCTGCCTCTGCCGTATCTGCTCCCAGGAGGACCAGTTCCACCACAGAACACACTAGATGGCCTCCTTCTTTAGAGACCGCAATTTCCCTTTCCACGTGGTTAAAGATGCCCTCCAACGCATCTCGTCCATATCCTGCACCGCCGACTCAGCCCCCACCCCTCCAACCGTAACAAGGACAGAACGCCCCTGGTGCTCACCTTCCACCCTACCAATGTTTGCAAAAACCAAATCATCCGCCGACATTTCCGCCACCTCCAAAAAGACCCCACGACCAGGGATATATTTCCCTCCCCACCCCTTTCCGCCTTCCGCAAAGACTGTTCCCTCCGCGACTACCTGGTCAGGTCCACACCCCCCTACAACCCACCCTCCCGTCCTGGCACCTTCCCCTGCCACCGCAGGAACTGTAAAACCTGTGCCCACACCTCCTCCCTCACCTCTATCCAAGGCCCTAAAGGAGCTTTCCACATTATCAAAGTTTTACCTGCACATCCACTAATGTCATTTATTGCATCCGTTGCTCCCGATGCGGTCTCCTCTGCATTGGGGAGACTGGGCGCCTCCTAGCAGAGTGCTTTGGGGAACATCTCCGGGACACCCGCACCAATGAACCACACCGCCCCGTGGCCCAACATTTCAACTCCCCCTCCCACTCTACCGAGGACATGGAGGTCCTGGGCCTCCTTCACCGCCGCTCCCTCACCACCAGACGCCTGGAGGAAGAACGCCTCATCTTGCGCCTCGGAACACTTTAACCCCAGGGCATCAATGTGGACTTCAACAGTTTCCTCATTTCCCCTTTCCCCACCTCACCCTAGTTCCAAACTTCCAGCTCAGCACTATCCCCATGACTTGTCCTACCTGCCTATCTTCTTTTCCACCTATCCACTGTACCCTCTCCTCCCTGACCTATGACCTTCATCCCCTCCCCCACTCACCTATTGTACTCTATGCTACTTTCTCCCCACCCCCACCCTCCTCTAGCTTATCTCTCCATGCTTCAGGCTCTCTGCCTGTATTCCTGATGAAGGGCTTTTGCCCGAAACGTCGATTTTGCTGCTCCTCGGATGCTGCCTGAACTGCTGCACTTTTCCAGCACCACTAATCCAAAAAGAATGTTTTCCCAATTCCATTGTTCCCTTAGTACAATTCACAACTGCATACAGCATTAAAAGACTGTCGTGTGCTCACCATGACTAGACGGATGGTATAATTTCTCTCCTTGTTTGATTGTAACAGAGATTTTGAATCAAAAATACTCCCCACAGGGCAGTGTTTGGAACTCTCTTCCACAATTGCTACATCAGTTGCTAGTTTTAAATCAGAAAGTGACTTCTGATTTGTTAAGCAAAAATACTAAGGAGTAAGGGCTAAAGGCAGGCACATACAGTTGGACCCACAGATCAGCCATATCTTATTAAGTGGTGGAAAAGGCTCAAGGGGCTGAATGGCCTACTCCTGTTTCTACATTTCTAGGTATGTACTTAGCTGGTTATGCTCAGGCAATAAAGAATTAGCCAGATGGGTTTCTCTCGAGTCAAGTCAAGAATGTGTTAGCTTAATTCGGTAAAACCCTGCCAGGTAAAATACTAAAACCATTAAATAAAATCTATCCTGAGTTCTGCTATGTCCCCCCAAATGTGCAGTCAAACCAAATGCTCAAAAATATAGTTATAGGGGAGGACTGATTAACTTTGGCTAAATTCAAGAACATAATAAAATCAGCATACTACACAAGTATATTCTTAGCAAGATTTCCCTACTTTTACATTATAGTCCCTTTGAAATTAAGGCCAACAATCCATTTGCCTTCCCTATTACCTGTTCCGCTTGGATGCTAGCTTTTTATGATTCATGGCCAAATAATCCCAAATCCTTCTGTTCTGTAGCTTTCAGCAGCCTTTCTTCATTCAAATAATACAAATCCCTTCTATTCTTTCTGCCAAAGTGCATAACCGCACACTTTTCCACATTATAGTGCATCTGCCAAATTTTTGCCTGCTCACTAAACCTATCTCCATCCCTCTGTAGACTTTATGAGTTATCCTCACCACATGCCTTGCATCAATTTTTGAGCCATCAGCTAACTTGGCTATAGTACATTCACTTTCCTAATTCAAATTACTAATATATATTGTAAATATTTGCAGTCCCAGCTCCAATCCTTGTGGCACTCCACTAGTTACAGGTTACCATCCTTAAAAAGCCCCCCTTATCCCAACTTTCTGTCATCCAATACCTCACGAGCCCTTCCCTTATTAATTAGCCGAATGTACTGTATTGCAATGAAGCTGTTTTGGAAATCTATTGAATGCATAGAAGCTATACAAATGCAAATACAATTTATTGTATATCTGTTGATGCAGACGAGAATTCTGAGACAAATTGTAAATCACAAACATCGACTATTACCAATTTAAAAGCTTCGTCTGCTCATTTGGCACTTTCTTTAAAAATTTATAAATTCATGTTCCATTTTCATTAGCTTGAGATTGGAAAATCTGGGTTGATTCTTCTTAAAGGAGGTAGAGTTAAAATTTAATGATATCCAAAATCAGGCAGAATTTTGACAGAGTAGACATGGAACAGCAGTTTCCATTGGTGGTGGGGTTGAGAATTAGAGGACAGTAGTTTAGGCTGATTGGTTCCTTGATCAGTGTCGATATGAGGTAAATTTTTTTTACATAATGATCTGGAATGCACTGCCTGAGGCAGATTCAGCACCCAAGGAGGAAATATCTGCAGGTCTACAGAAAAAGAGATGCCAATCTTTTTCTAACAGAGAGCTGGTACAGTCAATAGGCCAAACAGCTTCTTTCAGATCAGTAATCATTACATAGTAATTCCTCAGACTCATGCTCTATAATGAAGACCTTTCTGATAAATCAAGTGTATAAGCTGATTGCTACTGCCATCTGTAGACACGCAGAGAAATGACTTTATATTCACATACAAATTCCTTCCAATTTACAGTTGCACAAACTCAAAAGGTTTTGGAGAGATGGCAGGATGTAATGTACAAACACACATCACCTGGAGGTGCAGTGATAATGCTCCGCCCTCTGTAGAATCTCCAGGTTCAAGTTCCACATTAACTCGGAAGTCAAACTGAACTTAAAATTTAACTCTGGTACTTTCACAACAGAAGCTGCCAGACTTGCTGAGATTCTTGAGAATTTTGTTTTTATTAGCTGCTAGACTTTTTGGTTGCAACAAACAGTGTTCCTGATGCCATTCATTAGGTTGATAGCTAGCCTAGAGAACCTTGCACATTTCCCCAATGTTCCACAAGTGGAAAACATGTGTGAAGGTATGCTTTAAAAAATTTTCAAAATACTAAGGATATCTTACTTCAGGGATTTGGAGATGGCAATGTTGGACTGGTGTGTACAAAGTTAAAAAAAATCACACAACACCAGGTTATGGTCCAACAGGTTTAATTGGAAGCACTAGCTTTCAGAGCAACGCTCCTTCATCAGGTGATTGAAATACATACCTCACACCTCACACCTTTCATACATTGTCTAAGTTGAGATGGCGCTTTTTTTTAAATGAAACCTTAAGTTGTCTCAGCAATGTGAATTGGAAGTAGTTCTGGGATTTACATATTAATGAATCGAAACCTGCAACACATTCTAAAAGGGGTATGGGGCATCCTTGAGACCATATTTTAAATACCAGAGTGCAGTTTTGGTCATAAGGCATTGGAGGCTGTTCAGAGCGAATAGGTGGAATGACTGATTGAGGAGAAGTTGGAAAGATTGGGTTTATTTCCACTGGAGTCTAGAAAAGTGAAGGGTGACTGAATTAAAATATTTAAGATTCTAAAAGGTCTTGACATGGTGAATATGAAAAGGATGTTTCCTCTTTTGTGTCAGTCCTGAACTAGAATGTACTGTTTTAACACCAGGAAACAGATTGAGTGAGACAGTGTGCAGTTTTAGAACTTGCTGTCTCAAGCCATTAAATATTTTTCAGATTGATTCATTTCCCTAACAAGAATCTTCCTCAATCTGAAGTTAACCAGGATGGATGAGAATGTGGAATCAGTGATGATCTCATCCAATGGCAGAGCAAGGTTGAAGGACCAAATGGGCTACTCTTGCACCAATCGAGTATGCTCATATGAGGATACCATAATTGAACATTTTGTTGCATCCATTAACGATAGAAAATGCTGTCAGATAAATACTGGAATTGATTAGAGACATTGACTGGATTTTTAACCTCACTGAGGGCAGGAACTGAAGTATGTATGGGATAGAAATTATACTAACTCCATCTTGCTTTCTGGAAACTGTCTTGAAGTGGAACACCACTATTCTGAAAGAACAACACTTGCAATCCCATCATGCCTCAGGGAAAAAAAAAGTGTTTATCACCAAAGGATTATAATTGAAAAGGAGTAGGTTTTATGTAAATATGATAAAACACTCTACTCTGCAAGCACAATAGTTATAGCTAAATGAACAAGATCATTTAGAGACCACTGACATTAATTTAACAGCTTTATTATATAATTTAAAATCAAAACTATTTTTTGTAAAGCTGAAAAACCCAGCAAAGCTTCAGTAATAAATTGGCACAATTGTAAAAGCCAATTCTTTGAGGATTGGATGAAGCAATCCAAAATATCAAATTGTATTGTAACAAATTAAAATATAAATTGCTGGAAAAACTCAATAGATCTGGCAGCATCCTTGGAGAGTAAACAGGGATAATATTAGATGTTGGAGTTCAGTGATCCTTCTTCAGAACTGTTATAATAAAGGGTCCCTGGATTCAAAACATTATCCCTGTTTACTCTCCAAGGACGCTGCCGGACCTGTTGAGTTTCTCCAGCAATTTGTTTTTGCCTGTTTCAGATCTCCAGCATTTGCAGCTCTTCATTTTAAATTATATTGCAAATTAGTGGGATCATAGAACTTCTGCAAAAAGTTACAAAATTATTTAAAGAAACTCAATTTTAATTATGTATGAATGAAGAATTAAAGATTCTACCTCACTGCCCCGATGATTATCAATACAAAAGAACTTTGTCTATTACTACTGTCATAGGTTTGGGAAATTCATATGTTAAGACTATGTTTAACATTGAATGTACAGAAAAAGTTGATGATGTGTTACATGGTTCAGAATCAAAAACAAATCAGTAGTGTGAGTACAAGTCTCATTAAAGCACTGCATTGCTCTGTGGAAAAGTAATCCCTATTGCACTGCCAATGAAATGATTTGGGATTCACTGGAAGTGGCATTCATATTTCTCAGTCATGTCTTTTAATTTGAAAAGGCTACATATCCAATAAAAACAATGTAAATTTTCACTAACAATAACTGCAACTTCAAACAGTCAATCTTCAAGAAGATCTATCCAACAGCACAGTCATTGCTAGTTCTTTCAGCTTCAGAAAGAACTTTTAAGAATTCATCGATTTCAAAAGGGTTAAAATTATGCTGAAATTCAGAACTGCTCTTGATTTGTCAGACAAGTATTTCTAGAAGATGGGGCACAGCAATCAGTTCGGTAGCTCCATTAGTCAGTCATTCTGATTATATTTCACTAATAAAGACAGACTGTAGTGAATCTGGTACCTTCTGTTATTGAGTTCTTTAATAAATTAAAAGGAGTGCATCTTAAACGTAAATAGAAGAGGCTGTTCTTCTAGTAGTGGGTCTTATCTTACATTCACACTCTCATCCGTTATTTCAAGAAAATGTCAAAAGTATACACTGTACACATTTCAAAACACACAAGAAACATTTAAAAAATTTAAATGAAAATCAAATATCAATTATGACAAAAATTTGAGGTTTCTCATCTTCGTGGATCTGCATTGCTGAGTATGTGATGGCTTTGACTTCAGTGCCCTGGAAAAGCAGAGAAATAGCTGGATCAATTTTACTCAATTCCTCAACTAATAAATAATAAATGGAGATGGTGTAAAATGAAAAGTGAAAGATCCTAGTCTTACTTGAGGATGTTTGTCCAAATCAAACTGTTCTCCCCACCTTAACAGGAAAAATAAAGCATCTTTAGTTAGATTTCAAGTGAGTTACTAGGAAACAAGCATACTTACAAACAACTATTCTTATTATCCACCTCCCACTAGGAAATACACTTTGTAGGTCCATCTTAATTGCTATTAAGGAAAGGATAAAAGGTTGAGTATTCCAAAACACTACTAGTTAAGCGGGCACATTTAAATGAACTTCAATAGTGTTAACCACCATTTAACTTTTACACATTTAATTATTAAATTGTAATAACTAAATATTAAATTAGAATCTAAACACATGCTCTGGTTGTTTGTATTTGACATTGGACTAATTTTCAACACTTGGAATACTTATCCCAAAGCTAAAATGAAAAAAAATCTAATTTCAATCCACCCATTAGATTGCTTCCTTCTTCCCCGATGAACGGATTTCAGTCACAATACTCAAGTGATTAAACAAATACAAACAAGGACAACACAATTCAATCCACTGCATCAATCGAATATGATTACTTCAAAATTTTAATCAGTTTAAAAAGGGATTCTGTGCTCAAAACATTTCTTTGAATGCTTTACATTGGAATTATGCTTGAAATAATCAAACTGCACACATTATTGTACCAAATTTTAAATGTTGAATATATTACTAATTTGAACAAATATAAAATTAATAACCAGCTAGAACTCTACATTCTGTCTGTCTTTAAGTCTCTCCTTATTGAGGCAACAACCAGACAGTCCAATCTTAGACTTATGCAAATGTTACTCAAGCTGGTCACAAAGCAGTTAGACAAGTCAGGCCTGCAATCAGTAACTTCCTTCCAAACATTTGGCTAATGCTCCTCCCACTAATAATATAGTTGCAGCAGGAACCTGTCACTTTATAAATCGCAGGTAAAGAAATGCTTTGAGGGAAAGTAAAACTTTAAACATTAAATGATATATTACATTATTTTAATGTCCATGAAGGAAACAGAATGTAATATTTCACTGACAGTGCACACAGTCTAAATAACCAATTGTGCTCAGATGGTCAATTCTCTAAATCTGCAGTATTTAAGATTAATGATTCTTATACCAAATTGTTCAAGTTTTGTTATCGTACATACCCGATTGATCGAATCTTATAATTAACTCTATCCATGTGAATCACTTTCATCTCCTGAAAGAGAAACCCAAGACAGTAAGAATAGCAACTTGTAAAAAAAACCTTAAATCGACAGTTAGAAATCAGCAATTTCTGATAAACTGCAGCTAATTTGTAGTTGAAATCAGTTGCAACATTTGCAAAGGAAAGCACAGCTATTTTGTGGCTAGTTGAATTATTTGAACAGTCAACATTTGCATTACTAAAAGGATTTTCCAATTTATAGTTATGTTAGCTCCTCTAAGGGTTACATTAATCAAAGCAGTAACTAGATCAGGAAGGCTCCAGATCCCAGCTGCAGTTTGTACTGAGTGAGCTAATCACACATAGCTGCAGCTCAGATATCTAGGATTACAAGTGGCCTCAGCAGGCCCAGAAGGTGGATGGGGAAAATAACGTTGATTGCCATTTAACAGCCTCTGTTTGGGCAGCTTGTGCCTGATCAACCGAGAACAGAAATGAGGTCAAATATGACAACCTGCCAGTGCTGCTTAAATTTAGAACTGAAACATGGTGACCAAAAGCACCCATACAACCGTCCTCAAGCAAGGAGGCAATAACTTGAGAGAAAAACATTTCATAAGATCTCGTCAGAAAGCAGAATGCAATGCCACTATCCCAGCAGAGCTTGTCAGAACAGGTTCTTTTTCATGCCGTAAACTTTAATTTTTAGCATAGCTCGAGTATTTGCAATGTGGAGGATTTTTATAGTTTTCTGAAGGTTATTTGCATTCATTGGGCAATACATGCCCAATAGCCAAACCTTAAAGTTCACAAAAAAGTGAAATTTTAGCTCAGATGTTTGCAAAAAAACATTTTTAAAAACTACTTTTCCAATAGTACTTTGTACATAAGAACTAGGAGCAGGAGTAGATCATCTGGCCCATCGAGCCTGCTCTGCCATTCAATTAGATCATGGCTGATCCTTTCATGGCCTCAGCTCCACTCACCCACCCGCTCACCGTATCCCTTAATTCCTTTACTGTTCAAAAAGAAATCCATCTTAGCTTTAAAAACATTGAATGAAGCAGCATTAACTATTTCCCTGGGCTGGGAATTCCACAGATTCACAACCCACTGGGTGAAGAAGTTCCTTCTCAGTTCAGTCCTAAATCTGCTTCCTCTAATTTTGAGGCTATGCTGTCTTGTCTCCGTTTCACCTGTCAATGGAAACATCCTCTCTCCTTCTATCTTGTCTCTTGCCTTCACAATTTTATGTGTTTTTATAAGATCTCCTGTCATTCTTCTAAATTCCACTGAATATAATCCCAGTCTACTCAGTCTCTTCTCATAAGCCAACCCCCTCAACTTAAGAATCAACCTCTCCGCTACACCCTCTCCAGTGCAGTACATCCTTTCTCAAGTAAGAGACCAAAACTGCACACAGTACTCCAGGTGTGGCCTCACCTACACCCTACACAGCTGCAACATGACTTGCCTGCTTTTGAACTGAATCTCTTTAGCAATGAAGGACAAAATTCCATTTGCCTTCTTAATAACCTGTTGTACCTTCAGCGATTCATGCACAAGGCTTTTTACCATTCTAGTAATAGTCCGTTTTACTGTTATTCTGACCAAAATGGATGACATCACATTAATTAACATTGTGCTCATTCTGCCAGACTTTTGCCCACTCACTTAAAGTATCTATGTGCCTCTGTAAAGTTTCAGTTGGTCCAACTGTAGAATCATTTAAGTATTAATCTTGAGTTCACATAGTAAATCAGTGCAGAGAAACAGATTAGAAATTAAATCCCAACAACCTCATGCAATGTTCTATAAAACTAATGCTAGTGCAAAGGCTATAAACGTACTTGACCATTCTCCAACTCCTTTGTTCTTTTGGGGGCTACACTTTAAGGGCCTGCGGCTGACACTCTAATTCAATCTCTAAATCTTACTGTTTACTCACCACCTTCTCTTCCTTAATCTTTGAACACATTTTAATTATCCTCCTAATCCCCTTCTTTGCTTTAGTGACAGTTACTTTTTATGTCTCTGAAACAGTGCAGAATTTTACAAACAACTTTGAAATACAAGTTGCTGTTTCAAGAACAATTTATTTTGCTTCTTTTAACTATTTTGCTCTTTACTGTATATCCTCCAGGATGCTTTTTCATGTGAATATTGAACACTAATGGGCAATTTCAACCGAACCCAATGGTTAGGTTGCAGACTATATAGGCATACTCGGATCAGAGTACATGGTAAATGAATCGCAAAAAATGTGAATACAAATACAGTAAGTGATTAGGAGACAAATGAAATGCTATTATATTCCATTCACCTTACAATAAATAAAAGTAGGGATGTTTTGCTAAACTTGTATATAACATTTGAGAGTCCACATCAGGAGTGTTGTGTGCAGTTTGGTTCTCCTTACCTAAGAAGGGATGTAAATGCACTACAGGTTCACGTGACTCATACCTGGTGTGAAACTTTCCAGTCTCACCTTAAATGTAGGGCAGACAATGGAACTTAACTGAATCGAAGGCAAACATTCTGGTGTCTGATGGGGCTGGGTTTATTGTTTTACTATTAAGTTCTCAGATGTTAAGTTCCTTCACTATCACTGGGTCAAAATTGTGAAACTGCCTTTTTACAGCACCATGGATATCCATACATTCCAAGTACTGTCACCTTCTCGAGGGGCAATTCGTGATGGGCAGTAAGTGCTGATCCAGCCAGTGATACCCCCCCACATCCCATATACAAATAATGAGAATTAATCTTTCATGTTAGTCAGCTTTTCTGTCCTTCATGGTGGGGAACCTCTTCTGGGTTCATGAGCATGTCACAAATTCTCATTAACATCCCCCAGCTTGTTGGAATTAGGCTCATGGATGCAATTGTGATAGCCAAAAACAGGAAAGGTGCGTGTGCACAACAACCACCACCTGGCAGTTAGATGGCTTCCTTCAAGCTCTGATGAGTAAAAGCTTCATCAGTAACTTGGCCCCTTCATAACAAAGATGCAAATGCTGCAGCGTTTGAAGTGAAATCTCTCCATGTTGATCAACTCCTAAGAAGTTTCACTTGTATTCAGTCTGGCTTCTTGCTGTTAAACAGTGTTTGAGGTGATGCCTGCCTAAGCCAATAAGCTTGTCCAAGAGGAGCAACCACACCGCTTGACATCAGCAAATCACCTGAGCAAGCAAATGGGGTTGAACTGAAATTGCCATCGCATGTGGTTATGTCATAGAATCAGTGGCGTATAGTGCAGAAACAGAGCCTTCAGGCCAACTCGTCTATGCCAATCAGATATCCTAAATAAATCTAGTCCCATTTGCCAGCATTTGGCCCATATCCCTCTGAACCCTTCCTATTCATATATCCATCCAAATGCCTTTTAAATGTTGTAATTGTAGCAGCCTCCACCACTTCCTCTGGCAGCTCATTCTAGACATGCACCACCCTCTGCATGTAAAAAAATGCCCCTTAGATCCCTTTTAAAATCTTTCCCCTCTCACCTTAAACCTATGCTCTCTAGTTTTGGACTCCCTAGCCCAGGGAAAAGAATTTGCCTACTTACCCTATCCATGCTCCTCATGATTTTATAAACCTCTTTAAGGTCACCCCTCAGCCTCCGACACTCCAGGGAAAATAGCCCCAGCCTATTCAACCTCTCCCTTTAGCTCAAATACTGGCAACATCTTGTAAATCGTTTCTGAACCCTTTCAAGTTTCACACCATCTTTCCGGTAGCAGGAAGATCAGAACTGCATGCAGTATTCCAGTAGTGGTCTAACCAATGTTCTGTACAGCCACAGTATGACCTCCCAACCCCTACACTCAATACCCTGACCAATAAAGGCATGCATATCAAAAACCTTCTTCACTATCCTGTCTACCTGTGACTCCATTTTCAAGGGACTATGAACCTGCACTCCAAGGTCTCTTTGTTCAGCAACATTTGTGTCTCATACAAAGATAAAAGAGTGGAAAGCTCAGACGTGTAGTTGTGGTGCAAGTTCAGTGAACTAATGGTGTGTACGCTGCTGGCCAGTAAAGTATCTTTCACACTAAGTAACACCCTGGCAGATACTGTGGGGCCGGTAGAGCTACACTGAAAGTAGCAAAGAACTGACCTTTAGAAGACAAGTCAAATAGCTTGGGTGAACAGGTTACGAGGATTATGTGATGTACTGTCCATTCCTGCTGGCATTATGACATGTAAAATATAAGCTTAACACAAGATGCGATATTTCCATTATATCCTCTATTGGACTGTTTCTCAAACAATGTTTAAAACAAGCATTTCACAGCACCCATCACAGCCGCAGTTCAAGGCTTGTGAATCACTCCAAAGTGCTTAATGAGATAAATTTTAATGTCAGTTCACATCGGTCTTACTTCAATGTTAAAGCAAATTACTGACCCTTGGAATGAAAAACATTTCTGCGCTGAATTGATACAGCCATTCATCCATAAAGTTGTAGAGCAGGGACAACATGTCATGGCCTAAGACAAAATCAAAATAAAGTTACAATATCAAACAGTGATTTTATTTCTTATCATGCAAGCACTCCAATGATTTTGAAGCTAGAAAATATACTGAACTCTGGTGATCAGGGTAATACTAGAGTTAGTCACTTGACAAAGTCAAACAATGCATCAACTCAACAAAATGTAAATGATGGAAAACAAGGTTCCTACAGCTGAAACAGTGACTTGCCTACTCTCTTCACAGATGCGGATTTGACTTCCCCAATGCTTCCAGTAGTTCCTTTTTTGGTTACAGATATGTACTTACACAAAAATTGGTAACCAGCAGTCAGTTCTCAGTGAATGTCTGCCAGAGAAAAACAATGCCTATTTGTTCAAATGATGTCCTGATAAGCATCCCTACTTAATTTATAAAATTTCCTATTGTGGTTCTCTAAACACCAGTTAGTTAAGATAATAAAATCCACAAAGAATATTGGATTAAATTTGAAGACTGTCTCATAACCAATGATAAATCAGTTATACATTATACAAATGTAAGTTGTATAATGTAAGTTTAAAAAAAGTTCTGAAAGATATGAAAGAACTGAAACCAACATAGCCATTCTAAAAGATGAGAGACAAACAATCCAAGGCTTTTTCAATATATCATTTCAGTTGCATCACACTGTAAGCTTTTGCTATAAATTCTGTGTCTTATGAGGTGAAGGAGCAGTGCTCTGAAAGCTAGTGCTTCCAAATAAACCTGTTGGAGTATAACCTAGTGTTGAGATTTTTAAAAAACTTTGTACACCCCAGTCCAACACTGGCACCTCCAAATCACATCCACAAAAAGAAACATCCTTTTAATATCCACCTGGTCAGGTCCCCTCTGGATCTTTTATGTTTCAATTACTCATTTCTAAATTCTAGACGATAAAGGCCTACCCTGTCTAGCCTTTCCTCATATGTTCCTTCATTCCAGGTATTAGTAGAGTAAATCTTCTCTGAACTGCTTCCAATTCATTAACGTACTTCTGCAAGTACAGTGACCAATACTTAACACTGTACTCCTGATGATGTCTCACCAGTGCCATGCATAGTCTCTCTTTCATTCAATTCCCCTCACAATAAACCATAATATTAGCTTTCCTGATTTCTTGCTGTACCGGCATACTATCCTTCTGTGATTCATGCACATTTGGGTTCCTGTGCATCTCAGAACTCTGCAAACTCATCATTTAGATAGTGGTTTTTAAAATTCTTTCTGCCAAAGTGGATAACTTTCACACTTTCCCACATTGCATGCCATTTACCAAAGCTTTGCTCACTCACTCAACCTATGTGTATCCCTTTTAGGCTCCCTATGTCTTCTTTACAACTCACTTTCCTACCTTTGTATCTCAACATATTTTTGATTCCTTTATAAATTGTAAACAGTTCAGACCCTAGCACCAACCCTTGGGGGAACATCACTCATGACAGCCTGTCAGTCTGAAAAAGACCCACTTATTCCTACTTTCGCTTCCTGTTAGCGAAACAATTTTTCGTCCATGTGAATTCTAACCCCTACACCATGGATTTGTATTTTACACAATAAAATTTGATGCAGCACGGTATTAAACACCTTCGGGAAATCTAAACACATTACGTCCATTAGTTGCCCTTCACTGAGAAAACCATGGGTGCTCCACCTGATTACCATGAACAAAATGTACTGTTGTAACATCTTAAATAGCTTAAACACTTTCTCTTTCACAGATGTTCAGCGAACTAGAATGTAGAATCCTGTTTTCTACCTCCTACCTTTTTTTGAATAAAGGAGTTACATTAGTTATTTTCTATTCTGAAGTTGTGGGACATTAGAATCAACACATCAATATTTCACTGGTTACTTCTTTTAAGATCCTATCAGGACCTGGGGCCTTGTCAAGTTGTGGTTCCAATAATTTACTCAGTACTATTTTCATTATAATTATATTTGATTTCCTCTCCCTTTTCAATTCCTGACTTATAGCCATTTCCAGGATGCTATTGTATCATCTGTAGTGAAGATGAAGCAAAATGTTTGATCAGAAAATATAACCTGAAAACAGGCCTAGATCCAGTCCCAGGAATTAAGAAAGTCCTGATTTTAGAGTAAATCCTTGTAACTAATTACCTTTCTCAAAATACTCTTTATTGTCAGAGAATAAGTTTTAATTGGAATCTACTTACCAAAGCAGTAAGACGGCATTTCAACCTTCACACCTTCAATTAAATGAATGCCTTTGTTGTGCCCAACAGCCTAAAGAACCACACCTAACAGATTTCAATGACTATACTTGGAACAGGGCAAGGCAGCACAATACCCATACTGCCAAATGCCAGTGCCCATAAACTATCTGCTTAATTGTCTATTAATGAATAGGACATGATCAATATCTGTAGGGAGCGCCTCAATGAACTTTAACATTTCTGACATAAACACAACGTAGAATAAACAGCTGCGTCACTGCTTGTCGTACCCACCGCCAGGAATTTAATCACAGTTCAAGTACACAGCAAACTGGTTTTAACATTCTGAGGAAGCAGGGATATAGCGAATGGCAGACTCTTGAAATTATGATTAAGCCTTTTGTTATCTCATAACAAATAAAACAAAGATTTATTTATCATATCAGCTTATTGCTTCAAGTATTTGCACCAGAAAGTTTGCAGTGATTCAATTTATGGCATTAATTTATACATCAGTTTAGCCTGTAGGTATTTTAGTATTAACATTTTTGAAACAAATTTTTATCATTTGCTAACAGGTCACCTGTTAATGGTTAAAACTTTACCAACTCTCACACAGAATTACTGATCACTCAATAGTTTATTCATCTAATGATATTTGAGACCAGACTCCAATTCCCACAGCTTTCCTTCCTAGTGAACGTACCCCACTGTCACTTGCTGTACCTTCAAACAATTAAGCAGAGACAAGGGACTCAGCATATAAGTCTGAACTATCTCCAATTTTGTGGATTGACAAAGTAATTATGGTCATCAGATCCCAGACCGCCTTTCCACTTCATTGAATAGTGCTTATTAAGTTAATTCTTTGTATTTTAGCAAAATGTTTTGATTGCACTAAGAATCTTCTCTAATCTAAAATGTACCAAGTTTGATATAGTGTTTTACCTTTCACATTCCTCCCCTTCTCAAACTTCATGGGTAGCAATAGTCTTTCAAGGCTTACACTTAACCCAAGTAACTTATGTTCTGTATCCTTACCCTCACCCTACAGGAATTTGATACTTACAAAATATTTAATGTGAAACTGAAGCAGTTGATCTAAACGCCCTGACACTCAAGCACACTAACATAAAAGGATAATGTTTCATGGAAATGTCTTATCTACTGAAAAATTATAAATATGTAGGTACGTAGAATGTCACCATGGTTACCTTCAGCCTCTACTTCAATTGTTGTTGATGGTTGCACCGTTTCAATGTCAGTCATATAGCCAAACATAGCCATTACAATCTGTTCAAATGCCTCTTCTAATGTATCGCCCCATGAATGCAACCTGTCAAAAGAAGTAATTTCAAGGACTTCAGCACCGGAAGTTAACTGCTTTATAAATGTAACACAGATTGCCAACTCTGTTATACTAATCACAAACTGGGAAGTTAGTGGCTATCAATTCCTTTCAGCCACAAATCCCAAAAGGATCAGCTAGAAATCATTCAGGAAAAAGTCAAATAATATCATAGAATAATACGAAAAAAAGACTGCAAAGTAACAAGAGCCTGTTTTAAGTAATTTTGAAGAGCAAACTTTTAAGCGCTCACGGAGCTTCTAACATTTACTGTTTGTATATCAGTTGATATAGCACACAAATAAGACAAGTCAAACATTATACAGATAGTTCTTTTATAACGCGATGGTTGTGTTCTTGTGCAACCCTGTATTATAGAAAAATTGTAGTTTTAGAAACAGCACTTAAAGTGTTGACAGTGTAATCGCCGGTGTAAACAGTGTCCTTAATTCATCAAATGCATTATAGTGAACTTGTGTTAAGGAAACGTGTGTTATAGCAGAAAGACCTAAACATAATGTCTGGAAGTTTCCCAATTACTATTAATAGGAATCAGTATAAAAATGTATAACAGGCAATATATATTAATAGCCCCCCAATACCAACAATAGCAAGGCCTGAAAACATTCCAATGTTAATATTTCTTAAAACATTTCATTCACAGTTAGTTCCAGTTTGCAAAGTTAGAATATAATTATGGTGCTGCATGTGTTCCACAATTCAAGTAGAAAACACAGAACATTTTATATGGATGGCTTAAAAAGAAAGTCTCAGTTACAACACTGGATCAAAGGTGCGCCCCATTTTGATAATCCTCCTGAACGTATACAAGAATAAACTTTGGAATTCCTAACCCCATAATTTCATCACTATGATTGATAGAATTGAATTTTTTAAAATTAAAAAAAAATCAATTAAATAAAAAACATAAGCTGGTGTGCTGATTAAAAACTTAATACTTGGAAGACAGCAGCTTATATATACTTTAAAAAACAAAGCTCAAAAAACACCAATAATTGTACTGGAACACAAAAAATCAGACACTTGCCATGAGAAGAGCGATGCAACAACAGGAAAACTTCATATCAGCACAGAATCCCAAAGTTGCAATAAAAGCTGACATGAATTGTAAAATTCAGATGTTTGAGGTTACTTTCCAAATATCAAAGAACTGTATTCTAAATTGGCACTTGCTTTTAACAAATGTTTCAGTAAAAGTAGTTATTTTAAGAACTTACTGTACATCTGCAGTGTGGTCCAAATCTAAAGGAGCAAAAAAAAAGAAAATTACAGGAATTGAAAATCATTTTATAAACCTTGTCATTTCAAGGACTTACAATACATGAGGGTGCAATGTACAGCAACTAAGATAACCCACTATATCGAATAAAACAATTATACTGTGATCTGTACTTGTTTAATTTACTCCACAATACTAGAAGCAATTAAGTATGATTTGCTCACTTATGGGTGTCTTAAATGCTCACCATGACCGATTTATCTTGTTCGAAATAGTGGCCAAGGTTCTAGTGGTCATACTTTACTAGGAGAAAATGAGGATGGCAGATGCTGGAGATCAGAGTCAAAAGGTGTGATGCTGGAAAAGCACGGCCAGTCAGGCAGTACCTGAGTAGCAGGAGAGTTGACATTTCAAGCACAAGCTCTTCATCAGGAATGAAGAGCTTGTGCCCGATACGTTGACTCTCCTGTCCTTGGATGCTGCCTGACCGGCTGTGCTTTTCTAGCGCCACACTTTTTGACTATGTCATGCTTTACTGTCTGATGGTACACGAGGGGCTGAATGTGCTGGGTGGCGATTAGTACATTCTGTTTTTTACCTACTCAACAGTTAAATATGCACTTTCTAGGTCAGGTTCTGGACTGCAATGAGAAGCTTGGAAAAAGCAAAATTCCCTTAACTTTTCCAGACCCATTTGCACCCTTCCCATTTTTAATTTGGCTGAGAAGAGCTGACAACATTGGTTAAAAATCAAAAACACAGAATGCTAGACAAACTCAGCAGGTCTGGCAGGATCTATGTAAAAACAATGACTGTAGATGGTGGAAACCAGATTCTGGATTAGTGGTGCTGGAAGAGCACAGCAGTTCAGGCAGCATCTGAGGAGCAGCAAAATCGATATTTTGGGCAAAAGCCCTTCATCAGGAATAAAGGCAGTGAGCCTGAAGCGTGGAGAGATAAGCGAGAGGAGGGTGGGGGTGGGGAGAGAGTAGCATAGAGTACAATGGGTGAGTGGGGAAGGGGATGAAGGTGATAGGTCAGGGAGGAGAGGGTGGAGTGGATAGGTGGAAAAGGAGATAGGCAGGTAGGACAAGTCCGGACAAGTCATGGGGACAGTTACTGAGCTGGAAGTTTAGAACTAGGATGAGGTGGGGGAAGGGGAAATGAGGAAACTGTTGAAGTCCACATTGATGCCCTGGGGTTGAAGTGTTCCGAGGCGGAAGATGAGGCGTTCTTCCTCCAGGCGTCTGGTGGTGAGGGAGCGGCGGTGAAGGAGGCCCAGGACCTCCATGTCCTCGGCAGAGTGGGAGGGGGAGTTGAAATGTTAGGCCACGGGGGATCTATGGGAGAGTCACTGAGTCACGGTGAGAACTTTCAATCAGGGCGATTAGGATTTGAATCTTGAAGGACGTGCGTGCGAGACTCCATCCTCAAACTCCTCTTCCACCCCCTCTACCCCCGTCATTCCTCACCCACCCCCACCCCAATACCCCCCTCCCCCTCCCCAGCCTGACCGGGGTCGGTGGGTCGGTGGGTCGGTGGGTCGGTCCCTCCCTCCCTCAGGGAAACACTGAAGGAAGCCACACTCACATTCGTACTTCTTGCTGACGGGCGGGTATTTCTCCTTCACCGCTTTCTGAGCCGCGGTCAGGAAATACTCCCGATCGTCCATCGACCCTCCGACAGCGCCCGCGCATGCTCGCAGCACCGAGCGCCCGCCTCCCCCTGCCGCCGATTGGCTCACCGCGCGGTACCCGATTGGATGACTACTCTGTCCATCACTAACGAACATGTCACTTCCTGCCCACCACCACCGTCACTTCCTGCCCTTACCAAGATGGCGGTGAGTGAGGATCGCCGCGGGTTGTGCGTTCTCCAGGTGAGCGCAGCTTCCCCCCAGTTTCACTGGAATCATTTTTCCCTTCGGTGAAGTATATGAGGACTCCTGTTCCGGAGGGTCTGGATGCTCTCGATTGTTGAATATTCAAATTTTGTTTTCCCAATGATGCCGGGTGGTTACCATGGTAACAACTCAGCACCTTTCGAAGACTGGATTCTGTGAATCCCCTCGCACTCAGACAGAGCTAAGGGACATGATGCAGCTTCATGCTGAAGAGAGAGGGTGGATGTGATGGTACTGGAGAAGGTGCAGAGGAGATTCATCTGGGCTAGAGCCATTCACCTCTGGAGAGAGGCTGGTCAGGCTGGGGCTGTGATTTTCAGAACTGCAAAGGCTGATGTGGGGGGGGGGGGGAACCTGATTGAAATGTATGAAATTTTGAAGGGTATAGACAGAGTTGTTTCCCCTTGGTGAAGGGATGAATGAACAGGGGACATAGATTTAAAGCAAGGAGCATAGGATTTAGAGGGCATTTCGGAGGTTTTTTAAAACCAGAGGGTCACTGAAACTCGTTACTATAAAGTGTGGTAGAGATGAGAATCATCACAATCTTAAGTAGTTAATGATCGCTTGAAGTGCTGTCGCAAATAATGCTACAGGCCACGTACTGGAAGATGTAGATAGGTGTTGATAAGAGGAAGTGAGGACTGCAGATACTGGAGAATCGGAGTTGAAGAGCATGGCACTGGAAAAGCACAGCAGGTCAGGTAGCATCTGAGGAGCCCGATAATTGACATTTTGGGCACAAGCCCTTTGTCAGTAATGACTGGTTTGGACATGGTGGGCTGAAGGGGCATGCTAAAAACTCTAACTATCTATCTTACTGATTGCTAGAACAGTTTCGCGTACATAATATTTTAGCATTTGAACACTGTCCTATCCCCCCTAGTCCAGGAACTCCCCACATACGTTCGAGACACCACCCACGCCCTCCACCTCCTCCAAGACTTCCGTTTCCCTGGCCCCCAACGCCTCATCTTCACCATGGATGTCCAATCCCTCTACACCTCCATCCGCCATGACCAGGGCCTCCAAGCCCTCCGTTTTTTCCTCTCCAGGCGTCCCCAACAGTACCCTTCCACTGACACTCATTCGTTTGGCCGAACTGGTCCTCACCCTTAACAATTTCTCCTTTGAATCCTCCCACTTCCTCCAGACCAAAGGGGTAGCCATGGGCACACGTTTGGGCCCCAGCTATGCCTGTCCCTTTGTTGGCTACGTAGAGCAGTTGATCTTCCGTAATTACACCGGCACCACTCCCCACCTCTTCCTCCGCTACATTGATAACTGCATTGGCGCCACATCGTGCTCCCGCGAGGAGGTTGAGCAATTCATCAACTTCACCAACACATTCCACCCTGCCCTTAAATTTACCTGGACCATCTCTGACACCTCCCTCCCCTTCCTGGACCTCTCCATCTCCATTAATGATGCTTGACACTGACATTTTTTACAAATCCACCGACTCCCACAGCTACCTGGATTATACCTCTTCCCACCCTACCTCTTGCAAAAATGCCATCCCGTATTCCCAATTCCTCTGCCTCCGCCGGATCTGCTCCCAGGAGGACCAGTTCCACCACAGAACACACCAGATGGCCTCCTTCTTTAGCGACCGCAATTTCCCTTCCCACATGGTTAAACATGCCCTCCAACGCATCTCGTCTACATCCTGCACCTCCGCCCTCAGACCCCACCCCTCCAACCGTAACAAGAATGCCCCTGGTGCTCACCTTCCACCCTACCAACCTTCGCATAAACCAAATCATCAGCCAACATTTCCGCCACCTCCAAACAGACCTCACTACCAGGGATATATTTCCCTCCCCACCCCTTTCCGCCTTCCGCAAAGACCGTTCCCTCCGCGACTACCTGGTCAGGTCCACGCCCCCAAACAACCCACCCTCCAATCCTGGCACTTTCCCCTGCCACCGCAGGAACTGCAAAACCTGCGCCCACACCTCCTCCCTCACCTCTATCCAAGGCCCTAAAGGAGCCTTCCGCATCCATCAAAGTTTTACTTGCACATCCACTAATATCATTTATTGTATCGGTTGCTCCCGATGCGGTCTCTTCTACATTGGGGAGACAGGGCGCCTCCTAGCAGAGAGCTTTAGGGAACATCTCCGGGACACCCGCACCAATCAACCACAACGCCCCATGGCCCAACATTTCAATTCCCCCTCCCACTCTGCCGAGGACATGGAGGTCCTGGGCCTCCTTCACCGCTGCTCCCTCACCACCAGACGCCTGGAGGAAGAACGCCTCATCTTCCGCCTCAGAACAATTCAATCCCAGGGCATCAATGTGGACTTCAACAGTTTCCTCATTTCCCCTTCCCCCACCTCACCCTAGTTCTAAACTTCCAGCTCAGTAACTGTCCCCATAACCTGTCCGGACTTGTCTGACCTGCCTGTCTTCTTTTCCACCTATCCACTCCACCCTCTCCTCCCTGACCTATCACCTTCATCCCCTCCCCCACTCACCCGTTGTACTCTATGCTACTTTCTTCCCACCCCCACTCTCCTCTAGCTTATCTCTCCACACTTCAGGCTCAGTGCCTTTATTCCTGATGAAGGGCTTTTGCCCGAAACGTCGATTTCGAAGCTACTTGGATACTGCCTGAACTGCTGTGCTCTTCCAGTACCACTAATTCAGAATCTGGTATCCAGCATCTGCAGTCATTGTTTTTACCTATTATTGTCATGTACTGAGATAATGAAATTTTTTTTTTGTGATATGGGCAAACCATACCTTACACAAGTACATCAGAGTAATAGAAGTGAATGCAGTGTTGGAACTGCAGAGAAATATCAACTTAAATACCATATTAAATGTCCTTTAAAAAATCAGGTAACAGGGAAGCTGTACCTGAATCTGTTGGTACTATGACAAAGCTGCTCCTTTAACAAGGGTATGCTGTTCCTTGGCTTTTTTTGCGTGAGGTCATAAACAACCCAGACTCTGGAAAGTCTGGGGTTAGTGCTTTAGGGCCAGTTTGATTATAGCTAACAGATACTGCCTCAGGTAGAAGGCTTTCGAGTTAAAAAAACACACTTGTACAATGAAAGGGGAGTGGCCAGTTTCCCCAGCTCAGCTTTTCTCTGGTTTGGTTTTTAGCAGTAGTGTGGAAAAAGCTGCTGGACCCAAGGAAACAGGTCCAGTTTGGTATTCTGTCTCTGACTTCGATTGTGTAAACCCCTCCCAACCTGGTTATAAACATTTCTAATCTCTTCTGTCAGGCAAGAGATAAAAAAGCTTAAACACATACCAATAGATTCACGAACAGCTTCTTCCCCACAGTTGTTAGACATCTAAAAGGACTTCAAATTTCACTTCTAACATTGATCTCACTTTTTGTGCTTGTCTTTGCTGGTGTGACTCTGCTCTATTACCCTATGATCTTTGAATAGTATAATCTGCCTGTACTGCACACAAAACACAACGTTTCACTGTATCTAGGTATATATGAAAGTAATAAATCAAATATTGGTGGGGTTGGGTGGGTGGGAGTGGGAGGTAGATCTCATCACTGGTTCAAGTCATATGTCACACAAAGATGATTGCACAAAAACCACAGTAATCATCTCAGCCTTGGTTCTTCAGTTGACATGTTTTATGACCCCCTCTGCAGTTTAGACTTGAACCCACGCTTCCTAATGTAAGGTAGGCATATTACTACTGTGCTATTTGAGTCCTCCCAGGAGTTCCCCAGTGTAGTGTTCTTGGCCTAACCATCAATGTTTTCCCTTCAGTCAGAAATGGTGTTCGTGTACATTCATTAATGTTCTGTGATGTTTGCAACTTCTCACATATTAAACCTGTCCACATACAATTGCAGCAAGGCCAGTACAGCATTCAGAAGGAGAAAGTGAGGTCTGCAGATGCTGGAGATCAGAGACAAGAGTGTGGTGGTGTAAAAGCACAGCAGGTGGTATAAAAGCACTGCAGCAACATGCCTCGTTCCTGATGAAGGGTTTATGCCTGAAACGTTAATTCTCCTGCTCCTCAGATGCTGGCTGACCTGCTGTGCTTTTCCAGCACCACACTTTGTACAGCATTCAGGATTGAGTTGATAAGAGCAGAGTGATATTTGTGGCACACAAGTATCATGCAGTGACTATCTTCAACAGGAAAGAATCTAACTAGCTCTCCATGACATCCAATGGCATTATCTTTGTTGATTCTCTCTCTGTCAATATCCTGAAAAATACTTGAAATAACTGCAGAGAGGCCAGTATTGCATCACCAAGCCTTAAATTACATGTGCACCATATATGGGCTCTGACCAGCTAACTGAAAGCCAGTCCCTAGACTGAGGAGACCTTCTGAATCTCCTGTTGTTTTTTATTTTACAAGCCAAGCATCCTAAGTTAAGGCTTGATGCCAGAAATGCTTACCTAAACTCCAAGATGACTGATGCAAGCAGTTGTTCTTCAGGCACAAATTGTTTGTTCCCATCGTAAGTGAAATAATTGCACAGAGGCCAGTATCCTGTCACCAAATCATCCTTTTTTTACATGTGCACTGTACGTGGGCTCTGACCAGCTAGCTCAAAGCCAGTTGTTAGACTGAGGAGACCTTCTGAATCTCCTGTTTATCTCTGTCAGCCAGGGCTTCCTGATTGGCATTGTTAACCTGGGCCAGTCAAGAATCTCACTGTCAATGAGATCCACATGGCACTGCTTCCCATCACTACGTTAAATAGAAACTTAACAGGACTGCAATATAAATATCGTGGCCACAAAAGCAGGTCAGAAGCTGGGAGTCCTGCAGTGGGTGACTCATGTGGCTCCTGAAAGCTTCTCCACTGTCTACAAGACACACGTTAGGAGTGTAATGGAATACTTCCCACTTGCCTGGAAGAGTACAGTTGTAATAACACTCAGGAAGTTTGACATCGTCCAGGACAAAGCATCCTGCTTGAAAGACACCGGATCCATTCTCTGCAATATTCACCACTGACGTATTATCAATTTTCAGTGATTTACCAAGAATCCTCCTTTCACATTTTCCAAACCTGCAACTTTTACCACCTAGAAGGACAAAGGCAACAGATGCTTGCAAAGATCGCCACCTGTAAATTCATGTTCAAGAGCCAGACTTAGAACTATTATCCTTGTTCATTCACTGTCACTGGATCCATTTTGTGGAAGTTGTGTTAAGAACACTGGGTACATTTGCACAGATGGCCTGCTGAGCCCAAGCTTCCTCTTTATCCTGAATAGTTTATTCTGTCAAGCCAGGAATACCCACATTCCATGAAGATCAAAAATCACACAACACTAGATTAAAGTCCAACAGGTTTATTGAAGAAGGAGTGGGACGCCGAAGGCTTGTGTTTTCAAGTAAACCCGTTGGACCATTAGCTGGTGCCGTGTGATTTTTGACTTTGTCCAACCCAGTCCAACCTCCACATCATGACATTTCAAGAAAGACTTTTAAAAGGGATGTTTTGATCATTTAACTTGTTGCATAAATACAAGGTATTGTATGAGGAACAGTGCTCCTGCTCTGGACAAAACATGGCTATAGATAGTAAGAGTCCTTTACTCTTATGCACCAATCTCTTTTATAAAGGTTAGTGCACTGCAGGTGTTTACTTTCCCAAAAGCTTGGAATGCCTGCAGATTAGTGTTCTGGCATTAAATTAATCAGGTTCTTGTGAATATCCGCATTTACCAATTTCTCAACATTGGAAACATATGCTATATTCTATTTTCTCTGCTTAAAATGGATAAGCAAATAATATCCCATCTACCACATTCTTGCCTATTCACTTAACCTGTATTTATCCCCTTATAACTATACAATAAAAACACCAGAAAGTTGGTGAGGGTTACAGCCTTGCAGGATGTAGCTTCTTCAAGCTTTCTGCCACTATTTTAAACTGCAACACTTCCTCAGATAATGTGACATAATCCCTGAATGGAAGGTGTAGCTGTTTTTGCAAAGAGCTGCACTGCATTCATTTTTTTTCTGATGGGTATAATCTCATCGTTCCTGTGTTATTCAAGAAAATCATTTGTTTTGCCTTAGAATCCTTTTCATAATATCGTGACAAGAATTACTTAGATGTGGTTAGTCCAACCAAACTTCTGTTAGATGTATGGTAATGTTCCTGCATTTCAATTCTATTCCAATAAAAAGAACCCTTTTAAAAAAAATCAATCTATTTGGATGTGTTATTGCACAATCTATGACCATAACATCTTGACATGGAACTTGAAACCAGCCCTTTTAGCTTGGAGGTACGGGACACTACCATTGTGCACAAGACTATACACCTAACCCCAATGCTTTGTTTGCCTCTCTCTTTAAAAGCATTAAAATTAAGCTTGTTGATAAGTTGGAATAATGAAATGAAACTCTGTACACAGGCACACAAATCGTTTTGTTTCTCTAATAAGACTTAATTGATGTGACATTTTTCACATGCTCAAAATTCCAAGGTATAAATTAATTCATGAAATAAGCATTCCCCTTGCAGAAAAGTCCAACAGTTAACTTTTGGGCAGTAAGGTCACTAACAGTAAGTTTTAAGCAGCCAATTAAGCTGTTTTTTTATGGAAAAAACAAAGAACTACAGATGCTGGAAATTAGAAACAAAAACAAATTGCTGGAAAAACTCAGCAAGTCTGGCAACATCTGTTGAGAGGAAACAGAGTTAACATCTCAGGTCCAGTGACCCTTCTTCAGAAATCTGTTTTTGTACTGAGCAGTGGACAAATCCTCTGCTTGGTCAGGTCCTTCATGTCTGAGAGGGCAGATGCAACTTTTGTTTAATGTCTCAGTTGAAAAACTCCACCACCAACAAGGCAGCAAAACTGCACTGAAGTGTCAAACCTGGACTTGAGCCCAGGATTGTAGCTCTAAGCTGTAACCTGCAAGATTCTGAGGAGAGTGCAATTCCTTAGCAAAGCTGACACTTCATTTTATTCTCAGTTATGTTTTGAACATTGATACTCCGAAAATAAAACCTACCCGAACCAAAGAACTCTTTGTATGCTACTGTCAAAGGGAAGAAGAAGTAATCTTCAAAGATTGCTGTTAACACTGAAATTAAGTAGAAGTACTTTAATTAAGGTACTGACAGTGAACTGTTTTCTTTTTAAGAATTGTATAATACATCAGGAGCTACTTGCTTAAAAAGTAAATTTTTTTTATGTAAAGTCAGTGAATTGTCAACGCTTTTGTTTATTGCTTCAATTGGATGGGTTGTCATGAAGCATTAGTCAAAAAAGCTGGGTGTTATTTTAAAAGTCTTACAGTCATCTTGCTTTAACTTTTTGATGAAAGGGCAATGCCCAGCGTAAATGACAAATTCCGTACAAATTTCTGCCAGTGTAGTGGTTGAAGCTTTTATTTATTTTAGAAAAAACTCTTTAACATGTAATTCTTGCTGCTACATGGCATTTATTTTTTAAAACTATTTCTCCACCCTGCCCCCTTTGTAGGCTTACGTTAGAGGTTATTTGGTGAGAAAAAGCTTCCAGCGTTTGCGCCAAGACTATGAAAATATTGTAAAAGAAATCGAGGGAGGTGTGGACTTGTTGGAGTGGGACGGCAAGGAGTTACCGAGGCCTATATTTAAGGAGCAGGTACCTTTCACTGGACAGTGCGTGTGTTTATTTCTGTATATACGACTACGTTATTGAGTACCTTGGCTATCACAACATTCGATACAAATTTTAAGAAATAAAGCCAATCTTTTGTGCATCACCAGACATATAAATGTTGTAGCCAAAGCCTTTTCACAATCCAATTCACATCTGATCCAAGCTGTGAACAGCACGTAACCTTCGAATGACGTTACTCATTGTATGCATAATATCAAATAATCTTGAAAATGGCACAAGCCTGCAGTTTAATAGCAAAATGATGTATACTTTGAACTAATTAGATATCTATCTAAAACCCACATTGCAAGATGCATAAAACATAAACTTCAATGCCCCAAAATATTTGGGGAGATCACTTAGAAAGTCTTTCTAAATTCTACTTCTTTCTCTCCTGCCCCCAACCCCTCGCTCTCACCCAGCCACCTACCATAACTGTAACTACAGCAAGTATATTGGGTATCTTGAGTCATATTGGTTCTTTAACCATCATCATGCTCTCTGCAGTTGATTTGGAGATGCCGGTATTGGACTGAGGTGTACAATGTTAACAATCACACAACACCAGGTTATAGTTGAACAGGTTTATTTGGAAGCACTAGCTTTCGGAGCACTGCTCCTTCATCGTGTGGTTGTGGAGGACCTGATGAAGAACCAGCGCTCCCAAAGCTAGTGCTTCCAAATAAACCTGTTGGACTATAACCTGGTGGTGTGTGATTTTTAGCTCTCCAGTTGAGGCTTCCTCAGTAAATGTTCTTAAAGTTAAGGTAATTTGTTTGAACAGTAAAGGAATTAAAGGTTATGGTGAGTGGGGGAAGGTAAGTGGAGCTGAGGCCACAAAAAGATCAGCCATGATCATATTGAATGGCAGAGCAGGCTCCAAGAGCCAGATGGTCTACTCCTGCTCCTAGTTCTTATTTTGTTGCTATTTGTTTCTCTTGCGCTCAAGTTGACTCTTGCCTCCATTGAATTACAACAATGGTTACAAATAAATATATAGTTCATTGTCTGATTTGCTTTGGGAAAACCTGAATATAATAAATGTTTGTTATCTTGAGAAGTTATGAGCTAACTACTTCAGTCGCTTCCAACCACCAATTTGACTGGCTGACTGCTGTTAAGAATTACTTTTGTTTCTTTTAGCTGAAAGCATTCCCTAACTACTGTTCTGCTGAGCACCGTTTACCTTTAAGTCTGTAAAGAAAAATGTCTGTTTGAATCTAATTTATCTTTGCACATGACTAGTTGAGCAACTTAGCTTTGCCACATGCTTTTGTTTCAACTTCAGACCATATTTAGTTTCCTTCAGCACAAGCTTATTTTAGAGGTATTCCATTTTAGATTTTTAGGGTTGCTCCATCAATCTCATTCAGCTTCTGTGCCAGTATTACTAAGCTCGCTGTCTGGAAATCTCGGAGAGTTTCTCAACACATTTCATTCTTAATCAAAGGCACAACCATCATTGAATCTCCTACATCAATACTCTGAAAGTTCCTGTTGAACAGGAACTTAACTACATTAGCTCAAGAAACATTAGTTACAAAAGCGAGTCAGTGGCTGGGAATCAGCAGCTAGTAACTTACCTACTGTCTCTTCGATGCCAGTCAATAAGGTACAAATCAAGAATGTGATGGAATGCTCTCCACTCGGCTGGATGAATGCAGCTCCAGCAACATTTGTAAAATTTGAACTGATCCAGGCAAAACAACTGACTTGATTGGTATTTCATCCATCACTTTAAATAGTTAGTGTTTCCAACACCTGTACAAAGTGGCAGTGTAACATATGCATTTTTGAGAGCACCTTCCAAACCTGCAACCTTTTACTGCTTAGGTGAACAAGGTAGTATGCATGTGGGAACACCACCATTTGTAAGTTCCCCTCTAAGTCATGTATGATTTTGACTTGGAAATATATCACCATCCCTTCTCTGTCATCAGGTTAAAATCCTGAAACTCTGTCTCCAACAGCACGGTTGATTCTCCATCAAATGAGCTGCAGCAGTTCAAGAAAGTGGCTCATCACCACCTTCTGAAAGGGCAATAGAGAACAGTCATAAATTGGTCAGGAACTACCTCCTCGTATCAGAGAGATAGTGGCAGAGACAGGCTCTTGTGCCGGAACTCGACTGCTCCAACCACTTTTTGTTTTCCTCTTTTTTTTTTCTTTATTTACTTCTCTTTACTCACCATCAGTGGTGAGGAATTCCAGCATGGACCTGAGTGGGCCAGCGTAGACCTTGTGGTGGCAGCGACAGGGTCCCTATTTACTTTTCCAGGGCAAATATGGGACCTGGAATTGAAATGCAAGAACAGGTAGGAGGCTAGGAATACTGTGACAAGTAACTTTCCTCCTCACTCCCCAAAACCTGCTCTCCATCTACAAGGCACAAGTCAGAATGGAATGCACCCCACTTCCCTGGATGAGTGCAGCTCGAACAGCAATCAAGCTCAACACCATCCAGGACAAAGCAGCTCATTTAATTGGCACCACACCCACAAGCATCCACTCCCTCCACCACCAATGCTTAGTAACAACAGTGTGTGCTAACTACAAGATGCAATGCAGAAATTCTTCAAAGATCCTTAGACAGTATGTTCCAAACCCATGACCACTTCCATCGAGAAGGACAAGCACAGCAGATTTATGGGAACACCATCAGCTTCATGTTCCCCTCCAAGCCAATCACCATCTGACTTGGAAATACTGTTGCTGGATCAAAATGCTGGAATTCCCTCTCTAATAGCATTATGGGTCAGCCCATAGCAGGTGGACTGCAGCAATTTAAGAAAGCAGCTCACTATTGCCTTCACAAGAGCAACTACAGATAGGCAATAAATACTGGCCCTGCCAGTGATGCCCATATCCAACAAATACATTTTTTAAAAATTGGCAGCTGCTATATCGGAGGTGATGTTGGCTAGTTAGGCCGACTAGTGAAAGATGGAGCCTGAGGATAGACATCTTTGTGATTGGTTGGGTCTAGCGCTGGTGGTGGTGAAGTAGTGATGGAGGAGAATGATAGCAACAATGTTGAGGTAGGCCCAGTGGCGAGAGATACGACTGTGATATTGGTGGGCCTGGCACAGGTGACGAGGCATTGGCAAGAGGAAAATTGGTCCAAGAGCGAAAGATGGTGCATGAAGAATGATCCCTTCAATATTGGCGAAGCACTGGAGGAGGAATGGCAGCCCAGGCATCATTGATGATGCGCTGGTTCAGGACTGATGGATTCTCTTTAAGCTATATCTTTCAATTTTTTAACTTATTAAAACTATTCAAAATAGCGCTGGATCATGGCGATGGTGGAAAAGTATTTTGCTGTAATTTACTGTTTTTCCACTGTAAAATACATGACAATAAAATCAAATCATAAATAAATGTTGGCCATGCCAATCCTGCTCACAGAAAGACTTGGAAAATCTCTGTTTATTGCTCCTCCCCAAACCACTGAAACAGCCTAATGTTTTATTAAATATGAGCAATATCTTCTCATTACATTTCAACATGTTCTCCATTCTGAAGAAAAGTCACAGACCTGAAACACTGATTCTACTTCTGTGCCCACAACTGTTGAGTATTTGCAGCAATTTTTGTTTTTAATGTTGTGCTGATGACGTGGGTGAGATTGGAGGTGTACCAGGTACAGTGAAATGTTGTCTGGAGATATGTAGTCCAGGCTTAAAGGGGTGCAGGGTAACAAGTGCAATAATTGATTCCTATTTGTAAGATGCAGGTGATGTGGAAATTGAAATATTGTTTCTAAAAAAGTAATTGATGATGTAGTGTGGATGACTGAATAAAATAAATCTTTTTTTCAGTTGTTGGTTTTGGAAAGCCTAAACCTAGAAGTTTAGAACCTGTAGATTTGATAGAACAGCAGAAAAGTCTTATTGAGTATTAGCAGTATTGAAAGTTCTCAGCTGCAGTGACCATTATGGTAACTTCTATAAAGAACACATCTAATATATACATTTATTTTTGTGGAGACTTCAGTAGGCACTGTTTCCTGACTAAACTAAATTGAAGGATCGTGGCTTTAAGCATTAGCAACAATCAAGCTTTCTTTCTTATAAAGATTAAGTCTAGAATTTGGTGTGATTGGAATTCTTTTTACTTCTTTGACAGAATGCAAAGAGAAAAGGCATGAACCGTGTAATTGAAAGGCAAACTTGTGAAACATCTTGTCCTGAACCTAAAAAAAATGAAATTTGTGGAATATTTGAGGGTGATGAACCAGAAAAAGATGGTTGTGAAATCAGAGCATCCTCAATCACAGGAAGTTTTCCTGCAGTGGCTGAGCACCTGGATGTTCCTGGCATTTTGACTGGAGGTCCTGCGATATGTGAACAGGCATCCAATAAAATTGAAGCATCCTCTGCAAGTGGTGATGAGAGGAAAGACTCTGATACTACAATGAACTTTACTGATGTAACCTCAGTTTGGAACAGTACAGTGCTGGAGGATTCACCCGCTGTTCTCAGTACAGGTAATGTGCAAGATCCAGTGAGTTGCACCCTGAAGGGGAAATTAAACTTTTAATGTACATTTAATTAATGTACTAATGATCAGGAGATGTTTTGAAATAGTAGGTTCTGCAGTTAATTAGTATAGATGTTTAGCTTGTTTATGGGTCTTGAAGTTCTGGAATTATTCAGAGACATTAGATGCTTGGGGAGGAAACAGTTGCTTTCTATAGAAAATCTTAAAAAGCTGGTTCTGCTGTCTTCTGCATGTTTGAGAGTGTTCCTGTTTGGATCGGATTATTTGCACTACTAGAAAGCTGTTTTGAACCATGTGTCTATCACAGATTCAGCTACACTTGTTTTGATTTTTAAAAAATGTGAATATGAAATGAGTGTATATAGTTTATTTTAAATGGGTGTAAGTTTTGAATAAAAACACTCCTTTCCATTTTAACACTGAATTTTAACTAAATAGAAGAACAAACTGGTGAAAGGATACATACTCACAAATGTACATATTTGAATTTGTAGAACATTTGTGTAAATGGCAAAGGAAAGAAATGCCAACAACATTCGAAGGGATACAGAAGTACAGAAGCAGCCTCGCAATGGAACTCTTGTGGCTGCAACAGGCCATTGCTAGTCGTAAAAATGTAAGTATTGAGTTGGAATGTGATTGAAGGAATGTATTGTATCTGTATGCTATGTTTCCGAAATAGTCTGTCCTCCTGGTGTAATCTTATAAGAAATTGACTATATGTATTTTGTGCAAGAGAGAGATTTACCCTTTCACTGTGGTGACCTTATTTGTTTTAACAGTATTTGATACTGAAGCAACAATTGAGAACTCCAGAATGAAAACATGGTTTCAAAATTGGCAGTCACCAAGAAGCTGATCCAAACAAGTCATGGAGATGTTCTTCATTGGAAGCTAACTAGATGCAAGAAGAATTATATCACAGATGAAATCTGTGTGTGGTAAATGCAGTGAAGTGGAACCTGATGGAAACTCTTTAAAGAGAACATGAGGTTAAAAGAATGCTAACGGTTAACTTAATGCATTCCTTGGAGCAATACTGCAGTTTGTATGTTCCAGGGTAAGGCTCTGTCATTCTTCTGTTAAGCTTATAACCCTGTTTTGTTTATTTCAGAAAATAATAATCCTTTCATATTTAATGTATCAATTTATTTACTTATGGCTGGCAGCCTGGCCAGTGGGTGGCACAACTATTGCTAATCTTGGAATCCAGCCAAGATGCTGCTAATCAGTTCCATTTTTCACCAATTTGTCAGGATATGCTTTAGCTATTTGACTGTGCTGGGATAAAGAAATACATGCTGATCAACTGAGTTAGCTTTTTGTCTTTTGTCTGATTGCACTTAAGTCTCTACATTGTCAAGACATAAACGGAGCCTGAGCTTTTCTGGGACCTTTCCATCACAATGACCATCAATCGAAATATGAACTTCTGTGATGTAATATGTTTATTCTTTTTAAAATACTGTCTGATGATTTCTTATGCATTCTGCTGAAAATTTGTAACATTATGGAATTATTTCTTCATTATGGAATTGTGCACTGACCATGTAAGCTGAAAATTAATCAAATTTAATGCAAGTATGTACTGATTTCAAGTTCCCATTTCTCTCCAAATGGGTTATTTTAAAAAAATGCCAAAGTTTTATCATACATCCACAATTTTGAAATCAGAATAAAAATGAAACTTACAATCTGATCAAAGCATTTCATTGGGTTTAAGATTCGGTATCTAATTCACAGACCACGCATTTTGCAGTTGGTGATGCAGCTGAACAATCATCTACACTTAAACTTTTTCGAGTGTTTGTACCCAGTGCACTGATTCTGTGGGAATCAACCTCTGTTCATAGCATTTTCTGAAGGGAAACACTCCTTTTAATGTTCAATCAGAGTCACGTGCTCTTTGCTGAAAGCAGGGAGCTGGATTGAAACCTCAAATTGTTCTTGTTTCCCTCTGTAATATTGCCACTTCTGGCTGTTACCATGCAGGTAATTACTGTTCTTAAGATGATAAGGCTACTCTTGGAATATTGCAAGCAGTTCTGGTCTCCTTACTATCAGAAGGATGTTGTGAAACTTGAAAGGGTTCAGAAAACACTTACAAGGATATTGCCAGGGTTAGAGGATTTGAGCTATAGGGAGAAGCTTAATAGGTTTTGGCAGTTTTCACTGGAATGTCAGATGCTGAGGGGTGACCTTATAGAGGTTTATAAAATTATGAGGGGCGTGGATAGAATAAATAGACAAGGTGTTTTCCCTGGGGTCGGGGAGTCCAGAACTAGAGGGCATAGGTTTAAGGTGAGAGGGGAAAGGTATAAAAGAGACCTAAGGGGCAACTTTTTCATGCAAAAGGTGGTACAGGTATGGAATGAGCTGCCAGAGGATGTGTGGAGGCTGGTACAATTGCAACATTTAAAAGGCATTTGGATAGGTATATGAATAGGAAGGGTTTGGAGGGATATGGACTGGGTGCTGGTAGGTGGGACTAGATTGTGTTGGGATATCTGGTCGGTTGGACAGGTTGGACCGAAGTGTCTGTTTCCGTGCTGTACTTCTCTATGACGCTAATTCATTGAGAGAAGGACTCAAAGCAACTGTCAGTACATTTAAAGGCTGTGAAAATAACAGAATAACAATCCTCAACACAAAGCAAAAGCAGCTTAAAAAGTTATGGGTCAGCTTTCCTTTTGTGGGTCAGGAGATACAAGCATAACAGTGGAAGCACTATATTAATTGGGTCCAACTCCCCTCAGCTCTGGAGGATTTGAACTATAGGGAGAGGCTGAACAGGCTGGGGCTGTTTTCCCTGGAGCATCGGAGGCTGAGGGGTGACCTTATAGAGATTTACAAAATTGTGAGGGGCATAGATAGGGTAAATAGGCAAGTTCTTTTCCCTGGGGTCGGGGAGTCCAGAACTAGAGGGCATAGGTTTAGGATGAGAGGGGAAAGATATAAAAGAGACCAAAGGGGCAACTTTTTCACTCAGAGGGTGGTACGTGTATGGAATGAGCTACCAGAGGAAGTGGTGGAGGCTGGTACAATTACAACATTTAAAAGGCATTTGGATGGGTATATGAATAGGAAGGGTTTGGAGGGATATGGGCCGGGTGCTGGCAGGTGGGACTAGATTGGGTTGGGATATCTGGTCGGCACGGATGGGTTGGACCGAAGGGTCTGTTTCCATGCTGTACATCTCTATGACTCTATAACTCTCAGTTTGCAAACTCCAAGTGACACCTATTGGTGTTGTCCATAAATTACAGTTTGTCAGCTCTGTCACAATACTCAGCCTGCTGTCATTTGCATCTGTGTTTGTTTGTACATCCAAATATGTATAAATGTTTATAAAGAACAAATTTGGTTGGATGTACAGATGTACTCACATATTAATTTTGCAATAATTTAGTTAGCACAATGCAACTTCTAGGAAAGACAAAGCCCTGTCAAACTGTACTTCATGCTTATTTATTAATGATTTTGCTTGATTTGACAAATAACACACAGGAGAAAAAAAATTGACCAAGAATACTTTATTAAGGTCAGTACATTAGTAATCAGTAACCCTGGACAACATCAAGCATGTATTGTGAGGATTTATCTCCAATGCCATTGCACCTTACTCCTTCAATCGATTTTTAAATTCTTTATTTTTCTTGAAACTGTGATATGATGGCTGTAATTGACACTATATGATTGCAGATTTGAATAATTCTTTTTAATGTTTATTATTAATATCATTTCAGTGTGTGGTAGACCAAGCCCTGATTTAGTGGATAAATGAATGATGGAATCCTTCGCTGCTGCACACACAGGGAAGAGCCATCTTTAATCTGTGACTTGAGCACAGCCCCGAAAGAAAGGATATCAGACAAAAAGAACTGCAGATGCTGGAGATCTAAAAAAGCAAAAACTGCTGGAAAGTCTCAGCAGGTCTGTCAGCATCTGTGAAGAGAGATCAGAGTTAATGTTTTAGATCTAGTGACCCTTCTTCAGAAAGGAAATCAGCGTAACAGTTGTTTTAGCAACCATTTGCTTTGTGATTGGCTGCGGTTGGTAGGATATTTCTGAGAAATGTGAGGTTTGGGGTGAAAGCAGCTGGGGCCAAATGTTCAGGATTGTCGTTCCTGACTGCAGCCCAGTGAAGAATGGGTTGAAGACATGCCTCAATTTCATGTAGAAACAGCAAAGAGCTTCGCAATGAGTCAGAAGTTAAAGATTTTTCATAAATTTTAGTTTCGGCAAGGTGTAAAATATTTACTTGCAGTAAGAACATCCATCCTCTTTTGTTGCCTGGTTAAATTTGATATTCCCATTGTATACCACATAACTAGTCAATGTTCTGTTCTCATTCCTTTGATCATTTCCTCCATCAGACATTCTTGAGGCATCTGAGTGATAAGGAAGGTAACCACCAGAGGGCAGTAAAACAAAGGTATGACAACTTTTGTTGTGTTCTGATCATTTCCGCTGAATTAACTCGTGTATATTATAAACTTTTAAATAAGATCAGCCTTTTTATTTATGAATATTGTGAATATTCAATGTAGTATTTAAAATAAAACTTAAAGATGGGGGAGGGAAAATTAAATTATTACTTCAGGGTCTAGTGGTTGATTGTTGGAACTTTTCACGGGCATTTTCTTAATTGCCTTTGTTAGTTTTGGAAAAAAACCCCGGGTTACATGTTTTCCTTGGGTTTCCTACAAAGCAGCTAATTGGGCAGTGTGAAGAAAGTCCTGATGCATATTAAAGCTTGGGGTTAAACTACTGCAATGGGGATGGCTCGGTGGTCTCAGGGTATGATTCTTACTTTGGGTCTTTTATATTGTTGACATGTCGAGGTTCCAGTTTCAATGCCTGGACAAGCTCTCATTTCTCCATATTACAGAGGAAGAGATGCAGGATGTCTTAAAATGCATAAAGGTGGATAAATCCCTAAGACCTGATCAGGTGTACCCTACAACTCTGTGGGAAGCTAGGGAAGTGATTGCTGGGCCCCTTGCTGAGATATTTGTATCATCATTAGCTGGAAGACTGGAGGTTTGCTAACTTGGTGCCACTATTTAAGAAATGTGATAAGAAAAATCCAGGGAACTATAGACCAGTGAGCCTGACATCGGTGGTGGGCAAGTTGTTGGAGGGAATCCTGAGGTACAGGGTTTACATATATTTGGAAAGGCAAGGACTGATTAGGGATAGCTAACATGGCTTTGTGAGTGGGAAATTATTTCTCACCAGCTTGATTGTGTTTTTTGAAGAAGTAATGAAGAGGATTGATGAGGGCAGAGCAGTGGATGTGATCTATATGGACTTCAGTAAAGTGTTTGGCAAGGTGCCCCATGGTAGACTGGTTAGCAAGGTTAGATCTCATGGAATACAGGAAGAACTATCTATTTGGATACAGAATTGGCTTGAAGGTAGACGACAGAGAGTGGTGCTGTAGGGTTGCTTTTCACACTGGAAGCCTGTGAACCATGGTGTGCCACAAGGATCGATTTTGGGTCCTCTGCTTTTTGTCATTTATGTAAATATTTTGGATGTAATCATAGGAGGTATGGTATGGTTAGAAAGTTTGCAGACGACTTCAAAATTCGAGGTGTAGTGGACAGTGAAGTAGGTTACCTCAGATTACAACGGGATCTTGGTCAGATGGACCAATGGGCTGAGAAGTGGCATATGGAACTTAATTTAGATAAATGTGAGGTGCTGCATTTTGGAAAGGTAAATCAGAACCGAAATTATACACTTAACGGTAAGTTGCTGAGGAGTGTTACTGAACAAAGAGACCTTTAATTGCAGGTTCATAGTTCCTTGAAGGTGGATTTGCAAGGAGATAGGGTAGTAAGGTGATGTTTGGTATGTTTCCCTTTATTGGTCAGTGCATTGAGTATAGGAGTTAGGCGGTTATGTTGAGGTTGTACAGGACATTGGTTAGGCTACTTTTGGAATACTGTGTACAGTTCAGGTCCCCCTGCTATTGGAACGATGTTGTGAAACTTGAAAGGGTTCAGAAAAGACTTACAAGAATGTTGCCAGGGTTGGAGGGTTTGAGCTGTAGGGAGAAGCTGACTAGGCTGGGGCTGTTTTCCCTGGAGCGTTGAAGGGTGAGGGATGATCTCATAGAGGTTTATAAAATCATGAGGGGCATGGATAGGGTAAAATAGACAAGGTATTTTCCCCAGGGTAGGGCAGTCCAAAACTAGAGGGCATAGGTTTAAAGTGAGTGGGGAAAGAGTTAAAAAGGGCCTAAGGGGCAATCCTTTCACACAGAGGATGGTGTGTGGATGGAATGAGCTACCAGAGGAATTAGTGGAGGCTGGTACAATTACAACATTTAAAAAGCATCTGAAAGGAATATAAGTATGAATGTTTGAGAGGGATATGGGCCAAACACTGGCAAATAGGACTAGATTTATCTAGGAAATATGGTCGGCATGGATGGGTTGGATTGAAGCGCCTGTTTCCATGCTGTAGGACTTTGGTCTCTCTAATTCCGTTGCTGCAATTTTTACTTGATCAACGAGAGCACTCTAATCCATCTACAGCTACTCTTGAACATGATGAAGATGACTTCCATTGGCAGACAAGTCCCTTTGTATGGAATTGTGAAGACTTCTTTCATGTAAAACTTTGACTTTCTGTTTTGCCATGTTGATTCTAGAGTCTTTATTTGTTCTGAACTGCTCCAAACAAAAGTTTATTCTTACCTTCCCCTCTGCTATAGCTCGATATTTGTTTCTCCAGGTCCTGGAGCACAGCTGGCTTTGCTATCAATCAGTTGACTAGCCTAAATCAAGTACTTTATGAACTTCATTCTGTCAGAACGGTTCATTAATTCCAGATCATTCTGATACACAGAGATTCCACCTTGTTGGTTCATATTGTCAGTGCAGAAAATTAAAATTAACAAAAGTCTTTAGCATTAACAGTGTGCTCTGATGAGGTGGTAATCTTTGTGTTTCAGGATAATCTATAATTATGAGACAGTTTTGTACTGCTCTTGGGAATACTAATCAATAAAAAAGAAACGGTTACAGCAAGCAATCAGTAATACTTGCAGTATTTAAAATTGAACTGTAAATATGTCCAATATCTTAGTGTCCTTGTCTGAATCTTTAGTGGAGTCTTTGGTGGATGGACTATAAATAGTTCAAACTTGTGAAGCCCCTACCCCTACTTCCAGGTACAAATGAAAACAAGAAACTGAGGATATGGAGAAACCAGAAATGAGTTTGCTATTCCAAATGAATGCTAGGTTCAGCATCCCAGATCAAAGTGGTTCTTTCCCCAGCAGGCATGCAATAATCAATGCAGCCATTCAAATAGATGGAGTATTAACAGCAGGTTTCCGGCCTTTCTATCAAGTGGAGCCAGGTGTCTTTAAAGGATCACCAGATTATTTCTCAACAGCCTGTTAATCAGACTGTTAATTCTTTCTGCCACTCAAGTGCACAAGTAAACACCAAAAGCAAAGTTCCACCTCCTCTGTTGTTTGTAAATCTGCTAACCCTGTCATTTGTCCAACCAATGGTGCTAGCCAAACAACGTCCTATGGTTAATGTTTGAGCAATCCTAAAAACACCTTCTTCTGTTGATACATGAGAGTATATACCTCTACAAAGTATTCACAAGCTGTCTTTCTCTTACAGGCATTAAACTCTTAAACGTGTGTCTTTAAGCTGCATAGATCTGAATAAAATTTGAAATGTAACATTTGACAGCTTTTCATGTTTGGGCTCTGATTCTGTTCACAGTAGTAGATGAAACAAGAAATGTGCTTTATGCAGATTATGTGTAGTGTTCGAGAGGCTTGATTTGCTTAAAGGTTTCTTAATTCTGAAAAGTTTACTGAAGATGTTTAATGCACAGTAAAATTGACAGGCAACTGTGGTGTGAGCTTTCTATCTCTTTTTATAGCACTGGGAGTGATGAGGCTTCTCCTGGCTAATGATGTACAATTTCAAGAAGGAATTAGATATAGGACTTGGGTCTAAAAAGATCAAAGGTTATGTGGAGAAAGCTGAAACAGGATACAGCATTGCATGATCAGCTAAATTTCTGTGTCATATGATCCCACTCCACAGCTACCTGATGAAGGAGTAGTGCTCTGAAAGCTAGTACTACAAATAAACCTGTTGGCCTGTAACCTGATGTTGTGTGATTTTCAGCTATATTTGAATCACAAAGCACACTTGAACAGAAGACCCTGATAAGAGAGGTTTTTTTTAAAGAAAAAAGCTCTGGGGTTTAAATGTTCCAAGGCATGCTTCAAATGACCTCCTGAAATCCAAACCTTCCGCTTCAGTAACAGCTAAAGGCCTCTGTAGCAGAGTTTTCTGCATGCAGATAAAGATCTTTGAGGGATGAATAATTGAAATAACTTATCAGCTCTGGTTTTATTTGGTTCCCACCAGATGCTCCCGTTAGGAGACTTCCAGTATCTGGTTGCATCATCATGTTGTACCGAGGATCCCTGACGTTGTTTCTGCACAAGATTGTTCGGGTGTAAACTGGTGAGATTACTCCATCCCACTGCCTGTCCCCAGTGTTTTATTGGGCCTGTCCCTTTTGCCATTGTAGAGCCAGCTCAGCCTCCTGGGGCAATGCAAAAACAGGTTTCTGTCTATTTTAATTGACATTTGAACCTTGGTTCTGAATTAGTGGTGCTGGAAGAGCACAGCAGTTCAGGCAGTGTCCAAGTAGCTTCGAAATCGACGTTTCGGGCAAAAGCCCTTCATCAGGAGACTATATTACAGTTTTTAGTAGAACATCACATAACTAAGTACAGATGGAAAGTATCTCTGTTCATATGCAGTTTCTCCTTTGGGAAGCTCGTGTGAAGGTGCTCTTCCGAAAGCTTGTAATTTCTAATAAATCTGTTGGACTGTAACCTGATGCTGTGTGACTTCAGACAGTATGGAGAAAGGAGATGAGTTTCTGTTCTTGATTGGGATTAAGATAGACTAACTGCAAAATTTAAACATGTAATCTGCTCATTGCAAAATTTAGTTTTAAATGGTAGAACTGTCGCGAGTGAGAGAAAGAATTCTTTTGTTTTACTTCTCTAATTTCCTCCTACTCCTGCTTAAAATTTGAGAAATTGAGGTGTGAAAGGAAAATGTAGGCAATTGTTTGTGTGACAAGGCATCAATAATGCTCCTGATTTTGATGGCATTGGATGATAGGAAAGACCATTTTTATTAACTTATTATCTATAAGCAGAAACCCAGTGTGGGCTGAGAAGTCTAATTAAATATAGTTCAAATATAGTTCTGTACCTATACTTTCAGAGTAAAGTGGAGAAGTTGCCCATCATATTTTCCACCAAAAAAATTCAATGAATTATAGAGTACGTCACATGTGGTGTGAATCACATCCTGTGAAAAGCCCTACATTCTCTTTTCAAGGTAGATAATTATTCAGTGTGTATTTTGCTTCACTGAAATCTCTGTGGTCGCATTTTGAACTCGTATCTTTCTCTACAGCTGACTGAAACAGTAATGTATGCTTTTTCACAAAGGCTTCTATCTTAATAAATATCTCTCAGAGGTGACAGAGATATGCCTGTGAAAACCTAAATCACAAAAGAGTCATTTAGTCTCTCGGAGGTCACTGAAGACCTCTTGCTGTTCAACTTGTGACACTAAGTGTTGCTGGGTCATTCACAAACTGTTCTGAGCAGGAATTTTCAATCATAATCTGAGCAGATGTCTGTTTTGAGACTGAGATTTAAAAGCTAAACTCTATTGGCTTCTTTTGACTTTTAATTTTATTCTGTATAATTTGAATGAAGATTGGCTGCAGGTTCGGTCCACTCCGGTTTAAACTGGTTTTTATGTCGATTTGCGCTGTGTAAGTGGATGTCAGAGAAAGGTCCTCTTGAGTGTAGTGCATTTTTGAAGCACATTGCTTGCATTTAGAAATGTCTTGTGATACCCAACATTCATTAAATGAATATTATTAATTTTGTCTATTGTGTCCAAACTAGAAAATCATGAATAGATTTAAATTGATTTTAGGCTGCACTCAGATCACCTTTTTACGTATCCATTATAAAATAATTATTTTAAGCAGAAAAACATCTTGAATCATTTGAAACTATGTATTTTTATGTGTGAAGAAGTATTAACTTGGATATCTTTGATAATAATTTAAACACAATTGCTAACCATCCAGCTCAACTGAAGAAATCTTCTGCAGACTTGAGCCAAATCCAATACTTCCTGAAATGGTCAAAATTGTCAATAGGTCAAGTGTAAATGGAGTGCAAAAAATGTCTAGTGACTCAGTGGTAATGTCCCCCTCTCTGGGCTAAAGGGTCCATATTAATTCCTGACTGCCCTGGAGGTGTGTGATAATATGATCAAACCAGTTAATTAAAAATAGCTACAATGGAGTGCGGTAACTCTACAAACCAAGACGTGATTTAAATAACATTGAAAATAAAAATTTCTTCCTGAAATTCATCCAAATTGTGCAGTATGCTTGAGGGTTAGGTTTATATTTTATATTTCAAAACATAGTTGTCACACAGTCAATGCAGTAGTATTTCTCTGATCCTCTCTTGATAAGATACAGAAGTAAGGAGACTATTGTGCTTGAGCCAGCTCTTCAAAAGAGGAAACTTGATTGTCTCACCCCCGCTCTTTCCTTATAACTCTGCAATTTTTTTTCCCTTTCAAGTATGTATCCAATTCCCTTTTCTGGTTTCAGCACCTGTTTGTCCAATGTAGTGTTTCTGTGTTTCATACACAAGTCCCTTCGTAATGCAGTGTTCTGCAGCTTTTCTCCATTTAAATAATACACTGTTCTTTTGTTCGCCCTTCCAAATGAACATCTTCACATTTTCCCACATTATATTCCATTTTCCAACTTTTTGCCCACTTATTTAACCTATCAATATCTCTCCGAAACTGTTTGTATCCATCTTGTAACTTGCCCTTTCAACTATATTTTTCACCAAAATAGCAGCAGAGTAGGTGGGCTGGGCTTTCTTTCCCGCTCTCTTTACTCATTTTCTTTTTTTTTTGCTCTTTCTCTTTTCATTTTCTTCTTCCTGTTTTCTTTCATTTAATTCCGGAGAGGGCCAGGTGAAAAGAGAAGTCTCTGGTGGCAGCAGCAGCAACACCAGGATGAGCCGGACACAGCTCCACCCAGCCCGGCGTCTCCCAGTGAGCGAGGAGCAGGTCCTGGGCTGACTCCCCACACCTGGAATTGGAGTTTAGGCCAAGGCTCAAGGTCCGCAGTTAGGCCCAAGTACCTGAAGGAGGAGAAGTGGTGGTCTTGTCACGGCATGGAGGTCTCATCCCTGTGTGGAGGTCTTGAGAAGGTGGTGGTGAGCTGCCTTAAAACATAGACAATACAGCACAGAACAGGCCCTTTGGCCCTCGATGTTGCGCTGACCTGTGAGCTATTCTCAGCTCATCTCCCTACACTATCCCATCATCATCCATGTGCTTATCCAAGAATTGTTTAAATCTCCCTAATGTGGCTGAGTTGTCCTTCTTGAATTGCTGTTGCCCACTTGCTAAGGGAATTCCAAGATTTTGACCCAATGATAGTGAAAGAACGGTAATATATTTCCAGTCAGGATGGTGAGTGGCTTGGAGGGGGATCTCACAGGGGGTAGTGTTTCCAAATACTTGCTGCCCTTGTCCTTCTAGATGGAAGTGGTTGTTGGTTTGGAAGGTGCTGTTTAGGGATCTTTGGTGAATATCTGCAGTGCATCTTGTAGATACTACACATTGCTGCTACTGAGTGTCAGTGGTGGAGGGATTGAATGTTTGTAGATGTGGTGTCAATCAAGCAGGTTGCTTTGCCCTGGATGGTGTCAAGCTTCTTGAGTGTTGTTGGAGCTGCCCCCATCCAAGTAAGTGGAGAGTATTCCATCACACTCCTGACTTGTACCTTGTAAGATGGTAAATTGACTTTGGGGTGTCAGGAGGTGTTTACTTGCCTAACTATCTCTTGTCTTTGACCTGCTCTTGTAGTCACTGTGTTTATGTGGTGAGTCCAGATAAATAAATTAGTCAGGCACCATTTCCTTTTCATGAAGCCATGCTGACTCCACTTTCTGTCGCAGTCCTTTCCAGAATAAAGGTGTTGATTATCTATTTTCCAATGAGCTGAGACCTTTCCAAAATCTAAGGAATTTTGGATGATTATAATCCAATGCCTTTAGTATCTCTGCAGCCATTTCCATTTAGATGCTGGGTTGCACCCACTGGGACTTTAGATCTGATTATTCTCACAACATTGTTTCAGTCCCTTCCCACTCCACCCCCTTTCACTTCTTCATTTTTAAGTTTCTCTGGGAAGTTTTCTAAATCTCTGATGAAGATAAATACAAAATACTTGATCAAAGCAGTTGCCAATTCTTGCAGTTCCATTAATAATTCTTTCTGTCTCAACGAACAACAATAGTTGTAGGTGCTGTTTGCTATTTAAATACTTGTAGAAACTCTCACTCACCAGTTTCCTTTCCTACTCTATTTTCTCCCACTTTGTATTTAAACTCATTCTTTGCTTGTCCTCAATCTGTCTGGCTTTCTGATGTACCAGTAATCTTTGCAGAATTGTAGTTTTCCTTTCAATTATATATGGTCCTTCATTTCTTTATTAAACTATAGATTATGCATCTTTCTCAAAGAGTTTCTTTCTCTTTGGGGATAAAGCTTTGTTGGGTATTATTAAGTATCTCCTTAAAGGCCTGACCCTACAATCTAATGTCCCATCTTTTAACCTACTTTCTCCAGTTCACTTTAGGTATAATTAATTTTATTTAGGTTTAAAATGTCAGTCTTAGAACTAAACAAAAAAAAATCCAAAGAATTGTGAATGCTGGAAATCAGAAACAAAAATAGAAATTGCTCAAAAAAGATACTCAGCAGGTTTGGAAGTATTTGTGGAGAGAAAGCAGAGTTAACCTTTTGGATCCAATGACCTTTCTTCAGTACTGATGTTTGATTGGAAAAGGTTGGTCCATATCCTGAAGTTAGGGTAAAGGGGCAGGGGGAGGAGTAAGCAATAGGCAGAGATTGAGCCCAGAGAGAGAGAAAAGCACTTGGGCAGACAAAGGGCTGGGTAAAGGTCATCCTGGCAGAATGAATCGTTCTGACGAAGGGTCACTCGACCCCAGGCATTAACACTGAGTTCTCGCCACAGATGTTGCCAGACCTGCTGAGCTTTTCCAATAATTTCTATGTTTGTCTCTAAAATGGTTGAACTCGATATTGAGTCTTGAAGGCTACAGGGTCCCCAAGTGGAAAATGAGGTGCTGTTCTTCCACCTTACGCTGAGCTTCACTGGAGCACTGCAGCAAGCCTGAGACAGAGATATTGGTCAGGGAATAGGGTGGGACTGTTAAAGTGGCAGGGAACTGGAAGCTCAGGGTCTTTTTTTGTGGACAGAACATATGTATTCTGCAAAGTGGTTACTCAGTCTGTGTTTTGCCTCCCCAGTGTACAGCAGACTAGATTGAGTGAAATGCGGGTAAATCACTGCTTCACCTGGAAGATGTGTCTGGGGCCTTGGATAATGAGGAGCAAGGAAGTAAACAGGAAGGTGTTATATCTTCTGCAATTGCAGGGAAAGATGGAATTGTGGTGGGGGAGGGGGTGGTGGGGTTGCGAGTGGAGGAGGAGCAGACCAAGGTGTCTCAGAGAGAATAGTCCTGCAGAATGCTTACAAAGGAGTGTACAAAGTTAAAAATCACACACCAGGTTATAGTCCAACAGGTTTAATTGGAAGCACACTAGCTTTTGGAGCGTCGCTCCTTCACCACCTGATGAAGGAGCGACGCTCCGAAAGGTAATGTGCTTCCAATTAAACCTGTTGGACTATAACCTGGTGTTGTGTGATTTTTAACTTTGTACACCCCAGTCCAACAACGGCATCTCCAAATCATACAAAGGAGTGGAGAGGAACATGTGTCATTTGACAGAATGCCTCATCACCAGAACTTTCCAATAAGCACCAAGGAATAGCATGGCTGGTGGTGAGAAGGGCACTACCCATCAGATCCTTATGTAAGCCTAGTCTCTATGTGCCACCGCATGCTGCCTTTGAAGTGGCTGTGCTGTGGTGAGACTGTCACTCACCTCCCGCTGGAATATGTTTTTATAAAGAAAACCTTGAGAAAGATGCAATGGTTTTTGTTGTGGTTCGTCCCGAGCAGCTCTGTGGGGCAGGACTCTGTTGTTTCTGAGGATGCACATTGAGACAAATATCGACTGCACCTGGAGGACCATCGACTCTGTGAAAGACCCTTTTTGGTCTGCCCGAAACCTGTTGAACTTCCAGAACAAGGAGTCAACCTTGACTGAGTGTTGCAGATTGGCACATTCTAAGGTCCAGGGCTACGTGCTGAGGGACGCAGTAGGCACAGTGGGGAAACACTACTGAGGTCTTTCTACTAATGTATAACGGGGGTCTGTTCAACTGTTAGAGCCTCTCCGTGCCTCCAAATGAACATAAGTGGTTTCCTGCATTGGTAGAAAATTATTGAATCATGGAATTCCTACACTTTGAAAACATGCCATTCAACCCATCAAATCCATACTGACCCTATGAACAGCATCCTACCCAGACCCCCCTCCCTACCCCATCCCTGTAACCTTGCATTTCCTATGGCTAATCCAGCTAACCGACACATCCCTGGATAGTATGGACAAGTTAGCATGGCCAATCCACCTAACCTGCACATTTTTGGACCTTGGGAGGAAACCAGAGCACCTGGAGGGAACTCACGCAGACACAGGGAGAATGTACAAACACCACACAGACCGTAGCCGAAGGCTGGAACCACACCTGGCGCAATGAGGCAGCAGTGCAACTGTTGAAAAGCTCTGAGAAATGTCATAATTCCAACGTCTTGTTTGTTATTTCTTTCTATAAGGACTGTACAGAACTGATTTAGAGCATTTGTATGTACATATAGATGCTTTTATGAATAAAGTGTATTTTAAATAAAAAATATAATCACACAGTATTGATAAAGACAATATTTTCTTAAGGAAATGTAATCAAAATGTATAATTTCCATCTTTGTGGCCTGGACAGACAAGTTTTAGATAGCAATAATGTTTAATAATTTAATTGACATTGTGATTCTTTATTTTAAAAAAAACGTCTATTGATCGTGAAATGTAAATGTTCTCTCCAAAAATCCACGCTCATTCTTTCTGGCACCACGAGACAGAGTACTATTTGACACAGCCGACTGAGTAAATATAAAAGGAATGCATTTCCTCTCACAGGTTTCTAGATATCGTCACAATAGATGCATATAGCGTGCCCCACACTCTCTCCATATGTAGCCTTCGAATATTAATTCCACAGGGGGGAGCTCAGGGAGACAGAAAACCACAGGCAACAAATGACTGAAGAGCAATTTAGCTGAATTTTTATTTAACCCTTTGAAATCTCAGCACAATATTTTCAATTCTTTTCTGAAATCTTCGGAACGTCTGCACTGTGTAACTTTGTGATTGCGATGTTGGAGATTGTGGTTGATGTGACCTGATTGAATAGGACCGTACAAATGTACAAATTAGGAGCACGATTAGGATGTTTGGCACCTTGAGTCTGTTATTTTGGCTGCTGTTTGGAATCTGCACGTTTCCTTTAGTCTCCCTCCTGTTTATTCACGCAGCATTTTTTTTAAATTTAGCGTGTGCATAGTCACAGAGTCAAGCAATAATCATGACAGTAGCCAGATATAAACAAAAACAGAAGTTGCTGGAAAATCTCAGCAGGTCTGGCAGCATCTGCGCAGAGAAATCAAAGTTAACCTTTCATGTCCGGTGACCCTTCCTCAGAACACCTGCTGAGCTTTTCCAGCAATGTCTGTTTTTGTTTCTGATTTACAGCCGCAGTTCTTTCGGTTTTCATTTAGTATCTCGATAGCTCTTTAAGCCTGCTCTCATGGTTCGTCAGTAGGTCCTCTTTAACAACATGAGTGATTGTTTGAATGCGATCAGATAGCATTGTACTGTACATGGCTGCATCTGTCAAGTTCTGCATCAGCAGTTTGGTCGAAAACTCCTGTGGAGCAAATTTTCCTGAGGATCAGCTCACCGTTTTATCCTTTTCTCAGCAAATAAGGTAGAAGGAAGTGTCCACAGGCCCTTACATCAGGACAGTAATCAGAAACCCAAGGCAGCAGCAAGGATTCCGAGTCACTCCGAATTCAGTCTTTAACTTGCCGACTTTGAGCAAACACTGTTGTACAATGAATAAATCATGTTGCTCAGGGATCGAGTATTAAGCCACAGAATCTGATGTTAATGGTCACACAGGCTGGACATTGATTGAGGAGAAATTCTTGCAGGTCACAAAAGAGAAATTGCTACTTGGTTGAATATGCCACATAAGTGGGTGCTATCAGTGACCCCCACAACATTACAAAACCCTACTCTTTTTAAGAAACCTTGGCTTGCTGCTCCTGAGGTCCATGGAAAAGAATTGATGTAACCATTTGCTCTAGCAAACAAGGCAGCCGGTCACCTATATCTTTCATTGACACAGAATGACTGATGTTGCTGTTGAACATATCTACCCAACTGGACATAAAAACCCAGCTTAATAGAATTCCAGGCATTGGTCACTTTAACTCCATGACTTGTTGGGCCGAAGGGCCTGTTTCCACACTGTAAGTAATCTAATCTAATTTAAGAAAACAGCCTCAGTTCCCTCAGCCTTTCCTTGTAAGGCATAGAACATAGAACATTACAGCACAGTACTGACCCTTCGGCTCTCGATGTTGCGCCGATCTGTCATACCAATCTGAAGCCCATCTAACCTACACTATTCCATGTACGTCCATATGCTTGTCCAATGACGACTTAAATGTACTTAAAGTTGGCAAAGACCTTCCTTCCATACCAGGTAACATCCTAGTAAGTCTCCTCTGAACCCTTTCCAAAGCTTCTGCAAAATTCCTATAACGCAGTGACCAGAACTGGACACAATTCTCCAAGTGTGGCCACACCAGTGTCTTGTACAGTTGAAGCATGACCTCATGGCTCCGAAACTCAATCCCCATACCAAATAACGCCAACACCATTTGCCTGCTTAATAACCCTATCAACCTGGGTGACAACTTTCAGGGATTTATGCATTGGACACCAAGATCTCTCTGTTCATCTACACTGCCAAACGTTTTACCATTAGCCCAGTACTTTGCATTCCTGTTACTTCTTACGAAGTGAACTACCTCACACTTTTCCATATTAAACTTCATTTGCCACTTCTCAGCCCAGCTCTGCAGCTTATCTATATCCTTCTGTAACCTACAACATCCTTTGGCACTATCCACACCTCTGCCTACCTTAGTGTCATCCACAAATTTATTAACCCATCCTTCTATACCCACATCCAGATAATTTATAAAAATGACAACAGCAGTAGCCCGAAAACAGATCCTTGCGGCACACTACTGGTAATGGAGCTCCAGGATGTACATTTCCCATCAACCACCACCCTCTGTCTTCTTTCAGCCAGCCAATTTCTGATCCAAACCACTAAATCACCTTCAATCCTGAAACTCTGTATTTTGTGCAATAGCCTACTGTGTAGAACCTTATCAAACACCTTACTCAAGTCCATATACATCACATCAACCAGTTTAACTTTATCCACCTGTTTTGTCACCTTCTTGAAGCTTAGTGAGGCATGACCTACCCTTCACAAAATCATGTTGACTATCCCTAATAAAATTATTCCTTTCTAGATGATTGTAAATCCTATTTCTTAGAACCTTTTCCAATACCTTACCCACAACTGAAGTAAGGCTCACTGGCCTATAATTACCAGAGTTGTCCCGACTCCCCTTCTTAAACAAGGGAACAACTTTTGCTATCCTCTAGTCTTCTGGCACTACTCCGTCGACAATGATGACATAAGGATCAAAGCCAAAGGCTCTGCAATCTCCTCCCTGGTTTCCCAGAAAATCCAAGGATAAATCCCATCCGGCCCAGGCATCTATTTTCAGATATTCCAAAATTGCTAAAACCTCTTCTTTGTCAACCTCAGTCCCACCTAATCTTGTAGCCTGTATCTCTGTATTCTCCCAAACATTGCCCTTTTCCAATGTGAATACTGATGAAAAGTATTCATTAATTGCTTTCCCTGTATCCTCAGATTCCACACACAACTTCCCACTACTATCTTGGATTGGCCTTATTCTTATTCTAGTCATTCTTTTATTCCTGATATACCTATAGAAGGCCTTAGGGTTTTCCTTGATCCTATCCACTAATAACTTCTCATGTACCCTCCTGGCTCTTCTTAGCCGTCTCTTTAGATCTTTTCTGGCTAACTTATAACTCTCAAGCCCCCTAACTGAGCCTTCATGCCTCATCCTCACATAAGCCTTCTTCTTGACAAGAGCTTCAACTATTTTAGAAAACCATCTCTCGACAACTACCTCCCTGCCTGATAGGTATGTAATTATCAAGGAACCGCAGTAGCTGTTCCTTGAACAAGCTCCACATTTCAAGTGTGTCCATCCCCTGCAGTTTCCTTCCCCATCCTATGCATCCTAAATTTTGCCTAATCACATCATAATTGCCTTTTCCCCAGTTATACCTCTTTCCCTGCGATATATTCCTATCTCTGCCCATTGCTATTGCAAACATATCTGAATTGTGGTCACTATTGCCAAAGTGCTCATCTACCTCCAAATCTAACATCTGGCCTGATTCATTACCCAGTACCAAATCCAATGTGGCCTTGCCCATTGTTGGCCTGTCACATACTGTGTCAGAAAACCCTCCTGCACACATTGGACAAAAACGGACCCATCTGACTACTTGAACTATAGTATTCCCAGTCAATATTCGGGAAGTTAAAGTCCCCATAGCAACTACCCTGTTACTCTCTCTCCTATCCAGAACTACCTTTGCTATTGTTTCCTCTACATCCCTGGAACAACTCAGAGGCCTACAGAAAACTCACAATTGGGTGACCTCTCCTTTCCAGTTTCTAACCTCAGCCATACTACCTCAGTAGATGAGGTATTATGTCCTTGATAATACTGTCCTTGACTAACAATACCACTTCGCACCTCCGCCCCCCCCCCCCGCCCTCCACTTACCACCTTCCCTGATCTTGCTTAAACATCTAAATCCCGGAACTTGCAACAACTATTTCTGTCCCTCCTCTAGCCATGTCTCTGAAATGGCTACAGCATCGAAGTCCCAGGTACCAACCCATGCTGAACGTTCACCCACCTTATTCTGGATACTCCTGGCATTGAAGAGTACACATTTCAAATCAACATCCTGATTGCCGGTGCCCTCTCGTGACCATGTAAACCTATCCCTGACCTCACTACCCTCAACCTCCTTTACAATGGAATTACAATTCAGGTTCCCATCCCCCTGTTGCATTAGTTTAACATCACCCCACTGAACCAATAGCAAATTTCCCTCCCAGGATATTGGTACCCCTCTGGTTCACGTGAAGGCCATTCTGTTTGTAGAGGTCCCACCTTCCACAGAAAGAGCCTCAATTATCGAAGAATCCAAAACCCTCCCTCCTGCAGCCACGTTCAGCTCCGCTCTCTCCCTGTTCCTCGCTTCACTAGCACGTGGTATGGACAACAAACCAGAAATAATAACTCTGTATGTTCTAGCTCTAAGTTTCCACCCTAGCTTCCCGAATTTCTGCCTTTGCTCCCCACCTTTCTTCCTACCTACGTCGTTGGTACCTATATGGACCACGACTTGGAGTTCTACCGTTGAGGATCCCAAAACCAGGATCTGAGACATCACAAACCCTGGCAACTGGGAGGCAACGCACCAATCGTGAGTGTCTCTCATTCCCACAAAACCTCCTATCTGTTCCCTAACAATGGAGTCCATAATGACTAAAGCTCTGCTCCTCTTTCCCCTTCCCCACTGAGCAACAGGGACAGACTCTGCACCAGAGACCTGTGCTGCATTGCTCCCCCCTGGTAAGTGCACCCCGCCAACAGTATCGAAAATGGTATACTTGTTTATGAGGGGCACCACCACAGGAGATCCCTGCACTGCGTGCTGGTTCCCTTTCTTACCCCTGACGGTAACCTGTCTACCTTATTCATGTGGCTGTGGAGCAACTAACTCCCTGTAACTCCTCTCAATAACCCCCTCCACCTCCTGAATGATCTGAAGTTCATCCAGCTCCAGCTCCAGTTCCCTAACACGGTTTTCGAGGAGCTGGAGTTGGGTACACGTCCCACAGGTGCAGTCAGCAGAGACACAAGTGGTGACCCCTACCTCCCACAAACTGCAGGGGGAACATTCAACTGCTCTAACCTCCATTCCCACTATTCTAAACTCACAAATAGACCACTGATAAAATGAAACACAAAATAAAACACTTATCACCTTACGAACCGACGCACAGAATGTTTTGTTTTGGTTGGAGGAGGAGGATGGGTGGGAGACACTACCCGAGTAGCGTTTCGGGTAAAGCAACAGCCCAAATCTGTAACCTCGTGTCCTCTCCGATTGCCTCCAGGGTCTGAAGAATTGCTGACCTAAAAATAAGTAATTTATCCTGTCAAAGCTGTCGATCTTTTCCAGCAATTTCTGGGTGTTTTTCAGTGTTAAGGCTAGTCAGCAGGTTTCTCTAATCAACAACAAAAACTTGGTTTATTCTCAAACAAATGTGCAAAGATAAATGAAGAATAGTTTGGATGATACACATAAATAAATAAATAAATAAATGCATATTTACATTGTACACACAAGGAATTTGGTCAAGCAAAAGTTCAACACCTGAGAAAAGCATAAATGCTAGATTGTCCTGTGTCCAAAGCTGTTCTGCACACAAGCTGTTAGCACTGGCTGTTTCCCTGGAGCAGTTATAGCTAACTGAATTCCCTTTAGTAGAGATGGTGGGATCGTTCCCAAGAACATCCTCTCTAGGAACTTTCCCCAAATTGTACAGATGGCCTCTGGTGGATTCTCAGTTCGTACATTTCACTGAGAGGAATTGCAAAGAATGAGAGGGCAGTAGGATGTTTCTTTTCAGACAGGTCAAAGCTTCCCTGAGTTTAGGTTAGATCCCCTACAGAGTGGAAACAGGCCCTTCAGCACAATAAGTCCACACCGACCCTCCAAGGAGTAACCCACCCAGACCCATTTCCCTCTGACTGATGTACCTGACACTACAGACAGTTTAGCATGGCCAATTCACCTGGCCTACACATTATTGGACTGTGGGAGGAAACCGGAAACCCACGCAGACACGGGGAGAATGTGCAATCTCTACACAGACAGTCACCCAAGGCTGGAATTGAACCAGGGACCCTGGTGCTATGAGGTAGCAGCGCTAACCACTGAGCCACCGTACTGCCCTAAAAAATATTATTGCATTCTTCCCTTCACAGATCGCACCCATGTCTTCTACAATTTACCAGACTGGTGACTGTCTCTGGGTTCCCTGCTCTGTGGAGATTCAACTTTGTTAGGTTTGTAACCAGTACTTTTCTTTAGCAATGTGCCCTTTGTTAAAAGAAAGTTCTTTATATATTTATATGGATCCGCATTATCTTTGTAAAAAACAATATTTGGATTACATCGTGTCATAACTGTCTTCTTTAACTTTTTGTACTGTTATGTGTCTATGTTTGAGAATGTGTGTATTTGTGTCAATCTGTGAGACACGTGTGTCTGTGTGTCTCAGTGTATGTGTGTGTGGGCATGTTCATGTCAATATGTGTGTATCTCTGTGTATGTGTGTGTGTATCTCTGTGTATGTGTGTGTGTGTATCTTTGTGTATGTGTGTGTATCTCTGTTTATGTGTGTGTGTATCTCTGTGTATGTGTGTGTGTGTGTGTATCTTTGTGTATGTGTGTGTATCTCTGTTTATGTGTGTGTGTGTCTCAGTGTATGTGTGTGTGTATCTGTGTGTGTCTGTGTGTGTGACTGTGAGAGTACCCAAATGACTGCACACTGAAGGCCATGTGTTTGATATTGTACCTTTATTATTTTTCTTATTTAGCAGGTAATACAAGTTCTCTTCCTTTAACTCAAGTAAACCTGGTAACTGGTTCCTTATTGCTTGCAATAAAATAGTTAACTATATTTTAATTGGACAGAGATACAGCCTCATGCTGTAAACAAGTTAAACCTTTATTATGACCAATTGAGAGCTCAGCCCTTCTCCAGTTGCTTCTCACACACTGAGTTCTCGTTGCTCCTGCAGGGAGCCTATGACTGCTCCTCTGTGATGTCAAGAAAATCCTTTATTGTGTAGCAGGGTAGGTGTCCTGCTCCTAAGATGGCATCCGACTTTCCTCAGCCCCTGCCTTAACTGAGTACACGTGTGACAGGACCTAACGACATTCCATACTGTTGCTTCTGCTTTTGGTCAGAAACCATGTTTCCCTGAACCTGGACCCACAGGCTCTTTCCATGAAACATAAACATGTTTCTTTTTTTAAACTTGGTTCGTTCATCCCTGCTGAAGGACGGGATGCCAAAAACAAAGCAGTACATCCACTGAGAACGGTAGTGATTCTCAGACACCATGGTAATGAGGAGAGGCAAGTTTTCACTGCCTCACAGGATTAATTTCCTCTCACAGTTGGGGATAAAATATTGCATCTGCATCAGAAGACATTCGAGTTGACAGCCTGGTTATTGGAAGACAATACTGTTTTACATTAAATGGGTAATGTTAGTCACAAAGCCCATGAGTATGGCAATAAGATGTAGAAATTGTACTCCTTTTCAATAGATGTGATTTATAAAAGTTGGTTAAATATGTGTTGCTGGGAAACTGATGAGGAAGATTGTCCAAGGAACGCAGATGGCCAGAGGCGACAGATCCGAAAGTGTGGAAGGGCTGGTTTGATTAGTTCCTGTACACTGCCGAACAATAGACTGTAAAATATAAAATAATACAGTATTTACAAAGCATATCTCACAATGTTCCAAAGACTTTTATGCTAATAAAGTACTTCTTGAAGAAATCTAATATGGGAAAGAGGGCAACCAATTTGGACACAGTAAAGCCCCAACTCACAACAGTTTGATGCTGATCAGCTGATCATTATAATCATCATTTTCGTGTGCTTGTTTTCAGATGCATATTGGACAGCGCAAGTAGGAGAACTCTTTGGTTAGTCTGCAGTGTCCTGGAGTTTTACGTGCACCTAGAGGGCAGACAGAGCTTTGACTTAATGCCCCTTAGTGAATAAATCATCTCCATTTTATGAGTGGCACAGTGGTTAGCACTGCTGCCTCACAGCAACAGAGACCTGGGTTCAATTCCCGCCTCAGGCAACTGTCTGCGTGGATTTCCTCCGGGTGCTCCGGTTTCCTCCCACAGTCCAAAATGTGCAGGATAGGTGAATTGGCCATGCTAAATTGCCCGTAGTGTTAGGTGAAAGGGTAAATGTAGGGGTCTGGGTGGGGTGCTCTTCGAAAGGTTGGTGTGGACTTGTTGCAGAATTTCTATTGAAAGGCCATTGACCTGACGCATTCATTCTGTTTCGCTCTCTACTGCCAGACCTTCAGAATTTTTCCAGCACTTCCTATTTTTATTTAAAATCTGGAGTATTTTGCTTTTGACTCTGGCATGGGGGTTGAGTCCAGGATGCTCTGACTCAGTCACCATAAGGCAATATGACTTTGGAGCAGATGTAGGCCATTTAGCCCATCCAGTCTGTTCTGCCACTCAATGGCCGATTTGGTAATCCTCAACTCCACTTCCCTGGTTTTTCCCTGTGACCCTTGATTCCTTCATTGATTTTTTTCATGGCTGATGTCTTATGGGAAATATTTGCAGAATGTTTGTCTTCTCAAATATCTTTGACAGCACCTCTGCACACCCGTGTACCCTTCTATGTAGAAGGACAAGGACAACAAATCAAAAGGAAGTCCAGCCCCTCCAATTTACTTCTCAAGTCTCACACAATCCTGCCTTGGATTGATACAATTGTTCCTGGGTTGTCACTGGGTCAAATCTCTCCCGAAAGTCACTCTGGCTGTTCCTTCACCACACTGTTCAAGAAGGCAGCTCACCACTATCTGCTCAAGGGGCAATTAGGGATGGGCAATAAATAGCAGCCATACTGACACCCCCTGAACAAAAACAAACTCAAGATCCATCTCAGGTAATAGATGCAATTCTTAGAATACCTAAAGCGTTTGTTAGAATCCTCCTGTTTTATGTAAATTATTTGGCAATTCCATCCAGTTAGGCTCTCACTCCAAACTAGAATGTCATTTCATTTTCCGCACTGAGCTTAAGTTTAACAGATGGGAAACAATGGAGCTGCTTGCAAAGCACTGTTTATAGATCAGTATTGATTTGGCTTTTCTGACAGGATTGTCCTCGGAGTATCCACTCTGAGAGTCTAGAGAGAGTTGAAACAAAAACAGAAATTGCTGGAAAAGCTCAGCAGGTCTGACAACATCCATGGACAGAAATCAGAGTTAACAATTCGGGTCCAGTGACCCTTCCTCAGATCTGAGAGAGAGATGAATTGAGTGGTTGTGTGGAACTGAGCTGATGATTCAGCCATAACCTTCCTGATTAGTACTGGAGCAGGCTGAAGACAGTGACCATTCTTACCCAAAGTTTCTCCTTCATTTAGTTCAGGGAAAGAAACCATTGCCATGTTCTTTTCTCTGCCAGCATACAATTCAAAACCAGTAGATATTTCAGTAGTATATTAGCTGATACAGAGATAGCGAATATCTGATACAGAGACTGAATGTACAATGTGATATACCTAGTGAGAAGATATTACATTGACACTCACTTTAAAAACTCCCGCATGAAACATGGCCATTAGGCTGAGGACACTGGGTGCACACAATGACAAAAACAAATGACCAGTATGAAGGGGAAAGCTGATTGGAAACAATGGGAAGGGAATTATGTGGCTACTGTTTGTTCATTTCAATTTGCAATTGAAACACATGAAAGGTTATTTGGTGAAAGTGTGCTTGGATGAGATATTTGAATTTACCTTTTTTAAGCTAACATAGGTTTTACTAAAATGAACACTAAACACAATATTTTACATGAAGAATGTTCTGTATATCTTCTAATTCCACTGTTACAAACTCTTAAAGAAATGATTCTGGACAATGTTGGTTTGTGCATAACATTTGCATATTTTGAAATATGCAAAGTAAATTTAATTCTCTGCGGAGTTACATTGCCAGACCCTGTTGTCTATTATTTAACAAGGTATCTGCATTTTGGCTGCAGGCACATGGTTTGTTTATTAAGGGTTTAATGCATTCAAAAATTCAGCTCAGTCATCAATGATTTAGCAAGTTGTAAAGCCACCAAGTGGAGGGGTTTATCAATTATTAACTATTCACTTGTCCATTTTATTTATATTTATATTTTTATAGAACCATACTGAATTTATCATAATGCAGCATCCATATTTTCCATGAATTTGGTTTACTGATTTAAAAAAAAGTGAATGACACATATTTTAATATGCAATACCTCACTGACAGTGCAATCAGGGACTCTTAAAATGGAACTGTAATTTCAGTGTAAACTTGATGAATTACCACTGAGGCACTGGAAGGAATGTAATGTTAAACTGCAGACAGAAATCATCACCCAATTAATTCTTATACAATGTCACACTGACTTGCTGACAAAAGCACATACACCATTCTTAGGTTGGCATACATACAGCGTTATCATTTGCATATAACTCAGAAATGATTAAAATTTTGTTTGGCAGATGACACATTCAGAGGTGTGGCAGATTGCAGGGATTTGAATTGACATTTGGGATGAGGGTGGGGTTTCGGTGGAGTTAGCTAATCTTGTCACCTTAGCAACCCTGTACCTCTGCTGTTTTCCCCCAGGGTGCTGTTGCTCTTTGATGTTGGGACTTGTGGTTAAGATTGAGGGATGGTTTGGGGAGGGGGTGGGCACTGTTCAGACATTATGAATTTGAATAGTAAAATAGGATAAAAGAAGGTATCATGTTCTGAAACCTCCAGATGTTAAATTAAAATTAAACTTGAACTACAACAATAAGTGTCACACAGAAATCCCATGGTGGTCGTCACATTTTTGAATGACTTTTCCACTGGACGTTATAATCACCAGAGTGAAACTCAAATGGTTTTCAACTTCATCAGAACCCAAGTTATACCTCAGCCTGCCATTTCCTAGCCTTTTATAGTTTGCACAAGATAATATTTATATTTGTTACTGAAAGGAGTTTTAGCTGCTCACTGCTTTTTCTTTTCAATACTGTTCTTCATCTGGTGATGCGTGAAGATTGCACTTGATGTAAGGAGATTGATTAATGCTTTAGGAGAGTGGCAGTGGGTCTGAAGATGTACAGTGTTATGTAATTGGTGTTATCGCAATGCTATCTTTTACCATGGTAGCAGTGCACGGGAATACTTAAGTTTTATTAAGTGCCGATTGAAATTCATGCCAGCGCATTATAGCTCCAGGCTAGCAAAATATTAGTCAGACTACTGCATTTCAAATGTTCGAAGCCTGCTTCAATACATGCTTTTCATTATTCATTCCTTGTTGTTACACTAGATGTACTTTCCTAACTTCATATTGTAATAATTTGCGATATTTTATAATAACATTTTATTACAAAATGGAGTGTAGACAGCAGGATTGTATTATTTTATAACCTGATCTATAAAACCTGTTAGTGGATCACTAAATGGAGTAATGAGATTGACTGGCATATAACACAACAATAAACCACATTTCCAGCTCCATGTCTATGTAAGATCGATCAATAATTGCATGGTTTACACGAGGTGTGTAGTATCTTTAACAGATATTCTATAAAGTCCACGTGTGGTGGGTGCCCCACGTGTTCTGATCATTTTCAATGATTAATTCTTTTTCCTACTATTGCCAATTTAGATAAAAACCATGTGTTACAAATCTCACTCCAGAGTCAGAACAAAGTCAAAAATCACATGACGCCAGGTTATAGTTCATCAGGTTTATTTACAAGCACTAGCTTTCAGAATATTGCCTCTTCATCAGGTGAAGTGAGAGGGAAGCACACAGATACAGAATTTATAAAGTTAAAAATCACACAACACCAGGTTATAGTCCAACAGGTTTACTTGGAAGCACCAGCTTTCAGAGGGACTCTCCTTCAGCAGGTAGCTGTGGAGCAGGACCATAAGACACAGATTTTAGAGCAAAAGATTACAGTGTCATGCAACCGAAATGTTATACTGAACAAACCTGGATTGTTGTTAAGTCTTTCCTATATGCTGCAGGCAAGGATGCCCTGAGGCATGGTATATTGGCGAGACCAACAGATGAAGGGACATGGTGCAACAATTGCCAGACAGGAATGGCCCCTCCTACTCGGGGAACACTTCAGCAGTCAGGGACATTCAGCCTCTGGTCTTCGTGCGACCATCCTTCAAAGTGGACTTTGGGATACACAACAACGCAGAGTGACTGAGCAGATGTTAATAGCCAAGATCGGTACCCATGAGGATGGCCATAACTGGGACCTTGGGTTCATGTCACACTACAAGTAACTCCACTACACTATACACTCTCTCGCACATACATGTACACACACACTTTACCAAGCATGTACACATGCACTTTAACAAGCATATACACACGCTCTTTACCAAGCGTGTGCACACACACTTTACCAAGCATGTGCACATGCACTTTACCAAACATGTACACACACTTTACCAAGCATGTACACACGCACTTTGCCAAACATGTACACATACACTTTACGAAGCATGTATACACACACACTTTACCAAGCATGTACACACACACTTTACCAACCATGTATGCACGCACTTTATCAAGCATGTACAGACGCACTTTACCGAGCATGTACACACGCACTTTACCAAGCATGTACACACGCACTTTACCAAGCATGTACACACGCACTTTACCAACCATGTATGCACGCACTTTATCAAGCATATACACATGCACTTTACCGAGCACGTACAGACGCACTTTACCAAGCATGTACACACGCACTTTACCAACCATGTACACATGCACTTTACGAAGCATGTACACACGCCCTTTACAAAGCATGTACACACACACTTTAGCAAGCATATACACACGCACTTTACCAAGCATTATCAAGCATATACATACGTACTTTACCAAGCATGTACACACGCACTTTACCAAGCATGTACACATGCACTTTACGAAGCATGTACACACGCCCTTTACAAAGCATGTACACACACACTTTAGCAAGCATATACACACGCACTTTACCAAGCATTATCAAGCATATACATACGTACTTTACCAAGCATGTACACATGCACTTTACCAAGCATATACACACACGCACCTTACCAGGCATGTGCACACACACTTTACCAAGCATGTACACACACACTTTACCAAGCATGTACACATGCACTTTACCAAGCATATACACACTCGCACTTTACCACAAAAGTATACATGCACTGTACCTGGCATGTACACACACACTTTACCAAACATGTACACACGCACTTTACCAAGCATGTACACACGCACTTTACCAACCATGTACGCACGTACTTTATCAAGCATATACATACACACTTTACCAAGCATGTACACACACTTTGCCAAGCATATACACATGCACTTGATCAGCATATACACACACGCACTTTACCAAGAATGTATACATGCACTGGACCAGGCATGTAAACACATACTTTACCAAACATGTACACATGCACTTTACCAATCATGTAAACACACACTTTACCAATCATGTACACACACACACTTTACCAAGCACGTACACATGCACTTTACCAAGCATATACAGACACGCACTTTACCAAGCATGTACACACACTTTACCAAGAATGTACACATGCACTTTACCAAGCATGTGCACACACTTTACCAAGCATGTACACACGCACTTTACCAAGCATATACACACACGCACTTTACCAAGCACGTACACACACTTTACCAAGCTCGTATACACACACTTTACCAAGCATGTACACATGCACTTTACCAAGCATATACACACTCGCACTTTACCACAAAAGTATACATGCACTGTACCTGGCATGTACACACGCACCTTACCAGGCATGTGCACACACACTTTACCAAACATATACACATGCACTTTACCAGGCATGTGCACACTTTACCAAACATGTTCACTTGCACTTTCCCAAGCATGTAAACACACTTTACCAAGCATGTACACACACACACTTTACCAAGCATGTACACATGCACTTTAGCAAACGTGTACACACACACTTTACCAGGCATGTACACACGCACTTTATCAAGCATGTATACACACACTTTACCAAGCATGTACACATGCACTTTATGAAGCATGTGCACACACACTTTACCAAACATGTACACATGCACTTTACCAAGCATATGTGGAACTTGTTCAAGGAGCAACTATTGAGTGTCCTTGATAAGTATGTACCTATCAGGCAGGGAGGAAAGGGTCATGTGAGGGAGCCGTGGTTTAATAAGGAATTGGAATCCCTTGTTAAATGGAAGAGGGCGACCTTTGTAAAGATGAGGCGTGAAGGTTCAATAGGGGCGATTGAGAGTTATAAGGTAGCCCGGAAGGACCTGAAGAGAGAGCTAAGAGCAGCAAGGAGGGGACATGAAAAGTCCTTAGCTGGTAGGATTAGGGAAAACCCTAAGGCTTTCTATAGGTATGTTAGGAATAAAAGAATGACTAGGGTAGGAATAGGTAAAATCAAGGATAGTAATGGGAAGTTGCGTGTGGAGGCTGAAGAGATTGGGGAGGCACTGAATGAATACTTTTCGTCAGTATTCACTCAGGAACAGGACATTGTTGTCGATATGAATACTGAGGCACGAATAAGTAGAATGGATGGCTTTGAGATATGTAGAGAAGAGGTGTTGGAAATTCTGGCAAGGGTGAAAATAGATAAGTCCCCTGGGCCTGATGGCATTTATCCTAGGATTCTCTGGGAAGCAAGGGAGGAGATTGCAGAGCCATTGGCCTTGATTTTTGTGTCCTCTTTGTCTACAGGAGTAGTGCCAGAGGACTGGAGGCTAGCAAACGTGGTTCCCTTGTTCAAGAAGGGGAGTAGGGATAATCCTAGTAACTATAGGCCAGTGAGTCTCACTTCTGTTGTGGGCAAAGTCTTAGAGAGAATTGTAAGGGATAGGATTTATGCACATCTGGATAAGAATAATGTGATCAAGGATAGTCAGCATGGTTTTGTGAAGGGCAGGTCGTGCCTCACAAACCTTATTGAATTCTTTGAGAAGGTGACTAAGGAGGTAGATGAGGGGAAAGCGGTAGATGTGGTATATATGGATTTTAGTAAGGCGTTTGATAAGGTCCCCCATGGTAGGCTACTGCAGAAAATACAGAGATATGGCATTGAGGGTGAGTTGGAGGTTTGGATTAGGAATTGGCTGGCTGGAAGAAGACAGAGGGTAGTAGTTGATGGCAAAGGTTCATCTTGGAGTGCCGTCACTAGCGGTGTTCCGCAAGGATCTGTTTTGGGACCATTGCTGTTTGTCATTTTTATAAATGACCTGGAGGAAGGGTTAGAAGGTTGGGTGAGCAAGTTTGCGGATGATACGAAAGTCGGAGGAGTTGTAGACAGTGAGGAAGGATGTGTCAGGTTACAGCGGGATATAGAGAAGCTGCAGAGCTGGGCAGAAAGGTGGCAAATGGAGTTCAATGTAGCTAAGTGTGAGGTGATTCACTTTGGTAAGAGTAACAAAAAGATGGGGTACTGGGCTAATGGTCGGATACTTGGTAGTGTGGAAGAACAGAGGGATCTTGGTGTCCATGTACACAGATCTCTGAAGGTTGCCACCCAGGTAAATAGTGCGGTGAAGAAGGCATATGGCGTACTGGCTTTTATTGGTAGAGGAATTGAGTTCCGGAGTCCTGAGGTCATGCTGCAGTTGTATAAGACTCTGGTGCGGCCGCATCTGGAATATTGTGTGCAGTTTTGGTTGCCATACTATAGGAAGGATGTGGAGGCACTGGAACGGGTGCAGAGGAAGTTTACCAGGATGTTGCCTGGTATGGTAGGAAGATCCTATGAGGAAAGGCTGAGGCACTTGGGGTTGTTTTCATTGGAGAAAAGAAGGTTTAGGGGTGACTTGATAGAGGTGTACAAGATGATTAGGGGGTTAGATAGGGTTGACAGTGAGAACCTTTTTCCACGAATGGAGTCAGCTATTACAAGGGGGCATAGCTTTAAATTAAGGGGGGGTAGATATAGGACTGATGTTAGGGGTAGGTTCTTCACTCAGCGAGTCGTAAGTTCATGGAATGCCCTGCCAGTAGCAGTTGTGGATTCTCCCTCTTTATGGGTATTTAAGCGGGCATTGGATAGGCATATGGAGGATAGTGGGTTAGTATAGGTTAGGTGGGCTTTGATCGGTGCAACATCGAGGGCCGAAGGGCCTGTACTGCGCTGTATTCTTCTATGTTCTATGTTCTATATACACACGCACTTTACCAAGCATGTACATACGCACTTTACCAAGCATGTACACATGCACTTTAGCAAGCATATACACACGCACTTTACCAAGGATGTACACACACTTTACCAAGCATATACACACTCACTTTAGCAACATGTACACACACACTTTACCAGGCATATACACATACACACTTTACCAAGCATGAACACATGCACTTTACCAAGCATATACACACACGCACCTTACCAAGCATGTACACATGCACTTTACCAAACATATACACATGCACTTTCCCAAGCATGTAAACGCACTTTACCAAGCATGTACACACACACTTTACCAAGCATGTACACATGCACTTTAGCAAGCGTGTACACACACACTTTACCAAGCATGTACACATGCACTTTATCAAGCATAAACACACATGAACTTTACCAAGCATGTACACATGCACTTTACCAGGCATGTGCACACACACTTTACCAAGCATGTACACACATTTACCAAGCATATACACACACACTTTAGCAACATGTACACACACATTACCAAGCATGTACACACACACTTTACCAAGCATATACACACATGCACTTTACCAAGCACGTAAACATGCACTTTACCAGGCATGTGCACACTTTACCAAACATGTTCACTTGCACTTTACCAAGCACGTACACACACACTTTACCAAGCATGTACACACACTTTACCAGCAGAAAGTGAGGACTGCAGATGCTGGAGATCAGAGCTGAAAATGTGCTGCCGGAAAAGTGCAGCCTGACCTGACACACTTTACCAAGCATATACACACACACTTTACCAAGCATGTACACACACGCTTTACAATCATGTACATATGCACTTTGCCAAGCATGTACACACAATTTACCAAGCATGTACACACGCACTTTACCAAGCATGTACACACACACTTTACCAAGCGTGTACACATGCACTTTATCAAGCATATACACACACACACTTTACCAAGCATGTACGCACACTTTACCAAGCGTGTACGCACACACTTTACCAAGCGTGTACACATGCACTTTACCGAGCATGTACACACACACTTTACCAAGCACGTACACATGCACTTTATCAAGCATGTACACATGCACAGCACCAGGCATGTGCACACACACTTTAGCAAGCATGTACACACACACTTTACCAAGCATGTACACATGCACTTTACCAAGCATATACACACTCGCACTTTACCAAGAATGTATACATGCACTTTACCAATCATGCAAACACACACTTTACCAAGCATGTACACACACACTTTATCAAGCATGTACACACGCACTTTACCAAGCATGTACACACACTTTACAATCATGTACACATGCACTTTGCCAAGCATGTACACACAATTTACCAAGCATGTACACACACTTTACCGAGCATTTACACATGCACTTTACCAAGCACGTACACATGCACTTTATCAAGCATATACACACACACACTTTACCAAGCATGTACGCACACTTTACCAAGCGTGTACGCACACACTTTACCAAGCATGTACACATGCACTTTACCAAGCAGGTACACACGCACTTTACCAAGCATGTACACACACCCTTTAACAAGCACGTACACACGCACTTTACCAAGCATGTACACATGCACTTTACGAAGCATGTACACACGCACTTTACCAGGCATATACACACACACTTTACTAAGCATGTACACAGGCACTTTACCAAACATTTATGCACGCACTTTATCAAGCATATACATACTCACTTTACCAAACACGTACACACACTTTACCAAGCATGTACACACACACTTTACCAAGCATGTACACACACACTTTACCAAGCATGTACACATGCACTTTACCAAGCGTGTACACATGCACTTTAGCAAGCGTGTACACACACACTTTACCAAGCATGTACACATGCACTTTAGCAAGCGTGTACACACACACTTTACCAAGCATGTACACATGCACTTTATCAAGCATAAACACACATGAACTTTACCAAGCATGTACACATGCACTTTACCAGGCATGTGCACACACACTTTACCAAGCATGTACACACATTTACCAAGCATATACACACACACTTTAGCAACATGTACACACACATTACCAAGCATGTACACACACACTTTACCAAGCATATACACACATGCACTTTACCAAGCACGTAAACATGCACTTTACCAGGCATGTGCACACTTTACCAAACATGTTCACTTGCACTTTACCAAGCACGTACACACACACTTTACCAAGCGTGTACACATGCACTTTACCAAGCATATACATACACACACTTTACCAAGCATATACACACACGCACTTGACCAAGCATATACACACACACACTTTACCAAGCATGTGCACATGCACTTTACCAAGCATATACACACACACACTTTACCAAGCATATACACACACACTTTACCAAGCATGTAAACACACACTTTACCAAGCATATATACACACACACTTTACCAAGCATGTACACATGCACTTTACCAAGCGTGTACACACACTTTACCAAGCATGCACACACTCACTTTACCAAGCATGTACACATGCACTTTACCAAGCATGTACACACACACTTTACCAAGCATGTACACACACATTTTACCAAGCATGTACACACACACTTTACCAAGCGTGTACACATGCACTTTACCAAGCATATACACACACACACTTTACCAAACATGTACACATGCATTTTACCAAGCATATACACACACACACACTTTACCAAGCATGTACACACGCAATTTACGAAGCATGTACACAAGCACTTTACCAAGCATGTACACATGCACTTTACCAAACATTTATGCACGCACTTTATCAAGCATATACATACTCACTTTACCAAGCACGTACACACACTTTACCAAGCATGTACACACACACTTTCCCAAGCATGTACACATGCACTTTAGCAAGCGTGTACACACGCACTTTACCAACCATGTACACATGCCCTTCACCAAGCATGTACACATGCACTTTACTAGGCATGTGCACACACACTTTACCAAGCATGTATGCATGCACTTTATCAAGCATATACATACGCACTTTAGCAAGATGTACACACACACGTTTCCAAACATGTACACACACACTTTACCAAGCATGTACACATGCACTTTACGAAGCATGTACACACACACTTTACCAGGCATATACACACACGCACTTTACCTAGCATGTACACACACTTTACCAAGCATATACACACTCACTTTAGCAAGATGTACACACACACGTTTCCAAGCATGTACACACACACTTTACCAAGCATGTACACACACACTTTACCAAGCATGTACACACACACTTTACCAAGCATGTACACATGCACTTTACCAAGCATATACATACACACACTTTACCAAGCATATACACACACGCACTTTACCAAGCATATACACACACACACTTTACCAAGCATGTGCACATGCACTTTACCAAGCATATACACACACACACACTTTACCAAGCATATACACACACACTTTACCAAGCATGTAAACACACACTTTACCAAGCATATATACACACACACTTTATCAAGCATATACGCGCACGCACTTTACCAAGCATGTACACATGCACTTTACCAAGCGTGTACACACACTTTACCAAGCATGCACACACTCACTTTACCAAGCATGTACACATGCACTTTACCAAGCATGTACACACACACTTTACCAAACATGTACACACACACTTTACCAAACATGTACACACACACTTTACTAAGCATGTACACATGCACTTTAACAAGCATATACACACACACACTTTAACAAGCATATACACACACGCACTTTAACAAGCATATACACACACGCACTTTACCAAGCATATACACACACGCACTTTACCAAGCATGTACACATGCACTACACCAGGCATGTGCACACACACTTTACCAAGCATGTACACACACGCACTTTACCAAGCATGTACACATGCACTGTACCAGGCATGTACACACACACTTTACCAAGCATGTACACACGCACTTTACCAAGCATATATACACACACTTTACCAAGCATATACACACACACACTTTACCAAGCATGTACACACGCACTTTACCAAGCATATATACACACACTTTACCAAGCATATACACACACGCACTTTACCAAGCATATATACACACACTTTACCAAGCATATACACACACACACTTTACCAAGCATGTACACATGCACTTTACCAAACGTGTACACATGCACTTTACCAGGCATGTACACACGCCTTACCAAGCATGCACACACACATTTTACCAAGCATGTAAACACACACTTTACCAAGCGTATATACACACACACTTTACCAAGCATGTACACACGCACTTTATGAAGCACATACACATGCACTTTACCAGGCATGTGCACACACACTTTATCAAGCATGTACACATACATTTTGCCAACCATGTACGCACGCACGTTATCAGGCATGTACACATGCACTTTATGAAGTATGTACACACGCATTTTACCAAGCATGTAAACATGCACTTTACCAGGCATGTGCACACACTTTACCAAACATGTTCACTTGCACTTTACCAAGCATGTACACACACACTTTACCAAGCATGTACACGCACACTTTACCAAGCATGTACACATGCACTTTACCAAGCATATACACACACACACTTTACCAAGCATATACACACACGCACTTTACCAAGCATGTACACATGCACTGTACCAGGCATGTGCACACACACTTTACCAAACATGTACACACACACTTTACCAAACATGTACACATGCATTTTACCAAGCATATACACACACACACACTTTACCAAGCATGTACACACGCAATTTACGAAGCATGTACACAAGCACTTTACCAAGCATGTACACATGCACTTTACCAAACATTTATGCACGCACTTTATCAAGCATATACATACTCACTTTACCAAGCACGTACACACACTTTACCAAGCATGTACACACACACTTTACCAAGCATGTATGCATGCACTTTATCAAGCATATACATACGCACTTTAGCAAGATGTACACACACACGTTTCCAAACATGTTCACACACACTTTACCAAGCATGTACACATGCACTTTACGAAGCATGTACACACACACTTTACCAGGCATATACACACACGCACTTTACCTAGCATGTACACACACTTTACCAAGCATATACACACTCACTTTAGCAAGATGTACACACACACGTTTCCAAGCATGTACACACACACTTTACCAAGCATGTACACACACACTTTACCAAGCATGTACACACACACTTTACCAAGCGTGTACACATGCACTTTACCAAGCATATACATACACACACTTTACCAAGCATATACACACACGCACTTTACCAAGCATATACACACACACACTTTACCAAGCATGTGCACATGCACTTTACCAAGCATATACACACACACACACTTTACCAAGCATATACACACACACTTTACCAAGCATGTAAACACACACTTTACCAAGCATATATACACACACACTTTATCAAGCATATACGCGCACGCACTTTACCAAGCATGTACACATGCACTTTACCAAGCGTGTACACACACTTTACCAAGCATGCACACACTCACTTTACCAAGCATGTACACATGCACTTTACCAAGCATGTACACACACACTTTACCAAACATGTACACACACACTTTACCAAACATGTACACACACACTTTACTAAGCATGTACACATGCACTTTAACAAGCATATACACACACACACTTTAACAAGCATATACACACACGCACTTTAACAAGCATATACACACACGCACTTTACCAAGCATATACACACACGCACTTTACCAAGCATGTACACATGCACTACACCAGGCATGTGCACACACACTTTACCAAGCATGTACACACACGCACTTTACCAAGCATGTACACATGCACTGTACCAGGCATGTACACACACACTTTACCAAGCATGTACACACGCACTTTACCAAGCATATATACACACACTTTACCAAGCATATACACACACACACTTTACCAAGCATGTACACACGCACTTTACCAAGCATATATACACACACTTTACCAAGCATATACACACACGCACTTTACCAAGCATATATACACACACTTTACCAAGCATATACACACACACACTTTACCAAGCATGTACACATGCACTTTACCAAACGTGTACACATGCACTTTACCAGGCATGTACACACGCTTTACCAAGCATGCACACACACATTTTACCAAGCATGTAAACACACACTTTACCAAGCGTATATACACACACACTTTACCAAGCATGTACACACGCACTTTATGAAGCACATACACATGCACTTTACCAGGCATGTGCACACACACTTTATCAAGCATGTACACATACATTTTGCCAACCATGTACGCACGCACGTTATCAGGCATGTACACACGCACTTTATGAAGCGTGTACACATGCACTTTACCAAGTATATACACACACACACTTTACCAAGCATGTAGACATGCGCTTTACCAAGCATGAAAACACACTTTACCAAGCATGTACACACGCAATTTACGAAGCATGTACACATGCACTTTACCAACCATGTACGCATGCACTGTATGAAGCATATACACACGCACTTTACCAGGCATGTGCACAGACACTTCACCAGGCATGTGCACACACACTTTACCAAGTATGTACACAGGCACTTTACGAAGCATGTACACACGCACTTTATAAAGCATATACACACGCACTTTACCAGGCCTGTGCACACACACTTTATCAAGCATGTACACATACACTTTGCCAACCATGTACGCACGCACGTTATCAGGCATGTACACATGCACTTTATGAAGTATGTACACACGCATTTTACGCACACTTTACCAAGCATGTACACATGCACTTTACCAAGCATATACACACACACACTTTACCAAGCATATACACACACGCACTTTACCAAGCATGTACACATGCACTGTACCAGGCATGTGCACACACACTTTACCAAACATGTACACACACACTTTACCAAACATGTACACATGCACTTTACCAAACATGTACACATGCACTTTACCAAGCATATACACACACGCACTTTACCAAGCATGAACACATGCACTTTACCAGACATGTGCACACACACGTTACCTAATATATACACATGCACTTTACCAAGCATGTAAACACAGTTTACCAAGCATGCACACACACACTTTACCGAGCATATGCACACACACTTTACCAATAATGTACACATGCACTTTACCAAGCGTGTACACACGCACTTTAGCAAGCATGTACACACGCACTTTACCAAGCATGTACACATGCAGTTTACGAAGCATGTACACACGCACTTTATGTTGCATGTACACACGCACTTTACCAAGCATATACACACACGCACTTCACCAAGCATGTACACACGCACTTTACCAAGCATGTACACATGACTTTACCAACCATGTACGCACGTACTTTATCAAGCACATACATACAAACTTCACCAAGCATGTACACACACACTTTACCAAGCATGTACACATACTTTACCAAACATGTACACATGCACTTTACCAATCATGTAAACACACACTTTACCAAGCATGTCCACACACACACTTTACCAAGCACAACACATGCACTTTACCAAGCATATACACACACGCACTTCACCAAGCATGTACACACACTTTACCAAGCATATACACACGCACTTGAGCAGCATATACACACACGCACTTTACCAAGAATGTATACATGCACTGTACCAGGCATGTAAACACATACTTTACTAAACATGTACACATGCACTTTACCAATCATGTAAACACACACTTTACTAAGCATGTACACACACACACTTTACCAAGCACGTACACACACACTTTACCAAGCATGTACACACACCCTTTACCAAGCACGTACACACACACTTTACCAAGCACGTACACATGCACTTTACGAAGCATGTACACACGCACTTTACCAGCCATATACACACACACTTTACCAAGCATGTACACACACTTTACCAAGCATATACACACGCACTTTAGCAGCATGTACACACACACTTCACCAAGCTTGTACATATGCACTTTACGAAGCATGTACACACATACTTTACCAAGCATATACACACATGCACTTTACCAAGCATGTATACATGCACTGTACCAGGCATGTACACACACACTTTACCAAACATGTACACACACACTTTATGAAGCATGTACCCACACACTGTACCAAGCATGTACACATGCACTTTACCAACCATGTATGCACACATTTTATCAAGCATATACATACGCACTTTACCAAGCATGTGCACATGCACTTTACCAACCATGTAAACACACTTTACCAAACATGTACACATGCATTTTACCAAGCATATACACACACACACTTTACCAAGCATGTACACACACACTTTACCAAGCATATACACACACACACTTTACCAAACATGTACACACACACTTTACCAAGCATGTACACATGCACTTTACCAAGCATACACACACACACACTTTACCAAGCATATACACACACGCACTTTACCAAGCATGTACACACACACTTTACCAAGCATATACACACATGCACTTTACCAAGCATGTACACATGCACTTTCCCAAGCATGTAAACACACTTTACCAAGCATGTACACACGCAATTTACGAAGCATGTACACACACACTTTACCAACCATGTACATATGCACTTTACCAACCATGTATGCACGCACTTTATCAAGCATATACATACTCACTTTACCAAGCATGTACACACGCACTTTACCAAGCATGTACACATGCACTTTACCAAGCATGTACACATGCACTTTACCAACCATTTATGCACGCACTTTATCAAGCATATACATACTCACTTTACCAAGCACGTACACACACTTTACCAAGCATGTACACACACACTTTACCAAGCATGTACACACACACTTTACCAGGCATGTACACATGCACTTTACCAAACATTTATGCACGCACTTTATCAAGCATATACATACTCACTTTACCAAGCACGTACACACACTTTACCAAGCATGTACACACACACTTTACCAAGCATGTACACATGCACTTTACCAGGCATGTGCGCACACACTTTACTAAGCATGTACACACGCACTTTAGCAGCATGTTCACGCACACTTTACCAAGCATGTACACATGCTCTTTACGAAGCATGTACACACACACTTTACCAAGCATATACACACACACTTTACCAACCATGTACACATGCACTTTACGAAGCATATACACACGCACTTTATGAAGCATATACACACGCACTTTATGAAGCATGTACACACGCAAAGGAGAAAGTGAGGACTGCAGATGCTGGAGATCAGAGCTGAAAATGCGTTGCCGGAAAACACAGCAGGTCGGGCAGCATCCAAGGAGCAGAAGAATCGACATTTTGGGCATAAGCCCTTCTTCAGGATTTTCCTGTTCCTTGGATGCTGTCTGACCTGCTGTGCTTCTCCAGCAACACATTTTCAGAGCTGTACACATGCAAAACCACACTCTCTCATGCGTACTCATGCACACACTTACACTCTCTCTCACTGTCATGGACACACACATACATATAAGACTATGGAGTGAATTTGCATTTGGAGAATTATATTTGCAGATACATTCTATTTTGCTCAAAAGGTGCACAATCTGCAGGCAGTCATTCCATGTAATATCTTATAAATTTCACTTTGGAAACAGAACCAGTATGAACTCATCGCTGGGATACAGACCGTCTCTTACCTCACATCATCAACGTATTGTCTGAGCTGAGATGTTACCTTTTTAAATAAAACTTTGTTATCTTGAGAATGTGACTTCAAAGAAGTTGTGGGATTTACATAGTAATGAACTGAAAGCTGCAACCCACTCTAAAAGCTGAAAGACTTTCTAGGTTTGTTCAATATATGACTTCAGTTGCATGAGACTGCAACCTTTTGCTATAAATTCTGTGTCCTACAATCCTGCTCCACAGCTACCTGATGATAAGGCAGCACTCCGAAAGCTAGTGTTTCCAAATAAACTTGTTGGACTGTAACCTGGTGTGTGATTTTTAACTTTATCAAACTAATTAAGGTGGAGAGATCATAACAATTCATCAAATCTAAAAGAACTGCGGATGCTGTAAATCAGGAGCAGGGGCAGGGGCTGTTGGGGGTGGGCTGGGGTGGGGGTCGCAATGGGTCTGGCAGCATCTGTGAAGAAAGGTTAACATTTCGGGATGGTGCTCCTTCCTGTGTGTTTTTTCACAGATGCTGCCAGAGCCGCTGGTTATTTCCAGCAGTTTCTGTTTGTGTTCCATATTATTGCAGGCATTTGGTTTGGCTCCAGCACCACATTCTTTTCTATTTTTTTGTAAATATCTCTCTGCCTCATTTAATCAGATTATAAATCATCCCTTCAGTTGTGATTCAGCTGTTGACACTTCACTCACACCATCTGACACCCTTGGTCACATACACAGACTCATTATCCTACACTCCACTCACAACATTTGTATAATCTTTTAATCGTTCTGCCCTTGATCTCTCTGCCTATAAATTCTGTGTCTGTGTGCTTCCCTCTCACTCCACCTGGTGAAGGGGCAGGTGATTTCAAATAAATCTGTTGGACTACAAACCGTGTCATGTGACCTTGTCCACCTCAGTCCAACACCAGCACCTCCACTTCCAGAGTTGGGTGTATAGGGATTGTGGGCTGATGCTCCTGTGAAGCACTGAGGGAGTGTTACACATTGTCAGAGGTACCATTTTTGGATTAGATATGAAACTAAGACCTGAGTGCATTCTAATGGGGGTAGCCTGGTGACTCAGTGGTTAGCATTGCTGCCTCACGGCGCCAAGGACCGGGCTTGATTCTGGAGCCAGACTCGATTCCAGCCTCGGCCAATTGTCTGTGTGGAGTTTGCACAGTCTCCCCATGTCTTTGTGGGATTCCTCCCACAATCCAAAGATGTGCAGGTTAGGGTGTGGTGATTCACTTTGGTTAGAGTAACCAGAATGCAGAGTACTGGGCTAATTGTAAGATTCTTGGTTGTGTCGATGAGCAGAGAGATCTCGGTGTCCAGGTACACAGGTCCCTGAAAATTGCCACCCAGATTGACAGGGTTGTTAAGAAGGCATACAGTGTTTTAGTTCCGGAACCATGAGGTTATGCTGCAGAAGTACAAAACTCTGGTGTGGCCTCACTTGGAGTATTGTGTACAGTTCTGGTCACCGCATTATAAGAAGGATGTGGAAGCTTTGGAAAGGGTGTAGAGGAGATTTACTAGGATGTTGCCTGGTATGGAGGGAAGGTCTTATGAGGAAAGGCTGAGGGACTTGAGGCTGTTTGCGTTAGGGCAAAGAAGGTTGAGAGGTGATTTAATAGAGATATATAAGATAATCAGAGGGTTAGATAGGGTGGACAGGGAGAGCCTTTTTCCAAGTATGGGGACGGCGAGCATGTGGGGGCATAGCTTTAAATTGAGGGGTGATAGATATAGGACAGATGTCAGAGGTAGTTTCTTTACTCAGAGAGTAGTAAGGGTATGGAATGCTTTGCCTGCAACGGTAGTAGATTCGCCAAGTTTAAGTACATTTAAGTCGTCATTGGACAAGCATATGGACGTATATGGAATAGTGTAGGTGGGATGGGCTTCAGATTAGTATGATAGGTCGGCGCAACATCGAGGCTGAAGGGCCTGTACTGCACTGTAATGTTCTATGTTCTATGTCGAAGTTATAGAATGGGGAAGCAAAATGCAGGGGATGGGGACAATCGAAATGTGAAGCTGGTTTAAGGAGCAGATATTGCATGTCCTTGATAGGTATGTCCCTGTCAGGCCGGAGGAAGTGATAAGGTCAGGGAACTGTGGTTTACCAAAGAAATTGCATCTCTTGTTAAGTGGAAGAGTGAGGCTTATGTGACATGAGGCAAGATAGTTCAGATGAGGCGATGGAGAGTTACAGATCAGCCAGGAAGGATTTAAAGAGAGAGTTGAGAAGAGCAAGGAGGGGACATGAGCAGTGTTTAGCAAATAGAATAAAGGAGAACCCTAAAGCTTTCTATAGGTATGTGAGGAATAAAAGGATGACTGGGGTAGGAATATGGCCAGTCAAAGACAGAAGTGGAAAGTTGTACATGGACCCTGTGGTGATTGAAGAGGTGCTAAGAGGAGAAGATTGAGATACGGGCATTAGACTTGAAAGGATTGAGATTAGTTAGAAGGAGGTGATATCAATTCTATCATGTGTGAAAGTAGATAAATCTCCTGGGCTGGATAGTATTTACCCAAGGATTCTCTGGGAAGCTAGGGAGAAGATGACGGAGCATTTGGCCTTGATTTTTGAGTCATCATTGTCTACAGGTTTAGTACCAGAGGACTGGAGGATTGCAAATATTGTGCCCTTTTTCAAGAAGGGCAGTAGAGATAATCCAGGTAATTATGGACCAGTGAGCCTTACATCTGTTGTATGAAAAGTTTTGGAAAGGTTGATAAGAGATAGGATTTATAATCAGCTAGCAAGCAACAATTTGATTTCAGATAGTCAACATGGTTTTGTCAAGGGCAGGTCATGTCTCACAAACCTCAATGAGTTTTTTGAGAAGGTGACCAAGCATGTAGATGAGGGTAGGGCAGTTGATGTGGTGTACATGGACTTCAGTAAAGCCTTTATTAAGGTTCCACATGGTAGGCCGTTGTAGGCATAGCTACAAATTGAGGGGTGATAGTTTTAAAACAGATGTCAGAGGCAGGTTCTTTACTCAGAGAGTGATAAGGGCATGGAATGCCCTGCCTGCCAATGTAGTTCACTCAGCCACATTAGGGAGATTTAAACAGTCCTTGGATAAGCACATAGATGATGATGGGATAGTGTAGGGGATGGGCTTGGATGAGTTCACAGGTCGAGGGCTGAAGGGCCTGTTCTGCGCTATATTGTTCTATGTTCTATGTTCTATTTATTTCACACTCAACGTAACATAAAGATTAGCTGCTCACTTACATTACTATCTGGAGGAGCTTGTTGTGCACTATTTCCACCAGCGTTCAAATGAAGTGAATAAATTCCGTCTCCACACATAATAGAATTTGAAATATTTTAAAGATGTAGGTTTATCAATTCAAAATTAACTTGATGATGTGTAAAGTCATATGAAGAAATAAGCCAGATTGTTCAAATTAACAAAATTAAGGAATTAATTTTACTGTAACATCACTCAAATCAGCTATAAAGTGTATTAACACACACACACACACACACACACACACCAGCCAAGTTATAGGGTCAGGGTAGAGTAGTAAAAAGTCCGTAAGTACAATGAATTACTTTTTTATTCTCGCGCTCCTTTGATGATCTTGAAGTCCAGTAACTGTTGTAGCTGATGTAAACTGGCTATTCTTCTGGATTAAAGCATTTTATGTTGTCACTGGTAATTTTTCAGGTGGGTGGCATAACCCTTGAAGTTCCTTCTATTTTTACAGTCTCTACCTTTGTGATATAATTCAACCTATAACAAAGATAGCATCTGAAAAGTAAAAACCTATTGAAGAGAACAATGCTATTATTCTATTGTAATCTTCTTATTGTAATTTCCTCTCTAGGACAAACAAATAAGATTGAAGCAAAGCTTTCACAAGGGGAGGTTCAATAAAATGGCAGTGTGGCTATTGCCGTACAATGGAGATAACCAATATTAACAAAGGGGTTTTGGTCTCCCATTGTCAAAGCTATCAGGATGTCATTGAAACAGATAGGAGAGTTTTCAATATCCTTTTGCATAATGGATTTAGTAGAATGTCTTTGTCTCTGGCCGTTTTCTTTTTTAGATGAGTTGATAGTTGCTTACTGTCCTTCAGCTTTCTTCTCCAAATGGCTCAAATACAGTAAAGACCACTAATCCGATCACACAGTATCCGGCAGAAGTGGAATTCCTCACTCTGGGAACTATCTTTTGACAACCTCTTTTTTTGTCTCTCTCTCTCTTTCTCATCATACCTTGATGATGGTATACATGAGTGAGCCTGCCTTCACTGGCACATTCATGTCACTGTTTTACTCCGCCACACCCCCATCCACCCACGCCCACACCATTCCCCATGTGTATCAGATACTGGGGAGTTTACTGTAATAATGTAAATATTTAATACGTACATATTAAAGAACCGAAACCAGCAAATCCATTCTAAAAGATGAAAGACTTAACAATTTAAGTTTGTTCAATGTATCATTGTATCACACAATCTTTTGCTATAAATTCTGCATCTTATGGTTCTGCTGCACAACCACCTGATGAAGGAGCAGTGCTCCTAAAGCTAGTGATTCCAAATAAACCTGTTGAACCATAACCTGGTGTTGTGTAATTTTTAACCTTTGTCCACTCCAGTCCAATACTGGCTCATCAAAATCATGATTTCTTTTCGGGGGACTACCCAGACATGCCTCCTGTAAATCCATTAGGAGAAAGTGAGGACTACAGGTGCTGGAGATCAGAGCTGAAAAATGTTTTGCTGGAAAAGCGCAGCAGGTCAGGCAGCATCCAAGGGGCAGGAGAATCCTGAAGAAGGGCTTATGCCCGAAACGTCGATTCTCCTGCTCATTGGATGCAGCCTGACCTACTGCGCTTTTCCAGCAACACATTTTTCAGTCTTATTAATCCATGTCAGGGTTTTTTTCAAAGAGACTTCGCTTTTCTTGCAAGTCAAGTGACCTCTGCTCTGTCCTGGCTCATTTAGGCTTTTTTCAAGTGAAGGTCCAAGTATTAAATTAGTCAATGCAATTAAAGATTAATAGTCCATTCCTTACAGCATTCTGTCAGTTCCAATTGCCTGCAGCATTTTCTTACATTGTATGAGTGACTACACTTCAAATATTACATCTTGAATGTAAAGTGTTTTTCTATGCCCTGAGTTCATGACAGGTGCTATGGAAATGCAGGTCCTTCTTTGCTGCTTGCTACTAATTATCTATGGTAATTCAGTAAGTAAATAAGTAAAAAGGGTTTCCCAAGCATTGCAATGTGAAAGGCGACTACAGACTAAAATAAAAATAAGATCAAAATATCTTGATTTACTGAATTGCTAATCTCTCTAAAAATTCTAATGTTTACATATATTGCCTCATCTTTTGATTCAATCTGTATGATGTTTACGGTAATATTCAATAGCTACTTCAAATGTTTTGCTGTATTTATATTTTGAAAGTCATTTATCTCCAATTGCTTTCAGACACTTGATCTAATTCATCGTCATTCATTGATCGGTCATTACAGTTTTATGTCCATTTTCAATAATTGAAATTAATTTGTTTTTAATCTACCAGATTGCAATAAATTCAACATTTTTACAAATATTTATTGCATCCTATGACATTAATTCTTTTGCATAAAATCTGATCCATCTATTGAGTCTGATCCACCGTTCAAAGAGATCATGGCTGATCTGACAATCTTCAACTCCACGCTCCTGCTTCTTACCCATCACCCTGCATTGTCTTTCTGATTAAAAAGCTATTTATCTTGGTCTCAAATATACTTACACAGAGTGGCCAGCTCTCTGTGGTACAGAATTCCAGAGATTCACCAACACCTGAGAGAAAAAGTCCTCCTTATGTCGTTTTGACATGTGTGACTCCTTATTCAGAGATTTTGCCCTCTCATCCTAGATTCTTCCACAAAGGAAACAACTTCTCTGCACCTACCCTCTCAGTCCCATAAGAATCCTACATGTTTTAAAAAGGTTAGTTCGATTATTAGCAAAAAAGACAATGTTATGCTCAAGGTTAGAGAAGTGCACAGTTGCTCTAGTCTCACTCCTCCATGGGGTAAAAACAATGACTGCAGATGCTGGAAACCAGATTCTGGATTAGTGGTGCTGGAAGAGCACAGCAGTTCAGGCAGCATCCAAGGAGCTTCGAAATCAACGTTTCGGGCAAAAGCCCTTCATCATTCCTGATGAAGGGCTTTTGCCCGAAACGTCGATTTCGAAGCTACTTGGATGCTGCCTGAACCTGCTGTGCTCTTCCAGCACCACTAATCCCTCACTCCTCCATGGGTCACAAAATAAAAATACAAATAGTTTTTCTTGTACCAACATGGCCAATTAAATACTTTAATTAAACACCATATCTGTATCAGGTTTAAAATGAAAAGATCCATCAACCAAGTTTCTTAGTAGACACAATTATTGGTTTATTATCAAACAAAACTTATTCAACAAAGATGCAATGTTTAGTAATGTATACAGTTGACAAAATAGAAATATAAATGCTGATCGCTCCTAACATCCCCAAAAATGCTCTCACTCAAATGCATACATTTCAGGAAAATAAAAAAAAATCTCTGCAGAAACTGGTTTTCTGAAACAAAAGAAAGGTTTAGCTAATTCTAGTGGCCAAATCACTAATCGCCCAATGTGGGCTTTGGAGGCTTTGTAGACACAGCTTGCTCAGGAAACAGAGATTTTAGAAATTCCGTCATTCCTTTACTCACTTTTTCAGAGGAACAAATAAATTTCACTGTAAACTCAACAAGTTTTTTTTCAGGAGTAGGAGAGATTAGTTGGGTATCCCTTCCTCAATGCTTTCTCATTCTCCAACTAATTCTTGATACGAAAGCAAGAAACTCATTCATCCAATCACTGTTTGGAAACAGCCCTGGCAGAGGTAGACAGCAAAGTATGCAGTCAACAAGTCATAGAGTCTGAGAGCTGTACAGCACAGAAACAGACCCTTCAGTCCAGCTCATTCATGCCGACCAGATATCCCAACCTAATGTTATTCCATTTGCCAGCACTTGGCCCTTATCCCTGTAAGACCTTTCTATTCATATACCTATCCAGATGCCTTTTAGATGTTGTAATTGTACCAGCCTCCACCACATCCTCTGGCAGCTCATTCCATACACACACCACCTTCTGCATGAAAATCTTGCCCCTTCGGTCTCTTTTATATCTTTCCCGTCTCACCCTAAACCTATGCCCTCTAGTTCTGGACTCCCCCACACCAGGAAAAATTTATCTATTTATCCTATCCATGCCCCTCGTGATTTTATAAACCTCTATGAGGTCACCCCTCAGCCTCTGACATTCCAGGGAAAACAGCCCCAGCCTGTTCAGCCTCTCCCTATAGCCCAAATCCTCCAACCCTGGCAACATCCTTGTAAATCTTTTCTGAACCCTTTCAAGTTTCACAACATCTTTCCAATAGGAAGGAGATCAGAATTGCATGCAATATTCCAACAGTGGCCTAACCAATGTCCTGCACAGCCGCAACATGACCTCCCAACTCCCACACTCAAAGCTCTGACCAATAAAGGAAAGCATACCAAACACCTTCTTCACTATCCTATCTACCTGTGACTCCACTTTCAAGAAGCCATGAACCTGCACTCCAAGGTCTCTTTGTTCAGCAATATTCCCAAGGATCTTACCATTAAGTGTATAAGTCGTGCTAAGATTTGCTTTTCCAAAATGCAGCACCTTGCATTTTTATAAATTAATCTGCCAATCCTCAGCACATTGGCCCATCTGATCAAGATCCTGTTGTAATCTGAGGTAACCTTTTTCACTGTCCAATACACATCCAACTTTGGTGTCATCTGCAAACTTACTAACTATACCTCTTATGTTCATATCCAAATCATTCATATAAATCACAAAAAGTAGAGGGCCCAGCACTGATCCTTGTGGCACTCCACAGTCACAGGCCTCCAGTCTGAAAAACAACCCTCCACCACCGCCCTCTGTCTTCTACCTTCAAACCAGTTCTGTATCCAAATGGCTAGTTCTCCCTTGTTTCCATGAGGTCTGACTTTGCTAACCAGTCTCCCATGGAGAACTTTGCCAAACGTCTTACTGAAGTCCATATAGGTCATATCTACTGCTCTGCCCTCATCAATCCTCTTTGTTACTTTTTCAAAAAACTCAATCAAGTTTGTGAGACATCATTTCCCACGCCAAAGCCATGTTGACTATCCCTAATCAGTCCTTGCCTTTCCAAATACATGTACATCCTGTCCCTCAGGATTCCCTCCAACAATTTGCCCACCACCGAGGTCAGGCTCACCGGTCCATAGTTCCCTGGCTTGTCCTTACCACTTTCCTTAAATAATGGTACTCATTAACCAACCTCCAGTCTTCTGGCACCTCACCTGTGACTATCGATGATACAAAAATCTCAGCAAAGGGCCCAGCAATCACTTCTCTAGCTTCCCACAGAGTTCTAAGGTACACCTGATCAGATCTTGGGGATTTCTCCGCTTACAAGCTTTTCAAAACATCCAGCACTTCCTCCTCTGTAATATGGACATTTTGCAAGATGTCACCATCTATTTCCCCACATTCTATATCTTCCATATCCTTTTCCATAGTAAACACTGATGCAAAATACTCGTTTAGTATCTCCTCCATCTCCTGTGGCTCCACACAAGGGCTGTTTTGCTGATCTTTAAGGAGCCCTATTCTCTCCCTAGTTACCCTTTTGTCATTAATATATTTGTAAAACCCCTTTGAATTCTCCTTAACTCTATCTGCCAAAGCTATCTCATGTCCCCTTTTTGCCCTCCTGATTTCCCTCTTAAGTATACTCCTACTGCCTTTATACTCTTCCAAGGATTCATTCGATCTATCCTGTCTATACCTGACATATGCTTCGTTCTTTTTCTTAATCTAACGCTCAATTTCTCTCGCCATCCAACATTCCCTGGACCCACCAGCCTTTCCTTTCACCCTGACAGGAATGCACTGTCTCTGGATTCTTGTTATCTCATTTCTGAAAGTTTTCATTTTCCAGCCGTCCCTTTACCTGCGAACATCTGCCCCCAATCAACCTTTGAAAGCTCTTGCCTAATACCGTTAAAAGTAGCCTTCCTCCAATTCTGAACTTCAACTTTTGGATCTGGTCTATCCTTTTCCATCACTATTTTAAATCTAATAGAATTATGGTCACTGACCCCAAAGTGCTCCCCACTGACACCTCAGTCACCTGCCCTGCCTTATTTCCCAAGAGTAGGTCAAGTTTTGCACCTTCTCTAGGAGGTACATCCACATACTGAATCAAAAAAATGTCTTGTACACACTTAACAAATTCCTCTCCATCTAAACCTTTAATACTATGGCAGTCCCAGTCTATGTTTGGAAAGTTAAAATAACCAACCATAACCACCCTATTATTCTTACAGACAACAAAAATCTCCTTACAAATTCGTTTCTCAATTTCCCTCTGACTATTGGGGGTCTATAATACAATTCCAATAAGGTAATCATCCCTTTCTTATTTCTCAGTTCCACACAGATAGCTTCCCTGGATGTATTTCTGGGAATATCCTCCCTTAGCACAGCTGTAATGCTGTCCCTTATCAGAAACGCCACTCCCCACCCCCCACCCCCACCCCTTCTGTTGCCTCCCTTTCTATCCTTCCTGTAGCATTTGTATCCTGGCACATTAAGCTGCCAGTCCTGTCCGTCCCTGAGCCACGTTTCTGTAATTGCTATGATATCCCAGTCCCATGTTCCTAACCATGGGATTTCCTGGAAATTTTGTTAAAAAGTCTCCAATGCCCACAATCACCTCTTTTGAATTAGAGTCATAGAGTCATAGAGATGTACAGCATGGAAACAGACCCTTCAGTCCAACCCGTCCATGCCGACCAGATATCCCAACCCAATCTAGTCCCACCTGCCAGCACCAGGCCCATATCCCTCCAAACCCTTCCTACTCATATACCCATCCAAATGCCTCTTAAATGTTACAATTGTACCAACCTCCACCACTTCCTCTGGCAGCTCATTCCATATACATACTACCCTCTGTGTGAAAAAGTTTCCCCTCAGGTCTCTTTTAGATCTTTTCCCTCCCACCCTAAACCTATGCCCTCTAGTTCTTGACTCCCCGACCCCAGGGAAAAGACTTTGCCTATTCACCCTATAGATTCTCTTCATAATTTTGTAAACCTCTATAAGGTCACCCCTCAGCCTCCGACTCTCCGGGGAAAACAGCCCCAGCCTGTTCAGCCTATCCCTATAGCTCAAATCCTCCAAGCCTGACAACATCCTTGTAAATCTTTTCTGAACCCTTTCAAGTTTCACAACATCTTTCCAATAGGAAGGAGACCAGAATTGCACGCAGTATTCCAACAGTGGCCTAACCAATTGCACCAACAGCTGCAACATGACCTCCCAACTCCTGTACTCAATACTCTAACAGATAAAGCAAAACATACCAAATGCCATCTTCACTATCCTATCTACCTGCGACTCCACTTTCAAGGAACTATGAACCTGCACTCCAAGGTCTCTTTGTTCAGCAACACTCCCTAGGACCTTATTATTAAGTGTATAAGTCCTGCTAAGATTTGCTTTCCTAAAATGCAGCACCTCACATTTATCTGAATTAAACTCCATCTGCCATTTCTCAACCCATTGTTGAACCAAATTGAATTTATTGTCACGTGTACCGAGGCACAGTGAAAAGTTTTGTCTTGCAAGCAATACAGGCAGATCACAGAGTTAAGTAACATAGATAAGTAAATAATAGGTAAACTGTGGCAAAAACAAAACGCAGGTACAGATGAATATTAAGAGATTATGAGTCCATTCCATATTCTAAAAAGAGTAGGGTAGAAACTGTTTCAAAATCAGCTGGTGTGTGTGTGTTCAGGTTTCTGTACCTTCTCCCCGATGGTAGAGGTTGTCGAAAAACATTACCAGGGTGAGATGGATCTTTGAGAATGCTGGCGGCCTTTCCTTGACAGTGGGCCTGGAAGATAGATACTATGGATGGGAGGTTGGCCTTTGTGATTGACAGGGCCAAGTTCACCACTCTCCGTAACCGTCTCTGATCTTGAATGGTACAGAGAAGAAGAAACAAGTCCAAGTATTTCCACAAAACTTGAAATAAATCAATTATTCTACCAACCTTCAAAATGTTAAATCCTCAAAGAAATCTTAAGTATGAGGTGTATTTTTAATAACTAATTACAGCAGGTATTTACTGATATTATAAACATTGGAGTAAAGTGCTAGGGGAGTCTATTCACCAGCTCCCAAACCAATTTAGTTTTTGATATCAATTCCTTAAATTAACTTCATCTGTGTCCAATGATTTATATTTCTTTCCTCAATGTCACCCAGGGTAACCCGTTTTTTATTCTATATTGTTTTGTCCTGTTCCTTGTCCTAAACCATGGCTAAAGTAAAATTCTGTTTTGGAACTTTTATCTTTATTTCTTATTTACTATTTTATATTGACAAGAACAGCAATTTGAACTTTTAACTTATTTCCTTATTTTTGACTTTTTAACCTCAGGTTTTGTACCTAGGTATCTTGCACCTAAGATGGTGCTGTGAATAATGCCATTGCACACTTTTCACCGCACCCCTGTATCCCTGTAATTGAGTACACACAACAATAAAGTATAATTCTTAATTCTATACTGTTGCTGCTAATACTTTGAGATATTTCTGTAACAATTATCCATTTTAATTCAGATTGACACTTAACTTAAGCAGGAATATTACTAGATGTAATGGTACATCTACCACACCATACCAATTAGAGGCGAAAAACTAACAAGATAGTGACCAAATAAATACATGGCCAGAATTTTGGTCTTCTTCCTGCCAGATTTGGCTGGACTGGGACTTAAACCTGATAATCTGCTGATTCTGCATTGAGAAATCAAAACCGAACAAAGGTTGATTTCCGCATTCCCATGGCACTCAGTTTAATTAGAATCCTTTCATTTGGAACTATGCCAGAAGTTTTCTGTTCATGTTAAAATTATTACACAGCAATAAAGTAACTGCAACTTATTAGTTATTGGTAAATAATAAATATGATAGCTGATCATTCAACCATAATAACTATTATATTTTGCTTGACCATATCATTGAAATGTCTTAAACCAGTTCACAGTCAATTACTTTTGATGGGGTGAATTATAGGCAAAATATATTGATCTATTCTTATGAAAAATTAACTAGCTCTCTGGAGAGCTGTTTGAAAAAGGCCCAGTAGAAAAGGACTTATATTTTGCCTACAACATCATTTAAATACTCTATTTAACTGGAGAATTATGCTTAAAACATTCACTTTACTCATTCCTTAGTTCTGAATTATAGCAGCCAAAATCTTTCCCTGAGGAGCCATGACAGGAAAGTAGGATTTAAATTGACCAAAGAAATTGCACCTACCACGCTGCACCAAATCAATTTTTAGTCCCACACTTTCTTACAGCTACTCAGTTCTGCTCTGCTTAGCCAACCAGCTCATTCGTCACACATAATGGCAACTTCAGCCAACCGGTCAGAATTCCCTGAGATTGGCTACAGGAGCTGAAATATAATGAGTGAGTGAGAAATGGCCTGATCATGAAGTCAGTAAAGGCTTATGTATTTTACCTTCAAATACCATTTGGAATGAAGTCCTGCATGACAATGTCTTAGAGATCAAGGTATTTGCTATTTTTAAGAGGATTCAACTTCTTTATGATCCATTACTTTGAAGAGTTTTCAACACAGAAAGGTCCAGTGGAAACATATCTAACATTTGAATTACTTGAGCCTATGATAGGGTATGAATCTGTTTCAATGTATTGACTTATCGTCAACCCAGAAAACATTTATTGACATTTCAATTGTCCTCTTGTTTTAATCCTTTTAAACTCACTAATAACAGCAACCCCAACATCCACCTCCCACCCTCAACCGCACCACCACCCCCACCCAAATAAATGGCAACAGACAAAAATATTGGTGGTATGGGTGGAGAAAAAAAACTAGGAGAATTGTTCAGGGGCCTGTCTGCATAGCTCATGGAGAAGGTCCTTTTGCTTGTGAGGATTTTCTGTTCTTTGGTTTCTCTTCTTCAAATGCATTTTTCTCCCTCACAGGGGTTACAAGCCACTGGTACATTAACCTCAAAGCCTCTTGTTACTGCTTAAAAGGTATAATTTACAGAGGCTGAACAGGCTGGGGCTGTGTTCCCTGGAGTGTTGGAGGCTGAGGGGTCACCTTAAAGAGGTTTATAAAATCATAAAGGACATGGATAGGATAAATAGACAAGGTCTTTACCCTGGGGTGAGGGAGTCCACAGCTAGAGGGCATAGGTTTAGGGTGAGAGGGGAAAGATATAAAAGGGAACTAAGGGGCAACTTTTTTATGCATAGGGTGGTATGGAATGAGCTGCCAGAGGAAGTGGTGGAGGCTGGTACAATTACAGCATTTAAAAGGCATCTGGATGGGTATATGAATAGGAAGGGATTAGAGGGATTTGGGCCAAGTGCTGGAAAATGGGAATAGATTAATTTAGGATATGTGGTTGGCATAGATGAGTTGGACTGAAAGGTCTATTTCTGTGCTATACATCTCTATGACTGTATGACTCTATAACTGGCATGGGAGAATATATAGGCTTACTTCAGAGTTGAGGTGTTTTACTGGAGAGGGAGAGACCCACACCATCAGGTCTGTTCAGCAATCTGAAGACTTCTGCCAGTATCATGCACACTCACAAGCTGTTTGGCTACTGTTGAATAGTTGCTCTGTGGAAGGGTCATTGAACCTGAAACATTAACTCTGATTTTTTTTTTACAGGTGCTGCCAGACCTGCTGAGTCCTTCCAGCAACTTCTGTTTTTGTTTCTGATTTCCAACATCCACTGTTCTTTTGGGTTTTTTTGCTCGAACAGTTGTTATCAAGCTGATGGCCTTTGTCATTCATAGTTGGTTACAACTCCACAAACCAATCAGCAATCTGTTGCCAGCTGAATTCCATTTTGTACACATCTCTGTCGTTAACTTGCCTGTAAACAGCCTCCTCTTGTGCAAGACTTATTGCAAACATTGGAAGGCCCACATCTATTTTCTTTTAAAGGAGCAAGCACCTAGAAATTGGTCTTGTTATGCCTTTTTTGCAGGAGTTTAGTTTCTGGAAGATTGTCATCACAGGTATTATATACTCAATGCATCCAGATTAGAGGATGTTATTCCACTATCCTGGGTTAGACAGCTCAATAGAGTCATAGAGTCATAGAGCTGTTCAGCAAGGAAACAGACCCTTCAGTCCAACTCATCCATGCTACCCAGATATCCTAAGTTAATCTAGTTTCATTTGCCAGCATTTGGTCCATATCCCTCTAAATTCTTCTTGTTCATATTCCCATACAGATGCCTTTAAATGTTGTAAATTGTACCAGTCTCCACCCAATCCTCTGGCAGCTCATTTCATACATGCGCCACCCTTTACGTGAAAAGTTTAGCCTTAGGTCCCTTTTAAATCTTTCCCCTCTCATCCTAAACCTCTGCCTTGTAGATTTGGACTCCCCCCCCACCGCCGTCCCAGGGAAAAGCCCTTGGCTATTCGTCCCAAGTATGCCCCTCATGATTTTATAAACTTCTGTAAGGTCAACCTGAAACTGTTCACATATCATTGAGTTGACGCTCAGTTTATGCCTGATCCATGATCACTCCTTGATTCAAATGGCTTATTTTCTTGGCCATGCACTCTCGATATTCCTGACAACATAGTATTTTGGTCGAATATTTTTACGTGTGTGCGTGTGCGTGTGCGCGTATATCCCCTGTCTTACCATCATCATTATTCATGCTTCCCCTTGTGACACTGCATCTCCTGGTACAAATGGAAGGGCAGTATTTACAGAAATTACAGCTGCAGGAAATCCCCCCAAAAAACAAATAGAAATGCTAGAAACTCTTGAGAAAGAAAGTTAACTTTTCAAGTGAATGAGATAGAGTGGCATGGTGGCTCAGTGGGTTAGCACTGCCGCCTCACAGCACTAGGGACCGAGGCTCGATTCCAGCCTTGGGTGACTGTGTGGAGTTTGCATGTTCTCCCTGTGTCTGTGTGGGTTTCCTCCCACAGTCTAAAGATGTGCAGGTCAGGTGAATTGGCCATGCTAAGTTGCCCATTATGTTAGATGCATTAATCAGAGGGAAATACGTCTGGGTGGATGCTCATTGGAGGGTCAGTGTGGAATTGTTGGGCTGAAGGGCCTGTTTCCACACTGTGGGGAATCTAATCTAATCATATCCTGAATGGCTCCTAACTCTTATACTCCAAATGGTACATCAGTCAAACCAGGAGCAAAGCTGGAGTAAATGGGACTTATTCCCAGTGTCATGTTTTAATAGCCTTGTTACTTTTATATTATTGACTGCACCATATAACTAATGATAGCAAAATGATTGCATAGAATTTAAACAGAAATTCAATTTGGTTTATTCTCATGTTGCTGAGTGGAACAGATGGTTTGTTACTGGGGTGTGTCCCTTTAAGACCTGCACTAAATCACTGCCTTCATCTCATTTTAGCATATCCTCCATGGGCTTGTGATCTTACTGTGGGTGGCCTCAAATAAAACAGCGGAGCACAGCTGGAGATAGATTTCCACAACTCAGCCACCTGAGTTTAGAGAGATGAATGGGGCTGAGAGAGAGTCAAGGATGATAAAATTTACGAGTGCCCGTAATCCTCAGCCCTTTTGGGTCACCATACAAGGCTGAAAGTCAGACCTAATTTCAGATTAAGCAAACAGAATCTTAACTGTCAACTTCCTGAACTCTGAGCTATGTGACCTTCAGCCCAGGCATTGTAATATTTAAATAATTGAAAAACTACTAATTTTTCATGTCAATACTCTCCAAATATAAGTGTATTATGTGAGTGTTTATCAAGATAAGGGATGACAGTACTGCCGTGGGAAAGATAATCCTTTGCTGTTTTGTGTGTCTTGATAATATTGAGTTGCACAGGTCACAAAAAATACAAAACACCCCTTGTGTTTGTCTGACAGTTTATGTTAATGTATTATGTATATATGCTCAGCCACTGAGCTGCAATTGCCACCTCTACCTAATTCAAAATTAACTCCCAGATGAAGGGAATGTTATTTTAGCCAACAGGATTTGAATCCCTCCAACTTTTTTTACATTTAAGCACTGTCTTTAGTACAATTCCCAAATAAATTCAGTCATCTCACTCTGTCTCTCAGGCCTCTATAACATTTATATCTTGTAACCATCTGAGCAGCAAACATTCTGATGATCCAGGTCCAACATCCTGCCCCTTGACTCCTGTTGGAAAGTGAGACACAGTCACCACATTGAGCTGCTGTTATTGAGAGAGGAAGGGTGGACATTCAACTAAGACAAGACAGCATGCCTCAAGCATTGTCTACATGGTTTATGATGTCATTTGGTATAGATAATATTTTAATAACTTTTACATTACACATCTTTGGTTTACACTCAATAATTTAAACCTTCAAGAATTCAGGGCTAACATTTTGAGATACAACAATGTGACGTAAAGGGTTAATTATACCCTGATTCTGTGTGTGAGATAGCATAAGCTCATATGAAAGTGGAAGTGGATCATATGGAGATTATGTCTGTGCCAGAAGGTGTCCTCTGTTACAGCCCTAGTATACACTAATGTTTAATAAAGCCTTCAATTGTTCACATTGCCTGAGTGTAGGCTTGACCTTACTACATGGTGGCAGTGGTGAGCAGACCCACAGGGATGGAGGCACTCACAGGAAGACTCAGCAGCAGTGTGTGGCACTGCAAGTCCAGCTATCCAATCGCCACAAGTGGGAGAAAAAACGGAAGACTATCACGGAGGCAATATTGTGCTGAAATTCAAGATCAGCCAAGGCACTGGACTGAAGAGAGCAGAAACACCCATGCTGTACAGTGCACGCTGACAAAGCCCACAGCAGGAACCATTACACATGAAAGCAGCCATAATGAGTAAACTATTACCATAAATCCGAGGTCGAGGCAGGAATATGTGTGTACTCAGAAAATATTCCAGCAGAAAGCACACAAAGAAACAGGTCATGGTCTAACATTTAGAAATGTACGTCCCCTTAAGGGTCAACCAGAACAGTTCCAGAATGGATTGAGAGCAAGGGATGTTCCTTGGACTTTGTCTGTAAGAGCTGGGTTCTTTCTTCTGAGTATCCTGCAGTTCAGGTGGAATTCCACAATGGGTCCAGCTTCCAGAACCATCCTCAGCCACCTGCATCCCACAATCTGAGCCATCTCATGTCTGTTAGGGAAGGAAATCTGCCATTCTCACCTGGTGTGGCCTACCTGTGACCGAGACCCACAGCCACGTGGTTGACTCTGAACACGGTCGAGACAATTAGGGTTGGGCAATAATTGCTGGCCCAGCCAGACGTGCGAATTTCCCAAGAGTGAATTTTAAAAAAAATCCTTTAGTGTTGTTTCATGTGGTAGAGAAAGGTTTCCTGAACAGCCGACTGCTCCACTTCTCCACCTTCACCCTTAACCTGGACATACCTCGCTGATCCTTTCTACTGCCCCCCAGTGGAGGGGTCTCGATGCGGAGTACTTCTGCTTTCATTTGGGGACGTGGGGCAACATTCCCTTGAAGCCATGTGGCTATGTATGTGTGTAATCGAATGGCATATGCACGGTGATTGATGCCAGTTGTCGCTGCTTGCGTGGACATTGGAAGCCCAAGGAACTGGTATGACATTGTGAAGGAACGCTGACATGGGGTGGAAGGTGTTGCACAGCAGACATCCTGTACAATTATAGTTTAAGGAGCTTCACAGGTTCCAGGTCAAAAATGTGTTGTGGAGTCAATGGACCATCTGTATACAGGCTTTTTGTTTACATAGAGTTATACAGTCATAGAGATGTACAGCACGGAAACAGACCCATCAGTCGAACTTGTCCATGCCAACCAGGTATCCGAAATTAATCTAATCCCAATTGCCATCACTTGACCCAAATCCCTCTAATCCCTTACTATTCATATATCCATCCTGATGCCTTTTAAGTGTTGTAATTGTACCAGCCCCCACCACTTCCTCTGGCAGCTCATTCCATACAGACTCCACCCTCTGTGTGAAAAAAATTTCTCCTCAGATCTCTTTTAAATCTTTCCCCTTTCACCCTAAACCTATGCCCTCTAATCTGGACTCCCCCACCCCAGAGTCCAGACTAGGGAAAAAAACCGTATCTATTCGCTCTATCCATGCCCTTCATGATTGTATAAACTTCTATAAGGTCACCCCTCAGTCTCCGACACTCCAGGGAAAATAGTCTCATGTTCCTGATCTTTGAACATCAGGTGTTGATGTGGGAGCGTGGGCATGTTGGAGTACCTCTCCATGGGGGTCTAAGTCCAGACAATGGGTTTGGACAGTTCAGGATCTGTGATGCTTGTTAATGTTTTTTTGGTTACATCTATACCCAGGTGACTTTGGAGAGTGAACAAGTGGAGAGAGCAGGATGAATTCTTCTTTCAGGCTGAACCATCACAGGATTTCAACTCCCCAATAATGCAGACCTATACAATAAATTCTGGCATTCAGAGATCATTGTTAATATGGAGAAAACTCATTTTAAATTGGACACAGGTACTGGTGCAACCATTCCTTCAGATGCAAGTGTGGTTGAAGCCAAGAATTTTCTGGCCATCTTCCATCCAACCTTGGGACCCAAGTGATATTGAATTCAGAGTTCGAGATACAGGCAAAACATTAAAGTGGAAGAGAGAGCATAGAAACGTATGTCATTCTTAATCATTGCTGTTCCTTATTGAAAAGAGTTACTTGTGTAACTTTGACCCTTCTTCATTTGGCAGCTGGAGAAGATGTGGCTGTTGACTTGTTGTGGATTGAATTGGTCTGCAGTACAGACTGTCCATCCAGTGGACCACTGGAAGATAGTATAGGCCTTTTATTTCTCTCAAAATGGAGGCAGAAAGTGATGGGAGAACAGTGTCAAGGCTGAAGGAAAGCAGTCACTGGAGGGCATAGTAGACCTTAGCTTGTTCTTCTAGGGCAGAGAGACACAAAATGAAACCACCAATCATACTGCTAATTTAGGGGAGGCCAGCTCTTTTATACCATTGGATTTGGGCTCCTCAATCAATGATGATTCTGCTATCTCTTTTGAGGGAACCACCCTGTTGTTGAAGAGCGCAACAAAAGGGTGAACTGTCCACTTATTCCAGTGAACCCACCAATGACTTGGACAAGAGCAAAACGTACCAACAGCTACAATTAGATGAAGAAACAGGATGGACAGTACCCAGGCATTCACACAATATGTAAACAACATCAAGCTGAGCTGATAGATTACAAGAAAATCTCCAAACCCTTGAACAAGCCAACCAAGAGGTAATTCATCGACTGCAAACAGGTGGAGAACTATCTGGAGGAAGATTACTCTTACGTCATTGGCACACCAGAGGGCTTTTTTCAGTAAACAGTCCATGGCCCAAAATCTACTGCTTCTCAAACTAAAGTCAACCTTGGAGAAGCTCAAAGTCAAGCAGCAACAGGAGCTTGAACATTTTAAGATTAAGCAATGATTGGAACAGTCTAATTATCCGAAGGAGACTGCTAAACAAAATACCAGCCATTAATAGCCATACAACACGTCAAGAGTCAGTGGTGGAGAAAGAAAACATGACAGAACATTTACACAAATGCGGTGCAAAGACAGCTCATATTCATAACGAATTGACATAACAAAGAGCTATCTTGATTGGGGGGTGGGGGTGGGCAAGTCTCTCTTCTACTGAAATGTTTAGAGATCAAAGATCACTGTGAGTTATGAGTTGAAGAAAACATCTTGCTGCAATCAATGAATGCTGATCAGAGATTGAAATGAATAGAGAGAGAGAAAATACAAATCTCCATTTAACAATGTAGAAGACTATGATAGCAAAAGTTGTTCTTATTAATGACCTTCAGAAAGATGATGACTTTTTAAAAGAAAGGTTAGTAACAAATGGAAAACAAAATCAACAGAGAATTTAAATTCTCAACATCTGACCAGTCCAAGTACTTGATTAACAGTGAGGCTCGCAAATAGTTGAACATCTGAATATCCTACTACTCTCTGATTCTCACTGCAACTTGTAGACCACAGAGATACATGTGAACCTCCTATAGATCGTAGTCCTGTAGTCTACTTCTTTGATGATGATACACTGCTATTCTCTGATGGAGGTATGAGGATGTTCTTATTTGTAGCAGCCTCACTTTGAAGCATGTAAGAAACTGACATCACAACATACATAATGCATCCCCCCTACTCCAGGATTAATGGTGAAGTCATCATTCTCCTGTGTTCAGATTGCTTTTTGTTCATCTATTCATTTGTCAGATTTATCCCCTCTCAGAGTTTGTGATAGACGTTTGTGAAAGAGAGAATTTCAATTCATTATCTTCCTCTTCCGGTGAGAATTCCAGTACCTGAGAGTTGCCTCTTTGAGCACGTTTTTCATTGATTCGTCTTCATTGCTGTAAAGACCAGGAACCAGCTGATTTGAGAAGCTGTTATTCCAGTCTACTTCTGCAATCACCTTATAATAGAGCATGTACATCCAACACGACCTCCAAAGGAGTCGGGAATATTGGTAAGAGTTGTATGTCTCAGATGAAAGAGAACTAGGGGAGTGAAAGCTGGAAGGTAAAAACAATGACTGCAGATGCTGAAAACCAAATACTGGATTAGTGGTGCTGGAAGAGCACAGCAGTTCAGGCAGCATCCAACGAGCAGCGAAATCAACGTTTCGGGCAAAAGCCCTTCATCAGGAATTTTCTTGCTCCTCAGATGCTGCCTGACTTGCTCTGGTTTTCCAGCCCCACTCTAATCTTCTTAGGCACAAATTCAAGGGATATTCTTTGGCTGTAGGTACAGATAACCTTTTACTCTTCATCCCCATCAAGTTCTTTCACTGTACCTTTTCAACCAATACTATTTGACCATCAATATTTAACACCAAACTCCAGCTTTCACTCATACTGGATTAGTGGTGCTGGAAGAGCACAGCAGTTCAGGCAGCATCCAATGAGCAGCGAAATCAACGTTTCGGGCAAAAGCCCTTCATCAGAAGAACTTCTTCAACATAGGCATCCTTGGAAGAGGATTCGTAGTGAGGTTAAAAGGCTTGCTAGCCTCATTCCTGATGAAGAGCTTTTGCCTGAAGCATCAATATTCCTGCTCCTCAGATGCTGCCTGACCTGCTGTGTTTTTCCAGCACCACTCTAATCTTGTCTCTAATCTCCAGCATCTGCAGTACCTACTTCTGCCTTTGTGCCTAAGAAGCTATGTGGGTGGAACAGTGGCACAGCGGTTAGCACTGCTGCCTCACAGTGCCAGAGACCCACGTTCAATTCCCGCATCAGGCATCTGTCTGTGTGGAGTTTGCACATTCTCCCTGTGTCTGCGTGGGTTTCCTCCGGGTGCTCCGGTTTCCTCCCACAGTCCAAAGATGTGCAGGTTAGGTGAATTGGCCATGCTAAATTGCCCGTAATGTTAGGTGTAGGGGAATTGGGTTAGTGTGGATTTGGGCTGAAGGGCCTGTTTCCACACTGTAAGTAATCTAATCTAAAATTACATCATATGAAGCTTGAGCCTGTAGGGTTCCTGTCCTGTCTTACTATACCTTGTAAATAGCTATTTTTAATAATGTTCAAGCACCTGAACACAGAGTTGACCTCACTGCAGGCAGCTGAGACAACGTTTTCATTTTTATTAGATTGCTAGTGGGTGTTGTGTTTATTTTAGTATGTTTCCTGTCAAACTTTCTGTTGGGGAATATTGAAATAATTTTACCTGGCTTCAATGTCTTCATACCACGTTACACAGTGTTACCATGTGTCCGTCCATTCTCAAAACCCACATAGGTAAGTTTGCCCAAAATAGTAATTGTTCATATGTGGGAAAGGATTTAACTTCTGACTGTTCTTATGGCCCCAAAATTCGATTATTTGCTTACTCATGGGATGTGTGCGTCACTGCGAATCCTCTTCCAAGGATGTTTATGTTGAAGAAGTTCTCCTGATGAAGGGCTTTTACCCGAAATGTTGATTTTCTTGCTCCTCGGATGCTGCCAGTATTTATTGCTCATTCCTGGTTGCCCTTGAGAAGGTGGTGATGAGCTGCCTGCTTGAGCCGTTACACTCCACATGCTGTAGGTAAACTACAATGCCCTGAGGGAGGGAATTCCGGGATTTTGACCCAATGACAGTTAAAGAACAGCAATATATTTCCAAGTCAGGATGGTGAGTGGCTTGTAGGGTGAACTTGAAAGTGATGGTGTTCCCATGTATCTGCTGTCCCTCGTCCTCCTGAATGGAAGTGGTTGAGGTTGGAAGATGCTGTCTAAGGATCTTTCATGAATTTCTGCAGAATAACTACATATTGGATAATTCACCCCTACATTTCATGCTAAAGAAAAACTGTTTGGTACAGGACTACATCATACAGCAAGGACTTGCTGGTTCCCAAGTGGGAAGAAATGGCAGAAACAGGAAACGGTTAAGAAAGTAATCCAATTTACCAGTTCTTAAATCAACATAACTGGATCATGGTAGGTTGTGCTGATTTTCTTTTGGTGTTGGGAGTGTCAGTAATACTGGGCGGGGGGTGGGGAGGATAAAGGGAGTTAGTCAGAGTTCAGACTCCTGATAACTGACTGGTCTTCAGGTTATTACACTGATGCAGTTTGCATCACATTCCCTTCCATTTCTGTTGATGGAACTGGGACTTGAATGGGCCAACCAGCAAATACAAATGGCATGAAGTGTAGATAACCTCTGTCCTTTTGAATATTGCTGCAAAGTTTACAATTTACATGAGACATTGCTAATGCTCCTTGTGTATATGATCAGATTTATTTGGGAAATGTTAGAAGCAGCTAGTAGCCAGTTCACCTTTAATTGTGATTCATTGCTTTGTGAGTATTAATTCCCATGCAAATCGCATATTATTACTACTGATGGATGAAAGTGCAATGCAAGTATGATGAAATGTTATAGTCTCAGCTCAGTCAGAGGAAAAGTAAGATTGTAGCTAAAATCACAGGTGAACAACCCGGCAGAGTGGTTCTTGCCCCAACTCTTGCAGGGGATGGCACAGTGGCTCAGTGGTTAACACTTCAGTCTCACAGCACCAGGGACCCAGGTTTGATTGTTACCCAGCCTTGGTTTGCATATTCTCCCCATGTCTGCATGAGTTTCTCTGGGTGCTCTGGTTTCATCTCATAGTCCAAAGATAGCAGGTTAGGTGGATTGGCCAAGCTAACTTGTTTGAGAATGTGTAGGTTAGCTATGAGAAATGCAGGATTACAGGTATGGGGGTGTGTTTTGGTGGGATGCTGTTCAGAGGATCAATGTGGACATGGTGGGTTGAATAGCCTACTTCCACACTGTAGGGATTCTATGACTTATTTATTATTTGAACCAGAGTGTGGTCATACTTTACTGCATCTGCTAATGCTCCACGTTCTGTGTCTATTTGTACATGATTAAAGAGTTACCCGCTGGTGGATTGAGGATTCAATGTTCAATCTGTGCCTACTCATTTCAGCAAAAATTGGTCTAATCCGTCATCAGAATGCTTACTGCAAAAGATTCAATAGTGAAGGATGAGCGACAACAATGGATATTAAAAAATACCAATTCAATTACAGTTCATGAATAGCTAATCATGAAAATTTGTCTTTGCTGCACCTTAATTTTCAATTTTCAATGATACTACAATATCATTACCGATATTGAGACCTTAAACACAGGCAGAAATCAATGAAAACTAAGAGGATAAAAGCACGAAAGATCACATGTCAGGGTCTACCATTATACAATGCCATCTCCTCCTGCAACATGACTTAAACATCCTTTGGGAAGTGTTATTGATTAGATTTTGGTGTGGACTGGCACAGCAGAACTAAAATCTAGAGTAATTATTATGAGGTTTTGATGTGATTTATATTATCCTGAGATGGTTGGTCCAATATTATAAAAGTTGTTTCCAAAATTTAAATTCTATCCATTCAAATAATGTTGGAATATCAACATCATGAATGTTGAGGTGTGAGACTGAGTTTGTTGCAGAGTCTGGTCAGCAAATCTACTGTTTTACTGGGAATTGATCCTGCCCTCATGAAATTAAGCTGATCTCAACTGATCAGGTCATTACAGCAAGGGTAATAGTTTGAGAACCTCTGGAAAGACACACTGTGGGGAAATCAATCAGTGCTTCTCCAATCCTGATCTTTGTCTGTTGATTACCATGCAGAATGTTTTTGGACATTGGATGTTTACATCAGTGGATTTGGCCAGGAGGAACCTGCAATCACTTTTGAAACTCATACAGTGGGATAGTTACTTGTGTGATGTGGTGGTGGACAATGACTGTATGTCAAACTGTATCCTGATGTCTGCTTTCATGGGAGAAAATAAACTTTAAAAAAAAAGAGACAATGTTGATCCACAATATTAAAAATCTTACATTGAGTGCTATGACATCAGAGATTGAAGAATTCCGCCATAACTATAATTCATTCCCAAATTATTGTATGAACACTAACCAAAGAATATTTTCCTACTGCTTCAGTCACACAGCAATAATCTCATCTAGCATATTTGTAACTTCTCATTAAATGGCAAACAAATTAATATGAAGTTCCAAGTATTTTTAAATCTATTAGCTCCTGTCCCCAGGAACCAGACTGACGTTTCAGTTTCACCTCAACAGCTCTCTTATAAGAAAGGTTTAGTAGTCCCTAATATCCTCTATCACACAAAATCACTAAAGTTGCTTTAAAACAAAAAGTAAACCATGACTACAGGAGATTTTAAGTAAAACTGAAAATATGCAGTAGGTTGATTAGCAACCAAAATCCTGAAATTTTCACTTGTTCGATCTGATTAAAGTGAAGATGATGCTCTTATCTGAGGGATCCATAAAACAATTGACTTTACTCTTTGGAAATACCAAGGTTTTTTTAGATTAGATTAGATTACTTACAGTGTGGAAACAGGCCCTTCGGCCCAACAAGTCCACACCTCCCCGCCGAAGCGCAACCCACCCATACCCCTACATCTACCCCTTACCTAACACTACGGGCAATTTAGCATGGCCAATTCACCTGACCTGCACATCTTTGGAGTGTGGGAGGAAACCCACGCAGACACGGGGAGAATGTGCAAACTCCACACAGAGAGTCACCTGAGGTGGGAATTGAACCCGGGTTTCTGGCGCTGTGAGGCAGCAGTGCTAACCACTGTGCCACCGTGCTGTCCACTGGTGTCACATAAGAGTATCTTTATCAGAAGTTCAGTCGGACATTATCGATTCATCATCTTACCCAGGTAGTGCAAAAACTGTCAAATAAAATTCATCCCCAGTGCGACCGCTCCTTCTTTATGTTTTGCTCAGTTACCTTTGTAAAGTGAGGCAACATTTCAATTAAAAGTTGAAAAGTGTGGGGCTGGAGAAAGCACAGCTAGTCAAGCAGCATCCGAGGAGCAGGAGAGTTGACATTTCAAGCATAAGCCACTATTCCTGATGAAGAGTTTATGTCCGAAACATTGACTCTCCTGCTCCTTGGATCCTATCTGACCTCTGTACTTTCTCCAATGCCACATTTTTCAACTCTGACTCTCCAGCATCTGCAGTCCTCACTTTCTCCAGCGTTCCAATTAAGTCTACTGGAGTACTGTAAACATTAATTGCTTCTCAGTTTTATGAAATAGCAAAAAAAGTAGACAAATGCAAAATGTTCTACTCTAAAAAAACTGGTATCATAGAAAATTTCTTGCTCAGTCATTTACAAAAAAAAAACTTAAGGCCAGTGTCAGACATAGCGAGTTCAGATTGATTCAATTGACCACTTTGTACTAAGTCTGAAATAAAATATAACTCCAGTCGATATGCTAGGTCAGATAGCTAAGCACTGTTTGTTGCAAATTGGCTTTGTCGAAAATGTGGACAAACTGCAGCACAAAGTAATTAACCCTTCTCCCGAACTCATTACAGTGCATCTGGAGGCTTTGTCACCAGTCACAGAGAAGAAGGCTGTAATTTAACGTGGCAGCAAATCACAGCACTGAACAGTGAAAATCTACCTTCCAGCTACCATCATCCACTATTACTTGTACATTAATTTGCTTGCATTCATCATCACCACTATCATTTGCAACATATTAGGGGAAGCTCTTAGGTTTTTTTAATTAAAAGAAACATAAATGCGTAGTGATGTCTTGCTCAATAGTATTATCTGCTTTTATTACCACTATTGCTCTACACTCTGCTGTTGGTGCACAGCTCTGCTGAGCCAAGAACTGTCATTTTATAAACTTCAAAACATTATCATTAACTTCAATTAAAAACGATAGCAATATTTGGTCTCAGGCCAGCCATGCTCACTAGTTCACTGGGATTAAGTAGGACAATATCAGACAGACTGGTTCTTGTGTGTGGACATTGAGTGAGGACATCTTTGTTTTTTGGCTGAGAGTCCCTTCAGTTACAGAAGGTACTTTGGTGATGTGATGGCCTAGTGGTATTATCACTGGACTATTAATCCTGGGCCCCAGATCATATCCTGAGTTCAAATCCTGCTGTGGAATTTGAAATTGATAAAAATCTGGAGTCTAATGATGAAATGATTGTCAGGAAAACCCATCTGGTTTACTAATGTCCTTTAGGGAAGGAAACTGCTGTCCTTACCTGGTCTGGCCTTCATTTGATTCCAAACCTGCAATTGACAGCTGCCCTCTGGGTAATTAAATATGCAAAAAACAGTATAATTAAGATTCACACGTTAAGAACAGCCATATAGATAAGGTACTCATATGTGGTAAATATAATAAGGAGTCAATGACTTAAAGAGAAAACTTAGTAAAAGAGATTGTATTGAAAAACCAAATTGAAGAGAAGATTTCATATCTAATTCCTGGTCTTAGTGGAACTATCATGGTGATGCATTGTGACATTTGGAGAGATAAGAGAAAAGTCAATTGAATGCTGTATTCAGAATTGGAGCCTTGAGACTATGTTAGAAAGTGTGGATCTGATGTATGAATCTGCATAGCTTTCCATGCTGGAATCAAACGACAGCATCTCATGAGTCAAGAATGACAAGGTGACAGAGAGATACTATAAAACTGGAGACCAGCATGAGTCATACTTTGGTAAGAGGAACGCAGAAACAGAATGAAATTGGAAGAAACAGGAAAAACTCCTCTAATTGAAATAATTATGATATCTGTTCACTAACAGTGCTTTCTGCTTATAGTTATCCTTAGAGATTTGTTGGAGATCGTGGTAAGTATTTCACTGGACATATCTTAAACAATATACATGGAGTAAAATATCTATAGATGAATTTAAAATTACTTTATAATTACAACTGCCTGCAAACCAATCTAAAAACTAATTTATTGAGACAGCTTCAGGATTTAAATCCTACATCATTTTTAAAGCTAAAATTACAGAATTGAATTTGATGAGAAAATTCTCAAAGAACCAACCTTTCCTAGTTGTGTGCTCCTTCAGCAGTCTTGCCTGGCAACAATACTGCAACGTAACTACACAATAAATTGTTGGCATTAAATTTGAAACACTGCAAGTGCTGTGGGTATGAAACAAAAACTAAAATCCTACAAACCTACAACATGTTGGCCAGCACTTTTTAAAAAAAAGATAATTACTGGTTATCAATTTGGGATATTCCTGGATTAATTAACAAAACCAAACAATAATCCTATTAAATTAAATATTATTGACAAAGTTTTCAATACTACCTCACAACCCACAACTAAAGTTCACAATGATGGTTTCTCTGCTAGGCCAGCTGGAGAATAACTGACAAACCCACAATTTGTTATTTTTGAATCTGAGATGTATGCAAAAGAATAATATATGTTTTGAAATCATCAATGGTATAATTGATAAACTAGTTCACATTGTGTTCCATCATATTCTATCATATTGTGTTTCAGTATTTAGAGATTATATCCACTAATTCTGCATGTCTGAGGTGAGTTTGAATTGGAGAAGATTATGTAATTATATCCCAGAAAGACTGTTGTCAAAAGTTGTTGGATCTGGAAAGTTCATGGATTATCGTGAACAATGAGTTTTGTTCAGCAGCGTTAGTAAAGTTTAAAAGGACACTGATTGTTTTACATGGAACGACATTGATTTGTCTCATTGATTCAGGGAAAGGGGATTGATCAGGAGCATTTCATAGATTTTCATGGACTATTTTGCTTAAACATTCATGACAGTCCATTGATTTGTTACCCTGAGTTCATAGAATTTCATGGACTGATTGCTTTTATCAGTGTTCATTAATGTTCATGAACTCAAGAAGGTGACATTTAATGTTCATGAATATTCATGAACAGACATAAAGTGACTGTTCAGGGAACATTTATGGATGTTGATGCTCATGTTTCCATGAACATTATGAATTACTCATACTTGGCTGACATACTGGGGGAAGGGAATCCGCACCATGGCCTAACAGTCTGGAAATTTCAAGCCAAATGCTACATGGTTAACCTCTTAATAGTGCATATGAGGTAAATAGCTGCATCTATTAGTAAAGTCAAATTGTAATATTACTTAATTAAATGGTATTGAAAATGATTTTACATTGTTGTCCAAACAAAAATGATTAACAGTCTTTCTAGTAAATTAGAGGGCTATCAGCCTTCCTCTACCTTCAGGAGAGGCTGGATGACTTATAATGTCACCACAGGACAATCTAAATTCCTATCCATTAAATCAAAGTGAATTTGTTTTGATTGTTACATTATAATGTGTGGCACAAAACGTCCTCTCTCTATTATGTTCAATCTCTTACAAATTGATATATAGCGTAGATCACATTGTGTAAGAAAGCCTGATGCACAAGATGACCTCTGTTCTGTGGTATCGAAATGCAAATGTAGATTTGTACTAGGGGTGTAGGTGTTATACTGACATTAGGAACCAATCTCAAATTTTAAAAACACAAGTTTGAGTTACACTTACCTACTAATTTGGCTCCAGGGATGAACCAAGAAAACAAAGCTGAAATTGCTGGAAAAACTCAGCTGGCAGCTGGAGTGGGAAGCAATAAAAACAAAGTTAAAGTTTCCAGTCCAGTAACTCTGCTTCAGAATCGAAAGCAGATGATTCAGACTATCTCACAAGAAGTTGGGGAGGAATTTAAGATATACTCACACACAGGAGCCTGCACATGGTGACCAATAAAGATCATTTTTAGCAAGTTTTGAAAAGATTTGTAGTTGAGATTGAGGTTCTGGATGTAGATTTGCTCATTGAGCTGGAAGGTTCGTGAAAACCTACATCAAAAGATCATACTTTTCTCAGTACAAAATGACAATCATTCTCAACCAATACAAATGGTTACATTTAGTACTTGGCATATATCAATCACTGTTGCTGGAAGGATTTTTCAAAGCTCCAGACATTAACTTATATCTGGCGATCTACAGTAATTTGTAATGGTTAGAGTCAGTAGAGCGGTGGTGAATTTTTTGGACCTTGCAAACTAAAATACGTTCCTCAAAGGAAACTAATTAAAGGATTAAAGTTTATTGTAAGTCACAAAAATCAATTGGAAATAATAAGGCAATTAAGAAACAGCCTCCATTTGTCAGGATTGCACAAGGCTGATTAAACGTAAAGGACACAGGAACCATTTATTGCTAAGGACATTCATGACAAATAGAGATTATTGCTACTTTACCAACTCAGTAGTAACCCTGATTTAAAATATCAAAACATATCTACATGATAAATGTTTTTTTTGAATAAGTGTTCCTCATATCAACAACCATAGTTTGTTTTCACTATGTCGCTGACAAGTATAATTGCTGATCTTTCTAAAAGGTCTTGCAACTGTCGTACATGGTATGGGTTTGCATCAAAATTATGAGAAAATATTTATTCATTCCAAAATCACTTCTTCACTGATTGCTTCTGTACAATGAGTAGAGAACAGTTTTATCCCAGCACAGATAGAGTCCGCAGATTCTGTCAAAAAGAAATGTCACTGAAAATGTAAATATACCCATATTTCGAAATAGCAGAAACTTTCAACTAATTCAAGTAGCATTCAAAAACATAGTCTGTATATTTCATTTTTATCCAGAGCAGTAGCAGAAGTCCATTCAGCCCCAAACTTACTATCCAATTACATCCTGGCTGATTAGTGCTTCGAATTAACTGCTGTTGTGTTGTTACAACTGAGTGGTGAAGGGAAATCAGCTCCTTTCTTTTTAACAGTCTCCTGGATGGTCACAACAAATATTTTTCTTTCCTTTTAACAAGCAGCTATCACACTTAATTAAAACGTAATTAACTAGATCAAGATGAAGGAGGCAAATTAGAAGGTTTTCTTAGGTGAAAGAACCAAGAGTTTTTGTACCTATTAATCCCCAGAAAATCATCAAAACGTGACATAAACACAGGTAATAAGTTTAAAAAGAACTGAGGAAGATGTCCACTACAGACAGGAATACATGGAAAACAATTATTTAAAGTTCTTAGAGTCCTTGAGTTGAGAGAATGACTTGAGTCCCAACTACTTAGCTATTGCCTCATTTCTTCAGCAGCAACAAACTTTGTAGACATTCTTAACTTCTCAGTGAATAGTTGTTTTCTAAGCCTTTTTAATCATTGGGCACTGGCTTCAGAACTTGGGTGAAACAGGAAAAGAGAAGCATGCAATGTGCTTGCTGTTTTCATTGTCATATTTATTCTTCTTGCTGTTTTTTCTGCTCAACGCAGTTATAGAGTCATAGAGATGTACAGCACGGAAACAGACCCTTCGGTCCAACTGGTCCATGCCAACCAGATACCCCAACCCAACCTTGTTCCACCTGCCAGCACCTGGCCCATATCCCTCCAAACCCTTCCTATTCATATACCCATCCAAATGCCTTTTAAATGTTGTAATTGTACCAGCCTCCACCACTTCTTCTGGAAGTTCATCCCATACACGTACCACCCTCTGAGTGAAAAGGTTGCCCTGTAGTTCTCTTTTATATCTTTCCCTTCTCACCCTAAACCCCCTATGCCCTCTAGTTCTGGACTCCACCACGCTAAGGAAAAGACCTTGCCTATTTATCCTATCCATGCCCCTCATAATTTTGTAAACCTCTATAAGGTCACCCCTCAGCCTCCCACGTTCCAGGGAAAACAGCCTCAGCCTGTTCAGCCTCTCCCTGTAGCTCAAATCCTCCAACCCTGGCAACATCCTTGTGAATCTTTTCTGAACCCTTTCAAGTTTCACAACATCTTTCTGATAGGAAGGAGACCAGAATTGCACGCAATGTTCCAATAGTGGCCTAACCAATGTCCTGTACAGCTGCAACACGACCTCCCAACTCCTGTACTCAATACTCTGACCAATAAAGGAAAGCATACCAAACACCTTCTTCACTATCCTATCTACCTGTGACTCCACTTTCATGGAGCTATGAACCTGCACTCCAAGGTCTCTTTGTTCAGCAACACTCTCTAGAATCTTATCATTAAGTGTATCAGTCCTACTAAGATTTGCTTTCCCAAAACGCAGCACCTCACATTTATCTGAGGTAACCTTCTTCGCTGTCCACTACCCTTCCAATTGTGGTGTCATCTGCAAACTTACTAACTGTACCTCTTATGCTCACATCCAAATCATTTATATAAATGACTAAAAGTAGTGGGCCCAGCACCGATCCTTGTGGCACTCCACTGATCTCCCTATATTCCATGAGATCTAATCTTGCTCACCATGTTGAACCTTGTCGAATGCCTTACTGAAGTCCATATAGATCACATCTACTGCTCTGCCCTCATCAATCTTCTTTGTTACTTCTTTAAAAAACTCAATCAAGTTTGTGAGACATGATTTCCCACGCATAAAGTTGTTGATTTATATCCATTCTGAGTTTGCTCTATTGTCCAACCTAAATATAGGTAACTTTTTATCTTCAATACTTGAATTTATGATGCAAGTGTGGATTAAATAAGAGACGCCATTAATTTCTTTATGGTGGTCCAGTTCATTGGTTTCAATCTTTAGATATCATTGAATTCTCAGTGGAGCTGGTTTTATTTATTCCATAGGGTTCCCTGGACTTGGCCCACTTTGTGGCCACATGATCACAACAGGCATGCCAGGTCGGTATTTGTCCATTTTAAAACTGTTTTTTTAGCCTCGGAAAGGCCTTAGGCATGAGAGGCAAATGATGGAAGTTAAAGGTGTACTGTCCATTTTCACTATGATCGTTACTGCTTCTGTTATATGTTGTACCGCCTCAACAAAAATTTGTCAATCCCAGTGCTCTTGAGCACTTTGAAAAATTAGAATACACAAGTCAATTTACTCCTTTTTGTACACTGGAGAGCAAACAAGATAGGTGCACAGAAAATCCATCCTTCCAATTAAATCAGGGCAAGTTAAAGCATGAATGTGTATCTGTTGTAGATCTCAACCTCGAAATTCATGATGATTCCCAAACTTCACAAGCAGCTAGTGATATAGAGTCATAGAGATGTACAGCGTGGAAACAGACCCTTCGGTCCAACTCATCCATGCCGACCAGATATCCCAACCCAATCTAGTCCCACCTGCCAGCACCCGGCCCATATGTGCCCCACAGTTTCCTCATCTGTCCTCATTTATACTCATGTTATGTATTCTGGATGTTAAATAACATATTCACTGTTTGTCTAAATGATTAATTTTGATATCTGTTTTTACAGTTTAAAACAATGCCTAATACCCTTATGATTTGTTCAGTATTTTATACCGAAGTCAGTTGAACAAAAGTATCCTTGTTCAATGTATTACTTGGTTCAACTAAAAGTTTCTGAAGGTAAGTTTTAATTTTGGGTGACAATAGGAGAGTGTAACAAAAAAAGATACCTTCTCAGGCTGAGGCATTTGATGTACCATTATATGAATGGTTGTTTGATAGTATAGAAATTAAGGCTTGTTGTCAAAGCTTTTCATCTTGCACTCGTTAGGACAATCTGCAAGAATACCCATTCAGGAGCAAACTTAAAATTTACAATACCCACCACTTTAAAATACAATTTGCTGAAACATTTTATATTTCAGATGTGTCTCCTTTAATTAATTACACTTGACATAATTCTTATTGCGTCTGGTTCATGCTTGTAAACTACAGAAAGCTGCCTGAACAATTTAATATATACACTCCTGATCTTATCATTTTATTGTGCTGGGCTTGTAAATACAGCATGTAATTTAATATGGAACATGTTTCTCTTCTGGATTGAGGATACATAAATGTATCTTCAACATAATACTTTAAGACTTTGCTGATGAAAAACTTTGGCATCGATAACACATTGTGTGGGTGTCAACCACTATCAAATATTTTAGTTGATTGATTGGTAAGTGGATTCTGAATGTGCATTTCAGTATTAGTGTGATACCAAGAGTATAAGCCTTATGTCCCAACTGTCAATCATCATTAATTGGTGTATCCTCCATGGCAACACCTCCACCGATCAAAGATTACTTGCCAATTAATCAATACTCTCCTATCATATATTTAATTTTTAGTTTTCCACTTGAATTGGTACTCTTGTGAAATGTCCTGATGAGTGCAAGATGAAAAGCTTTGATAAAATGTGTCTATTTTCAGCAATACTCAAATAGGGAAGTTAGGAATTTATCCAGTTTATTATTTGCCTTGCAGAGGTTACTGCACGTTTGATTCAATGTTTTGCTGTTTTTTAGGTGTGGACAGGAAGGATGGTGATGTTAGTGGAAGTTATTATTGCAGAGCGACTACAAAATGAGCTGGCACTTACATGGAAAAAGATTTATTAAACTTTGTTTTATTCATGTATTTACATGTTTCCTTGTCCTTTATTTCATCTCCCCCACCACTTTAAAATACAGTTTGCTGAAACATTTTATATTTCAGATGTGCCTTCTTTAATTAATTACATTTGACATAATTCTTATTGTGTCTGGTTCATGCTTGTAAACTATAGAAAGCTGCCTGAGCAATTTAATATATACACTCCTGATCTTATCATTTTATTGTGCTGGGCTTGTAAATACACATGTAATTTAATATGGAACATGTTTCCCTTCTGGATTGAGGATACATAAATGTATCTTCAACATAATACTTTAAGACTTTGCTGATGAAAAACTTTGGCATTGATAACACATTGTGTGGGTGTCAACCACTATCAAATATTTTAGTTTCCTGAGAAAATCATATCAGTTAAAGTTTCTGTTTCAATTCCTCTGTAAACTCTGCTGATGGCAGTCAAATATACCATCATCGCTTTTCTGGCAAGTAGTCAGGTGAAAGGTTCATTGGAGTGAAGCAATTTGTATTTAGTTACAGCCTTTGGGACATATTATAATTAAAAATTGTTTACCAAAGCTTTGCTGTTGCAGTAGTGAGGCGAAATAGAGAACAAATAAGGTGAAAAATCAGGTTATTTTTGTTTTGACAACATGTTTAGATAATGCCAAATCGGAACAGACTCCATTGCTTGTATCCATTAGTCTGGTGTTTGTTTGTGACTGGCACTGACTCAATGGGCCAAATAGTCTTTTTCTGTACTGTAGATATCTATGGCTCTAACAAACCTAGCATTCTCAATCCATGTAAGGAAATTCGTACTTACAAGATAAAGCTCCCAGCATGTTGTTGCAGCCTTGTACAATAAACTGGGAAACCCACAAGCACTACACTAACACTTTATTTATTACTTACCACACCAGACAGCCCATTGCAGACCCAGGTATAAATCTAAATGCATGAGCTTGATTTTGGTTGTATATGTGGAGAGGATTTGGGTCAGTTAAAACCGTGTTTGCAATAATGGGTTTTGGACCAAGTATGTGGAAACGGGACTAGTGTAGTTTGGTGTTTGTTGGTTGGTATAGACATGGTGGGCCTAAGGGCCTGTTTCTATGCTTTATGACTCTGTGACTCCAACTCCTTGTGGAATGGAAGGTAGAAAAAAAGCATTTTTTAAAAAATGACAGAAAGGAGGGGACTAACTGCTCCATCAAGACAAGCCCACATAGTTGGCCAATCACAAGCATCATCGCTCAAAACACACTGTGGGGTAAAGGGTTAGCTATATTTTTAAACATGTTATTGGTCTCTCATCTGAGCCTTGCTCTCCACCCACCGCAATGTACTGCTCCAGGGCTTGACTTAAGGCTCCTCTAGCAATGTTCCTCCAGTGCCATGGGCTTGCTCACCATACAGATCAGAGCACCACTGCTTGTTGACAAACTTCAGACATGAATGAATCTTCACAATGTTGAAGACAATTCAGCTGGAGGTGCAGGACATTTTTGTTATTCCTTTGTGGGATGCGGGCTTCACTTTTTGGGCCAGCATTTATTGCCTGTCCCTAAGTACCCTTGAGAAGGTGGGGGTGAGCTGCCTTCTTGAACCACTGTAGTCCATCTGCTGTGCGTTGACCCACAATGTCTTTGGGAGGGAATTCCACAAATTTGACCAGTGAAACTGAAGGAACAGTGACATATTTCCAAGTCAGGATGGTGAGTGGCTTGGAGGGGAACTTTTGTTGTGGGGGGTGGTGTTCCCATATATTTGCCACTGTTGTCCTTCTAGATGGGAGTGGTGGTGGGTTTGGAAGGTGCTGTCTCAGGTTCTTTGATGAATTTCTGCAGTGTATCTTGTGGATGGTACATCCTGCTGCTACTGAGCACTGATGGTGGGGGGAGAGGCATGTGGATGTGGTGCTGACCAAGCAGCTGCTTTGTCCTGGACAGTGTCAAGCATCTTGAGTGTTGTCAGAGTTGCACCCATCCAGGCAAATGGGGAGTATTCCATCACACTCCTGACTTGTGCCTTGTGGATAGTGGACAGGATTTAGGGAGTCAGGAGGTGAGTTATTCACCAGAGTATTCCTAGCCTCTGATCTTTGCTTGTAGCCACAATATTTATATAACTAGTCCAGCTCATTATTTTTGGTTAATGATAACCCCTGGATGTTGATAGTGGGGGATTCAGTTATAGTAATGCTGTTAAATTTCAAGGGTCAATGGTTATATTACATATAAAAACAGAAAGAACTGTGGATGCTGTAAATCAGAAACAAAAACAGAAATTGTTGGAAAAGCTTAGCAGGTCTGGCAGCATCTGTGGAGCGAAATCAAACTTAACATTTCAGGTCCATTGACCTTTCCTCAGAACAGGTTTACTTTCTTTTGGTTATACTCTCTTGGTTATATACTGCTTTGGAGATGATCATTGTCTGCGATTTATTACTTTCTACTTGTCAGCCCAACCATGGATATTGTTCAGATCTTGTTGCATTTGAACATGGACTGCTTCAGAATCTGAGGAGTTGGAAATGTTCCAAACATTGTGCAGTCATTGACGAACATCCCCACTTCTGACCTTATGGTGGAAGGAAGGCCATTGATGAAGCAGTTGAAGATGGTTGGGCCTAGGACACTAGTCTGAGGAACTCCTGCAGAGGTGTCCTGGCGCTGGTGTGACTGACCTCCAACCATCTTCCATTGTGCCAGGTTTGACTGCAACCAGTGGAGTGTTTTCCCTCAATTCTTATTGACTGTAGATTTGGAAAAGCTCTTTGATGTCACACCAAGTTGAATGTGGCCTTGATGTTAAGGGCTGTCCCTCTCCCCTCCCCTCTGGAATTCAACTCTTTTGTCCATGTTTGAGCCAAGGTTGAGTGGCCCTGGCAAAACCCAAACCGGGCATCACTGAGCAGGTGCTGCTTGACAGCACTGTCGATGACACCTTTCATCACTCTACTGATGATTCAGAGTGGATTGATGGGATGGTAATTGGCCACATTGGATGTAACCAGCCTTTTGTGTACAGGACATACCTGGGCAAGAGGCTTGGCTAGGGGCATGTCAAGTTTTGAAGCACAAGTCTTCAGTACAATATTGTCAAGTATTGCCTTTGCAGTATCCAGTGCCTCCAGCCATTTCTTGATATCATTTGGAATGAATCGAATTGGCTCAGGACTGGTACCCCTGATGCTGGGGATCACTGGAAGAGGTGGATCATCTACTCAGTACTTCTGGCTGAAGGTTGTTGCAAAAGCTTCAGCCTTACCTTTTACACTGATGTGCTGGACTCTTCCATCATCGAGGATGGGGATATTTGTGGAGCCTCCTCCGCCAGTGAGTTGTTTAATTGTCCACCACCATTCACAACTGGATGTGGTAGAACTGCAGAGCTCAGACCTGAACAATTGGTTGTGGAATCACTTAGCTCTGTCTATCACTGACCAGTAAAAGCAATGAGGATAGGACTTGAGGTGTGGTTTCTTCCTTTATGATAGATTGTCTTGAACAATGCCAGAAGTGTTTCCTCTTGAATCAGTTTGTTGGTGATTTTTCTTCACTGCTGACTCAGGTTTATATGAAATGCCTCAATCCAGGAACTGGCTGCCATGAGATTTGCTGCCCTTGCCTATCATGCCCACTTTCCAAGATGACATCACCCCAAGCACAGATACATCCTGTACCACCTCCTAAATGAGCAGGAATACTGTTAGAAATTTATGCCTTAGGCAAAAGAGACTGGAGAGGGCCGAATGTAGAATCTGGATGAAAATTGTAAATGGATCATGAGGTTAGTAATTTGTGGGAAAGGACAATTTGAAGGGGAGCAATAATGGTGTAAAGGGTTAACTATTCCTTTACCCTAAGTGCAGATACTGAGCATGTGCATCAGGAGGAGTTAGGTCTTAGTGACACAGAGCACAGGGAACTGAGAGCTCAATCTGTAGGTGCCAGAAGATTTCCTCTCCTAACATCCCTTTTATCTTCTTATGTGCATGAAAGCCTTTTAGCATTCATTCACCAGATTGTAGCTCTACTCTTACTGCTGCCTTCAATCAGCTCAACAACCAAACCAGATTCTAGGAGCAAAAAGAGGGACAGTACAGCATCCACCCCTGGTCTGAGGTCTTACTAAATGGACATACCACTATGTAAAATGGCTACAATGAGAGTTATGCTGTAGTATACTTTGTAAGAACTCTCTCCAACACTCCAACTCACCTTGAAGACACACAGCACCTGCCCTGTTTTTCAGTGGTAAGTAGACTCATTGGTGTATCTCTGTACTGGACTTGAGAAACACAGATAAGGTTTCTGACAGTAAGCCTAACTGAAGCATGCATCCTGAGAGTGGTCCAAAAGTCATTTCCCACAGAGAGATGTCCTTGCTAGCACAAATCAATTTCCCTTCTGTTTCTTACTGCTGTACGAATCAGTTACTGAAGTATGGTTTATTTATGCATTCCCAGCTCTATCTCTGTTATAAAATGCTAATTTCATTTCAGATAACTTTACTTATTCCAGCCTGGTTTCCTGTACGTGTCTCAATCTATGGTCAGGTGATCACTGCTGTAATTTTAAATCTATGTTTTTTCCTTTAAAATAGATTTACACCGTGGAGGGCTCAAGTATCAAATTCAGATGATGGAAGTTGAAATTGATAGTCTATATTTTATCACAAATATCTCAGAAATAAAGTTGGCCCTATTTAACATTGAACTCAAGTCACGTTTATCCTTGACTGTGTTTAAAAATGTTTTGTTTTTTGAAGTTCAATTCTGGTTTCCAGCTGGTGTGTTAAAAATCATCATTTGACATAAAGCACATTGCTTCTATTTTATTAAAAATGCTATGAGAATGTTGCTTTAAAAATAGTAAAATATGAATGCATTGCTACCTTCACAGTAGACTCTAAAATATTGGATAATATATCAAGCAAAATTACAATTAAAAACTTTCTTGCAGCACATATATTCATCACTTACCCTCCACACCCAATATTCACTAATCTTTGGTTTAAAATTCAGTACGATTGATGAAACTTTGGACATACTACAACACATGGTCTAATTGCTATTAGTTAGGTTTATATCCTTTAAGGTGTCAGCTTCTAGGATTGTGTCAACTGCTTTAAAGCTCCTGATCAACCTTTTTGTGATATGTGCAGGATGATTAATGATGTTTCCGTGATAAAGAAAAATATGCTCAGTTAACTCAGCACCCATTTTTTTGAAACTTGCAGAAAGTAAGACATAATTTAACGGTTACTGTTTTATCTTATAACGGTTGATCTTAGAGCTTTTTATTTCTTTGTCCCATTATTGACATGACAAAGATGAATATGGAGACCCATGAAAAAGATAGAAAGGAACTACAAAAGAGATATCCTTGAATTACGATAATGGCCTCCTGAGTGCTGCAAAAAGGAAGCCTATTATTAACTGATATCTTGTGGTTCAGAGCCCCAGCTACTCAATTGTTCAGTCTGCCTGCCTTGGACAATTTACTGAATCAATCCTCATTACACGTGTTAAGGCCTCACATCATTACCTCCTATATTTCCATCAGGTAAACGTAATAAGGCTCCTTGGCTGCCTTCCAGTACCACAAAATGTAGGTGTTAGTTCATTGTCTAGAACTGTCTTTAGGAAACTTATTAGACTAAATTATCCTATATCCATAATTTAGATATTGCAGGTGCCTCGGCAAGTCTCCAGCAAGGTTATGTACAGATTTCATTTTTGCTCTATTCTCTCACAATATTTTAACTCTTTATTGTACACGCATAACATGAAGTTATACTTTGATACTATATTAAACTGTGCAGGTAGTTTAAACATTTTATTGCCTCTCATATTAATAATGAACAGGTTGTTGAACAATATCAGAGGAAAAATCACCATAGTCCCACTCATTCATCTGAGACAGATGGTTGATGTGGGTTTAACCTAAGAACCACCTCACCTCAGTTGAGGAGAAAGGGTGAGAAGGAGATTCCTTCATAGTCACCTCAGTTAGTGCAGGAATTGAGCCTGTACTGTTAGTGTCACTCTGCATCACAAACCAGCCAACCAATCAACTGAGCTAACTAGCCCTCAGTGCACTTAATAGAAAGATAAATGAAGGCTCAAACAATGCATTTATTCAGTGAATACTAAGCAGTGTCGACACCCTACAAAGGATTTCACCACCACCCCCCCCCCAACCCCCAACTCCTGACCTGGGCTGACATAACTTTAGATTAAATTACTTACAGTGTGGAAACAGGCCTTTCAGCCCAACAAGTCCATTCCGACTCACCGAAGAGCAACCCACCCAGACCCATTCCCCTACGTTTACCCCTTCACCTAACACTACAGGCAATTTAGCCTGGCCAATTCACCTAACCTTTAGACTGTGGGAGGAAACCAGAGCACCCGGTTTTCTGTGAGGCAGGACATGAACCCAGGTCTCTGGCACTATGAGGCAGCAGTGCTAACCACTGTGCCACCGTGCTGCCCCAACTGGTTTGGGATTTACTGTGGACACCCTGCCCCCACACCCTTTTCCTGAGCAATAACTCACTGTCATACTTATGTGCTGGCCACTTCATGTAAATGAAGAACATCCCCAGTACCCAACAAAACAATTAAGAATATTGTTCCAAAAATCTTAAGTTGCCCAAGAATAAACTCACTGACCCTGGAGTGAAGATGAAGCAGTTATCAATTATTTCCTCTCAGAAAGTGTTTTTGATGAATTCATACATGCCATTTGGTGATACAAAGAAAAATGATTTGCTAAAAAATCCTCAGACAAATAATTTGACTCTTGATTCCAACCTAAGATAGAAACCACCACAAATCCATTGAAAAATAGAAAAGATTACAGAATGATCATCTTTGACAAAAGTTGTTGGTTTCTTCCATCTTTCAACAAATAAAAAATTCTGATGAAGGGCTTTTGCCCGAAACATCGATTTATTTGCTCCTTGGATACTGCCTGACCTGTACACTCTCGACTGATATCAGAATAGAACATTCCTTTCTATCATTATGGATAGTGACCTCCACTCTTCCACAATGATTCTTCCTTTGCTCACTTGATTTCCTCATCTATTTGTTGGTCTTCAGTCACATTATCCACAGACATTGAGTCAATTTTACTTTGTTAAAATTGCATTCGGCATCCCGTCTGTAATTAATCTATGCATGAATTGGAATGTATTCCACTTGAATATCAGGAAGATAGAATGTATTCTTGTTCCCCTGAATCAATAAGCCTGCGCCTTTTACCTTAGGACTCGTTCTGTTCTTTACACCTTTGGCTACTTACTCAAGCTGGAGAGGCACAAAGTTTCAACTTCAGAATGCCAAAACCTTCTTTTTCCACTGTCTCACTCCCAGTGCATTTTTATAACACCAGGGAGTTCTGCATACCCCAATGTTCATCCCGCAACCAATATCATCAGGAGCAGGTTAATAGGCTGTTCTTTTCACTTGCTGTTTGTAAGAATCCATTTTTCCACAACATCACTTTTGTTTTGCATCTACCAAAGCTACATTTCAAAAATAATTCAGTCATTGTGGAATATATTGGGATTTTTGAAGATTATGAAAAGTGGATATAAATTAGCTCGCTGAGCTGGAAGGTTTATTTTCAGATGTTTCATCATCATGACTAGGTTGCATCATCAGTGAGAGCCTCTGGTGAATTGCTGGTGGTATGTCCTGCCTCTCTATTGATAGGTCTTGGTTTCTTAAGGCGGGTAATGACATCTCCGGTTCCATTTTTCAAGGGAAGGTAGATGGGGTCTAAATCGATGTGTTTATTGTAGAGTTCCAGTTAGAATGGCAGGCCTCCAGGAATTCTTGTGCATGTCTTTGTTTCACTTGTCCTAGGATGTGTGTGTTGTCCCAGTCAAAGTGATGTATGCATGTATGGAAACTAGTGACAGTAAGTCGTGTCTTTTGCTGGCTAGTTGGTGTTCATGCATCCTGGTGGTAAGTTTCCTGCTTGTTTGTCTGATGTAGTGTTTTTTACAGTTCTTGCATGGTATTTTGGAATTGACATTACTTTTTCTGGTAGTATCTAATGGATCCTTTCGGCTCATTTATCACTGTTTGAGTGTGTTGGTAAGTTTATGGGCTACCATGAGGCCAAGGGATCTGAGTAGCCTGGAAGTCATTTCTGATTACCTCTTTGATTGAGGTAATGTCACCAAATTTTTTGGTTGTGTTGGTGTCTGCTTGTTTGGGGTTATTTCTGAGGAATCACCAGATTGTGTTAATTGGGCACCCGTTTTTCTTGAAAACGTTTATAAGTATTTTTCTTCTGCTGTTTGTGAAAGGTGCTATGGGGATGTGGGTTAGCCCTGTTGACTGTATGCATTGAGTGTGGTACAGAACAATATCAATAAAGTCCTGTGAGGAAGTTTTTAGGGCAGACCTTCGACAGCATTTTCAAAATTCACACTGTCTACCAGCTAAAAGCGCAACAGACCTACAAAATGCCATCAGCTGCAAAGTCCCTTTCATGCTCATTTCAAGTTCACTTTATTGTCACATGTGCCCACATGATTACAATGAAAGTTTACAAGTCACCACCTATGGCTCCATCTTGGATACCATGGTACCTGGGTACAGATACTTAAGTACAAGAGGAGGTCAAGAGCTGAAGCAGACACAATGGCCTTTTTCTGCAGCAAAACACTTTTGTTATTCTGTGATTTAAGCAGGTGGCTCACGTCACCTTCTCCAGGCCGGTGATGGGTGGAGAATGTCCTGTCCAAGCCAGTGATGCCCATACCCTGTGAAAGCATAAATATTGAAATTATGATGTCATAGCATCAGCCTTGATTAGCAATTCTAATAAGAGCAAACTAGATGAAGAGAAAGATGCTGGATAAATACAGGTTATTCCTCAAGAGCTAAGTAACCATTTCTTCTCATTTGCTTAAACCATTTGGAGGAATTTTTCTAAATTGAAACATTTATGCAAATTGTTGTTCCGATCAAACTCCTGAACTTCAACACATTACAATCAATACTGTGGCAGGAAACCAAAGAAAACTTGCCATATTGTATGAAATTAACATGACCTGAAAAAGAGTCATCTTTTGAAGCACATTTAATGATGCAATACTTTTACTAACGGCATTGAAAATTTGTTCCATTGGTTCAATTATGCTTCCTCACAAAATAAGTTTATTTTTGACTGATTGTTTTAAAATTCTACATAGGCTTGCTCTGAGTGGGATTATGAGAGTGATATGGAGCAGAGAGAGATGTATTGGACTTTCTTGGATCTTTAGCAAACATCTGACAATCAAAATCGCTGAAGCGAGGGAAGTAAAACAGGTCTAAGGCAACTTCCTACTTTTATCCAGTGAAACTCGATTTCATGAATCTCAAGTTGTCAAGTAACTCTGAATTGCCTCTGATGGATTATACTCTGCCATGTGGCAGGCACTGAATATTGTTGTATAGAATTGCAGTTTATACACAAAACAGAAATCCTAATACTGAAAATACAAAAGGCTGCCTGTACATATATATGTCCCCACATGGGTGATATTTTTAGCACTTCTCTTCCAAATGCTAATCTAAGCTGTCTGCAAGTAAATATCAAATGCACAGACACTTCCTGAAAATTACACATTGTGAACAGAATTGTGAGTCATGTTGTACAGATTTGTTAAAAAGATATCAGGCATAATTTTTTATTGTAATACAGAAACCATACAGATTTCAAATCTTGTGTTTACCTGGCAACAGCAACAGGGATCAGGGAGTCAAAGTCTTCAAGAAGGAGGTAGATATAGCTCTTGTGGCTAAAAGGATGATGGGATATGGGGAAGGGCAGGATTTGGGTAGTGAACTCAATGATCAGCCATGATCATTTGAATAGCAGGAGCATCCTCAAAAGCCGAAAAGCCTACTCCTGTTCCTTACATTCTATGTGTCTATTTTTGTCTTCAGTGAACGATGTAATTGGTTATTATTCATTTACTACTCTGGATAAGGAGGTGCAATTAACATAACTTCATTTCAATACCCAGACTGTCCCTTCAATACAGCATGCCTTTGCTTTTTGCTGTTCCCATCACCTCAACTCCATCTGAGAACCCATTCTAATTGCTGATCACTATTTAACACATTGAGTATGAGGAACGATCAAAGTTTGTGAGAAGATTTGTAGCTCGGGTGCTCGTTGTTGTGGTTCTGTTCGCCGAGCTGGGAATTTGTGTTGCAGACATTTCGTCCCCTGTCTAGGTGACATCCTCAGTGTTTGGGAGCCTCCTGTGAAGCACTTCTGTGATCTTTCCTCCGGTATTTATAGTGATTTGTCTCTGCCGCTTCCGGTTGTCAGTTCCAGTCGTCCGCTGCAGTGACCGGTATATTGGGTCCAGGTCGATGTGTTTGTTGATAGAATCTGTGGATGAGTGCCATGCCTCTAGGAATTCCCTGGTTGTTCTCTGTTTGGCTTGTCCTATAATAGTAGTGTTATCCCAGTCGAACTTATGTTGCTTGTCATCTGCGTGTGTGGCTACTAAGGATAGCTGGTCGTGTCGTTTTGTGGCTAGTTGGTGTTCATGGATGCGGATCGTTAGCTGTCTTCCTGTTTGTCTTCCAAAGGACTAGCCACACTACCATACACCAAGAGCATTTCTGAACTGACAGCCAGACTACTACAACCACTAGGACTCAGAACAGCACACAAACCAACAGCCACTCTCAGGCAACAACTCACCAGGACAAAGGACCCGATACCCAGCATGAGCAAAACCAATGTAGTGTACAAAATCCCATGCAAGGACTACACAAAACACTACATAGGACAAACAGGAAGACAGCTAACGATCCGCATCCATGAACACCAACTAGCCACGAAACGACACGACCAGCTATCCTTAGTAGCCACACATGCAGATGACAAGCAACATGAGTTCGACTGGGACAACACTACTATTATAAGACAAGCCAAACAGAGAACAGCCAGGGAATTCCTAGAGGCATGGCACTCATCCACAGATTCAATCAACAAACATATCGACCTGGACCCAATATACCGACCACTGCAGCGGACAGCTGGAACTGACAACCGGAAGCGGCAGAGACAGGCCACTATAAATGCCGGAGGAAAGATCACAGAAGCGCTTCACAGGAGGCTCCCAAACACTGAGGATGTCACCCAGACAGGGGACGAAACGTCTGCAACACAAATTCCCAGCTCGGCGAACAGAACCACAACAATGAGGAATGATGCATGACATATTCTGTATACAAAATCAAAACTTTTCCCTTGATATTAAGAAATTAAAGGTATCAATCTTAAATTTGCCTTCTCTTAATCTGGACCAATGGATTATTGTTCTGCTACAAAAATCAGAAATTGCTGAAAAAACTCAGAAGATGTGACAGCATCTGTGGAGAAAAAGCAAAGTTAATGTTTCAGGTCTAGTGACTCTTCCTCAGAATAATTCTGAAGAAGGGTCACTGGACTTGATATGCTAACTGGATTTTCTCTCCAAAGATGCTGTCACACCTGCTGAATTTTTCCAGAAATTTCTGATTTTGTTTCTGATTTCCAGCATCTGCAATTCTTTGAGTTTTTGATTATTGTTCTGCAGTCTGACAATGGGTTGACTTTTACCAGAAATAGCCAAATGTTATTCTTGGTGAGTCTCATGGAGGGTTTCTCTCCGTAGGCCCGAACACATTATCTCATGCTATCTTTCCAAACGCACTTCATTACTTCCTACACCACGCACCAATGGCTCATTGTTTCCCCAACCCACCACAGCTTGAAATACTACCCACAGGAATTCCTGGTGTCATCTTTAACCTCCAGCTGGGCCCATGGTCAAGAATTGGCCATCCACAGCTGCCCCACATGGTTCCTGTCAATTACCCCTGACATGTTGGATAGAAGGACCTGGAAGTGGACTAGACAGTTGGGAAGAGCATGCGATCACTGCCCAGGAGTGCACCCTGAGATATTAGCGATGGATGGAGATCTGAAGGAGCAAGAACTCGAGTCTCCAGGAACCCACTAGGACCTTCCTGTCAGGAATTGTCTACCATTGACTTGAATGTTATGCCTTATCCAAGTACCTTTTAAAAGTTGTGAGGTTTCCTGCTTCAACTCCTCTCCCAGGCAGTTCATTCCAAAACTCCACTACCCTCTGGGTGAAAACAGTTTTCCTCAAATCCCCTCTAAACACCATGCCCTTCATCTTAAAATTCTGCCTTCTTGTTATTGACCCTTCAACTAATGGGGAGAACTGCATTCTGTCCATACTCCTCATGATCTTCTACACTTTTATCAGGGACCCCCCCTCCCTCCCTCCCCCCCCAACAAAAGAAAACAATCAAGCTTATCCAGCCACTCTTCATCACTGAAATGTTCCATCCCAGGGGCAACATCCTGCTGAATCCCCTCTGCAATCCCTCCACTACAAACACATCCTTCCGATCATGTGGGGGCCAGAACTGCACACACAACCCCAGCTGTGACCAAACTAAAGTCCTGTACGGCTCTAATGTAACCTCCCTACTTTTGTAATCAATGCCATAAAGGCAATTATCCCTTATGTCTTCTTAACCACCTTATGAACCTGTGCTGCTGACTTCAGGAATGTGTGAACAAGCACTCCAAGAATTTTCTGCTCCTTTACACTTCGTACTGTTCTGCCGTTCATTGCGTTGTCTTGTCTTGTTACTTCTTCCAAAGTGCATCATTCACTCCTTTCAGGGTTAAGTTCTATCCACCACTGATCTGTATATTTGACCAATCTGCTTGTATTCTTCAGTAACCTAAAACCTTCTTCCTCACTACTAACCACCCCGTCAATCTCTGTGTAACTTGCAGGCTTACTTACCATCCCACCAACATTGTCCGCTGCATCATTTATGTATTTATCACAAACACGAAGGGGTTCAGCACTGATTGCTGTGAAACACCACTGAACACTGGGTTCCAGTCACATAAGCAATTTTCTATGACTGCCCTCTGTTTCCTACCACAGTGTCAACTTTAGATTTGTATGCCCACCACCTTTATATATTCTGATACTACTCAGTTAAAAAAAATTGCTCACAATATTTTCATGTAATTAATTAATGTTATTATATAAATAGAAAAGAACGCTTTCAAAAATTACTTTGAACATATTGGTGGCTTTTCCCCAAAATAACAGTTGTGCTTGGAAAGGCAAGGACTGATTAGGGATAGTCAACATAGCTTTGTGTGTGGGAAATCATGTCTCACAAACTTGATTAAGTTTTTTGAAGCAGTAACAAAGAGGATTGATGAGGGCAGAGTGGTAGATGTGATCTATATGGACTTCAGGGTAAAAACAATGACTGCAGATGCTGGAAACCAGATTCTGGATTAGAGTGGTGCTGGAAGAGCACAGCAGTTCAGGCAGCATCCAAGGAGCAGTAAAATTGACGTTTCGGGCAAAAGCCCTTCATCAGCAATACTGTATTCCTGATGAAGGGCTTTCGCCCTAACCGTCGATTTTACTGCTCCTTGAATGCTGCCTGAACTGCTGTGCTTTTCCAGCATCACTAATCCAGAATCTAAATGGACCTCAGTAAGGTGTTCGACATGATTCCCCATGGGAGACTGGTTAGTAAGATTAGATCTCACAGAATACAGAGTGAACTAGCCATTTGGTTACAGAACTGGCTCAAAGGTAGAAGACAGAGGGTGGTGGTGGAGGATTGTTTTTCAGATTGGAGGCCTGTGACCAGTGGAATGCCACAAGGATCAGTGCTGGGTCCACTTCTTTTAGTCATTTATATAACTGATTTGGTGAACATAAGAGGTACAGTTAGTAAGTTTGCAGATGACACCACAATTGGAGATGTAGTGGACAGTAAAGAAGGTTACCTCAGATTACAATGGGATCTTGACCAGATGAACCAGAAGGACTGTTATGGAAATGGGTTCCACATCTCATTGTGGTTCACCATCTGAAGGAATTCCTCCTCATCTCATCCTCACATTCAGCAACTTAATTCTCCTCTGATGGCATAGTTGTTTTCTGTTCAGAGCTTTGTGTGTTCTGAGAGACCCTTCCACCTGAATATCCATCCAGTTGTCCCTAATCTTATTGGGCTGCTGCAGGGAATCTGTTTATTGGTCACTTCTGGGCAGGTGTTACACATCACCATTGAGATCTAGATATCATCCCAAACCCGTGAAGAAAAATGTCAGACCATTTCTGCCCCCTACTGTGATAACAGCAATGATCTCTCCAAAAAAACTGGATGATTGCTCCTAGGCAAATAACAAATAACAGTGTTTATGACTATGTAGATTATATGTTAAAATATAATTTCTGGGAACTAGATTCAGGAGGAATGGTGCAATGTTTACAAAGTTTATTGAATATACATAAAATACAGTCTACTACATTTGGCATTTGCAAATTTATTTTATTCATTTATAGTGGGTGGATGCTGCTGAAGATAGGCATTGGTGGTCCATCCCTAACTGCCATTGAGGAAGCAGTGCTGAGCTACCTCCTCGATCCACTGTAGTGGATGACACTGATGTATGACACCTACAGAACAGTTAGGGAGGGCATTCCAAGATTTTAACCCAGTGACACTGAAGGAACAGTGACTTTAAAAGGTTTTGAAAAGTATGGTGTAACTAAAACTGGTTTGGTGGTTAATATTGATTTCAAATGGTCGAATGTCTCCTGACATTGTTCTCTCCACCAAAACTTTGTTCTTCTTCAGCAAATCAGTTAACAGTGCCACTACACTGGGCTGAAGTTTGGAACAAAACGTCTGATAGAATCCACTGAGTCCTAAGAATCGAAGCACCTCTTCCTTTGAGGTTGGTCATGGAAATTCCTTGATAGCCTTCGTCTTTGAGTTCCGTGGGGTCAACCTTCCATGACCAATGTTATGTCCTAAGAATGTCACCTCTGCTTTTCCAAATTCCATTTTATTTAAGTTTATCACCAGTTTTGCTTCTTATAGTCGTTCAAAGAGCTCTGCCAACTGTACCATGTGATCTTTCCAGGACTTACTAAAGATCACTACATCGTCCAAATAGACTGCACAGATTGTTAACCCAGCCACAACTCTGATAATGAGTCTATGGAATGTGGCAGGTGTGTTCTTCATTCCAAAGGGCATCACCTTAAACTGAGAGAGCCCATTTGGGGTCACAAACGCAGAAATTTCTTTTGCCGTCTCTGATAAAGGTACCTGCCAGTAAACATGCATTAAGTCCAACTTGGTGATGTAACTAGCTTGTCTGACTTTCTCGATACCGTCCTCCAATGTCGGAATTGGATATGACTCCGATTTCGTAATGGCGTTAACCTTCTGATAATCCGTACAGAATTGTTGCGTCCCATCTAGTTTGGGAACTAACATGATCGGCGAACTCCACTCGCTCTGGCCTGGTTCAATGATGTCCTCGATGAGCATGGCCTCCACCTCCATCTGGACATCTCTGGCTTTGAAAGGATTAAGCCAATAGGAGCAGTGTTCCCTACATCTACTTCATGTCCAATAGCATTAGTCCTACCAATCTGATCCTTACGTATGTCCTTATACTGCAGTAACAATTCTTTCAACTGCATTTTACGCTCCTGAGACAGATAGCTTATTGACCTATCCCACTCCTCAAGTACTCCTTCATTTTTTATTCTATTTTGAGGCACTTCAAAATCCATATTATCATCCGGATTTGATTCTTCACTCTGTCAGGCAGTAACTAACACCTGTTTCTCCAGTTCTTTCTCTCTAGTATAATATGGTTTCAACATGTTCACATTACATACCCAATACCTTTTCTTCTCTAACTGGCATTTTTACAAGATAATTCACCTGACTCAACTTTTTCTCAATTTGACAGGGACCACTAAACCTGGCTTTGAAAGGATCTCCTATAACTGGTAACAGTACAAACACGTCATCCCCTTGGGAAAACGTCTGAGTCTCAGAGCTTTTATCTGCCACCTGCTTCATTCTACACTGTGCCCTCTTTATGTGCTGTTTAGCTAACTCACCTACTTGACTTAATCTCTCTCTCTCTCACCTCCGATACATAATCTAAGTGTGAGATCACCGATTTTGGTCCTGTCAATTTTTAGAACATAGAACATAGGAAAATAGAGCATGGGAACAGGTCTTTTGGTCCACAATATTGTGCAGTAGATTATTCCTAATCTAAAACAAAATAACCTAACCTATGCACCCTCAATTCACTGCGGAAGGTGGGACCTATATATGTAGGACGGGTTGTGCCTGAACTGGAGGAGCGTAAATGTCCTGGGTGGGAGATTTGTTCGTGTGGTTCAGGAGAGTTTAAACTAGTTTGGCAATGGGGTGGGAATCAGAGCTACATTCTCTCTCCCTTTCTTCTCTCTCTCGTTTTCCTCTCTTTCCTTCTCTTCTCTCTCTCTTAACCTTTCTTCTCTCTCTCTTTCTCTTTCTCTCTCCCTTTCTCTTTCCTCTCTCTTTCTTTGATTATCTTCTAACTCCATTTTCCTCAATCTTAATTGAAATTTTTCTACCTCTACTGCACGTGTCTGTTTCGCTGACACAACTAAGTATTTGAGTAATTCCCTTACAATTTCAGCTTTATTTTTGTCCTTGGTTAAAGCCAAATCTAATTTCTTTGTTAATTCTAAAAGTATGGCCTTTATCTTTCCTTCTAAACTTCCATAGCAAATCTGAGAATCATCTTCAAATCTCAGAAACTCTTTAGAAATTTTAAGAGTCATTTCTCTCACTTTTAATTTAATCAACCACAAGTCACCGAAATTAAACAAATTGCCTCACCTATGTTTTATTCAAAGATCGAGGACACTAACCTGCAAGTGTTTAAATCCGTTGGGATTTTTTGTACCCCCAAATCTATTCAAATCTGTCTAATCCAGTTCAAATCCCAACGATAAGTCCCCAGACTGTTACATCATTGTGTAAACCCCCCTACTTAATTTAAATCAGCAACACAGAAAAGATTTATCCCATGCAGTAATCTGTGAGAATTTGAGAACTATTAAGTAAAAATTAACAACTTTATTTCTTAAAGTATAACAGAGAATAATTAACTAACAACTATTTACAATCCCTTCCTCTAACCTATCTTTTACTTTCCCTTCTATATTACTAATCTGATAAAACCCTTGATAAAGATTTACTAAAATTCAAATTTCAAAACCAGCCAGCTGTCGAATCTTCTCTTTATATCTTCCTCTGTCTTCTTTTCTTCTTCGTAAGGATCTCTGTTTCGTAGGGTCAGCACGGTGGCTCAGTGGTTAGCAGTGCTCTCCACAGTGACAGGGACCCAGGTTTGATTCCAGCCTTGGGCAACTGTCTGTGTGGAGTTTGCACATTCTCCCCGTGTCCATGTGGGTTTCCTCCGAGTGATTTGGTTTCCTCCCACAGTTCAAGGATGTGCAGGTTAGGTGAGTTGGCCATGCTAAATTTACCCATAGTTTTCAGGGATATCTAGTTTAGGTGTGTATAGGATAGGGGAAAGGGTCTGGGTGAGTTATTCTTTGGAGAGTTGATGGGAACTTGTTGCCCCAAAGGGCTTGTTTCCACACTATAGGGGTTCTATAATCTATGAGGTTACTGATCAATAAAAGGTACCTTTAAGAGAGCTATTCTCTGGGCAGTCTGCATGTGTTAGTGGCTTGCAAATCTCCCTCAAATGTTCAATTTTTCCTGGTCTTATACTCCCAAAGCATTGGATTGTGTCATTAGCTTTTAATATTGTCAATATGCTCAATTCAAACTGGATTGGAGTTTTGTATTTTTCGGGGTATAATTTAAACCGATTGGCCTAATTCAAATATGTTTCTTTTGTCTCCAGGTAACCAGCTCCCCTAGCTGCTGGACCAAAAGGTTACTTTATATCTTCTTCAGAATACTTGGTGCTGTCAGGTAATTCTGCTAGCTTTTAACTTTCTTAAACGTTGTGGGCGGCACGGTGGCACAGTGGTTAGCACTGCTGCCTCACAGCGCCAGAGACCCAGGTTCAATTCCCGCCTCAGGTGACTGACTGTGTGGAGTTTGCGCGTTCTCCCGTGTCTGTGTGGGTTTCCTCCGGGTGCTCCGGTTTCCTCCCACAGTCCAAAAATGTTCAGGTGAATTGGCCATGCTACAGTACACCCACATCTTCACAACACCATGTATCTGCTGTCCCTGTCCTTCTATTTAGAAGGATCATGGGTTTGTAAAGCTAACAAGGAGCCTCATTAGCTCTAGAGCTCCCTGCAGATGATGCACGCTGCTGCTGGGAGTAGGTGATAGATGGAGTGAATGTTGAAGGTATTGGATAGGATGCTGATCAAGCATGTGCTTTACCTTAAATGTTGTTGGAGATGCACGATCCAGGCAACTGTAGAGTATTCCATCACACTTCTGACTTATGCCAGTAGCTGATGAACAGGTTATGAAGCCTCAAGAGGTGAATTGTTTGCCACAGAATCCCCAGCTTCTGACTTACTATTTAATCATTGTATTCATGTATATGGTCCAGTTCAGTTTCTGGTTAATAGTAACCACCAGGAAGCTCAGGGATTCAATAATGATAACACTATTGAATGGCAAAGTTAGGTTCTCTCTTGTTTGAGATAGTTATTGCATAGAACAGATATTAACTGTTACGTATTACTGGTTGTTGTCCAGGTCTTGCTGTATGTGAACATGGACTGCTTCAGTATCTGAGAAGTCAAAACTAATGAACATTGTGCAATCATTGACAAACATCTCCACTTCTGACCTTATGATGGAGAGAAGGTCATTGATGAAGCAGTTGAAGATGGTTGGGCCTAGGACACTACCCTGCGGAACTCCTGCAGAGATGTCCTGAAACTGAGATGACTGACCTCCAACAACCACAACCACCTTATATGTCAGGTACGAACCCCAAACAGTGGAGTGTTTTTCCCGCTTCCCAATGGCTTTAATTTTCCTCAGGATCCTGGAAGTGACACTTAGTCAAAGGCAGTTATTCTCATCTCCCGTCTGGAATGCAGCTCCGGAACCAAAGCCGCATTGAGCTAAGTGACTCTGATGGAACCCAAACTGTGTATCAGTGTAAAGGTTACCACTGAGCTAGTGTCAAGTGCATACTTATTAAGATCCATTACATATATATTTGTTATACCTGTATAATCTTGTGCTTTCAACATTGCCAGAAATGCTTCTTGTTCCAGTGGAACATAGCCCGTGGGTCTTCCAGTTACAAAAAGTGAGCTGCTGTGTGTGCTCCAGATTCAAATTAACACCCTTGGAGTCTTCACAGCAAACCAGGATCAGAGAGAACTGTCCATTCCAAATTGAAATACCGTGTTAAGAAGTTGAAGAAGCTAATATTTTAAGATGTACACACAAGTACACACACATTTTGATGGATGCCTGCATACACACACAAGTATACACACATGAACGCACACATGAATACATACACATGTATACACATGTGAACATGCACATCATGCACAATTTACCCTTCGATGTAAAAACAATTAACTGAATTAAATTACTAAGCAGAATCATTATTTAAGGAAAACTATTGGTAGTTCCGGGTACACAAAATTTCTAGGGCTTTTACAAACAAAAATCATAAGTCCCTTTGGTGGAGAGGAGGTTTCAAATGCACATCAATAAAGATTGGAAGAAATCCTGCTGTGATAGCTCAATAAACCAACAGACCCTAAAGGAGCAAAGTTTCCCACTATGCTGTCTGCATTCATTCTCAGATGGTTTGAAGCAACGTCCTTTGCCCAGGTGTTTTTTTATTAGAGCCTACAAATCCCAATGGACACTGAGGAACATGGTTCAAACTCCACTCCTGAAACAGCCGGAATATCAGGCAAATAATGTAGTTTCAAAAGGAATTGATTTTAGAAATGTTTAAAGTTCAGATTCCTAATCTGGGTACGATAGAAATGTCTGACAATTATCATTATGTTCAATTTTCAGCACTTTAGCGTAAAACATAGAAGCACGTGAAAGCTACAGATGGTAGCGAATTGTCTTGATGGTGTCTGTAGACGACAATCTGATTGGTCCCAAAGGGATTACGAGTGCAGACAACAGTTAATCAAGCAGCAGACTGCAGTTTTTTGCTCAGAATTCAGAGATAATGACAGGGAAAAAGGGAGCAATGTGAGAGAAATTTGAGTGGAAGGAACAGACACAGCTGTCTGATCTGCTGATAGGGACTTCTAGTGAGGGAAGCAATTTACCTCAATCAACTGCACAAGAAACAACATGTAACCATTTCACACCCAGAACTCTGCCACAGTGATTGAAACACTGTTATACCAACATGAGATAATGAATATAATTGATATTTTATATTTAAGCAGTTAGTTCTACATTGGTTTTTATACCAATTAAATTCCGATCATTACTGTAGGTCATAATTTTATTCATTTACTGTTGGAAGAGTTTGCCATGTGGGTTTGCTATTTATGTCTGCTACTGTGCCACATTGACATTCATTGGAAGGCAAATGTGACCGGACAGCTGGGTTTGTGACACACAGTGACAGCATGGGTTCAGTTCCTGCACTGGCTGAAGTTACCAATAGGTCTAACCTTCTTAACATCAGCCCTTGCCTGAGGTGTACTGACCCTCAGGTTAATCTCACCATCAGTCAGCTCTATCTCTCTCTCTCTGTCTAGTGAGAGAATGATACTTTGGCGACTCTACCTTTAGTTTGACTGCATCACTGAAATGCCTTTGATTTCCAGGTGCTGAAATGTTCATGTTGTTACATGCTCCTCTCTTTATGAATTCTCTGACCTTTTTGCATTCTTACCAGGTTGGTCTTCACTTCATAGACTCACCTTGTAGCCACTGTCTCCTGTATTTGCCATTCAGGTGATTATGATAGCTCCCGAGTACTGCATGCAATCCCAGAGTGTGGACCACACCAACTAAATTCAGTCTGCCCCTTTCAGTAGTCACGTTTTCCTTGATGTAACATTGTGGTCAATTATTACATTCTTATTGTCACTTTGGCTGACAGATCAGCTAACATGGCCAATCAGAGATCAAAAATGGGATCTTTCGTTTCTGTGGGATTCTTTAATACTTAATCTTTAGTACTACCATCAAAAGATCAAGTCTGTCTTGATGAAGCCTTTTTTTTACTTGAACTATTATTTACTGAGATATTTCAATCAGTTGCTTTCTTATCCCACAAACTTATAGGTTGCATACCATTTTACCTAGAGGTGGGCAGTTATGTCAAAATTAACTGGTTTATGTTTCTCTATAATTTTCCGAAAAGATGGTTTCAAACTGACAGATATCACTCATGTTGAGTTAAAAACTCTCTGACAACCCTTACAATGCAGCATTCAGTTAAACGGAGCAGGCAATTCGGCTTTTGCCCAAAACACGATTTTCCTGCTCCATGGATGCTGCCCAGCTTGCTGTGCTTTTCCAGCAACACACTCTCGACTCTAATCTCCAGTCCTCACTTTCATCCAGGCAATTGGATAGTTAATTGTACAAGCAAATCCCACTCTCTTAGGATCATAGAATCCCAACAGTGTGAAAGCAGCCATTTGGCCCACATTAACCCTCCAAAGGACATCACTCCCAGGCCCAACACATCCATGAAACTCTGCATTTCCCACGGCTAACCCACCCAGCCTGCACATCACTGCACACGTTAGAGCATGGCCAGTCCACCTGGCCTGTACATCTTTGAACTGTGGGAGGAAACCGGAGCACCCAGAGGAAACTCACACAGACATGGGGAGAATGTGCAAACTGCACACAGATAGTCACCCAAGGCTGGATTCGAACCCAGGTCCCAGGCAACAGTGCTAACCACGGAGCCACCATGCCACCCTAATGACCCATTGATTCATAGATACGTAAATTCATATTTGCCACTGCAGTTTCTGAATCAATGTAGGAAAACTTTTTTTGCTGTACATCGTGAAATTTTGTCTGTAGGTTGGGAAACACACATTTACACACAACTTTTCTTACTAATAAAACAACAACACTGAACTGCAGATGTTTCTAATGTTTGCTTTGTTCTGCAACATCTCAGACTGGTGCCAAAAGCTATAAGAGATCTCATGCTGTTGCTTTCGACTTCCTTGACCCTGCTGGGGAACAGTTCTACAAAGTACCTATTGGTCTGTTACATCCCGTCTAGCTCTGTTCCCCCCAGATAAGGTTCCACTTGATCTGGGCAAGTTTGTTGGGCTAAATACAAAAAAATCTGTAGAGTTGGATAGTTTGAATCCCATCATAAGAGACATATCATAAATATGGTGACACTGTGTCTGGAATATTGCTTTAAGTTAAAATTCATCCAACACCAGGTTATAGTCCAACAGGTTTAATTGGAAGCACTAGCTTTCGGAGCACTGCTCCTTCATCAGGTGGTTGTGAAGGACACAATTATAAGACACAGAATTTATAGCAAAAGTTTACAGTGTGATGTAACTGAAATTATACATTGAAAAATACTTTGTTTGTTGAGTCTTTAATCTGTTCGAATACCATGATAGTTTCACTTCTTTCATGTGTAAATCACAAAACGTTTTTAAAAGTTGCATTCTCAGGTTAACTGTACCAATGGGTGTTAGCTGGACAATATGTTGAAGGTGTTAGCCCCTGTGTTCTCTGTCTGTGCCATGATGTTTAGATTCTAATCTAAAAAGTGAGATCCCAGAGTCTTGCATGTATTGTTTTAGTTCCTTTGAGGAGGGATGTAGTTGTTTTGGAGGCAGTTCAGTGGAGATTCACTGGATTGATTTCCGATATGAAGGGTTTGTCTTATGAAGAGATATTAAGCAGTTTAGGCCAATACTGTCTGGATTTTAGAAGAATGAAATGAGATCTAATCGAGGCGCATAAGGTGCTAAAGGAGATAAACAAAGGGGGTGTAGAGAGGATGTTTCCTCTTGTAGGGCAATCTCGAGTGGGAGATCATAGTCTGAGGCTATAATGTGTCACAAAGCTGGCTTCTTTTTACTAAAAGCTGTTCCTTTTCTCAAGGATACATTGTCCTTGGTTTTCTTTTCAGCGGGGTAATAAACAGCTCCCAGAGCCGATTAGATTGATTTGGTACAGAGATTAAGCACTATTGAGTGGACTTTTTGCTTATATGTAAACAGCTGAGACTTCAGGCCAAAGTAGTCATGTTTTAGAAGTGACCTGTATAATGAAAGGGGAGTGGTCAGCTGTCTAACTGAGCAGTTGAGTTCAGTCTAGAACTAGCTGGGAGTTAAAAAGTGAGCTGTGTGAAAACAAACTCTCCTTCTGCTCTTCTAACTTCAATCTGTAAGCATCTGTTCCATTTTTAAACTGTGTTTCAAGAGGGTTTGCTTATTAAGACTGTTGTGTATATTTGGAACAGCATAATTAAGTCCAGTTTGAATAGACTGAGTTCTGTAGGGGTTCTTTTTTCTGTTCTTTGTGCTTTATTGTGTAATCTTGTGAATAAATGTTTGTCTGGTTTAAAACCCAGCTTCCTCACTCTGGGTAATTTTCACTGTACACTTACCGAAATAAATTGTAAAGCTCTGGTCTGGGCTGCCTGTTTAAGAATGTTTTGAGTGGTCTGGCCGAGTCCATAACAGATTGGGGGCTCTTTGTGGGATTTTGAACAGCATGTGGTAGGTGCTAGTTTCTTTATTTTGGGTGTTGGTTTGGTTGGGGAGACAAAGCTTGGGATAGGAATGGCTCTTTCAGTCGCCAGGAAGTGGATGCAGTGACTTTGGAGGTTTTGCACAAAGTGAATAAGACCAAGCTGCAGGAATTAGCTGGGAAGCTGGAAATGGGACTGCCTGTTCCTGTGAGGAAAGGAGAGATAATTACAGCAGGAACTCAGCATTTAAACTTACTGGAGAAACCATCAGAACCTATAGAGATGGCCAGAATTCAATTACAAATGAAGCAGATTGAGTTAGAGGTGAGAGATAAGGAAAAGGCAGCAGAAATGAAACAGAGTTGCGATTAAAAAGCAGAAGAGAGGGAAAAAGAGAGCAGAGAAAGAAAAAGAGAGAGCTTTTGAACTTCAAAACTGACACTTAAAAAGGAAAGTCAGCTTAAAAGGCTGGAGATAAAGGCCAAGGCAATCTCAGTGAGAAAGTAGTGCAAACTCATGTGGAAAAGCAGAGAATTAAAACAGCGAGGTTAGCAGCTGAAGTGGTTGATGATTATGAGCTGGTCCATAAAACACAGTTTGTCTTCCAGAATCAGTTTCAGTCCATGAGGGATCGAAATTGGGGCAAAGAGAAATCCTCACGTGGAAAGGGAAGCAGAGATCTCAGTGAAGATCATAATGATAATTTACCACCGGGTAAAAAAGAAACCCTTGAGGGGGAGAAAGAAGTTAAAAAACTCCAGCGTTTTCATTATATTAAAGTGGGCCACACAAAATTGCAGTGTTGGTGGGCTGGGGGAAAGACAGATGTAGGAAAACCAAACAAGCCTGGAAGTTTTGATGGACCAGTAATAAAAAGCACAAGGGAATTTAGACAACTGCCTCAGAGTAGACAAGATGATCAGAGGTTGGTTAAGGAGGAAATGCCAGATCTGCTTAAAAAATATACATGCGAGGATAAAGTTTATTCACATAGGCCAGGAGCAGCAGGTAAGGAGGTTACAACATTAACGGACACAGGATCCTCTCAGTCTGTGATGCTGAAGGATGAAGAGATATATACTCCTGAGGGACTATTGCCAGAAAAGGTACTGGTAGCAGGGAATTCATGGTGAGACAAAAGTGCTCAATTATGTAAAGCGAGGCTAGAGAGTCCAGAGAAGAGTGGGGAATTTGTGGTAGGAGTACTGGACAAACCCTCAGCTCCAGGAATACAATTTGTCCTTGCAAATGATATAGCTGATTCACCAGTAGGTGTGCTGCCTACTCTAGTTGAAAAGCCAGTGGAGACGCAGGCAACTGAAAAAATGAAGAATGTTTATCCAGGAATTTTCCCTGATTGTGTGATCACAAGATCACAGAGGCACAAGCTGGAGCAGGAGGGATCAAAAGGAACAGACAAGGAAGCTGACATAGCTTTATCACAAACTTTCTTCGATCAGATAAGTGGAACAGAGAAGGAGCAAATAGGTAAACATGTAAGTATCTTTAGTTCTGCTATGCTTTTGAATTACAGCTGAAAGATGAGGAGTTAAAACCGTTATATCAAAAGGCATTTACAGAGAACGAAATGCATCCCTGTGTGTTATTAAATAACAAATGATGTCATAATGAGGAAATGGAGACCATCACACATTCAAACAGATGAGAAATGGGCAGAGAGTCATCAAATTGTTTTGCCAATAGGGTATAGAAAGGAAGTACTGCAAGTGGCGCATAAGCTAGCACTTGGAGATCATTTAGGGGTGAGGAAAACACAGGCTAAAATACAAAGACATTTTTACTGGTCTGGACTACAAAAGGATGTAGTTGAATTTTGCCAGATGTGCCATAAATATTCGCTAATCAGAAAACCACAGGCAGTAATAAAACCTGCACCTTTAATACCTATTCCAGCAATTGAGGAATCTTTCACAAGAGTCTTGATTGATTGCATAGATTACATTACATTACATTACAGTGTGGAAACAGGCCCTTCAGCCCAACAAGTCCACACAGACCGGCCGAAGTGCAACCCACCCAGACCCCTACATTTACCCCTTACCTAACACTACAGGCAATTTAGCATGGCCAATTCACCTGACCTGCACATCTTTGGACTGTGGGAGGAAACCGGAGCACCCGGAGGAAACCCACGTAGACACGGGGAGAATGTGCAAACTCCACACAGTCAGTCGCCTGAGGCGGGAATTGAACCCAGGTCACTGGCGCTGTGAGGCAGCAGTGCTAACCACTGTACCATCGTGCCACCCAAATAGGTCCCCTACTTCAAACAAAAAGTGGGAATAAGTATTTATTAACAATAATGGATGTGTCGACTAGATTTCCAGAGGCAATCCCATTACACAACATCACAATTAAAAGGGTTGTAGAAGAATTACTTAAATTTTTTACTAGATATGGACCACCAATAGAAATTCAGTCAGATCAAGGATCAAACTTCGCATCCAAACTATTCACGGAGGTTATAGATAACTTGGGAATAAAGCAATTCAAATCTACAGTGTACCATCCTGAATCGCAGGGAGCGCGAGAGAGATGGCATCAAACACTAAAGACCATGTTAAGGGTTTATGATCAGGATTATCCAGATGATTGGGATAAGGGAGTTCCATTTGTACTTTTTGCGATCAGAGATGCACCGAATGAATCGACCAGTTTCAGTCCATTTGAACTAATTTTTGGGCATGAAGTAAGAGGATTGTTAAAATTGATTAAGGAGAAATAAGTCAGAATTCAGAGGTCACGCATTTGGACTATGTGTCAAATTTTAGAGAATGATTAAAAAGAGCTGGAGAGTTGGCTAAACAGTATTTAAACATATCACAGCATAGAATGAAACAGGAAGCAGATAAGAAATCACAAATTCGCTATTTTGCAATTGGTGATAAGGTATTGGTGTTACTTCCAGTAACAGGTGAGCCTTTAAGAGCAAGGATCTTATCAAATCAACACAGTTCCAATATCCAATTCCACGGTTGGAGGACAGTGTCAAAAAAATGGGGCAAACAACTTACATTTCTAAGTTGGCCTTGCTCAGAAGCTACTGGCAAGTACCTCTGTCAGAGAGAGCAAAGGCAATTTCAGCTTTTGTAAAGCCAAATGGACTATATCAGTTCAAAGTCACGCCATTTGGTATGAAAAATGCTCCAGCCACATTTCAGAGACTAACTAATAAGGTCATTGCCGGATTACCCAATTGTGTAGTGTATATTGATGACCTGGTGGTTTTTAATCACTTGTGGAAGGAGCATTTACAGCATTTATTGGACTTGTTTGATCGACTTCAGAAGGCAGGTATGGTGGTAAACCGAGCTAAAAGTGAACTTGCCAAAGCCCAAGTCACCTTTCTGGGCCATGTTATCGGACACGGGCAAATGGCCCCACGGAATGCAAAAACAAAAGTAATCGGGGAATTTCCCACACCATTGACGAGAAAAGCTGTACTATGGTTCCTGGGGTTGAATGGATTTTACTGAAAGTTTGTGCCAAACTTTAGCAGTGTGGCTGTTCCACTCACCAAATTGTTAAAAAAGGGAATGAAGTTTCAGTGGATAGCGGACTGTCAAAAGGGATTTGACAGCCTAAAAACGGTGTTAACCACTGCCCCAGTATTAGCCACACTGGATTACACAAAACCTTTCAAGGGGGCTATTGATGCCAGTGATGTGGGTGTTGGTGCGGTGCTCTTACAGGAGGATGACGAGGGAATAGAAAGACCCATCGGGTATTTTTCCAGGAACTGAACATTCATCAACAGAAATATTCAATGGTGGAGAAAGAAACTTTGAGCTTGGTGTTGGGATTACAACATTTCAGTGTCTATATTACCAGCAATGCTTCTGAAACAATCGTATACAGAGGAACCTCAATTATCCGAACGAAATGGCAGGCACTATTCGGTTCGGATAATTGATTATTCATTTAATTGATTCAAGGCCTCTCCCCTGGAGCTCGGAGTTTTCTGTTAGGTTCGCTCCCTGTTCAGGAGATGAGGCAACATCACACCACACGCGAGCGAGTTTTAGGGTTTTGGAGATTGGGCAGGAAGTGAAGTTGAGACTGAGATGAGATCAGCCACAATTGTATTAAATGGTGCAGCAGGTAGAAAGGGCTGAATGACCTGCTCCTGCTTGTGGTTCTTATATTTTCATATTCTAAATGAATTTTGCCAAACACCAACAACTATTCTGAGAGATGATTTGGAAATGATGCACAGTAGGAAAGGGGAATGATTTCAGATCCAACCGGCTTTAACGCTAATGTCTGAGAATAAAACTTGAGGGAGAGGCCTAAGAAAGAAACATAAAAAATAGAAGCAGGACTAGGCCCTTCGGCCCTTTGAGCCTGCTCCACCATTCTATATGACCATGGCTGATCATCCAGCTCAATCCCCTGTTCCTGCTTTTCCCCCATACCCTTTGATCCCTTTAGCCCCAAGTACAATATCCAACTCCTTCCTGAAATCATTCAATGTTTTGGCCCTGACTGTTTTCTATGGTAGTGAATTCCACAGGCTCCCCAGTCTCTGGGTGAAGATATTTCTCCTTACATCAGTCTTAAAGCCAGACCTGGATGAGAATAATCGACAACTTTAAATTTTTACAAAGCATTAATGGGATACCCAATCCTCTTCTTAGCCTGTGTCCACAAACCTGATCCGGGGCTGTGCACGTCAGTGGATCTCAGGATTTTACTAAATTAGGAGACAGTGAGGACTGCAGATGCTGGAGATCAGAGTCAGAAAGTGTGGTGCTGGAAAAGCACAGCAGGTCAGGCAACATCTGAGGAGTAGGAAAGTCGACGTTTCAAGCATAAGCTCTTCATCAGGAATTTGGGGATGCCCAAGGGGGCTGAGAGATAAATGAGAGGAGGGTGGGACAGGGGGGAAGGTAGCTGGGAATGCGATAGGCAGATGAAGGTGGTGGGGGATGGTGATAGGTCGGAAGGATGGATTGGATAGGCGAGAAGGAAGATGGACAGGTAGGACAGTTAAAGAAGGCAGTGTCGTGTTGGAGGGTTGGATTGAAATAACATGAGGAGAGAGGAAATGAGGAAACTGGTGAAATTGACATTGATCCCATGTGGTTGGAGGATCCCAAGGCAGAAGAGGAGGCGTTCTTCCTCCAGGCGTCGGTGGCTTGGATTTGGCAGTGGAGGAGGCCCAAAACTTGCATATCCTTGGCTGAGTAGGTGGGCACTGGGGTTGTTTATTGTGTGTGTCCTGGAGATGTTCCCTGAAAAGTTCCGCAAGTTGGTGTCCTGCCTCCCCAATGTAGAGGAGACCACATCGAGAGCAACGGACACAGTTGGTGAGGTGTTTGAATGTGCAGGAAAATCTCTGCTGAATGTGGAAGGAGACTTTGGGGACATTTCATTTTACTGAAATATGCAAACGTAACAAGGCTTTGGTGTGGAACACAGCTATAACACAAGGTTTGCAAGAACAGTAGAAACAATTCAAATGGACAAAGGGAATATTTAGGACACACGTTCAGGAGAACTTTTACAAGAATAATCAACACTTCTGAGTTATGTAAGCATGATACAAGAGGAGGGAGTAATTCAAACAGACATTTAGATGATGGAGTGGTAGAAATGGTTCTTTGTTTAATTACAGATAAATGAGTGAAAATGAACTGGATAGTCTGTAGCCACCACTTGGATCTAATTTGTGCATGTAACAACATTATCCTACTAGGCTGATATCATTCTTGCTCAAAGCACATGTACTTGTCCCTGAATCTGGGCTGATCTTTGCTGGAGTGGCAGCAGCAACCCTGCAGTTGGATCCCAATCCCCCCTGAATTACAGAGGGGAAAGGGGAAGGAGGCTGGCTTTCTGCTTTCTGATTGCTATCTGCCACAGCAGATTTTCATAATCAAGTTAAGCATCAGGGCTACCATTTACATCACATTCCTTTGCTTTCAGAGTATTAATAGGAAACAGCAGAGCAGCTAATGGGCAACTGGTACAAACATAGACAAGCAACTGCTGCATTTAAAATAGTGAAGAGATTAATGCATTTTAATTTTGTTGATTGTAACTCAGATAAATGTTCTTCAATCTCAGGAAGGAATTATTGCGTGGAGTTGGGGTTGTCAGTAACAAGAAACATAGAGATATGCTCAGACATCCAGGATATGCCGACATCAGAATTCCATGCAAGTGGTCATGCCTTACAGCTTTGAATTATACATTCTATAATCCATTTTCATAAATGAAAAATTTAAAACCTGAGTATCTATTTTCTAATCATCTTCTTGTCAGTTACTTACTCAGAAGCAACTGACAAGGTGATTTCTGTTCGTAGCTCTGACCTCGGAGACATGAAGGTGATCATTGAAATCAAACTGAAAACATTACTCAAAGAAAATTACTTGAACTAAATTAAGGAAAGAATAAAATAAGAAGTGAGGGAAGAAAGAACTTCTTTTCTCTACAAAAATGGCATTGTTTTGCAGTTTTAACTCCATAACTAATAGTTATAAACAGTAACCAGCTTCAGCCATCCCAGAATAAATACTGGGTACACACTACTTTTATTTTTAGATGGAAGGGCAAGGACTTGTTAACATTGTATAGATTTGTTATTTTGTGCTTATATTTGGAACAGTTCAATTATTTGACTTTTCTCAATCTGAATTATTCATCAGTTGCTGAAATCAAGCTGAGCCTACAAGTTTCAATATTTCACTTCATATCTGTTCGGATGAGCTTTTTTTGGGTTGTGTGGTGTTAGCAATTATAAAATTGTTAAATTATCGACCACCACTCTTGTAGTTGCATTCGCTGTTGCTGGTGTGATGTCCTCTGCTGTTTGAATGGAGATTGGTAAAGTGCCAAGTGATCATTTAACTACAGCAAAGGAAGATATTGGGACTAGACAAAGTAAAATTGATCACTGGTGCTTCTGTCTTTAGTTTATTGACCAAATCCAATGATTCTTATCCAACATAAGATACCTAACCTCAGTCAAACATTCCAAGTTCAGCATTTTGCAATGTGATCATTCTAAAATATATCAGTTATGTTTCCATCAATGGCTGCTATTTTAATTTTATAATTGTGTAAAGCATAAATGGTGGCAAACTGGTGATGGCTCAAGACTAGAATCTGAAAGCAACAACCTTCTGCCCTGTGGAAATGGGTTAAAATCCCACTATGTTTAAATGAGTGATAGACCTGGCATATAAAACTATTCTCGGTAATACTGCCATTAATTGCTGTTCAAGAAACCTGCACTTGATTCATTAATGCCATCTCGGGAAGGAAATCCTTGTCTGGCCGACATGTGACTCCAGACCCAAAGCAGTGCAGTTGACTTGTAACTGTCCCTGAAGTGGCCTAGCAAGCTACTTAATTTAACAAATGTGTGTCATGCTAGTGACAGACAGATCCCATTAAAGAGAAACGATTGATTACATTGTTTGTTTTTGAATAAACAGTTTTCCACTTGAGAGCATTAATTAAGAATTTGATCTTAATTATTGGGAACAAAAGTAAAATGTTAAATTGTCAGTTAGGCTTGCAATATAGTGCACTGTATGTCCTGGAAGCTATTTATATTAACAAGTGATGCCTTGCTCTTGCAAGTAGAAACAAACGTACATGTCTTTTGCCTTTTTAAACTTAATAAAAATAAGTGAAAATGATTCAATAGCTAGTTTATTTCTCAGGGCAATACCCTAACCAATCAGAGTCAAACAGCCTAGTTTCAGACTTAAATAAGTCTGGCAATTAATTGTCAATCATCATTAATCGGTGCATTTGCTGTAGAAATATCCCTACCAGTCAGAGTCCACTTGCTAGTCAATCAGCACTCTCCTCCCATAGTCTTGCAAAATGTCCTGTTGAGTGCAAGATGAAAATCATCAACATAATGTATTTTGTCAGTAGTACTCAAAAACAAAATTGCTAAGATGTTTAAGGATTCATAAATATTCCATATTCCTGTATTCTACTGCTTTGCATAAATATCAGAGGAAATTATTCCTTTTGACTGGAATTTGTAAGACATGGAAAAAGATTCAAATTAAGTTTTTATTGCACATCAAAAATGTGAATAACAAAATGATGGTAATATGAAATAAAGTTGAATCAAAAGTAGAGCAACATTTTCAGTGCAGTACGAAGTGATGAGCATGTTTAGACTGGTGTACAACTGTAACACTGAGACAGACGCTCTGTTGTCAAGTGGTGTGCTTAATTAGCAAGTGTTATGTTGTAAAACAACAGTCTAGTAGAATCAAGAAAGATTGTAAAACCCAGTACCAGACAATTACTGTCTGTGGCTAGCCCAGACAATAACAAAATAGAAAAAGGCACAGTCTCCTGGCAGTGAGCAATGACAGCTTAATACTGATGATTCTAAACCAAAAATACATTCTGTAATATACCAGTATCTTCAGTAAATAGTGAAAGCATTAGCTGATACCAAAAACAATACTCGCACACTGTTAAAGTTCCTGTCTCAATGTTTAAGAATCTACTCAAAACAGCAGTTAAATAACTTAGAAAGAGAAGAGCAATTAGAAATTGTCAGTGTTGAGACATATTACTAGACAAAGATTTGCTTCTGGACTCTGAAGTGCTGGGACAGTCAGTGTGCAATGTTCAACTTTTCTGGATGTCAGATAGACTGGAGTAAGTAATAGAGACAATGAGAAGGAACATTGCAGCACCAACACACTGCTGTTCTGCTGATTTCACCAGCAGTATTGACTGAATCAACTTGCAGCTCTATTGATGCATTAATCACTCATGGCCAATAGAACCTGGGTGATGTCATAACATTTGTCTCCAAGAATTTCATTTTCCAAATATTGCATGTCAGTATTATTATCCTCAAGATCATATGAAATCAATGCAGATTTCCAACATTTTTTTTTGGATTCCCCACATCCTTGATATTTTGGTTTGTGTTCATGTGATTTCACTGGAACTTTGATTGTCAGTCAAATGCACATCATTAATTGGGAAAATACATGTGGTGGACAGCTTTTGTGTAAGGGGGTAAAGTTCTGAAACTTTCTCGGCGGCAATTGGAGTAGGAGGAGCAACTGCGAAGACCAGACAGGAACGGAACTTTTAAATATATAAACTTACCTCGAGAGTTTCAGGTACATATTTTGGCAGCAGCTTGAAAGGATATTGGAGCTGAAGGGGGAGGATCCAGTTGTTGTGGTCCACGTTGGCACTAACAACATAGGCAAAACTAGGGTGGAGGACCTGTTTGGGGATTATCAAGCACTAGGAAGGAAATTGAAGAACAGGTCCTTGAGGGTTGTAATCTCTGGATTACTGCCCGAGCCATGTGCTAATTGGCAGAGGGATAAGAAAGTTAGGGAAGTAAATATGTGGCTCAGAGATTGGTGTGGGAAAGAGGGTTTCCATTTCATGGGATATTGGCATCAGTTTTGGAACCGGGGCGATCTGTACCGTTGGGACGGTCTCCACCTGAACCGATCCGAAACCAGTGTTCTGGCAAAAAGGATAAATAGGGTGATCACTAGGACTTTAAACCTGTGAGTTGGGGGAAGGGAAAGGGAAAGTAACAAGGAATATGGAATCAAGTAGAAAGAAAAGCAGCAGGTTAGCATGTGTGCAGGGTTTAAGTTCAAGGCAGACTAGGAATGAAGCAAAAAGGATTGATAACTCTACCTAATGTTATGACATCACCCAGGTTCTATTGGCCATGAGTGATTAATGCATCAATAGAGCTGCAAGTTGATTCAGTCAATACTGCTGGTGAAATCAGCAGAACAGCAGTGTGTTGGTGCTGCAATGTTCCTTCTCATTGTCTCTATTACTTACTCCAGTCTATCTGACATCCAGAAAAGTTGAACATTGCACACTGACTGTCCCAGCTCTTCAGAGTCCAGAAGCAAATCATGAGGATAAGAAAATTAGCATTAAGGTGCTTTATCTGAATGCTCAAAGCATTTGTAATAAAGTAGATGAATTAATAGCACAAATCATCGGGAATGATTATGGTGTGGTAGGCATCACAGAGACATGGTTGCAGGGGGTTCAGGACTGGCAGTTAAACATTCAAGGATTTACAACTTATCGAAAAGACGGGGGGTGGGCAGAGGGGGCAGGGTTGCCTTGTTAGTAAAGAATGAGATTAAATCTATGGAACTGAATGACCTCAAGTCAGATGCTGTGGAGACTGTGTGGGTGGAGTTGAGGAACCACAAATGCAAAAAAACCATAATGGGAGTTATGTGTAGACCGGCCAGTAGTGGTCAGGACCAGGGGTGCAAGATGCACCAGGAAATAGGGCATGTCAGAAAGGCAAGGCCACAGTGATCATTTAATGAACGGCTGAGGATCCTGGGATTGTATTCATTGGAGTTTAGAAGGTTATGGGGAGATCTAATAGAAACTTAGAAGATAATGCATGGGTTAGAAAGGGTGGACACTGAGATATTGCTCCCATCAGGCGGGGATACTAAGACTCGTGGGCACAGCCTTAGAATTAGAGGGGCTCAATTTAGAACGGAAAAGAGGAGATATTTCTTCAGTCAGAGAATGGTGGGCCTGTGGAATTCACTGCCATGGAGTGCAGTGGAGGTCAGGACGTTAAATGTCTTCAATGCAGAGATTGATAAATTCTTAATCTCGCAAGAAATTAAGGGATGCGGGGAGAGTGTGGGTAAGTGGCGTTGAAATGCCCATCAGCCATGATTGAATGGCGGAGTGGACTCGATGGGCCAAATGGCCTTATTTCCACTCCTATTTCTTTGGTCTTATGGTCTTATGAAAGAGTTAAGGCTGAGGAGTGATTTAAGGATTTCTTAATTTTTTTTAAAAATCACTTGTAGGATATGGGTGTCATTGGCTGGGGCAGTATTTATTGTTGGTCCTTGAGAAGGTGGTGGTGAGCTGCCTTCTTGAATTGCTGCAGTCCACCTGCTCTAGATAGATTTACCTACACTTAGTGAGGGAGAGCCAGGATTTTGACCCAGTGACGTTGAACATAAACATGTTCAACGTCACTGATGTATTTCCAAGTCAGGATGGTGACTGGCTTCGAGGGGAACTTGCCGGTGGTGGTGTTCCCATGTATCTACAGCCCGTCTAGATAGATGTGGTCATGGCTTTGGAAGGTACAGTGTAAAGATGATGATGATATCACATGGATTTGGCCAGGGAACAGCTTGAAATCTTGATTTATTATTTTGAAATCTTGTTCCTCGGTGTCCGATATGTGGGTCCACAGAGTTGACTATGGTATAGGTTTCAGGCACAAAATAGCCTCCTCTGCCTCCAGTATGGTAGGCAAGTATATCCTCATCATGAGCTGGAAATATACAATCATACGAAACAAACCAGTGATCGGTGCCCAACACCTGAAACAGGTATTACACACTTTTTACGACTAGAATGTGCACATTAATGTTCTCCACTCCAAGGTCAGCTTGTCTTGAGTTAGTCAGCACCAGAATCCCAAAGTTACCACCCACTAGGCTGCAACCATCAAGGTACATTTGCAAAATATCTGAATCCAGCTCACGTTGAAAAAACATGTGACCGTGGTTGCTAAGTGATGATGGCAGCTCAAAGTCTACCTCAATGATAACCTCTCTCCCCTTGGCGACTCAAGATCTTCCCAAACCAATCACTCCTCCTTTTCAAGGTAACCAGAAAATAACACCTGCGTTGGTCAGAAAATAAAATCTGCAACAGAACATCTTGTGCAGTCAAGATGATGTCATGCTAATTGACACTTTAAATATTTAAAAGCTTGAAGCACTCAAATCACTCCATTAGATTAATCTATTAATTTTAAAGCAAAATATATCTTGCTTGGAACATGGATGCGCTAATTACTTCCAGTCCTTTCAGCATGAAGCCTATAAATAGAAAGTAGGAGAAGTAAATCCTCACTTACATCAATCCTTATGATGAAGAAAGCAGTTACCTACAATTATTTTCTAAACATTTCACAGCTTTCAAGTTTTGATTCCAGGAACAATTGATAGTGGATTCAAACATAAAGAACATTCATTGTCTGAAATGATGTATTCAAATTAGCTTTGAGTTTTCCTTCCAAAAATAATGAAAGAAAATGGTGTGTAACTGCAGGCAGGGATGGCTGAGAGGATTAATGATGTGGAGATACTGGTGTTGGACTGGGATGGACAAAGTTAAAAATCACCAGGTTATAATCCAACAGGTTTAGGTGAAATCACAAGTGTATAAAAGTGTATGATGTTGCCACACATGGCGCCATCTTAGGTACAAAGGTACCTAGGTACCAAAACATTTAGTTATGAATTAGTAAAAGAAACAGTGTTAAAAAATTAAGCATTTCAGACCTTCATAGAATAAATAGATACATAAATAATTAGCGCTGCCGATGTTGGAGATCTGAAATATAAACAGAGAATGCTAGAGCAAGTCAGTAACTCTGGCAGTATCTGTAGAGAGAGAAACAGCGTTAAACTTCTCAAGTATGGTGACTTCTTCAGAAATGAAGAGGGCTGGAAAATAATAGTTTTTATGCTGTTGAATAACTTCAGATTACGAACACTGTCCTCCATTTTGATTACATCCCCTTCCCAACTCTTACCCAGGGTCCTGTTTTCCTGAAGAAGGGCTTATGCCCAAAACGTCGATCCTCCTGTTCCTTTGATGTTGCCTGGCCTGCTGCACTTTTCCAGGAACACATTTTTAAGCTCTGATCTCCAGCATCTGCAGTCCTCACTTTCTCCTGTTTTCATGGGTTTAATTACACCATAGCTGACTTATTTTTAACTATTTACCCATTCCATTAACACTTGTTTTGCATCTTAAGCATTCCTTTACTGCCCTTAGCACTCCCTTCATCTTTTGCTCTGGGTACCATCATCACATGTCACAATTGATCCTTCTCCCATTTACCATCAGCATGAAAATGATTACTTTCCTGACCTCTTCAATTCAAGGAAGAGTCTTTAACTCGAAAGGTTAACTCTGTTTCTCTCTGGAGTGATGCTGGCAGATCCACCGATTTTTTCCTGCACTTTGTGTTTTTATTAGTGATTCAGTAACGTGGATTCAAATTCTACTACAATAGATGGGAATTTAAAATCAGATAAAATAATTTTAAATAAAATGTTTGTATGGGCAATGACCAAAAAACTAACAGATTTTAAACCTGTCCCCTGTGTCGCAAAAGATGGGACTGGCCTCGGAATCCTCCAAATAGTTGGACCGTTCCCTATCACCTGTCCTTCATGTAAGAATTTGTAAAGAGAAACACCTTTGACCACAAGTCCTTCAGGAAGTGGGTCAGCATGTAATGTCCTTGAAACTGTGTGGGAAAAGGAGAAGGCGGATTCTGTCAGGTTGTTCCCTGAACAGACTGTCAAAGTCATTTGGCAAAGAGTACACCCAGACTTTCTGCACTACCCACACTGCCCTCAAAGTGGCTACTAAAAGTGGCTACAGATTGTCACACATCTTCTTCTGGAAAGTGTCTTTGCAAAGGGAGTCAGGAGAGAGGTGCTATGGCTCATTCCAAGCAGCTCCATGACGCAGGATCTCTGTGCTCTATGGCCTGTTCCATTGAGACAAACATCGACAGTGCCCGGAGGACCATCAACTTGAGGAAAGATGCTCTTTGGTCTGCCCATTGGTCTTCCAGAGCAAGGAGTTAACCTTGACTGAGTGTTGCAGACTGGCACATTCCAAGGTCCAGGACTACGTGCTGAGGGATGCACTGAAGCTTGGGGCAGCTGCTGCCAAGGTGTAGTGAGGAAAGACCACTGTCTGAGGTCTTCCTGCTGAAGGTAAATGGGGATCCTTTCAGTTATCAGACCCTCTTGATATCTCATATGTGTGTAAAAAGCCTTGTATAAGTAACAAATGCCTTGGGTTTGTTTGTTCTACATATGAAAACCTGTGTACAGAATCAATCTGCTCTGATGACTATGTATGTACATAAAGATTTTTTATGAGTAAAGTATATTTTTGAAATAAAAACATTAAGTAAAAAAATCAATCCAGTTCACTAATGTCCTTCAGTGAAGGAAATAATCCCTTCCTTATTCAATTTAGTCTCCAGACCCACAGACTCCAGACCCACAACAAAGTAGTCAACTCCTAACTCCCTCTCCAAAAACTAACAAATTATTCAGTTTAATTTCAAAAGGTGCCTCACCATTGGTTTTCAAGGAAAGTTAGCCCTGGCCTTGTGAGTAACGTATAATCATGTGAATGCATTTAAAAGAAAATGGCCTACCATCAAGTTTTCTTTTTTTATTATTGGGTGTCATTGGTTAGGTCAACATTATTGCCTATCCTTAATTGTCCAGAGTCAACCTCATCTCTGTGGGTCTGAGGTCACATGTAGTTCAGACTAGGTAAGGATGGCAGACTTCCTTCTGTGAGAGGCGCTTGCAAATGTTGTTGTTTCTGCAAAAATCACAAGGCGGAATCATGAGGGGGGTGTATGTTAAGCTAGATATGCCTGCACAAACAGCTACAAGTAGCTGCATCTTGCTTCTGCAGAAATCGCAAGGCGGAATCAAGAGGGTGTATACCAACAAATAACAAACCGAAAAGGAAGATGGTCGACTGGTAGAAACTGATGTATTGACATGACAGCTGCAATTGTCATGCACATAGGGAGTTAGTATGAACAAGATAACCAAATAAGACATAATATAAATATGAGTTGTAAGAGCAAGTGTCCAACAAGTAGGCACCCTGATCAGAAGGTTACAGGCTTAGAGTAGTGGGGGATGTAAACAGAGGCAGTGTGAAGCTAAAACTTGTGATAGGCTATGCGCAACAACAAAAGCAACCAACAGGGTAAATGGGGAGTACCAAGAGATTCAACTGAACTGTATAAATTGTTATACAACCTTCTGATCAGGGTGCCTACTTGTTGGACACTTGCTCTTGCAAGAATGCATTAATAAAACTGCTGCTTCAGAATTTGACTTGGACTGAAATTATTGAACAGTGAGCTTTGTTTCTCACACTTCCTTAAAGGATATTAACAAAGCAGATTTTTTTTACAGTGCAAGTGCTTACATGGTCCCATTAATCTAGCTGTCTGTTTTAAATTTTATTGAATTCAAATTTCACCAGCAGCCATGGTTGGATTCAAACCCCTATCATCAAAACCCTGGCCTGGGGTTCAGGGTTCCTAGTCCAGTGACATTGCCACTATGCCTCTGCCTCCCCTAGCCTTGCTCAGTGGATTGCAAATTGTGCACTTGTTCCCTTTAGACAACATGAATTATCCATGTCAGGAATCTTACCGTTATATGGAAACTCGAAGAGATAAGGTGACAAATTCATTTTGGGACATTGATAATCCAATTGTGATTTGAACAATTTCACTTCATTTCTTCAACAAACCCAGCTTCAGGTTCAAATGGCAGCCAGGAAAAACTGAGAAAGGACTGTCTGGAATAGGAAAATCAGATTTGGTGGTCTTTAAAAAGAGGAAATTCAACACTGAGGTACATTGAGGCCTCTTCGTTCTGATGTAATATGTGTGTTTTTTAAAATAACTTACTTAATGGATTTTGAACTAGTGGCATGTGGGTTTTTGTCTGTATCTATCAATGAGTTTAATGATGAAATTTTAAATAATTCAGCGGCCATGGTGATTTCTTTTAAAACACAGTAACAGAGTGGGATGACCTGGAGAATAATGGCATGACTTTTACAAGCAAACAGAGTAAACAATAGTGCATTAGGATTCAGGGAGTGGGATCTGGAAATTTGCTCCTTGCTTGCTTTAGAGGGAACACCCATAGCTTGAAGAAACTTCTTGGATTTACAGATTTCAGAAGTTGTAATTGAAGCTGGATGTGTAAAATAATTTCTCCTGAAGAAAGGAGATAATTGAGAACTGTTAGGAAATAGGTTACCTCAGTATAAGGAAGCTAGTTGGAATGTTCCTTACCAGTATTGTTTGGCTAAAACCTGAAGGGGTTATTTGAAGATCAGAAACTTTAATCTTAGTTGTATGATATCGGAAGTCACATGACACCGGGTTATAGTCGAACAGGTTTATTTGAAATCACAAGCTTTCGGAGCACTGCTCCTTCATTGAGTGACGAAACAGCAGCATTCCAATGTGATTTCAAATAAAACCTGGTGACGTGTGATTTCTGACCTTGTCCACCCCTGTCCAACACTGGCACCTCCACATCATAGTTGTAATGATGACTAAGGAAGAGAATATCAGATTCTCAAGATCAGGAAATGGAGCATTCATTAAGTTAAATCCTATAGATGTGATAGTAAAAGAAATTCGCTCTGGTATGAATATTCGAAAGCGCTGTTGGGATTGATTGGCATTAGTAAATATTGATAATACCAAGTGTTTTGAAATCTTTAACTTGTGGGCTTTATGTAAATAATTTTGTTTATTCTATTTTACCTTAATTCAAATTCCATTGGTATTGATAAAGCCAAATCTGCAGCAATGTTTGCTTCTTTTTTCCAGTAAAGCAAAATAAAATACAATCTACCAAGCCAGGTTTCTGTGCGTGGCCTGACTTGTCAATTAATAACATCAGCTGGATCTAAATATCGTGCTGAGTAAATCATGCAGGAAAGATGCATTTCAGATCAGCAACTTTAAAAAAAATGTGGTTGCCCAGAGGTGAAGAGCACAAACCTGATCCTAAGTGTAGTACAGGTCCTTAATAATGAAGACAGAAAAATTGCTGGAGAAACTCAGCAGGTCTGGCAGCATCTGTGGAGAGAACGCAAAGTGATCACATTGAGTCCATTGACCCTTCTTCTGCATCCACAGTTTTTTTTGTTTTATTACCCTAATGTGGAAGGTTTGCAATAACACTCATTCTGCATTACAACAGAGTGGCCATGCAACAAAAGCACCTCATTGTCTGCAGAGTGCTTTGGGACTTAGCAATTGTGAAAGCCTTTTTCTAAATCTGACCCCACCCAATGAATGATGCATCAATCTGCAGAAAGAACAGAGTTGTGATGAGACAGGGCTCTGTCATTAACTGCTTTCATCCACCCAATTACTAACAATAAACCCTCAAAAAAAATCTTCCGTATTAGGTTCCCAAATCAGAAAGCTCTTTAGAAAAAGGGAGGAAAAACCTTAGGTTGGAATTCAACCTGTATCTCTCTCACATTATCTCCCATGGGCTAGTTTCAGAGCAGAACTGCAGCCTTTCAGTGAACAGGCCATAAGATTGCGATCTCATAGTAACCAGTCATGATAAGACAATGGATAGAGAGAAATATATTCAAAATATCTTAATGAAGGAGACAAAGAGAATCATAACTGTCTGAATGTACAAAGCAATACTCCCTTTGGCCCCAAAGAAAGTAATTTTTAAAAAATTATACTTTTTAAGTAACACAACTCAAAAAATTTAAGATACTCCAATATCTGAAAATAGCCTCACACAGTATGGAAGATAAAGGACCGAAGCAGCTTTGAAGTAGATAACCAAAGATAGTGTGTAGCAAAAATGCCTGATAACCTCAAGGGGAAAATATTGATTTATTTTGCTTTTACTCATTACAGCTCCCTCTTGCTGTTATTTCTACATTTGTAGCAAGTGAAACTTCTGTGGATGATCAGAAAAAATGTTTGTAGTCTTCGATTTTATTAAAAAGACATCAACTATCCCTACAGGGGGTGAAGGCAGTACAATTGGTAGCAGCCAAGTCAAGAAGTTCCGAACATGTGATAAAAAAAAGTCACAACTGCTTGAAGGATACAGGAGCATCCTGGTTATGAAAAATGTACTAGTAACACAGAGGGATTAAAGTTCTGAGCACTTATGTTGAAGGAGTTGTGGGATTTAATTACATACATTGGAAACAAAATGCTGACAAGAGTAATGGAGACTGTGAAATTATCAAATTATTGTAAAAATTCCATCCGGTTTACTAATGTTCTTTAAGGAAGAAATTGCACCATCCTTACCTAGTCTAACCTCCATGTGGCTCTACATCCATGGTAATGTCTTGGCACAGTGTGTTGCACACATGCCTCTGAATTAGATTGTTGTGCATTCAGTTCCTGCACTAAAGTCTAACGTGGCTTTCAATTGCAGTGCCTGGCTGTTGGAATTGTCATCTTTCAAATGGGATGTTCCACCTGCCCTCCGAGATATAGGAGATCTAATAGCAGGGGAGTTCTTCCTAGACAAATATTTATCCCTTTATCAAACTCACAAAAGAACATCTTATTTGAGTGTTATTGCATTGCTGTTTGCGGGAACTTGCTCTGTGCAAACAGGCTGTCTCATTTCTTACATTGCAATGGAAACCAAATATCAAAACATACTTCATTGGTTGTAAAACACTTTGAAATTGCTTACGGTCATGGAAAGTGCTATAAAAATTTAATAAATATGCATTGCAAATTATCACCATCTTCTCAGGGGTTATTTGGGATGGCCATAAATATTGGCTTTTCTAGTAATTCTCACTTTCCGTGACTGAGTTAAAAATAAAACCTCAGGAGCAACAAAAAAAGGTTGCAGTCGCCCTACAATCTGCAGCATTCTTCCCATCTTTACATCCATCTATCTATCTTCATGAATTCCAGGTTGGCTAAACAGTAATGCCATATACCATGTTGCAAATGTAAAAGCTGTGGAGCGCCTATCAAAATGAGATTATAGATGGTTTGCATATATGATTCATGGAAGATTGAATTCTTCTGAATTTAAAGTTGACATGATCTATTCACACTCAATATCAAGATTTCAGTTTGAAATAAAGACTCTGCAGGGGGAATAGAACAATGTTAAAGGGGTTTGATATAGGATGACAGTTTATTTGGAAGACACTTATAAAGGCACTATACAAACACACCAGGAGCTATTTAAAGCTGTAGCAAGCAACAGGAAAACTGAAGTAGGTGTTTCACCTGTTTATGAATTATCCTAGAGTAAATTTATACCACAACTTAGAGCGTAAAATATTTTGAGCTTTTTGCAAGCATTTTACCAGCATTATGATTAGGTCAGCTATTATTTTTTACTTTACTGGCAGATTTCATGTAAACTTCCCATATTGTGTCAACAACATCATGAAATTATTGTCAGGGCACTTTCAAATGCAGCATCTGTAAATTGATAAGCACACTTGATGATGTCCCAGACAGATCTGCAGTTTTTCAGCTTTACTTCACAAACTTGTTTCTTGTAATGGGTCACCTTACAGCAGGGAACGCTAAGAGGGGATTTGGTGGAGGTATTCAAATTCATGAAATGTTTCACCAGTTGAAATAAAATCCAAACTGTTTTACTGGGAAACAAACTTGTAACCAGAGAATCTAGATTTCAGGCAATTGACTGAAAAACCAGGTGTGGCATGGTAGAGAAGGGAGAATAGGAATTGTGAAGGTACTGGCTATTATCTGTCTGTTTTCCTCATGCTCAGTATCGGTGTCAGAGGACTGGAGAATTGCAGACTTTATGCAGTCATCTCAAAAATAGTGGCAGGATATGCTCAGCAATTACAGATGAATCAATGGAACTTCAATGGCAGGAAAGCTTCTGGAAGTAATTATTTGAGATGGAATTAGTAGTTACATGAATAAATTAGAATCCCTACAGTGTGAAAACAGGCCCTTCAGCCCAACAAGTCCACCCCAACCCTCTGAAGAATGGACCACCCAGACCCATTCCCCTACATTTACCCCTGACTCATGGACCAAATCTACACATCCCTGCACACTATGTGCAATTTAGCACAGCCAATTCACCTAATCTGCACATCTTTGGACTGTGGGAGAAAGGCCACGCAGACATGGGGTGAATGTGCAAACTCCACACAGACAGTCACCCCAAGGCTGGAATTGAACCTTGGTCCTTGGTGCTGTGAGGCAGCAGTGCTAACTGCTGAGCCACTGAGCCACCATACCACACCACATATGGGTTAATTAATAAGAATCAACTTGTTAAGGGAAAATTATGTTTAGCAAACTTGCCACAGTTTTTTGAAGAGGTAACAGTGAAGGTTGATTACAATAAAACTGTTGATATGGTGCACAAGGATTTCCAAAACGCATTTAATACAGTGTCACACAATAAATTTGTGAACTAAGTCAGAGCTCATGAATAAAAGGGACAGTTGCAACTTGAATGCAAAATTGGCTCAGTGATAGGAAATAGGAATTTTTCTTTCATTTATTCATGGGATGTGGGCATTACTGGCTATGCCAGCATTAATTACTTATCGTTATATGGTGGCTCAGTGGCTAGCACTGCTCCCTCACAGAGCCAGGGGCCTGGCTTCGATTCCAGCCTTGGGTGACTGTCTGTGTGGAGTTCGCACATTCGCCCCGTGTCTGCGTGGGTTTCATCCGGGTGCTCAGGTTTCCTCCCAGAATCCAAAGATGTGCAGATCAGGTGAATTGGCCATGCTAAATTGCCCATAGTGTTTAGGGATATGTAGGTTAGTTGCATTGGTCGGGGTAAATATAGGATAAGGGAATGAGTCTGGGCAGGTTACTCTTTCGAGGGTTGGTGTGGATTTGTTCAGCCTAAGGGTCTGTTTCCACACTGTAGGGATTCTTTATTAGTTGCCCTTGAGAAGGTGGTGGTCGTTGGCTTTTGCCCGAAACATCAATTCACCTGCTCTTCGGATGATGCCTGACCTGCTGTGCTTTTCCAGCACCACCCTAATCTAGACTTGAGAAGTTGGTGCTTTTTGAACCACTGTAATCCATCTAGTGTAGGCTGACCTACAATGCCCACTGTGGAGGGAATTCCAGGATTTGACCCAGTAATGCTGAAAGAACAGCGATAGATTTCCAAGTCAGAGTGATGAGTGGAATGGAGGGGAACTTGCAGGTGGTGTTCCCATGAATCTGCTGCCCTTGTCCTTCTAGATGGAAGTGGTCATGGTTTTGGAAGGTGCTGTCAAAGGATTTTTGGTGAATTTCTGCAGTGCATCTTGTAGCTCATACACATGCTGCTACTGAGTGCCAATGGTGTACAGCGTGAAGGTTTTTGGATCAAGTGGGCTGCTTTGTCCTGGGTGATGTCAAACTTCTTGATTATTCTTGGAGCTGCACCCATCCAGGGAAGTGGTGAGTATTCCACCACACAGGTTTATTTGAGGCATTTTAAGAAGGTATTAGATAATCATTTAACCAAAAATAATGTGCAGGGTGAAAGGAAAGGCTGTGAGAATGACTCTAAGACATGATGTGCATTTGGAGAGCTGATGCAAACATGATGGGCTGAAAGGCCTCCCTTTGCACTGCAGCATTTTTGTGATTCCATATATTGTCACCTGCATGCTCTTATCTTCTTGACAACATCATTTCTTACTTATCTTTGTGTAGTCTGTGAATCTAGCCGGCGTGTCTTCATGTGCCCCATCTAAATCATTGATGCAAAACGTTTCTCTCAAACCCTTATGGGACTCCACTGTCACATCTGGCCAATCTTTTTTTTATTCATTCACAGGGTGAGCACATCGCTGGCTAGGCCAGCATTTATTGCCCATTCTTAATTGCCCAGAGGGTATTTGAGAGTTAACCACATTGCTTTGGGTCTGGAGTCACATGTGGGCCAGACCCAGGTAAGGATGCCAGTTTCCTTCCCTACAGGGCATTAGTTAACCAGATGGGTTTTTCCAACCATCGACAATGGATGCATGGTCATCATTAGTGAGCACCTGATGAAGCAGCAGTGCTCTGAAAGCTTGTGATTTCAAATAAACCTGTTGGACTATAACCTGGTGTCATGTGATATTTGGCCTTATGTAGAACCAAACAGAGACCAGATGGCCCATCATACTGTGCTGACTCTTTGCAGTGGTGGAATCTTCTAATTCAGCAAAGGAGCATTAATGAATTTGAATGTCATTTTTAGGATTCAGCTGGGCAAAGTGTATGTGATGCTGCACATAGTCACTGTTAACTGTCCAGCAGAACAGAAGCCCAGAAAGTAAGCTGCCATCTGATCAGGCAGTATGTCCCATGTCTCCATGTCCCAGAGACAAAGAAAACAAAGGAAATCCCATTACATTGCACTTACATAGCCCTCTCTCTGTTACAGAACTACTACATACTAAAAGGGACTAATGTCTTGAATTTAAGTGGGGGGGGGGGGCAGTGTAATTTTAGTGGAAATCCTGAAAATAGGTCTTAGGGGCTGGTGATTCGTGAAACGTATGTTGAGAAATTGGGATTACTGCGGTAAATGTACCTTGATACATGGCTCACAATGTTTAATGCAGTATTTTCACTCCAGTGGTTGGTACCGTGATAGGTAATTCATGGTAATTATCATTTACTGTTACAGGTATTGCTACCTATTTTTCTTCAATGTAGTAGGAAGGTAATGCTGCACTTATTGTTGGAAGTTCTGCTTTCAGATGAGATATTAAACTGAGACTTTGAACTCCTGTGAACAATCCCAAAATAACGTTTGAGGAAGAGTAGACTTTCCCCAGTATCCTGACTAACAACTATCCCTCCTCAAATGTGTAATTTGCTAATTTATCTTATTGCTTTTTGTAGGATCTCACTATGCCACAGTGATGGTTTATTTAAACTAAAAGTATTTAATTACATTTGAAGTGCTTTGAGACTTCCTGAGGCTGTGATAGATGCTATACAAATGAAATATTTTATTTCCTTCAGGTACATTTAATATTTTAAATGATTGTGACTGCAGTTGTACATCCTGCCCACTAGGTGGCTTTGCAGCAATCTACAGCATTAAGTGAAATCTTTCTCCTGGTTAAAATGGGGATGTAAAGTTGGTTAAAGTTGGTTAAAGTTGGTGACAGTGGAGAAACAACATCAGATGTTTGTTGCTGTCACTCATTTGCTGCTAAGTGCAAGGATGGAAATGGCTGAAGTACACTGCTCTCAGACCCACCTGGGTTGATCCAGACTACAGCAAGTAGTCTGATAATTTCACTGGCAACAATCCCTTTCATTTCTGTAATGATAACTTTGAAAGTTGTGAAATGCTCATTTCTGGATGAACTTCGACAATAAAGGAACAAATGCTCCAGTCTCCGTTATCTTTTTATTTGTGAGCTCTTAAGCAACTAACTTGCATTTACGACCTTTTATGATATATTTTCACTGCATTTTAATTCTAAAATAGCCCATGCTTTATGTCTGAGTGTTCATGATGATATGAAATGTTAAAAATACTTAAATGATGCATATGGAGTATAGTTGTCCCATTTAGGGTAATTAAAGACATTCATTTTTATAACAGACAGAATCAATAACTTGCAATAAATAAATCTTCACTTTAGACTTTCTATGGGTTGGCTGCCTAATTAACATTGTTAAAAATCACACAAAACCAGGTTATAGTCTAACAGGTTTAATTGGAAGCACTAGCTTTCAGAGCGCCACTCCTTCATCACACAACCACCTGATGAAGGAGCAGCACTCCAAAAGCTAGTGCTTCCAATTAAACCTGTTGGACTATAACCTGGTGTTGTGTGATCTTTAACATTGTACACCCCAGTCCAACACCAGCATCTCCAAATCATAATTAACATTGGACCAGGAGACTGGGACATGGAGACAAGGGACATATTGCCTGATCAGATGACACCTTAATTTCTGGGCTTCTGTTCTGCTGGACAGTTAACAGTGACTATGTGCAACATCACATACACTTTGCCCAGCTGAATCCTAAAAATGGCATTCAAATTCACTAATGCTCCTTTGCTGAATTAGAAGATTCCACAGCCTGACCCTGCATCAGTAATTTACTGAATCTCAAGGTGCTGTTTCAGCTGAGTGGGTTGTTTGAACTTTTTCCCTCAAAAGTGGCTTCATAAATCTTTGAACTAAATAGAACATTGGAAAGGACTGGCTTGTGTTATCCTCCTACATATTCTCATTTTTAAAATTTTTTGAGGGTATTTGCCTTTTTATGATGAGGCCAGTTCAAGTTTATAGTTTGATTTCCCTCCTGTGTTTTTCACTTTATAAACTGTGTTTTTTTTCCAGCTCCCAGTTACTGGGGCTTCAATTCTAGATATGTCTTTGTTTAGTTTGCAATGTTTTTTTGCAATCAGTGAGGTGTTACATTACAGTGGCTCAAATTGTGCAGACAGCAGAATATGAAGAAAAAAAAGAGTAAAATGATATAGCAGAGAAAAAAATGTGATTTGCATTAACTTGAGACAAAAGAACAAAAGTAATTTTTATGCTGTGACTTTGTACAGTCTGAAAGAATAATGCCCCAAATTACCCCTCTGCATTATTCTCATATTATCACAGTCTGAATCCTGACATGGGTCAATTGAACATGAATTGGATCCATGCAGGGGATCTTTTTGATAGCAGATCTGAAAACTTAGAAGAATGCAAGTCTTACCTCCCATATTGACCAAACAGGTATGTTGCTAATTAACATTGAAAGTCAATGACATCACAGTAATAGGATATGGAGCACACTGGAATGTAAACGGTTCCTTCACAAGGATAACATAACCTGGTTGCTAAGATATATATCACTGTTTCATATTTAAATCTTTTTATTAATCTATAGTTTACTTTCAGTCTCTTACTCAAGAAGCTCAGCACCATCCAGGACAAAGCAGCCTGGTTAACTGGCACCACATCCACAGATGTCCATCCCTCCACCTTCGACGCTCAGTAGCAGCAGTGTATTCTATCTACAAGGTGCACTGCAGAAACTCACCGAAGATCCTCAGACAGCACCTTCCAAACTTACGGCCACTTCCATCCAGAAGGACAAGCACAGCAGAAACATGGGAGCATCACCCCCTGCAAGTTCCCCTCCGAACCCCTCACCGTCCTGACCTAGAAATATATCATCGGTCCTTCAGTGTCACTGGGTCAAAACCCTGGAAATTTCTCCCCAAGGGCATTGCGGGTCTACCTACTGCACACAGACTGCAGTTGTTTAGAAACACAGTTCACCCCCACCTTCTCAAGGTGAATAAATACTGGCCCAGCCAGTGACACCTGTGTCCCATGAATTAATAATTTTCAAAAACATTTGCTTTGAGAAATGAGAACAGCTGTGGGCCAGTCAGTGCCACCCATCTGCACCACCATCATTAAGATCATGGATACTCTTCGATCTCAGCTCCAACTTCCCACTCTAACTGGGGCAAAGACAGGAAGGATTGGACAAACTCAGTTGATCTGGCAGCATCTGTGGAGAGAAAAACAGAGCTAACGTTTTGAGTACAGTGACTCTTCAGCAGAACACTCAACCTGGGCATTCCCTTAGCACCAACATTTTCAGCAAATGCACATCCACAGATTCTCACTCATTCTGAGTTCCCAGCTAGTGATAACCCACTCCCACAATACCTGGCCTCACAGGACCCTCAGGAATTTTGTCTAATTAACTTCATTAAGATGATTTTAAAAAATGTCTTTTTTATTTTGCATGTAATTAGTTGTTGGACAATGTGAAAGCAATTATTCCTGTTCTAACAGATCATGTGACATGCCGGAGTTGGACTGGGGTGGACAAATTCTGAAACATGCCATATTTTTGCAATTTCAAATAAACCTGGTGTCATTTGATTTTTGACCCTATTCTAATGGAGCATCTAGATCTCAAATATCAAGAATGAATAGTAAGTTGTTATAATATGAGGCTTTTTAAAAACATGTTTAAGCCATCTCCCACCACCCCCACCAAAGTAGATGACTGTGCACAGGCCTAACATGTAAATGTCTTTGAAACGTGATAGGTGCTGTCAAACAAGCCCAGAGGCAACTAACCTTGTAAACTACCTCACAATAGGCTCTGATCCTCTGCATGAAAGCAGTCCGGTCTAAAGATCCAGCAGGCTTGATGTAATGTTTCATACAGCATCGTTTTTAACTAGCTTTGCAATTTTTTTCCTTTTGCTCCCACTTATTCCCCCTTCAGCCTGGGGTCTAGAAGAGGCTTGACTCCTTCCTGCTTCTTGCTGTGAAGGTGATGCTGTTGTCTTTACTTTCCCATTTTTTTGTCTCTTATTCATACAAAATAAGAAATGCAATTAGCTCCAGTACAGCCTCTATCCATTAGAGCTTCGATATCCAGTTCCTCTGCCAGCACAGTCTGTTTCTCAATACTGACACAGACAAATTCATACACCATCCCTCCTTTATACTTCAGTCTCATTCTCCAATTCACTTACTGATATATCCCATTCACTTTCTCTGCTCCATATTGAGAACAACTTGGGTAGCTCAAATAAGGACACATTCATAGAAAATGATAATTCCATAGCATAAGACAAATAAAAACAAACCACTGCAAAGATTTATTACAAACCACAGAGATATAGTGGACAACGAAGAGGGTTACCTCAAATTACAACAGGATCTTGATCAGATGGGCCAATGGGCTGAGAAGTGGCAGATGGAGTTTAATTCAGATAAATGTGAGGTGGTGCATTTTGGGAAAGCAAATCTTAGCAGGACTTATACACTTAATGGTAAGGGCCTAGGGAGTGTTGCTGAACAAAGAGACCTTTGAGTGTAGGTTCATAACTCCTTGAAAGTGGAATCACAGGTAGATAGGATAGTGAAGGTGGTGTTTGGTATGCTTTCCTTTATTGGTCAGAGTATTGAGTACAGGAGTTGGGAGGTCATGTTGTGACTGTACAGGACATTGGTTGGGCCACTGTTGGAATATTGCATGCAATTCTGGTCTCCTTCCTATTGGAAAGATGTTGTGAAACTTGAAAGGGCTCAGAAAAGATTTGCAGGGATGTTGCCAGGGTTGGAGGAGTTGAGGAAAGGCTGAACCGGCTGGAGCTGCTTTCCCTGGAGCGTTGGAGGCTGTGGGGTGACCTTATAGAGGTTTACAAAATTATGAGGGGCATGGATAGGGTAAATAGGCAAAGTCTTTTCCCTGGGGTTGGGGAGTCCAGAAATAGAGGGCATAGGTTTAGGTTGAGAGGGGAAAGATATAAAAGAGACCTAAGGGGCAACCTTTTCACACAGAGAGTGGTACGTGTATGGAATGAGCTGCCAGAGGAAGTGGTGGAGGCTGGTACAATTGCAACATTTAAGAGGCATTTGGATGGGTATATGAATAGGAAGGGTTTGGAGGGATATGGGCCAGGTGCTGGCAGGTGGGACTAGATTAGGTTGCGATATCTGGTCGGCATGGACGGGTTGGATCGAAAGATCTGTTTCCATGATGTACATCTCTATGACTCTATCTCTTGGTTATTAAATTTAAAATTAATTCTTAATAATTCTTAAAATTTACACCAGATCTTCTCACTCTGTGAAGTCACCATTTGGTCAACTTTATTACTATGTTGTTCCTAGTGAACTCATTACACACCACAATACTCTATAATGAAAGATTACAACGGCTTTCCAGTTTGTAACTATAATAATCACAGCTGAATTTATGAAGTGCATTCTGAACTATTAGCCAAATTCTCTTTTCAGCGAATATGATGACATTTGAACACATTATGACCTGCCTAGTTCATTCATTATCCCCATTCTTACCTGAAACAACTTTTCATTTTCAATGAGGGTAAAGGGTTAACATTATTCTTTGCTGTGCAGCCATTCTAGTACTTTTGAGACACTCAACATCAATTTATGGATTTTTGGATGAATCATTATATCAGGTATCACCCTTTTAGCCAACCACATGTTAGACAGGAATTGGCAGGACAGCAACCTCAGCAGGAATATTTTCCCTTCTGTTAAACTGAAATGATATAGTGAAAACCTTACCTAGACTGGCTTTCACCATTTTATTTTAATTTGACCACTTACTGGAGCATCCATTGAATATCTGAATTATTATTAGAAGAGGTCTTGATCATCTGAAAAGGTGAATTGTAAAATACATTTTATAAAACAGCACATTAGTAATTCTTACCAAGTTCAGCTCTCCTGACAATACATTTGCAAGATCCACCATCAGCATTGAATGTCGCCACCTGAACATCTTTTTGCTTCTAGGTTTGGACCCTGGTCTGTGTGGAGTTAATTGATCTCAGTTGAGGAGGAAGGAGATGTGTCACAATTGGTCTCAATATTTTCTGGTCTGGTAGGAAGGTTACACGGAGAGGGTGAACAGTCTGTGGTTGGTGACAGCAGTGGTATGACTGAATGTCCTGTGAGAACAGGTTGGAGCCCAATTATAATATAATAACTCACTGACACTCACAATCAGGTATCACCATTGAACCTTAGTACCCAGGGATGGTTGGCACTTGCTGAACTGCATACTAGTATCCCACAGAATCTTTAGAAAGGAGACAAGGAGAAAATGGGTGGAAAATGTAGTTGAGTTGTGTACTCAGCATTATCAGGAAGTGAATATATGTAGATGATTGAGATTCAGAATTGAGAATTAATTACATCAGCACCTCCATATTGGAGTTCCCTCAGCTGTTGATTAAACAATGGTCATTAATGTCTACATGGCTCTGTGGCATGAAAATTGAGAGCCAAGCTTTAATTGAATGAAATAGTAGGAGACACGAATGCAGAGTCTGCTCCAATCCTTATGGGAAGAGTTGATGCAGAGCATGAAATGTTTGGATTAAGATCATTTTAGGATTTTTGATGGATGAGACTAAAAACAGTAAGTTTAGAATCAGGAATACTGAGTGTTTTGTTGAATCAGACAAAATTAGGATATTGATATAGAACATGTTATGGTAACATGGTGGCTCAGTGGTTAGCACTGCTGCCACACAGTGCCAGCGACTCAGGTTCAATTCCAGCCTTGGGTGACTGTCTGTGTGGAGTTTGCACATTCTCCCCGTGTCTGCGTGGGTTTCCTCCCACAGTCCAAAGATGTGTGAGTCAGGTGAATTGGCCATGCTAAATTGCCCATAGTATTAGATGCATTAGTCAGAGGGAAATGGATCTGGGTGCCGAAGGGCCTGTTTCCACACTGTAGGGAATCCAATCTCATCATTCTGGGTTTATTAATATCCTGATGTTTAATAAGGTGATGATGGATCCAGACATGTGGACAGTGTGCCACAGCTAAAAAATAAATTGACAGCATTTGATAAAGCAGCCAAAATTGGATCTGCAGACTGTGTAGCTTCTGAGATTGATGTATTTCAGCAGCTTTATTGGAAGTTGCATTTGAGGATTATGCAAAATATTAAACTTTGAGACTGCTTCATGTGGCAAAGGAAATGCATATATTATATCAGGTGTGTCTCAAAAGCTGAAAAAAAATTCCTATACATTTGTAAGATTTATTTGTAAAGTTACAAATTATGAAAAGTCATGCTGTCACCTGAAAGACATTAATTGAGCTGGATTAACAATCTACCAATAAACTTTCTAACCAATCAACACCTAATCTGCTCCTTGCAAACTGGCAACGGTCTCTGAGCAGACATATTACTCTTAAAAAACCCGCACTTACTTTTCATTAAGGACAATGACTTGGTTTACTTTCAGTCCGAATCTAGTTACCATTTGAATGCAAATAAGGGATGAATTGATCACGAATTTAGAGATTACTTTCCTAAAGCCTCTTGTTTCAGTTCTTTCGGTGTGTACAATTGGGAGCTGCTGAACTCATTTTGTGTTGATTACTCTTAAAAAGGCCTTATACTGTAAGGGGTGAATCGAGAGTGTGGTGTTGGAAAAGCACAGCAGGTCAGGCAACATCCGAGGAGCAGGAGAATGAATGTTTCGGGCATAAGCCCTTCACCAGGAATCTGTTAGGGGTGGCACAACAATAAAAGGATAAATGCAGCAAAGTAAAATTTCTCAGCTACTATTTCTTTTGTGATTAAGGATAAAATAGCTAATTGATGTCCATTTCTGAGTCTGCAATAATATTTTTACATGGTCAAATGAATTGACATTTCCTGAATTCAGCAGAGAAGCAGAAAAACAAAAAAAAACATTTTTTATTGCTTTAGGCCAACACTATAATAGCACACCAGTCACCCAGCACTGAAACAATTGCTATTCATTTGTATTTAATGAATCCACCCGTTAGCTGTTTTATGGGTGAAAGAGTTTAAACACAGAAATGTAACTGGCAGTAAAGAAAAAGGCAAAGTAATTCTAAGATGTTAAATGAATCAAATAGATTAACTAATTGAAATATCTGCTACCTAAGCTCCTCTGGAGTCTTATATATGTTTGTCTGTATTGGAAATCAAACCAGATTGTAATTTATTGTGAAGGATTTGTTATGCAAAAATCTATATGATTTTTGATTTGTGTTTTTTGGTGAGGAATTATAGTGCAGTTCCTTGATCTGTAACCTGCAATAAGACTGCAGTTGTCTGTTTAGTGGTTTACAAAGCAACATTGTGTTCCACCTTTTGTGCTAATTTGCCAAAGTAAATATAATGATAAAGTGTAAACTGTTCCATGTGTTCTGACCAATTGATACTGACTCCGACAACTCAAGGGCTGAATGTTCCCATGGGCTTCAGGGCCTCGACTTGCTGAGAGTGAGACCGTCAGGAATATTTGAGAGGGCGGCATCCTAATTGCTCTCCTATAAACACACAGCACTCAAAGCAAACACCGCCCGGTGGTGTCGGACAAATCAAAGCAGGTCAGAAACTTCCTCAGCCTGACTGGGAAAAGTGGGAGAAGGCATATTGAGACAGAGCACCTCAACACACAGGCAGCCTCTGAAGCAAGTTTCAATAAACCTTACACTTCTGAAAGAGGAATCATATCGAACTCAAAACATTGACTCTGTGCGCGTGTCTCTCTCTCTGTGCAGATGCTGCCAGATCTGCTGAGTTTCTCCAATACTGTGGTGTTTCTTTTTAAGGAAGAAATTAACATCCCAGCCTGAAAAAGGGAAGCTGAAACCAGTGTGATTGGGATTTACAGGGGTCTGAGTGAGGGGGCTGTGCCAAGGTTTGAAGCAGAATTGGATGAGAATTCTGATGAGGTAGATCTATCTCGGCATCAGGAGTGTTTTGATTCCAGCTTTTGTGCTTTTCACAAGCAGTGTGTTGAGTTTCTCGGGAGGCAGTAGGGAGTTGCTGAGGTTCTCAGTAGGCAGTAGGGAGTTGCTGAATTTCTTGGTAGGTAGTAGGGAGTTGCTGAGTTTACCAGTGGGCAGTAAGGAATTGTTGAGTTTCTCGGTAGGCAGTAAGGAGTTGCTGGATTTGTCAGTAGGCAGTAGGGAGTTGGTGAGATTCTCGGTCGGCAGCAGGGAGTTTCTGAGTTTCTCGGTAGACAGTCGGCAGTTGCTGAGTTTCTCGGTAGGCAATAGGGAGTTGCTGAGTTTCTTGGAGAGCAGTAGGGAGTTGTTGAGTTTCTCGGTAGGCAGAAGGGAATTGCTGGGTTTCTCGGAGGGCAGTAGCGAGTTTCTGAGTTTTTCAGTCAGGAGTTGCTGAGTTTCTCAGTAGGCAGCAGTGACTGTCTGAGGTTCTTGGTAGGCAGTAGGGATTTGCTGAGTTTCTCGGTAGGCAATAGGGAGTTGCTGAGTTTCTCGTTGGGCAGTAAGGAATTGCTGAGTTTCTCGTTGGGCAGTAAGGAGTTGCTGAGATTTTCGGTAGGCACTGGGAGGTGCTGAGTTTCTCGTTGGGCAGTAAGGAGTTGCTGAGTTTCTCGGTAGGCACTGGGAGGTGCTGAGTTTATCGGTCGGCATTAAGGAGTTGCTGAGTTTCTCGGAGGGCAGTATGCAGTTGCTGAGTTTCTCGGTACGCAGTAGAGAGATGGTGAGTTTTCGGTAGGCAGTAGGGATTTGCTGAATTTCTCGGTAGGGAGTAGGGGAGTTTATCAGTAGGCAGTAAGGAGTTGCTGAGTTTCTCAGTAGGCAGTAGGGAGATGCTGAGTTTCTCAGTAGGAATGTAGCAAGTTGCTGAGTTTCTCAGTAGGCAGTAGGGAGGTACTGAGTTTCTCAGCAGGCAGTAAGGACTTTCTGAGTTTCTCAGTAGGCAGTAAGGAGGTACTGAGTTTCTCGGTTGGCAGTAGGGAGTTGCTGAGTTTCTCGGTTGGCAGTAAGGAGGTACTGAGTTTCTCAGCAGGCAGTAAGGACTTTCTGAGTTTCTCAGTAGGCAGTAAGGAGGTACTGAGTTTCTCGGTTGGCAGTAGGGAGTTGCTGAGTTTCTCGGTTGGCAGTAAGGAGGTACTGAGTTTCTCAGTAGGCAGTAAGGAGTTGCTGAGTTTCTCGGTTGGCAGTAGGGAGTTGCTGAGTTTCTCGGTAGGCAGCAGGGAGTTGCTGAGTTTCTCGGTTGGCAGTAGCGAGGTACTGAGTTTCTCAGCAGGCAGTAAGGACTTTCTGAGTTTCTCAGTAGGCAGTAAGGAGGTACTGAGTTTCTCAGTAGGCAGTACGGAGTTGCTGAGTTTTTGGTAGGTAGTCGGGATTTGCTGAGTTTCTCAGTAGGCAGTAGGGAGTTGCTGAGTTTTTTGGTAGGTAGTCGGGATTTGCTGAGTTTCTCAGTAGGCAGTAGGGAGTTGCTGAGTTTTTTGGTAGGTAGTCGGGATTTGCTGAGTTTCTCAGTAGGCAGTAGGGAGTTGCTGAGTTTCTCAGTAGGAATGTAGCGAGTTGCTGAGTTCCTCGGTCGGCAGTAGGGAGTTGCTGAGTTTGTCAGTAGACAGTAGGGAGTTTCTGAGTTTCTTGGTAGGAATGTAGCGAGTTGCTGAGTTTCTCAGTTGGCAGTAGAGAGTTGGTGAGTTTCTTGGTAGGCAGTAGTGAGTTGCTGAGTCTCTCGGTAGGCAGTAGGGAGTTGCTGTGTTTCTCAGAAGGTGGTACGGAGTTCCTGAGTTTCTCGGTAGGCAGTAGGGAGTTGCTGAGTTTCTCAGTAGCCTGTAGAGAGTTGCTGAGATTCTCAGTTGGTAGTAGCGAGTTGCTGAGTTTGTCAGTAGGCAGTAGAGAGTTGCTGAGTTTCTCGGTAGGCAGTAGGAAGTTGCTGAATTTCTCAGTAGGAATGTAGCATGTTGCTGAGTTTCTCAGTTGGCTATAGGGTGTTGCTGAGTTTGTTGGTCGGCAATAAGGAGTTGCTGAGTTTCTCAGTAGGCTGTAGAGAGTTGCTGAGATTCTCGGTCAGTAGTAGCGTGTTGCTGAGTTTGTCAGTCGACAGTAGGGAGTTGCTGAGTTTCTCAGTAGGCAGTAAGGAGTTGCTGAGTTTCTCAGTAGGAATGTAGCGAGTTGCTGAGTTTCTCAGTTAGTAGTACGAAGTTGCTGAGTTTCTCGGTTGGCAGTAGGGAGTTGCTGAGTCTCTTGGTAGGCAGTAGGGAGTTGCTGTGTTTCTCAGTAGGTGGCACGGAGTTGCTGAGTTTCTCGGTAGGCAGTAGGGAGTTGCTGAGTTTCTCGGTAGGCACTAGGGAGTTGTTGAGTTTCTCGGTTGGCAGTAGGGAATTGCTGAGTTTCTCGGTTGGCAGTAAGGAGTTGCTGAGTTTCTCGGTTGGCAGTAGGGAGTTGTTGAGTTTCTCGGTAGGCACTAGGGAGTTGCTGAGTTTCTCGGTAGGCACTAGGGAGTTGTTGAGTTTCTTGGTTGGCAGTAGGGAGTTGCTGAGTTTCTTGGTAGGCACTCGGGAGTTGTTGAGTTTCTCGGTAGGCAGTAGGGAGTTGCTGAGTTTCTCGGTAGGCACTAGGGAGTTGTTGAGTTTCTTGGTTGGCAGTAGGGAGTTGCTGAGTTTCTTGGTAGGCACTCGGGAGTTGTTGAGTTTCTCAGTTGGCAGTAGGGAGTTGTTGAGTAGATTCCAGCTAATTAAATCTTTTTTAATGCTTCAATGCACATCATTAATATTCAGCTTCCTATCTTACCAAACAAGCTCAACTTTGAGAAAACCCTTCAGGGAGGTCCGAGCAGAAACCTGGTGTCTTCAGTTTACTGCTCGTGCCAAACCAATTCCAGATTGGACTAGGAGCAGGTGAGGCCTGCAGATGCTGGAGATCAGAGTTGAGAGTGTGGTGCTGGAAAAGCACAACCAATCTGGCAGCATCCGAGGGGCAGGAAGGTCGATGTTTCAGACCTGAAGTGTCCATTATCCTGCTCCTCGGATGCTGCCTGACCTGCTGTGCTTTTCCAACACCACACAGTCGACTTGAAATTCCAGATTGTACTTAGGACAATCTCCATGGGCACTAGCCACACACGTCCCATGTCCATGAACACTGGTATCTGACATGCGCTAGTTTCGTTGAATCCTACTGGCCCATCCCCAACTCACTTACAGGACACTCTGCCCCTTCAATGCTGCCCCTCAGGCTGCCCCGATAACTCTCATTGTAATGCTGCAGCAAGGACACTGTGAGCTCAGGGACCCCCAGCTCAGGGGGTGCCCCAGGCTGTATCTCTGGGATCTTCACCCCCTGTCAGAGCGCCCCCTCCCTCTGAGTGTTCCTGGATACCCACAGCATCCCTGCCTTGCCCCCTCAGCCAGAGATACCAGGCTCACAGTGCTGCTCGATTGCTGAGCCATTGAGCACAGGCACAATGGGAGGAAGCTGTCCCTGGATCTCAGCAGGACTCAGTCAGGACAAGGGGGAATAGCCTTCACTCAGAGGGTCCTGGCACAGTCAGCTAAGGGCAGCCTCCGATACCAGTCCAGAACCCACTCAGGGTGGTCAGGGTCAGGATGTTCCACTGATAATGGGGTGGGGAGCTAAATGAGGGGCAGCTCGTCACCCGTCTTGACTCTTCCTGCCTGATTGTGGGCCGTGTTCCTCCTGGAGTGAGAGTGAGGCAGGGATTGAGGGAGATGAAAGGGGCTGTTAATGTTGGTGCAGGTGGGGAGGGGTCCTGAGAGAGAGAGGGCAGCACAGAGGGCACACAGGGTGAGTGGTATTGGGGATTGGGGTGGGTGAGGGTGAGTGGGGGAAGATGGTCCAGGTAATAGTGACAGTGGGAGAGCAGTAGCCTTGGTGGGAGGTGGGTACAGGAGCAGGGGGAGTGTGAGGGTGAGGTATCGGGGAGAAGATGGTGGCTCTTACCCGGGCGGAGTGGAGAAGGACCTTCCTACAGCACTGGGCATTTCCCCCAGACGCTGAGACTGCACTGACCCTGGGGGAGGGGGCACCCTTAGACAAGGCTGGGCAGGGTCTGGTGCCATGGCCCCTACTGCTGGTGCCAGGGGAGGAGGAACTCCTGCCTCTGCCCATCCTGTCCAGCAGGAGCTACAGGTTCCTGCCCACAAAGTGGGCTCTGATTACCCCCCAATCTGCCATGAATTCTGGTTAAATGTAGACTCAGGAACAGAACTCTTGCACCAAGGTCTGTGAAAATCAAACCAGACAGTAACAGTGAGACCATAAGTCATCGGAGTCCAAGTCAGCCATTCAGCCCATTCAAGGAGAAATTAGCTCCTCTGATAATTCTCAACTGCACTTTCCTGCCTTTTCCCCATTAGCCTTGATTCCCTTACTGATTAAAAACCTGCCAATCACAGTCAGCACGCCTAGCCACTGCTTCATACTAGTTCTATTTTTGCCCCATTTTGAATGCAAACCATCTTCAAAATCATCCCCAGGTTGTCTTCCTGTCAAATCCTCACTTCTCTGCTCTGACCTGCATACAGATTAAACAATTAATCTGTGCAGGAGAGTGAGGGCATTAATCATAGATGACCCACACAACGTCAGGTAATTGGACAAGTGACTCTGTCACCTGAATGATCAAAAGCTGTGCTTCATGAATTTGTAAAGGGTGCGACATATTATGCAATATCTCACAAACCATGCAACCTGTCCTGAAATTGCTACAGCTACACAGACAGAACTGTGTATGGATTGATTCCCTTCCCCCATAGGATGACATCATAGCTCCAGTAGCATTTTACAGATGCAGACATTAACCAATGAGGGTAAACCAGAGGCTGCTGAGCAAAACACATGATTGGAAATGTTGGTTACTTCTTGTGTATACAGGGTAGATGATGAACTAACTGCCCGATTCAGTCATGCAGAGATTTCTCAGAGGTGAAATAAAAGATAAGTTACAATCCTCAACCGCAATATTTGCCTTATTACCACCCTTAAGGCACTTTTATATTGCACAAGTGCTCTTGCTTTCCCACAGCACAGGTATCACGGGTATTATGCAGTCAGCTACAAGGCAAATGTAAAACTGCTCAATCTCACTGAATCTAGCTGCACAGGACCCAGTTTGGAGAACTTAAAAACACAAGCGGAGTCTCAGGAAACATAAAGCTGTCTCTATTTCTCTGTTCTGTAGCCTGTGTTGCAACAACCAGTGTAGTTGCTTAAATAGGCAGGAACATGGCAGATGGAAAGTAATGTGGCAGGCCGTGAAGTTATCCACTTTGGTAGGAAAAATGAAAAAAAAACAGAATATGTTTTAAATTGTGATAGACTGAAATGTTTGCACACAGAGGGACCTGGTTGTCTTGGATACGTGGATCACAGAAAGTTAACGTGGAGATACTGTAAATTAGAAAGGCGAATAGAATGTTAGCTTTTTCTTTGAAAAAAATGATTGGCGCGATACACCTTACAGAGCGTTGGCAGGACTGTACTTGGCGTATCTCTGTCCAGTTGGCATGGAGGGATTACACTGAAGGTTCACTGGACTGATGCCTGGGATAAGCAGATTGCTCTGCGAGTGAGATTGAGTACACTAGACCTATATTCCAAGGAGTGTAGAAAACAGAGAGGTGAACTCATTGAATTATTTAAAATTCTTAAGAGGTTTTTATTTTATTCTTTTCTGGGCTGTGGACATTTTGTCAACTCCAGCCTCTGATCTGCTCTTGTAGCTTGACAAGGGAGCTGTTTCCTAGCTGAAGAGTCTAGAATGCAGAGTTACAATCTCAGAATAAGGGACAGCTTTTCAAGGCTGAGCTAAAGACCTGTTTCTTCCCTGAGGGTTGTGAATATTCAATACAAGAGAGCAATAAGTGTTCAGTTGTTGAGTGGATTTAAGACCAAGGTTGAAAATGTTTGGAAATTGAGGGATATGGAGACAGTGAGGAAAGGTTGAATCAAGGCAGAGGATCAGACATGATCTTGTTGAATGGCAGGCCAGGCCCAAAGGCCTACACCATCCACAATGTTTGTTCTCATCCTTGTTAAGTTTAAAGTCACCATACTCTGACTGGGCCATAGGACTACTCTCTCATTAGAGAGAGACAACTGCTGGTGTTTTAACTTGAGGGTGACCTTGCCCCAGGTGAGGGGAGATGGTGAGATTGAGAGTCCTTCATAGTAAGCTCAGCTGGTACAGGAATTGAACCCATGCTGTTGGTGTTATGCTGCATCACAAAACAGCTGACCAGCCAACTGAGCTAACCAAAGCCCTGTTTTTTTTGGTATCTGGCAGTGAAAAGGAAGTAAGGGCTTTGTTGCTAAGCCATAAAGCCTTGCAAGATGAAAGTTTTGAATCTCCTCCTCTCTAATCTGTGAGGGTTCAGCGAGATTGTAGTGGAGCATGGAACTTGCATTAGTTTTTGCATGTTGCTTTACAGAATTAGAATCCCTACAGTGTTGAAACAGGCCCTTCAGCCCGACAAGCCCACACCAACCCTCCAAAGAGTATCCCACCCAAACCCATTCCCCTAACTCATACATCTAACCTACACATCCCTGAACACATGGGCATTTCACCTAACCTGCACATCTTTGGCTTATGGGAGGAAACCGGAGCACCTGGAGGAAACCCACGCAGCCGTGGGGAGAATGTGCAAACACCACACAGACAGTCGCCCAAGACTAGAATCAAACCCAGGTCCCTGGTGCTGTGAGGCAGCAGTGCTAACCACTGAACCACTGTGCCACTCTGAGATGGGAAATGTCAGTCCAGATCCCAGTCTCCAATGATTAATCCAGTGATCCTTTCTTGAATCTGGGTGGAGTAGCTAAGATGCTTCCATTGTCAAACAGCTGATCACTGCACATTATCTGAGTGATTTGGCTGAGCTGTTGATGCTCCTTTCAACTGAGCCACAGTGTTAATCACTGTGTTGAGGGTGACAGGATAGAGATCAAGAAAACAGATAAGCTTTACAGTAATTTTACAAATATAGGTATGCCCACATGCTATGAAGATTAAATAGAAACATTTCTTGATACCAAGAGACAAATAATCAGCCTGGTAAACAAGGTCATGGATAAATGAAAGTCAAGATTCAAAGCTTTTCATTGTGCACCAACTACATGGCAGTTTAGATTACCATGAATCAGAGAAGTATATATATCCTTATTAGGCTTCACAAAGGTCACTAGCGTCAATGAGGAATATATTCATACACTCACAAAATTAAAATGATTTCCCTAAAACTTTTACAGAGAGCTCTAGTTATAAACTTCTACTTTACATCAATAAATTAATCTAATTTTTGGATCATAACAATTCCATTGCCTCAAGCAAAACTAATTAAGAGTTTGATGAGATTAACTCTTTTCATTTCAGCCAGACAAATGCATGAATAAAGTATATTATACATTTCTGCTATCAATGATTATTGCCCACATTAACTGATAAATCATAGCAACACATTTTGCAGCAAATAATTCCACCAGCAGGATTAAGATTGCAACATCATCAATAAGCTGAACCCGAACTCTATTGTAGTTGTGGCTGTTGTGGCTGTTGTGGCTATTGTAGTTGTTACTACAAAAAATGAAAAAATCTATGACTTGGCCATAACCTTGCTGGACAGGCTGATTTCAGACTGGAATATGATGATGGCTACTATAAAAATGAAAACGTCATGAGTCTCAGCTGGAAATTACCAAAATCTACACTAAAGAAGAAACCTGCATTGAGATGGAGCCTTTCACAATCTTCAGATGGCCCTTAAATACTTAATACTATGTGTAGACATTACTGAAATGTAGCAAAACATAACAACCTATTTGTGCCCAGCAAAGTAAAGACATCATAAAAATAATGACCTATTAATTTCCTTTTGTTGGAGAAATAAATCCTGCCTGAGACAACAGGCTTGTTCTTTTTGACTTATTTTGGTAGATTATAGGCAGAATGGCCTCTGTCTCAGTAGTTATTCTGTGAGGGCAGGGCGGTGGATGTGGGACTTTAGCAAGGCCTTTGACAAGGACTCTAGTAGCAGGGTAAGACAGTAGTTTAAGTTATGTGGGATCCACGATAAGGTGGATACAGAATTGACTTGGTCGTAGTCAACAAAGAGTAGTGCTGGAAGGGTCTGTTCCTGACTGGAGATCTGTGACCAATGGTGTTCCACAGGGATCAGTGCTGGAACCCCAATTTGTTGCAATATATGGACATGATTTGAAGGAGATTGTAGGTGATCTGATTAAGAAGGATGCAGCAAACACTGGTGGAGCTGCAGATCGTGAGGGGGATTACTAGAGGATACAGCAGCATGTAGACAGGCCGGAGGATGGCACAGATAAATGGCAGATGAAATTTAATCCAGACAAATGTGAGGTGATGCATTTTGGAATGCCTAATGCAAGAAGGAACATACAGTAAATGGCAGAACGCTGAGAAGCATTAACATACAGAGGGATCTAGGCGTTCATTGTTCCCTGAAAGTCATAATGCAAGTGATAAGCTGGTCAAGAAGGAATATGGTATGCCCTTATTAGTCAAGGCATAGCATATGAAATTTGCCAAGTCCTGCTCCAACTGTGTAGAACTTTAGTTAGGCCACATTTCAAATAATGTGTACAGTTCTGGTCGTCATACTACCAGACTAACGTGAAAGCTTTAGAAAGGGTACAGAAAAGGTTGACCAAGGTGTTGTCCCTGCTATGAATAGGGATTGGTCAAACCTGGTTTGTTTTCTGTTGGATGTTAGAGGCTGAGAGACTATCTGATAGAAGTTTACAAAGTTACTGGAGGATTGAATAGAATGGATAGATGGTCTCTTTTTTTCCCAGGGTAGGAATTTGTGGACGACATAGTGGCACAGTGGTTAGCACTGCTGCCTCACAGCCCCAGAGACCCGGGTTCAATTCCTGCCTCAGGTGACTCTCTGTGTGGAGTTTCCACATTCTCCCTGTGTCTGCATGGGTTTCCTCCCACAATCCAAAAATGTGCAGGTTAGGTGAATTGGCCATGCTAAATTGCCCACAGTGTTAGGTGAAGGGATAAATGTAGAGGCATGGGTCTGGGTGGGTTGCACTTTGGCGGGTCGGTGTGGACTTGTTGGGCCAAAGGGCCTGTTTCCACACTGTAAGTAATCTAATGTAATCCACATTAGAAAACTTACAGACTTTCAGTTTGTATACCTCATCCAACAACTGTCAACATGTCTTTGTGCTTGGGAAATCGTGTCTCGCTACCTTGATTGAATTTTTTTGAAGAAATAACGAAGAGAATTGGTGAGGTCACAGCAGTGGACGTGATCTATATGGACTTCAGTAAGGCATTCGCCAAGGTTTCTCATGGGAGACTGGCTCGCCAGGTTAGATCACATGGAATACAAGGAGAACTATTCCAAAGACCCATGCCACTACCCTACAATCCTGCATTTCCATGGCCAATCCCCCTAACCTGCACATCCTTGGACTGTGGAAGGAAACCAGAGCACTGAAAGGAAATCCACACAGACACATGCAAATTCCACACAGTCACCCAAAGCTGGAATCAAACCAGGATCCCAGGAACCGTGAAGCAGTAGTGCTAACCACAGAGTCAGCATGCCATGCCCTTTTTTGACCATTCTAATCTAGGAAATGCAGCAAAAAAATTGAGCACATCATGGACTCATAACTGAAAGCATGCTGAAATACCAGGGAGAAGTTTTCAAATTGTGCCATCCAAAAAGCAGGCAAATAAATGGCGACATCTTGAAAAATGTGCATTTTACAGAGGAGATGTAGGACACCTTAAAATGCATAAAGGTGGATAAATCCTCAGGACCTGATCAGGTGTACCCGAGAACTCTGTGGGAAGCTAGGGCAGTGTTTGCTGGGCCTCTTGCTGAGATACTCATATCATCGATAGTCACAGGTGAGGTGCCGGAAGACTGGAGGTTGGCTAACGTGGTGCCACTGTTAAGGAAAGCTGGTAAGGAAAACCCAGGGAACTATAGACCAGCGAGCCTGACGTCGGTGGTGGGAAAGTTGTTGGAGGGAATTCTCAGGGACAGAATTTACATGCATTTGGAAAGGTAAGGACTGATTAAGGATAGTCAACATGGCTTTGTGCATGGGAAATCATGTCTCACAAACTTAATTGAGTTTTTTGAAGAAATAACGAAGAGGATTGGTGAGGTCAGAGCAGTGGACATGATCTACATGGACTTCAGTAAGGTGTTCGACAAGGTTCCTCATGGTAGATTGACTAGCAAGGTGAGATCTCACGGAATACAGGGAGAACTAGCCATTTGGATACAGAACTGGCTCAAAGGTAGAAGACAGATTGATGGTGGAGAGTTGCTTTTCAAACTGAAGGCCTGTGCCCAGTGGTGTGCCACAAGGATTGTTGCTTTTTGTTATTTATATAAATTGTTTGGATCTGAACATAGGAGGTAAAGCAGATGACATCAAAATTGGAGGTGTAGTGGACAGTGAAGAAGGTTACCTCAGAGCACAACGGGATCTTGATCAGATGGGCCAATGGGCTGAGGACTGACAGATGGAGTTTAATTTAGATAAGTGCAAGGTGCTGCATTTTGGAAAGATACATCAGGGCAGGACTAATACACATAAGGTCCTGGGGAGTGTTATTGAACAAAGAGACCTTGAAGTCCAGGTTCACAGCTCCTTGAAAGTGGAGTCACAGATAGATAGGATAATGAAGAAGGCATTTGGTACACTTATCTTTATTGGTCAGAGACTGAGTATAGGAGCTGGGAGGTCATGTTGCGGCTGTACAGGACGTTGGTTCAGCCACTTTTGGAGTATTGTGTACAGTTCTGGTCTCCCTGCTATGGGAAGGACATTGTGAAACTTGAAAGGGTTCAGATAATTTATGAGGATGTTGCCAGAATTAGAGGGTTTGAGCTATAGGGTGAGGTTGAATAGGCTGGGGCTATTATCCCTGGAGCATCTGAGACTGAGGGGTGACCTTATAGAGGTTTATAAAATCATGAGGGGCATGGATATGGTAAATAAGCAAGGTCTTTTACCTGGGGTGGGGGAGTCCAAAACTATTTGGCATAGCTTTAGGGTGAGAGGGGAAAGATTTTAAAGGGACCTAAGGGGCAATTTTTTCACACAGAGAGTGGTGACTGTCCGGAATGAGCTGCCAGAGGAAGTGGTGGAGACCGGTGCAATTACAATATTTAAATGACATCTGGATGGGTATATGAATAGGAAGGAGGGATATGGACCAAGTGCTGGAAAATGAATTTAGGATATCTGGTCATCATGGACGAGTTGGACTGAAAGGTCTGTTTCCGTGCTGTACATTTCTATGACTCTATGACTCTTTTACACCCAAAGGAGATATTGGCTTAGTGTCTCATCCAAAAGATGGGACTCTGACAGTGCAGTGCTCTCTCTGTGGAATGACAGCATGGGTTATGTCCTGTAGGCTCAGTGACAAAGTTTAACACATGAGTGTATAGAAAAGGACAACTCAAAAGGAGGGCTTTTGGTCCATCAAGTCTGTTCAGGCTATTTCAAAGAACAATATAGTTAGTGCCTGTGCTCTGCTCTTTCCTTATGTCCCTGCTATTTTCTTTATTTCAAGAAATTGTCTAATTGTCTTTTGCACTTGAAATCCTAATCCCTCATTGCATCGAAGACATTTTCACTCATGTTCCGTTTGGTTCCATTGCTAATCATTGAGAGAGAGGAATCAAACTATAATTCCCAAAGTTAAATAATCTGGCAACATTCTTTGGCAAGGCTTATCTGCAAAGAATAACCAATTACACAAGGGACTAAAGGGTTGTCAAACATCAGAACAAGTCATTGTTTTCAGAACAGAGTCAGTGACATTAAATGGAATACTTAAAACAAAAACAAGAAGAAATTATTTACAATACTCTGCAAATCAACTGCAGATAAACCATCAAAACATACCTGAGGGAAATAGATTAGATTACTTACAGTGTGGAAACAGGCCCTTTGGCCCAACAAGTCCACACCGACACTCCGAAGAGCACCCCACCCAGACCCACTCCCATACATTTACCCCTTCACCTAACACTATGGACAATTTAGTATGGCCAATTCACCTAACCTGCACATTTTTGGACTATGGGAGGAAACCGGAGCACCCGAAGGAAACCCACGCAGACACGGGGAGAATGTGCAAACTACACACAGTTGCCTGAGGCAGGAATTGAACCTGGGTCTCTGGCACCATGAGGCAGCAGTGCTAACCACTGTGCCACCGTACCACCCATTTAGTTAATCTAAAGTCATTTAGCAGATACAGAATTTGAATATTGGTGAAAAAAGACACATTTTGTTGAAATTTTTCATTTTGTACTCATCAGGACACTTTGCAAGAATACCAATGTGAAGGGAAAACAACATTTAAACTGTATTAGAGGAGAGTGCTGATTGGTGGACAAGTGGGCTCTGATCAGGAGAGATGTTAGCACTGCTGCCTCACAGTGCCAGAGATGCAGGTTCAATCCTAGCCTCAGATGACTGACTGTGTGGAGTTTGCACATTCTCCCTGTGTCTGCGTGGGTTTCCTCCGGGTGCTCCAGTCTCCTCCCACAACCAAAGATATGCAGATTATGTGAATTAGCCAGGCTAAATTGTCCACAATGTTCAGGATGTGTAGGTTGAGTGCATTAGTCAGGGGTAAATGTAGAGTAATAGTGTAGGGGAATGGGTGGGTTATTCTTCCGAGGATCAGTGTGAACTTGTTGGGCTGAAAGGCCTGTTTTCACACTGTAGGGATTCTATGATGGTTCTATGTTACCATGGAGAATTCACTCGTCAGAATCATGTTTGTCATGAACAAGATGTTGCTATCAAGCTGATACATTTGGGCCTAAGTGGACAAGTAAGTCATAGAACATAGAACATAGAACTTAGAACATTACAGCACAGTACAGGCCCTTCGGCCCTCAGTGTTGTGCCGCCCTGTCATACTAATCTGAAGACCATGTAACCTACACTATGCTTGTCTAATGATGATTTAAATGCATTTAAACTTGGCGAATCTACTACCGTTACATGCAAAGCATTCCATACCCTTACTACTCTCTGAGTAAAGAAACTTCCTCTGACATCTGTCTTATACCTATCTCCCCTCACTTTAAAGTTATGTCCCCTCGTGTTTGCCATTCCCATACTTGGAAAAAGGCTCTCCCTGTCCACCCTATCTAACCCTCTGATTATCTTGTATGTCTCTATTAAGTCACCCCTCAACCTTCTTCTCTCTAACGAGAAAGCCTCAAGGCTCTCAGCCTTTCCTCGTAAGACATTCCTTCCATACCATGCAACATCCTAGTAAATCTCCTCCTTTCCAAAGTTTCCACATCCTTCTTATAATGCGGTGACCAGAACTGTACACAATACTCCAAGTGTGGCTGTACCAGAGCTTGGTACAGCTGCAGCATAACCTCCTGGTTGCGGAACTCAATCCCTCTATTAATAAAGGCCAAAACACTGTATGCCTTCTTAACAACCCTGTCAATCTGGGTGGCAACTTTCAGGGATCTGTGTACATGGATACCGAGATCTCTCTGCTCATCTGCACTCCCAAGAATCTTACCATTAACCCAGTACTTTGCATTCCGATTAATCTGCCCAAAGTGTATCACCTCACACTTGTCCACATTAAACTCCATTTGCCACCTCTCAGCCCAGCTCTGCATCCTATCTATGTCTCTCTGCAACCTACTACATCCTTCGTCACTATCCACAACTCCACCGACCTTAGTGTCATCCGCAAATTTACTAACCCACCCTTCTAAACCCTCATCCAGGTCATTTATAAAAATGATGAACAGCAGTGGACCCAACACTGACCCTTGCGGTACGCCGCTAGTATCTGGACACCAAGATGAACATGTTCCATCAACTACAACCCTCTGTTTTCTTTCAAACAAGCCAATTACTGATCCAAACTGCTATATCTCCCACAATCCCATTCCTCCGCATTTTGTATAATAGCCTACTGTGGGGAACCTTATCGAACGCCTTGCTGAAATCTATATACACCACATCAACTGGTTTACTCTCATCTACATGTTTGGTCATTTTGTCAAAAAAGTCAATAAGATTCGTTAGGCACCACCTACCTTTCACAAAACCATGCTAACTATCCCTGATCAGATTATTCTTTTCTAGATGGTTATAAATCCTATCTCTTATAACCTTTTCCAACACTTTACCAACCACTGAAGTGAGACTCACTGGTCTGTAATTAGTAAATGAGACTCACTGGTCTTTTTGAACAAGGGAACCACATTTGCTATCCTCCAGTCCTCAGGCACTATTCCTTGTAGACAATGATGATCTGAAGATCAATGCCAAAGGCTCAGCAATCTCCTCCCTTGCTTCCCAGAGGATCCTCGAATAGATCCCATCCAGCCCAGGGGACTTGTCTATTTTCACACTCTGCAGTATTTCTAATACCTCTTCCTTGTGAACCTCAATCTCTTCTAGTCTAGATGCAAGTATCTCTGTATCTTCCTCACCAACATTTTCATTTTCTATAGTGAACACTGTCGAAAAATATTTATTTAGTGCTGCCCCTGTCTCCTCTGACTCCATACACAACTTCTCACTATTATCCTTGATTGGCCCTAATTTAACTCTCGTCATTCTTTTATTCCTGACATACCTATGGAAAGCCTTAGGGTTAACCCTGATCCTATCCGCCAACAACTTCTCATGTCTCCTCCTGGCCCTTCTGAGCTCTCTTTTTAGGTCTTTCCTGACTTCCTTGTAACCCTCAAGCGCCCTAACCGAGTTTTCATATTTTGTCCTAACATAAGCCTTCTTCTTCTTCTTGACCAGGGATTCCACTTGCTTAGTAAACCACAGCTCACACGTTCTATATCTTCCTCCCTGCCTGACAGGTACATACTTATCTAGGACGCACAGGAGCTTTTCCTTGAATAAGCTCCACATTTTTAATGTGCTCATCCCCTGCAGTTTCCTTCCCCATTCTACGCTTCCTAAATCTTTCCTAATTGCATCGTAATTTCCCTTCCCCCAGCTGTAACTCTTGCTCGGTGGAGTACACCTATCCCTTTCCATCACTAAGGTAAATCTGACAGAATTGTGATCGCTGTCTCCAAAGTGCTCACCTACTTCCAAATCTAACACCTGGCCAGACTCGTTACCCAGTACTAAATCTAAAGTGGCTTTGCCCCTTGTAGGCCTGTCTACATACTGTGTCAGGAAGCCCTCCTGCACACACTGGACAAAAACTGACCCATCTATAGTAATCGTACTGTAGTGGATCCCAGTCAATATTTGGATAGTTGAAGTCCCCCATGACAACTACCCTGCCTCTCACTCCTATCGAGAATCATCTTTGCTATCCTTTCCTCCACATTTCTGGGACTATTCGGAAGCCTATAGAAAACTCCCAGCATGGTGACTTCTCCTTTCCTGTTTCTAACCTCAGCCCACACTCCCTCAGTTAACGAGTCCCCAAACATCCTTTCGACAACTGTAATATTGTCCCTGATCAACAATGCCACACCTCCCCCTCTTTTACCATCTTCTCTGTTCTTACTGAAACATCTGAATCCCGGAACCTGCAGCAGCCATTCCTGTCCCTGCTCTATCCATGTCTCCGTAATGGCCACATCATTAAAGTCCCAGGTACCAACTCACGCTGCCAGTTCACCCACTTTATTTCGGCTGCTCCTAGCGTTGAAGTACATACACTTCAAACCAGGTTCTCACTTGCCAGTGTCAGATACTTGATTTGGGAACTCCCTACTCTCGTCCTCTTCTGTACCTGTCCTACAATTTTGGTTCCCATCCCCCTGCTGTATTAGTTTAAATCCACCTTAATAGCTTTAGCGAATTTCCCCCCAGGATATTGGTATCCCTCTGGTTTAGATGAAGACCATCCTGCTTGTAGAGGTCCCACCTACCCCAGAAAGTCACACGGTACATGAATTTCACTGCTAGTATGATGCCAGGTATGTTAATGTTAACTTTTTAATTGAATGTCCAGGTATTGGATAGCTAGGTAAAGGATGGGGCAGTGTAGATCAAACTCTTGAAGCCACTGGACACAATAAATCCCTGACTCAAATACAATAGGAGCCACAGAGCATTTCCCATTTGCAAAAGTGTTTAACTGAAAGAAAGTGTACATTTTTGACATTGGAACAAACATAACAGAATATTATCCTTAATTTCCTATTCTGACTATTTAATGCAAGTGTTTGGAGGAATTTCATATTTTCTCAAATAAGGAAAAAAAATGCATTGTAGGAACACATAGCTTCATAGGAAGTTCAAACTTTGATTCCCAAGTCAGGTAGTTCCTGAAATGGCCACTAAAGCAGACATAATGACAACTCATCATCCTCTAGATGTCTTTTGAATGATTCATTTGTTTAAAATATTCAGCTCAAACTATTCATTTTTTAAATCTTTGGCTTAATTTGATTGGTTTTGATCCAAAGAATAAACTACGGTGGTGAATTAGTCCATATATGGTATGGATGTAATGTTCTTAGAGCTCTAGACCCATGCCTTTTGCTGTTAGAACCTTGCAGGAAAAATTGCACATGTTCTATCGAATGTAATTGTCAGAAACAGTTTTGATGGAACAATAGTTTGGGGTAGATAGAAATAGACTCAGCAGTTGAGATAAGTTGTTAAAGGGCTGATTAATGAAAGATTCAACGCAAATTTTAAATAGAGATCAAGCAACATTTCCTTATATAACGAGTTGAGGCTATGCAAGTACCTCCAGGGTTTGTTGTTGAGATTCAAGACTAAGTGAACATTCATGGCTAGATTACAGAAGAAAATGTCAGAAATCACATGACACCGGAATACAGGAGAAAGTGAGGACTGCAAATGCTGGAGATCAGAGTCAAAAAGGGTGGTGCTGGAAAAGCACAACAAGTCAGGCAGCATCCGAGGAGCAGGAGAATCGATGTTTCAGGTATGAGCTCTTTTATAGTCCAAGCAAGCTTGTGGTTTCAAATAAACCTGTTGGACTACAATGCAGTATTGTGTGAGTTTTGACTTTGTTCACCCCAGTCCAACACCGGCACTTCCACATTACAGAAGAAAAAGTATTGGAGAGATAATGGGAACCTGGTGAGTAAATGTAATTAGAAACATTTGCTCACACTGATGGTAAATGTAAAGGAGTCATTTGTCTGTTGCTATATTGTAAGGTAAAGGTACTTCAGTTTTTGGACTGGGATGGAGAAACTCCACTAAAGCACATGATGGCTGTCCTGTCAATCTTGTTGGAATGTCTATAAGGATGGAAGACATTGGAGACAGGAAAGGACTTGGTTGTGTGTGCCAAACCCCCATCTCCCACAGTCAAGTAACTTCCCAATATCTAATGTCAAGACTCACACATCAAAGAATTCTCCCTTGGCTGAGGCACCAGTGAATTGTGTGTATTCCCATCATGAGGCAGTTCCTGCAGGAAATCTAAAGAGACAATCAAGAGACATTATCAAATGATATGAAATGCATACTAGCAGCTAAAATATATTACAACTTTCGTCAGAAATCTACAGAGGCCATATTTTACATAAAACAGAAATGTGATTTAAATGGAGGAGATTAGAGTTTGAATTCTCTTAGCAACAAATTAAGGTCACTTTGGAGATAATTTACAGTTTCTTTTCTAACAATGAAGGAGGAAAGAGTGACACCCTAAGAAAATGATCATTTACATGAAAAAGCTTTGTAGCACACTGTAATTACAATGGTAACAAGCGTAAATCCAACCAATTCAGATGTTTCAATAGATAGTAAACCCCAGGATCTTGTCTCATTCATGTATATTCAATCTCAGGAAGTTGATGACCTGTTTAAGAAGTAATTTAACGAAATGGTAGCAACTGAGTGATTACACATGAAAAACTTTGTTTTAATCTATAATGAGCTTGTAAAATCTTAACACTCTAACTGTTAAGTTCATTTCATGTTAATAAAGCAGCCAAGAGTGGAGTGCAGGGGCCAGTAATTGCCTGAATAATATGTTTTTACATTGCAGCATTGTCAGGGCAACTAGGCACAGTAGGGTGGTTGTACAGCATCTGAAAATTGCACACAGAGAAGCACAATAGACTGAATTTTTAAAGAAATCACTTTTCAATCGTCATGGCTATGTCTTGATATTACTTTATTAGATGAGAAAGTCGAGCATGATTATTTAAAAATAAGAATTAGGAGTGTGCATATCATTAGCAGCAACAACAAATAGAGTTCCTGACATTACACCTGAGTTAATAGGTGTAAAAAATTTAATATATTTGTCTGAAAAGTCTCTCTTAATTATTCTAGTATTGTTCACTAATTTTCTTTTGGATGAAGTGATGTCTCTGTTAAAACAGGTCAGGAATTTTGGATAAAGACATTAAGTATACCTATTATGCAACATTGGAATTCAAGGGACGATAGAAAATTGCAACCTTATTTGACAGGCTACACTGTAGTACCTTCTATTGCATGCACCAATGTCAAACAAAAAAGTGAAGTGGGGTGAAGATGGTAAGTCCATGACATTACTGCACCAGAGTAAGGTTATCAATGCAATTATAATCTAAACTGCTCCTTAAGACCAACCCAGTGCTTAAGGCAAACTTCCAAGGAACATGTGGCTGCAATTCACTATTCTACATCAGCCCTCAAGAGATTGCAACAAATGACAGCAGCAAATTCTCATACAATTTTTGTTTGTGGATCTCGCTCCCCAGCACAGTCACTGTGGAAAATTATCAGTATAGAAACAATCATTCCTTGATAAAATCAGTATTATTGATCACAGTCAAGATAAATGTTTTCATTTCTGGTTGGTAAGACACAACTAGTAGGATACCAAAGGGTTTAGTCCTTGGGCTCCAACTATTTAGATTCGATATTAATAACCTGGATGTGGGAATAAAATGTTCTGGAGCCATCAGGACTTTCTTTAACTGAAGCATGACTTCAGCTTCAAGATGCAAGATATCTCATGGAATCTTAGAGTCATAGAGATGTACAGCACAGAAACAGACCCTTCGGTCCAACCTGTCCATGCCGACCAGATATCCCAACCCAATCTAGTCCCACCTGCCAGCATCCGGCCCATATCCCTCCAAACCCTTCCTATTCATATACCCATCCAAATGCCTCTTAAATGTTGCAATTGTACCAGCCTCCACCACATCCTCTGGCAGCTCATTCCATACACGTACCACCCTCTTGCATGAAAAAGTTGCCCCTTAGGTCTCTTTTATATCTTTCCCCTCTCACCCTAAACCTATGCCCCTCTAGTTCTGGATTCCCCGACACCAGGGAAAAGGCTTTGTATGTTTATCCTATCCATGCCCTTCATGATTTTATAAACCTCTACAAGGTCACCCCTCAGCCTCCGACGCTCCAGGGAAAAGAGCCCCAGCCTGTTCAGCCTCTCCCTATAGCTCAAATCCTCCAACCCTGGCAACATCCTTGTAAATCTTTTCTGGACCCTTTCAGGTTTCACAATATCTTTCCGATAGGAAGGAGACCAGAATTGCACGCAATATTCCAACCGTGGCCTAACCAATGTTCTGTACAGCCGCAACATGACCTCCCAACTCCTGTACTGAAAATGTGTTGCTGGAAAAGTGCAGCAGGTCAGGCAGCATCCAAGGAGCAGGAGAATCGACATTTCAGGCATGAGCCCTTCTTCAGGATTCTCCTGCTCCTTGGATGCTGCCTGACCTGCTGCACTTTTCCAGCAACACATTTTCAGCTCTGATCTCCAGCATCTGCAGTCCTCACTTTCTCCTCCCATCTCCTGTACTCAATACTCTGACCAATAAAGGAAAGCGTACCAAACGCCTTCTTCACTATCCTATCTACCTGCGACTCCACTTTCAAGGAGCTATGAACCTGCACTCCAAGGTCTCTTTGTTTGGCAACACTCCCTCGGACCTCATTACATTTTTTCATTCTTTTCATTTTAATACAGACAAACTTCGAATGGGTAGACAGCAGGTGTTTTCCGGATCTTTCTAGGCTGTAATCTGAACAACATCATCTTCTCTGTTCCCAACAATGACAAGTTCATTCTCTTGGGAGACTTCACCGCCAGATTTGGGAAAGATCATAGGCTCTGGACTGGAATAATAGGGAAGGAAGGAGTTGGCCAGTTCAACCAGAACACAATCTGGTGGTTACAAACACCTTATTTCACCAGCAAAAAGTCTCCTGGCAATATCCACACTCCAAACACTGGCAGCTCATTGATTGCATCATCGTACAATCTTTGGACCAACAAGATGTACTGATAACAAGAGCTGTTACAGGTGCCAGCAAGAGCTGGGTAGACCATCACCTCATCTCGTCTACCATGAGAATGAAGATTCGGCCCAAACGCAAACACCAGAATCAGAACACTATCAAGAAAGGCAATGTTAACATCCTCCAAGACATCAACCATGTACAGAAGTTCCAACAAAATCTTCAAGAACAACTGCCTCAATAAATCCCAGCATCCATCGAAGAATACTGGAATCAGTTGAAGAACACTGTTATCACATCTTGCAAAGAAACAATTGGGTTCAAGGCGAAAAAACATCAGGATTGGTCCATGATAATGACAAACTACTCCAACAATTTATCGATGAAAAGAGAAAAGCTTTCATCACCTTATAAAATGACAACAGCTACCAAAAGGAAACGCTATCAGGAACACAAGGCTGCAGTCCAGAAGAGCACCCAAAACCTGAAACACGAACGGTGGAGGAAGAAAGCTCTGGAAATCCAACAACTAGCAGATGCCAATGTTACTTGAGGCTCCTTCAACACAACTAAAGTTATTTTTGGCCCATCCACTCATGGTCAAGTACCTTTCAGAAGCAAAGATGGTTCGACCATCCTGAAGAGAAATGCTGACATTAATTCTAGATGGAGGAAGCAATTTGAAGATCTTCTAAATCAAAGAGTCCCATTTGACAAGAATGTGATCAACAACATTCCAAAACAGCCCGTTGACGACTCCCTCAGCAAAGTACCAATACTTGAAGAAGTCAGGGAAGCCATCAAAACCTTGAAAAACAACAAGGTCACTTGGCTTAATGGAATACTAGATGAGGTCTATAGAATTGGAGGTAACCTGCATCATTACCAACCGCATCAACTTCTCATCAAGATCTGGATAAATGAAAATATACCAGCAGACTTTAGAGACTCAACAATTGTTACCATCTACAAAAGGAAAGACAATCGATCTGAATGTGGAAACTGTCATGGAGTTTTCCTGTTAGCAACAGCAGGAAAGATCCTCACCTGCGTCATGAACAACTGGCTCAAGCCTTTAGCTGAGAAGATCCTTCCGGAGACACAAGCCGGTTTTAGATCATCATGTGAAACTCACTATGTGTCACTACAAAAAAAATGTTGTGAACAACTTTAACCTTTGTATATGGCATTCATCGACCTCACCAAAACCTTTGACTCAGTATCAATGGAACTCCTATGGGATTCTGAGAGATAAATGTGGGCCAGGGGAGCTGAGAGCATTCTTAATGAAGGGCTTAAGCCTGAAACGTCGATTCTCCTGCTCCTCTGATGCTGCCTGACCTGCTGTGCTTTGCCAGCACCACATTCCCAACTCTGATCTCCAGCATTTGTAGTCCTCCCTTTCTCCAACTCCTATGGGATGTCCTATACACCTATCGACGTCCTGAAAAGTACATTCAAAGCCTGAGACTCCTCCACGATGGCATGCTTGCCACAGTTATGGTCAGCAACAGGAACTGTGAGCCTTTTCAAGTCAGATCAGGAGTAAAACAGGGATGCGTGATTGCCCCAACTTTGTTCACCATCATTACTGCAACAATCACCCTCATCATCAAGGAGGACCAACCCCCAGGAATCGAAATTGTCTACAGAACAGATGGCAGACTTTGCAATTTTGCTTGTCTTAAGTCCAAAAACAAGACATCTATGATTTCTCTCATCAAGTTCCAATATGCAGGTGACAACAGTGTTGTAGCTCTCTCAGATAACCACCTCCAACAGATTCAGACTGCCTTCAACTGCGCACACACAAAACTTGGACTTACCATCAATTCCAAGAAGACTCAGATCATCTATCAACCGTCACTAACTGAGACAAATCAGATAGAACCATCAATTCAACTTGACAAAACAACTCTGGAAAAAGTGGGTTGCTTTTCATTTCTTGGAAGTCACTTCTCCTCCAGTGCTAACCTTAATGATGAGATCCAACATCATTTTAAATACACTGGAACAGCTTTTAGATGTCTCCAAAGTTGAGTCTTTTATGGTCATGAGATCCGAACAGACACAGAAATGTTAGTGTACAAAGCAGTAGTGATCCCAAAGCTCCAGTATGCATCAGAAACTTGGATAACATACCAATGACAGCTGAAGGCATTTATAAAGTTCTATCAATGATGCCTATGAACATCTTGAATATCATAGAGTCATAGAGATGTACAGCAGGGAAACAGACCCTTTGCTCCAACTTGTCCATGCTGACCACTCATGGAATACAGGGAGAACTAGCCATTTGGATACAGAACTGGCTCAAAGGTAGAAGACAGAGGGTGGTGGTGGAGGGTTGTTTTTCAGACTGGAGACCTGTGACCAGTGGAGTGCCACAAGGATCGGTGTTGGGTCCTCTACTTTTTGTCATTTACATAAATGATTTGGATGCAAGCATAAGAGGTACAGTTAGTAAATTTGCAGATGACACCAAAATTGGAGGTGTAGTGGACAGCGAAGAGGGTTACCTCAGATTACAACAGGATCTGGACCAAATGGGCCAATGGGCTGAGAAGTGGCAGATGGAGTTTAGTTCAGATAAATGTGAAGTGCTGCATTTTGGGAAAGCAAATCTTAGCAGGACTTATACACTTAATGGTAAGGTCCGAGGGAGTGTTGCTGAACAAAGAGACCTTGGAGTGCAGGTTCATAGCTCGTTGAAAGTGGAGTCACAGGTAGATAGGATAGTGAAGAAGGTGTTTGGTATGCTTTCCTTTATTGGTCAGAGTATTGAGTACAGGAGTTGGGAGGTCATGTACAGAACATTGGTTAGGCCACTTTTGGAATATTGCATGCAATTCTGGTCTTGTTCCTATCGGAAAGATGTTATGAAACTTGAAAGGGTTCAGAAAAGATTTACAAGGATGTTGCCAGGGTTGGAGGAGATGAGCTACAGGGAGAGGCTGAACAGGCTGGGGCTGTTTTCCCTGGAGCATCGGAGGCTGATGGGTGACCTTATAGAGGTTTATAATATTATGAGGGGCATGAATAGGGTAAATAGGCAAAGTCTGTTCCCTGGGGTTGGGGAATCCAGAACTAGAGGGCATAGGTTTAGGGTGAGAGGGGAAAGATATAAAAGAGACTTATGGGGCAACGCTTTCACACAGAGGGTGGTACGTGTATGGAATGAGCTGTCAGAGGAAGTGGTAGAGGCTGGTACAATTGCAACAGCAATTTAAGAGGCATTTGGATGGGTCTATGAATAGGAAAGTTTTGGGAGGGATATGGGCCAGGTGCTGGCAGGTGGGACTAGATTGGGTTAGGATATCTGGTCAGCATGGATGGGTTGGACTGAAGGGTCTGTTTCCATGCTGTACATCTCTATGACTCTATGAGATATCCCATCCTAATGTAATCCCATTTGTCAGCACTTGGCCCATACCCTTCCTATTCACATACCCATCCAGATGCTTTTTAACAGCTCGGAAGAGAGAAGAACCAACACTAGTGTGCTAAATGAAGCCAAAGCAACAAGCCTATGTCATCAAGAAGCAACTAAGATGGAGTGGTCATATTATTCGGATAAAAGACGAACGTCTGCTGAAACAAATCATCTATTCCCAGCTTAAAGAAGGCAAACGGAACCAAGGCAGACAACAGAAGAGATACAAACATGTTTTAAAAGCCAACATGAAGGAATGTGACATTGACCATCAAAAATTGGGAAACTGATGCCAAGGACAGGAAACTCTGGCAAACCATCATCCAAGAAGGAACAGCAACTTTCGAAGCCAACAGATGGGCAGAACTAGAAGAGAAGAGAAGAAAAAGGAACGTGAAGTAGTGATGGCCAAAGCCCGATCTGCCACCTGGACCTACTTGTCCTGAATACACAAGAACTTTCAAAGTCAAGATTGGACTGATATGCCACCGGAGAGCCCATAATAGATCAATGGAATGAAGACCATCATCCTCGATCTCGAGGGATAGCCATGACGATGAATCTTGCAGCAATCTGAAAATTCAATGTACTCTTCTAAACCTCATAATTCTCATATGATGCTAAAATAGATAGGAAATTAAAGTCCAATGAAGAAATAAGAATTTTACAAATGGATATGGATAGTTTGGGAGAATGGGTCAAAATTTAGCAGATGAATTAGCGAAGTGTTCCTGCAACTTACAAGGGATCACTGAGACTGCACTTTTCATGTTTTAGAAGCAGCCTTGAGTACTGAGTCCCCCCCCTTACATGAGGAGGGGTTAGTTGTATTGAAGACAGTTCAGAGAAGGCTCACTAGATTGATTCTAGAGATGAGAGGTTTGTCTTATGAAGAGAGATTGAGCAGATTAGATGCAGGGAATAGTGAGGACTGCAGATGCTGGAAATCAGAGTCAAAAAGTGTGGCGCTGGAAAAGCACAGCAGGCCAGGCAGCATCTGAGGAGCAGAAGAGTCAATGTTTTGGGCATAAGGCCTTTGTCAGGAATGTGGAGGGGAAGTGGTCCAAGGGGCCAGAAAGATAAATAGGAGGTGGGGTGGGGCTGTGGGAAGGTAGTGAGGTAGCTATGCTGTCTGAAATTTAGGAAAATGAGAGATCTACTTAATGTGTTTAAGATGCTAAAGATCATTGACAAAGATGTAGAAAGGATATTTCCTCATGTGGGGTGTGTAGGTAGAGACACTCACAGAGCTGTAAGGAAGTGAGATCCAGGATTTTGACCGAGTGACAGTGAAGGACTGGTGATACATTTCCAAGTCAGGATCATGTATGGTCTCAAAGCTGATTAACATGAAAACAAAATCTGGCAATATGTGCAACTTATACAGAACAGGATATATAAATTACACCAAACAATATCCATTCAATAAGAAATTATGTAGGTTTAGAAAAGTACATTGGATTCTCAGATTGCTGCAAGGTTACAAACTCGAATGACCCAGGAAACTCCTGCTGACTACCCATTCGAAACCTGTCTAGATTAAAATGAAAAGAATCAAAAATGTAATGAGATGTCTTACACGTTTAAGTTGAAGTCATGCTTCAGTTATAAAAAGTCTTGATGGCTTCAGAAGTAAATGAAGAGTTCTGTTTCTCTGTGTATCCTTTTCAGGGCCATTGACATAATTTGGAATAATGCTGGGATCAGGAACTCAGAGTTTCTGTTTCCCTGACACAGGTGGGAAATGGTATAGGATTGAAGGCTGCTTTTAAAACATGAAAACCAATGTAATGTTCTGAGCATAGTCCACCCAAATCCTGCGAGGGAGTTAAAGTCTGTAAGCTTGACCTCACTTCTGATAGGTCAACTGTGAAATCCAGCAATTAAAAAAAACCCTAATTTTAAATAGGCTTTCATCTCTACTGACCTGGTAATATGTTCAATTTTGACCTTGTTATGTTAAATGTAATGAATCAAACAGCTCTGAGCTTATTCAGTTTTGTTGCACATGTTTGCCCAGGTCTGTTGTAGACTCAATACTTTAGGAGGATATTAATGTGTTGCTGTACTGATTTCCTGTGTGGAGCCACACACTTACACAGCTCAAGTACCCTGCAGCTAGAATGTCAGGGTTTTGCTCTCTGGAGATTTCATTCCAGCCAATGATCATGTAATTGGTAAAAACAGGACCAGTGGAGGTATTCCACTATTAACAACAGCATCATTGTGGTGTTGCTGCAATTCAATTACTAATGAAACAAACTGCATTGCCATATATTTAGATTTATATTCTGCTTTTTCTATTCATGCAGTAAATGTTGCTGTGTTAGGCTTCTTCAGCAAACAACAAGGCAGTAAACTGGGATTAGTTCAGCTGCTTGTATTAACTGATAAACTCCTTTGGATCTGTCCCATTGTAGCTTGACTCTATAAACGCCATTACTCACCATGGTAACCCTTTCATTTAAAGTTCATCGTGTTTTTGTAAACTTGAGAGTTTAACTAAGTACAAATAAGACAAGAGAATGTAGACTGGAGATTACTGAAGCACTCAGTGCTTATAGTACCATTAAAAAATCCATTCCACCCATCAAAGTCTGTGTCAGCAGTTCAGAAACGCTCTCCAGCTCATTCTAGTCCTGCAATCGTATGCCATATTCTTGCGATTTTACTCTCCTTCAAATATTTATTTAATTCTGTTTTGAAAGTTACCGTTGAATTCAGAATCACCACCTATCAGAGAGCACATTCCAAATCCTAACCTTTTGCGACATAATTTTTATATCTCTCATGTTACCTTTGGTTCAATTTGCAGACAACGGAAACATAAGCAGCATGATTTGACATGAAGTGAAATTTAATCGGCTTTCAGAGGACGGCGAGGTTACTAGTTTGGACATCTAGAAGGTAAATGAAATTTTATGCCAGGAACTCCAATTTGGTGGATGACAGGGGCAAAGAGAATCAATTTCAAGTTAAAGTCTCCCACTCACTCAGCGTCTGTATTATGAGCATCACCAGATCAGTGCAGGCCGTGTTCAGGTTTCGATTTCAGTGAAGTTGATGCTGGGTTTGCCCCTCACAATGCCGCTTTGATGGATGATGAGAGATAAGTTTGATAAAATGTAATCGTGTAGGCAGGGGTAGTTGAACTGTGTTCCCAACTCTCAGTGACCATGCTTTGTACAGCCATTCCTTGCCCCACTCTCCTCCTTGAAATGTATCTCCAGGCTGTAATGTATCTTATGGCTTTCTGTCTCTGAGGTAAGTGGCCTGACATTCAGCCAGTTTAGGGACTGAGAGAGGAGCATGGCAGCTCTGCATGAGACCTGTTATTGGGCAAGGGGCTCAACTTCAAGCCAGATTGAGGCTTCCTGTTTTGGATCTATGCAGAAGCAGTTCACCAGCAGCTTCTCCAGGGCAATTATGGGTAGGAAGCTATAAATACTCGCAGAAAGTGAGGACTGCAGATGCTGAAGGTCAGAGTCCAGAGTGTGGTGCTGGAAAAGCACAGCAGGTCAGGCAGCATCCGAGGAGCAGGGGAATCGATGTTTCGGGCATAAGGCCTTCATCTGATGAAGGGCTTATGCCCAAAATGATTCTTCTGCTCCTTGGATGCTGCCAGACCTGCTGTGCTTTTCCAGTGCCACACTCTGGACAACTATAATTACAGGCCCAACCCAGAATGAATTACAATAAATACTACGCCTGAGTCCAAGGGTGGGTTCAAATGAATTTCCACTCTAATACCTTTCAAGTACAGCATCAACTTTGGAACTTTTAACAACAAACACAAATAGCCCTTGGATCACTTTGTCAATAAGCCTGAGATCCTTCACTTGCCTGCTTTAGAGACTTGTTCCTTGTTCCTGCTCCTCAATATCATTCTCCCATCAGCTTCCTCGCTACCAACCCTTTGACGGTCAAGTTTGCCTCCAGTTTATTTTTTCCTTTTCTCCTAGCCTTCACATGCTCTCACTTATGAAACCCACCTTGTGCTTCCTCGATCCTGTTGACTAGCTACCTAACATTTATGCCTGGTTTCAATTCCAATTGATAGATTATAGGAGCAAGTTACTGCAGATGACGGAATCTGTACTGGTTGCTGTCTGACTCACTGTGATCTCCAGCTTTTGTTGTTTTCACTCACAGATTATCTGGTTCCCTCTCATACCCAAGGTACCAATTCCATCAACCCCATCTTCAGAAATTAACAACTGACCTTTTTGACCTTGCAAATTGTTTCCTATCTGCAACCTTTGTATGTTCTCTGATGTCTTTGTTTCCTCCTAAAATTATTCTCCACCTTTCAATTTGGTTACCTTCCCTATCCCAGAATCTAGACAGATCAATCAAATTCACAAACAGCATCCTCTGTGACTGTGACCTGCTCCTTCCCAAACCTTGTGCAGCCTTTGTTACCATTGATACCACCCTCCTTGATTGATTCTGACTCTCCTAACTTGGTTTTGCTCTTACCGTTGCATCTCCATCAGTCATCGAGATGTACCGCATGGAAACAGACCCTTCGGTCCAACCCGTCCATGCCAACCAGATATCCCAACCCAATCTAGTCCCACCTGCCAGCACACAGCCCATATACCTCCAAACCTTTCCTATTCATATACCTATCCAGATGCCTTTTAATTGCTGCAATTTTACCAGCCTCCACAACTTCCTCTGGCAGCTTATTCCATACACTTACCATCCTCTGTATGAAAACATTTGCCCCTCAGGTCTGTTTTATATCTTTCCCCTCTCACCCTAAACCTATGCCCTCTAGTTCTATACCCCAGGGAAAAGCCTTTGTCTATTTAGCCAATCCATGCCCTTCATGATTTTATAAACCTCTATAAGGTCACCCCTCAGCCTCCAACACTCCAGGGAAAACAGGCCCAGTCTATTCAGCTTCTCCCTATGGCTCAAATCCTCCAACCCTGGCAACATCCCTGTAAATCTTTTCTGAACCCTTTTACGTTTCATGACATCCTTTCAACAGGAAGGAGACCAGAATTGCATGCAATATTCCGAAAGTGGCGTAACCAACGTCCTGTACAGCTGCAGCATGACCTCCCAACTCCTGTACTCAATACTCTGACCAATAAAGGAAACATACCAAATGCTACCTTCACTATCCTATCTACCTGTGACTCCACTTTCAAGGAGCTATGAACCTGCACTCCGAGGTCTCTTTGTTCAGCAACACTCCCTAGGACCTTACCATTTAGTGTGTAAGATTTGCTTTCCCAAAATGCAATACCTCATATTTATCCAAATTAAACTCCATCTGCCACTTCTCAGCCCATTGGCCCATCTGATCAAGATCCCATTCTAATCTGAGGTAACCATTTTTACTGTCCACTACACCTCTAATTTTGGTATCATCTGCAAACTTACTAACTATATCTCCTATGATCACATTGAAATCATTTATATAAATGACGAAATGTAGTAGACCCAGCACCAATCCTTGTGGCACTCCACTGGTCACAGGTCTCCAGTCTTAAAAGCAACCCTCCATTACCACACTCTATCTTCTACCTTTGAGTCAGTTCTGTATCCAAATGGCTGGTTCTATCTCTATTCCATGAGATCTAACCTGGCTAACCAGTCTCCCATGGGGAACCTTGTCGAACGCCTTACTGAAGTCCATATAGATCATGCCCTCATCAATCCTCTTTGTTACTTCTTCAAAGAACTTAATCAAGTTTGTGAGACATGATTTCCCATGCACAAAGTCCCTAATCAGTCCTTGCCTTTCCAAATATGTGTAAATCCTATCCCTCAGGATTCCCTCCAACAATTTGCCCACCACTGACATCATGCTCACTGGTCTATAGTTCTCTGGCTTGTCCTTACCACCCTTCTTAAACAGTGGCACTATGTTAGCCAACCACTGGTTTTTCTGGCTCCTCACCTGTGACTATTAATGATGCAAATATCTCAGTAAGAGGCCCAGCAATCGCTTCCCTAGCTGCCCATCACGTTCTCGGGTACACCCGATCAGGTCCTGGGGATTTATCCACCTTTATGCATTTCAAGACAGCCGTGTTTTTATCCCATTCAAGCATTAATTTACATTTCCCCTGTGGATTCCCCAGGCTGCTTACCCTGCTCATCTGCATGGTCAGTTGATAGTGCCACCAAAAGACAGAATGACACTTTGGTCAAGCTCTCTTGCCTCTGCTCCTGCCTCAGTTTTTATAAACATTCCATCTTTGGCAAGCCTCAAATTCCTTTAATTAAACATCGGGAAGTCAAAAGTAATCCTCTCTGGGACCCAGCCATAATTTGGAAGACCCTCACCACTCATCACTATCTTTTCCTTAACCATGTCTAGAGAATGAACCGAACTCGTTTGATGTTTTATTCGAGATCAGAAACAGAGAGACATAGAAAATAGCGACAGGAGTAGGCCATTCAGCCCTTTGAGCCTGCTTTGTTACTCAATAGGATCATGGCTAATCCTCTATCTCACTGCCATATTCTCGCTCTCTCCCCTACCCCTTGATGCCTATAAAACCTAGAAATCTATCTCCTTGAATATAATCAGTGACTTAGTCTCCACAGCCTTCTGTGCTAGAGAATTTTGTAGTTTCACTATCTTTGACTGAAGAAATTTTTCCTCATCTTATTAGATTAACATTAAATTCTTTCACAAATACAAATACATGAATTAGGAACAAAATAGACCATTTGGCCCATTGACCCTGTTCTGCGATTTCATAAGACCACAGATGGCTAATCAAGTGGTTTCCTCAACCCACATTACTGCCTTCTCCTGATAATCTTTCACCCTCTTTGCTTATGAAGAATTTACCCACTTTCGGCTTCACAATATATGAAGACTCTGCTTCCACTACCTTGTCAGGAAGAGAGTTCCAAAGACTCATAACATTTTGAGAAATCCTTTTGCCTCATTTAGTTTTTAAATGGTCAACCCCTTATTTGTTCTCAATAAAATGCAATAGTCCAAATGTTAACTCACAAATATAATTAAACATTTAACATTTTATCTGAAACAGTTTTTGAAGAATGCTTTCAAGTGGAAAGTAGTCATGATGTATTGCCAAGGCTGGCAGGTTAAATATGAATGGTTAGGCAGAAAACCATTACATTTCCACTTACTTGGCAGTGACTGGGAAGATACAGGCAGAATAATCTTACAAATGATATGTGTCACCATGACTGATTAGGAGGGCTGACTAATTACTGTGTCAGATAAGCATTTAACAGCACCAATGGTTAAAAAAATGCCCTTCCATCAATAAGGGTATGCTTTTCTTCCATTTATAAAAACAAATATAAAATATCTAAGATTCCTTTGAAATTGAAGTCAAATTTCATTCTGTAAAAAGTAATACAAAAATAAACACTGTCATTACATAATCATCCAAAGTTGCTTTTATGCTAAAACAAAACATATCCATTTTCACTGAGGAAATAAAAGGTTGCATTCAGGAATTGGTTTAGCTCAGTTGGTTGGATTGTTGGTTTACAGAGTAGTGTGATACCAACAATGTAGGTTCAATTCCCATCACTGGTTTGAGGTTGCTATGAAGGACTCTCCTTCTCAACCTCTTCCCTTACCTGAGGTCTAATGGCCCTCAGGTTAAATCATCACCAGTTGCTTCCCTCTGTGACAGGAGAGCAGCCCCTATGGCCTGGTAAGACTATGGCAACACAATACTCTACATTGAAAAACTTCATAATCAAAGAGGAGTGTTGATTTCAAGCAGAGAGAGATTAGTGAATGGTTTGTTGATTTTTTTCCCTTTCGATTATTTACTTTCCTCACTCTCCAGTATTTGCCTAATACTGCAGCACAATGGAAGGGGCCATTGGTGAGTAATTGATGTGCATCCGTGAGGCTGAGGACCATGTGGTTGCAGGTTTAGGGAAGTGATCACAATTCTGTGCAGGAGGGTGAATAGCCTGAGGTCATGACCCATCCCAGTGCTAATGATTTAGTTCGAAATGAGGATCTGAAAGCACGTACAGGAAACTTGGAAGGAGATTGAAAAGTAAGAGCTTCAAAGCAGTAATTTCAGGATAACTCCCAGTCCCAATTACTAGTGAGCACAGACATGGAAGAATTGAATGATACAACATTACATAATCAAAAGATGTAGGAGCAGAAATAGCCATCTCAACCCAAGTCTGCTTTCCATTCAATGAGATCATGGCTGACCTGATAATCCTCAACTCCACTTTCCTGTCTTTTCCCATAACCTTTGATTCCCATACTGATTAAAAATCTCTCAGCCTTCAATTTTCTTGGGGACCCAACCTTGACAGTTCTCTTCAGTAATGAATTTCACAAACTAAAAACAAATTGCAGAGCCTTAAGTAAGATAGTGGAACAGAAGGACCTTGCGGTTCGACGTACAATTCTTTGAAAGTGGAATCACAAGTAGACAGGGCAGTGAAGAAGGCTTTTGGCTTTTGGCACACTGGTCTTCCTAAAGTCTATACTCAATGCCCTGATTGATGAAGTCATGTTGCAGTTGTACAGGATGTTGGTGAGGCCGCATTTGGAGTATTGTGTTCACTATCGATCACCCTGTTATAGGAAGGATGTTATTAAACTGGAATGAGTGCAGCATAAATTTACAAGGATGTTGCCTGGACTTAATGGTCTGAGTTATAGGGAGAGGTTAGATAAACTTGGACTTTTTTCTTTAGAGCATAGGAGACTGACGGGGGATCTTAGAGAAGTGTATATGAATATGAGAGGCATGGAGAAAGTGAATGCACTCAGGCTTTTTCCCAGGGTTGGGGAATCAAGGACGAGAGGGCATCAAATTAAGGTAAAAGGGGAAAGAATAAAAGGGAACCTGAGGGGCAACTTTTTTACATAAAAAGGTGGTATGTATATGGAATGAGCTGTCAGCAGAAGTGTTTGAGGCGGGTACATTAACAACATTTAAAAGACATTAGACAAATACATGGAGAGGAAAAGTTTTGGAAAATATGGAGACAGTGAGGGGTGCAGATGCTGAAGATCAGAGTCAAAAGGTATGGCGCTGGAAAAGCACAGCAGGTCAGGTAGCATCCAAGGAGCAGGACAGTCACCGTTTCAGGCATAAGCTCTTCATCAGGAATGTTGGGGAGGGAGGAGGGCTGATAAATAAATAGGAGGGTGGGGGTGGGGCTGGGGGGAAGGTAGCTGAGAAGGCATTAGGTGGGGGGGGTGATAGTAATAGATTGGAGCAGAGGGTGGATTGGATAAGTCCTCTTGAACTGTCCTACTTGTTCTTTTTCCTTCCTACCTAGCCACTACATCCTCCCCTCTGACCTCCCCCCAACCCCACCTTCCTATTTACCTTTCAGCCCTCCTCCCACCCCAACATTCCTGATGAAGGGCTTATGCCTGAAACAGTGACTCTCCTACTCCTTGGATGCTACCTGACCTGCTGTGCTTTTCCAATGCCACACTTTTCAACTTAGAAGGATATGGGCCAAGTGCAGGGAAATGGGGTTAGCGTGGATGGACATTTTGGTCGGCATGGACCAGTTTGGGCCAAAGGGCCTGTCTCCATGGTGTGAGACTCTATGACTCTATGTACCTTGCAGGATTGGAGCAAACAATCTCGTGGGAAGATTTGCTATTGTTGTTGGAGAGGATTTAAAATAAATTGGCAGGGGTTTGAGAACCAAATATGGATTTCATTTTCAAGGAAAATAAAACAGGTTTGAGCACTGTATGGTCCTGGTGGAGATACTATCTTGTCTTCACATCAAGAACATCCTGTGGCACCAATATCATGCTCAATGGGATAGAATTCTAAAAACTCAAGACTGGGCATCTATGATGTACAGTGGTCCATCAAAAGCAGCAGTATTATACTCTAAGATAATCTGTAACCTCACAATCTGGCTCCCATTTAACCATTACCATCAAGCCAGTAGATCAACACTGGTTCAGTGGAGGATACAGGAGGACATGCCTGGAGCAGCACCAGGTATATCTATGAATGAAGTGTTAACCCAGTAAAGTTCGCAAGTGGTACTATTTGTGTGCCAAATAGCATAAGCAGCAAGTGATAGACAGAGTTAAGTAATTCCACAACCAACAGATCAGCTATAAGCTCTGCAGTCCTGCCACATCCAGTTGTGAATGATGGTGGACATTTAAGCAACTCAGTGGAGGAGAAGGCTCCACAAATATCCCCATCCTCAATGATGGAAGAGCCCAGCACGTACAGTCATAGAGTCACAGAGATGTACAGCACAGAAATAGACCCTTCGGTCCAACTTGTCCATACTGACCAGATATCCTAAATTAATCTGGTCCCATTTGCCTGCATTTGACTCATATCCCTCTAAGCCCTTTCAATTCATATACCCATCCAGATGCCAGTTGTGATTGTACCAGCCTCCGCCACTTCCTTTGGCAGCTCATTCATCGGTGCAACAAAAAGGCCAAAACATTTGCAGTAATCGCCAGACAGAAGTGTCGAGTGGATGATCCATCTTGGCCTCATCCAGCAGTCCCCAGATGCCAGCCTTACAGATGCCAGCCTTTAGCCAGATCAATTTATTTCACATGATACCTTGAAATGATGAAAGGCATTCCACCGTGGCATTCCATCATTCTGCCAATAATACTGAAGACCTGTGCTCCTGATTGGTCAGGTCCTGTACAAGCACAGCCACGACACTGACATTTACAATCAATGTGGAAAATCACCCAGGTGTGTCACGTACGCAAAAAGCAGAACAAATCTCACATGGCTAATGATCGCCCCATCAATCTACTCTCGATCATCAGTAAAGTGTTAGAAGGTGTTATTGACAGTGCTATCAGCTACTCACTGACACACAGTTGGGGTTCTACCAGGGCCACTAACCTCATAATCTGTTACAGCCTTGGTTCAAGCATGAACAAAAGAGTTGAATTCCAAAGGTGAGGTGAGAGTGACCACCCTTCACATCAAGGCCACGTTTGACCATGTATGGCATCAAGAAGCCCGAGCAATACTGGAATCAACAGGATTCATGAGGAAAGCTATCTGCGGGTTAGAGTCATGGGAGGATGGTTGTGGTTGTTGTAGGTCAGTCATCTCAGCACCAGGACATCTCTGCAGGAGTTCCTCAGGGTAGTGTCCTAGGCCCAACCATTGTCAGCTGCTTCATTAATGACCTTCCTTCCATCATAAAGTCAGAATGGGGATGATCATCAATGATTGCACAATGTTCAACATCATTCGTGACTCCTCAGATACTGAAGCAGTCAATGTTCAAATGCATCAAGACATGAGCAATATCCTGGTCTGAGCTGACAAGTGGCAAGTAATATTTGTGCCACACAAATGTCAGGGAATGACCATCTTCAACAAAACAGAATGAAACCGTCATCCCTTGACATTTAGTGGCATTATTGTTGCTGAATCCCCCACTGCCATTATTCTGGGGGTTACTACTGATCAGAAACTGAACTGGACCTATCATTTACAGTGGTAACAACAGGAGACCAAATGCTAGGAATCTTGCAACAGGTAACTCACCATCTATAAGGCACAAGTCAGGAGTATGATAGAATACTCCCCACTTGCCTCCAACAACACTCAGGACAAGGCAGCCAGCTTAAGTTGCACCACATCCTCAAATACTTACTCCTTCCACCATCTACACCCAGTAGCAGCAGTGTGTACAATCTACAAGATGCCCTGCAGAAATTCACCTAGGCTCCTTAGAAAGCATCTTCAGAAGCTAAGGCCCAAGTAGAAAGACAAGGGCAGCAGATGTAAGGAACCATTACGCATATAATTTCTCCTCCTGACTCAGAAGTATATAATTGTTCCTCCAGTGCAATTGAATCAAAATCTTATAAGTCCCTCCCAAACAATATTGTGGTTGTACATACATCAAATGGGCAGCAGCAGGTCAAAAAGGCAGCTCACCACTAACTTCTTCAGGGCAACTAGGGATGGGCAAAAAAATGCTTAACCAGAGACATCTTTTCCCCTAAATGAATAAATAAGTCTTGAATGAGTTGTAAGCAAAAATGAAAGACAATGAAGTAATAGCAGGCATCAAATAGAATCAAAATGGAAAATAATGTTAAAAAGATTGAATTAAAGGTACATGATCTGAATGCATGTAGTATTCACTAAATAGTTTGATGATTTGAATCCACAAATTGAGCTAAATGAATATGACCTCGTTGTCATCAGAGATGTAAGTCTAGGGTCATCAAGTTTGGGAACTGAATATTAATGGCTATTCTACAGTTAGGAGGGATAGACAAAAAGGGAAAGGAGGAGGGCATCACCTCTCACAAAGAGTGACATCGGTATATTACATTGAAGGTGCAGAATCCATTTGTGTGGAGCTAAGAAACAGCAGGGAAAACAAACATTGGTGAGACTTTAAAGAACAGCAAAGTATAATATCAAGCACACTGTAAGTTAGGATAGTAAGTTTTGAGAAGATTTGTAACTCAGGTTGATGAAAAGTATGTAAGTAAGATCACTGAGCAGGAAGGTTTGTTTTCAGACATTTTGTCACCGTACTAGATGACATCATCAGTGATACACATGACATGGATAATATAGTATTATGGGTAACTTCAATTTGCATATAAACTAGGTTAACTAAGTCAGCTGTGATGCTGTGGAGGATGAATTCTTGGAGAGGGCATGAGATTGGTTTCTGGAGGAGTATGTAGATGAGCCAACTTGGGTTGTTTCAGATTTGATGTCATGAGAAAGGGCTAATTTATAACCTTGCTGTAGAACAGCCTGGGAAATAACGACCATAAAATGATGGAATTCTACATGAAATTTGAATGTGATGTAGTTCATTCCAAATATAGGAACTTAAATCTGAGCAAACAAAACCATGAGAGCATGAGGGAAAGTTATCTATGGTAAATTCATAAAATACACTAACAACATTTCACAGTGGACAGGTAATAGCCAGTATTGAAAGAAATATTACTAAGTCTACAAAAGATATGCATTCCTCTTAGGTGCAAACTCTCAAGTAAAAAGCAAATCAACCATGGGTTAATAAAAGAACTTAATGATTGTTTTACACCAAAAGGTACTAAACACATAAATGGAAAGCAGGTCACTAATACCAGTGCTTCACTGGAGGCTCACTGATGATGTTACTTAGTATGGTGATGAAATGTCTGAAAACAAGCCTTCTTGTTCAGTGAGTAAACTTACATCCAAAACTTCAATCTGAGCTACATATTTTCTCAAAACTCACTAAAGTGTGGAAACAGGCCCTTCAGCCCAAGTCCACACTGACCCTCCAAAGAGTATCCCAATCAGACCCATTCTCCCACCCTATTTCTCTACATTTACCTTTGACATTTACACCTAGCCTAAACAACCCTGAAGACAATGGGCAGTTTAGCATGGCCAATTCAATTAACCTGCACATCTTTGGATTGTGGGAGGAAACCCATATAGACACGGGGAGAACATGCAAACTCCATACAGACAGTCGCCTGTGGCTGGAATCAAACCCAGGACCCTGGCGCTGTGAGGCAGAAGTGCTAACTACTGAACCACCACGCTGCCCCTAATATCTAAACATTTTTAAAATAATGAAAACTGGGCAGAATCAACATGGACTTATGAAAGCTAAATCATATTTGACAAACTTGATTTTTTAAGGATGTTATGTGTCGCACAGACAAAGGAGAACCAGTGGATGTGGTGCCTTTGCATTTTCATAAGGCTTTTGATTAGATCTCAAACAGATTAATAAAAACATATTGGAAAGGGGGGGATGCACTAATATAGATTAAGAATTGCTTAATAGACAGAATGCAGAGAATAGGAATAATGTAAATGGATCATTCTCAGAATTGCAGGTTGTTGCTTTGTAGGGTACTGAAAGGGTTAGCACTCAGTTCACAATGATTTGGATGTGGGTGACCGACTGTAATATTTCCAAATTTGCTGATGATAGCTAATAAGGTAGGAAGGCAAGTTGTGAGGATGGTGTAAGGAGGCTTCAAGAGGACTTTGCCAGGTTTAGTGAATGGGCTAGAACATGGCAGATGAAACATAATGCAGTTAAGTATAAAGTTATTCAATTTAGTTGAAAATCAAGAGGCAGAATATCCCTTAAATGGTGAAGTGCATGTGTCCAAATGGATCTGGGTGTCGTTGATCAGGAGTCACTAACTGTTGGCATGCGTGTATAGCAGTTAGGAAAGCAAATTGTATTTGGGGATTCATTTCAAGAGGATTTGAAGACACAACATGTTTTGCTGCAGTTGTACCGAACCTTGGTTCAACCTCATCTGAAACATTATATCCAGTTTTGGTCTCCTTATTTAAGGAACTATATACTTGTCATGAAAAGAGTTCATTGAAGGTACACCAGATTAATCCAGGGGATGGCGGGATTCTTTTATGAGAGATTGAGAGGAGCAGGAGCGAGGATGTTTGTTGCAGTTATACAGAGCCTTGATGAGACCCCACCTGGAATATTATGCAATTTTATCTCTTTATCTGAGGAGGAATGTTTTTACTATCGAGGCAAAAAGGTTTATCAGATTGGTTCATGGAATGGCCGGACTGATGTATGAGAAGTTGAATTGGTTAGGCTTATATTCGCTGGAGGTCAGAAGATTTGGGGTGGGATCTCATAGAACCCAGAAAATCCTAACAGGACTAGAGAGGTTAGATGTTAAGTATATACCCAAGTACTGCGGAAGTCCAGAAGCAGATGTCAGTCTGAGGGTATGGGATAAACCATTTTGGATTGAGATGAGAAGAGATTTCTTCCCCCAGAGAGTGGTGAACCTGTGGAATTCACTACCACAGAAAACAGTCAAGGTCAAAACATTCTATAATTTCTAGATGGAATTGGAAATTGCACTTTGGGGCTAAAGGAATCACAGGATATGGGGTAAAGCAGGAAGTGGCTATTGAGTTGGATGATCAGCCATGATCAGAACGAATGACAGAATGGGCTTGAAGAGCCAAATGGCCTTCTCTGATGTTCTCTGTTTCTAATCTGAGTCTATGTTCTCTCGAGCTTTGAAGCATGAGAAGTGACATCATTGAAACTTACAAAATACTTAGAGTGTGACAAGTTATACATACTGTACGATGTTTCCATGGGTTGGTGGCTCTGTAACCATGAATCAAAAATCTCAGGATAAGTGGCAGACATAGTCATAGAGTCATAGATATGTACAGCATGGAAACAGACCCTTCGGTCCAACTCGTCCATGCCGACCAGATATCCCAAACTAATCTAGTCCCATTTGCCAGCACTTGGCCTGTATCCCTCTAAACCCTTTCTATTGATATACCTGTCCAGATGCTTGTGAAATGTTGCAATTGTACCAGCCTCCACTAATTCTTCTGACAGCTCATTCCATACATGCAACATCTAAGACTCATTCCATACACGCAACATCGAAGAATGAAATACATAATTTCTCCACTTGGAGGCTGGTGAGTCTTTGGAATTCTCGACGACTCAGTGCTTTGGAACCTCAATTATTGAGCACGCTCGAATCAGAAATCAATAGGCTTCTACACAGTAATGGAATATGGAGATAATGTGGGAAAGTAGCAGGGAGATGATTAATAATGTTCTAGAATGGTGAGTAAGGCTTGATGGGCTGAATGGCTTAACCCTCTTCCTATGAATGAGACAACTTTGAATAAAGGGAATTAATAGTCAAAATCCACTCAGCATACATACCAACTGAATCTACAAGATAACAAAGTTAATTTGTGCATTGTTTCCATCAATGAAGGTACAATGCTTTAGCACCATTTTTACCTTAAGAATATTTCAATTACACTTGTCAACACAATCATTGGGCAGAATTTAACTCAGGCAGTGGGATTCTGACTGCTGGCTGGAGAGGCCCATGTTGCCTTTTACAGGAAGACCCATCACATTAAGTGCCAGTCAAGTGGACCTTCTCAGATATGAACAGTCATTGATTGATCATTCATGGGCTTCAATTGATGGCAGAGTCGGAAGCCTTTCCATAAGGTAACTGCAGGAACCTTGTAAGGCTTCCTGCTATAGACTTGGTCAAGTAGCAAGGGTTCCCACCTACTACAACCCTCCCTGATTAGATCTGAGCCTCTACCCTAGCTCACCAGCAGGCAGAAAGTTAACCCTTTGTATCAATTTTCCACACTGCATTAACAACTTCTATTTAGCTTTCTCCCAGTGAACTGCGTTTTGTGATTTTAATTTTTTGGACTGAGGAACAATTCTCATTGAAGCTAGATGCTTTTACCCACTTTCTGGGAAATAGCTCCAGCACATATTTTATATCTACAATGCATATACAAAAATATGGCCCATTTATTTTTTTCAAAGGACTCAGCAATTTTTTTTAGTATTTTATTAAAGATATTCAAAGTCAAACAAAAGGCTTAAAATTCAATAACAGTTCAATCGTATATCTGCTACAAATTTTTTAAAAATCTATTATGGCACAAAATAAATTATGAACACATCAATATAACTCAGTACACCAACACTTTCCCTCTAAACATACAAGGACGTCTACACTGTACACATAAAAATCTTTTATACAAACATTTCAATGTCAGGCAGATCCATCTGTGTTGTTCTGAAGTATTAACTCCTATTCCCTCAATTCAAAACTATATCAGAATGGATCTTAAAAATGTAATTAGTAGTTGAGAATGATGTACCATTGCAGAATACTATTCCAGTTCTATTACATTGATGTATTGGGATGGAACCATTGTCAAATCATAGATAAAACATGGCTTACATCATCTTGCCGCTAAGTGTCTTTGTGTTCTATGGAGAATCTCTGGATATTGTTTTATTAACGTTTATTGATTAAAAATAAAACCTGCTGGTGGGGGAGCATAAAATCCAGATCATGGTTATTGATAAAAATCAGATGTATAAATGCCATGTTTTAAGTGGAGACTATGCAAGTATTTGAGAATCTTGCCCACCTTTCTTTCCAAGAGTGATACTATCACTATTAATGGGCATGGTCTAACAGTGTGGAATAGGAAAATATCCTGTGGCCTGACAATTTAACTTATGCCATGGACCTGCATACTATGGAGCAATCTATTAGAGTGCTACAACTAATTTGTGGCTTGTATCCTAAAGTGGTAAACACAAATGTTTCCAATATTAGCAGATGAACATTTAATGTTTCTGCAGCTAATGGCTTTTCTTAAAAAGTAGCAAAGAATTTCATATGATTGTGTTAAGAATTTACTGGCTAATATCTCATCCACTGACAGGTCTGTATCTTTTATCTTTTGACCTTCCAATAAGTGAATTAGCAGTTTTGACTTTATTTGTAATTTGGTAAAAAAACATTTTTCCAATGTTTATATCCACTCTTACTTCTCAATGCCTTCTTTGTCTTACCCCAGATTGTTCACTTGACAAGGTTGTGATGTTTGAAAATTGATCCGATTACAGACAGAGGGATGAAGGAACTAAATAGTAATGACCAATAAAAGTTTTTAGTTAATGTTCAATATTCTATACAAACTACTTTATAGATAGTTTGCAAAATTAATGCTCTGCAAATTTGTAAAGATGCAGCTTAGAAAATATTGCCAATAGGACAGGATAGAAAAAAGTCAATGATCTAGAATAAATTAAACTCATGATCTTTGACAATTCCACATTGTCTGTTTCCCTGCTGTACATTTCTATGGCTCTGTGACCAGGCTATCTGATCTCAGTCTTGGGTCCCCACCCCCAGTTTAGATAGAAAAGAAAAACAGCCTGCATTCCTAATGACTCTTGCCCGAAGCTCACTAGGACAGTTGAGGGCTTGATATCCTGAAATATAAATAAAATATCATCCTTCATCTCCAGGACTCAGCCACAAATGATGGCTATGACCACAATTAGCCATCATAAAACAATATACTGAGAACACTGGTGCAAAGGAGCTGTACTTCAGCATGAAACCCATGCCCTCAGGAGAGAGGAGAAAACATTTATAAGATGGAATCTTAAAAAAAAACATTTCGGTAAACAAGGAGCTGGGACTTCCAAGATCTTCAGAGCAAGTTTTTGTTTCACTTGTTTCTCAAGTGTTGAGAAAAATTGTATAATGATTATATTGCTCAAATTTTAAAATGATTTACCACCATAAGTCTCAATAATTTTCCTAATTTAGATGAATTTATTTAGTCCCCTGGCTGGTTAAAAATTTAACACTAGTCAGAATTTGAGCATCAGGTTTTTTTTTCAGTGGAAGAAGACTTCCAGTTGTCCCACTTCGGTTGGATTACACCTTCTGTCCACTAACTATCCAGTATCATTGACTAAATTCACGGAGAATTTAATCCATTAGCATTGACTGCCTAAAGGAGGGCATACAATGTAGATCTATGAGACAGGGCTAGAAAATGAGGAGGATGGGTATTCCTAACATGTTACATTTTCAATGGATATAATTTCTTTGACAATCCGCTAATAAATCATCATTTAATTTGCATGCTCACAATCTGTTGTGAAGGATTCAGTCAAGCTGCATGTCACACTTCTCACTTACAGTTCACTGAGCATCCTAAAATGGTTGGGTTTTAACAGAATATGTCAAAATGGCTGGGATGCTGGCCTATCTAGTATCTGTATTGCTTGTCAAAAATGCCGACCACAATACATCTCGACTAAGCAGACCTTGCTGTAAAAATGCACTGAATGTGTTCACAGTCTAACAATTTTGGAGGACAATTATAGTGAGTAGTCTTGATGGTAAGCAAAGTATTAGATGTTGTAATACTGTGGGGATCACCAATCATTCTGTATTTAATCTCTCCTATTTTAAGGGTTTTGTCAGACCCATCTTCCAACTATCATGGTTTGTAACCATCATAATAAAGACAAAATATTATGGGTTTACACATCCCAATATATCATGATATCATGACATCCAAAATATTGACATCATCGCAACATTAAGAATTGTGACAAATTAATGCAGCAAAATAAAGTCCTTTTAATATTTCAAATGCCCAAGATAGCCACAAATATCTACCAGCTAAATACATCATATTAGCCACCACATCCATTGTATAATTTGGATGTAAAATTTTCTGGGCTACTTCTGATGGCTTAGTGGGCAGTTGCCCCTTTGAAGTTGCCATCCCTTTCTTGGGCAATGAACATTTCCCCTTTGCCTAGAATTCCCTGAATGAGAAAATGCAAGGAATTAGAAATTTAGTAATGTTCAAAATGACTATAATAATCAGTTACACACCACAATGTATTAAGTACAGATTTTTATAATGATTGCATCCTTATTTTGACAAGTAGATCAGGAATGTTACATTCTCAGTATAAGACAGAGGAACGGAGCAAAACTCCAATAGTTTTTCTATGTACTGCTACACATTACTGTAGAAAATTATTAATGAAAATAGAAAGTCTAGAAAACAGTCTGAGGTCTGTTGTGTTTAAATTCTGAGCTGAGAAGAGGTTTAACAGTCTATTGCAGGGTTTGAATTTAACAGTAAGCAACCCATAAATGCACGCGAATAAAGCTTATTGACAAAAATAGGAGGCTTGTCTCTTCCAGGTAAGTATCTATAATGAGGCAATCCACGACGACAGATAACTACTGAAAATATTTTGTATGTCTTATTGCCATGTTGGAGTGTGCCCTAATTATTTTGGTTTGTCTTGAAACGTGTCATTTATTTTAGGATCATGGTGGACCCTGTAAACATATATAAAATCTGTCGCCAGCATTATGGTTAATGAAAGCCAAGAGTTGGAAGCCTCCTTCTTTTGCCAGTAAGGCACATTAACTACAAGTGCCAGCCACAAGAAGGCTGGGTGTTTTACTGAATGAACTTTATGGGATTGATGCTGCTTCATGAGACAAAGAAGCAGCTAAATTAACCTGTCTGTTCAGGTCACCTTGCTCAAGTCACTACCTGTCTTATGCAGCCTCACGTCAAAATTGCCCTTCACTTGGATTAGGCATCCAGCACAAATATGGCCAAAGCCACTAGATCAAACATTGGTAAAAATAACTCAAACCTTCAAACATAGCCATTATGAGCAACATCACAGTGGCCTTGATGCCAGGACATAGAACAATGCCATTGGTAATTTGAGCAATTTGTGGAAACCACACTGTTACCGAGACATTACCCACTCATAACAGGTATTGCAATTCCTATTGTCAAGATTGCTGTGAGTGAAAATGATTAATTTTAGTAAGTCACTCGGGCCTTTCCATTATGTTATCTGCACCTGGACTCTTCCCTCATTCGTGGTAAATGGGTAGAATATCTTTGCCACAACCATTTATTAATGCCCTGGCTCACCTAGTTGTATATTTATCAGAAAAGGCAATGTGACAAAGGTTCCTGCTGCTTTGTACAACACGTTTAATATTCATTGAAATGCTAATTGACAGCAAATTTATCATGATTTCAAAATGTAAGTAATTTTGAATAAGTTTAGCTTGGAAATTATCCTATTAAAATATCACCACAATGTTCATTTACCATATGGTCAACTTCAGAGAAATATTTCACTGATCTAAACAGCTGGCTCAATGAAGCAAATATTTCATATTAACGTCCATTCCAATTTCTGATTTGAGGTAGCATTTTATAAGGAGCATTGGTGCTTGACACAACAGCTGTCCAGATATCTTACCAGAATTGAAAACAAATGGAACCAATCCCGGAGAGGCTTTAAGATCCAATTGTCATGATTAGTCCAAGAGTTTAGATAATGGTTCTAATCAAGACTCTGGTGGTGGAGCAGTAGTGCCCTAGCTCTGGGCTAGAAGGTCAGGGGTCAGGATCCACCTGCTGCAGAGGTGTGTCATTAACCTGCTTGTCTGAACAGGTGGATTAAAAAAAAATCTGATAACATGATTCTAAGAAGGTGGCAATAGCCCTTTACCATAGTCCTAACTGGGTCAAGAGATTTTATTCCATTGCCCATTTGTAATGTTGAGGATGTTACAGATAACAATCAACTGAGAAATTTCAAATTAAACTGCTTAAAAATGAAATACGGTGTGCCACAGGTTAGCTGTGTTATTAAAAATCCTAATCCAATCACATCATTTTCTAGATTTGTCAAGGCTAATTGAATGAATAAACTCAATCTGTGCATGTTATTGCCACACTCAGTGCTTTATGAACAGCAATAAGCTTTGACACACCAGTATTTGTCAATAGGAAGATTATACATGACTATTAATATTGAAATGGTATTCTTGGATTCAAGACCCTTACCTTCAGTAATATCAGTGATATTACTTATGGTCCAGTATCCATAGTAACTGACTGACAGATTCACTGAATTTAGTTCACACTTGCTCACACAATACAATTTGGCATAAATTTGCACCAGTTAATACAGGCAGCTAAGTTTGAACCCTGTTTTGGCAGACAGAAAAAAATGGCATTGTACTGGCACTCAGGTTTTTAATAAATACAGAATAATAAAGCCTTTTGGTGACTTTTTTTTTGCTAAAACCCACTAAATCCATGCACATTCCTTATCACTTTAGGCATTTGGGGTGACATAGGCTTTCTTAAGACCAAAACTGGCCATCAGTGGTGATAGAACCAGCACTGCAGCATTAAAACGTCCTTCAACTACTAAATGGAAAACAAGGTTTTTACTTAGTGGGATGTGCCTACACATGTAAAGAATCATTGTGTTCTCAGTACCACTAATGGGTAAGAACATCTTGTCAAAAACATATTCTTCACAGTTTCAGCCTAATGTCTCTAGTACAGGAAGAGCTAGCAACAGAATGCCTCTGTCTACAATTACGTCACTGTGTCAGAAAAAGAAGTCTACATAGTTGCACCATAGCATTCAAGAGTCCATGGGGAGCACTGGCAGACATGCCAGTGCAGATATCACACACAGTCTCATTTTAAAAGTTTCTAAGTGTAACAAATGTAAATATTTTTGCAATACAACCCACATGGAGCAATCATACCAAAGAATAAGCCACAACTAAAACTTGAACTTCTATTATTTTCCAAAGATATATGTTAATCATGACAGCATTTCTAGTATTTTTCGTGGTATTTCACTTATATTTTACCACGTTTGTGTACAATTCACTTCTTTCAATAGCATCTATTTCAACTGGTCTACACATGAGCTTTATAATTAAAAGTTATTTTAAATGGGATACAATATTCCCATTTGCTAAGCTAACGAACGGTTCAAAAATCTACCTTCTATTCAGGGGTAATTTGAGACAAAACTGGATCATATCTGGTGCTTAGAAATCTTGAATTTTCAGCACAGAAAGAGGCCATAAAGGCTATTCTAGTTCTCGGAGAGTCTGTGGGGGTGGGGGCTGAACTTTTAGCAATAGTGTAAATGAGACGACATCAGATAGCCACACCTCCAAGGTTTTAGTTTCAGCTAGAATCAGGAGTAGTAATTAACAGCAACAATCCCATATCCTCTCATTGTACCAATTACCAAAAGTTTACTTACCACCTATCCTTCAGAATAAAAATTTTAGATTTCATCACACATTTCAAATCTTTTTGATTTGCAAAACAAAGTTCTGTATCTGTCAATTGTGAAGTTGTTTTGGGATCTATTTTAGAGTACCCTTTTAGTTTTATTTCTTATGGAGATGCTCTTGTAGCTAATACAAAATCTTTCAAAATAAACTAAGTACCTAAGTTGCGTATGATAACACTGAACTAATTTTATTCATCAAATGTGAAAAGGAAAGTTTAATTAAAGGCAAGATCATTGCATTTGTGCAAATCACCTCCCCAAAGTTTGTAGGATCTATTACATAAGTAATATTTCTATTTCCCCATTGAACATTCTACCAACCAAAAACAGATGTAACTTTCACGCAAACTGACATGTTGCAGAAATGTTATACTTGGAGAATGTCTGAGTGCAGAATTTGAACAGACTTTTGAACTAGCAGTGACAACAAACAAAGTCACTGTGAAAGACCTCTGCTACATCCATAATGCATTTGCCTAAATCAAAAGATTTAGATATTAGAAATAAATTCCACAACTTGTGGGAGAAAATGAGAAAAAGGGAGGAAGTTTCTAAATAATGCCATTTGCTACAACAGTCTAAAAACAGGCTCTTTCTTACACAGAGGTTTTGTCTAAACCTAGCACAACTTAATTTAGCCAACTCTTCTATTAGAATTGAGAGGCAACCTTTATTATTTTCCCTACTTGGGATAGCAGCCTATATCTTTTGTGGTAGGGAGCCCCAAGACTGACCTTTTAATCCTCTTGACTATCTAGTTCCCCTGAACCTTTGAATAATTTTGGCCATGGAGCACATGTAGGCTAGTTAAAAAGGTACTGGTTTTAATCTATCACAAATTTCATTTTTTTTTAAAATAAGTCTAAACAGTCAATCTATAATGTATAAATATACCTACATACACTGGCTACACATGTACATGTGTGACCATATTTTTATACATACTTATACACATGCATGCAGTTAAAACAAGCACACCCTGCAAAAATAAATTAAAATCCACACAGAACCAACTAATTAACTAAAAATGCTGGTATCAGAAATTTTTGGATTAAAATAAAATCACATCAGAAAATTCACAATATAAAGGCTTTTCTTTTCCTGAAATTAATGAGCATGGTCCCATTTTAGGCCAGTTGTTTGAGGAATGATGTGCTGGTCTTTGGATAGAGTTCTAACCCATTAACATAAAATACAGTTCAATGCAACCTTTTGACTTGCACAGGCTGGTACAATGTGACACTGGATGGATGGCCATTTCACACAGAATCGGAATAATGTTGCACTAATTCTCAACTTTTCACCCTTTGAGCAGTTAATTATTTGTTACAAATTGAAGAAAAACTTATTTTATAAATAGGTGAAAAGTTGTAAATTATTACAATGTTACTTCAATTCAATGTTGATATTGCTTCCTTGAGGCTGAGTGTTTTTCGTTATATTGCCCTGTAAGCAACAACCTTCAAAATGCAAATAAAAACCCTGCAAATATTGCATTGAAGTAATTGGATTGTTCAGTTGTCAGAAAAAGTCAGTTTGCTAAAACAGTTTACGAAATGATAAATCTGTTGAAATTTTTTTAAACAAGATAGGATATCTTCAGATCTATTACTACATTTTTTGAACGAATGGAAAATGATCTTCCATCTGTGCATTTGCCTCCAGATTTAGGGGCTGCTGTTAGTTTTTGATGTGGTTTGCATGGAGGCTGACATTGTACCAGACTGTGGCAATAGGTCCAATTTACAGTATCATGGCACTCAGCTTCCCACTGCCATTCATTTCCTTGTCAGAAGGAAACCCTATAATACAATGCGTGCTGAGCATGCACAACAAATGAATGAAATGGTACCAATGTTAATAGATCCATGCTGCAGCAATGCTAAGCTGGCAAACAGCAGAAACAATATTCCTTTTTATTACAGACCAAATCTTAAAATGCTTAGAAAATAATTCAAAGCATTCTTTTCCAATATTTTAGTTTCCACGACAAATTTAAACATCTCACAACTAATTCAAGATCAAGAAACATCTGTTTTTTTTAAATTGATGTATAGGGCTAGGATGGCAAGGCTATCAAATACACGTGTCCTTTTTTTTCAGTGTGATATTAACATCAACCTCACACAGGCTACTGAAAAGGGAATATTATTTTTTGCTGCTTTCATGGTTCATTCGATTGTGTTGTATCGATTACATGAAAGAAAAATTGCCCCTCCCTTTCTGATCGACGGTTCTACAGAAAGAAAAGTTCAGCACAATGCTTGCAAAAAACAATTTAACGAGTGCAGTAATGTTGGGTAATGAGCATTTTCAGTACCACAAAAACTGTACTGGATTTTAGACTGTGCATAATGCAGGAAATTAGACTTCCTTTCGTAAGACCTCTCTGTAAACCTTTAATTTAGAATCCAAGACGAATGCCTGACGGCCAACAGAGGAGTCAGACGCGACAAGATCCTGAGGGAATGCTATAGCGTTCGGCAGCAATGCCTCGAAAGCAAACCGAACCTTAAAAATCTCAGAGAAACCCTGAAGGTAGCACCCCTATTCTCTGAATTCTATAGTCCTGAGCGGTAAAAAGCTGAGACTAATCATAGGGTTTCAAATTCACAGTAGTTTTGTACAATGATCTAAAGCCCATTGAGACGAGCTGCCGACTACAGTACATATGATCCCTAACGTTCGTCTTTAAACGAATACAGAAAGCTGTGTTGTGTGCCGTTCAGCTCCTGGACAAATCACAACCTGCTCTACTAAAGAATGCCACTAAGATTTACTGAGGTACTGAAACACCACAACATGTTAATTTCTTCAGAATCGTCCCTGTCATAATAGATACACTGTAATAAATTGGCACAATAAAACTCTATTTCTTCCTCAACTTCATCTACATTGTCACTAAAAGTTCCACATTAATTGTATCCATATTGTAATCTCCTTCCAAACCCAGCCTCCTTCTTGTAAATCCGCAAACCGTTTAGACACATTTTAAAACGAACCCTTTCTGCTTGTATCAGTTAAGATAGCAAATCCTGCAGATTTTTCATTTTGTAACCAGCTCGCCTCAATACATAAGAAAAAAAATCAGTTTATAATCAATACTTTTATTAATTTCTTTCTAAGCAGGCTAACGGCAAGGCCAATACTATTAACCCCTGCAACTTTCCCCCTCCCCACTGTAAATCCACATCTGATCTGGATCGAGGGGCGAAGCGCTCCGAAATGAATCTACAATTGTAGCGGAAACGGGCTAAAATCACCAACATGACACTAACTCGTAAAACTAGAACCACAATGAAAGGATGATCGCTCTTTTCCATAATCACTTCACAAACCACATGATACTACTGCTGTAACCTTGTTACCCTACACATTTTTTTTCCAGTCCAGCGTGGAACAAACATTTCTGGGTCACTTTCACTTCTTTCCCTTGAAGAACCTTTTTCTCTCTTCCCCCCCCCCCCCCCTCCCATTAGTCGGATTTATTTGTCCCTGCCCCCTTCAGAATCCAAATTGGGATTTTACCTCCCAACCCCTTCCCCGTCACATTCAATCGTATGCGTCTCCCTTTTTGTTTAAAGTCAATCGCTAAAATTAAGAAATTCTTCACTACCATAACTAATTGTGCTCTTTATCATTCGGCGGGTAGCCGCTTTCTCTAAAGCACCCTGAAAAGATGGGACTCCACTTGCCAGAGGAAGGGTTGATTAGAAAAAAAGGGGGAAGGGAGCCCCCTCCAAGATAAGATTTGCATCCAATATATTCGAATGAGTCGGTCCTTTGTAAATCTCCAGTATCCCTCAGCGGTGGGAGACGTTGTGCCTCTCTGCCCTTCCTAATATGAAATGTTGGACTCAATCTCCAGCCAGTCTCCTGAGATCATTTTCCGCACCTCCGGGGTCCCGTAATCGGGGAACTCGAAGTGGGAGACGGGGCTGCAGCCACTGGTCAGCGGCTCCATGTCCTTGTCCAGCGCCAGACCACCTCCTCCACCCCCTCCTCCTGCTGCTCCTCCGGCCGCGCTCACCTCCAGCAGCTCGGCGCCCGCCGCAACATTCAAACTCAAGTCGAAGAGTAAGAGCTCGTGGTCGGACTCCTCCGGGGGTCTGCCCGGGGCCGAGCGGCTGGACAGCGAGACGGCCGCCGTCAGCTGAGCTGCCCGCTTCGGGTCGGGGGAAGGCAGCCTGGTGTCCCTGCCGTAACAAGCCGAGAGGTCGGCCCCTGAACCCTCACTCTCCGGGCAATCCGCCTCCGCCTCCGATTCCGACTGAGAGTCCGCCGCTGCTGCCGCCGCCACCGCCGCCGCTCGCACCATCTTCGCCTTCTTGGCTTTGGACCTTTCCAGGTGCAGCTTGCCCTTCTGGGGGCGGCTGTGTTTCTTGAAGGACTTGGGCTCCTTTCGGCAGCTCTTGTCCTCTGCTCCTGCTCCAGCCTCTGCCCTCACCTTCTTCCTGGGTCTGTATTTGTAGTCGGGGTAATCCGCCATATGCTTTAGCCTCAGGCGCTCTGCCTCTCGGATGAACGGGCTCTTCTCGGTCTCCTTCAGCATTTTCCACTTCTTGCCCAGGCGCTTGGAGATCTCGGCGTTGTGCATGTCCGGCACTTGCTCCATGATCTTTTTCCTCTCGATCTGGGACCACACCATGAAGGCGTTCATGGGCCTCTTGATGTGGCCGCTCGGGGTTTTGCACCAGTCAGGGTTACAGCTCGCCTCCTCCTCTCCTTTGGCAGAGCCGCTGGCCCAGAGAGATTCCGCAGAAGGGGCTGGGGAGAAGCCGGGATTCGGGCTGGAAGCTGCACTCATGTCACTGATGCCGCTGTCTGCCGCTTCCCGAGACGCGATGCCGCCGCTCTGAGTGTCCGCAGCCTTGCTTTGCTGCACCATGTTTAAGAAAGGCCAGAGAAGAGAACCCTGCAACTTGTGATGCTGAAGAATGCGGCTCCCTCTCGCTCCTCCAACCGCTCACAGCCTCATCCCCCCCTCAGCAATCTCTGCAGCAGCTTCTAGCTCCCACACGGGGCTGGGGGGGCACCGCGAGGGAAGGAGGAGCCTGTCTCTGATACACCGCGGTCCCAGCCAATCAGAACCCGCCCTCCCATCAATCACAGCCTTGGGGGTGGGGCCCAGTGCCCATGACATCACCGCCAGATGCAGCCAACCCGCGCGGCGCCTCCATCAATGAGACGGGCCATTGGTGGCACTTGGCTTTGACCCTTGTAGGTGGAGCAGGGGAAGGTGGGGATGTGCCACTCGGTACCCTCAGATGTCACCAGGGTTGCCCGGTCAATCTGAGGCGGGCACGACCAGCGTTAACGCATATTTCAATCTCAGAAAGATTTGCTTTGCGATTGTGCTTGCCACGATATTGGGCCACCTCAAAACGCTTTATGACAACGAGATGCTTTCGAAGTACTGTATCCTCACAGTTGTCATGTAGCGAATAAAACTGCCAATTATGTCACAGCAAGATCCAAGAAACAGCAATGTACCAGTGATCGGGTACATTTTTGTGTGTGATGTTGCTCGAGGCATACTGATCCCGGCACATCAATGTGCAATTGAGTGTTGATTCCAACACATTGGCGAATACTCATTTGGTCTTTATCAAAATGGAACCATGATATCTCATTGATGCTCCTGTAGAAGTAGACGAGATCTTGGTCGAAATCCCATCTGGAAGACGATCAGCCCTACTGGAATGCTACAGTCTCTGGGCAGAATAGAGCTTTAGAAAGAATTAGCGATGAAACCGTTCATATTGATTGGCTTGTTGATAGTGACCAGCCAAGTTCTCACATTAGGGGTCTCCGCTTTGATAGATTTTAAGTCAGAACTCAAAAGAAAATCAGATCTTTGAGGAAATGAGTTATTTTATATTTCTTTAAAATAGCCTAACCCTTACAACACTGGATTGGATAGTTCTGATCAATGTTGGACTCGTTGGAGATTTGATCTGATTTCCGAAGACTGCACAACACAGAGTTCCCTCAGCTCTGCAACCAGAATCCTTTAAAGCTCCAAAGGCAAAGCTTGAAGCATAGTTGAGCTCTGAATGTCCTGGGCACCATTGTAGAAAACAAAGGCTCCCAACAATGGGCAATCCCACCTTCCTGTCCTATGAAAATGCAACTCTCTAGGTCAGAACAGCTAATGACACAAGCTGCATTGGCATCTGAGATGGTGCAAATGGGGTCTGAGCATAAAAGTTGCAGTTTAGGTGCAGATGCTGCTGCAACAACTCATATTACATAACAGTCTGAATTTGAACTGCAGGAAAGACCTTTCCTTTTCTTCCATGTGTGTCTTTAACTTTGACTATGACAGATAACAGAAACTGAGTGGGTCTCAATATTTAGTAACACGTTGAGGTGACAGAAATTTGAAACTCATTTCTGCTAACAAGAACTGATGCAAGATCAATTATTAATTTTAAATTTGAGATTGATAGATTTCTGTTAAACAATGGTACCAGGGGATGTGGGGCAAAGGTAGATATATTCAGAGAGGTCACAGATTAGCTATGATCTCATTGAACAGTGAAACAGGCTCAAGGAACTAAATAACCTCCTCCTTTTCCTCTGCTCCTGTGATTTTATACAAGTATTGTCAGGGATGCATTTTCTATAGTGTATTATTGAAAGGTGATAGATGCTGTATATGCAGAATAATATTTTGGTTGGAAGAAACTGGCTCTGGATTCAAACCTCAGGTATAGAATGATAATTCTATGACAGAGGACCATTCTTTCAGACCATTCTTTCAATTTTTAGCTATCAGTTCTCGCTGAGGTTGTAAGCAGTACCAGACTGAAATGGTTTCCAACACATCAACCAGATCTCTATGTCGGGTAAGAATTCAGGCATTGCTGTGGTTGCACCTCACTGTCTCAACATGGAGTAAAGAGTAAGTGCATTTAAAAAGACACTGCAATTTCTGTGAGTGCTGCAAATCTGTCCCTTTTGAGCTGTAAATTTAATCATTCTTTATTAAAGTACATTATGCTATTGGCTGAATTCCCTATCTCAACTCCACTTTGGAGCTTTTTTGAACTTCCAAGTTGTACAAAGGCCAAACTAATAATGTCCTTCTCAAAGTTTCTGCTGTCTGTCTATCTGCTCTCTGTTCTTCTGATGGCTAATACAAAAAAATAAACTTAAATAAGCAAGTGATATAATTGATTGACAATTAATGAATAAAAACATAGAGCATAGACTTCTATAGAATGGAGAACTTGTTATTACTTACCTGCTGTAGCCAACATGAAGGGAGTGTTATCATTTGTTCAAAATTGAAATTATAGAGTCATAGAGATATACAGCATTGAAACAGACCCTTCGGTCCAACTTGTCTATACTGACCAGATATCCTAAATAAATCCATAGTCCCATTTGCCAGCATTTGACCCATATCCTTCTAAACCCTTCCTCTTCATATACCCATCCAGATGCCTTTTACATTTCATAACTGTACCAGCCTCCATCACTTCCTCTGGCAGATCATTCTTTACATCACTACCCTCTGTGTGAAAAAGTTGCCCCTTGGTCCGTTTTACGTCTTTACTCTTTCACCTTAAACCTAGGCCCTCTAGTTTTGGACTCCCCCACCACGGGAAAAGACCTTGTCTATTTACTTTATCCAAGCCACTCATGATTTTAGAAGCCTCTATAAGGTCACCCCTCAGACTCCAACTCCCCAGGGAAATTTGCCCCAGTTTATTCAGCCTCTCCCTATAACTCAAACCCTCCAACCCTAACCACATCCTCATAAATCTTTCCTGAACCCTTTCAATTTTCACAACATTCTTCCTACAGGAGGGAGACCAGAATTGCACACAATATTCCAAAAGTGGCCAAACCAATGTCTTGTACAGCCGCAACATGACCTCCCAACTCCTGTACTCAATGCACTGACCCATAAAGGCAAGCAAACCAAATGCCTTATACACAATTGTGCTTCTGAATCAAATATAATATTTCCAACATTTAATTGTGTAAGTGTATAATTTTTTTGGACTGTTTGCTCCCCCAAGTCCCCACTGTCTTTTGAGCAGAGGTCTGACTGTTTGAAGTGGATGGTATGGGTTGTTCTGAAAAGTGAAATCCGATGTGAATACATCAAACTTGCAGACCGACACCATTCCGGACAAGTATCAACCCAGAGATAAAAGATTTTAAACTCAGTTTTAGTGATGTTGCTCATGGGTAGTCTGAGGCTACAACAATAATAACATCAGCTCGCATCTATGTTGCAACATTAAAGTGGAAAAATATCTCAAGTTATTCCACAGTTTGACAAACGATGAAACTTGTAGATGGTGTTTAGTCATTAATCTATTTTCAACTTATGCCATTTTACTCATATTATTTTTGAAATGTATGGGGTGTCTGAAACATAGCTCAAGATCATTTAGCAGCAAATTTTTGAAAACTGTGAGAAATTTGACTTTTTAACAAATAAATCTGATAAGGATGAGCTCACCGGGGCACTCTGCATCAGCAATTAAGGCACGTCTTTAATGAGAAGCATGATAAAAAAGAAAGTCTTTACCTTACATTTTATCGTTCCCAAACTGAGGACATCCCTTACCTCTTTGCATTTGATGCTATATGTTTGATAAGTAATCACTGCTCTAAATGTGGGAAAACATGGCATCCAATTTCTACACAGCAAGGTCCCATAAATGATGATTTGATAATGACCAGACCATCTGCTCCTATGATGTTGATTGCAGGATAAATATTAGCCAAGAATAATTCCTTTCTTTGTCTTTGAAATAATGCCATTGGATTCCTTACGTCCACCTGAGTGCAGCTCAGTTTTACTTCTCGTTCAAAAGGCAACACCTCCAAAAGTGTAGCATTCCCTCAGCAAATGCACTGGTGGGTCAGACCTGATTTTATTCTGAAACCCAGCAATAGGACCTGAAATCAATGACCTTATGACTCGGTGGTGAAAGTGCTAATGACTGAACCAAGGCTGATAGAGGATCATTGCAAGAAGAACATTGCAACATTTTTAAAAATACTGTCTGATTATTAAAGTCAGGATGCTGACACTGAATAACAGGCTCTGAACAATTTATATTGATTTGTGCCAGTTTGGGGTCATTTTTGAGAACCATGTCCAATTGAAAAATAGCAGGAACACTGGTCATCCCTTCAACAAATCTGAAAAGTTTGGTATTGTGTTTAAAGTTGCTTCCCACTTTCCCATTGATGTGGTATTTTTCCATGCAATTATCTTTTTATTGTACTTTGTTTAATTACAGATTGGCCCAGAGGGAAGACAAAACATCATTTCAGTTTTACACATAAACCACATAATCATACTGTTCTTTGGATGTATGCCACTGTTTAATGTCTTCATAACAATTCGATTATACTCGTGGCAATCAGTGCTTACAATATAATAAAGATTAAAATTAAATTACAATTATTTCAGTAAGTGCATCACATGTGTTACAAACTGTCTTTCGAATTTCAATTTGTCATGATATTCGTGTTCACCTCCCTCTGTTTGTTTTCCCCTAACATCCATTTGCAGACATCTCTGGGTAAAAAGAAATGGCGCTTGTTTTAAGATGAGGAGGTTTTGCATATTAAACCAATTTAGAACAAGCTATGGATGACAGTTCTATTATTGCAAAGGAATGACGAATCAGGATTTTCCAAACACCATGTTTCTGCTTAGCTCCTTGTGATTTCCAGTTTTCCTGAGTCTTTGTGACAGTCATTGTCAGTATTGGTAACTTTGTAATGTCAATTACAGCACCACCATGAAATGGAGTAGCATTGAGTAATCAGTCCTGAAAATTCAAGATACTTTTTAATTATACTTGGTCAATAACACACCCGTTTGGGTAGAGCAATAGTGTCTTTTTGGGATTTGCAAGATTAGAATTTGAGGTGTAAATTCTGGGTACTTTTGAACTCAAACCTAGATGTCCCTGTCTGCAGTGAAATTCATTCCTTGCATTCACCATTAAGCACAGAAAATGGACATTCCCAGAATATGCACAAATATTTCCTCAACTTGGCCTGAAAACATTAATGAATAGACAGGGATCTCATCAAGGATTAGGCAGTCCAATTGTTTGGCAACACATTCAACACCTAGATATTCACTCATTTCACCACAACTGCACACTGACAACAGAACACCTACATCTACACTCAGGGTAACTTTGCAAAGCACCTTCAATAGCACATTTTAAGTCTGTAACCTATACCACCGAGATAAACATGAGGATGACAAAAGCACCATCTGCAAGTTCTCCACAAAGTCCTATGCCACCCCAACCTCGAAATATATTGTCATTCCTTCTCTGCCATTGAGTAAAAATTATGGAACTCCCTTTCTAATAGCACTGTGTGGGTATTCCCACACCATAAGATGAGAAGACATTCCACTCATGAGCATCCCAGATGTCCACCTATTTTGAACAATATACGTTTCCTCCCTCCATCATCTAGACAGCCCTCTGCCCCACCACCTTCATACCCCGTTCCACTGCTCTAAACCACCCCCTCCCAATGCAATAAAGGCAGAGTCTCCCTTGTCCTCACCTCCCACTCCAACAGTCTCCACATGGTACGCATCATCCTTAAACACTTGCGCCAATTCCAACTAGGCCCCACCACGAAGAACATCTTCCCCTCCCCAAACCTCTCTGCCTTCCACAAGGACAGTTCCCTTCAACAGTCCTTGGTTTGCGCTACTCTCCCCACCAATGCCCCCGTACCCCCAGGCACCCTCCCCTGCAACCAGAAAAGATGTAAAACCTGCCGGTACACCACCCCCCTCACTTCCATCCAGGGCCCCAAGCAGTCCTTGCAGGTGAGACAGAGATTCACCTGCATCAGGTGCTCTCGATGTAGTCTCTCTACATTGAGGAGACCGAATGTAAACTTTGCAAACGGTTTGTGGAGCATTGCTGCTAGGTCTGCAGGGGCCAGCCAGACCTCCCAGTCACCTCCCATTTTAATTCCCCTCCCACTCCCTTTCCAACATGACCATCCTTGGCCTCTTCCATTGCCATAACAAACCACACTGCAGACTGGAGGAACAAAACTTCATTTTCTGTCTGGGCAGCCTACAGCCTGGAGAACTCAACATTGAGTTGTCCAATTTCAAATAACCTCCCTTCCCAGCCCCTCCCCATCCCTTCCACTGCTCCCTGCCACCAACTGGATTCATTCCTCCCATTGATCAACCAGGATGTACCCTCTGTCTGTTTTCACCTGTCCCCACTTCACCACCCTGCCCCCGCCACCCCTTTTATCTGCAGCTCCCCGACACTCGCTCCCAGTCCTAAAGAAGGGTTATACCCAAAACATTGACTTCTCCACCTCCTGATGCTGCCTGGCTTGCTGTGTTCTTCCAGCCTCCTGTTTTTAAATCTTGGATTCCAGCATTGGCAGTTTTGTTTTGTCTCTGCCTTTATTGGTCAGCGCGTTGAGTATTGGAGTTGGAAGGTCATGTTGAGGCTGTACAGGACATAGGTTCGGCCATGTTTGGAATACTGTGTGCAATTCTGGTCTCCCTGCCAAAGGAAGAATGTTGTGAAACTTGAAAGGATTCAGAGAAGATTGGCAAGGATGTTGCCAGGGTTGGAGGATTTGTGCGAGAGGGACAGGCTGAATAGGCTGGGGCTATTATCCCTGGAGTGTCGGAGGCTGAGGGGTGATCTTATAGAGGTTTATAAAAGCATGAGGGGCATGGATAGAGCAAGTAGCCAAAGTCTTGTCCGAGAGTGGGGGAGTCCAAAATTAGAGGACCTAGATTTAAGGTGAGAGGGGAAAGATTTAAAAGGGACCTAAGGGGCAACTTTTTCACGCAAAGGGTAGTGCGGGTATGGAATGAGCTGCCAGGGGAAGTGGAGGCTGGAACAATTTTAACATTTAAAAGGCATTCAGATGGGTACATGAATAGGAATGGTTTAGAGGGATATTGACCAAATGCTGGCAAATGGGACTAGATTTCTATCGGACACCTTGTCGGCCTGGACGAGTTGGGCTGAAGGGTCTGTTTCTGTGCTGTACATCTCTCTGACTCCATTTTCACACTCTGCCTAGAATATCAACCATTGCACTATTGACAGATTAAAAACTAGAAAATCTGAATATGAAAAAGACCTCTTACCTATGTTCTGCTTTTCTCAATTATATTGAGTTGCGTTATTCTCATTGCAGCAACATGCAATAACTAATTAACAGGATGAAATCACGGACTTTGAACATTACAAATCTCATCTGACAATTAGAAAATGTTGTTCATATTCCATCTCCATAAACATCTTCAGTCTCCCTCTAGCCCCTAAAATCTCTCCTTACCCATAAGCTTTATATTTGGCATAAACTACAAATAGATGCTGCCTGTCCTGTGCAATTACTCCCTCATTATTTGAGTAACTTGCTCTAGCTAGAAGGAGGCTCTTTGATGACTGGATTTTTAATATCAAGAGCATGGTACCTCACATAAAGCAATAATTAAGTGGGATCCTGATGGGGAATCTCCTCCTCCTCCTTCCACCTCAATCACATCTGCCATCGCTCCCTTCGATGGGTCCATTGAGTTGGACAGAGTGTAAATCATATTGTCATAACTCAGAGAGGCCCAAGCCCCTTGTACACTTTTGAGAATGTAGTTCCAATTCTCTCACTGCTACCATTCTCATAATACAATAATATGTTTAAAATCTGATGTTTTTCAACTCTAATATAAAAGAGGGTGTAGAACAGGTGGGCAGCACTGACATTAGATAATTAAGCCACATATTTGAATTGTCTGCATGCATACAATGGTTCTGCTGTGAGTGTATTATGGAACCTTTTCATATGAGTAAAAGAATTTCATATTCAGCAATCGCAATCAGATGTTGTATTTGTTCAATGTCATTTTCTGAATGAGGTGATAGGGTCAAGGCAAAATGTCAATAACTTTAGAGACAGCAAACAGTCAGTGAAGGATAAATTTAAGAAATTCAGCTCTGGTGAATGGGTTAGAAAATGCAACTAAAGAGCAGGTTGTGAAGGCGAGTGACCTGTGGTTTACATTTACATGGAGAGGAAGAAAAACTGAAATAGACAGAACCTTGAATAAAATCACATGATCTTCAGGAGAGAAAGGTATCTGTTTCAGCCTCTAAAGTTGGACAAAATAAAAACACAGATTGCAAGGTCAAACAACAATAGAAAATGGAAAAAAAAACTATTAAGATGCTTCACAACCGAAGAGTAATGCTCCAAAAAAGGAGAGAAATGAAAGAAAACCCGTGAAAGAATGTTAATTAAAGCTGTGCTTTGTGAACAGCTTCATCTGGCATCAGGGAAGGTCTTACACAAACATGCAGGAGAAATAATAAACTCAAAACAAAGAAAAACAGACAAGAATTAAAAAGGTAACTTAAAAAGATTCAATGACATGCAGAAAGAAATGAAAGCAAAATCAAGGAAAATGAGATATGGAAAAACACATTGAGTAAGATAATAGTGACAACAAAAAATTAAAGCAAGACAAGACTTTCACTATATACAAAAAAATTGTTGTCTTATTGATCATGCAGCTAATTTGAAAATGATGCAGAGAATATGGTACAGTCCACTATTTCAGTGAAGATACCCTTGATTCTTTCTATCTCCTGTGTTGCTGTCCTCAACAGAGACAGGAAGCTTTCCAGCTTGCTAAATCTTATTTTTATGACAGAGTTTGTTTTCAATTAAGATTTATGCACAAAATACTGGATTTTGCATTGTTAAAATAGCACAGGTTTAAGGAAGTTTTACAACCCTTCAAGATTTGCCTGAATCAAGATTGCATTTAAGTTTAGCATTTAAAATATAGCACAGAACATGCATCTGTTGAAAGCGTCAGAGGAAACGCATCTGAAGCCGCTGCTGATAGAGGAAGCTGTACACTTGTGATAGATAATCTGTGTTATGGACATTATACAGTTCAACGTTGAGGAATATAACACATCCACTTTATGGATTCAAGAATATACAAGTTAGTGTCTTTCTATCAGCTGGTTTGATTTTAGATGATTATATGGGATATGGTAAATTAGTTGAGTGATTTTTTGGTAGTCTTGCTGCACCTAATAACTCTGCTTCTGTCAAAGTCTCAAGTTATCTGCACTGTTTTTGTGACACTGCCTGAACCAAAAGTAAAATCTTATATAATCTGTAATATAAACATGATTTGGGGATTGTTCTGACATGACTGAAAAGGAAACCCAGAGGGGTAAGCTAATATTCTAGAGACATGAGTTCAAAGCGCATTGTGGAATCAATGAACACATCTGAAATAGTGAGTCTTAGTAAAGGTGACAATTAAACTACTGAATTATTATAAAAATCCATCTGGTTAACTAAGCAGTCTTCACTAACCAGTAACTCCAGATGCACAGCAATGTGGGTGGCATTTATGTCCTCTGAAATTGCCCTTGATTAAACCGTTGTATTAAGGCTCTATGGGTGCCCTCACACCACGTAGACTGTATCTGTCCCAGAACTACCTTCTCAAGGACAATTCTGGGTCAGCAAGAAATGTCCACCTTGCCAGTAACATCATGGTCGAAGGACGAATTTTTAAAAAATGTTAACATTAATTTATCATAAATAAAATAACTTATTTAGGATCAACATACATTGCTTTCCTGGAAGAACACTTAGTATTTCAAACCAAGGTAAGGTGTGTAACTATCTTTCTTGGGCATTCATCAAAAACGATTGTTATATGTTTTTGAGCAACTACCGGTATGGATCTTCCTCCTTCACTTCCCCTGTGACCTCCCCCCCCCCAAATCATTTCTAATGGTTTTGATTTGTATTTTCATTCTTCAACATTTGCAACAATTGGGGATGTTTCCTCTTTCCTCATTGCAGAATGGCAAAAATAAAATCATTCCCAATGACGCAATGTCTCTGCAGTTTATCCAGCCTTGGTGGGGCAGACCTCTTACTTGTTGAATAGGACCATGTTATGGACATAACCCATTCCACAGCCAACAACTCAGATCAATGCCTCGCCACATCTGTCAAGAATGATGGTGGAGAATTAAATAAATAACTCAACATGAGGCTTTACAAACACCTTCGTCCTTAATGATGAGGGACCCTGGCACACTGGTGCAAGATGAAGCATGTCCAACCAGCTTCAGCCAGAAGTTTCCATGGATGATCCATCTTGGCCTCCTCCTGAGATCATCAGCTTCATTGATGGTAGTCTTCATTCAATTAACTTCTCTCCACATGGTATCCAAAATAGCTGAAGACATTGGATATAGCCTGAGTAATAGGTCAGAAAACACTCCAGATATAGTTCTGAAGACTTGTGCTCCAGAATTAACCATCACATCTAAGCCATATTGTTCCAGTTACAGCCAAAACATTGATATTAACTCACAATGTGGTACGTTCCCCAAGTGTATCCTGCCCACAGAAAGTAGGACAAATCCAACCTGGCCATTTGCTGATCCTTATTCGATTCTCAACAATCAGCAAATGATGAAAGATTAGGAGAAAGTGAGGACTGCAAATGCTGGAGATCAGAGTCGAAAAGTGTGGCGCTGGAAAACCACAGCAGGTCAGGCATTCACGATGAAGGGCTTATGCCCAAAACATCAACTCTCCTGCTCCTTGGATGCTGCCTGACCTGCTGTGATTTTCCTGTACCACACTTTTTGATAAATGATGAATGATGTCACTGACAATTGTTTTTAAGCATTTGTTGCAGAAGCTACATCTGCCTCTGGGGACAGACAGGGGTTGCTTGGCTTTGGATCAACAACAACTTACAATCAGTGAGTGGTCACTGCACCCGGCTCTCATCACCAAGTGTCGATTAAGTCTTGTCTGTTTTGTTGCATTGATTCTCCTGCACATTATCAAATAGAAGGCGAGGTTCCTCCTGCTCAAAGTTCTCATTAAACCAGAACATATAGGAGAAGTAGGCCATTCAGCCCATTGAGTTTGACCCATCATTCAATGAGATCATGGTTGTTCTCCTGATCTTCAACTCCACTTTCTTGCCTTTTCCCATAACCCTCGATAGCTTTACTAATTAAAAATCTGTCTATTTTAGCCTTGACTGTACTTAATGACCCAATCTCGACAGCCCTCTGTGGTACAGAATTTTATAGACTTACTCCCATCTAAGACATCCCCATCCTCCTCAGAAGACTTTTGCCATTCTCCTAGCTCTGCAGCCTCCACCACATTCTCTCTTTGCCCACAGAGTTGTGCAGAGCAGAGAATCCCTAATCCCAGTCAGAGACTGTCTATTGGGTCTAAGTGCCAACCTCTTCTGCCGAACATGTCACTCTGTTTTATTGCCTGGTGCTGTTTCAGGGTGAGAACTGACTGCGGATTAACTCCCCTTCCCACCCAGTACTGGAGCCTCACGCTGTGCGGCATCTGGATTGGTCACATGCCTCACCCTGCCCACATCAGGCTTTGCAACTTATTCTCTGTTTTCTTATTCCCTTGCCTCTTTTTTTCTGTTCGTTTTCTGTGAGACACCTTCTGTTAGTTCCCTGTTTAAAAGCTTGATACATGTTTCTGTTTATCACTTGGAGAAGCTGGTGTAAAACAAATGGTTTCGGATTGATGAGGTGAATCTCTATGAAGTCAGGCCTGTAGATGAGGTTGGGTGAGGAACCTGTGCTGCATGAACTCAGATGCTGTACGGACAATAGAGCTGTCCGAAAACACCAACCAACGACACCTCAATCCTTCAAACAAAGAGGGATCTTGACCTCATCATCCCTACAACTTATTATTGTATGGGACATGTGGAGGTACCTGAGCTTATAATTACCACAATGACTTAACCATTCTTACTTAGTGTTTTGGTCTCCTTTATAATTCAAACAGAAAAAGAAATTGGAAGTAGGGATTCTGAGATTTTGATATGTTATTATTTATTGTGCAGTCTTTTTGACAAATAACTTAAAGCATGCTGTCTTATTAGGCCTCTGTGTAACAGAAACATCGAATGAGAAAAAAGAACTTGAGGTCATTCAGCCCATCCTGGCTATGATGGCTCTTTGAGAAAAAAGCTCATCTAGTCCCACTCATTCATTCCGCCAATTTTCTTCCCTTTAAATAGCTGTACAACTCCCTTTTGAAAGTTACTTTCACAACACTGTCAGACAGTTCACAACTGACTGTGCAGAATAATGTTTCCTGTGGTTCATACGTACAAACAGATGAGTTTAGAAACAGGAGTAGGCCATTCAGCCCCTCTAACCTGCGGTATCTTTCAATAAGATTACAGCTGATCTGACTACAACTTTAATTTCACATTCCTGTTTACTCCTGATAATCTTCCATCTCTTTGCTTAACAAAAATCTATTCACCTTTAAAATGTTCAATTCCCACTGGCTTTTCAGAGACTCACAAAGCTCTAACAGAAAAGAAAACTTCTCCTTAACCCCATCTTAAATAGGTGACCCTTTATTTTTAAATGTGACCCCGAGATCTAGATTCTTCCCACAAGATGAAGCATCGTCCCTTTATCCAACTCAGGAAATTCAGCATGTCCACAATGGCTCTCATCAATTTTTATACATGCCCCATAGAAAACATCCTATCTGGATATATCACAGCATGGTATAGCAACTGCTCTGTCCAAGACTGCGAGAAATTACAAAGAGTTGTGAACACAGACCAGTTCACAAGTCCATTGTGAAAAGCAGCCTTCCATCTATTGACTCCATCTACAGTTCCTGCTGCCTTGGGAAAGTAGCCAACATCAAAGATCTCTCCCGCCCTCTTCCAACAGGCAGAAGATATAAAAGTTTGAAAACATATACCAACTGATTGAAGAACAGCTTCTTTCCTGCTGTTATGAGAATTTTGAATGGACCTCTCATATATTAAACTTGACCTTTCTCTGCATCTTCTCTGTAGCTGTCACACTATATTCTGCATTTGTTCTATGTATTTACGTAAGGTAAGATTTGCATGCAGTGCACACAAAACAATAGTTTTCACTGTATCTCAGTACCTGTGCTAATAATCAAATCAAATGGAGTGGATCCAAAAACAGAAGTTGCCAGAAAAGCTCGGTGGGTCTGGAAGCATTAATGGAGAGAAAACAGAGTTAACGTTTCACGTTGAGTGACCCTTCCTCAGAACTGATGGTAGCAAGGAAAATGTCAGTTTATATGCAGAACTGGTGGGGGGGGAGGGGTAAGGAGTAAAGGATGGATGGGGATGTAGCCCAAAGAGAGAGAAGCACAGTTAGACAGACAAAAGAGTGGACAATGGTCTGGCTGGGAGAGTTAATACCTGTTAATGGAAACTGTTTGTAGCTAACAGTAGGTAGCGTGTAGTGGCAGACTGTGATATAACAAGGTCTAATGAACTGGGGGCTAGGACACAGGTAAGTTCAGCCCCAAAATTATTGAACTTGATATTGAGTCCAGAGGACTGCAGGGTCCCCAAGTGGAAAATGAGGTGTTGTTCTTCCAGCTTGTGCAGAGCTTCACTGGAGCACTGCAGCAAGGCTGAGACAGAGATGTTGACCAGGAACAGGGTGGTGTGTTAAAGGGGCAGGCAACTGGAAGCTCAGGGTCTTTATTGCAGACAGAACATGGATGTTTTGTGAAGCAGTCACCCAGTCTACACTTGGCTTCCCCAATGTAGAGGAGACCACATTGTGAGCAGTGAATGCAGTAGACTGGATTGTGGTGAGTGCAGGGAAAGTGCTGCTTCACCTGGAAGGTGTATTTGGGCCCTTGGATACTGGGGAGGGAAGGGTAAATGGGCAGGTGTTACACCTTCAGCACTTGAAGGGGAAGGTGCCATGGAGCTGTGGAGGTGTGGGAAAGGGGGGGGGAGGTGGGGAGGTTGGAGGGGGAGAGATGGTGGTGTTGGGAGTGAAGGCAGAATGACCAAAGTGTCCTGGAGGGAAGAGTTCCTGTGGAAGGTGGATGACAAGGGAGGGGAGGGGAATATGTGTCTGGTGGAGGTGGCGGAAATGGCAGCTGATGATCCTCTGGATGTTGATACTGGTGGGATGGTAGGTAAGGACAAGGGGGGGGGGCCCTACTGCTGTTGTGAGAGGAAAGAGAGGGGGTGAGGGTGGAAGTGTGGGAGATGGGTCAGACCTGGCTGAGGATCTCCTTCATCAATGGTGCTGGGGAATCCTCAGTTGGGGTAGAAGGTGGACATTTCAGAGGCTCCTTTGTCGAAGTTGGCCTCACTGGAATGTTTTGTGATGGTGACAGAGGAACTAGGAGAATGGAATGGAGTCTTTACAGGAAACAGGGTGCAAGGATGTACAGTCCAGGTAGCTGTGGGAGTCAAAGGATTTATAGTAGATATTAGTGGCCAGTTTGTGCCCAGATATGTAAACAGTGATGTTCGGGAAGGGAAAGGAGGGGTCAGAGATGGATCACGTGAAAGTGAGGGCGAGGTGGAAATTTGTCGCAAAATTGATTAACTTTTCCAATTCCAGATGAGAGCGGGAAGCAGTGCTGACGACATCATCGATATATTGGAGAAAGAGTTGTAGGTGGGAGCCAGGATAGGACTGGAACAAGAAACGTTCCAAGTACCAATGAAAAGACAGGCATAACTGGAGCCCATGTGAGTAACTATGGTCACCCCTCTAACCTGGAGAAAGTGAGAAAAGTTAAAGGAGAGGTTGTTCAGGGTGAGGACAAGCTGGGACAGGTGGAGGAAGGGGGTGGGAGGTGGTGAATGGGGACAGTTCAGGCCTTTGCTCCAGGAAGAGGCGGAGAGGCCTGAGACCATCCTGGTGGGGACGGACGTATAACGAGATTGTACTTCCATGGGAACTGGGATGCAGCTGGAGCCTGGGAACTGGAAATTCTGAAACTGATGTAAAGCGTCAGAGGAATTGTGGATGTACATGGGCAGGCAATGGACCAGGGGAGAAAAGGTCGAGTCAAGGTTGGAAGAGATGAGTCCCTGTGGGACAGGAGAAGGCAGAAACAATGGGTCTCCCCTGGGCAATCCTGTGTGTGAGTCTTGGGAATGAGGTAGAAGCGAGCTGGGTGGGGCTGGGGAACTAACAGCTTGGAGGCAGTGGAGGTGTGGGAGGTGGCATGGAATCACTGGATGGAGTGAGGTCAGTGACCATAGCTGATACAATGGCCTAATGTTCCAGATAATGTGGTCATGGTCCAGGGGGTGACAGGAGAAGGTGACATTGAGAGCTGGTGCTCAGCCTCTGCAATGTAGAGATCAGTCCGCCAGACTACAACAACACCACCCTTATCAGGATTAATAACAAAGTCAGGGCGAGATCTGAGAGCAGAGTGCAGTTAGATCAGAGGGAGACAGGTTGGATTGGGTGAGGGAGGGGGGCAGAGCAATTGAGGCAATCAATGTCACATCAACAGTCAATACCAGCCCAGCCTGACCAGCCTTAAGGTAACCCAGCCAACTCAGTAAATCGAGCAAACCTCTTCTGAGCTGCTTCCCATGTATTTACATCCTGCCTAATTAAGTAGACCAATGCTGTACCAATGTATTCCAGATGTGGTTACAACCAAATCTAATGAGTAACTGAAGCATGAACTTCCTACTTTTGTAATAAAAACAAAGTACCGCAGACACTGGATGTATGAAACAAAAATTACAGGAGAAACTCAGTAGATCTGGCAGCATCTGTGGAGAGAGACTCTCTACTTTTCTCCTTACATTTGCATTCCATTCGCCTCACCAATTACAACAATCCTAGTTATTTGTTATATCTGCATACTTTGGCAATTTTAATGAAAGGGTCACTGCATTCAATGTTAACTGTTTTTCTCTACACAGATGCTGTCGGACCCACTGAGTTTCTCCAGCAATTTCTGTTTTTGTTTTTGGACTCCAGTGTCTGCAGTTCATTGTTTTATCAAAGTTTCTCATCCCTGATACCTTTCAAGTACTTCTCTTCTGCACCCTCCCAATGGTCCAAGGTATAGTATGGCACCCAGAAATAGAACAGAATCCTCCAGCAAAGATTTAACCATTGTTTAACAAAGGCTTGGTATAACTCCCTCACTATCCAAGAAGTGAATCACAAATACTTGGTTCGCAGGTGCAGCCGATATTTAAGAAGACAGAATTTTTTCCTTCATTGTTAGAAGGATGGATTTTAAAAGCAGGAGGGTTATGTTGCAGCTGTGCAAGGTACTGCTGAGGCCACACCTGGAGTACTGGGTATAGTTTTGGTCTCCTTACTTGAGAAAGTATGTCCTGGCACTGGAGGGGGTGCAGAGGAGGTTCACTGGGTTGATTCCAGGGTTGAGAGGGTTGCCTTATGAGGAGAGACTGAGTAGACTGGGATTATATTCATTGAATTTAGAAGAATGAATGGGAGGGGGGGGGAGGATCTTACAGAAACATATAAAATTATAAAGGGAATCGATAAGATAGAAACAGGATTTCCATTGCCAAGGGTGAAACTTGAACAATGGGGCCTAGCCTCAAGCTAACGGGCAGCAGATTTAGGACTTGAGTTGAGAGGGAACTTCTTCATCCAGACAGTTGTGAATCTATCAATTCTCTCTCCAGTGAAATAGTGGAGGCTACCTCATTGAATGTTTTTAAGGCGAAGGTCGATAGATTTTTGAACAGTGAAGGAATTAAGGTTATGGTAAAGGGGTGGATAAGTGGAGCTGAGTCCATGAAAAGATCAGCCATGGTCTTATTGAATGGCGGAGCAGGCTCGAGGGGCCAGATGGTCTATTCCTGCTCGTATTTCTTATGTTCTCAACACACACTGTACCTTTATTAACACACCAAAGAATCCCATATACTTTGTAACAGCCTCTTAACTTGGCCTGCATCTTCAAAGATCTCAGTGCATTCACTGTCTGCTCTGGTCCTGCACCCCACAGTGTATATTTATATTATAATTTTCCAATTTGGCCTTTGTAGTCCAACAAAATTGTTAAGACCTTATTAAATATACCTCTGACTCTATTGGCCAGGATTAATTGCAGATGATTAGTCTGATAATGCAAAACATATTTTTACGGTATATCATTAAATCTTTCCCTATTATTTAGAAATATAATGTCTGGGAGTATCCTTGCTAATCCATGCAGAATTAATTTCAGTATTAGTGACTGGGAAATAATTTCAAAATTAGTCTGCCATGCTCCAAATCATTTACTTGCAATTTGAAGAACAATATTTTCAATAATTAGTCTCATTTAATCTTCAGGAAACTTTTTGGTTTGTACAGCAAACCTTTTTTAAACTATCACTACTACCTTTCTACAAAGAAATCAGAAAATCATTGTGACATTCACTCTTATTTCTGCCACTGCACACACCTCCCAGCAGTGCTCATAATCTGTCATTCTCAGTTACAGACAGCTTCGTCCTTGAACTGCAGTCATCCACCCACTTTCCAAAATTACCGAAGCGTCTCTGTCCTCTCACTCGGACAACCCACTGAGTGTCCTGCTACTGCACCACCAGAACCAGCTCTAACCACTTCCAACTGACTCTATCACTCCTTTTATCTTATTTATCCATGACTCATTCCTTGGACCAATGTTTCCTCAGTGACCTGCTGGTAATCCATTGATTGGTTCAATTCAAACTGCAGGACAGCCCATGGCCAATCCCCTTGATGAAGATCAGGTGACCAAACATGGCAACAACCACTGATTGGCCGTAGGCTTCCTTGACTGGAATGAGCACTCTTACTGTTAGACACTGAGACATAGTCACCTGGACGAAGAAAAATGCCAGGTGTTCATCATGTGAGCTGCTGGCATGTTGTGTAGTTGAGTGTGTGGCACTGGAAAAGCACAGCCAGTCGGGCAGCATTCAAGGAGGAGAATTGGCGTTTCAGGCATAAGCCCTTCATCAGGAATAAGGCTTGTGGACTGGGGGCTGAGAGATAAATGGGAGGAGGGATGGGGTTGGGGGAAGGTAGCTGAGGATGCGTTAGGTAGATGAAGGTGAGGGTGAAGGTGATAGGTCAGAGAGGAGCAGAGAGATGGGAAGGTGGTGGATAGGTCAAGAGGGCAGTGCCAAGATGGAGGCTTAGGACTGGGATAATGTGGGGGGGTGGAAACGAGGAAACTGGTGAAATCCACATTAATTCCACATGGTTACAGGGTTCCCAGGCGGAAAATGAGGCATTATTCCTCCTGGTGTTGGATGGTAAGGGTTTGGCGATGGAGGAGGCCCAGGACCTGCATGTCCTTGGTGGAGTTGGAGGGGGAGTTGAAGTGTTCAGTCATTGGGCAATGGGGTTTTTTTGGTGCTGGTGTCCCAGAGATGTTCTCTGAAACGATCCTGATGTACAGGAGTTCTGTGGGATTAATGTGGATTTCACCAGTTTCCTAATTTCCCCTCCCCCCCGTATTATCCCAGTCCCAAGCTTCCAACACGGCATTGCCCGCTTGACCTATCCACTGTCTTTCCCATCGATCCGCTCCACCCTCCTCTGCAACCTCTCACCTTCCCCTCCCCCACCTTCATCCACTTATCATATTCTCAGCTACCTTCCCCAGTCTCACGACCGACCATTTATCACTCAGCCCCCGGCCCACAACCCTCATTCCTGATGAAAGGCTTATGCTCGAAACGTCGATTCTCCTGCTCCTCAGATGCTGCCTGACCTGACGTGCTTTTTCAGCACTTTACTTGACTCTGATCTCCAACATCTGCAGTCTTCACTTTCTCTATGTTGTGTAGTTGTCACATTTATGTAGAACAACAATGTGTCCAATCCCTTGACTGTTCAGTGGCTGGCAACCAGGAGAAGCTGACTGGCTTTCTGTCTGTACTAAACAGGAAGGCAGAGATGCTATGTGTTGAAGGAAGTGCAAAGTGACTGAGCTCTAAGAAAGTGAGCTAAGAACCCTGAGATACACCCTGTGCAGATAGAGTCATAGAGATGTACAGCATGGAAACAGACCCTTCGGTCCAACCTGTCCATGCCAACCAGATATTCCAACCCAATCTAGTCCCACCTGCCAGCACCCAGCCCATATCCCTCCAAATCCTTCCTATTCATATACCCATCCAATGCCTCTTAAATGTTGCAATTGTACCAGCCTCCAACACTTCCTCTGGCAGCTCATTCCATGCACATACTCTGTACACATTCCATACTTTGTGTGAAAACGTTGCCCCTTAGGTCTCTTTTACATCTTTCCCCTCTCACTCTAAACCTATGATGCATGAGATGTTTGTGAGTCCCTCTATCCACAGCAACCTGGAAGATGCATTGTAATGTGAAGTGTCAGTGAGCTCCAGAATGATGCTTCATTATTATGTGGGGAGGCTGGTGCTTTGCTGATGCTGTCTTCTATGGATGGAGAATGGAGGTAGCCGCTCAGTCAGTGCAGTGGGATGATGGTAACCACCCAAAGTGGGGCCTCTGAGAAGACACAGTCAAACTGCAACCACCAGGTAACTGCTCGGACCTTCAGGTTGGGATCTGGTGCCATCGAGTTTCTGACCAATAGCATCATGCAGAGGAAAGAGGCAAGAGTAGTTAACACTGAGAAACAAATACATAGAAATAGGGTCCATTTTCCTTACTAATGGACCATTAAGGAGAAAATTGCAGATATTTTTCTTGATGTCTAGAATTGCATCAATCATTCTTGTTGACATAGAATTGTATTTCTCCATTCTTGCTGTATTTTCCCAAATTGCTCACATCATTCAGATGTCGGGAAAATTCTGCGGATCTTTATTACAGTGATCCTTAAGTAAGAAAAACTTGTATTTTTACAATGAATCACCTGTCTACAGAGCATCCCAAAGTGTTTTACAAATTTGGAATGTACTATTGTTGGAATATTTGTGTCATTTACAACATATTTTGCAGAAATTCATCAAGGTTCCTCAGACAGCACCTTCCAAACCCACGACCACTTCCATCTAGAAGAACAAGGGCACCAAATATATGGGAACCCCACCCCTGCAAGTTGTCCTCGAAGCCACTCACCATCCTGACATAGAAATTTCAGTTTCTTCAAAATCGCTGGATCGAACCCCTGGAATTCTCTTCCTAAGGACGCTGTCGTCTAACTACAGCACGAGCTCTACAGCAGTTCAAGAATGTTCAATAAATGTTGACCCAGCCAGCACCACCCACATCAAATAAATGAATAAAGAAAAAAGCAACATAATTACCACAGCAACCAATTTTTACACAGCAAACGGTAAGCTGTTGACGAGATATTCTGTTCTTGTGATTTTGATTGACTGATAACACTGGGGATAATTTAATTGCTTTGCTTCAATGTAGTGTCATGGGATTGTTTCTATCTTCCAAGAGGTCAGACAAGGTGTTGGTTTCAACATCCCACCCGAGAGACAACATCTTCCACAAAATGCAGCACCCCCACACTACTGCACCAGCTCATCAGCCTAAATCTTTTGTGCTCAAGTCTTAGGAAGTGATGCAAGTCCACAAGCTTCAAACTCAGCTGACAGAATTATCAAATTAGCCGCAGTTTATACAGAAAGGAGAAGTTCAATTATTTTCAATGGATCCCAGTGTTGGCTGGAACTGTTCAGAGCCAGATTTCAATGGTTCATTGACTTGGATTCAAATCTGTGCAAAGGACATTAGTTTTTAGGAGCTTCCTGGTAGGGCGGTGGGATGATAAGATTGTATCTTTATTCTCCATTTCCTCCCAAATTTCTCCTTAGCTCTGCAGGAACTCTACAACATTTACACATTCCAACCTTTACTCGCTTCACTGCCCACGCACAGTGGCAGCGTGTGTACCATCTACCATGCACTGCAGCAATTCACTAAATTCCCCTGTACAGCACCTTCCATATGTACCTCCAAGAAGGACAAAGGCAACAGATGCTTGATTCCTCTTCAAACCATACACCACCCTGACTTGGAACTTACACTGCCATACCTTTGCTGTCACTGGGTCAGGATCCCAGCACTGTCCTTCTAACAACACCGTGGGTGTACTGACATCCCAAAGACTGCCATGGTTCAAGAAAGGCAGCTCACCCTGTCAAAAGCAATTAAGTTTGGGTAATAAATGCTGGCCCAGCCAGTGACACCAACATCCTATGAATAAATATTTTAAAATGTGAATTTTTTGAATGTGCATCTATAGGCGGCTCTTCAATCACATAGGGCATCTCAGTAAAAATTAACTTGTCCTCAACTCGCAGCTACAGATGCTGAATTCCATCAAAGGTCACAGGGCAAGATTCCACAGTAGAAATACCGTCTGCTCTTTCTTCCCTAACGTAAAGACGTGGATGTTAATTATAGTGTCCCTGTGCCATTGAGAACTGCTGAGTACATTTGGGATCAAATCTGAGACTATTCTTTACAAATCTAGCTTGCTACCAATTCATACAGTGTCAGGGAATAACACACTGTTTTTGAACAGCTTTGAGAATAACCTGAGAGTTTAAAAAATACAAATAATGATTTTTTTAAAAAGGTTGAGCATAATTTACAATTGAAAAAACTACAATAAATGTGGTAGAATCTTAAAGTTAAAACTGCATTGCCTCAAAGCACTCAGTGATGACAATGGTGATGATAACATGAAAGATACACGAGCTGTCCATAGTTGTGTCTGTGGCAAGGTCCATTAAAGAGAGTGAACATCACTGTGACCTTTCTGTTAATTGTTCGCTGAGAAATAAAAGTCTTAAGTTGCAAAAAGAATAACCAGCACTTTATAAATGTCACTCATTGCAGAGCACTTATAATATTCATATGATGTATAATCATATTTACCAGTGATACAGTCCTCTATGAATACCTTATTATATGTGGTTGACAGCACAATTAAAATGGATATGATTGTTAAAGTTTGGATGTGGATTTGTGATGTGACATTACATTAACAATAGTTAATAATTCAATTCATTAAGCTAATTCGGGTTGAAAGTAGTAAGAAAGCATTCAGCAACACAAACAATGATTTGACTTGGCAGCTTTGATATTTATTTATGGGGTTGAAGATGATCAGAGCATTTACTTTACATTATCGTGGCATGATGGCTCAGTGGTTAGCACTGCTGCCTCACAGCACCATAGACCTTTGTTCAATGCCACCCTCGGTACACTGCTTGTGTGGAATTTGCACATTCTCCCTGTGTCTGTGTAGATTTCTTCCCAATGTCCAAAGATGTGTAGGTCAGGTGATTGGGTATGCTAAATTGCCCATAGCACCCAGGGTTAGGAGTAGGTTACATGGATTAGTCATGGATTATAGGGAATAACATTAGGGAGGAATGGATGTGGTTGAGATGCTGTTTGGAGGGTTGGTGTGGACTCGATGGGCCAAAAGGTCTGCTTCCACATTAAAGGGATTCTATAATTTGTTATTGTGCATTCTGTTGGCAGTGCAAGAGACTTGAAAAATGTTGAGATTACAGAGAAGGTGGTGCTGGATGTCTTAAAATGCAGAAAACTGGATAAATCCCAGGCACCTGATCAGCTGTACCCTAGAACTCTGTGCGAAGCTAGGAAATGAGATGAGGTATTTATATCACTGTTAGCCACAGGTGAGGTGCTAGAAAACTGGAAGTTGACTAACATGGTGCCATTATTTAAGAAAGGTGGTAAGGAAAAGCCAGGGATCTACAGATCAGTGAGACTAACATCGGCGGTGAGCAAGTTCTAGGAGATTCTGAGGGACAGAACATACATGTACTTGGAAAGGCAAAGTCTTTTCCTTGGGGTAGGGGAGTCCACAACTAGAGGCCATAGGTTTAGGGTGAGAGGGGAAAGATTTAAAAGAGACCTAAGGGGAAACTTTTTCACGCAGAGGGTGGTACGTGTGCATGGAATGAGTTGCCAGAGGAAGTAGCGGAGGCTGGTACAATTGCAACATTTAAAAAGCAACTGGATGGGTATATGAATAGGAAGGGTTTGGAGGAATATGGACCGGGTACTGGCAAGTGGGACTAGATTGGGTTGGGATATCTGGTCGATATGGACGAGTTGGACCAAAGGGTCTGTTTCCATGCAGTACATCTCTATGACTCTGATTCTAAGACTGATTAGGGATAGTCAACATAGCTTTATGCTTGGGAAATCGTACCTCACTAACTTAATAGAGTTTTTTAAAGAAGTAACGAAGATGATTGATGAAGGCAGAGCAGTGAACATGATCTACATGGACTTCAGTAAGACATTCGACAAGATTTTGTATGGTAGATTGGTTAGCAAGATTAGATCACATGGAATAGAGGGAGAACTAGCCATTTGGATACAGAACTGGCTCGAAGGTAGGAGACAGAAGGTGGTAGTGAGAGGGTTGTTTTTCGGACTGGGGGCCAGAGGTGTGCCACAAGAATTGGGGCTGGGTTTACTGTTTTTCATCATTCATATAAATGATTTGGATGTAAACACAGGAAGTATAGTTAGTAAGTTTGCAAATAACACCAAAATTGGAGGTATAGTGGACAGCAAAGAAGGCTACCTCAGAGTACAACGGGATCTTGATCAGATGGGCCAGTGGAGTATAATGTGAGGTGGTGCACTTTGGAAGGGCAAATCAGGGCAGGACTTATCACTTTAGAGTCAGAGAGCCATAGAGATGTACAGCATGGTAACAGACCCTTCGGTCCAACTCATCCATGCCGACCAGATATCCCAACCCAAATCTAGTCCCACCTGCCAACACCTGGCCCAAATCCCCCCAAAACCCTTCTTATTCATATACCCATCCAAATGCCTTTTAAATGTTGTAATTGTACCAGCCTCCACCACTTCCTCTAGCAGCTCATTCCATACCCGTACCACCCTCTACATGAAAAAGTTGCTCCTTAAGTCTCTTTTATATCTTTCCCCTCTCACTCTAAACCTATGCCCTCTAGTTCTGGACTCCCCGACCACAGGGAAAAGACTTTATCTATTTATCTTATCCATGCTCCTCATAATTTTGTAAACTTCTATAACGTCACCCCTCAGCCTCCGACACTCCAGGGAAAACAGCCCCAGCCTGTTCAGCCCCTCCCCATACCTTAGATCCTCCAACCCTGACAACATCCTTGTAAATCTTTTCTGAACGCTTTCAAGTTTCACAACATCTTTCCGATAGGAAGAAGACCAGAATTGCACGCAATATTCCAACAGTGGTCTAACCAATGTCCTGTAAGGTCTTGGGCAGTGTTGATGAACAAAGAGACTTGGAGTGCAGGTTCATAGCTCCTTGAAAGTGGAGTCTCAGGTTGATAGGATAGTGAAGAAGGTGTTTGGTATGCTTTCCTTTATTGGACAAAGCATTGTGTATAGAAGTTGGGAGGTGCAGCTGCGCAGGATATTGGTTAGGCCACTTTTGGAATACTGTGTGAGATTCTGGTCACCCCGCTATAGGAAGGATGTTGTGAAACCTGAAAGGGTTCAAAAAATATCTACAAGGATGTTGCCAGGGTTGGAGAGTTTGAGCTGGAGGCAGATGCTGAATAGGCTGGGACTATTTTCTCTGGAGCGTTTGAGGCTGAGTGGTGACGTTATAAAGGTTTATAAAGTCGTGAGGGACATAGATAAGGTAAATATGCAAGGTCTTTTCCCCAAGGTAGGGGAACCCAAAACTACAGGGCGCAGGTTTAAAATGAGAGGGAAAGGTTTATAGGGACCTAAGGGGCAAACCTTTTCACGCAGAGGGTGGTACGTGTATGGAATGAGCTGCCAGAGGAAATGGTGGAGGATGGAACAATTACAACATTTAAAAGGCATCTGGATGCGTATAATAATAGGAATGTTTAGAGGGATATGGGCCAAATGCTGGCAAGTGGGACTAGATTAATTTATGATATCTACTCAGCATGGACTAGTTGGACCAAGAGGTCTGCTTCCATGCTGTACAGCTCCCTGACTCTGGCTAGGCTGGACTACAAAGAAGATGAATACTGGCAGGACTCCATTGGGGGTGTATAGTACTTCATTGCCTCCAGCATTGTGATACTATATATACAATCCAAAATAAACCATCCTTTGTGAAAGTGGAGTATAGGTAATTGTAATTTATTTTTGTAAGGCTTCTCAGGCATCATAGGAAAAAGTATACTCCTTTCCTTGGATGTGTTGAGTTTTACCTGGCTTTCCACTTTAATGTTACTATTGGTATTTAACCTGTTCTAAAAACCTTACTGAATATTAGTCTGATTTATTTGAAATAAGCCACTGAGCCAGTGAATAAAGGGACCCTGAATGTAAATCATTGACCATGTTAGGGGTAACAAAGAGATGGGTAGAATCCACTCCACAGTCTGAGGACTGTCCAAAACGTATATCCACCCAATGCTGGGGTTGAGCTTTTAAAATGTACAGAATATAAAATATTTTCAGTGGTGGGTAGAGACTGCAAGGTGGTGAGATTACCCAAATCATACAGACAATATTTTCAGGGAAAAAGTTGAAATATTTTCCACCTTTCAATAATATTATCCAGTAATATCAACTTCAAAAACACCGTCTGAATGTTTTCATCGTAATTAAACCAGAAAATGTGTCACATCTGACAAAGGCACGAAAATTCTGGTGCTACACAAATCAAATCAGTGAAGATTGGGAGGTAGGGAAGGTTAATGATTTGCATTCCCGTTCTCAGAACTAAAAATGGGAAAATGAATAAAAATATTGCTATAGTCAGAAAAATATAGAGAGGGGGAAAAAAATTTAATATTCAGATCACTGGATTAATTGTTGACAATTCCACATTAATGCTTTCCTCAGCTTTCCCCAGGGGGTGTTTCACTATAGATTTTCACACCTCAAAGCCAATTTTGGGAATACAGATTTACAGACAGCCCCTAAACAGCAGCATAACTTGCTCTCCATCTTTGTAACCCAGCACTACGACCCTTCTGGTCAGTAATTTACATGTAGATAAAGGAGTAGCGTTCCTGCTATAATGGCTTCAGGTCCTATTGCAGCATTAACTTGTGGTTTGAATAAGAAACCTCCCCCCTCCCCCACTCCTTCTGCACCATGCTCTGAGATGGATGATTGGGGAGGTTGAGTTGCTGTTTCACAGACTCCTTTGCTGTCCCTTCAGTGGCCAATTGCATTTGGCGTTTAAAACTTCTCTACTACCAAATGATGTGACGGTTTTTTTGTAGTGACACAACCTTACTTTTCATGTTATTGACCTAGCATCTGATCTGGAGTAACTTGAACATCACTGAATTTTGGTGAGTCTGATTGGTTTCAGCTCTAATCTTGAAAATCTCCAACATTTTAGTGTTTTGTAACTTTTAATAATATTGCTGTCTACTTTCCCATGGATAAGTGTGTCTTACAAGTTTGCATTGGGACAGGGACATTAAATAGAATGTGAAATTCAATTTAAAACAAAAGCTATCTTAGGATCTGATCTCTTGATGAGTGAGGATGAAGTGTGGTTTATTTCAATTTGTCCAATAAATTCATTGAAATGTAGTACAAGGCATTGTGTTGTTTCCAGGTAGGAAAAGGATAAGCTTCAGTGGAAGCCAGACTTCCCTCTGGTTGGAAAACAATGCAAAAAGTCAATCTTTCTTTTGATAATTTTGACTTATGGACAAAATTGTAGGAAATGTGCACTTCCTTCAATGTCAGTAGGAAAAATGAGAAAAACTCAGACAAGTATATTTTAACATAGCTACACCAATAATTTACACAGCTAGTTGAAATCTAGCCATGGAAGGATATTTTTTGTGTTGAATTGTTTAATATATACATGATTTAACACATATTTAGGTAAGAAGAGTTGTGTTTTGATAGTGTTTTGAGTATTCATAGTTCTCTTGTGTTGAACAATGCCTTTCTCTTATGATCTAATGTATTGAGAATGTCAAAAAATGACATTCACTATTACATCATTCTAATCCCTAAAAAACTTACTCACTGCACAAGTTGCTGTATTTTTAATTTGTAAGATGAGCAGACAGAAATAGTTGCGGATTATTAGGAAAACTTGGTGAAGCGTTTTAAAATCTCATTGTCCAGTGGGGACCTTCTGAAGGCAGGCAAAATCTCATGTGTACTGCTTCTGAATGGATTTAAAAATTCAGGACTCTGTATTTGTGTTCTTTGCTGGCTCCTCATTCAATTCCACGGAATTTTTCACAAGTGGCCAAATTTGCTTTCTAGGCCTTTCAAACAAGACTTTACAAAATGTATTTTATAATAAATTTTCATCATAGATGTCTCTTAATATGCTTGTTGATAAATGTGTATTAAATCTTATAAATTAGAAAGTATTGTTATAGTAAAACTGCATTCATATTAAATTTTGTTCTGCTATATTAACACAAATATGAAACTAGTTCACTTTAAGCATATTTCTTGCATAATATTAGAGAGAATTACTGTACTCCTAAAACAATTTGATTATTAAATGTTCATAAATCTAGTTGGAATGTGTCAATGATAACTGCATATCCAAATGCATGGAAGAAGCATAGTATGATTTATTTTATAAATGCCATGGTTAACGTTGTTACTATTGGTACTGCTTGATCAATGAGAAGCATCTGTTTTGTTGCATTTGGGAAATAATGGAAAGAACACAGAAATTTATTTTTATTATTGTCCCTGGAAATATGGAAATGTCACCCAATACCTATTTTAGAATTCTCTAATATCTTTCTGGCTTCCATTTTTAATTTTTGTACCGACTGGCTTCCTGCCTCTTTGTAACTCTTTAATTTTCATTCGTTTCAAATAATGACCAGAATCTCATTGCCGTCATCCTGCCAGTGGGCAGGTTTACTCGGGTCCCTATGATTTGTCATTGTGTCAGACCCTTGGATTGGACAATACCTAAAATGAGTGCAAACGTTTTTTTCCAAGATAGCAGCTTCTTGCCACTTAAGCACGATTGCATTTCTCACGATAAATACATCTTCTCCTCTTTGTCTTTTCAACCTTTCAGTTGTGCTGCACTGAAAGTTCAACACCATCTTTAATGTCATCCCTCCGCCAGTCCTTTCTACACACACACATTCGATGAACATTGGGGACATTCTAAGCAGAAGATTCTGTGTGAAGTGTTAGCAGCACACACGGATCGTGGCCTGGAGCCAAAACCTGATCTTCCCTGTGCTCCGCTAGAGTGCTGTGGATGGCCTGGAATTGGTGGTGGTTTTATGGACATGTTGAGCTACATGGCAAAAACTTCAAACAAAAGGCAGCAGAATATAAACATGTGGAAAGCATCAATAAAAGACCCAGAGATATCAATAAACATGACATTACGAGGTTGCACTTAAACCTATTAAAACAACATCCTTGTTTGAATCACCTCTCATTCTTAATTACTTCTTTATTAATTTGCATTCTTTCGTTTTATCTTTCGTCATTAAAATCTTCCTTTTAACTTGTTTTTCTAGCTTCCTCGGGGAACAAACTAAATACATACTCACCCATTTAGGTATCGCCGTGCTGGCTTGCAAATCACTTCCTTGCACGTGTTGGCAAGACACAAAACTGAAAAAGGATCTTTTCGAGTTTATCAGCATGGAAAAAAATTAGCGATTTCTACAAATACTCTCATTCGGTTTGCCCACTTTCCTTTTTAAATCAAGCGAAAAGAAAATAATATATTGACTCTCATTTCAAAATTTCAATCAAAATTTAAAACAAAACAGGAAGTAAAATGTTACAGGACAAACAAATGCATTTTAAACTATTCAGTGTCTAATACTTTGCAAACGTTGAATAGAACAGAAAGCAGTTTATTTCTTCCAATGATCTTCAATTTTAATGAGGTAACTTTATTCTTCAAATCTGTAAAAATATTCAACATGGTGTTGGACTGCATTTTGTTACCACCATTTAATTTCTGTATGCGTTGTTTTGAAGCAACGGTAATCTTATTCAAAAACAAATCTAACAGCTTGTGTAGTTTTGTTGAGAATGACGAATTCATAGGAAACACAAACGTTTGTAAGCAAATCACTCAGTATCTGAGACTTACAGATTTTTATTTTTAAAATAATTGAGAATAACGTTCCTCTTTTTCCCCGGTTCCTTAAGTGCTAGAAGGTAGATGTTACGCGTTTCACCAATTTGAAGACCATAACCATCGTGTGTGTCTCCTAGACCCCATTTTCGATGGCTCTGCTTTTGAGTGGTACACATTGCTCTGTACCTTCACACAGGGAAAGTGATTTTACATGATACTTACACCTCTTTATCCCAGACCGTATCTGCCTCTCTGCCCCTCTCCCTTCAAAAGCAAATCAGTCAGTACTAAGTACTTCCCTTAACTTTTCCCTTCATATTCTGTTCTCAGAACATTCTGTACTCCATCATGGGAAATGTTCTGAGGGATTCCTTTCTGTCAGAGACACTACAGATGAAAGTGGTTATTTAGCCACTGACTTGAAGGTGTATGAGTGCAATTTAGGATTTGGTCACTATATCATTTTTACTTCCCCTGCTAGAATCTCCCAGCCCTGCTCTTTAGCTGTTCACAATGGTCAGCCCAAGATCAAAGACTCAGTAATGTTCAGATAGCTTGAATGTGAACTTCCTCCCAACACTTTAAACCTTGTGCTCATGGGAGAGGGAAGTTTTCATAAACTGGCTGAGCATCCCCCAGTTCAAAACCTCATTCCAGATGTGAGCAGGATAATAGGCCAAAGAGTGTTGTACACATCAACCAACCATAACCTCATTGAATTGTGGCACAGGGACTGTGTAGGCTTTTTATGATTCTTTGGGTAAGATTTTAACTCACTCAAAACCCATTCCCTTTGAGTTAAAATCAGCCTCATATCTTTTCAATCCCTATGGGATGCTACATTTCAAAAATTTATGGGATTCCCATTGACTTCACCTTTCTGCTATGAAATGAAATGTTGCATTCCAAAATTATCACATTCAAGCAAAATTAAATCCGTTACATTCACAATAAATTAATTACACAGAATCATAAATATGTTGTAGCAAGATGTTGATGCTGGAAAACAAGAAAAGCAGATATAGTTCCACAAGAGGTACTTTCTGCATATTTCACTGACAAGATTAGATTATTTGCAAGACATTTGGATAAAACAATCTTTTTTCATAAGTTAATACGATATTTGTTTTTGACCAGAATAAAATCTCTACCTAAGGCTTGATGTCCAACTATTGATGTCTGACATTGAAGCTAAAGTAAAATAAGATAAATTAAAATTCTGCATTATTTTTATGTCAACATAAGCCTCTCACATTATAGGCATGAAGGCCAATTCAATAAACACCTTCTAATCATATCGGCCCCAGAGATAATGAATTGGTTTCTCTTCTCAGTTCATAAATTTGTATCCTTTAAAGATTCTGGAAAGATATAAATTATACTTGATACAACCAGCACACAAGCAATAACGAAACACAAATGTCAGTGAAAATGTGGAGTAAAATTAATGTCTTGTTAACTTCTCTGAGGCAAAGAAAAATATAATTCATACAAACTGACTTTTAATTCACAATTATTGGTGGGATCATTGAATAGTATAGCATGGGAAGAAACCATGGCAGCCTAGTCTGTCCACATTGCCTCTTCTGAAGAACAATCCAGCACATCCCACTCTCCTATATTTTCCCCACATATCCCAAACATTTTTCTCCATCAGGTATTTATGCAATTTCCATATGCAAGTTTGGATTGAATCTGCATTCCCACCCTTTCAGGCACTGGTTGGGTGCTGTTCAAATAACACTGAAAAAAGATGGACACCATCCAGAAGGAAGCAGTCCATATATTTGCTCCAATCAATCTCCTTAATAATTTAATCCATCTGCAATTGATTTATAGTCGCAGCAATATGTACCATCTACAAGATGGTCTGCATAAATTCAGCAAGATTGTTGAGATAGTTGTATCATTGATAGTCACAGGTGAGGTGCCGGAAGACTGGAGGTTGTCTAACATGGTGCCACTGTTTAAGAAAGATGGTAAGGAAAAGCCAGGAAACTATAGACCAGTGAGCCTGACGTCGATGGTGGGCAAGTTGTTGGAGGGAATCCTGAGGGACAGGATATATGTGTATTTGGAAAGGCAAGGACTGATTAGGGATAGTCAGTATGGCTTTGTGCTTGGGAAATCATGTCTCACAAACTTGATTGAGTTTTTTAAAGAAGTAACAAAGAGGGCAGAATGGTGGATGTGATCTATGTGGACTTTGGTAAGGCGCTTGACAAGGTTCGTCATGGGAGACTGGTTGGCAAGGTTAGATCTCATGAGGGGCATGGATAGGATAAAGAGACAAGGTCTTTTCCCTGCGGTGGGTAAGTTCAGAACTAGGTGGCATAGGTTTTAGGTGAGAGGGGAAAGAATTAAAAGGGACCTCGGGGGCAACTTTTTCACACAGAGAATGGTGTGTGTGTGGAATGAGCTGCCAGAGGAAGTGGTGGAGGCTGGTACAATTGCAGCATTTAAAAGTGTGGGTGTGTATATGAATATGAAGGGTGTAGAGGGATATGGGCCAAGTGCTGGCAAATGGGAGTAGCTTCGGTTAGGATATCTGGTCAGCATGGAGGAGTTGGATCGAAGGGTTTGTTTCCGTGCTGTACCTCTCTATGACCCTTCAACTAGGTGGAACAGCTGCTTTAAATCTACCATTTCCATGCATTTTACAATATTATACATGTCAAACATGTCCACCTCCCGCCTTCTCTGCTCTAAAGGAAACAACTCCAGCTTATTCGGCCTCTCTTCATTGCTAAAATAGTCCATCCCAGGCCACCTCCTGGTGAATCCTCTTTGCACCCTCTCCAGTGTAATCCCATCCTTCCTATCATGTAGTGACCACAACTGCAAGGGCAGCAAGATCGGGAGTACCCTCGATCGGTATGGGTTTGAGCAGCAAAGTGCTCTGGCAGTGATAAAGGGGAGTGTTATAATGATGGTCGAAATGGGAGCTTTTAGCAACACTATGAAAATTATGTCCAAAGCACATTCTGGGTGTTGGGTACATGACCACATTCGTGGGCAAGTGTTCTAGTCTCAGAAAGTTGTTTTGAAACAGGTACAGAGTCAGTGATATTTCTGGGCATTTGGATGATCAAGGGTCTTTATAAATTCAAATTACAAAACCTGACAAATCATTGTAATGAAACTGTTGCAGCCAAACAGTCTCATATTCTACACAAGAGTGACTGACATTTGTTTGAAATTTGTGTAAAACAAAGCAGGAAAAATCATTTATAAAAATGCTGGAAATCTGAAATATAAGCAAAAAGTGCTGGAGAAACTCAGCAGGTCTGACAGCATCAGTGGAGAGAGAAACTGAATTAATGTTTCGAGTCCAATGACCCTTCTTCAGATTCACAAGACTGCTCTTAGAGACAGAGAGACTGACCTAACCAATTTTTCAAAACGACATGGCCTACTTAAATCTGGTTGAGTATTGGGCTGTTTGTATATCACTCCACCTACCTTCTTCCACATTGTCTGTCCTGACAATATTTTCTCAATGTGGGATGTTCAGGATGAAGGGAATGCTGGTAAGGGAGACATATCAGTATCTCCTGTATATGTGTGCACACTAATTATTCACACAGGATGCATTGATCTCATTCACTGTCACGGTTTTACTGTTTACTTTTTCTGATCATTTATGATTTCTTAACAAAGAGCTTCAGCAATTAAACAGTAGGATTCCGTGGCATTTTTGTAAAAATTGCAACGTCTCCTGAATTTTTGATAAAAACAGAAAAACAAAATTTCCTGGTTGGGGGGAGGGTGTTTTGCTCCTGTTAGAAGTAACATCCCCTCATTAGACTTTAATTAAAATGCTGATAATTATATCTCATCTGGAAATTAAAGTCTCCTTCTTTTCTGTGGGTTGTCGTTTTATGTTTAATCAGTTATTGGACAGGTACAATGGACCAAAGATATTAACTCTTTGTGTACTCCCTTTCACTACATCTTTCAATTTATAAACAACATAGAAACCAATTTGTATTTTCAATTAAACACCTTAGTGTGGAATATTTCTGAAAACAATGTTTTTGAAAAGCCTTGTCAGATTTAAAGCTGAGATGGATTGAATATCATGCAATAACTTGGTGCAGTAATACAGCAATGTCCCAGGCTCACTGATCTTGTATGGGTTTGGGTGATATTTTAGAATATTGTAATCAAATCTGGGAAACGTGAAAGTATCAATTTCCAGTTCTCTCAGAAATTAGGAATATCCAGGAATTTCAGAAGGGAGAAGCTCAGAAATGTATCTTGCTTTTCTTGAATGCCTCATTGCCAATTCATTGCCAAGTTCCCCTCCCCCAAACCATCTTCCATATCTTCCAATCCCCCTCCCCCGCTCTCTGGGGATTACAAAGAGCCAGTGCATAATAGCTTCGTATTCAATAGAACACAGCAAAAGATTTCACTGATCCATGGTTTTGGGGAGGGGGTGGCTGGGGGTCATTCAACCCAAACTGGTGAGAGTATTTCGTACAGAATGGCTGACTTCCTCTCCGTCACAGTGCACTGAAGAAAATCGTTCAAAAAGCTTCCAGTCTGATCTGAGTTCATGGTCATTTGCATGAACCTGCTGATCTCTCGTGTGAATTTACACAATTGTCAGGGGCTTCTTTTCACCTCTTGGATGTGAACAGACAAAAATCTGCTCTGAACATGAAGGATGGAAATCTCCTCCAAATGCACCTTCGGAGGAGTCTACAGCAAAATCATTTCTCGTCAGTCCCTCATGAAGAGGCCACAATCAGAGGGAATACTGACTGGAAACATCCCAGACATGGAGTGAACTGGGTCATGGGAGGTTGGGACCGAGGTGTGTTCATGGAACCTTTAAAGCAATGTCTTTGTCTTCGGAATCTGAGATCGTGGGTGGGGGGGAATGGGGTGAAAGGGGTGAAAGGGCACCATCACGGCCCTATCCTGGTCCAAATAAATTTCTAAAGGAGTTGATGAGGTGAACTCCCAGCTCCTTTTTCCTACTGGAAGCCCTTCCTTTTCACTTTCTTGCTGTTAGCTGTTTGTCACATTTTCTTGCACATTTTACATTTCAAATAAATCAATTATTAACTCTTTGAGCACTGGACTCTTTTTCAAAAACAGCTTTGAAAGTCTGTCCTGCTGTCAATCACATAAACAAAGGTCAGGATTCAGTTTATGTTATCGTTCAGGATTACAGACAGGAATTTGGGAAAGGTGTGAAGCCACAACATTTTGATATATTGCAAATTAGTAGAAAACTTAGGGTTTATTCATTTGTTGCTATGAGACCACAGACAAGCTCAGTCCAGTTCTATTGATCCTATGCCAGCTATGTATGTGGTTAGACTTTGTCACTGAACTGAGGTATTTTGCCCTTTCTCTAATCTTCACATTTCCTAACATTTCTGGTCACTTTGACAGTTCTCAGGGCTCTCTGTCCCTTTCTCCCAGGGATCATTATTGGTGTCTTTTTGATGATGCTTTCCTTGTGATGCCACAGTTTTTTTTACCATAATAATTGAATCATGGAATTATTTATTTTTAAGAATTGATAAAACAGCCTTAGTTAAGTTGACAATCACACAACACCTGGTTATAGTCCAACAGGTTTATTTGGAAGCACTAACCTGGTGTTATGTGATTTTCAACTTTGTCCAACACTGGCATCTCCAAATCAATCTTAGTTAATGTGGTCACAACTTGTCTGAATGACCCGCTTGGTGTCCATGAGTATTGCCTTCTCTGATTGGGGCTGAGCAAAGGTGGGGTCTTCGCACACGAGGCATCAAATAGATTCTCTGCCAGGAACTGCTGACAGGCTTTAATCTCTATAATTCATGGCCAGTCTTCTTGATTGGATTGGTTTTGGTCACATTGAGGGAATTAAAAAATAAAATTCTCCTCATTTAACCTTCACCTTCTGTTCTTTTATCACTATGAGGACCTTGCTGGCATCTGTAGACTGGTGTACGACATAGGTTAGAGAACCATGTGCTCCTCGTCTATCCAGTGTGACCATATCAAAAGGTCATGAACTTTTGGAATCATCTATGTTATGTGTAATCAGTCATTGATCTCATTTAGCATATGATCAAGAAATGTTTGGGGAAAAAGGAATGAAACGAAATGGGGATAGTACAGGATGGTGCAGTTGTGCAACAAGATTAGCCATGTATCTCACTGAATGGTAGAGCAAGTTCAGTAGGGCTGACTATTCTAACTCTTATTCCATATGTTTTTGATACCAGAATTGCGATCAGTAGCTGGATGCACAAGTGCAATCCTTACACGGAATTCTGTGAGCCCTGTACAACATGGGGCCTTGGGATGGAATCCAAAATCACCTCGAACAAAATGAGCAGCTTGAGGGAGTGAGGGTCATTTAAGGTTAGGGTCCAGAAGATTCTTGTGCAAGGCCCTCAGTGGTGTGACTGGTGAGATGCATGGTGGTTGAGAGTGGAGCCTGGTTTCTCGCCCCTGGAACCATCCAAGGCTCTTTCTCAGTCAGGACCTTAGGCCCTTCTCTTTCCCTGTACTGAGTTTCCTGTCCCCAGTGGACAGTGCACAATGAGCCCTATTTCCTTCACCCCTCGTCATGGGCACTTATCCTAAACTCCAGAATATCCGCTCCACTTCCTATCACATCTGGGTCCAACAAAACCAGGCACTTCAGTCTCCATGGGGATTGTGAGTTACACTCTCCTTTAAAACAAATCAAAAGTGTACACCATCTTCGGACTGGGCAGTGAATAATGCAGTCTTCAACATTAACCCTTTCTGAACCATTACCTTATACAACAACACACAATGATTCCACATTCCAAATTTGAGGCTGTCATTGCTGCTTTCCGCACTGCTCTTTGATGTGGACTCCCTAACCATGTGGGGGCAGCAGAGCTCTCCCCACTCAGGCTAATTAATGTCTCTCTTAGCATTAAATGGTTATGGGTCAGCCTACTACAGCTGGGATGGTCAATTGTTAGATATTTGTATTTGGTGAGGAGGTGGAAGTTTGTGGGATGCCCAGTGATACGTACAATCTGAGATTGTTGACCTTGGGAGCAGTGTTAGAGCAGTTTAACACCTCACATCATTTCCAGTGAAGAAGAGAGAATAGAGTTGATAGAAAGAGATAGATCCTAAGTCCTCTGCTCTGGGGGGGAAGAGATCACCACAAGCACTCGACCCAGTTAGAGACTATTTTGACTCATTTCCATCTTAAATGAAGATTTGGGGAAAGCAAATCTTAGCAGGACTTATACACTTAATGGTAAGGTCATAGGGAGTGTTGCTGAACAAAGAGACCTTGGAGTGCAGGTCCATAGCTCCTTGAAAGTGGAGTTGAAGGTAGATAGGATGGTGAAGAAGGCATTTGGTATGCTTTCCTTTATTGGTCAGAGCATTGAGTACAGGAGTTGGGAGGTCATGTTGCGGCTGTACATGACATTGGTTAGGCCACTGTTGGAATATTGCATGCAATTCTGTTCTCCTTCCTATTGGAAAGATGTTGTGAAACTTGCAAGGGTTCAGAAAAGATTTACAAGGATGTTAACAGGGTTGGAGGGTTTGAGCTATAGGGAGAGGCTGAACAGGCTGCGACTTTTTTCCCTGGAGTGTCGGAGGCTAAGGGGTGACTTTATAGAGGTTTACAAAATTATGAGGGGCATGGATAGGATAAATAGACAAAGTCTTTTCCCTGGGGTCGGGGAGGTCAGAACTAGAGGGCATAGGTTTAGGGTGAGAAGGGAAAGATATAAAAGAGACCTAAGGGACAAGATTTTCACACAGAGGGTGGTACGTGCATGGAATGAGCTGCCAGAGGAAGTGGTGGAGGCTGGTACAATTGCAACATTTAAGAGCCATTTGGTTGGGTATATGAATAGGAAGGGTTTGGAGGGATATGGGCCGGGTGTTGGCAGGTGGGACTAGATTGGGTTGGGATATCTGGTTGGTATGGATGGGTTAGACCGAAGGGTCTGTTTCCATGCTGTACATCTCTATGACTCTAAGAGCACCTAAACAAAGACCAACCTACTCAACACAACTATAATTAGCAATCAACCCAGACTTCTTCTCTTCTAATGTCAGAGTTGGAGTATCGTTAACAAGCCCACACCAGAAACATTACCTGTGTGCAGCATGTCAGGACTTTGTTGTAGAGATAGAGGTGTTTTGAGTGGAGCTGCAACATATGTTGAGTGGTTTGAGATTATACTGGCTGTTGGAGGTGATTGAGAATGTTGCCAATTCTCAATCAGGAATTGTTCACTCTTCCACAAACAGTTACATATGTAACTACCCAATTAAAGCGCCAGTATAAACAATTTGCCTAACTTACTACTCTTCAGGACAAAAGCAATTCACACCAGGTTTTGTCATCAATAAGAAAATAATAATATATTGTGAACCAATTTATTTTTTAATTGCAAAAAAATGCATTACTGATTTGATACTATGTGACTTAAACTGTATCCTCTTCAAACCCGAAGTTCAGTTTCATTCATGAATAAGACAGACAAAAACAGATAGTTTGACAAATATTATAGGTGGAAGAATAAAAAAAAAGAGAAAACTAAATCTGTCAATCAAAGTGCAGAACACAAAGGAGGTTTTATTTTATGATTTGAAGATGCAGGTGTGGGACTGGGGTGTACAAAGTTAAAAATCACGCAACACCAGGTTATAGTCCAACAGGTTTATTTGGAAGCACTAGCTTCCAAAGCGCTGCTCTCTTGTCAGGTGGTTGTGCAGTATAAAATAATAAGTCACAGAATTTATAGCAAAAGTTTACAGTGTGATGTAACTGAAATTATATATTGAAAAAGACCTGGATTGTTTGGTAAGACTCTCATCTTTCAGAATGAACATGTTGGTTTCAGTTCTTTCATATGTAAATCACAGAGTCTACAGCAATGGATGGATGGACACCTCACAATAATCAACAGACAAGAATGTTCCCTCCCAGTTGGAGAACACTGCAGCGGTCTGGGACATTCGACATCAGATGTTCGAGTGACTGTCCTCCAAGGCGGACTTCAGGACAGGCAACAACACAAAATGGCCAAGCAGAGGCTGATAGCCAAGTTTGGTACCCATGGGGATGGCCTCAACCAGGACCTTGGGTTCATGTCACACTACAGGTGACCCCATTGCACTACACACTCACAGACACAGACACACAGACACCCACACCCACAGATGCACACTCACAGACACTCGTACACACTCACACTCGTGCAGTCACACACTCCTACAGACTTATGCACACACTCCTACAGACCCATTACATTCATGCAGACCCTCTCTTTTTTCACAATTTCTGTCTCATACACTCGCACCCTCTCACAGAACCATACCCCTTACATTCAAACTCACATATATACACACACTCTCTCGCAGACACTCATAACCCTCCCCCCCCATACACACACACACACACACACACACACACATAGACACAAACACATAAGTTTGTGGGGTGAATTTGTACTTGCAGAATTACATTTTATTTTGCTCAAAAAACTGCATAAGTCCATGTAAGATTCTGTAAATATTTTTTAGATTAACATCAGTCTGAACATTGTGGCACAGACAGCCTCACACAGGGCACCTCACACATTCAATGCATTATCTGGGCCGACATGACACCAATTGTTAAAGTTCATGTGAGAATGTAACTTTAAAAACGTTCTGTGATTTACATATGAAAGAACTGAAACCAACATGTTCATTCTCAAAGATGAGAGACTTACCAAACAATCCAGGTCTTTTTCAATATATAATTTCAGTTGCATCACACTGTAAACTTTTGCTATAAATTCTGTGTCTTATGATCCTATACTCTACAACAACCTGATGAAGGAGCAGCGCTCTGAAATCTAGTGCTTCCAAATAAACCTGTTGGATTATAACCTGGTGTTGTGTGATTTTTAACTTTGTTTTATTTTAGTGCTGATGATTCACTGTGCAGTCTGATTCAATAGCATTCAGACGGTCTTAGATATTATTTGTATTGGAACTCTTTCTGCAGAGTCTGTAGGTATTTTGTTTTTTTCGCTGAGAGCTATTTTTCATTTGTAGTCTTTTAGATGTCTCAGAGTGCACTGCACTCACAGATCAGAGAAATGGCAACTTGAAAATCAAATTCAAAAGTCTGTTGCTAAGCAGTTTTTCTTTAATTTAAGAATTCCTGGTGCCACTCTGTCTTGTTCAGTGTCTGCCTCACTGTCCTGGATTGTAACATAGTCCTGCAGAAGGCTCCTGCACGAAACGTTGACTCTCCTGCTCTTCTGACGCTGCCTGACCTGCAGTGCCTTTTCCAGTTCCACATTTTATCGACTCTGACTTCCCAGCATCTGCAGTCCTCACTATCTCCAACTAGCTAAAGTGTACACCTTAAGTCCCCACTTCAAGTAGCAGAAATTCTACAAGTACTCTTCCTAAATATAGAAATGTCCAACTTCCATTTTTCAAATAAAATCTAAAAGGAAAGAAATATATGGTCCCAGTAATGTTTTGGCACCCCCATCATTGAGCTACCTGGGAAATGAAGGTGGCACATTGTATTTCTCTGCACAGACCCCGGGTTTACAATGAGGCAGATTCTTAGGGGGAAATCTTCCTCTCCCAGAAATAATGGGGCCAATGGTGGAAGGGGTTAGATGATCTTGCACGATGGCACACAGCTCATTCCTACCTTCAGGGTAGGAAGGTTCAAGCTTCACCTTCCTGCCCCAGTTCCGATTGAGGTCTTTAAGTTGTCTGTTAGTGACCAGCTAAGAGCCTATTCGTGCCACTGTCGCAATTAATTTTATTCCCAGCAACTGAGACGAGAGACAGCCTTTCTGTCTGGGAGAGTGAAGTGGGCTGTTTGGAGGGGGCATGGTTCTGCCCCAGTCTGGGAATGATCAGGAGCATGGATGGGAGGGTGTAAAGCGGTGCCTGCTAAAAGCTCTTACTGACAAACCCCTCACCCCAAGAAAGCAGCCCAGCCCAACCCAATGATTCCTTCCTCTCCCCAACTCCACAAAGGTCAGACTGTACTCACTGCTCTTGGACTTCACTATTGCTGTTCCACGAGTCACCTCAGCCTCTGGGGAGGCACTGTTACTCACCAAGCCTCCTGGCCTCTCATTGGCCACAACTTGATACAGAGTGCCTGGAAATGATGCGCCAAAAATCCAATTGGATAACTAGTTAGTTGCCTAATAGTGGGTTTCCCCATTTGTGGTGGGGAGATTAGATTGAAATACAATTGTGTACAAATGTCTGCTGTAGTCATGTGACCTGTACCATTCAGTGCATCTTAAGCTTCACTCAAATAAGATCCTTGTGTTGAGCACACTGTTGTATTGTACACACAAAACATGAGGTGTCTGAAATGTTTTGGCACCAATCAGTATACTTGAAAAATGAACCATAAAATACCACCCTCAGTGCTTGGGTCTGAGGTATAAGGAAAGACTGGAGCATGTTGTGATTTTCATACTGCACTGGAGCTACCTCATACAAAATATGAGACAGGAAATAGAATGGCAAAGCTAAATTCAAAAACACCTGTAAATTATACCATGGAAACAGGTCCATGCACAAATTCAACTCAGTAAAACATAATAAGCATTGGCATCCATAAATTCTTCAAGGGAGAGAGAAACCTGGAATAACTTGAGGATCAAATAAATGTTACAACTAGGAGAGTATGGGTTTGCTCTGAATGGATTAACACAGTTGCAACAGATGCGAGTGGATGGTGAGGCAGCACCAGTCTTGTCAACTTACAATCAGCGAAAACATGTTTCATGTGCAGAATATGGCATTGATTGATAAAGTGCAGTCAAAATAAAAGCTATTACCGAAATTATCGTGACATGGGTTGGAGCGACTGAATTTAATTTTGGAGTAAGGGGGAGGAAAAGGAGTAAGGGAAAGGAGAAACAAGTGGGAGAGAGAGGGAGATCCAGAGGGACCAAAACTGAAAGAGGAAAGTCATAGAGATGTACAGCACAGAAATAGACCCTTCAGTCCAACCCATCCATGCTTACCAGATATCCTAATGTAAACTATTCCCATTTGCCAACACTTGGCCCATATCCCTCTAAACCCTTCCTATTCATATACCCATCTAGATGCCTTTTAAAATGTTGTGATTGTACTGGCCTCCACCACTTCCTCTGGCAGCTCATTCCAAACATGCACCACCCTCTGCGTGAAAAAGTTGCCCCTTAGGTCTCTTTTATATCTTTCCCCTCTCACCCTAAACCTATGCCCTCTAGTTCTGGACCCCGCCCCCTCTCAAAAAAGGGAAAAGACTTTAATTATTATTATTATTAAAGAGGTTATAGTCAAACACTTAGAAAATCATTATGCAATCAGGCCGCAACAAAATGGCTTTGTGAAAAATATGTTGTCTCATTTATTAGAGTTCTTTGGGGAAGTAACAAACAAAGTGAATAAAAGGTGCAATTGCATTTCCAAACAGTCTTTGGAAAAATGCCACATCGAAAGGTAACTGCAGATAGGGAGAGCACGTGGTGTAGGGAATATATCAGCATGGATCAAGGATTGGTTGGCGAATGGAAAGCAGACAGTGGGGATAAATGATTCATTTTCAGGTTGTCAAGCTGTAATTAGTGGTACCCCTCAGGGATCAGCTATTTACAATCGATAACAATAACTTTCATGAAAAGCCTCAATGTGTGGCACCTAAATTTGCTGATGACATCAAGATAGATAGGAAAGTAAATTTGTTTTATTCTCTTGTGGGATGTGGGTGTCACTGGCTGGGCCAGCATTTATTGCCCGTCCCTAGTTGCCCTTGACAAGGTGGTGGCCAGCTGCCTCCTTGAACCACTGCAGCCCATTTGCTCTGGGTGGATTCACAATGTTGTGAAGGAGGAAATTCCAGGCCTTTGACCCAGCCCATATCAGGGAGCTCAAAGTCATTGAGTGGCATCTTCCTGGTCCCTGAATGATGTGGACTTTGGGAGAATCGTGCAAGGTGGCTAATGAGGAACTTCTTGATATCAAGAGCAAAAATATTTCAGCCAATGAATTAAATATTGAGACAAGATTCTTGTTGGGGGGAGTGGTGAGAGGTCTCTTTACATACATGAACATCTCATTGTGATACTATCTCTTCTCTGGATGGAGACAATTCTCAATGTGAAAGTCTGAGCCAGTTCCTGGTGACTCTAGTTCACCTCTTCCTCCTCCAGACCTCCATCAGTTACCAGTGTGCCAGTGCACATTCCAGGCACAAGGACCCTCAGGTGCCATTGGCAGAGCGAGTGCAAATTCCCTTCTGCCCTACATGTCAGGGGTAATTGATAGGAACTGTATGGGGTATCTGTGGGTGGCCAGTGCTTGACTGGGTGCCCAGCAGGGCTTTAAAGATGGCACCAGGATTCCTGGGTGGTTCTGGCAGTGGACAACTTTACTTGCCTGTGGCAAATGGAGAATATGACGTGCCGTTGGTGTGTGGTGCATGAGCAATGAGATGGGTTTGGGAAGAGAGTGTCAGATAAACTCACTTGTGATTAAGGAGCAAATCCCCACAAAACAGTCTACTGTCTGTTTTCCTCCCACAAGAATTGTCCTCTCTAAGCCATTCCATCCATATCATTTGCCACTGCTGCATCACACTATTCACATCCTTCATGCTCCATTTGACACTGAGATGAGCTTCCAACAGCATATCTGGGACAAAATTATCATTAATATGGGTTACTTAAGGAGCTAGCGTGGATTTCTTAAGGCAAAGTCCTGTTTAACTTATGTACTGGAGCTTTGTAATGTGGTAACAGAGAGAGTTGATCAGAGAAATGCTGTTGATGTAATCTATTCCTAGAAGTCATTTGATACAGCGATGCACAACAGACTTGTGAACAAAGGCAAACTTTATAGCAATTGTAACGAGGTCAGCCAGGTGGAGTTCATAACTTGTGAGTTCCCTGAGTGAGGCTGTGAACCTGGTCCAATCAGGGAGACCTGGCTGACAGATGGAAGGAGACAGATCAGACATCCTGTTTACTCTGAGATCTGCTGCTGTCAAGGGCTCTCCACATGTAAATAAAGGGTGACTTGGTGACAGGATACCAGCCTCCGTGGGGTTATTTCAGACCTAGTGGAATAAATGACAAATTGAATATAGAATTTGCTGTGTGACAGGAAACAGAGAGTAATATTGAATGGATGTTTTGAGAAGGTATGTGGTGGAGTTTCTAGGATATGGAGGAGTTTTGACAATGCGCTGTGAACAATTATTTGCATCATGGGTCACTTTGCTTTGGCTTTTGTTTCTCTGATTTCTGCTTTTTATTTAGAATACTGTGATGGTGCTGGAGATTGGTGAAGCTATTGTCACAAGTAGACGTGACAATAAAATCTAATCTAATCTAATTTGGGTAACTTGGTGTAAATGATAGTGCCTGCAAATGTGTGTTTTTGTTCTTTTATATGCATCAGGAGTGTTTGAAAGGAAATTGTACTAATGTTTTCATGGCTTGCTCTGCCATGCAGTGCTCAAGGTCGGCAATAATCTTATAACCAATTTTAATAAGATAGGTTAAAACATATTGTGTACCTTCTGAACTTGTCATAAATGTTTTTCACTTCATCTGACAAAGGAGCAATGCTCTGAAAGCTTATGATTTCAAGTAACCTGTTCGACTATAACCTGGTGCCATCTGACTTCTGATCCAATGGAATGAGACGCTCCCTGAACCAAAATTATTCAAAATGATCTGCAAATGTTCTGAATGGCAATTGATTTTATACTTGGACATTATGGGGCTGATGAAATGTTAACAAAGGAAATTTTAATTGAGAGTTTCCTTAGTAAGGTTAACAAATATATTTCCATTTCAAGTTGATTCTGGGGTAAAATGATAGAGGTGACAAATGGACTCAAACAGAATCGGTTTTTATTTCAATCAGATCAAAATGTAATAAGTGTTACTGACCCACTATCACCCTGCTACAGTACTGCACCAGGACAAAAATCAAGCATTTATTTTCATGGAGGACACGTGTGGATCTTGCTTAAGCAGAAACCCACAGACGTTTGTTAGGTAAGAATTTTCAGCCAAAATGTGAATGTTTGAAGTCTGGCACTTCCTTCTCCCCAGCTGTCGGTGTCTTGGAGCTGATATATTGAACATGGCAATGTGGTAGAGTAGGCTTGCTTCCTGCTGTTTGGGGCTCGATACACTGTCAATATCCTCCTAATGCTGGGCACACAATAGGTAAAACTCATTTATACTTGAGGATTTTAAAAAATTTTAAGATTTATTTATGGTTGACATAGCTAAGATATGATTTAACAGAGGTAAGGTGCTTTTCAGATTGACCTTCACTTTAATTTCAGTGAGTGTTTGTTACTAACGTAGATGAAATTTCCATTATTCCACTCTAGATTGATGTCTTGTGGAATGGAAGTGCAATTTCTGCTCCACATTCATGTTTTATTTGTTATATTTTGTGTACCTCTGGGATACCACAAAATTGCATTTTATGAAAGGAAGCATGGGGAGGAAAGCTGGACCAGACAGGGAGAAGAGAGTGAATTCAGTTTACTCTATTTAAAAGCAAATCCATTTTTCAGCGTTTTCTGTTGGTGCTTCACAACTCAAGTCTTTGAGAGTTTGACCTGGAATGCTACACAACTGTTTTAATTTCTGTGTGTGTTGATCAGAAGCTGCTTGCTCAGGATTTGGAATACAGAAACAGTGTTTACTCTATTGTGTATGGTAATAGTTCTGAAAGTGTTACAGTTGGAGATTGCATTAAGCCATGCCCAACCTAAAGATGTCATGCAGTCTTGGGTGGGGAAAAGAGGAGTCTAGCTCAGATTCTGATGGAGACATTTTTGCTATCATTGGATCATGATAGTCTTGCTTATAATATAGCTTACTAATCAATGTAACCAGTACCTATTGCTACTGTACTGTAAGCTACATTGTGTTAAGACAAGTGTCCTTTCTAGTTAGTACTTGTTCACAGTTCATCCTCCAGCACAGTTAACCAAACAGACCCTCAGACTCAGTAGCGAGGAGGATTGCAGGCAAGACAAGCTGGAAGTGGTTAGTTCTGCAACATGTACAATATACTGGAGATTCTGGAATCTTTACCAGCATCTTGATGAGTCTTTACCAGATTTATTATAGTCCAAAGAAGACTTGACTTTGAAAAAAGCTATTCAGATCATACTGGAAGCAGTAACCAGGAAGGTTCATGGAGAGATTGTTGCAGACCAGACCAAGTCCCCTTCAAATATATCAAGAGGACAGTCTAGACCCTAACTTTTATTTTCTTTAAAGGCAAGTGTAAGGTTCTGTGTTCCAGACATAATTTGATTGAACATGCTATCCAGCGTTAAGCAAAACACACTTTATAGACAGCGAAAACAATTTCTATTGCTCAAGAGTCCAGAGCACAAAGGTACAGAGTTATTTCTCATCTTTAAAAAAGTTTTTATGTGATAGTGGCTTGATCTTATCTGCAAAGCGATAGTCAACCTCTGACTCTTTAGTTGATCAGATGGACTTAGGTCTTTTCTTGTATTCAAATAATTTATTGGAAGTCTATAGGTTTTTGTCTTCTTCCCCTCACAGAAAGAGTTGGTGAGGGATGCTTTTAATTATAATTGGCTAAACATCTTTGCATGCATTGCACTTCCAGGTTTATAGCAAACTGCAGCTAGACCAATCTGAAGGCTGTTGATAAACAGTTTTTCCTTAACCCCATGATTCTTGGTGCCACATTGTCTCAAAAATGTATTCACCTTCTGCTCTGAAATATAATATTGTCTTGTCCAGTTAAAGTATATACCTCACAATCCCATTTCATCTTCAAGTTGCAGAAAATAAACTTTCCTGATATTTTAGTTAGCAATATAAAGTGTTCACCTCTCATTTTAGTTTATAAGGAGGAGTATGTGGTCCCTTACAATGTTATAATTGATATTCACAACTGACACCTGCTTGTTATAGGATCTTCTTTGGCTAGATTTGCTGCCACCCCAACCTTCCTTGGGTTATAATACTAGGCAACAGAACATACTGGTATTAAACAATAAATGATTGATCACTAGTAAAACGTTGGCAGAAGACCTTTCTCTTCATAGGGTTTTTGAGTTAACCCTTTAAGATCAACTGCCTCAAATAACAATGTTTGCACCACAGAGGAAACCATTTGACACATCTTTGCTAAAACATTCTAGATTTATTTTGACTTTACTGCTGTCTTTACTTTGAAGAAGAGTCATACTGGACTTGAAACGTTAACTCTGTTTCTCTCTCCACAGATGCTGACAAACCTGCTGAGTTTCTCTAGCACTTTGAGTTTGTTTTATTTCAGATATTTCTCTGCTTCGAATATGTTTTCACTTTTTCCTTATAAATTGAAATGATCTCCATCCTAACTATTTGCTGTAGCAAATCATTTTACATGCCAACAATTCCCTTAGGAAACTATTTTCAAAAATCTTTTATTTTACTTTCTCAGTAATATTGCTATCACAAATGCTGCAATCAGAGAAACATCTTTCACCTACTCAGCTTATTGAAACCTCCGATTACACTAAAAACATCCACTACATCTTCTGCTTACCCTCTCCCTCAGATGGAAATATATCAGTCCTGATTTGGGGGAAATTTATTGATGTTTGTATGTACATATGTTTGTATTTATTTGCTTCATTATTTATTTCTATCTTTCTCTCTCTCTCATTCTGTCTTTCTCTCTCTCTTTATTTTAAATCCATGGTGCCTGGTGATCAATCTACTTGCCAAACAATACAGGTTCATTCCACTTGCTTTATCAAAACCTCTCACAATATTGGTAATCTTGGCTGGGGCATACTTCAATCTTCCCCTTCTGAAGAACAGGGATCCCAGTTTCAGACAGAAATAGGTTTTCATTCAAGAATGGCATCAAGTGATAATGAGGAAACAACAGGAAAAAGAAATTAAGGTGTAAATCAACAATAGTCTGATTGATTGTCAAGCTGAAGAGTGGGAATGCTTCCTCCTGTTTCTAACATTATTGCTCTGCCAATGAAAGCAGTGCGATATCTCATCCCTCAATCCCCTCTTCACTCAATACCCACACAACTTCCAGTGATGGTAGCAATGAGGTGAAAGAATCCTTTCCTGATTCACTCTTTGCTTCTCTCAGTTGCTTGTTTTTTCCATCTCCACTGTGAACCTTTGAAATCTTTTCTAATAAATCTTTTCCGAGATAACATTACACACCTTTGGAACATGTGGGATTTGAATCTAGGTAACCCAGCTCAGAGGTAGGGGCATTACCTCTGCACCACAAGAGTGATGCTTAGGGACTACTCCCTTCCTGACCAAACTTCTATCAAATATGAGTGGTTGAGGTATAGACTGGTGATTTACTGATCTCTACCAATTCAGGCCTATAGGAAACTAAAGAAAATGGCTCTTAATGTAATTCACTCACTTTTATAAGTATCTCACTGAATTTCTCAGAAGAGCAAGGTAGGTGTAAACTGTTCAAGCAGCAGCTGGTTACTGCCCTGTATTTCTCCACTGACTGTTTTCTTGAATAATGCTGTGCATTCACAGATACAATAATGTTCTGGGAGGAGGAAGTCACAAAAATCAGGATTTTGAAATTCTTTGTCAAATTGCTCGAACTAATATCTGAACACTCTTTTCCAAACATAAACATTTGCATTTCCAAAATGATTGTCATATTGCTGTCCAAGTCTCAGCCAATTACTGCAAAATGCTACAATTATGGACTCATTATGTTGCATCGAGGTTTCTGATTTTATGCTTTTTAATGGTTGCCATGCTTTATCACAATTTTGGTTCCAAACTGTTTTAGCCTTTTAAGATGCCACAATAACATTTTTAGTAGTTAATTAGCAATGGTTCGACGAGTGTGCAATGTACATTAAATTTAAAGAAACTGTTCAGTTGTAAATTACTTTCATAAATCATAGCTGTTCTACCAGAGTGTGGAATCAAAGTGGTTTTACGTTTGCAACTTTTACCATTGTCTCACATTGTTAAAGGAGGTAAAGGAGACTCTTCATTAATAGAACTCAATGTGTTTCTGATTAACCTTCGTGTTATAGATCTGCTGTAGACTCCCAGCACAACTGTTTATATTGCATTGCTGTGGAGTCCATGGGCCATGTGTGTATTGGTAGTGTCTGTTTACACCCCCTTTTTAGTTATTTGAAGAACCTTTTGTTGGGATATTGATTTCAACTGCTCTTCCGCGGTAACATTCAGATGCAATTGTCTTTGGAGAGGGAACACATGGTGTCCATCAATGCCCTCGATGCCTTTAAGGAGATGGAGGCACTGAGGAGATAGATGGCTTTATTTTCCCCTCCAACTCCATTTTGATTTAGTCCTCTCCTTCTATTCCTAACTCCCCCAGCCCCCTCACATTTTGATGACAACATTGCTCATAACAGGCCACGCAAGGATTTTCCCGATGGTGGAAAGTACGTATAATAAAGTATATACATATCGTGTCTTTATTTACTGTCATCATATATTTATAAAAGATAGATCTGCTATTCGCCACTCGGCAGATGCCATGTTGAAATGATTGTGGATAAACGCAGCAGAGTAACCAAAGAACCCTCAAAACTACCTCAAAATCCTGCAAGCTCTTCCAAATTTAGATGAACCAAATTAGTACAGTCCATTAATTAATTGGTGTCTGAGTTTTTCTTTGTCTTCATTGGTCACTCATGCAAACCAAGGAGTTTCACAGGACATATATATATAAAATCTCAATCAATGTCCCCATTAACCTCAACACAGCTCAAGCTGCTGCAACCATCAGGGCTTCCTTCCTATTCTGACTTTGGACTTTTTCACCAATGAGGGAACAGCACTAACCACAGCCTTTTGTAATGTGCCAGGCTCCTGGAAAGCAGAACAGCAACCAGCAATAAGTAAGAAAATAGGAACACAAAATGGAGGAGAGATCATAGAGTCATAGTCATAGAGTCATCGAGATGTGCAGCATGGAATCAGACCCTTCGGTCCAACCGTCCATGCCGACCAGATATCCCAACCCAATCTAGCCCCACCTGCCAGCACCCAGCCCATATCCCTCCAAACCCTTCCTATTCATATACCCATCCAAATGCCTCTTAAATGTTGCAATTGTACCAGCTTCCACCACTTCTTCTGGCAGCTCATTCCATACACGTACCACCCTCTGTGTGAAAAGGTTGTCCCTTAGGTCTCTTTTATATCTTTCCCCTCTCACCCTGAACCTATGTTCTCTAATTCTGGACTCACCTACCCCAGGGAAAAGACTTTGTCTATTTAGCCTATCCATGCCCCTCATGATTTTATAAACTTCTATAAGGTCACCCCTCAGCCTCCGACGCTCCAGGCTGTTCAGCCTCTCCCTGTAGCTTAAATCCTCCAACTGTGGCAACATCGTTGTAAATCTTTTCCAAACCCTTTCAAGTTTCCTTGGGTTATTTAAATAATTTTAGCAATGTAGCCTTCCCCAAATTGAAGTTAACAATAATCAGTTAATTTCAACTGGTTATTGAAAGATATTTAAAATGATGTGAGGTGTGTATATTTCTGTAGATATGAATTGACACCACAGCAGGAGTGTCACACATTCATGAACGGAACATCAAATGCCTCCTCAAAGATAGGAGCAGCAAAGAGCACAAAAAGAGAGGGAGAATACACACCACATATTGTCATTCTAAGGCGAAAGTAAGGACTACAGATGCTGGAGATTAGAGTCGAGAGTGTGGTGCTGGAAAAGCACAGCAGGTCAGGCAGCATCCGAGGATCAGAAGAGTCGATGTTTCAGGCAAAAGCCATTCATCAGGAATGAGGCTGTGAGCCGAGGGGGTGGTGAGGTAAGTGGGAGGAGGGTGGGGCTGGGGGGAAGGTAGCTGAGAGTGCAATAGGTGGATGGAGATGGGGGTAATGGTGATGGGTCAGAGGGGAGGATGGTGTGGATAGGTGGCAAGGAAGATGGACAGGTAGGATAGGTCATGAGGATGGTTCCAAATTGGAAGGTTGGACTTGGGATAAGGTGGGGGATGAGAGGTTTCCTCATTTCCCCTTGCCCCCATCTTAACCCGGATCCAATCTTCCAACTCGGCACCGCCCTCATATCCTGAGGCTTTTACCTGCTGCTGATATCTGGTTCAGAAGAGCAATGACTGAGATGAAGAAGCAATCTGTTGAATTGAAATGGAAATATAGAAACTTTCCATCCTTCAAGCCTGCTTCATCATTTAATATGATCATAGTTAATCCTCCAAGTCAATGTCATATCCTCGCTTTCTCGCCGTTGCCCGTAATGTCTTTAAAATCTTGAAATTTCTTTTCTTTTAATTCATTCATGGGATGAGGCCATTGATGGCTGGACCAACATTTACTGCCCATCTCTATTGCAGTTAAGAGTTAACCACATTGCTGTGGGTCTGGAGTCACATGCAGACCAGACCAGGTAAGGAAGGCAGATCCCTTCCCTAACTGACAGTGGAGTCATGGTCATCATTACATTTTTAATTCCATTTTGATTTAATTCAAATTCCACCATCTACCATGGCAGGACTTGAACCTGGGTCTCCAGACCATTACCTGGGTCTCTGCATTAATTGTCTAGTGATAATACCACTAATTGCCTCCCCTTTCTTAAATATATTCAGTGACTTGGCCTCCACAGCCTCTGTGCGAGAGAATTCCAAAGGTTCACTACCCTTTGAGTGAAGAAGATTTTCCTCATCTAGTCCTGAATGGTCTACCCAGTTTTCTCGGACAGTGTCCCCTGGTTCTTGCCTCCTCAACCAGGGGTGACAACCTTCCTGCATCTAGTCTGTCCAGCCATGTTAGAGTTTTGTATGTTTCAATCAGATCTTCTCTCATCCTTCTCAACCCTAGTGAATGCAGGCCCAGTCAAATCAATCTGTCCTCACATGACAGCCCTGCCATCCTTGATACCAGCCTATTGACCCTCCATTGCACTCCCTCTATGACAAGTACATCCTCTCTTCAGTAGGGAGACCAATAATTCACTGTAATTTTAGTCTGACTGATGGAGAATGGCCAGAGAAAAGAAACGAGAAGAATGTTGGGGTGAGAAGTTGGGCCTATTAGGACTTTTCTCCTTTGGTAAAGAATGCGAAGTAGTCTAATTGAAATGTATAAGGGAGTCTGTTAGGCTATGTGCTGTAATGTTGTTTTCCTTGCCTCGAGATCCTAGAACTAGAGGTAATAATCCTCGTCAAAGAAGTTAGCTGTTTCTATCTGAGAAATGGCAACATCTTCACACAGTGTTGTGGGTCTTTGCGATACCTATCCAAGAGAGCTGTGGATCTTCAGGGACTGAGTATATTGAATATTGAAACCAATAGATTTTAAGTCATTAAAGGAATCAAACGATATGGAGACAGTGTGAGAAAGTGGAGGTGATGTTGAGAAGTAGTCATGATTACAGAATCACAGAATTGTTCCAGTGCAGGAGGAGGTCACAGAGCCCTGCCTTACCAAACGTACTAAACAGGTGAGATGGCGAGAATTCTCGGCACGCAAGTCAGAGCCAGTACCTGGCAACTCCAGCTCACCACTGGCACTGAGGAGCCTCTGTATTGCTCAGCAAACAACAACATCTCAACAAACTCAACAAGGCTGTTCTCATTAGACCAGAAGATGCCTGACCTTGGACACACTGGACCATGTGAGCTCCCAGAGAACCTACACCATTGGACAATGCGAATGGTGGTACATCCAACAGTGCAGACTGCCCCCTGACATGCCTTCCACCCGCTCTTCATTGTTACCTCCTGAATTGTATTTTATTGGAGTGTGAGGCTGGAGGGATTGGCAGCTTTAGTTTTGATTGTAAGGCAGTGATCATTTTTAATGATGAAATAGCTCCTTTCCCAAAATAATTCATACCTCTCCTAATCCTGATATAAACCTTTGCTTTTACTTCCATAAGCGCTGATCATCTCTGCCATCCTCCCTCAAATGATCCTTCTTCATTTATGAGTTGAGATAATGAATGATAGCACTGAGCGTTTAATAGTGGAGGGATCACAGCAAAGTCAAATCAGATTTGGACACTCCCCTGGGTCTGTCAGAAAGAAAAGTTCTGTCAGTCCTTTCCTTATCCTTACCAAGGGAAATTGAAGCTCATTACATCTTCACTGTAACATCCACTGAATGAGTTAGAAATGAGGATATAGGTGGAGTCTGTTTTTTGTAGGACTCCCTGAGATTCTTGTAGAGAGTGGAGGAAAACTTCTTCAAGGCAGGCACCCTTGCAAGAAGATTCACAGTAGGGTTAAAATCAACGAGGTAAAAACAATGACTGCAGATGCTGGAAACTAGAGTCTAGATTAGAATGGTGCTGGAAAAGCACAGCTGTTCAGGCAGCATCCGAGGTGCAGGAAAATCGACGTTTCGGGCAAAAGCCCTTCATCAGGAATACAGGCAGAGTGCCTGAAGGGTTTTTTGAAGTTCCTCCCTGGGTGTTTAGTACCGGGTCAGGTTGCTCCAACTCTGCCTCTGATATGGGTGGTGGGTCCAATAGCTCACCTCTTGCACACAGAGCATCTCAGAAAAAAATCATTCTCTTCTTCCCAAAGACCTTCCCCCCTCAGGAGAGAGAAAGCTGCTTGATTTTTGACAGATAATTCACCACAAATGTTCAAAAGTTCCTATTTGTTTTTAATCGATATTGAAGACTTCTTTTTTAGAAAGAAATCCTGCATAAATTCACAGAATTGCTACAGTGTAGGTGAAGACCATTTGGCCCATTGCATCTGCATTGGCTCTTCAAAGAAGCATCATGACCTAATGCCAATCTCCTGCTTTCTCCCCTTGCACATTATTTTTATCCAAATAATCATCCGGTGCCCTCGTGAATGCCTCAATGTAACCAGTCTTTAATGTGGTTCCAGGCAGTGCATTGCATACTGTAACTACTCACTTCACCATTGCTTCTTTTGCAGAACTCTTTAAATCTGTGCTCACTCATTCTTGCTCCTTGAACCTGCTCTACCACTCCATTAGATCCTGGCTGATCTGTTTGTGTTTCAGATTCCCATCTACTCACAATAGCTTCTAGCTCCATTGCCTAACAAGAATCTGACTAATGTGGCCTTCAAAATATCGAATGAGTTCTGAAGAAAGGTTATACTGGACTTGAAACATTTACTCAGTTCCTTTCTCCACATGGGCGCGGGGACCTGTTGAGTTTCTCCAGCATCCATGTCACTTTGCTTTTACTGAACCACCACCACTGCCTCGCTGAAAGGAGGAAAACTCCTCACCTCTGTTCCAGATGGGCGTAAAAGTCAAGTTGCCACAACTTCTAAGGGCCATAGATCTCCTCTCTCATTACAACAAGAAAGTTGGTGGTGGTTTAAAGATGAGGGTCAGCACACCTCAGATGAGGTGAGATATTGATGAAGGACAATCCTTTATGAGGACCTCAGCCAGAGTGGCTTTTGAAGCCTTGCTGTTGACCTCACTTGCCAGCTGTCCAGCCAACTGAGCTAGCCAAATCCCACAGTGATATTTGACCCCGAATTTTAAAATAGAAATTGTGAACACAATCCAGGAAAGAAATCAAGCCCAAAACATTTTTGTTACAATTGTGAAGAAGGTATTTTTAACCAGACTATATCGCGCAAACACCTTATGAATAAGTGGGACTGGTATACAGACCTCCAGCTCAGAGGTAGGGACACTACCACTGCACAAGATCCTCAATTATAAGGGACTATAGTAGGCAGCATCCTGCATATACCTGGTCAAAGGGACGCAAGAGAAACACTGTCACAGTTACTCTCTCATTGATTGCAAAGCGCTTGGTCAATAATTATTACCATTGGACAATAAGCAATTCAAACTCTAATGCTTCATTTCAAAATGAGCAAACAGGGTAACACGGGATTTCACCAGTGTCATCAGTCAAAATTGAAATATCAGAGGAATGAATTCCCAAATCACAAAACAGTTAACCCATTGAATATTTTCCCATGTATAAAGAGCATATTTCAGAGTGTGCAGTCTGAAAAAAACTGTAACTGACCTTGTTTTACAGTAAGAAGGCAGCATTTATTGGTCACCCTCAAGTTGTTCACAGTTTGATATCAGTTACTGCCTTGCTGGCTCTATCAGAGCACAACCGTGGTGCAGAGATGCAGTTATTCAGACCACTGACCAAATATTTATGATGAAACTCTCTAAACTATCTTGGGTTTACTTCAGTCTCTACATTTGCGCTTGAATTGTAAAAGATTGCTGTAATCAGGTACAGCAAGTAATTAAGAAAGCTAGTAGAATGTTATTATTTATCATGAGAAGAACTGAATACAAAAGGAAGGAGATTGTACAGACATTGGTGAGACCATTGAATGTAAAAATGCTGGAAATCACAGTGAGTCAGACAGCATTCATGGAGAGAGAACAAGCTAAAGTTTTGAGTCATCTCGACTCTTCATTAAAGCTGATGTGAAGAGTGGAGGGGGCTGCATTTATGAGATGATGGGGGATGGAGTGCTGCGAGAGAAAGGGTGTTGTTAGTTTAGATTAAGTGATCGGAATTTGAGAATGGCAGAAAAATGGTGCGCAAACATTGGTGAGGCCACATCTGGAGTACAGTGAACACTGTTGGTCTCTTCATTTAAGGTAGGAAGCAAAATGTTCGAGGCAGTTCAGAGAAGGTTTACTCTTACACATACCTGGAATTGGGTGATGAGGAAAGGTGGGACAAGCTAGGCTTGGATCTGCTGGAGTTTAGAAGAGTAAGGAGTGACCTGATTAAAACATTCAATATCATGAGGGAGTTTGACAGGGTAGCTGTGGATGGGAGAATGGAGAATCTAGACCTAGCAATCACTGCCAAAAACTCAGGGTCACTCATTTAAAACAGAAATGAGGCAAAAATGTTATCTCAGAGAGTTGAGAGTCTTTGGAATTCTCTTCTGGATTTTTAAGACAGAGGTGTATAGATTTTGTTGAGCAGGGAGATGGAAGGACAAGGTGGGAAAGGAGATTTGAGATTACAGTGGGATCAAAAATGATCTTATTGACTGGCAACTTAATTGACTGTCAGTCATGATTCACGTCCCCAGAATAGGGCTTGAACCTACAAACTTCTGGCTCAGAATTTTAGAACAATATTCTTTTCTTTTAGACTTTGCATCCACAAAGGGAGTACATTTCGGAATTTTCTTTGAAGATTCGAACATAGAAATTTAAGTTAGTTTATAAATATTATAAAGTACAGATGTGGAAAGGGTTGCAGGAATTATTATTTAATGGAAAAAATTCTTTCTAAATGATGCTGTAATTGAGGTAGTTTATTTCTTAGTTAGTACAAAAACCTGAAACATGTTTAACACTTGAGACTTATCACTGCCCTTAGAGACCTATGAACCTGATTCCTGTCAACCTGTAACTGGTTTAAATTGGAGTCACCCATTAAAACTGAATGTGACATGACAGCAAAAGGCAGCTTAATGGTAAAAAGAAATGCTAAAAAGATAAGAAGTCTTTGGATTTGAAATCCAGCCACAAGAAATGATAGGAACAGTGTCTTTTTATGACACCAATCGTGTCATTTTTTGGCAGCCCATTGAAACAAGTCGTAGCTTTCTCAATGTACTGTCTGTGACAAGCTTCAACTCTCAGAGTTTCATGTCAGTGCAGAAGATCATGTTTCCTTTTTGATTCTCTCCCTTTGTCTTTGTTGAAGGTGTTAGCTCCTTCATACTGTGTGCGAGCAATGGGCCTCGCAGCTACCTTGACCAAATAAGGACAACCACGATTATCTGAATGACAGGGATGGGCACTACTTTGTTCGATTAATCCAATGTTCAGATAACACAGTTTACCCAAGCAGTGGGGCCTCGAGATCGTGTTCGGATAATCAGAAATTTGGATAATCAACATTTGGATAATTGAGGTTGTACTGTACTTGAGAATGAACCTAAAAACAAACAAACCCAGTGCTCACTTCACCTTACTTTTAGCATGAGTTACTACTGCATTCAATCCAATCTTTCCCATCTGTAATCCTGGGAAACAGAAGGGCCATTTTTGTACCTCTACAATTGGTCAGTCAGAGTTCTGTAAAGTTTGTGAAACTGATCGAGGTTGCAAATTTCACCTGAGGCACAGACAGAGGCACTGGAGGGTCAGATTCTGATGGAATTATCAGATTGTCTTTTGAGGGGAGTTTAGTTTTAAAGGGAATAGGAAATAACACATATATAAAAGGGGGATGGCGTAGTGGTATTATCGCTGGACTATTAATCCAGAGATTCAGGTAATGTTCTGGGAACCTGAGTCTGAATCCTACCATGGCAGGTGGTGAAATTTGTATTCAATAAAAATCTAGAATTAACAGGCTAATGATGACCATGAATACACTATTGAGGAAAAACGTATCTGTCCTTTCGGGAACAAAAATAGCATTCTTATCTGGTCTGGCTGATATGTGACTCCAGACCCACAACAATGTGGTTGACTGTTAATTGCCCTCTGGGAAATTAGGGATGGCCAATGAAAGTTGGCCCAGCCAGTAATGCCCTCATCCTATGAATGAATATATTAAAAAAGCAAAATATTGCCGATGCTGGGTATCTGAAACAAAAACAAAAATTGCCGGGGAAACTCAGTAGGTCTGGCAGCATCTGTGGAGACAGAGATGGGGTTAAATTTTCAGGACCATGTTTTCAAGGTATAGATCAATTCAAAATCATCATGTTTTATGAAATTGAGAAACCAAGGTAAAGATAAGAATGCTAAAAAGCCTGAGAAGAACAAAACAGTTGATGACTGGAGATAGAATTGAGATTTCTGTTTAGCTGCCCATACATCTATGAGCTGTTTGCAATTGAGAGCAGTATGGGGTCAATCCCTGCACTGGTTGATATGAACAGGTAGGACACTCCTTCTAAACTTCTCCCCTCACCCTCAGTGTAGTGATCCTCAGGTTAAACCATCAGAAGATGTAGGAATAGAATAAGGCCACCTGGCTTATGGAGTCCTCTCCGTGATTCCATCATGGTAGATATGTTTCTCAACCCCATTTTCTTGCTTTCTCTCTGTAACCTTTGATCCTCTTACTAATCAAGAACCTATCAATCTCTGTCTTAAATACACTCAATAACTTGGCTTCCATAGCTCTCGACAGCAATGTGTTTTCACAAATTCTTCTAGCTGAAGAAATTCCTCCTCATCTCAGTTCTAAAGGATTGCCCCTTAACTCCGAGGCTGGGCCTTTGGGTTGTAGGCTCTCTGACTAGTGAAAACATCCTTCCCACATCCACTATATCCAGGCCACTCAGTATTCTGAAGGGTCACTGGACCTGAAACATTAACTTGACTTACACTCCACAGATGCTACCAGAACTGTTGAGTTTTTCCAGCAATGTCTTTCTTTGTTTCTGATTTCCTTTTACTTTTTTGCTTTTTCTTTCCCCTCTCGGTATTCTGTAAGTTGCAATCAGATCCCACCTTATCCTTCCAAAATCCATTGAGGACAGACCCAGAGTCCTCAACCACTCCTCATATGACAAGCCTTCATCCCTGGGATCATTCTCGTAAATCTCTCCTGGACCCTCTCCAATCCCAGCACATCTTTCCTAAGGTATGAGGCTCAAAACTGCTCACAATATTCCAAGTCTGACCAGAGCCTTCCACAATCTCAGCAGTACTCCCATGCTCTTGTATTCTAGCCCACTTGAAATGAATGCTAACATTGTATTTGTCTTCCTTACTGCTAACTGCACTTGCATGTTAACATTAAGAGAATCTTGAACCAGGACTTCTAAGTATCTTGTGCTATTCTTCCTACCAAAGTGTATAGCCTCATACTTTCCTACATTGTATTCCATCTGCCACTTCTTTTTACCATCTATTTCCCTACAGTCTATATCTTCCATATCTTTTTCCACAGTAAATACTGAAGCAAAATATTCATTTAGAATCTCCCCCATTTTCTGTGGCTCCACACAAAGGCTGCCTTGCTGATCTTTGAGGGGCCCTATTCTCTCCCTAGTTACCCTTTTTTCCTTAATATATTTGTAAAAACCCTTTGGATTCTCCTTAATTCTATTTGCCAAAGCTATCTCATGTCCCTGTTTTGCCCTCCTGATTTCCCTCTTAGATATACTCCTACTTCCTTTATACTCTTCTAAGGATTCGTTCGATCTATCCTGTCTATACCTGACATATGCTTCCTTCTTTTTCTTAACCAAACCCTCAATTTCTTTAGTCATCCAGCATTCCCTCTCCCTACCAGCCTTCCCTTTCACCCTGACAGGAATATACTTTCTCTGGATTCTTGTTATCTCATTTCTGAAGGCTTCTCATTTTCCAGCGATCAGTGACGATCTAGGAGGACTGGAAAATGGGTCTTGTAATAGCCCTGTTTACGTAGGGAGGGAGGCAAACTATAAGAAACTATAGGCCAGCTAGCATGACCTCGGTCATTGGTAAGATTTTTTTGAGCTCATTATTAGGGACAAAATTGCAGAGTACATGGAAATTCATAGTAAAATAGGGCTGATCAGTACAGCTTCATCAAGGGGAGGGTATGCCTGACAAGTCTGCTAGAATTCTTTGAGGGAGTAACAAGCAAGTTAGACAAAGGAGAGCCAGTGGACGTGATCTATTTGGATTTCCAGAAGACCTTTGACTACGTGCTGCATGGGAGGCTGCTAAATAAGATGTGAGGGGCAAGAACTAGCAGAAGGCAGAGAGTAGGGGTAAAGAGTATTATTCACAATGGCAGCTGGTGACTAGTGGATATCTGCAGGGCTCAGTGTTGGGGCCATAATTATTCACGTAAGGAAGACAAATACAATGTTAGCATTCATTTCAAGTGGGCTAGAATACATCTTGCAAAATGTCCAGATTACAGAGGAGGAAGTGCTGGATGTCTTGAAATGGTTAAAGGTGGATAAATCCCCAGGACCTGATCAGGTGTACCTGAGAACTCTGTGGGAAGCTAGGGAAGTGATTGCTGGGCCTCTTGCTGAGATATTTGTATCATCGATAGTCATAGGTGAGGTGCCGGAAGACTGGAGGTTGGCAAACGTGGTGCCACTGTTTAAGAAGGGCGGTAAAGACAAGCCAGGGAACTATACACCGGTGAGCCTGACCTCGGTGGTGGGCAAGTTGTTGGAGGGAATCCTGAGGGACAGGATGTACATGTATTTGGAAAGGCAAGGACTGATTGGGGACAGTCAGCATGGCTTTGTGCGTGGGCAATCATGTCTCACAAACTTGATTGAGTTTTTTGAAGAAGTAACAAAGAGGATTGATGAGGGCAGAGCGGTAAATGTGATCTATATGGACTTCAGTAAGGCGTTCGGCAAGGTTCCCCATGGGAGACTGATTAGCAAGGTTAGATCTCATGGAATACAGGGAGAACTAGCCATTTGGATACAGAACTGGCTCAAAGGTAGAAGACAGAGGGTGGTGGTGGAGGGTTGTTTTTCAGACTGGAGGACTGTGACCAGTGGAGTGCCACAAGGATCGGTGCTGGGTCCTCTACTTTTTGTCATTTACATAAATGATTTGGATGCGAGCATAAGAGGTACAGTTAGTAAGTTTGCAGATGACACCAAAATTGGTGGTGTAGTGGACAGTGAAGAGGGTTACCTCAGGTTACAACAGGATCTGGACCAGATGGGCCAATGGGCTGAGAAGTGGCAGATGGAGTTTAATTCAGATAAATGTGAGGTGCTGCATTTTGGGAAAGCAAATCTTAGCAGGACTTATACACTTAATGGGAGGGTCCTAGGGAGTGTTGCTGAACAAAGAGACCTTGGAGTGCAGGTTCATAGCTCCTTGAAAGTGGAGTTGCAGGTAAATAGGATAATGAAGAAGGTGTTTGGTATGCTTTCCTTTATTGGTCAGAGTATTGAGTACAGGAGTTAGGAGGTCATGTTGCGCTGTACAGGACATTGGTTAGGCCACTTTTGGAATACTGCATACAATTCTGGTCTCCTTCCTATCGGAAAGATGTTGTGAATCTTGAAAGGGTTCAGAAAAGATTTACAAGGATGTTGCCAGGGTTGGAGGATTTGAGCTATAGGGAGAGGCTGGGGCTGTTTTCCCTGGAGCGTCAGAGGCTGAGGGGTGACCTTATAGAGGTTTACAAAATTATGAGGGGCATGGATAGGATAAATAGGCAAAGTCTTTTCCCTGGGGTCGGGGAGTCCAGAACTAGAGGGCATAGGTTTAGGGTGAGGGGGAAAGATATAAAAGAAACCTATGGGGCAACGTTTTCACGCAGAGGGTGGTACGTGTATGGAATGAGCTGCCAGAGGAAGTGGTGGAGGCTGGTACAATTGCCACATTTAAGAGGCATTTGGATGGGTATTTGAATAGCAAGGGTTTGGAGGGATATGGGCCGGGTGCTGGCAGGTTGGACAAGGTTGGGTTGGGATATCTGTTTGGTATGGACGGGTTGGACCGAAGGGTCTGTTTCCATGCTGTACATCTCTATGACTCTATGTCAGTATTTCCTGAAAGAACACCACCAATGCCTCCACAATCTCCTCAGCTGTCTTTTTCAGAACTCTGGGGTGTGGTCCATCTGGTCCAGGAGATTTATCCACCCTCTCCTTTGTGATGGCCACTACACTCACCTCTGCACCCCCTCCCCAACCGACTCTCTTGAAGTTCTGCGATGCTGCTGGTGTCTTCTACCATGAAGACTGATGCAAAGTACCTATTCAGTTTCTCTGCCATTTCTTTATTCCCTATTCCTACTTCTCAGCTTCATTTTCCAATCGTCTCTAATGAGTGCAGTCCATGGGAAGCTTTTCCCTTTTCTTTTTCCCCTGAAAAATTGCAACATGATATTGAAGAGGCATAAAAAGGAGTACCCTTGAATTTGCAAAGTCAGTCAACAATTATTTTGTCAAAGGGAAACAAAGCAGCCTTCACAATTGTTTCCAAACATGGTTCAGTTTTGCTTTGCCTGTGAATTGTTGTCAGAGGGACTTAGAGTTTTTCATGTTCCAAGAGACTCATTTTTTTCACAACTTTTAAAAGATTATATTGATTACATATTTTCAAATCGGATTGTCTGCTTTGTAAAAGGAAGGTGAATTTGTGACTTGCAATGGTTAAGGCACAGAACAAATTCTTTACAGAAATTATCTTTTCCAAAACTGTTCCAAATTACAATTCTAAAAGGGCATTCATCAATAGGCATACCAGAACAGGACTATAATGTCAGACCTATAATGTTTGTGAGTGCAGACTTTCTACTATTACTCACTATTCTGCAAACAAACCATGAACATTTATTTCAGAAACTTGAAGATTTTTTAAAAAGGCTATACCTGAAGAACACATTCTCTTATATTCAATATGCATTTGTTCACTTTGATAAAGTATATTGCATTGTTTCAATTCATAGCAACCCAATCAATTGTCTACAATGGCCACAGACTGGTTTTATTTTCATATCCACTTTTGGCTGCTTTGTAATGAGCAGTAAAATCTGGAGAGGGAGTTCTTCCTAAAGATATTCTGTCCAGCCCTTTCCAGCTAAAATGTGCTCTGTTATCAAGGAGGCGAAGTAAGGAGATAATCACTGTGAGGGAATAATTACTCAAATATCCTCTTTTAATTTTTAACCCTCTTGATTTCTGTGATGGTAAAACAGTATGTATTGTCCTACTGATTAAATGCAATTTAACACAAATGAAGACGGTGCCCACCTCTGGCACACTTGCTCCCTCAACATTATTACAATTACACATGATTTGGAGATGCCGGTGTTGGACTGGGGTGTACAAAGTTAAAAATCGCACAACACCAGGTTATAGTCCAACAGGTTTAATTGGAAGCACTAGCTTTCGGACCGACTATCCTTCGTCAGGTGATAGTGGAGGGCTCGAAGGTGACACAGAATTTATAGCAAAACTTTACGGTGTGATGTTACTGAAATTATACATTGAAAAGTTGATTGTCTGTTAGAATACAGTGATAGTTTCACTTCTTTCATGTGTAAATCACAAAACCTTTTTTTAAAGTTACATTCTCGGGTTAGCTGTTAATAATGGTGATAGCTAGACAATATATTGAAGGTGTTAGCCCCCCATGTTCTCTGTCTATGATCTGATGTTTAGATTGATTCTAATCTAAAAAGTGAGATAACAGAGTTTTACATAAATTCATGCAGTTTTAGAGCTCAGAGTTCTACATGAATGTATGCAGTTTTTGAGTAAAGTGCAATGTAACTCTGCAAGTACAAATTCACCCCACAAAATATATGTGTGCATGTAGGTCTTTGTCTGTCTGGGGTGGGGGTTGTGAGTGTGAGAAAGTGTGTGTGTGTGTGTGTGTGTGTAGTGAGTGCAGAGTGTCTTAAGTCTGTGAGGAGGTGCATGTGTGGGAGTGTCTGTGTCTATAAGGGTGCGTGTGGTTGTCTGTGTGCGCGTCTGTGCGTACCTGTGTCCGTGTGTATGTGAGAGTGTGTGTGTGTAGGAATATCTGTGTGTGTGTGTGTATAGTGCAATAGTGATCACCTGTAATGTGACATGAACCCAAGGTCCCGGGTGAGGCCCTCCCTATGGGTACCGATAGTTCGATACCCATAGGGAGGGAGGGCCTCAACCGGGACCTTGGGTTCATGTCACATTACAGGTGATCACTATTGCACTATACACACACACACACACACACACACACACACTCTCACATACACACGGACACAGGTACACACAGACGCGCACACAGACACCCACACATACCCTTATAGACACACACACTCCCACACATGCACCTCCTCACAGACTTAAGACACTCTGCACTCACTACACACACACACACACTTTCTTACACTCACAACCTCCATCCCAGACAGACAAAGACCCACATGCACACATATATTTTGTGGGGTGAATTTGTACTTGCAGAGTTACATTGCACTTTGCTCAAAAACTGCATACATTCATGTAGAACTCTGAGCTCAAAAACTGCATGAATTTATGTAAAACTCTGTTATCTCACTTTATAGATTAGAATCAATCTAAACATCAGATCATAGACAAAGAACACAGGGGGCTAACACCTTCAACATATTGTCTAGCTATCACCATTGTTAACAGCTAACCCGAGAATGCAACTTTAAAAAAAAGTTTTGTGATTTACACATGAAAGAAGTGAAACTATCACTGTATTCTAACAGATGGAAGGCTTAACAGACAATCAATTTTTCAATGTATAATGTCAGTTACATCACACTGTAAAGTTTTGCTATAAATTCTGTGTTACTATCGAGCCCTCCACAATCACCTGATGAAGGAGTGTCGGTCCAAAAGCTAGTGCTTCCAATTAAACCTGTTGGACTATAACCTGGTGTTGTGTGATTTTTAACTTTGTACAATGACACAATTCTTCTTTGGGGTGTTTCTCTGTTGATGCTTTGTGATCACAAAGCTGAAAAAAGAAATCTTATTCAGAATTTCTATCTCACTGAAAAGGCCTCAGGCCAATCTGTATCCAATAACCTGCTTTGAAAACTCTGCACACATACTGACAATTGTTTTAGCCACAGTAGCTGAGATCAGCGGCAGTCGGCTAAATTATGAAGGACAGAAACAACATGAATTCATCTTAACTGAGGGATAGGAACAAAGAGTCATGGTTAATGCATATGTGTCAAGCTGGAAGGAGGGTTAAAGTGGAGTTCCCCAGGGGGTGGTTTTAGGACTGAAGCTTCTCCTAAAATACTTTAATGATCTACAGCTTGGTGTGCAGGGAGCAATCTCTAAGGTTGTGGGTGATATGAAGCTTGGAAGTGTTGTAAGCTATAAGGGGGACCATGAAAAGGATATTGACAAGTTGGTAGATTGAGCAAATAGGTGGTAAACGAAAGTCAATGTCGTGAAATGTGAGATGATATGTTTTAGTGGTATGAAGTAAATGGTACTAACTAAGGGGGTGTACAAAAGCAAGGACATTGAGCTGAACTTGTATAACACACTGCTTGGAGCTCAGCTGGAGTATTGCAGGAAAGATATGAACTGTGCTTTGGAGACAGTGCAGAAGAGACTTGAGAAATGGAGTGAGAAACATCTCAAGAGCAACTAGGATGAGGCAATAAATACTGGCCAGCCACATGTCCCACAAGTGAATGAGAAAAAACTTCAGTTATGAGAATCGACTGGGGAAGTTGGAACTGGTTTCCTCAGATGAGATTTGATTAAAGTTTCTAAAATCATGGGGCTAGATAGAGTAGGCAGTGAGAAACAGTTCCCACTCCTGAAAAGGATCAAGAATGAGTGGGCACAGATAGAAGTTCATTTACAAAAGCAGGAAATGTGATGTAAAAAACGTTTTCTCACAGTGAGTTGTTGGAGTCAGGAATGTTTTACATGGAATTGTGGTGGAGGCAGGTTCAACCGAGGCATTCACGATGATATTGGATGTTTATTTAAATAGAAAAAGTCTTCAAGTTTAAGGGGAAAAGGTAGGAGAATGGCACTGAGTCATACTGCTCATTCAGAGAGCTGGTGCAGACACAACAGGCTGAACGGTTTTCTGCATTGTAACAATTCTGAGATTCAAAGCAAAATATTCTTTAAAGGAAGTCAGTTAACTCTGTCTCGCGATATTAATTGATCCTTTGAAAAATGCCAGGTTGCATGTCTTCACCAAAAGTTCATCAGTACTTCCTGATTCTGTACCTTATCTGTGTTCCTGGTTTCACTGAAATCTGCGCATTAACCTTTGCCAATCTGTTGTTTGCTGACGACAGACTAACATTACCGGTGCTCACCTTCAGCAGGCGAGATAATTAGGAAATGGTTACTCATTTCTTGGCAATTTCCTCCAGTGAAAACAATATAATTCTTGTTTAAAGTTGAATAATGATAGAATAGACAAATTGCTTTTCAATATTAAGCTTCTAAAATGAAGTATGTATTTAAATATTTGATTTTCCTTTTTAAATCCAAGCATTATAGTGAATTTTTTAAAATCTCTTCAAGCGTGTAATTACACTCGGATAGAAAGTAATCAATTTAATTTTATTTTGATAAAATATATGACACCTGTTAACATCAGCACAATCCTTCACCATCAAACTCTTCAGGATAACTCTTGTGAATCATTTTATATAGAAACGGTCTAATGTTCCTCACCTCACAATGAAAATTTGGAATAATCTGAATAATAAATCCAAAGAATAAGCCTGGAATCCTATTAATATTTAAAAAATGCACCACAGCCATGTTTCAGAATATATTGGTTTCAAACTGTCTGAAGATCCCACTCTTGCCTGTGTTAGCCCTGGAAGATTCTGATTTAACTGGAATTGAGTTAATGAATAATCTAGAGCAAGAGGAAAGATTTATTTTTCAGAAAGGCTTCAAATTTTAATTGGAAAGTGAGCTTCCCCTCGGCATCCAAAAATTAACTGTATCGTCCCTTTAAGTGTCACTTTTTGAATCCATTGAACATTATCAAAATGAACAGATTCAGATTCTGCTAAACTGACAGCGATAAAAACAGTCACAGCTGGTTCTAAAGTCTCTCCTGATGTTGCCTGGGTTGATTCGAGAGAGAGTGGGGATGATTGTGTTACCAGACGGGATTACACTTCCTTTCCCAGTTGTAAAATAAAAATTAAATTGCTTGGAACTACTAAATGGAATCTGGATTTTCCGTCCGGCTTTCATGTTGCTCCTTACTCTTGGTACGAGCTGCAGATAAACAGCATCAGATCCAATTACAGCAGCATATGATTACTGTGTGTGAACATGATTTTAAAAAATGTCATGAAGTTGCCTCCATATAAGTTCCCTTTTACTGATTGTGATGTTGTGGTGTGCAAGTGTGTGTAAGTGGGATTAGAAAAAGGAGAGACCTGTTCTCAGTCCCTGTGTGTGCATGAGTGCATGTGTTCTTGTGAGTATATGTGGGGCTTGGTACATGTATGTGTTTATGTATTTTTGCAAACAATTCTAGCAACAGATGCATCTCACATAACAAATTACATCTGATACATTTTAAAACGCTGTTGTAAGTTTCCTTATGTTCTATTTTTGAGCTAACGGATTAGGAGGAGGAGGCCATTCAATAAGTTCATGGTTGAACTGATCTGATTGTGGCCTCAACTCTACTTTGCTGCCTGTCCATTGACTCCCAGCTCAGTCAGGAATATATCTATCTCTGGTTTAAACATATTCATTGATTGACCTCCCTCACTCTCTGGGGAAGACAGTTCCACAGACCTAGATAACAAAACTACCCATCATCTCCTTCTTACATAGGAGAACACTTACTTTTAACCTCTTCTAGTATTAGTCTTCCTCAAAAGAGGAAATATCCTTTCAACACCCACCCTGTCAGGTCCCCTCAGGATTTTGTGTCTCTCAATATGATCACCTCTTATCGTGCTAATCTCTTACCTCTGAAAATGGAATAGTGTAGGATAGATGGGCTTCATATTCGTTCCACAGGTCAGTGCAACATCAAGGGCTGAAGGGCCTGTACTGTGCTGTAATGTTCTATGTTCTGTGTTCTATCGATACAAGCACCAATGTATCTTCATAAGATAATCCATTCATCCTTGGAATCAATTGACTGAATGTTCTTGGAACTGCACTTACGTCATTTGTTAAATAAAGAGACTGTGGTGTATACTGTATCTGGATTGGAGTCTCACTGCAGTTTGATACAGTCACAGAAATGTTACAGTGCAGAAGGTGGCTGTTTGGCCCGTCATATCTTCATTGCTCTTCCTAATGACCTACTGCTATTCTCCTGCATTCTCCCCATTTCTTTACATATTGTTTCTATTTAAATTATAATTTTGTGCCCTCTTGAGAAGCCTCAGTTGCCTCCACCACATGTCCAGGCAGCTCAACACATCCCTCCATTTATATTCGATCTGTCTGGCAATAGCAGCTACCTGCCATTGGCCTTCCTTGGAAGGAGGTACTCCAACTCCCGAGACCGACTGTTTAGATTTCTGTAACTCACAGAAGGTTCATAAATGTGGCTTCCCTCCGAATAAAGCAGAAACAGAGACTGTTGAGAAAATCAAGCAGCCCGGGGATAATTATTTTAAACAGCAGAATGACAGGGTGGTGCGGCAGTTTATAAACAATACACTTTCCAAGTCTTTAATTGAAGAGAGATATTGAGCTCCCAATCTGCAATTCGCTGATTTTCTGCAATGGACCAGGCACCTTGAGATTGCCTCAGTCTCAAAGTTTACCACTTTACATTGTACAATTTGAACTTTGGAGCTGGGTGAATGATCTTTATTAATGTCTTTCACAAATGTAAGTAATAAGCAAAATAAAACAGTGGGGATGGGGGAATAAATTTGAAATTGGCAAAGGAAGTTCATTCTGGAATCATTGTCAGAGATGTGTGTACATTTTGTTGCTGGTGCTGGAATAATAGACCAGGAACATTGTTACTGCATCAAGTTACTTCTTAGGAAAAAGGCTATAATGAGATGATGAAGTGGAGTTTCTGGACTGTGCCACGCTGTACGAATGCTGAAATGATTTGCAGAACTTGCTGTCAATGTGCTTCATTTGAACCTGAGAATAATGAAGTACACACAAATGTCAAGTCAGAGGGGAAGATTTATTAAGTTAGCTAGATATCTAAAATGAAATGATACACTGAAATTATTCTATGATGAACTATTTAGCACTTATAATAAATGTTCAGGCACAAGAGGTTAAGGCAGGGTCACATCATTTTTTAGCCTGTAACACAATGTTCTTCCAAAATATGTTGACCATACAATGGTTCATTAGAAGTACAATACCTGAAATAGTTAAACAGATGTACATCCGCAAACACAGTTATTCAGGGATTATTATAGGGTATTCTTCAGTGAAGGAGTAATCAGCTCATTTTTGATTGCATTGAAATTTAAAAGTTACTATTTTCTATTCAGTTATCCTTTTGGTAACTTTCCATTCAGTCCAAAACTTCAAGTTTCTTTGACTCAAGTTTAGCTGAGATTTTCAATATTCCAGGTACAGTCAATGCTTCTATAACACAATGATAATGTTCTTGTGCAAACCCACGTCATAGAAAAATCGAGTTTAAAGTGTCGGAGCCATATCTGTGTTAAAGCTATCACATGTTTGAAAGGTTTGTGCTGTAGAAACAGCGTTCCTAATTCATCAATCGTGTTACAGCGAATTACCGTTGATGAAACGTGCGTAATAACAGAACGACCTGTATGAAAGTCCAGACGGTTATTTTGATTTATCAGACATTGTTCTTGCTCCAGCAGCAGAGCTTTCAAGTCTGGCTAAATTATTTTAGATTCGGATGTCTCTGTCTGAAAAAAAATGACCTTGCGGCCTTTTGATAACACTGTCTTGAAAGGGTTCAGAAAAGACTTACAAGGATGTTGCCAGGGTTGGAGGATTTGAGCTACAGGGAGAGGCTAAATAGGCTGGGGCTGTTTTCTCTGGAGTGTCGGAGGCTGAGGTGTGACCTTATAGAGGTTTATAAAATCATGAGGGGCATGGATAGGGTAAATAGACAAAGTCTTTTCCCTGGAGTCAGGGAGTGCAGAACCTGAGGGTAGAGATATAGTATGAGAGGAGGAAGATATAAAAGGGACCTAAGGGACAACATTTTCATTCAGAAAGAGGTATATGCATAGAATGAGCTGCCTGAGCAAGTGATGGAGACTGGCATATTTGCAACATGTAATGGACATCTGGATTGGTATATGAGTGGGAAGGGTTTAGAGGGATCTGAGCCAAATGCGGTCAAATGGGACTAGATTTATTTAGCATATCTGGTTGGCATGAATGAGTTTGACTGAAGGATCTGTTTCCGTGCTGTACGATCTCTATGACTCTAACTCCTGCCAAGAATCTGTTAATGTGGTACTGCTGTATCAAAGGTATGGCAGGGTCTCTGAATGGTTTTATTATTGTAAAGTGGAAGTGAAATTACTCATTGTGCAGGCAAGGTGTTAACTTGAACATAATGTTTTTGGGTTTGTTTATGACACGTAGGAATATGCAACCCTATCCTGAGCAAAATCTGGAAATTTTAATGTTTGGTGTTCAATTAAAAAAAAGCTAACAAGAATATAGGTGAGCGATCACCTCATCAGCAGAAACAGGACAATGAAGTTTTGGGAAAGACATGAAAGTCCCAGTTCGGGATTTTTAAAAATTCATTCACGGGCGTGAGCGTCTCTGGCCAGGCCAGTATTTATTGCCCATCCCTAATTGTCCAGAGGGCAGTTAAGGGTCAACCACATTGCTGCTGGTCTGGAGTCACATGTAGGCTAGGCCAGGTAAAGATAGCAGTTTCCTTCCTTAAAGGATATTAGTGAACCAGATGGCTTTTTCCTGAAAATCGACAATGGTTTCATGGTCATCATTGGACTCTTAATTCCAGATTTTTAAAAAATTGAATTCATCTGCTGTGGTAGGATTCAAACCCGTGTCCTCAGAACATTAGTGGGGTCTCTGGAATAATAGAACTACAATAATACCACTAGGCCATCGCCTCCCCCAAGTCAAGGTATGCAGACCATCTCTGTGGGTTGAATAAATAAACAAGTTTCTGTTTCAAATCTTTTTTTTCATTGTTGGATTGTATAGAACAGCTTGTTGGCACAGATTGTAATGTGTCGTAGTAGAGCTTTTGTGACCTAATGTAATGTAATTTGTGAGTCGCAAATTGGTCGATCCTTCTAAATATCCTGCTCTGTCTCTGCTGAAGTTTTGTTAGTTGTATTACTAGCAGTCGATAGCTGCATGAAATAAGATTGAATTCTAACAATTTACCTTTGATGGCCTCAACTTCTTCAACATACTGTGCACTTTGTACCATTACATCCACATCATTTTCCACTGAAGGCAAGCCTGGGAATGCAAGGACAGATGTTGCTAATCTTCTGTGGAATCTGAAACAGTTTTCTTTTTACAAATCCCCAGATTTCTTTCACAGTGTTTCATTGTGGGCCTCTGCTGGCCTGTCTGCACTTTTTATACAAACATACAAAATAGGAGCATATATAGACTATTCAGTCACTCAATCTCACTCCATTATTCATTGAGATCATAGCTGATTTGTTTGTGTTTGGAATTCCACATTACCATCTACTCCCAATAACCTTTGATTCCCAAAATGTATCCACCTCCTTAAAAATCCTTCATGACCCTTCCTCCACCACCTTTCGAGGCAGATTGCCAAAGTTGTACAACCCTCTGAGAGAAAATAATTGTTCTCAACTCTGTCCTAAAAGGTCAAACTCTAACTTTAAAGCACGCCCCCCCCCCCTAATTCTGAACTCAGCCACAAGAGGAAACATCTTTCCACATCCACCTTATCAAAACTGTTCAAGATCTTAGACACTTCAATCGAATCATCTTTCACTCTTCTCAGCTCTAGCAGATAGAAGACCAGTCTGTCCTCTTAAGACAATCCTCTCATTTCAAGTATTAATGTCAGTATTATAATCCCCCTCTGAACCACCCCCAGTATATGTACAGCCCATATTAAATAAGGAGATCAAAACTGCACGCAGTATTGAAGATGTCTCACTAATGCTCTGTATAAATGAAGTATCAAGTTTATGTTGAATTACTCACAATTAAAGATAGTATCCCATTAATCCTCTTTGACACAAATAAACAAAAATATATAACGTAGGTGCAGATGTAGTCGCCTCAAATCTGCTCCATCATTCAATAAGATCATGGCTGATCTGTTTTCCACATTCCCATCTGACCTTGACAATTCTTTATTCTCCTGCTTAAAAGGAATCTCTCCACCTCTGTCTTAAAAGATAACGAATGACCACAGCTCCACTGTCTTCTGAGGCACAGAGTTCCAGAGTTCCAAAGACACACAAGCCTCTGAGAGAAAACATTTCTTCAAGTCTGTTTCTGAAAGGGGTACCCCTAATTTTAAAACAGTGCCCCCTAGTTCTGGACTCAGCCACAAGAGGAACTATCCTTTCTACGTCCCTTTGTCAAGAACACACAGGATCTTCTGCACCACTCATGCTTCAAAACTCTGCAAAATTAAAACCAATCTGTCCAACATATCCTCGTAATTTTGGAAAATTAACATCAATGTATCTACTAATTTATTACACTGCTTTTAAAACCCGAGAGTGTATTCCATCTGGACCTGAAGGCTTGTCATCCTATAGCTCCATCGGTTTGATTAGTACCATTTCCCTCATGACTGTAATTGTGGCCAGATTGTCTCTGCTCTCCAGCTCTTACTGGAGTGTTTTATATATTTTTTAAATTAGATTAGTTTCCCTACCGTGTGGAAACAGGCCCTTTGGCCCAACAAGTCACACCAACCCTCTGGACAGTATCCCATTTCCCTCTGACTAATGCACCTAACACTATGGGCAATTTAGCATGGCCAATTCACCTGACTCGCACATCTTTGGATTGTGGGAGGAAACTGGAGCACCCGGAGGAAACCCACGCAGACACAGGGAAAATGTGCAAACTCCACACAGTCACCCATAGATTCTCGAAAGTGAAGAACTCAAAATATTTAAAAGGAAATCAGAAAATGCTGGAGAAACACAACAGGTCTGGCAGCATCTGAGGAGAGAGGAACAGAGTTAATTATTCAGTAGGGTCTGACTTTTCTTCAGAAAAGCCTGAGTGTATCCCCAAAAATTCATCTGTGGACCAAGGCTAACTAAAAGAAGAATTGATGGATATTTTTTGATTGAAGAGAAGATTTAAGAAGATTTTGATTTCAGAATCAAAACTGGTGAACCGAAACAGAATTGTTTCAGGTTCCACAGCAGATTAGCAACATCTGTCCTTAACTCACCAGAGCATGCCATTGGTTGAAAATGATGTGGATGCAAAGGTACAAAGTGCAAAGTGGGTTGAGGAAGTTATGAGGCCAAAGAAGATAAAGGGAAATATTGGACTCAAAATGTTAACTCTGAATCGCTTTCTACTAATGCTGTCAGACCTGCTGTGGTTCCCTATCATTTTCTGTTTTCATATCAGATTTCCAGTATCCAAAGCATTTTGGTTTTATTGAAGAAAAATATTTGTTCATTTCCCTTTTTATTTAATATTAATTCTCCATTCTCACTCTGGAGAGGACCAACTTTTGCTTTACTCACTCTTTTTTATTTTTACATATCTGTGACAACTCTTGCCATCCACTTTTACTTTCCCCGTGAGCTTCCTGTCTAATCTCACCTGCAATGAATGGGCAAAGTGCACATTGCCTTTAACTGATGCTTTAGAAACTCTTAACTCAAAAACATTTGGCAGTTCTTCAGTTGAATCACTTTGATGCCATAGTTGAATTGTTGGGGGTACATTTAGAGGTAATTATTGTAAGGAATGGAACAGACACCTGATTGGATGGCTCATTGAGGCTGCAGGTGAGTGAGAGCAGGTGGGGGGGGGTTAATGGTCAAGGGAAAGGATCATATGCTAGGGCAGGGGTGGATCCCAATAGGCTCATCATTCCCAATGCAAGGTTCTTGGATAAGACTCTGACTGCATTTTACATGGGTCACCCTCTACACATCCCCACAGCCCAGAAGTCCATAAGCAAATATATCAGCATTTGCTTTTCATGCTTCCTCCTTGGCAACTGCCTGGCCTGCCACTGGTTGCATGCCGGAAATGATGGGATGAGGCCTATGAATGAGCATTAATTGCTTGATTTGTGGCAACAGGGAATTTTTCAATGAGCCTTCCCCCACCCTCAACTTAACTGAGGCAGAAATGGGAGTCTCTACCTCAAAGACTGCTGCCTGATTATTTGTCCAACTTCCTCCCCTGCGTGCCCCAACCCTCGACCACTGCCTCCCCAACACCTCCAAACCCACCTCAGGGAGGACATTAAATTAGCCCAATGTGTGCATTATCTCAGAGTAACATCTTCCGTCAAATGGTTAAAATACTGAGGCAAAGGAACTCAAGCTGATCTGAGCAATGTGTTTGTGGTCTTCATTAGAAAGTACCAAGGACCCTCAATGATGTGGGAGTAACAGTCATCCCTCAAGGATGTGGGAGTCACAGTCATCCTCAAGGATGTGGGAGTAACAGTCATCCCTCAATGATGTTCAAGTAATAGTCATCCCTCAATGCTGTGGGAGTAACTGTCGTCCCTCAATGATATGGTAGTAACAGTCGTCACTCAATAATGTGGGAGTAACACTCATCCCTCAAGGATGTGGGAGTAACAGTCGTCCCTCAAGGCTGTGTGAGTAATAGTCGTCCCTCAATGATGTGGGAGTAACAGTCATCCCTCAAGGATGTGGAATAACAGTCACCCTCAAGAATGTGTGAGTAACAGCAATCCCTCAAGGATGTGGGAGTAACAGTCGTCCCACAATGATGTGGGAGCAACAGACATACCTCAATGATGTTCGAGAAACAGTCGTCCCTCAATGATGTAGGAGTAACAGTTGTCCCTCAATGATGTGGGAGTAACAGTCATCCCTCAAGGCTGTGGGAGTAATAGTCATCCCTCAATGATTTGGGAGTAACAGTCCTCCCACAAGGATGTTGGATTAACAGTCATCCTCAATGATGTGGGAGTAACACTCATCCCTCAATAATGTTTGAGTAACAGTCGTCCCTCAATGATGTGGGAGTAACAGTCGTCCATCAATGATGTTCGAGTAACAGTCGTCCCTCAATGATGTAGGAGTAACTGTCGCCCCTCAATGATGTGGGAGTAATAGTCATCCCTCAAGGATGTGGGAGTAACAGCTGTCCTTCAATGATGTGGGAGTAACAGTCATCCTCAAGGATGTGGGAGTAACAGTCATCCCTCAAGGATGTGGGAGTAACTGTCGTCCCTCAATGATATGGGAGTAAAAGTCATCCCTCAATAAGGTGGGAGTAACAGCTGTCCCTCAATGATGTTGGAGTAACAGTTTCCTCGAAATGATGTTGGAGTAACTATCATCCCTCAATGATGTTTGAGTTATAGACATCCCTCAATGCTGTGGGAGTAACAGTCGTCCCTCAATGATGTGGGAGTAATAGTCGTCCCTCAATGATGTGGGAGTAACAAACATCCCTCAATGATGTGGGAGTAACAGTCATCCTCAATGATGTGGGAGTAACAGTCATTCCTCAATGATGTGGGAGTAACAGTCATCCCTCAATGGTGTGGGAGGAACAGTCATCCCTCAAGGGTGTGGGAGTAACAGTCATCCCTCAATGATGTGGGAGTAATAGTCATCCCTCAAGGATGTGGGAGTAACAGTTGTCCCTCAATGATGTGGGAGCAACAGTGATCCCTCAATGATGTTTGAGTAACAGTCGTCCCTCAATGATGTAGGACTAACAGTTGTCCCTCAGGGATGTGGGAGTAACAGTCGTCCCTCAATGCTGTGAGAGTAACAGTCGGCCCTCAATGATATGGGAGTAATAGTCACTCCTCAAGGATGTGGGAGTAACCTTCATACTCAATTATGTGGGAGTAACTGTCATCCCTCAATGATATAGGAGTTACAGACATCCCTCAATAATGTGGGGGAATAACAGTCATCCTCAATGATGTGGGAGTAACAGTCATTCCTCAAGGGTGTGGGAGTAACAGTCGTCCCTCAATGATGTGGGAGTAACAGTTATCCCTCAAGAATGTGTGAGTAACAGTCATCCAAAATGGTGTGGGAGTAACTGTCATCGCTCAAGGATGTGGGAATAAGAGTCGTCCCTCAATGATGTGGGAGTAACAGTCATCGCTCAATGATGTTCGAGTAACAGTCGTCCCTCAATGATGTTCGAGTAACAGTCATCCCTCAATGATGTGGGAGTAACAGTCATCCCTCAAAGATGTGGGAGTAACAGTCATCCCTCAATGATGTAGGAGTAACTGTTGCCCCTCAATGATGTGGGAGTAACAGACATCCCTCAATGCTGTGGGAGTAACAGTCGTCCCTCAATGATGTGGGAGTAATAGTCATCCCTCAAGGATGTGGGAGTAACAGTTGTCCTTCAATGATGTGGGAGTAACAGTCATCCTCAAGGATGTGGGAGTAACAGTCATCCCTCAAGGATGCGGGAGTAACAGCTGTCCTTCAATGATGTGGGAGTAAAAGTCATTCCTCAATAAGGTGGGAGTAACAGCTGTCCCTCAATGATGTTGGAGTAACAGGTTCCTCGAAATGATGTTGGAGTAACTGTCATCCCTCAATGATGTTTGAGTAATAGACATCCCTCAATGCTTTGGGAGTAACAGTCATCCCTCAATGATGTGGGAGTAATAGTCATCCCTCAATGATGTGGGAGTAACAGACATCCCTCAAGGATGTGGGAGTAACAGTCATCCTCAATGATGTGGGAGTAACAGTCATTCCTCAATGATGTGGGAGTAACAGTCATCCCTCAATGGTGTGGGAGGAACAGTCATCCATCAAGGGTGTGGGAGTAACAGTCATCCCTCAATGATGTGGGAGTAATAGTCATCCCTCAAGGATGTGGGAGTAACAGTTGTCCCTCAATGATGTGGGAGTAACAGTTATCCCTCAAGAATGTGATAGTAACAGTCATCCCACAATGATGTGGGAGCAACAGTGATCCCTCAATGATGTTTGAGTAACAGTCGTCCCTCAATGATGTAGGACTAACAGTTGTCCCTCAGGGATGTGGTATTAACAGTCGTCCCTCAATGCTGTGAGAGTAACAGTCGGCCCTCAATGATATGGGAGTAATAGTCACCCCTCAAGGATGTGGGAGTAACCTTCATACTCAATTATGTGGGAGTAACTGTCGTCCCTCAATGATATAGGAGTTACAGACATCCCTCAATAATGTGGGAATAACAGTCATCCTCAATGATGTGGGAGTAACAGTCATTCCTCAAGGGTGTGGGAGTAACAGTCGTCCCTCAATGATGTGGGAGTAACAGTTATCCCTCAAGAATGTGTGAGTAACAGTCATCCAAAATGGTGTGGGAGTAACTGTCATCGCTCAAGGATGTGGGAATAAGAGTCGTCCCTCAATGATGTGGGAGTAATAGTCCCTCAATGATATGGGAGTAACAGTCGTCCCTCAATGATGTGGGAGTAACAGTCGTCGCTCAATGATGTGGAAGTTACAGTCATCTCTCAAGGGTGTGGGAGTAACAGTTGTCCCTAAATGATTTGGGAGTAACAGTCATCCCTCAATGGTGTGGGAGTAACAGTCATCCCTCAAGGATGTGGGAGTAACAGTCATCCCTCAATGATATGTGAGTAACAGTTATCCCTCAATAATGTGGGAGTAACTGTCATCCCTCAATGATATGGGAGTAACAGTGATCCTTCCATGATGTGGGAGTAATAGTCATCCCTCACAGATGTGGGAGTAACAGTCATTCCTCAAGGATGCGCGGGTAACAGTCATTCCTCAATGATGTGGGAGTAACAGTCATCCCCCAATGCTGTTTGAATAACAGTCGTCCCTCAATGATGTTCGAGTAACAGCCGTCCCTCAATGATGTGGGAGTAATAGTCGTACTTCAGTGATATGGGAGTAACAGTACTCCCTCAAGGATGTGGGAGTAACAATCATCCTCAATGATGTGGGAGTAACAGTCATTCCTCAATGATGTGGGAGTACCAAACATCCCTCAATGATGTGGGAGTAACAGCCATCCCTCGAGGATGTGGGAGTAACAGTCATCCTCAAGGATGTGGGAGTAATAGTCATCCCTCAATGATGTGGGAGTAACAGTCATCCCACAGTGATGTGGGAGCAACAGTCATCCCTCAATGATGTTCGAGTAACAGTCGTCCCTCAATGATGTGTGGAGTAACAGTCGTCCCTCAATGATGTGGGAGTAACAGTCGTCCCTTCATGCTGTGGGAGTAACAGTCGTTCCCTCAATGATGTGGGAGTAACAGCCATCCCTCGAGGATGTGGGAGTAACAGTCATCCTCAAGGATGTGGGAGTAATAGTCATCCCTCAATGATGTGGGAGTAACAGTCATCCCACAGTGATGTGGGAGCAACAGTCATCCCTCAATGATGTTCGAGTAACAGTCGCCCCTCACTGATGTGTGGAGTAACAGTCGTCCCTCAATGATGTGGGAGTAATAGTCATCCCTCCATGCTTTGGGAGTAACAGTCGTCCCTCAATGATGTGGGAGTAACAGTTGTCCCTCAACGATGTGGAAGTAACAGTCATCCTCAATGATGTGGGAGTAACAGTCATCCCTCAAGGATGTGGGAGTATCTGTCATCCCTCAATGATGTGGGAGTAACAGTGATCCTTCCATGATGTGGGAGTAACAGTCATCCCTCAATGGTATGGGAGTAACAGTCATCCCTCAATGATGTGGGAGTAACAGACATCCTCAGTGATGTGGGAGTAACAGTCATCCCTCAATGCTGTGGGAGTAACAGTCGTCCCTCAATGATGTGGGAGTAATAGTCATCCCTCAAGGATGTGGGAGTAACAATTGTCCTTCAATGATGTGGGAGTAACAGTCATCCTCAAGGATGTGGGAGTAACTGGCGTCCCTCAATGATATGGGAATAAAAGTCATCCCTCAATAAGGTGGGAGTAACAGCTGTCCCTCAATGATGTTGGATAACAGTTTCCTCGAAATGATGTTGGAGTAACTGTCATCCCTCAATGATGTTTGAGTAATAGACATCCCTCAATGCTTTGGGAGTAACAGTCATCCCTCAATGATGTGGGAGTAATAGTCGTCCCTCAATGATGTGGGAGTAACAGACATCCCTCAAGGATGTGGGAGTAACAGTCATCCTCAATGATGTGGGAATAACAGTCATTCCTCAATGATGTGGGAGTAACAGTCATCCCTCAATGGTGTGGGAGGAAAAGTCATTCCTCAAGGGTGTGGGAGTAACAGTCGTCCCTCAATGATGTGGGAGCAACAGTCATCCCTCAAGGGTGTGGGAGTAACAGTCGTCCCTCAATGATGTGGGAGTAACAGTTGTCCCTCAAGGATGTGTAACTAACGGTCGTCCTCAATAATGTGGGAGTAACAGTCACCCCCCAATGCTGTTTGAATAACAGTCGTCCGTCAATGATGTGGGAGTAACAGTCGTCCCTCAATGATGTGGGAGTAACAGTCGTCCCTCAATGATGTGGGAGTAACAGTACTCCCTCAAGGATGTGGGAGTAACAAACATCCTCAATGATGTGGGAGTAACAGTCATTCCTCAATGATGTGGGATTAACAGACATCCCTCAAGGATGTGGGAGTAACAGTCATCCTCAATTATGTGGGAGTAACAGTCATTCCTCAATGATGTGGGAGTAACAGTCACCCCTCAATGGTGTGGGAGGAACAGTCATCCATCAAGGGTGTGGGAGTAACAGTCATCCCTCAATGATGTGGGAGCAACAGTCATCCCTCAAGGATGTGGGAGTAACAGTCATTCCTGAATGATGTGGGAGTAACAGACATCCCTCAAGGATGTGGGAGTAACAGTCATCCCTCAATGATGTGGGAGTAACACTCATCCCTCAATGATGTGCAGTAACAGTCATCCCTCAAGGATGTGGGAGAAACAGTCGTCCCTCAATGGTCTGTGAGTAACAGTCATTCCACAAAAATGTGGGAGTAACGATCGTCCCTCAATGATGTGGGAGTAACAGTACTCCCTCAAGGATGTGGGAGTAACAATCCTCCTCAATGAAATGGGAGTAACAGTCATTCCTCAATTATATGGGAGTAACAATCATCGCTCAATAATGTGGGAGTAACAGTCATCCCTCAATGATGTGGGAGCAACAGTCGTCCCTTAAGGATGTGGGAGTAACAGTCATCCCTCAATGATGTGGGAGTAATAGTCATCCCTCAAGAATGTGGGAGTAACAATCATCCTCAATGATGTGGGAGTAACAGTCATTCCTCAATGATGTGGGAGTACCAAACATCCCTCAATGATGTGGGAGTAACAGTCATCCCTCAAGGATATGGGAGTAACAGTTGTCCCTCAATGATGTGGGAGTAACAGCCATCCCTCGAGGATGTGGGAGTAACAGTCATCCTCAAGGATGTGGGAGTAACAGTCGTCCCACAGTGATGTGGGAGCAACAGTCGTCCCTCAATGATGTGGGAGTAATAGTCGTCCCTCCATGCTGTGGGAGTAACAGTCATCCCTCAATGATGTTCGAGTAACAGTCGTCCCTCAATGATGTGGGAGTAATAGTCGTCCCTCCATGCTGTGGGAGTAACAGTCGTCCCTCAATGATGTGGGAGTAACAGTTGTCCCTCAACGATGTGGAAGTAACAGTCATCCTCAATGATGTGGGAGTAACAGTCATCCCTCAAGGATGTGGGAGTAACTGTCATCCCTCAATCATATGGGAGTAACAGTGATCCCTCCATGATGTGGGAGTAACAGTCATCCCTCAATGATATGGGAGTAACAGTCATCCCTCAATGATGTGGGAGTAACAAGACATCCTCAGTGATGTGAGAGTAACAGTCGTCCCTCAATGATGTGGGAGTAACAGACATCCTCAGTGATGTTGGGGTAACAGTTATCCCTCAGTGATGTGGGAGTAACAGACATCCTCAATGATGTGGGAGTAACAGTTGTCCCTCAATGATGTGGGAGTAACAGACATCCTCAGTGATGTGAGAGTAACAGTCGTCCCTCAATGATGTGGGAGTAACAGACATCCTCAGTGATGTTGGGGTAACAGTTATCCCTCAGTGATGTGGGAGTAACAGACATCCTCAATGATGCGGGAGTAACAGTTGAACCTCAAGGATGTGGGAGTAACAGTCATTCCTCATTGATATGGGAGTAACAGTCATCCCTCAATAATGTGGGAGTAACTGTCACCCCTCAATGATATGGGAATAACAGTCGTCCCTCAATGCTGTGGGAGTAACAGTCGTCCCTCAATGATATGGGAGTAACAGTTGTCCCTCAAGGATGTGGGGATTACAGTCATCCTCAATGATGTGGGAGTAACACTCATCCCTCAATGATGTTTGAGTAACAGTTGTCCCTCAATGTTGTTTGAGTAACAGTTGTCCCTCAATGATGTGGGTCCAACAGTCATCCCTCAAGGATGTGGGGATTACAGTCATCCTCAATGATGTGGGAGTAACACTCATCCCTCAATGATGTTTGAGTAACAGTTGTCCCTCAATGTTGTTTGAGTAACAGTTGTCCCTCAATGATATGGGAGTAACAGTCGCCCCGCAATGATGGAGAGTAACAGTTTCTTCCCAATGATGTTTGAGTAACTGTCATCCCACAATGCTGTAGGAGTAACAGTCATCCCTCAATGATGTGGGAGTAATAGTCGTCCCTCAAAGATGTGGGAGTAACAGTCATTCCTCAAGGATGCGCGGGGTAACAGTCATTCCTCAATGATGTGGGAGTAACAGTTATCCCCCAATGCTGTTTGAATAACAATCATCCCTCAATGATGTTCGAGTGACAGCCGTCCCTCAATGATGTGGGAGTAACAGTATTCCCTCAAGGATGTGGGAGTAACAGTCATCCCTCAAGGATATGGGAGTAACAATTGTCCCTCAATGATGTGGGAGTAACAGCCATCCCTCGAGGATGTGGGACTAACAGTCATCCTCAAGGATGTGGGAGAAACAGTCACCCCCCAATGCTGTTTGAATAACAGTCGTCCGTCAATGATGTTGGAGTAACAGTCGTCCCTCAATGATGTGTGGAGTAACAGTCGTCCCTCAATGATGTGGGAGTAATAGTCGTCCCTCCATGCTGTGGGAGTAACAGTCATCCCTCAATGATGTGGGAGTAACAGCCATCCCTCGAGGATGTGGGAGTAACAGTCATCCTTCAATGATGTGGGAGTAATAGTCATCCCTCAATGATGTGGGAGTAACAGTCATCCCTCAATGATGTGAGGAGTAACAGTCGTCCCTCCATGATGTGGGAGTAATAGTCGTCCCTCCATGCTGTGGGAGTAACAGTCGTCCCTCAATGATGTGGGAGTAACAGTTGTCCCTCAACGATGTGGAAGTAACAGTCATCCTCAATGATGTGGGAGTAACAGTCATCCCTCAAGGATGTGGGAGTAACTGTCATCCATCAATGATATGGGAGTAACAGTGATCTCTCCATGATGTGGGAGTAACAGTCATCCCTCAATGATATGGGAGTAACAGTCATCCCTCAATGATGTGGGAGTAACAGACATCCTCAGTGATGTGGGAGTAACAGTCATCCCTCAATGATGTGGGAGTAACAGACATCTTCAGTGATGTGGGAGTAACAGTCATCCCTCAGTGATGTGGGAGTAACAGACATCCTCAATGATGCGGGAGTAACAGTTGTCCCTCAAGGATGTGGGAGTAACAGTCATTCCTCATTGATATGGGAGTAACAGTCATCCCTCAATAATGTGGGAGTAACTGTCACCCCTCAATGATATGGGAATAACAGTCATCCCTCAATGCTGTGGGAGTAACAGTCGTCCCTCAATGATATGGGAGTAACAGTTGTCCCTCAAGGATGTGGGGATTACAGTCATCCTCAATGATGTGGGAGTAACACTCATCCCTCAATGATGTTTGAATAACAGTTGTCCCTCAATGTTGTTTGAGTAACAGTTGTCCCTCAATGATGTGGGAGTAACAGTCATCCCTCAAGGATGTGGGAGTATTAGTCATTCTCAAGGATGTGGGAGTAACAGTCATCCCTCAAGGATATGGGAGTAACAGTCGTCCCACAATGATGTGCGAGTAACAGTTGACCCTCAAGGATGTGGGATTACAGTCATCCTCAAATGATGTGGGAGTAACTGTCGTCCCTCAATGATTTGGGAGTAACAGTCGTCCCTCAATGATATGGGAGTAACAGTTGTCCCTCAAGGATGTGGGGATTACAGTCATCCTCAATGATGTGGAAGTAACACTCATCCTTCAATGATGTTTGAGTAACAGTAGTCCCTCAATGATGTTTGAGTAACAGTTGTCCCTCATTGATGTGGAAGTAACAGTCATCCCTCAAGGATGTGGGAGTAATAGTCATCCCTCAAGGATGTGGGAGTATTAGTCATTCTCAAGGATGTGGGAGTAACAGTCATCCCTCAAGGATATGGGAGTAACAGTCGTCCCACAATGATGTGCGAGTAACAGTTGACCCTCAAGGATGTGGGATTACAGTCCTCCTCAAATGATGTGGGAGTAACTGTCGTCCCTCAATGATTTGGGAGTAACAGTCGTCCCTCAATGCTGTGGGAGTAACAGTCGTCCCTCAATGATATGGGAGTAACACTCATCCTTCAATGATGTTTGAGTAACAGTAGTCCCTCAATGATGTTTGAGTAACAGTTGTCCCTCATTGATGTGGAAGTAACAGTCATCCCTCAAGGATGTGGGAGTAATAGTCATCCCTCAATGATGTGGGAGTAACAGACATCCTCAGTGATGTGGGAGTAACAGTCATCCCTCAGTGATGTGGGAGTAACAGCCATCATCAATGATGTGGGAGTAACAGTTGTCCCTCAAGGATGTAGGAGTAACAGTCGACCCTCAATGATGTGGGAGTAACAGTCATCCCTCCATGCTGTGGGAGGAACAGTTGTCTCTCAATGATATGGGAGTAATAGTCGTCCCTCAAGGATGTGGGAGTAACTGTCATCCTCAATGATGTGGGAGTAACTGTCGTCCCCCAAAGATGTGGGAGTAACAATCTTCCCTCAATAATGTGGGTGAAACAGTCATCCTCAATGATGTGGGAGCAACAGTCATCCCTCAAGGGTGTGGGAGTAACAGTCGTCCCTCAATGATTTGGGAGTAACAGTTGTCCCTCAAGGATGTGTAACTAACGGTCGTCCTCAATAATGTGGGAGTAACTGTCACCCCTCAAGGATATGGGAGTAACTGTCATCCCTCAATGATATGGGAGTAACAGTCATTCCTCAAGGATGTGGGAGTAACAGTCATCCCTCAAGGATGTGGGAGTAACTGTCATCCCTCAATGATATGGGAGTAACAGTGATCCCTCCATGATGTGGGAGTAACAGTCATCCCTCAATGATATGGGAGTAACAGTCATCCCTCAATGATGTGGGAGTAACAGACATCCTCAGTGATGTGAGAGTAACAGTCGTCCCTCAATGATGTGGGAGTAACAGACATCCTCAGTGATGTGGGAGTAACAGTTATCCCTCAGTGATGTGGGAGTAACAGACATCCTCAATGATGTGGGAGTAACAGTTGTCCCTCAAGGATGTGGGAGTAACAGTCATTCCTGAATGATGTGGGAGTAACAGACATCCCTCAAGGATGTGGGAGTAACTGTCACCCCTCAATGATATGGGAATAACAGTCGTCCCTCAATGCTGTGGGAGTAACAGTCGTCCCTCAATGATATGGGAGTAACAGTTGTCCCTCAAGGATGTGGGGATTACAGTCATCCTCAATGATGTGGGAGTAACACTCATCCCTCAATGATGTTTGAGTAACAGTTGTCCCTCAATGTTGTTTGAGTAACAGTTGTCCCTCAATGATGTGGGAGTAACAGTCATTCCTGAATGATGTGGGAGTAACAGACATCCCTCAAGGATGTGGGAGTAACTGTCACCCCTCAATGATATGGGAATAACAGTCGTCCCTCAATGCTGTGGGAGTAACAGTCGTCCCTCAATGATATGGGAGTAACAGTTGTCCCTCAAGGATGTGGGGATTACAGTCATCCTCAATGATGTGGGAGTAACACTCATCCCTCAATGATGTTTGAGTAACAGTTGTCCCTCAATGTTGTTTGAGTAACAGTTGTCCCTCAATGATGTGGGAGTAACAGTCATCCCTCAAGGATGTGGGAGTAACAGTTGTCCCTCAATGATATGGGAGTAACAGTCGCCCCGCAATGATGGAGAGTAACAGTTTCTTCCCAATGATGTTTGAGTAACGGTCATCCCACAATGCTGTAGGAGTAACAGTCATCCCTCAATGATGTGGGAGTAATAGTCGTCCCTCAAAGATGTGGGAGTAACAGTCATTCCTCAAGGATGCGCGGGTAACAGTCATTCCTCAATGATGTGGGAGTAACAGTCATCCCCCAATGCTGTTTGAATAACAGTCATCCCTCAATGATGTTCGAGTAACAGCCGTCCCTCAATGATGTGGGAGTAACAGTACTCCCTCAAGGATGTGGGAGTAACAGTCATCCCTCAAGGATATAGGAGTAACAATTGTCCCTCAATGATGTGGGAGTAACAGCCATCCCTCGAGGATGTGGGAGCAACAGTCATCCTCAAGGATGTGGGAGTAACAATCACCCACCAATGCTGTTTGAATAACAGTCGTCCGTCAATGATATGGGAGTAACAGTCGTCCCTCAATGATGTGTGGAGTAACAGTCGTCCCTCAATGATGTGGGAGTAATAGTCATCCCTCCATGCTGTGGGAGTAACAGTCGTCCCTCAATGATGTGGGAGTAACAGCCATCCCTCGAGGATGTGGGAGTAACAGTCATCCTTCAATGATGTGGGAGTAATAGTCATCCCTCAATGATGTGGGAGTAACAGTCACCCCTCAATGATGTGAGGAGTAACAGTCGTGCCTCAATGATGTGGGAGTAATAGTCGTCCCTCCATGCTGTGGGAGTAACAGTCGTCCCTCAATGATGTGGGAGTAACAGTTGTCCCTCAACGATGTGGAAGTAACAGTCATCCTCAATGATGTGGGAGTAACAGTCATCCCTCAAGGATGTGGGAGTAACTGTCATCCATCAATGATATGGGAGTAACAGTGATCTCTCCATGATGTGGGAGTAACAGTCGTCCCTCAATGATATGGGAGTAACAGTCATCCCTCAATGATGTGGGAGTAACAGACATCCTCAGTGATGTGGGAGTAACAGTCGTCCCTCAATGATGTGGGAGTAACAGACATCTTCAGTGATGTGGGAGTAACAGTCATCCCTCAGTGATGTGGGAGTAACAGACATCCTCAATGATGCGGGAGTAACAGTTGAACCTCAAGGATGTGGGAGTAACAGTCATTCCTCATTGATATGGGAGTAACAGTCATCCCTCAATAATGTGGGAGTAACTGTCACCCCTCAATGATATGGGAATAACAGTCGTCCCTCAATGCTGTGGGAGTAACAGTCGTCCCTCAATGATATGGGAGTAACAGTTGTCCCTCAAGGATGTGGGGATTACAGTCATCCTCAATGATGTGGGAGTAACACTCATCCCTCAATGATGTTTGAATAACAGTTGTCCCTCAATGTTGTTTGAGTAACAGTTGTCCCTCAATGATGTGGGAGTAACAGTCATCCCTCAAGGATGTGGGAGTATTAGTCATTCTCAAGGATGTGGGAGTAACAGTCATCCCTCAAGGATATGGGAGTAACAGTCGTCCCACAATGATGTGCGAGTAACAGTTGACCCTCAAGGATGTGGGATTACAGTCATCCTCAAATGATGTGGGAGTAACTGTCGTCCCTCAATGATTTGGGAGTAACAGTCGTCCCTCAATGATATGGGAGTAACAGTTGTCCCTCAAGGATGTGGGGATTACAGTCATCCTCAATGATGTGGAAGTAACACTCATCCTTCAATGATGTTTGAGTAACAGTAGTCCCTCAATGATGTTTGAGTAACAGTTGTCCCTCATTGATGTGGAAGTAACAGTCATCCCTCAAGGATGTGGGAGTAATAGTCATCCCTCAATGATGTGGGAGTAACAGACATCCTCAGTGATGTGGGAGTAACAGTCATCCCTCAGTGATGTGGGAGTAACAGCCATCATCAATGATGTGGGAGTAACAGTTGTCCCTCAAGGATGTAGGAGTAACAGTCGACCCTCAATGATGTGGGAGTAACAGTCATCCCTCCATGCTGTGGGAGGAACAGTTGTCTCTCAATGATATGGGAGTAATAGTCGTCCCTCAAGGATGTGGGAGTAACTGTCGTCCCCCAAAGATGTGGGAGTAACAGTCATCCCTCAATAATGTGGGTGAAACAGTCATCCTCAATGATGTGGGAGCAACAGTCATCCCTCAAGGGTGTGGGAGTAACAGTCGTCCCTCAATGATTTGGGAGTAACAGTTGTCCCTCAAGGATGTGTAACTAACGGTCGTCCTCAATAATGTGGGAGTAACTGTCACCCCTCAAGGATATGGGAGTAACTGTCATCCCTCAATGATATTGGAGTAACAGTCATTCCTCAAGGATGTGGGAGTACAGTTGTCCCTCAATGATATGGGGGAAACAGTCGCCCCGCAATGATGTGGGAGTAACAGTTTCTTCCCAATGATGTTGCAGTAACTGTCATCCCTCAATGATGTTTGAGTAAGAGTCATCCCTCAATGCTGTGGGAGTAACAGTCATCCCTCAATGATGTGGGAGTAATAGTCATCCCTCAAGGATGTGGGAGTAACAGTCATTCCTCAAGGATGTGGGAGTAACAGTCACCCCCCAATGCTGTTTGAATAACAGTCGTCCGTCAATGATGTGGGAGTAACAGTCGTCCCTCAATGATGTGGGAGTAACAGTCGTCCCTCAATGATGTGGGAGTAACAGTACTCCCTCAAGGATGTGGGAGTAACAAACATCCTCAATGATGTGGGAGTAACAGTACTCCCTCAAGGATGTGGGAGTAACAGTCATCCCTCAAGGATATGGGAGTAACAATTGTCCCTCAATGATGTGGGAGTAACAGCCATCCCTCGAGGATGTGGGAGTAACAGTCATCCCTCCATGCTGTGGGAGGAACAGTTGTCTCTCAATGATATGGGAGTAATAGTCGTCCCTCAAGGATGTGGGAGTAACTGTCATCCTCAATGATGTGGGAGTAACTGTTGTCCCCCAAAGATGTGGGAGTAACAGTCATCCCTCAATAATGTGGGTGAAACAGTCATCCTCAATGATGTGGGAGCAACAGTCATCCCTCCATGCTGTGGGAGTAACAGTCGTCCCTCAATGATGTGGGAGTAACAGTTGTCCCTCAAGGATGTGTAACTAACGGTCGTCCTCAATAATGTGGGAGTAACTGTCATCCCTCAAGGATATGGGAGTAACTGTCATCCCTCAATGATATTGGAGTAACAGTCATTCCTCAAGGATGTGGGAGTAACAGTTGTCCCTCAATGATATGGGGGAAACAGTCGCCCCGCAATGATGGGGAGTAACAGTTTCTTCCCAATGATGTTGCAGTAACTGTCATCCCACAATGATGTTTGAGTAAGAGTCATCCCTCAATGCTGTGGGAGTAACAGTCATCCCTCAATGATGTGGGAGTAATAGTCATCCCTCAAGAATGTGGGAGTAACAGTCATTCCTCAAGGATGTGGGAGTAACAGTCACCCCCCAATGCTGTTTGAATAACAGTCTTCCGTCAATGATGTGGGAGTAACAGTCGTCCCTCAATGATGTGGGAGTAACAGTCGTCCTTCAATGATGTGGGAGTAACAGTACTCCCTCAAGGATGTGGGAGTAACAAACATCCTCAATGATGTGGGAGTAACAGTCATTCCTCAATGATGTGGGAGTAACAGACATCCCTCAAGGATGTGGGAGTAACAGTCATCCCTCAATGATGTGGGAGTAACACTCATCCCTCAATGATGTGGGAGAAACAGTCGTCCCTCAATGATGTGGGAGTAACAGACATCCCACAAAAATGTAGGAGTAACGATCGTCCCTCAATGATGTGGGAGTAACAGTTCTCCCTCAAGGATGTGGGAGTAACAATCCTCCTCAATGAAATGGGAGTAACAGTTATTCCTCAATGATATGGGAGTAACAGTCATCCCGCAATTATATGGGAGTAACAATCATCGCTCAATAATGTGGGAGTAACAGTCGTCCCTCAATGATGTTGGAGTAACAGTAATCCCGCAAGGATGTGGGAGTAACAGTGATCTCTCCATGATGTGGGAGTAACAGTCATCCCTCAATGATATGGGAGTAACAGTCATCCCTCAATGATGTGGGAGTAACAGACATCCTCAGTGATGTGGGAGTAACAGTCATCCCTCAAGGATGTGGGAGTAACAGACATCTTCAGTGATGTGGGAGTAACAGTCATCCCTCAGTGATGTGGGAGTAACAGACATCCTCAATGATGCGGGAGTAACAGTTGAACCTCAAGGATGTGGGAGTAACAGTCATTCCTCATTGATATGGGAGTAACAGTCATCCCTCAATAATGTGGGAGTAACTGTCACCCCTCAATGATATGGGAATAACAGTCGTCCCTCAATGCTGTGGGAGTAACAGTCGTCCCTCAATGATATGGGAGTAACAGTTGTCCCTCAAGGATGTGGGGATTACAGTCATCCTCAATGATATGGGAGTAACACTCATCCCTCAATGATGTTTGAATAACAGTTGTCCCTCAATGTTGTTTGAGTAACAGTTGTCCCTCAATGATGTGGGAGTAACAGTCATCCCTCAAGGATGTGGGAGTATTAGTCATTCTCAAGGATGTGGGAGTAACAGTCATCCCTCAAGGATATGGGAGTAACAGTCGTCCCACAATGATGTGCGAGTAACAGTTGACCCTCAAGGATGTGGGATTACAGTCATCCTCAAATGATGTGGGAGTAACTGTCGTCCCTCAATGATTTGGGAGTAACAGTCGTCCCTCAATGATATGGGAGTAACAGTTGTCCCTCAAGGATGTGGGGATTACAGTCATCCTCAATGATGTGGAAGTAACACTCATCCTTCAATGATGTTTGAGTAACAGTAGTCCCTCAATGATGTTTGAGTAACAGTTGTCCCTCATTGATGTGGAAGTAACAGTCATCCCTCAAGGATGTGGGAGTAATAGTCATCCCTCAATGATGTGGGAGTAACAGACATCCTCAGTGATGTGGGAGTAACAGTCATCCCTCAGTGATGTGGGAGTAACAGCCATCATCAATGATGTGGGAGTAACAGTTGTCCCTCAAGGATGTAGGAGTAACAGTCGACCCTCAATGATGTGGGAGTAACAGTCATCCCTCCATGCTGTGGGAGGAACAGTTGTCTCTCAATGATATGGGAGTAATAGTCGTCCCTCAAGGATGTGGGAGTAACTGTCGTCCCCCAAAGATGTGGGAGTAACAGTCATCCCTCAATAATGTGGGTGAAACAGTCATCCTCAATGATGTGGGAGCAACAGTCATCCCTCAAGGGTGTGGGAGTAACAGTCGTCCCTCAATGATTTGGGAGTAACAGTTGTCCCTCAAGGATGTGTAACTAACGGTCGTCCTCAATAATGTGGGAGTAACTGTCACCCCTCAAGGATATGGGAGTAACTGTCATCCCTCAATGATATTGGAGTAACAGTCATTCCTCAAGGATGTGGGAGTAACAGTTGTCCCTCAATGATATGGGGGAAACAGTCGCCCCGCAATGATGTGGGAGTAACAGTTTCTTCCCAATGATGTTGCAGTAACTGTCATCCCTCAATGATGTTTGAGTAAGAGTCATCCCTCAATGCTGTGGGAGTAACAGTCATCCCTCAATGATGTGGGAGTAATAGTCATCCCTCAAGGATGTGGGAGTAACAGTCATTCCTCAAGGATGTGGGAGTAACAGTCACCCCCCAATGCTGTTTGAATAACAGTCGTCCGTCAATGATGTGGGAGTAACAGTCGTCCCTCAATGATGTGGGAGTAACAGTCGTCCCTCAATGATGTGGGAGTAACAGTACTCCCTCAAGGATGTGGGAGTAACAAACATCCTCAATGATGTGGGAGTAACAGTACTCCCTCAAGGATGTGGGAGTAACAGTCATCCCTCAAGGATATGGGAGTAACAATTGTCCCTCAATGATGTGGGAGTAACAGCCATCCCTCGAGGATGTGGGAGTAACAGTCATCCCTCCATGCTGTGGGAGGAACAGTTGTCTCTCAATGATATGGGAGTAATAGTCGTCCCTCAAGGATGTGGGAGTAACTGTCATCCTCAATGATGTGGGAGTAACTGTTGTCCCCCAAAGATGTGGGAGTAACAGTCATCCCTCAATAATGTGGGTGAAACAGTCATCCTCAATGATGTGGGAGCAACAGTCATCCCTCCATGCTGTGGGAGTAACAGTCGTCCCTCAATGATGTGGGAGTAACAGTTGTCCCTCAAGGATGTGTAACTAACGGTCGTCCTCAATAATGTGGGAGTAACTGTCATCCCTCAAGGATATGGGAGTAACTGTCATCCCTCAATGATATTGGAGTAACAGTCATTCCTCAAGGATGTGGGAGTAACAGTTGTCCCTCAATGATATGGGGGAAACAGTCGCCCCGCAATGATGGGGAGTAACAGTTTCTTCCCAATGATGTTGCAGTAACTGTCATCCCACAATGATGTTTGAGTAAGAGTCATCCCTCAATGCTGTGGGAGTAACAGTCATCCCTCAATGATGTGGGAGTAATAGTCATCCCTCAAGAATGTGGGAGTAACAGTCATTCCTCAAGGATGTGGGAGTAACAGTCACCCCCCAATGCTGTTTGAATAACAGTCTTCCGTCAATGATGTGGGAGTAACAGTCGTCCCTCAATGATGTGGGAGTAACAGTCGTCCTTCAATGATGTGGGAGTAACAGTACTCCCTCAAGGATGTGGGAGTAACAAACATCCTCAATGATGTGGGAGTAACAGTCATTCCTCAATGATGTGGGAGTAACAGACATCCCTCAAGGATGTGGGAGTAACAGTCATCCCTCAATGATGTGGGAGTAACACTCATCCCTCAATGATGTGGGAGAAACAGTCGTCCCTCAATGATGTGGGAGTAACAGACATCCCACAAAAATGTGGGAGTAACGATCGTCCCTCAATGATGTGGGAGTAACAGTTCTCCCTCAAGGATGTGGGAGTAACAATCCTCCTCAATGAAATGGGAGTAACAGTTATTCCTCAATGATATGGGAGTAACAGTCATCCCGCAATTATATGGGAGTAACAATCATCGCTCAATAATGTGGGAGTAACAGTCGTCCCTCAATGATGTTGGAGTAACAGTAATCCCGCAAGGATGTGGGAGTAACAGTCATCCCTCAATGATGTGGGTGTAACAGTCATCCCTCAATGATATGGGAGTGACAGTCATCCCTCAATGATGTGGGAGTAACAGTCGTCCCTCAATGATGTTGGAGTAACAGTCATCCCTCAAGGATGTGGGAGTAACAGTCGTCCCTCAATGATGTGGGAGTAACAGTCATCCCTCAAGAATGTGGCAGTAACAGTCATCCCTCAATGATGTGGGAGTAACAGTCATCCCTCAAGGATGTGGGCGTAACAGTCATCCCTCAATGATGTGGGGGTAACAGTCGTCCCACACTGATGTGGGAGTAACAGTCATCCCTCTATAATGTGGGTGCAACAGTCATCCCTCAATGATGTGGGAGTAATAGTCATCCCTCAATGATGTGGGAGTAACTGTCGTCCCTCAATGATGTGGGAGTAACAGTCATCCCTCAATGATGTGGGAGTAACAGACATCCTCAGTGATATGTAAGTAACAGTAATCCCTCAATAATGTGGGAGTAACAATCATCCCTCAATGATGTGGGAATAACAGTACTCCCTCAGGGATGTAGGAGTAACAATCCTCCTCAATGATGTGGGAGTAACAGTCATTCCTCAATGATATGGGAGTAACAGTCATCCCTCAAGGATGTGGGAGTAATAGTCATCCCTCAATGATGTGGGAGTAACAGTCATCCCTCAATAATGTGGGAGTAAAAGTACTTCCTCAAGGATGTGGGAGTAACAGTCATCCCTCAAGGATTTGGGAGTAATAGACATCCCTCAATGATGTGGGAGTAACAGTCATCCCTCAATGATGTGGGAGTAAAAGTCATCCCTCAATGATGTGGGAGTAACAGTCATCCCTCAAGGATTTGGGAGTAACAGTTGTCTCTCAATGATATGGGCGTAATAGCTGTCCCTCAAGGATGTGGGAGTAACTGTCATCCTCAGTGATGTGGGAGTAACAGTCATCCCTCAAGAATGTGGGAGTAATAGTCATCCCTCAATGATGTGGGAGTAACAGTTATCCCTCAAGGACGTTCGAGTAACAGTTGTCCCTCAATGATGTGGGAGTAACAGTCGTCCCTCAATGATGTGGGAGTAACAGTCATCACTCAATGATGTGGGAGTAACAGCCATTCCTCAATGATATGGGTGTAACAGTAGTCTCTCAATGATACGGGAGTAATAGTCGTCCATCAAGGATGTGGGAGTAACAGTCATCTCTCAATGATGTGGGAGTAACAGTCATCCTCAATGATGTGGGAGTAACTGTCATCCCTCAATGATAGGGAAGTAACAGTCGTCCCTCAATTATATGGGAGTAACAATCATTGCTCAATAATGTGGGAGTAACAGTCATCCCTCAAGGGTGTGGGATTAACAGTCATCCCTCAATGATGTGGGATTAACAGTTGTCCCTCTAGGATGTGGAAGTAACAGTCATCCTCAATAATGTGGGAGTAACAGTCATCCCTCAAGGATGTGGGAGTAACTGTCGTCCCTCAATGATGTGCAGGTAACAGTCGTTCCTCAATGATGTGGGAGTAACAGTCATCCCTCAATGATGTTTGAATAACAGTCGTCCCTCAACGATGTTCGAGTAACAGTTGTCCCTCAATGATGTGAGAGTAACAGTCGTCCCTCAATGATGTGGGAGTAACAGTACTCCCTCAAGGATGTGGGAGTAACAATCATCCTCAATGATGTGGGAGTAACAGTTATTCCTCAATGATGTGGGAGTAACAGTCATCCCTCAAGGATGTGGGAGTAACAGTCATCCCTCCGTGATGTGGGTGTAACAGTCATCCCTCAATGATATGGGAGTAACAGTCACCCCTCAATGATGTGGCAGTAACAGTTATCCCTCAAGGATGTGGGAGTAACAGTCATCCCTCAATGATGTAGGAGTAACAGTCATCCCTCAATGATGTGGGAGTAACAGTCATCTCTCAAGGATGTGGGAGTAACAGTCATCCCTCAATGATGTGGGAGTAACAGTCATCTCTCAAGGATGTGTGAGTAACAGTCATCCCTCAATGATGTGGGAGAAACAGTCGTCCCTCAATGATGTGGGAGTAACAGACATCCCACAAAAATGTAGGAGTAACGATCGTCCCTCAATGATGTGGGAGTAACAGTTCTCCCTCAAGGATGTGGGAGTAACAATCCTCCTCAATGAAATGGGAGTAACAGTTATTCCTCAATGATATGGGAGTAACAGTCATCCCGCAATTATATGGGAGTAACAATCATCGCTCAATAATGTGGGAGTAACAGTCGTCCCTCAATGATGTTGGAGTAACAGTAATCCCGCAAGGATGTGGGAGTAACAGTGATCTCTCCATGATGTGGGAGTAACAGTCATCCCTCAATGATATGGGAGTAACAGTCATCCCTCAATGATGTGGGAGTAACAGACATCCTCAGTGATGTGGGAGTAACAGTCATCCCTCAAGGATGTGGGAGTAACAGACATCTTCAGTGATGTGGGAGTAACAGTCATCCCTCAGTGATGTGGGAGTAACAGACATCCTCAATGATGCGGGAGTAACAGTTGAACCTCAAGGATGTGGGAGTAACAGTCATTCCTCATTGATATGGGAGTAACAGTCATCCCTCAATAATGTGGGAGTAACTGTCACCCCTCAATGATATGGGAATAACAGTCGTCCCTCAATGCTGTGGGAGTAACAGTCGTCCCTCAATGATATGGGAGTAACAGTTGTCCCTCAAGGATGTGGGGATTACAGTCATCCTCAATGATATGGGAGTAACACTCATCCCTCAATGATGTTTGAATAACAGTTGTCCCTCAATGTTGTTTGAGTAACAGTTGTCCCTCAATGATGTGGGAGTAACAGTCATCCCTCAAGGATGTGGGAGTATTAGTCATTCTCAAGGATGTGGGAGTAACAGTCATCCCTCAAGGATATGGGAGTAACAGTCGTCCCACAATGATGTGCGAGTAACAGTTGACCCTCAAGGATGTGGGATTACAGTCATCCTCAAATGATGTGGGAGTAACTGTCGTCCCTCAATGATTTGGGAGTAACAGTCGTCCCTCAATGATATGGGAGTAACAGTTGTCCCTCAAGGATGTGGGGATTACAGTCATCCTCAATGATGTGGAAGTAACACTCATCCTTCAATGATGTTTGAGTAACAGTAGTCCCTCAATGATGTTTGAGTAACAGTTGTCCCTCATTGATGTGGAAGTAACAGTCATCCCTCAAGGATGTGGGAGTAATAGTCATCCCTCAATGATGTGGGAGTAACAGACATCCTCAGTGATGTGGGAGTAACAGTCATCCCTCAGTGATGTGGGAGTAACAGCCATCATCAATGATGTGGGAGTAACAGTTGTCCCTCAAGGATGTAGGAGTAACAGTCGACCCTCAATGATGTGGGAGTAACAGTCATCCCTCCATGCTGTGGGAGGAACAGTTGTCTCTCAATGATATGGGAGTAATAGTCGTCCCTCAAGGATGTGGGAGTAACTGTCGTCCCCCAAAGATGTGGGAGTAACAGTCATCCCTCAATAATGTGGGTGAAACAGTCATCCTCAATGATGTGGGAGCAACAGTCATCCCTCAAGGGTGTGGGAGTAACAGTCGTCCCTCAATGATTTGGGAGTAACAGTTGTCCCTCAAGGATGTGTAACTAACGGTCGTCCTCAATAATGTGGGAGTAACTGTCACCCCTCAAGGATATGGGAGTAACTGTCATCCCTCAATGATATTGGAGTAACAGTCATTCCTCAAGGATGTGGGAGTAACAGTTGTCCCTCAATGATATGGGGGAAACAGTCGCCCCGCAATGATGTGGGAGTAACAGTTTCTTCCCAATGATGTTGCAGTAACTGTCATCCCTCAATGATGTTTGAGTAAGAGTCATCCCTCAATGCTGTGGGAGTAACAGTCATCCCTCAATGATGTGGGAGTAATAGTCATCCCTCAAGGATGTGGGAGTAACAGTCATTCCTCAAGGATGTGGGAGTAACAGTCACCCCCCAATGCTGTTTGAATAACAGTCGTCCGTCAATGATGTGGGAGTAACAGTCGTCCCTCAATGATGTGGGAGTAACAGTCGTCCCTCAATGATGTGGGAGTAACAGTACTCCCTCAAGGATGTGGGAGTAACAAACATCCTCAATGATGTGGGAGTAACAGTACTCCCTCAAGGATGTGGGAGTAACAGTCATCCCTCAAGGATATGGGAGTAACAATTGTCCCTCAATGATGTGGGAGTAACAGCCATCCCTCGAGGATGTGGGAGTAACAGTCATCCCTCCATGCTGTGGGAGGAACAGTTGTCTCTCAATGATATGGGAGTAATAGTCGTCCCTCAAGGATGTGGGAGTAACTGTCATCCTCAATGATGTGGGAGTAACTGTTGTCCCCCAAAGATGTGGGAGTAACAGTCATCCCTCAATAATGTGGGTGAAACAGTCATCCTCAATGATGTGGGAGCAACAGTCATCCCTCCATGCTGTGGGAGTAACAGTCGTCCCTCAATGATGTGGGAGTAACAGTTGTCCCTCAAGGATGTGTAACTAACGGTCGTCCTCAATAATGTGGGAGTAACTGTCATCCCTCAAGGATATGGGAGTAACTGTCATCCCTCAATGATATTGGAGTAACAGTCATTCCTCAAGGATGTGGGAGTAACAGTTGTCCCTCAATGATATGGGGGAAACAGTCGCCCCGCAATGATGGGGAGTAACAGTTTCTTCCCAATGATGTTGCAGTAACTGTCATCCCACAATGATGTTTGAGTAAGAGTCATCCCTCAATGCTGTGGGAGTAACAGTCATCCCTCAATGATGTGGGAGTAATAGTCATCCCTCAAGAATGTGGGAGTAACAGTCATTCCTCAAGGATGTGGGAGTAACAGTCACCCCCCAATGCTGTTTGAATAACAGTCTTCCGTCAATGATGTGGGAGTAACAGTCGTCCCTCAATGATGTGGGAGTAACAGTCGTCCTTCAATGATGTGGGAGTAACAGTACTCCCTCAAGGATGTGGGAGTAACAAACATCCTCAATGATGTGGGAGTAACAGTCATTCCTCAATGATGTGGGAGTAACAGACATCCCTCAAGGATGTGGGAGTAACAGTCATCCCTCAATGATGTGGGAGTAACACTCATCCCTCAATGATGTGGGAGAAACAGTCGTCCCTCAATGATGTGGGAGTAACAGACATCCCACAAAAATGTGGGAGTAACGATCGTCCCTCAATGATGTGGGAGTAACAGTTCTCCCTCAAGGATGTGGGAGTAACAATCCTCCTCAATGAAATGGGAGTAACAGTTATTCCTCAATGATATGGGAGTAACAGTCATCCCGCAATTATATGGGAGTAACAATCATCGCTCAATAATGTGGGAGTAACAGTCGTCCCTCAATGATGTTGGAGTAACAGTAATCCCGCAAGGATGTGGGAGTAACAGTCATCCCTCAATGATGTGGGTGTAACAGTCATCCCTCAATGATATGGGAGTGACAGTCATCCCTCAATGATGTGGGAGTAACAGTCGTCCCTCAATGATGTTGGAGTAACAGTCATCCCTCAAGGATGTGGGAGTAACAGTCGTCCCTCAATGATGTGGGAGTAACAGTCATCCCTCAAGAATGTGGCAGTAACAGTCATCCCTCAATGATGTGGGAGTAACAGTCATCCCTCAAGGATGTGGGCGTAACAGTCATCCCTCAATGATGTGGGGGTAACAGTCGTCCCACACTGATGTGGGAGTAACAGTCATCCCTCTATAATGTGGGTGCAACAGTCATCCCTCAATGATGTGGGAGTAATAGTCATCCCTCAATGATGTGGGAGTAACTGTCGTCCCTCAATGATGTGGGAGTAACAGTCATCCCTCAATGATGTGGGAGTAACAGACATCCTCAGTGATATGTAAGTAACAGTAATCCCTCAATAATGTGGGAGTAACAATCATCCCTCAATGATGTGGGAATAACAGTACTCCCTCAGGGATGTAGGAGTAACAATCCTCCTCAATGATGTGGGAGTAACAGTCATTCCTCAATGATATGGGAGTAACAGTCATCCCTCAAGGATGTGGGAGTAATAGTCATCCCTCAATGATGTGGGAGTAACAGTCATCCCTCAATAATGTGGGAGTAAAAGTACTTCCTCAAGGATGTGGGAGTAACAGTCATCCCTCAATGATGTGGGAGTAAAAGTCATCCCTCAATGATGTGGGAGTAACAGTCATCCCTCAAGGATTTGGGAGTAACAGTTGTCTCTCAATGATATGGGCGTAATAGCTGTCCCTCAAGGATGTGGGAGTAACTGTCATCCTCAGTGATGTGGGAGTAACAGTCATCCCTCAAGAATGTGGGAGTAATAGTCATCCCTCAATGATGTGGGAGTAACAGTTATCCCTCAAGGACGTTCGAGTAACAGTTGTCCCTCAATGATGTGGGAGTAACAGTCGTCCCTCAATGATGTGGGAGTAACAGTCATCACTCAATGATGTGGGAGTAACAGCCATTCCTCAATGATATGGGTGTAACAGTAGTCTCTCAATGATACGGGAGTAATAGTCGTCCATCAAGGATGTGGGAGTAACAGTCATCTCTCAATGATGTGGGAGTAACAGTCATCCTCAATGATGTGGGAGTAACTGTCATCCCTCAATGATAGGGAAGTAACAGTCGTCCCTCAATTATATGGGAGTAACAATCATCGCTCAATAATGTGGGAGTAACAGTCATCCCTCAAGGGTGTGGGATTAACAGTCATCCCTCAATGATGTGGGATTAACAGTTGTCCCTCTAGGATGTGGAAGTAACAGTCATCCTCAATAATGTGGGAGTAACAGTCATCCCTCAAGGATGTGGGAGTAACAATTGTCCCTCAATGATGTGGGAGTAACAGCCATCCCTCGAGGATGTGGGAGTAACAGTCATCCCTCCATGCTGTGGGAGGAACAGTTGTCTCTCAATGATATGGGAGTAATAGTCGTCCCTCAAGGATGTGGGAGTAACTGTCATCCTCAATGATGTGGGAGTAACTGTTGTCCCCCAAAGATGTGGGAGTAACAGTCATCCCTCAATAATGTGGGTGAAACAGTCATCCTCAATGATGTGGGAGCAACAGTCATCCCTCCATGCTGTGGGAGTAACAGTCGTCCCTCAATGATGTGGGAGTAACAGTTGTCCCTCAAGGATGTGTAACTAACGGTCGTCCTCAATAATGTGGGAGTAACTGTCATCCCTCAAGGATATGGGAGTAACTGTCATCCCTCAATGATATTGGAGTAACAGTCATTCCTCAAGGATGTGGGAGTAACAGTTGTCCCTCAATGATATGGGGGAAACAGTCGCCCCGCAATGATGGGGAGTAACAGTTTCTTCCCAATGATGTTGCAGTAACTGTCATCCCACAATGATGTTTGAGTAAGAGTCATCCCTCAATGCTGTGGGAGTAACAGTCATCCCTCAATGATGTGGGAGTAATAGTCATCCCTCAAGAATGTGGGAGTAACAGTCATTCCTCAAGGATGTGGGAGTAACAGTCACCCCCCAATGCTGTTTGAATAACAATCTTCCGTCAATGATGTGGGAGTAACAGTCGTCCCTCAATGATGTGGGAGTAACAGTCGTCCTTCAATGATGTGGGAGTAACAGTACTCCCTCAAGGATGTGGGAGTAACAAACATCCTCAATGATGTGGGAGTAACAGTCATTCCTCAATGATGTGGGAGTAACAGACATCCCTCAAGGATGTGGGAGTAACAGTCATCCCTCAATGATGTGGGAGTAACACTCATCCCTCAATGATGTGGGAGAAACAGTCGTCCCTCAATGATGTGGGAGTAACAGACATCCCACAAAAATGTGGGAGTAACGATCGTCCCTCAATGATGTGGGAGTAACAGTTCTCCCTCAAGGATGTGGGAGTAACAATCCTCCTCAATGAAATGGGAGTAACAGTTATTCCTCAATGATATGGGAGTAACAGTCATCCCGCAATTATATGGGAGTAACAATCATCGCTCAATAATGTGGGAGTAACAGTCGTCCCTCAATGATGTTGGAGTAACAGTAATCCCGCAAGGATGTGGGAGTAACAGTCATCCCTCAATGATGTGGGTGTAACAGTCATCCCTCAATGATATGGGAGTGACAGTCATCCCTCAATGATGTGGGAGTAACAGTCGTCCCTCAATGATGTTGGAGTAACAGTCATCCCTCAAGGATGTGGGAGTAACAGTCCCTCAATGATGTGGGAGTAACAGTCATCCCTCAAGAATGTGGCAGTAACAGTCATCCCTCAATGATGTGGGAGTAACAGTCATCCCTCAAGGATGTGGGCGTAACAGTCATCCCTCAATGATGTGGGGGTAACAGTCGTCCCACACTGATGTGGGAGTAACAGTCATCCCTCTATAATGTGGGTGCAACAGTCATCCCTCAATGATGTGGGAGTAATAGTCATCCCTCAATGATGTGGGAGTAACTGTCGTCCCTCAATGATGTGGGAGTAACAGTCATCCCTCAATGATGTGGGAGTAACAGACATCCTCAGTGATATGTAAGTAACAGTAATCCCTCAATAATGTGGGAGTAACAATCATCCCTCAATGATGTGGGAATAACAGTACTCCCTCAGGGATGTAGGAGTAACAATCCTCCTCAATGATGTGGGAGTAACAGTCATTCCTCAATGATATGGGAGTAACAGTCATCCCTCAAGGATGTGGGAGTAATAGTCATCCCTCAATGATGTGGGAGTAACAGTCATCCCTCAATAATGTGGGAGTAAAAGTACTTCCTCAAGGATGTGGGAGTAACAGTCATCCCTCAAGGATTTGGGAGTAATAGACATCCCTCAATGATGTGGGAGTAACAGTCATCCCTCAATGATGTGGGAGTAAAAGTCATCCCTCAATGATGTGGGAGTAACAGTCATCCCTCAAGGATTTGGGAGTAACAGTTGTCTCTCAATGATATGGGCGTAATAGCTGTCCCTCAAGGATGTGGGAGTAACTGTCATCCTCAGTGATGTGGGAGTAACAGTCATCCCTCAAGAATGTGGGAGTAATAGTCATCCCTCAATGATGTGGGAGTAACAGTTATCCCTCAAGGACGTTCGAGTAACAGTTGTCCCTCAATGATGTGGGAGTAACAGTCGTCCCTCAATGATGTGGGAGTAACAGTCATCACTCAATGATGTGGGAGTAACAGCCATTCCTCAATGATATGGGTGTAACAGTAGTCTCTCAATGATACGGGAGTAATAGTCGTCCATCAAGGATGTGGGAGTAACAGTCATCTCTCAATGATGTGGGAGTAACAGTCATCCTCAATGATGTGGGAGTAACTGTCATCCCTCAATGATAGGGAAGTAACAGTCGTCCCTCAATTATATGGGAGTAACAATCATCGCTCAATAATGTGGGAGTAACAGTCATCCCTCAAGGGTGTGGGATTAACAGTCATCCCTCAATGATGTGGGATTAACAGTTGTCCCTCTAGGATGTGGAAGTAACAGTCATCCTCAATAATGTGGGAGTAACAGTCATCCCTCAAGGATGTGGGAGTAACTGTCGTCCCTCAATGATGTGCAGGTAACAGTCGTTCCTCAATGATGTGGGAGTAACAGTCATCCCTCAATGATGTTTGAATAACAGTCGTCCCTCAACGATGTTCGAGTAACAGTTGTCCCTCAATGATGTGAGAGTAACAGTCGTCCCTCAATGATGTGGGAGTAACAGTACTCCCTCAAGGATGTGGGAGTAACAATCATCCTCAATGATGTGGGAGTAACAGTTATTCCTCAATGATGTGGGAGTAACAGTCATCCCTCAAGGATGTGGGAGTAACAGTCATCCCTCCGTGATGTGGGTGTAACAGTCATCCCTCAATGATATGGGAGTAACAGTCACCCCTCAATGATGTGGCAGTAACAGTTATCCCTCAAGGATGTGGGAGTAACAGTCATCCCTCAATGATGTAGGAGTAACAGTCATCCCTCAATGATGTGGGAGTAACAGTCATCTCTCAAGGATGTGGGAGTAACAGTCATCCCTCAATGATGTGGGAGTAACAGTCATCTCTCAAGGATGTGTGAGTAACAGTCATCCCTCAATGATGTGGGAGTAACAGTCATCCTCAATGATGTGGGAGTAACTGTCGTCCCTCAATGATATGGGAGTAATAGTCATCCCTCAATAATGTGGGAGTAACAGTCATCCCCAAGGATGTGGGAGTAACAGTTTCTTCCCAATGATGTGGGAGTAACAGTCATCCCTCAATGATATGGGTGTAACAGACATCCCTCAAGGATGTGGGAGTAACAGTTGTCTCTCAATGATATGGGCGTAATAGCGGTCCCTCAAGGATGTGGGAGTAACTGTCATCCTCAATGATGTGGGAGTAACTGTCGTCCCTCAATGATGTGGGAGTAACAGCCATTCCTCAATGATATGGATATGGGTGTAACAGACATCCCTCAAGGATGTGGGAGTAACAGTTATCTCTCAATGATATGGGCGTAACAGTCATCCCTCAATGATATGGAAGTAACTGTCATCCCTCAATGATGTGGGAGTAACAGACATCCTCAGTGATGTGTAAGTATCAGTCATCCCTCAATAATGTGGGAGTAACAGTCATTCATCTATGATGTGGGGTAACAGTTGTCCCTCAAGGATGTGGGAATAACAGTCGTCCCTCAATGATGTGGGAGTAACAGTCGTCCCACAATGCTGTGTGAGTAACAGTCATCCCTCAAGGATGTGGGAAGTAACTGTCATCCCTCAAAGATGTGGGTAACAGTCATCCTCAAGGATGTGGGAGTAACAGTCATCCCACAATGATGTGGGAGCAACAGTCATCCCTCAATGATGTTCGAGTAACAGTCGTCACTCAATGGTGTAGGAGTAACAGTCGTCCCTCAATGATGTGGGAGTAACAGTCATCCCTCCATGCTGTGGGAGTAACAGTAGTCTCTCAATGATACGGGAGTAATAGTCGTCCATCAAGGATGTGGGAGTAACAGTCATCTGTCAATGATGTGGGAGTAACAGTCATCCTCAATGATGTGGGAGGAACAGTCATCCCTCAAGGGTGTGGGATTAACAGTCATCCCTCAATGATGTGGGATTAACAGTTGTCCCTCTAGGATGTGGAAGTAACAGTCATCCTCAATAATGTGGGAGTAACAGTCATCCCTCAAGGATGTGGGAGTAACTGTCATCCCTCAATGATATGGGAGTAACAGTCGTCCCTCAATGATATGGGAGTAACAGTCATCCCTCAATGATGTGGGAGTAACAAACATCCTCAGTGATGTGTAAGTATCAGTCATCCCTCAATAATGTGGGAGTAACAGTCATCCCTCTATGATGTGGGGGAAACAGTTGTCCCTCAAGGATGTGGGAATAACAGTCGTCCCTCAATGATGTGGGAGTAACAGTCGTCCCTCAATGCTGTGTGAGTAACAGTCATCCCTCAAGGATGTGGGAAGTAACTGTCATCCCTCAAAGATGTGGGTAACAGTCATCCTCAAGGATGTGGGATTAACAGTCATCCCACAATGATGTGGGAGCAACAGTCATCCCTCAATGATGTTTGAGTAACAGTCGTACTCAATGGTGTAGGAGTAACAGTCGTCCCTCAATGATGTGGGAGTAACAGTCGTCCCTCCATGCTGTGGGAGTAACAGTAGTCTCTCAATGATACGGGAGTAATAGTCGTCCATCAAGGATGTGGGAGTAACAGTCATCTCTCAATGATGTGGGAGTAACAGTCATCCTCAATGATGTGGGAGTAACTGTCATCCCTCAATGATAGGGAAGTAACAGTCGTCCCTCAATTATATGGGAGTAACAATCATCGCTCAATAATGTGGGAGTAACAGTCATCCTCAATGATGTGGGAGGAACAGTCATCCCTCAAGGGTGTGGGATTAACAGTCATCCCTCAATGATGTGGGATTAACAGTTGTCCCTCTAGGATGTGGAAGTAACAGTCATCCTCAATAATGTGGGAGTAACAGTCATCCCTCAAGGATGTGGGAGTAACTGTCGTCCCTCAATGATGTGCAGGTAACAGTCGTTCCTCAATGATGTGGGAGTAACAGTCATCCCTCAATGATGTTTGAATAACAGTCGTCCCTCAACGATGTTCGAGTAACAGTTGTCCCTCAATGATGTGAGAGTAACAGTCATCCCTCAATGATGTGGGAGTAACAGTACTCCCTCAAGGATGTGGGAGTAACAATCATCCTCAATGATGTGGGAGTAACAGTTATTCCTCAATGATGTGGGAGTAACAGTCATCCCTCAAGGATGTGGGAGTAACAGTCATCCCTCCATGATGTGGGTGTAACATTCATCCCTCAATGATATGGGAGTAACAGTCACCCCTCAATGATGTGGGAGTAACAGTCATCCCTCAATGATGTAGGAGTAACAGTCATCCCTCAATGATGTGGGAGTAACAGTCATCTCTCAGTGATGTTGGAGTAACAGTCATCCCTCAATGATGTGGGAGTAACAGTCATCTCTCAAGGATGTGTGAGTAACAGTCATCCCTCAATGATGTGGGAGTAACAGTCATCCTCAATGATGTGGGAGTAACTGTCGTCCCTCAATGATATGGGAGTAATAGTCATCCCTCAATAATGTGGGAGTAACAGTCATCCCCAAGGATGTGGGAGTAACAGTTTCCTCCCAATGATGTGGGAGTAACAGTCATCCCTCAATGATATGGGTGTAACAGACATCCCTCAAGGATGTGGGAGTAACAGTTGTCTCTCAATGATATGGGCGTAATAGCGGTCCCTCAATGATGTGGGAGTAACTGTCATCCTCAATGATGTGGGAGTAACTGTCGTCCCTCAATGATGTGGGAGTAACAGCCATTCCTCAATGATATGGATATGGGTGTAACAGACATCCCTCAAGGATGTGGGAGTAACAGTTATCTCTCAATGATATGGGCGTAACAGTCATCCCTCAATGATATGGAAGTAACTGTCATCCCTCAATGATGTGGGAGTAACAGACATCCTCAGTGATGTGTAAGTATCAGTCATCCCTCAATAATGTGGGAGTAACAGTCATCCCTCAATGATGTGGGGGTAACAGTTGTCCCTCAAGGATGTGGGAATAACAGTCATCCCTCAATGATGTGGGAGTAACAGACATCCTCAGTGATGTGTAAGTATCAGTCATCCCTCAATGATATGGGAGTAACAGTCATCCCTCAATGATGTGGGAGTAACAGAAATCCACAGTGATGTGTAAGTAACAGTCATCCCTCAATAATGTGGGAGTAACTGTCGTCTCTCAATGATGTGGGAGTAACAGTCGTCCCTCAATGCTGTGTGAGTAACAGTCATCCCTCAATGATGTGGGAAGTAACTGTCATCCGCAATGATGTGGGAGTAACTGTCATCCTCAATGATGTGGGAGTAACTGTCGTCCCTCAATGATGTGGGAGTAACAGCCATTCCTAATGATATGGATATGGGTGTAACAGACATCCCTCAAGGATGTGGGAGTAACAGTTATCTCTCAATGATATGGGCGTAACAGTCATCCCTCAATGATATGGAAGTAACTGTCATACCTCAATGATGTGGGAGTAACAGACATCCTCAGTGATGTGTAAGTATCAGTCATCCCTCAATAATGTGGGAGTAACACTCATCTCTCAATGATGTTCGAGTAACAGTCGTCCCTCAATGATGTTCGAGTAACAGTCATCCCTCAATGATGTGGGAGTAACAGTCATCCCTCAAAGATGTGGGTAACAGTTATCCTCAAGGATGTGGGAGTAACAGTCATTCCTCAAGGATGTGGGAGTAACAGTCATCCCACAATGATGTGGGAGCAACAGTCATCCCTCAATGATGTTCGAGTAACAGTCGTCACTCAATGGTGTAGGAGTAACAGTCGTCCCTCAATGATGTGGGAGTAACAGTCGTCCCTCCATGCTGTGGGAGTAACAGCTGTCTCTCAATGATACGGGAGTAATAGTCGTCCCTCGGGGATGTGGGAGTAACAGTCATCCCTCAATTATATGGGAGTAACAATCATCGCTCAATAATGTGGGAGTAACAGTCATCCTCAATGATGTGGGAGGAACAGTCATCCCTCAAGGGTGTGGGAGTAACAGTCATCCCTCAATAATGTGGGATTAACAATTGTCCCTCTAGGATGTGGAAGTAACAGTCATCCTCAATGATGTGGGAGTAACAGGCATCCCTCAAGGATGTGGGAGTAACTGTCGTCCCTCGATGATGTGCAGGTAACAGTCGTTCTTCAATGATGTGGGAGTAACAGTCATCCCTCAATGATGTTTGAATAACAGTCGTCCCTCAACGATGTTCGAGTAACAGTTGTCCCTCAATGATGTGAGAGTAACAATCGTCCCTCAATGATGTGGGAGTAACAGTACTCCCTCAAGGATGTGGGAGTAACAATCATCCTCAATGATGTGGGAGTAACAATCATCCTCAATGATGTGGGAGTAACAGTCATTCCTCAATGATGTGGGAGTAACTGTCCTCCCTCAATGATATGGGAGTAACAGTCATCCCTCAATGATATGGGAGTAACAGTTATCCCTCAATAATGTGGGAGTAACAGTCGTCCTCAAGGATGTTGGAATAACAGTCATCCCTCAATGATGTGGGAGTAAGACATCCTCAGTGATGTGTAAGTAACAGTCATCCCTCAATGATGTGGGAGTAACAGTCATTCCTCAATGATGTGGGAGTAACAGACATCCTCAATGATGTGGGAGTAACAGTCATCTCTCAAGGATGTGGGAGTAACAGTCATCCCTCAATGATGTGGGAGTAACAGTCATTCCTCAATGATGTGGGAGTAACTGTCCTCCCTCAATGATATGGGAGTAACAGTCATCCCTCAATGATATGGGAGTAACAGTTATCCCTCAATAACGTGGGAGTAACAGTCGTCCCTCAATGATATGGGAGTAACAGACATCCTCAATGATGTGGGAGTAACAGTCATCTCTCAAGGCTGTGGGAATAACTGTCATCCTCAATGATGTGGGAGTAACTGTCCTCCATCAATGATATGGGAGTAACAGTCATCCCTCAATGATATGGGAGTAACAGTTATCCCTCAATAATGTGGGAGTAACAGTCGTCCCTCAAGGATGTTGGAATAACAGTCATCCCTCAATGATGTGGGAGTAACAGTCATTCCTCAATGATGTGGGAGTAACAGACATCCTCAATGATGTGGGAGTAATAGTCATCCCTCAATGATGTGGGAGTAATAGTCATCCCTCAAAAATGTGGGAGTAACAGTCATCCCTGTTTAGTTTTTCTATGAGATTGTCAATTTATCAACAAGTTTTACATTCTGAGCTCATGCTCACTGTGAATTGTAATAGAACCACATTCTTTTCATGCACAGAGCCTGATGGCATTCAGAGATTCTAGTCTGATCAGTCCTTTCTCACAATCTCCAGGAAATTCTTTTTTGTAGAATGAATGAAGATCTATAATTTCAATATTTCAAACAGCGTTCAGACAAATCGGGTGATCTGCTCTTCTTAGCATCTTATTGTCTCCAATGTTTTCGTATAATTGTAAATAAATGCAATTTAACATTGCATGTTCTTTGTTAGTGCTCACAGTGAGCAGCCACTCACCAGGCCCTCTATTCAATAGCACCTTCCAAATGTGCAACCATCTTGAAGGCCAAAGGGAACACCACCTCTGCAGCAATGGAGTTGACTCTCAGTTACCCTCTGAAATGGCCAAGCAAGCTGTTCAGTTGCACCAATCACTATGAAGTCTCAACAAAGAAATGAAACTGGATGGATCATCTGGCATCAATTTAGGAACTAGAAAAGACAACAACAGAAACAGCCCTGTCGACCCTGCAATATCCTCCTCACTAACATCTGGGGGTTAGTGCAAAGGTTGGAAGAGCAGTCTCACAGCTTAATTAAGCAACAGCTTGACATTGGCATGCTCTCTGAATGACACCTTACACTGTTGCAGACACTACCAACACCATCCCTGGATATGTCCTGTCCCACCAGCAGGACAGACCCAGCAGAGACATCGGCACAGTGGGACATAGTCGAGAGGGAGTTGCCCTGGGAGTCCTCAACATTGACGCTGGACCCTATGGCTTCAGATTAGACATGGGCAAGGAAACCCGCTACTGCTGATTATCATGTACCATTCTCCCATGACTAACGAATCGGTACTCTTCCATGTTGAAGAATCATTGTTGGAAGCACTGAGGGTTGCAAGGGCACAAAATATACTCAATGCCCATCAGCAAGAGTGGCTTGGCAGCAGCACTACTGATCGAGCTGGTTGGGTCCTAAAGGACATATGTGCTAGGCTGGGTCTGTGGCAGGTGGTGAGGGAACCAACAAATGGGAAAAACATACTTGACCTCATCCTTACCAATCTGCCGGATACAGATGCATCTCTCCATGACAGTATCGGTAAGAGTGACCACCGGCTTGCCCTCATGGAGACAAAATCCCACCCTTACTTTGAGAATAACCTCTGAGAGAATTGAGCATGAAACCCAGTCAGGTCTTTCTTGATATTGGGAACAACGAGTTACATTTTCCAACAGAATTTTGGGAATCGAGATGAGATTCTCTGTAGTGAGGGGTGAGAGACTGTTAACAGAGATTATTACTTGTTCTTAACCTCAGTAGCTGCCCTCCCTCACCTCAGTAATAGAGTCGTAGAGTCATAGAGATGTACAGCATGGAAACAGACCCTTCGGTCCAACCCATCCATGCTGACCAGATATCCCAACCCAATCTAGTCCCACCTGCCAGCATTTGGCCCATATCCCTCCAAACCCTTCCTATTCATATATCCATCCAGATGCCTCTTAAATGTTGTAATTATACTAGTCTCCACCACCTCCTCTGGCAGCTCATTCCACACACGCACCACCCTCTGCATGAAAAGGTTGCCCCTGAGGTCCCTTTTATATCTTGCCCCTCTCACCTCAAACTAATGCCGTCTAGTTTTGGACTTGCCCTTCCCAGGGAAAAGACCTTATCTACTTACCTTATTCATGCCTGTCATGATTTTATAAACCTTTATAAGATCACCCCTCAGCCTCCGATTCTCCAGGGAAAACAGTCCCACCCTATTGAGCCTCTCCCTATAACGCAAACCCTCCAACCCTGGCAACATCCTTGTAAATCTTTTCTGAACCCTTTCAAGTTTAACACCATCCTTCCTATAGCAGGGCTACCAGGACTGCTTGCAGTATTCCAATAGTGTCCTAACCAATGTCCTCTACAGCCACAATATGACCTCCGAACTCCTGTACTCAAAGCTCTGACCAATAAAGGAAAGCATACCAAATGCCTTCTTCACTATCCTTACTACTGGCGACTCTACTTTCAAGGTACTATGAACCTGCACTCCAAGGTCTCTTTGTTCAGGAACACTCCCCAGGACCTTACTATTCAGTGATAAGTCCTCTGCTCTGATTTGCCTTTCCAAAATGCAGCACCTCACATTTATCTAAATTAAACTCCATCTTCCACTCCTCGGCCCATTGGCTCATCTGACCAAGATCCTGCTGTACTCTGAGGTAACCTTCTTCGCAGTTCACTACACCTCTCTTTTAACATGAGGCTCTGAGAGGCCACAGAGGCGTTTGAGCTAACCAGAGTCAAAGAAGTTAAAGAAAAAACTGATAGCAAACCTCTTTGGCTCCATAATGTTCCTGACTTCCATCAATTACTATTGACAGTTTGACACAAATGCAAAGGGCACCATGTATTCAAAAAGAATGACAAAGAATGTTTACTACTTTATTGATAATCTACCACCTATCCAAGAAATTTATAATGAATTCTCTGGATGACGTTTTCAGTCAGTAGCACACCCACAGAGCATTTCTGGTGATGTATTAATACAATGTATAATACTCTGGAAATGTTTTGTCATTTGGTTTTCATACACATGAACACTTCTTGCTTTACAGTGGTACTCCTACCATCAGTGATGTAAGTTATTAGAAATAGCGTACATTTATACATAAATACCCAACCAATACAAGTTCAATTTATGCTGAAAATCCAAGGACTTGTTTAACAAATTTGATCCTATATTTCACACCTATAACTGCCTAATTGCATTTGCCAAATAAGCCATCTGAATGTTATCCATGTGGATTTGAAGGGTCTACGATTGGAATACCAATTACTGTGATTTATGAAGATACTGTATTATGTCTGAGTTCTGTCACCTGTTGTATTCTTGAGAAACATTAACCAGAATTTGGTTCAATCTGACAACGTTGAGACTGAGAACTGAACTTCCATGTAAAATTGAGGAACTGCAGTTTACGATGCTTAAGGTGTTAATCTTCGCTACCCAGTGACGTCAGCAGTTTTGAGAGACTTTTCTGTGAGACTCCTGTATCTAATGAGTTGAATGGTGTCCCAAAGGGTTTGATGGATGTTGTTGGAACATTATTCAAAGAACAAGCTTCCATGTTCCCAGACCTCAGTTCATACCACACATAAAAACATGGAATCCAATCTCTCTGCTGATTACTAAATGAGAACTAAAGGTTCCCTCCAGACCTAGCACCTATGTGTTTATTTTATTTTCATTTACTTTATAAGTTTTTACTTATTCTTTTGGTTATTTTACCTTGAAGTGAAAAGATTCAGCTCAGTGATTTTTGGAAGATGATTCCAGGTACAACTCACTGGAGTTTGTATTCCCTGCAGTGACATGTCAGTGTGAGTTAACAACACAAAGACCACGGAAATAGGGGCAGGAGTAGGGCACTCAGCTTTTCACGCCCAGTCTCTCATTCACATAGATCATGATTGATCTTTTACCTCGACCACACTTCACATAACTCCTTATCCAAAGATTTCCTTAATATCCAAGAATCTAGAGATCTCTGACTTTAAATTACTCAGTGACTGAACATCTACATCACTCTACAGCACAGAATTTAAAATAAGATCATTTAATGAAGTAAATTCTGTTTATCTCAGTTGTAAACAGCCAACTCCTTATTCTGAGGACTTTATAATTTTGAAAAATGAATGCTGACTCTGAAATATCAGTCATTCATTGTTTGAACTGTTTCATGCCTCATGACCAACTATGTTGATCAGAAATTTAGTTAAAATCTTACAAGCTGCTCATTGTAGTCACCTCAATTCTGACTTGTACAGCACTAACAGTCAGTCAACCAGCCATCTCTACCCATCCTTCATACTTTCAGTGGCGTTCATATTAATTGCAAATCATTAAAGATATGCTTCAGGGAAATGCATTTGAATCACACGTTAATAAACATATAAAGTGGAGATCAATCTTTGTGTTTCTGTGTGCCTCAGGCACCTCCAATAATGTGACCAATACCCACATGTGTAGAGTTATTGGTTTGAGGAGCTTGAATTTCCCTCCTCTCATCTACTCACATTCTCCCTTTGATTCAAACAATGATGAATGACCCAGATTTCACATTCCCAGTAAAATTCTTTTAAATTTATTTAATACAGTAAAAAGGCCTGTAAAATAAAACATCATTTTACCTGGATTCACAGCATTGATGAAATATGGCTATCAGACTGTGGTAGTTCTGCTCCTATCAACACCTGAAACCACTGGTAACTGAATTAATCAAGAACCATTCACTCATCCAGGGAGCTGCCAATCAATAAATGCTCTCTACTTGTAATCTACAAATCAATCCATAATATCAGTTCCTAAGTTTGACAATGGGATACACCCAAAATCCCTGGACAAGTATTAAAGCTGAACAATATGGCCTTGAATCTCAGGAACAGGAAAGGAGCATTGAGACCTCAGAATGTTCCACCATTCAATGAGATCTGGGCTACTCTGTAGCCCAACATCATAAACCTGCTTGTGCCCCACTCCTTTGCTATCCTTTATCAACAGAAATGTATCAAGCTCAACTTTAAAATCATCAACTGATTTTGCAATACTATCATTTGTAGACCTGAGTTATAAACTCCTGTCTACTTTTCTATGAAGAAAGGCTTTTTTCCAATTTCACACTAATGTCTGGCTCAAACTTTCAGACTATGTTCCTGAATTCAAGACAGCCCTGAGGCTGAAATAGACAGGCTGGAATAGAACACAGCAGGCCAGGCAGCATCAGGATGTAGAGAAGTCAATATTTCAGGTGTAACCCTTCTTCAGGACTGGGCGTGGGTGTGGGGGCAGCTGCAGATAGAGGGGTTGGTGGGGCAAGGTGGTGAAAGGTGAAGACAGACAGAGGGTACAACCTGGTTGGTCAATGGGAGGAATGAATACAGTTGGTGGCAGAGAGGAGTGGAATGGGGGGGGGGGGGGGGTTGCGAGGGGCTGGGAAGGGAGTCGGGGAATGGAGGTTATTTGAAATTGGAGAACTCAAGGTTGAGTTCTCCGGGCTGTAGGCTTCCCAGGCGGAAGATCAGGTTTTGTTCCTCCAATCTGCCGTGTGGTTTGCTGTGGCAATGGAGGAGGCCAAAGATGGTCATGTCAGAAAGGGAGTGGGAAGGAGAATTAAAACGGGCGGTGACTGGGAAGTCCGGTCGGCCCTTGCAGGCCTGGCTGAGATGCTCAGTGAGCTGTTCCCTAAGTTTACATAGAGAGAACCACAGCGGGAGCACCTGATGCAGTAAATCAGGTTGGAAGGTTGAGGCTGAAATAGCTCCTCTTTCAATCTACCCTATCTTTTCCTCTTAATATCTTGAAAACTTTGATCAAATCATCCCTTAACATTCTAATTTCTGAGAAATTAAATCTGAGTTTGTGGAATTTCCTGTTGTTGTTTCCCCAGGTATTATTGTAGGAAATCTACGCTGCAGTGTCTCCTTCCTGAGGCATGGTGACTGAAACTGCTCAAGTGACTCTGGGTGTATCCAGTCCAAGGGTTGGTACAGTGAAGCAGCTCCAGCTAATTTCCTAAGCTGGTCACCTATTTGCCTTTAACTTTGTGTCAATTTCAATCATCGAAATGTAATGGAAACAGACAAGGGCCTTGGGTTTGGGAGAAGGGTCACTGGACTCAAAAGCGTTAACTCTGCTTTCCCTCCACTGATACTGCCAGACTTGCAGAGTTTCTCCAGCAATTTCTGTTTTTCTTTCACATTTCCAGCAGTTCTTTCTTTTATTCTTATCTGGACTTCTCCAACTCTCCCCTGTAAGCAATAAAGCCTCTGTCTACTCCTTGATGAGCATAAGGCATCAGTGGTTCCCTATGAATGGAGTTCCTGGTTCCCAGCTCACAAGGCACCTGATTTATGAGTGATGAGACAAACTAGACTCTGGTAAGACATAACTGTGTTCCATCAGCCTTGTAACCTGCAGATAGCACATTTAGTTTTTGTTTAAAAAGGTCTGGCCTGGAACTATACACTGGAGGGGGATTGCATGGAGCATTGGACACGTAGCACTGGAGCTCAAGGCCATATTCCAGAATTGTGCTAATGAGTTAGGCTTCCAATTATCCCATAACATCCAGCAGCATCAATACAAATGGACATCCTGTGGTATCTCCGAGTGTAACAGCCATTAACCACAAAGTTATTGACTGACTACTTTATACATTTCCACTATACCCTCAATGAAACCTTCTAAATTAACATGCCATAACTTTCAGTGCTACAATAATGTTCAAGTAGGGGTTTGATCAGCTCAGTTGGCTGAATGACTGGTTTGAGATACTGAGTGTTGCCAACAGTGTGGGTTTACCTGTTGAGTTTACAATGAAGGACTCTCCTTCACGAACTCTCCCCTTAGCTGAGGCATGGTGTCCCTCAGATTAAACCAACACCAGTCGAGCCTCTTTCTCTAATGACAGAACTGGCTCAAAGGTAGAAGACAGAGGGTGGTGGAGGAGAGTTGTTTTTCAGACTGGAGGCCTGTGACCATTGGAGTGCCACAAGGATCGGTGCTGGGTCCACTACTTTTCATCATTTATATAAATGATTTGGATGGAAGTATAGTTCGTAGGTTTGCAGAGGACACCAAAATTGGAAGTATAGTGGACAGCGAAGAAGGTTACCTCAGATTACAACAGGATCTTGATTAGATGGGCTAATGGGTTGAGGAGTAGCAGATGGAGTTTAATTTAGATAAATGTGAGGTGCTGCATTTTGGGAAAGTAAATCTCAACAGGACTTATTCACTTAATGCTAGGGTCCTAAGGAGTGTTGCTGAACAAAGAGACCTTGGTGTGCAGGTTCATACCTCCTTGAAAGTGGAGTCACAGGTAGATAGGGTAGTGAAGAAGGCGTTTGGTATGCTTTCCTTTATTGGTCAGAGCATTGAGTACAGGAATTGGGAGGTCATGTTGCGGCTGTATAGGTCATTGGTTAGGCCACTGTTGGAATATTGCATGCAATTCTGATCTCCTTCCTATTGGAAAGTTGTGAAACTTGAAAGGGTTCAGAAAAGATTTGCAAGGACGTTGCCAGGGTTGGAGGATTTGAGCTATGGGGAGAGGCTGAACAGGCTGGGGCTGTTTTCCCTGGAGAATGGAGGCTGAGGGGTGACCTTATAGAGGTTTATAAATTCATGAGGGGCAAGGATAGGATTTTCCTGGGTGTCGGGGAGTCCAGAACTAGAGGGCATAGGTTTAGAGTGAGAGGGGAAAGATACAAAAGAGACATAAGGGACAACTTTTTTCACTCAGAGGACAGTACGTGTATGAAATGAGCTGCCAGAGGAAGTGGTGGAGGCTGGTACAATTGCAACATTTAAAAGGCATTTGGATGGGTATATGAATAAGATGGGTTTGGAGGGATATGGGCCGGGTGCTGGTCCATTGGAGAAAAGGAGGAGGAGAGGGGACCTAATTGAGGTACACAAGATAATGAGAGGCATAGATAGAGTCGATAGCCAGAGACTATTTCCCAGGGCAGAAATGGCTAAAATGAGGGGTCATAGTTTTAAGCTGGTTGGAGGAAACTATAGAGGGGATGTCAGAGGCAGGTTCTTTACACAGAAAGTTGTGAGAGCGTGCAATGCGTTGCCAGCAGCAGTTGTGGAAGCAAGGTCATTGGGACATTTAAGAGACGGCTGGACATGCATATGGTCACAGACATTTGAGGGTGCACACATGAGGATTAATGGTTGGCACAACATCGTGGGCTGAAGGGCCTGTTCTGTGCTGTACTGTTCTATGTTCTATGTTCTCTAGGTGGGACTAGGTTGGGTTGGGATATCTGGTCGGCATGGACGGATTGGACTGAAGGGTCTGTTTCCATGTTGTACATCTCTATGCCTCTATGAATCTATGAGAGAGCAGTGCTATAGACTGGTAAGACTATGGTGAGTTTTAACTTTTATTATTCAAGTTTTTAAAAAAATACACATTCTATTGGGGATCCTTAGAATGTCCCAGGGATTCTGAATACTCACCTGCTTTTAGATTGCAACAAGAGCAGGTAAAACAGATTTTAACACATTTTGTGCACAACATTTGCCTGGTGATATATTCATTGTAAATGGTAAGAGTTGTGTTTAGTGTTAGTGCAAGAACAGAGACAGTTACCTTGAAACTGAATCCATATAAAACAAACTGCAAATGGTGAGACTCAGCAAAATCATGAAGTCTCACATTAAACAAAATGTTTCTGTTGCTGCATCAGAAAAATAGAGTCTCAGTGTCAGGCCTTATTGTAGTTACATATTCCAGACTTTAATCAGTGTTTGGTTTTTGAGTGCACCCCACTTTATGATCATAATAAAAAGCTTTCTGTTGAAATTGCAATAATTTTGCTTCATAAACCTCATGCGCTAATGATGAAACTAAGGGACCCTTATTGGCCAGCTGCCAATTTGAGATCATGACAGCCTGTTTAGTCTGTGGAACTCTCTTGATATCGGGATAGCTGTCAGCGTCCTTCTCGATGGAAAGATTAATGAGTGTAGTGGTCATGTTTGCATGGTGCAGAATGGGGACTGAATTCTTTAACTGCCAGAATATGTCAGTCTCCTGATCTTAGCATGACAGGATCCTTGCTCTTTTTAAATTGAACCTATTGAACCAAGTTTAAATTTGCAATAATAATTTTTACCAACCGTCTATAAACAAATATTACTAACATTATTAAATATTTTTTGTAAGATCCTGGAAAGTACTTTTTCATCAAATTATTTGATCTTTCACTTCATTAATGATGACTGTTGAGCACAGTCAGAAAGGACAAGAAAATTGAACTATCAAGATGTTTCACTAAAAATTATTAATGGATTATATTCAACATGCACATTAAAAAATAATAAAAGTAAAACATTAAAACTCTCCTGCAGTGTAAATAAAACATTGCTTGCATTTGATTATAATTGTTTTTGCTTATCAACATCAGGAATCAGGATTCTACAGGACTGATTGTATTAGATCGATGCAATATCAATACTTATCTTTGGGAATAGTTATTTAATAAATGAAATTGTCCTTACTTTGCAAGTAAAATAAAAAAAGACTGCATCATTTCATGATAAACACATCCAGACATTTTTTTGTTCATTTAAGAGCATGTTACAAGAAAAAAAAACACATTTCATGCATTTCGATGGGTGTGGTACATTTATTTAAATAGGTAAATCAGCAAATTGATAGATGATAAATTTTAAACAGTTGACTATTGTAATAAATACAAATGTCATGATGGGATGGTCACTTGTATTAAAGAACATAAGGAATAGAGGCAGGAGTTGACGAGATGGTCCCTTAAGTCTGTTCCACTATTCAAAAACAATCATAAGACCATAACACAGAGGCAGAATTAGGCCACTCAGCCCATTGAGTCTGTTTCAACATTCAATAAGACATGGCTGCTCTAATGATCCTCACCTCTACTTTCCTGCCTATTCCCTATTACAAATTAAGATTCTATCTCAGCCTTGAATATACTTAATGATCCAGGCTCTACAGTTCTCTGTGGCAAAGAATTCCATTATATTCACTACCCTTTGAGTGAAGAAATTTCTCCTCATCTCTGTCTTACATATTTTCCTGGAGCAGAGTATTCTGAAGGTTTATGACACTGTGAGAAGACAGCTCCCCTCAACCGAGTTCTTAACGATTACCCCCTTATCCTGTGACTGTGCCCCAATTCTTTAACTCTCCAGCTAAGGAAATAACACCAATAAGCTTCTTCAAAATGTTGCATTTTTCAATGAAATGGCCTCTTATACTTAAGGATCACAGAGTACTTCACCAAATCTCTCATCACAGAAAAGTCCTCATTACAACAACTAATCTAATGAACCTTCAGTGTCACACCTCAAATGCAATTCTTTAAAGAAACAAAATGCTCCAGATATTGGAAATCTGAAATAAAACAGAAATGGCTTGAGAAACACCACAATCCTGGGAGCATCTATGGAAAGAGACTGAGTTAATATTGCAGGTTCCTTTTGACCTCCATAGCATTCCTCAGATATAGAGACCAAACTCATGCATTATATTTCAAGTATAGTGTTACCCAAACCTCAGACAAGTGCAGCTACACTTAGTCATTAATCTACTCTTTGATTATCAACATTTCAAGCCTTACTAAAATGTTCACCTTTTCTACTTCTCAACCAAAATGAAATATATCCCATTGCTAAGATCTATTGTCAGTTCTTTTACCTAGCCTGACTCCACACTATCTGTAAATAACACCTGATGAAATTTATATTTGTAATGTTGTTACCACGGAGACTTGATTATTCCACCACTGAACCCTAGACTGTCCGATGAAGGAAATGTCCTCTCAGCACTTACCCTGTTAAGCCCCTTATGAATCCTATATATCTCAATGAGATCATCTCTGATTATTCTAAACTCTAGTGAGCAAAACTCATTTAACCTTTGTTCAAGACAATCCCTCCATTGCCAGGAATCATCCTAGTAAACTTTCTTTGAATTGCCTCTGATTAATTAATATCTTTTCTTAAATAAGGGTACCAAAACTGTTCCCAATACTCCAGATATGGTCTCATCAGCAATTGCGCTAAGACTTCCTTACTCTTCTAGACCAAACCCCTTAAAATAAGGGTGAACATTCCATTAACCTTCCTGATCACCTGCTAAACCTGTGTGCTAGCTTTCTGTGTTTTATTTTGTACAAGTATCTCCCTTTGTGCTGCAGTTTTCTACAGTTGTTTACCATTTAAATAACACTGTTCATAGAGAAGTACAGCACGGAAACAGACCTTTTGGTCCAACTCGTCCGTGCCGACCAGATATCCTAATCTAATTTAGTCCCATTTGCCAGCACTTGGCCCATATCTCTCCAAACCTTTCCTATTCATATACCTGTCCACATGCCTTTTAAATGTTGTAATTGTACCAGCCTCCACAACTTCCTCTGGCAGCACATTCCATACACGCACTGCCCTCTGTGTGAAAAAGTTGCCCCTTAGGTCCTGTTTAAATCTTTCCCCTCTCACCCTAAACCTAGCCCACAAGTTCTGGATTCCCTCACCCCAGGGAAAAGACCTTGTCTGTCCTATCCATGCCCCCCATGATTTTGTAAACCTCTACAAGGTCACCCCTCAGCCTCTGACACTCCAGGGAAAACAGCCCCAGCCTGTTCAGCCTCTCCCTATAGCTCAAATCCTCCAACCCTGGCAACATTCTCGTAAATCTTCTCTGAATCCTTTCAAGTTTCACAATATCCTTCCGATAGGATATGCGCAATATTCCAAAAGTGGCCTAACCATCATCCTGTACAACTGCAACAGGACCTCCACCTCCTATACTCAATGCTTTGACTAACAAAGGAAAACATACCAAACACCCTTCTTTTGTTCCATCTTCTAAAATCAACAACTTCATATTTTCCCACATTATCTCACTTTGCTAACTTTTACCCACTGATATAACCTATCAATATCTCTCTGAAAACTACTTACATTCCTCTTGCAAGCTGCTTATCAAACTAACTTTGTATTGTCTGCAATTTGCCTATAGTACATACACATCCTTCCTCCAAGTCATTAAGATATATTGCAAACAGTTATGGTCCCAGCACTGATCCCTGTGGAACCCCACCTGTCATTCGTCACCAACCTCATCCCCACTGGTTGTTTCTTGCCCATGGGCCAATTCTATCCATGCCAATGTACTACCTTCAATACAGCAGGCTTACGACAAAACCTTTTGTGAGGCATCTTGTTGAAGCATTTTGGAAGTTCAAATACAAACATCTACTGGTTCTCTTCTATGCACTATGGTTAAGACTTCCTCAAAAATCTCTAATAAATTAATCAGACTCAGTTTCCTTTTCATGAAGCCATGTTAGCTCTACTTGATTAGATTATGATTTTCCAAATGTTCTGCTGTTCCTTGTTTAACAATTGAGTCTAATTCTTCTGCAACAACAGATGTTAAGCTAGTCAGCTTTTAGTTACCTGCTTTTGAATAGAGGAGTCACATCGGCAATTTTCCAATCCTCCAATATTTCTCCAGTATCTAAGGATTTTCGGAAAATTACTACCAATGCATTGTCTATCTCAGTAGCGACCTCTTTTCCAATCTTTGGATGCAAGCCAGGGGACTTATCTGCCTTTAGCCCCATTAGTTTGGCTAGTGATGATGATGTTGCTTAATTCCTCCCCCATCTTTTTTTGTATTAATGGGATGTTTGAAGTATCTTCCATCGTAAAGACTGATACAAAATATCTGTTTAACTCCTCTGCCATTTCCTTGCTCCCATATCCATCTCCCCAGGTTAATTTTCTAAGGTGCCAATGGGCGCTTTGACCTCTTTCTTCATATATTTAAAGAAGCTCTTATTGTTACTTTTCTTATTCTTGCCAATTTGCCCTTAGAGTTTATTTTCCCTGTCCCCGTTATCATTTTAAATCTCCTTTGTTGGATTGTGGTGTTGAAGCATCCAACATCTTTATTACAGCTGACTATGGTGTACAAACATTGGATTCATGGCCTGCATGCAACTGGGCTAACATTAAGCTATTAGATTGCAACAAAGCAGCATGAATCCACTCCCTAGGTTAAGGTGGAGTAAGAGATCCTTATGTCCTCTGTTCAGAGCTATGATACAGTAGGCTTGTTATGAGCATGTGTCTTAAAGGTCCACTAACATATTGACTATGAGACATAAGTGCCGAAGTTCTTAAAGTTTCCCTTAAATGTTCACTACTGTTTATTTACCACAACATCCTTTAGTCTATTTACACAACTAATTACAGCCAGCTCCAGCCACGGACCTATGCAATTTGTTTTGTTTAAGATCCTTGTTTTGAACTTACTCGACTTTCTAACCCATTTATTTGAAATGTCTCCTTTATGTTAATGAACACAGGAATTTGATAAGAATGTACATTGTGTTCACACAATATAGATACAATGTTTTAGGGATGCAGTTGCAATAATAAGGCTTTGGACAGGAACTGGTTCACATGCAGGATGTCTTCTCAGCTTGAGAATATATTTAGCTTATTGGCAGCCCTTTGATAAAGACGCAAATAAAAAACAATGTCAGAGAGTTTTTGATAGTAAACTGTAAGAGGAATACTTAATTACTGCACTAAATGAAGTTGTGAGTGTACAATAAATAGTTCATGATCTTGTTGCTTATTTCATGGACGACTCTAAGATGTGGTTTGATGCTTCAATGTGTTTTATCACACTGATAACCTCTGATATATAAAGCCCAGTGTTGCACTATGTTATCTTGGGGTGCCAACTTTGCTGAACTTTTTGTCATTAGAAATGAGCATGAAAAATGTTTGGGCAAAATTTAGTGTGAAAACTAATTGACTGAAAAATGCAGGGTTGATTAAAATGACTGCATTTCTGGGATTGCTCTGAAACAGAAGTTGTGAGCAATTATTCTGCTGGAGAGGCTGAAGAGAACTGCAAAGGTTAACATTCAAGGTACATTTGGATGAATGCTGTAAAACTATCTAAGAGATGCTACCCCTTATTTCTTCATGGGCTCTGAATTTGTCTCGTATATACTTTAATGGTTGTTTTGTTGCTGTTGTAATGGCAGTTCAAGCTGGTCTCTTCGGACAAACTCAGACAAAACCATGGCATGGGTCCACCCTGTGAATCCTTGGGTATTGATGGCAATGAATATACCACATGAAAATGTAGTGCAAATTCTCTTGGGGCACGTGGGAGAAGAGGATAGAGATTAGTATTCAGTTTTTGAACATTGCAGCTGCTGAAAAGACTGTACATGGAAAGTGAATGTGTATTTCATGATAGCGCTGACCTCTGCATCTTGTGGAATTTTCCAGCCGTAATCAGTAACTTGATCTTCCCCACATGTAGTCAATGCAGCAGGGTTATAGGTTGAGATTGAGAACAGAAGGTCAAAGGACCAATCTGAAATGATGCTGTTACAGCTTTGGAACTTCCTGATTTGGAATAAGTGCCAGTTTTGAATGATAGCTCTCACCTGTATCTAAAATGGATACGCAAAATAACTGGACTTGGGAATTTGGTCAGGTTCAGCTGAGGTTAAGTTGGAAAGTTGTGAAGAGCGTACTGCCTGACTGATGATGGAGTAGCAATGGTGCAGGAGATGGAGATCATTATAAATCAGTGCTTTTCATCCCATTCATGCAGTACTATGGAAGCTGCCAAGTAATAGATCCCCATTCTCCCAGCTCTGTAAACAGCAGCTGTAATTGGCCAAACTCCAGAAACATGTTGGCAAGGAAACTGATGGCTTTGGCAAAAAAAGCAGAAGGCAAAATATTCAAGATACTCAATAAATGAATAAATGCAAAGAGTCACAACAAAACCCTTGAATGTTCAGTGAAACATTAGTGACCGATTTAGCAATTGATCCAAAAACACATTTTGTCTTGAAGTCATCAGGACAATTTGCAAGAATACCAGTGCAATGAAAAAATATATCCACTGAGAAAATAGATCTGGGGCTCCCTTATGACTGTCTACCATCTGTTTACGATTACTGGTCAGTGTTCATATTGAATTCCTACATTTCCATGCATTTTAAGATTGGTCTTACCAGCAACCTCATAAATAGGTACCAAGCCCGAAACGTTGACTCTCCTGCTCCTTGGTTGCTGCCTGTCCTGCTATGCTTTTTCAGCACCACACTTTTTAACTCCTCTATGTTCACTATAGAAGCTGTCATATCTGCTAGATAATAAGTTTGGGAGAAGATTTGTAGCTCGGGTGCTCGTTGTTGTTGTGGTTGTGTTCGCTGAGCTGGGAATTTGTGTTGCAGACGTTTTGTCCCCTGTCTAGGTGACATCCTCAGTGCTTGGGAGCCTCCTGTGAAGCGCTTCTATGATCTTTCCTCAGGCATTTATAGTGGTTTGAATCTGCCGCTTCCGGTTGTTAGTTCAACTGTCCGCTGCAGTGGCCGGTATATTGGGTCCAGGTCAATGTGTTTGTTGATTGAATCTGTGGATGAGTGCCATGCCTCTAGGAATTCCCTGGCTGTTCTCTGTTTGGCTTGTCCTATAATAGTAGTGTTGTCCCAGTCAAGTTCATGTTGCTTGTCATCTGCGTCCCTTAGACAGGGGACGAAACGTCTGCAACACAAATTCCCAGCTCGGCGAACAGAACAACAACAACTGCTAGATAATCGCTACCCTGATCACATTATTTCTTGACTGATATCACACAAAGTTATGAACAGGCACAAGGCCATCATATTTGGTCCTGAAAAGAGCCCATTCTTTCTCTGATTATGTAGGAAGATCAAACTGGATGTTTCAGGGTGTTACTCTGCAGGAGCAACGCAAGTGGGTTCATCATTCACGAGATGCTGCCATCGAACCAGGGCAATATTCTGCCTGTCATACAGAGGAGTAATGTGGTATAGGATTTTCAGCACTTGTGTGATACTAGTGATGTGGACTGTACATTGTAGAATCTGGTGGATCATATCTCTTCAGCTGATCATAACAGGTAAGGTAATGACTGGACCCAATCATGATGCACTTGCAAAACTCTCAAAACATTAAACATTAAATATGATTCTGTGATTGGACAACATTTGCTAATTGATTTGAGTGTGCAAAGAATTATGCAAATAATCAATTGGGATTATCAGTTGTGTTTGCAGTGCGACAGTTGTACATACAGGATGCTGCATACATTAGGACAGGGCCCAGTTCCTAGCAGATGGAGAGAACAGTCAGATACATTGTGAGTGATTCTAAACATTACAGATGGTAGCCATTCTCTGGTTCATTTCTCAGGGATGAACCTTCACCAATTCGAGTCAAACTGCCTGGTTTAAAATTTAAACAATACTTGGCAGTTAACTGTCAGTCATCATCTAATTGGGTCATTGTCCATGGAAATAATTCCACCAATCTGAGTCAACTTGCCAACCAATCAAAACTCTTGTCCTGTACAGTATAACAATTATTTTTCCATTTGTTTTGCATTTTTTGCAAATTGTCCTGGTGAATGCAAGATGAAAATCTTTGACGAAATGTGTCTTTTATCAGCAATACTCAAGTTCTGTACTACCAACTAATTAATTGCTTCAAAACAGGATGATGTGGAGGCTCTACTGTTGGACTGGGGTGGACGAGGTCAGAAGTCACATGACACCAGGTTATAGTGCAATGGGTTTATTTGAAATCACAAGCTTTCAGGGCTTCACTTCACCTGATGAAGGAGCAGTGCTCTGAAAGCTTGTGATTTCAGATCAATTTATTGTTGTATAACCTCTGACGCAAAACAGGATGGGTCTACTCCCCTCATTATTTGTTCATTTTATATGATGGGGAGGGGTGGTGAAGGGCAGAATAGGATGGGACCCTCCAATAAATTACATAATTCAGTGTGAGACTCTATTGAATGTCTGTAGAATGATTCCTACACATTCCAAAAATGATGTCTTGAGTAGTTGGATCATCAAAACAACTTAATTAAATTTACCCTGTTGCTTTTCAAATGGGATGGAAAAATATAGTCTCTGAAATGTTAGTAAATAACTTTAGATTTCATACTTACCAAGGTAGGACATCAATTACCAACCACTTCCATTATTTGACCTCAGTTTTGAATCCAAGTACCCCTGATCTCCAGGGTAGGAGGAGTTCATGTTTAATGCTCTCGCATGAAGCCTGGGGCCATACACAATTAGGTTCAGTTGTCATATCCTTGGCAGTTCAATAATTTGCTGGCATTCACCTTCTGTGTTCAAAGAGGGTTCCAGTAATCTTAGGAGAAAGTGAGGACTGCAGATGTTGGAGATCAGAGTCAAGAGTGTGGTGCTAGAAAAGCACAGCAGATTGGACAACATCTGAGGAGCAGGAGAATCAATGTTTTGGGCATAAGCCCTTCATCAGGAATCATCCAGTAACCTTAGAAGTGAATCTCCAGTTTAGGGCATCAAAATTGAGTCTAATCTTGCTCTTATTTGGCATTTGTACATGGATAGGGGTCAGTGGATATCAATCTACCCAACAACCAACCTTTTACTTTCACAACTGAAAGTAACTCCCCACAGGATAGAATGTTAAACTTGTAAGATTGTGTTCTTATCCTTTTACACATAAGGCCCTTTTTACCTCTATTTCTTGCCCAAATGACTTTAAATTCTTTCCTTTTTCTCTTGCTACCTCAACTCTTTATTTCTCGATCCCATTTCGTGCCACACTTTACTTATATCTCTCACTTATGTGTGAATGAAGTTTTATTTTCTACCTGGTAAAAACAATGACTGCACATGCTGGAATGCAGATTATGAATTAGTGGTGCTGGAAGAGCACAGCAGTTCAGGCAGCATCCAAGGAGCAGTGAAATCGACGTTTCGGGCAAAAGCCCTTCACTACCTGTCTGTCCATTTCACGAACCCATCTCTGACTCTCTGATATCTTTTACAGTCTTCCTTGTTGATTTTCAAAACCATTTTATGTGTAACCAGTTAATTTTGATCTCCCTGTACCCTTTTCTAAATCATTAATATACATGAGGAACAAAAGTAAATATTGTACTGGCCCTGGAACTCACCACGCCCATTTTTTTCCTAATCTGAGCCATCTTTATCTAACCTGATTAGTAATTTCACGTCACATCAGGATGTACCATTCAGCTCCAAGTTATCTCATAAGATCATGGCTGATCTGATTATTCACATTCCAATCGACTCTGAAGAGAACCTTTTTCCCTCTTCTTTATCACGAATCTACTAAAGTCTACCAATCACTTTTTATGATGCTGCTTTGTTATGTCTTTTAGAGAGCTTTGATTTTTTGGAGTCAAAGTCTGGAGACTTTATCAAGGGGTAGTTTTAATGAGAGATGAAATTATAGCAGGATCATCAGATAAGATTATATAGGCTGACCTGAAGAGCAAAAAAAAAGAGCAATCACTATCCTAAGAGTGCACTAAAGATTCCCAAAATAATAATGTGGAATTTCAACTCCCTGAATATTCAACTAGAATGGAATAAGTGTGAAAGGTACAGAGGAAGCAAAATTTTTTAAATGCTTTCAGGAACAGCTTGATGTGGTTGTACATAGCAAGTCCAACAAAACACGATGCAATTCCACAAATAGTGTTAGGCAACACAGCTGACAGGATGTAAACGATGGTGCTGGTGTTGGACTGGGCTGGACAAAGTTAACAATCACACAACACCACGTAATAGTCCAACAGGTTTATTTGGAAGTACAAGCTTTTGGAGCACTGCTCCTTCATCAGGTAGCTGAGCAACAGGATCATGAGACACAGAATTTATCGCAAAAGGTTACAGTGTCATGCAATTGAAATGATATATTGAACAAACTTAAATTGTTGTTAAGTCTTTCATCTTTTAGAATGGGCTGCAGGTTTCGGTTCATTAATATGTAAATCCCAGAACTTCTTTTAAGTCACATTCTTGAGATAACTTAAGGTTTAATAAAAAAGGTGACATCTCAGCTCAGACAATGCATTCAAGGTGTGAGCTTAGAGTCTGTATCCCAGTCTTGAATCAGACTGGTTCTATTTCCAAAGTTGAAATTTATAAAATATCACATGGATTGACTGCCTGCAGACTGTGCGCTTTTTCAGAAAAATAGAATGTATCTACAAATATAATTCTGAAAATGCAAATTCACTGCATAGACTTATATATGTGTATGTGTCAATGAGAGACAGAAAAAGAGAGAGAGAGAGAGTGTGTGTGCATGTGAGTATGAGTGCACATAAGAGAGTGTGTGTTTGTGTGTGTGCGTGCTTGTTAGAGTGTGTGTATAATCCTGTGAGAGAATGTGTGCTTCAGTATGAGTGTGGGGTGTTTATGGGGGCAGATACGTTCTATTTTGCTCAAAAAATGCACAATCTACCCGCAATCAAGGCAGGCAGCCATTACATGTAATATTTTATAAAGTCCACTTTGGAAATAGAACCAATCTGATTCAAGATTGGGATACAGACAGACTCTAACATCTTCAATGCATTGTCTGAACTGAGATGTCACCTTAAGTTATCTCAAGAATGTGACTTAAAAGAAGTTGTGGGATTTACATATTAATGAACTGAAAGTTGCAACCCCCGTTCTAAAAGATGAAAGACTTAACAACAATCTAGGTTTGTTCAATATGTCATTTCAGTTGCATGAGACCGCAACCTTTTGCTATAAATTCTGTGTCCTACGATCCTGCTCCACGGCTCTCTGATGAAGGGACAGCGCTCCGAAAACTAGTGCTTCCAAATAAACCTGTTGGACTATAACCTGGTGTTGTGTTTTTTTTACTTTGTCCACCCCAATCCAACACCAGTTCCTCCACATTAAGGGGAATGGGTAGAGAGGTGCAGCAGGTGTTCAGGTAGAGGATCAGCCATGGTCATGTTGAATGGCAGAGCAGGCTCAATAGGCCAAATGGCCTGCTTCTATTTCCTAGCCTGTGTTTGGATATGGTTCTTAATGAATGCTTTGCATCTGCTTTCACAAAGGAGAGGATTATTCAAATATTGTAACTGGGAGGGGGTGGGAATATTAAATAGTTTTGACAACCTTGAAAATGGATGAATCTTGACTCCCACCCAGATGATACGTGCAAAACTGCTCAAAGAAGCAAAAAAATCTTGGGGACACCGAGCACCATTTTCCAATCCATTTTCACAACAGAACTGGTGCTTAAGGGCTGGAAAACAGCTTGTATTTTATTAAAGTTTAAAAAATAAGAAGGAATAAAGCTAGTAATTGCAGCCTAACCACAGCAATGGGATAAGTAGTGGGAAAAGTGTGAGGAGAAGGATAAAATCATTAAAACAGACAGATTAATCAAAGACCAGCGTGGATTTATGACATGAAGATCCTGTCTGACTAACATAACTGAATTTTTGAAGAAGTGAAAAGGGGTCAAGATGAAGAGTGTATTTGATGTGGTCTACATGGATTTCAGTAAAATTTATGATGAAGCCCCAAACGTCAGACCAGTCATGATCTAATGCCCGTGGGATCTAAGGCAAAGTAGCGAGTTGGATTTAAAATTGACCTGGAGGCAGGGAGTAAACAGTAATAATCGATAGATGTTTTTGTGACTGGAAGGCTGGTTACAGTGAGGTTCCACCTGACTTAGTAGTAGGGCACTTGTTTTTTGTGATGTATGCAGATGATTTTGATTTGAAATGCAGTGGATATATAAATGTAATGGGCATGATCAGAAATTTGTCATCAATTCAAAAATTTGCACAGTGGCTGATTGGAAAGTATAAAGCTGCAGACTGTAGGAAGCTATCAGAGTGTCAGGGGTTTGAAGCAGTGTCAAACAGAGTCTAATCCTAGATACAATGGCTGAGAGAGGTTATGGAATACTTGCATACATCAGCCAAGATATAAAATATAAGGTGTGAGTTGATAAGAGCCCACATAAGTAGAATCATAGGATCCCTCCAGTGCAGAAAGTATCCTAACCCCACATTTCCCATGGCTAATCCACTTGGCCTGCATATCCCTAGACACTACAGAGCAACTCAGCACAGCCAATCCACATGTTTGTAGAGTGGGAGGAAACCAGGGCACTGAGTATGAATCAACACAGACACAAGAAGAACACGTAAACTCCACACAGACAGCCACCCGACACTGGAATCAAACCCAGGTCCCAGGCACTATGAGGCAGCAGTGCTAACCACTGAGCCACTGTAGAGGAGAATTGGCTCATGAGCAGGAATCAGTGAGTGAAGATAAGGGGTTCTTAATTAGTTTTGTGTTCCATGACCAACGGTATTCCACAGGGATCAGTGCTGTAACCACACTGCTTACAAAATATATTAATGACTGCGAGGAAGGAAGTAAATTTGTAGGCAACACTAACACTGGTGGGCAGGCAGGTTGCAAGATGGATAGAAACTGTTTACAAATAAATATTGATAGGCTGTGCAAGAAGTTGGCAAAAAGAGGGAAATGTGGGAAAATGTAAAGTTGACAATTTTGATTATTATTTACATGGAGAAAAAATGCAACACAAAGGGACTTGGGGAAACTTGTACACAAAATACTGAAAGCTAGCACACAGGGGCAGCAGGTAATCAGGAAGGGTCATGGAAATTTGGCCCTTATTTTGAGGGATTTGGAGAGTAGGGAGCTAAAAGACCCTTCATTGTTCTATCAAAACAGGAAAGCTTATTATTTTCTTGCATGTGTGCATTTAAGAAGTATCTTGAACCCCTTTATCCCCCAACACTTAAACCCCCCCTCCCCACAAACTATTGCATAAAACCTGCCCCCTCCACACATCATTTCAACTCTGAAGAAAAGTCATCTAGACTTGAAATATTAGTTGCTTTCCGTCCATGGATGCTGCCTGACCCACTGTGAGCTCCAGTACATTTTGCTTTCAGTATAGATTCATACATCTGCAATAATTTGCTCATATCTTGATTTTTCTGGTCTGATTACTCAATGCTACTCCATTTCATGGTGGTGCTGTAATTGACATTACAAAGTTACCAACGCTGACAATGACTGTCACAAAGGCTCAGGAAAACTGGAAATCACAAGGAGCTAAGCAGAAACATGGCTGTTTGGAAAATCCTGATTTTTCATTCCCTTGCAATAATAGAACTGTCATCCATAGCTTGTTCTGCATTGGTTTAATAATCAAAAACTCATCATCTTAAAACAAGCACCATTCCTTTTTACCCAGAGATGTCTATAAATAGATGTCAGAAGAAAACAAACAGAGGGAGGTGAACACAAACATCATGACAAATTGAAATTCAAAAGACAGTTTGTAACACATGTGATGCACTTACTGAAATAATTGTAATTTAATTTTAATCTTTATTATATTGTAAGCACTGATTGCCACTAGTATAATCGAATTGTTATGAAGACATTAAACAATGGCATACATCCAAAGAACTATATGATTATATAGTTTATGTGTAAAACTGAAATGATGTTTTGTCTTCCCTCTGGGCCAATCTGTAATTATACAAAGTACAATAAAAAGATAATTGTATGGAAAAATACCACATCAATGGGAAAGTGGGAAGCAACTTTAAACACAATACCAAACTTTTCAGATTTGGTGAAGGGATGACCAGTGTTCCTGCTACTTTTCAATTGGACACGGTTCACAATGATAGAATTCTTGTAGTGCAGAAAGAGACCATTTGGCCCTTTGTGTCTGTGCTGGCTCTCCACATTAGTATTTCACTTAATACCTTTTCCTGTCTTTCCTTCATAAACCTGAGTTTTGTTCCTTTACAAATAATAGTTTATTTTCCATTTTATGCCTCGATTGAAACTGCCTCCACCACACCCTCAGACAATGCTTCCCTGACTCAGTTGCTATATGAGAAAGTTTTGCTTCATGTCTCTTGAACTTGCATTCTTGCAAAAAGTCCTGATGAATGATAGATGAAAAGCTTTGACAAAATGTGTCTTTTCTCAGCAAGATAAAAGCTTTTGCACCTTTTGCTTCATATGTTAATTATTTTAAATCTGTGCCCCCTCATTCTCAATCCTTTCATGAAACATAGAAAATGGGAGCTGAAGCAGGCCATTCAGCCCTGCGAGCCTGCCACACAATACAATTGGATTATGGCTAATCATCCAACTCCATCCCCATTCCTGCTTTCTCCTTACAACCATTGATCATTTTAACCCATGAACTCTATCTAATGCCTTCTTGAAAATGTTCAATGTTTTGACCTCAACCGTTTTCTGCAACAGAGAATCCTATAGGTTCACCACTCTCCGGATGAAGACATTTATCTTCATCCCATTTCTAAGTTGCCTGGTTCATATCCTGTGGTTCCTGGCTCTGGACCCCTGTGATATGGTGAACATTTTCTCTGTTTAGTCTGGACAGATTACTCATGATTTCAAACTGATCTCCTCTCAGGTTTCTTCATTCCATGGAAAAGAGCCCTTACTTCTCTAACCTATCTTTATAACAAAAATTAATCTTCCTTGGAACCATTTTCATTAATCTTTTTTGCATGTTCTCGAAAGGTTTCCCATTTTTTCTTAAAAGTATTATGCCCAGAACTGGATGCAATTCTCCAGCCAATGACAGAATTGACATGTACTCCACACAAATCAACACACCGTTCTCAGACCCTGTCACTAAGTGTCAGCATCCAATTTTTAGAAACAAATAGCATGGTTTTTTTGTTCTCATTGCTAATTGTCTTTTCACCAAGGCTCTTCTGTCAATCATAGTTCAGTCAGTAGCATATTCACATCCGAGTCCCATGGATGTCGGTTGAAGTCCATTTCCTGGGCTTGAACACAAAAAACAAGGCTGACCCTTTATTGCATTTGCTGAAGGAATACTGGACCATTGGAGGTGTTGTTTTGAGATGTGAAGTTACATTAAAGTCATTTGTAAACTCACAGATCATTGTGAAAGATCCCATGGCACTACTTCAGAGAAATGCAGAGGAGTTATGCCTCCTGACCTGGTCAATTCTTCTTTGTGTCCATCAACATTACAATCATGGTCATGATCCCATCAATGTTTGAGGGAGTTTACTGCATGCAACTTTTGTATTCACTCACTGGCTGGCCAACATTTATTTCCCATCCCTAATTCCCCTGAAGAAGGTGGCAGTAATCTGCCGTCTTGAACTGCTACAGTCCATGTGCTGTCGGGTGACCCACAATGCCCTTAGGGAGGGAATTCTAGGATTTTAACCTAGTGACACTGAGGGAACGGTGATATATTTCTAAGTCAGGATGGTGAGTGGCTTGGAGGAAAACTTGCAGGGGATGCCCTTGACGTCCAGGTGGAATTGGTTGTGTTGGGAAGGTGCTGTATGGGAGACCTTGGTGAGTTTCTGTAGTGCGCCTTGTACATGGTAGACACTGCTGCTGAGTGTTGGTGGTAGAGGGAGTGGACGTTTTGTGGATGTGGTGCCAATCAAGTGCTGCCTTGCTCTGGATGGTGTTTTGCTTCTTGAGTGCTGTTGGAACTACACCCATCCAGGTAAGTGGGGAGTATTCCACCTCCTGACTTGTGCCTTGCAAATGCTGGACAGGCCTTGGGGAGTCAGGAGATGAGTTACTTGTCTGTCACATTTCTCACATTAAAATAGTGACTAGAACTTCAAAGTAATTAATTGACGACTATCTTCCTTTGCGATGTCCCTACCTAGTGGAAGGTGCTCTGTGATTAAATGCCTTCTTCATTTAATGAAATTGTATGTTTAGTTGGGCCCCTGTCTGATTGAAGGAACATTTCTACTGATGCCTGTTCTGGACGCCAAAAATGCCTTTATCTTTTTAGTTGTAGTACAAGGACAGCACCTCTCTGATTTCTCCACGTCTTTTGCTCTTCTCCACGTGCTCCTAAGAATATACTTTCATTTGCAGTCAGCAGTTGGCTACAGGATATTACATTCCTCATGTCAGCTAAAGAAAAGACCCCCTCCCCCAGGACCTTCTGCCTGAATTCGGTAGCTGCCATGTGAGGTTCCAATATCACCACTGGAAATTTGTTGGCCTGACTGCCCAGAAGGACAAAAAGCAAAAAAAAAGTAATATTTGGAAATAAACACAGTGGTCATATTGTATCCATATAAGAAATGAAACAAGTCAGACCACTTCTGGAGAAGTAAGGGCAGGATGGTGGTTCAGTGGTTAGCACTGCTGCCTCACAACGCCAGGGATGCAGATTCAATTCCAATCTCGGGTGACTGTCTGTGTGGAGTAGGCATGTTCTCCCTGTGTCTGTGTGGGTTTCCTCCGGATGCTCTGGTTTCCTCCCACAATCCAAAGATGTGCAAGTTAGAAGAATTGTACATGCTAAATTGCCCATAGTGTTCAAGGATGTGTAGGTTAGGTGCATTAGTCAGGAGTAAATATAGGATAATTGCGTAGAGGAATGTGTCTGGGTGGGTTACTCCTCAGAGTGTCAGTGCAGCCTTGTTGGGCAGAAGGGTCTGTTTCCACTCTGTAGGGATTCTATGAAACTGTTGACTGAAAACAAAAAATGCTGGAGATCACAGTGGGTCAGGCATCACCCATGGAGAGAACGCAAGCTAACATTTTGAGTTTACATGGGGCAGCATTTAAGTGCAAGAAATGTCATGGGACTTGAAATGTTAAACTGTTTTCTCTTCATGGATGTTGCCAGACCAGGTGAGCTTTTCCAGTAATTTCTGATTTTTTCCTTTTAAGTTGGACCAGCCAGTCACAAGTTTTACTGTTTCCCCATCTCTCCATCTGAGGGTAACTCTGAGCATGGGACCCTACCCTAAGCCTGGACTGTCCCTAAAAAGGAACAAGGATGCCCACCACCCCAGGCCCCAGGTCCCAGGTGACCTTGCTGCAGCACCACCTTCCCCTGCTCCACCTACAAGGGTCAAAGCCAAGTGCCACCAATGGCCCGTCTCATTGATGGAGGCGCCGCGCGGGTTGGCTGCATCTGGCGGTGATGTCATGGGCACTGGGCCCCACCCCCAAGGCTGTGATTGATGGGAGGGCGGGTTCTGATTGGCTGGGACCGCGGTGTATCAGAGACAGGCTCCTCCTTCCCTCGCGGTGCCCCCCCAGCCCCGTGTGGGAGCTAGAAGCTGCTGCAGAGATTGCTGAGGGGGGGATGAGGCTGTGAGCGGTTGGAGGAGCGAGAGGGAGCCGCATTCTTCAGCATCACAAGTTGCAGGGTTCTCTTCTCTGGCCTTTCTTAAACATGGTGCAGCAAAGCAAGGCTGCGGACACTCAGAGCGGCGGCATCGCGTCTCGGGAAGCGGCAGACAGCGGCATCAGTGACATGAGTGCAGCTTCCAGCCCGAATCCCGGCTTCTCCCCAGCCCCTTCTGCGGAATCTCTCTGGGCCAGCGGCTCTGCCAAAGGAGAGGAGGAGGCGAGCTGTAACCCTGACTGGTGCAAAACCCCGAGCGGCCACATCAAGAGGCCCATGAACGCCTTCATGGTGTGGTCCCAGATCGAGAGGAAAAAGATCATGGAGCAAGTGCCGGACATGCACAACGCCGAGATCTCCAAGCGCCTGGGCAAGAAGTGGAAAATGCTGAAGGAGACCGAGAAGAGCCCGTTCATCCGAGAGGCAGAGCGCCTGAGGCTAAAGCATATGGCGGATTACCCCGACTACAAATACAGACCCAGGAAGAAGGTGAGGGCAGAGGCTGGAGCAGGAGCAGAGGACAAGAGCTGCCGAAAGGAGCCCAAGTCCTTCAAGAAACACAGCCGCCCCCAGAAGGGCAACTTCACCCGCCTCAGGCCCCTTTCTTGCAATCCGCACATCTCCTACCTACTCCTGCTCCTTTAATAAATTCAACTGTTTTTCCAAAATATTTGTTTTTGGTTTTTTAATCCATTTAGTTCAGTGTCTGAAATCTCTTTCAAGTGCCACAAGATATGTTTCTACACAAAAGAAGCTAGTTAAATGCAGCTCGTTGTTGCTGATTGTCCAACAATGGTGTCAACTCCTATGAAGACTGTTTGAAACTTTGATCAGAGATAGGTTCCCTGGAGCCTTTCAGAGGTGGAAAAATAGAGAGGTAGGGACGGTGGGGTTGAGGATAGGAGAGTAAAGTAAAGACTGGACAATTCCGAGAGAGCAGAGTTCATGACCACACTCTTCCGAAAAGTGGATTTTGTTCCGTGAAGTTAGAATAACCGCAATAACACTACTGTTACAAAAGGGACAAAAAAAAAGGATTCCGCCAATATTTCATAAGTTAGTTTGCCATCAGTTTTGGGCAATTAACAATATCTGGAAACTAAATTAAAATTACAGGATATATATAAATACTAGAGTTCGTCAAACATTGCCAATTTGAAGTTCATCTTTAAGAAACGTAAGTAGATGTATTGGAGGAAAGACAGGCGAAAAGATCTAAGTTATTGATTTTTTTTTATAGAACCGATCATTCGGTTGTCCTTTCCACAGCAGCCCAAAAGGAGTTATCCGACCTGATTATGGAAGTTGGTTTGGCAGTTATATAGTTAACTCAATGGAGTAGTGCAATAGAGGAGCTCCTGTTGAAGATAATGGTAGCACACTATGATAGGCTAGTGAATACATGTCATAGGTGAGCTAACGCGAAAGATGACGGTGGTATAATGTGATAGGGTAGGTGGAAAGTAGCACAGCAACATAGCAGAAGATGATTAGCTTAGAAAGACAAAGCAGGCGAGTATGATTGGTTATGCTAATTAACAGATAAGCGCGGGAACGAGTGGCCCCACGAATCGGGAAGCCATTTTCTGATTAGATTCTCTACAGTATAGAAACAGGCCCTTTGGCCCAGCAAGTCCACACTGACCCTCTGAAGAGTAACCCACTGAGACCCAATCCCCTACCAGATATTTATCCCTGACTAATGCACCTAACACTATGAGCAATTTAGCATGGCTAATTCACCTGGTGTGCATGTCTTTGGATTGTGGGAGGAAAGCAGAGCACCCGGAGGAAGCTCACACAGACATGGGGAGAATGTGCAAACTCCACACAGTCGCCCAAGGCAGGAATTAAACCATGGTCCCTGGCACTGTGAGGCAGCAGTGCTAACATTTGTGCTGTCCCTTTGATTGTCGCAGCTTTTGTTTGCAAATAAAAGTTTAACTTCATGAAGGATTTCTGTGTCTCCTGGTAATTCTCACAGAGTATCTGATAATCTTTCCATAACAACCCCAAGCTTGTGGTCTGTTGCCTTGTAGATTTTGACACTTCAAGTATCTTCCCAGTTTTTAAATGTTACAAGGGTTTCTGTTTTTGCCATCCTGTCAAGTGATGAGTTCTGAATCTCCACCATCCACTCAGTTAAAAACATTTCCAATCCCTGGAACTCTCTCATCTAAATTAATGTTCCCTGCTTTGGACCCTCCAGACAAGGGGAATAGAACCTTCCCACTCTATCACTAGCCCTCAATTTTACTCACTTTATTTTTATTCCTTCATGGGATGGTTATTGTCTGTATAATAATAATTACAGTTGCCCTTGAAAAAGTCTGGTGAGCTACCTTCTTGAATTACTACAGTCCATGTGCTATAGGTTAACACACAATGCTGTTCGGGAAGGAATTCCAGAATTTTGACTCAGCAACAATGAATGAACTGTGATACATTTCCACATCAAAAGGGTGAGTGACTTGGAGGGAAGCTTGCAGGTGGTGTTATTTCCATATATCTGGGTTTGGAAGGTGCTTTCAAAGAAGTCTTCGTGATTTTCTGCAGTGTGTCTTGGAAGTGGTACACACTGATGCTACTGAACATTTCTGGTGGAGGAGGTGGATGCTTGTGATTGTAGTCCCACATTAGGTCTTCCTCAGCCTCTCTGGTCCAGAAAGAATAATCTAGCCTCCTCAAACTTTCATTGTAACTAAAATGGTCCAGTCCAGGCAACAGCCTTGTAAATTTCCTCTGTACACTCTCTAATATGATCATAACTTTCTCACAATGTGGTGACCAGAACTCCATCTAGTACTCTCACTTAACTGTGGCTTAACCAGTGTTTAAATAGTTCCAGCTTAATCTTTTAGAGTCATAGAGATGTACAGCATGGAACCAGACCCTTCGGTCCAACCCGTCCATGCCGACCAGATATCCCTCAAACCCATCCTGTTCATATACCCAGCCAAATGCCTTTTAAATGTTGCAATTGTACCAGCTTCCACCACTTCCTCTGGCAGCTCATTCCATATACGTATCACCCTCTGCGTGAAATCATTGCCCCTTAGGTCTCTTTTATATCTTTCCCCTCTCACCCTAAACCTATGCCCTCTAGTTCTGGACTCCCCGACCCCAGGGAAAAGACTTTGCTTATTTACCCTATCCATGCGCCGCATAATCTTGTAAACCTTTATAAAGTCACCCCTCAGCCTCCGACGCTCCAGGTAAAATAGCCCCAGCCTATTCAGCCTGTCCCTATAGCTCAAATCCTCCAACCCTGGCAACGTCCTTGTAAATCTTTCAAGTATCATAAAATCTTTCCGATTTGCATGCAATATTCCAAAAGTGGCCTAACCAATGACCTCTTAACTCCTGTATTCAATATTCTGACCAATAAAGGAAAGCATACTAAACGCCTTCTTCACTATCCTATCTATCTGCAACTCCACTTTCACGGAGTTATGAACCTGCACTCCAAGGTCTCTTTGTTCAGCAACACTCCCTAGGACCTTAGCATTAAGTGTATAAGTCCTGCTAAGATTTGCTTTCCCAAAATGCAGCACTTCGCATTTAACTGAATTAAACGTCATCTGTCACTTCTCAGCCCATTGGCCCATCTGGTCAAGATCCTGTTGCAATCTGAGGTAACCCTCTTCGCTGTCCAATACACCTCCAATTTTGGTGTCATCTGCAAACTTACTAACTGTACCTCTTATGCTCACATCCAAAACATTTATTTAAATGACAAAAAGTAGAGGACCCAGCACCGATCCTTGTGGCACTCCACTGGTCACAGGCCTCCAGTCTGAGAAACAAACCTCCATCACCACCCTCTGTCTTCTACCTTTGAGCCAGTTCTGTACCAAATAGTTAGTTCTCCCTGTATTCAGTGAGAGATCTAACCTTGCTAATCAATCTCCCATGGGGAACCTTGTTGAATGCCTTACTGAAGTCTATGTAGATCACATCTACCGCTCTGCCCTCATCAATCCTCAAAAAACTCAAATCAAGTTTGTGAGACATGATTTCCCATGCACAAAGCCATGTTGACTATCCCTAATCAGTCCTTGCTTTTCCAAATACATGTACATCCTGTCCCTCAGGATTCCCTCCAACAACATGCCTCCCCACCGATGTCAGGCTCACTGGTCTATAGTTTCCTGGCTTGTCCTTATCACCCTTCTTAAACAGTGACACCACGTTAGCCAACTTCCAGTCTTCCAGCACCTCACGTGTGACTATCATTGATACAAATATCTCAGCAAGAGGCCCAGCAATCACTTCTCTAGCTTCCCACAGAGTTCTCAGGTACACCTGATCAGGTCCTGGTGATTTACCCACCTTTACCCATTTCAAGACATCCAGCACTTCCTCCTCTGTGATGTGGACATTCTGCAAGATGTCACCATCTATTTCCCTACAGTCTATATCTTCCATATCCTTTTCCACAGTAAATACTGATGCAAAATACTCATTAGTATCTCCCCATTTTCTGTGGCTCCACACAAAGGCCGCCTTGCTGATCTTTGAGGGGCCCTATTCTCTCCCTAGTTACCCTTTTGTTCTTAGTGTATTTGGAAAAACTCTTTGGATTCTCCTTAATTCTATTTGCCAAAGCTATCTCATGTCCCCTTTTACCCTCCTGATTCCCTCTTAAGTATACTCCTACTGCCTTTATACTCTTCTAAGGATTCACTCGATCTATCCTGTCTATACCTGACATATGCTTCCTTCTTTTTCTTAACCAAACCCTCAATTTCTTTAGTCATCCAGCATTCCCTATAACTACCAGCCTTTCCTTTCACCCTAACAGGAATATACTTTCTCTGGATTCTCGTTACCTCAGTTTTGAAGGCTTCCCATTTTCCTGCCATCCCTTTGCCTGTGAACATCTGCCACCAATCAGCTTTGAAAGTTCTTGCCTAATGCCATCAAAATTGGCCTTTCTCCAATTTAGAACTTCAACTTTTAGATCTGGTCTATCCTTTTCCGTCATTATTTTGTGAGGTACCTTGTCAAATGACTTCTGGAAGTCAAATACAATATAATCTACTAGTTCCCCTCTATTGACTCTGGTTGAGACTTCCTCAAAAAAAAAATTAATTGGACACAATTTCCCTCTCATGAAGTGATGCTGACTCTGCTTGCTTAGATTGTGATTTTCCAAATGTTCTGGTATTATTTCTTTAATGATCGATTTCAATATTTTTCCAACAATAGATGTTAGGCGAATTGACCAAGAGTTACCTGCCTTCTTGCTCTCTCCCTTTTTGAAAAGGGGTGTCACACTGGCAGTTTTCCAATCCTCCGATGTATAGTTCAGGCTCCTTCTTTGAAAGAAAGCTATAAACGCACTGGACGTAATTTCGAGGAGCTTCGCTGGATTGATACTTGGAATGAGTGGGTTGATTTATGCGGACGATTTGGACAGACTGGACATCTTTCCACTGAAGTTTAAAAAAGCAAGGGGTGCCATGATTACAATGTATAGAAAGCTGGATGTTCTTGACAAGGTGGATGTGGAAGGGAGGTTTCCTCTTGTGGGTCAGTCCAGAACTAGGCAGCACTGTTAAAAATTAAGGGTCACTCTTTTCAGACAAAGCTGCTGATAATTTTGATTTTTCTTTTCTCAGAATTGTGTACTTTTGGAACAGTGTCCCTTAAAAGTGGCAGCCGAGCAGTGGAGGGAGGATATTGAATATTTTTAAGATGGAGGTATATAGATTCTTGTCAGGTTATTGGGGGTAAATGGGAATGTGGAATTAAAACTGATCAAAAATTATCTTATTGAATGTTGGATCAAGTCAGAGGGGCTGAATGGCCAATTTCTGCATCTGATTTATATGTTTGTGTTTCTAACCCAATATACTTAAAAACCTCTAAACGCTGCCTTCTTATCTTATATACCCTTTGTATTTTATCTCTGATACATCATTCAATATCCATACAAAACTTTCCACAGAAAATCATCATCATGTGTCATAAACATGCCTGCCAGTTTCTCTTTGTGATTCCCATTGAAGAATTCTGGGTTTGCCGTGATATGAAAGCAACCTACTTTCAATAAGTTGGACCTATTTGAGAAACACCCCCTAGTACACGGACATTTGTTGAGTATTCATAAAATCTTTTGTATAATCACTCTTTGAAGATTTCAAAAATGCTTTCTTTTGAAATATTTCATCCTGCAAAAATACACACTTTATACTCCTTGCCATACGTTCCTAGGAAAATATTACTCAAAAAGCCAAGTTGAAAGGGAAATCCACTCTAACACCTTGATCACCAAGGTTTCGTTCAAATTCTAAACCACAGTCTGGCTTTGGTCTTATATTCCATCAGGGAGCATTTTCCTGTTGAGTATTTATCTGTACGTTAAGGCTTACAGTCTCCCATCTGGACCTCCAGTGTATACACCAGATTCTTTCAAACTCTCCAAATCTTGTTCTTTGACATTCTTTATCAACTTTATTCCATTTTTCATGTGACGAATAACATATCTTGATCATTAGAGCTTCTACTTGTCATGATATTCTCAACCCGTTCCATAGGCCTTGCTCTTGTCAAGTTTCTCCAAGGCCTCCTATCTCATTCCGGATTATTACTTTAAGTTCACCTCCTCCTATGATCAGAATTCCTTTAGCAAATTCATAGTCTTTTACTCGGGTCATGTTCACTTCCAGCCTGACTTTCAGAACTCACACTGTTCTTTCCCTTTCTCATCCTTACCTCAATTTACCATCCAAAGATCCTACCTATTGTCCCATATCTTACATATTTAGACAACATTTGTATTTCCAAGTGATTTTTCCAGCTGTCCTTGTAATGATGGCATTACTCCATTCACCGACCCTTCTGGCATGTGTGTGGTGTCAACTTTGTTGTCTCTGTATCACTGTCCAGATTCAGTCAGCTTCTCATCTGTCATAATCTAATTCTCAGAATTACCCAACAGATGTGCAAGATGTTTCAATACTTTCTATTACTTGTCCAATCAGTGCCAATTAACCTCAAAGGATGCACCCTATCAGGTTAGCTGCACTGTTGTATAATTACTGTTATTCCATTACTGCAAACTTATATGGACATCTCTATTCTTAATACCTTTCTCTTTTCTAATACAATGTCCCTTGGATTATAACTTCACTGAGATGGCCCTACACAGTGCCTTAAGGCTCACTCTGATGGTCCTGTATGGTGCCTTAAGGCTCACTCTGATGGTCCTGTATGGTGCCATAAGGCTCACTCTGATGGTCCTATATGGTGCCTTAAGGCTCACTCTGATGGTCCTGTATGGTGCCTTAAGGCTCACTCTGATGGTCCTGTATGGTGCCTTAAGGCTCACTCTGATGGTCCTGTATGGTGCCTTAAGGCTCACTCTGATGATCCTGTATGGTGCCTTAAGGCTCATTCTGATGGTCCTATATGGTGCCTTAAGGTTCACTCTGGTCCTCTACGGTGCCATAAGGCTCACTAAATTTTCTCTGAAACCTCAGATTTAAATGAATGCCCACTCAATTGCCCAGAAAAAAGTCAAGCTAACTATAGACCTTTCTCATGCTGGGAGGAAATCACGCATTTCTATCTCAATCCCCACCCCTTTTAATTCTGATTCTTATTTTGTCTTATTGGGCAGCCTTTATCTGGGCAGCCTTTATCTGGGCAGCCTCACAGCGCACCACCATCCTTTATGTTCCTGTGAGTCCATTGGGATTGATGTTTTCACGGGGTCTGTTTTAAGGTTGCTGAATCTGCTCCAAAAGTGTGTTTCTTCCTGAAAATTTAATTCCATTTAATACTCAGCTCTATCCATGTTCGACACATTTGCACTGCCCAATAATTTAAAGGGAAACATTAAGTTGGCAATCTCCAAATTGAAAATCTTTTATCTTTAATGTAAATCTGTGGAATAATTGTCCAGCTTTCTGAACTGATCAAAGCCTGACCATGCCTCATATGCATTTAGCCCATCATTTTTTTCATAGATTTTGCTGTTATAGTGTCATTGCTTGTCGAGCGGAAGTGGTTAAGTGCTATCTCATTGCCTGACATTATGTGGCATGAATCTTACATGACACATGAGCACAAGCCTGGATGTTGTCCACATCTTGCTGCATTTTTGGGCACAGACTGCTTCAGTATCTGAAGTGTGATCCATGATCTGATCTGAGCAAGTGGTACTCAACGTCCTGAAACTTCCTTGATAATAATGCGAAGAGTGTACCTGTACGCTTCTGTTACACAGAACACTGGTAAGACGACATCTGGAGTACAGTGTTCAGTATTAGTCTCTTTATTCAGGAAGGATGTAAATGCATTGGAAGTGGGTCAAAGAAGTTTACGAAGCAAAAGCTGGAGAGGATGGGTAGCTTTATGAAGAGACATTGGGCTTGTTTCCATTTGAGTTAAGGAGAGCAAGAGGTGAATCAATTGAAATGTTTAAGATCCAGAGGGATCTTGACAAGGGAGATGTGGAGAAGTTATTTCCTCTTGAGGGAGAATCTAGAACTAGGACTGACTTTTAAAAAATAAAAAGCCAACCATTTAAGTCAAAGCGAGGCAATATTTTTCTTCTTGGGAGTTCTTTGGCTTTGGATCCTGACAAAGAGGTGGAAGCAGAATTTCTGAATATATTTAACAAAGAAGTGGATAGATACTTTTGGGAAGTGGGAGGTGAATGGTCTTCAGATTGAGACAGGAATGCAAAATGAAACTTACACTCATATCAGCTGTGACGGAATTAGTCATTGAGTCATAGAGATGTACAGCACAGAAACAGGCACTTTGGTTCAACTCATCCATACCAACCAGATATTCTCCATTAATCTAATCCCATTTGCCAGCACTGGCCCATATCCCTCTGAATCATTCCTATTCATAAACCCATCCGAATGCCTTTTAGATGCTGTAACTGTACCAGCCTCCACACTTCCTCTGGCAGCTCATTCTGTACACACACCACTCTCTGTGTGAAAACGTTGTCCCTTAGGTCTGTTTTAAATCTTTCGCCTCTCACCTTAAACCTATGCCGTCTAGTTTTGGACTCCCTTATCCTGGGTAAAAGACCTTGACTATTTACCCTATCCATGTCCCTCATGATTTTATAAATTTCTATAAGGTGACCCTTCAGTCTCTGACAGTCCAGGAAAAATAGGCCCAGTTTTGAGGAATGATCACCTGACCCGAAATGTAAATTCAGATGTCTCTTCCCAGATGCTTACAGTCCTGCAGAGCTTTTCCAGCAGCTTCTGTTTTTGCTCAGGCTTGTTCAGCCTGACCCTGTAGCTCAAACCCTCCAAACCTGGCAACATCCTTGTAAATCTTTTCTGAACCTTTTCAGGTTTCACAACATCCTTCCTATGGCAGGGAGAACAGAACTGCATGCGGTATTCCAAAAGTGGCTTATCCAATGTCCTGTACAGCTGCAACATGACCTCCCAACAAAAGCAAGCATACCAGACACTTTATTCACTACCCTATCTACTTGTGACTCTACTTTCAAGGAACTATGAACCTGAACCCCAAGGTCTCTTTTTTCAGCAACACTCCCCAGGCCCTTACCATTACGTGTATAAGTCCTGCCCTAATTTGCCTTACCAACATTTTCCATAAGACAGAATCCCAAAAACCCTATCATTCTTGATAAGATGGGCTTCGTAGCTGATCCCAGTATCTGTGAGCGTACACCATATGCATACTTAGCATTCCTTGGCCCATTGGCCTTTCTTAACTAATTGTTTGGTGTTTCTCCATATAACGTGTAGTGAATTAAAGTGTCACCCTCTCTGATGTGGGCCCCTCAGGAGAAGGCCGAAGTGGAAATTCTACTTGACATTTCTGGATAAAAATTATTGCAAATGCTTCAGCCTTGTCTTTTACACTAATGCGCTGGGCTCCTCATCATTCAGGACAGGGACTTTTGAACCTTCTCCGCCAGTTTGTGTGTTGTGGTGTCATTATTTGGGGTTGCCTGAGTCCATGGTATATTTTGCAAGAACACATTAGTTGTAGCTAAGTACATTCAGACATTGGACCTCCATATAACATTAGAATCTCTATCTCCTTCAGGATCTTTTCCAACTAGACATGTTCTCTGACATAGTTGTTACATTGCCATAATGTATGTTTCTGATGTTAACCAAATACTATATAGTTTGTTGTTTAATTCTCCACCACCATTTATAATTGGATATACCAGGACTTTAAAGACATGATCTGATCTATCAGTGAGTGATTGATTAGTTCTTTACATAACAAGCTGCTTTTACTGCTAAATATGCATATGGTGTGCCCTCACTGATACTGGAATCAGCTACAAAGCCCATCTCATCAAGAGAATTCTGTCATGTGGAAAATTTCCCAGTTGTTGCAAATATTGACCAATGAAAATACAAATCAAAACAATTATACATTCAGGGGTGGGAGGGAAATTGAGGTCAGTGATTGCTCTATAGCTTGTTTTTCTGAAAAAAAAGCATTAGGCAATTGTCAAACCAAAAAAAAAGCATGTCAAATCAAGTGTCACAAATATGAGTTTGTTCATTGTTTCCACTTGGGAATATAAAGTTTGTTGATCCTGAGCTACATTGTTACGATAAGTCCATCTTTGCATAAAAATTGAAATAATAGTTTTATTATGTAAGTTCTTTTGGTAAATGTACCATCACAGGAGCACATTTATAACATTGTCAGAATCATTATTAAAGGTAATTTGGTGCACCAGAACAATAAAACATCCTTTCTGACATATTTAATCAACTAATTTGCCAGATCCCATTCCAATCATCTAAAACCGAACCTACTTGTAGAAAGATCTTAACTTGTATAGGTGTCAATCTAGAAAGTGGATGTGTTATATTTTTCAACCTTCAACTGTACAATTGGTACGATCCCAGCTGATGTTACTACTGAACAAGTCCGATCCCAGACTGAAATGTGGCTTTGTAGGTCATTTTCTCTTCAGTGAGGTAATCTTAGAACATTGAACATAGAACAATACAGCGCAGAACAGGCCCTTCGGCCCTCGATGTTGCGCTGACTTGTGAACAATTCTCAGCTCATCCTCCTACACTATCCTATCATCATCCATGTGCTTATCTAAGGATTGTTTAAATCTCCCTAATGTGGCTGAGTTGACTACATTAGCAGGTAGGGCATTCTACACCCTTACCACTCTGTGTAAAGAACCTGCCTCTGACATCTGTCTTAAATCTATCACCCCTCAATTTGTAGTTATGTCCCCTCATACAAGCTGACGTCATCATCCTAGGAAAAAGACTTTCACTGTCTACCCTATCTAATCCTCTGATCATCTTGTATGTCTCTATCAAATTCCCTCTTAGCCTTCTTCTTTCCAATGAGAACAGAAACAAGTCTCTCAGCCTTTCCTCATAAAACCTTCCCTCCAAACCAGGCAACATCCTGGTAAATCTCCTCTGCACGTTTTCCAATGCTTCCATATCCTTTCCGAAATATGGGGACCAGAACTGCACACAATATTCCACGTGTGGTCGCACTAGCATTTTGTATGGTTGCAGCATGATATTGCGGCTCTGGAACTCAATCCCTCTACGAATAAAACCTAACTCACCGTTTGCCTTCTTAACAGCACTATTAACCTGGGTGGCAACTTTCAGGGATCTACGTACATGGATTCCAAGATCCCTCTGCACATCCACACTACCAAGAATCTTTCCATTGACCCAGTACTCTGCCTTCCTGTTATTCTTCCCAAAGTGCATCACCTCACATTTAGCTGCATTGAACTCCATTTGCCACCTCTCAGCCCAATTCTGCAGTTTAACCAAGTCCCCCGCAACCTGTTACATTCTTCCAAGCTGTCCACTACTCCACCGACTTTAGTGTCATCTGCAAATTTACTAATCCATTCCACCGTAAAAATGACAATCAGCAGTGGTCCCAAAACAGATCCTTGTGGCACACCACTAGTAACCAGACTCCAGGCTGAATATTTTCCATCAACCACCACTCGCTGCCTTCTTTCAGAAAGCCAGTTTCTAATTCAAGCTGCTAAATCACCCTCAATTCTATGCCTCTGCATTTTCTCCAACAGCCTACGATGTGGAATCTTATCAAAGGCTTTACTGAAGTCCATGTACACCACATCAACTGCCCTACCCTCATCTACATGCTTGGTCACCTTCTCAAAAAACTCAATGAGGTTTGTGAGACATGACCTGCCCTTGACGAAACCATGTTGACTATCTGAAATCAAATTGTTGCTTGCTAGATGATTATAAATCCTCTCTCTTATAATCCTTTCCAAAACCTTTCCTACAACAGAAGTAAGGCTCACTGGGTCATCTCTACTACCATTCTTGAACAAGGGCACAACATTTGCAATCCTCCAGTCCTCTGGTACCAAGCCTGTAGACAATGACAACTCAAAGATCAAATTCAAAGGCTCTGCTATCTTCTCCCTAGCTTCCCAGAGAATCCTCGGATAAATCCCATCTGGCCCAGGGGACTTGTCTACTTGTACTCCTTCTAGAATTGATAACACCTGTTCATTACGAACCTCAATCCTTTCTAGTCTAATATCTCATACCTCATTCTTCTCCTCTCAATACTCTCCTTTTCCTGAGTGAAAACCCATGAGAAATGTTCGTTTAGCACCTCTCCAATCTCCACAGGGTCCACACTCAACTTCCCACCTGTCTTTGACTGGCTCTATTCATACCCTAATCATCCTTTTATTCCTCACATACCTATAGAAAGCTTTTGGGTTCTCCTTTATTCTATTTGCTAAAGACTCCAGGCCATATCTGTTTCTTAAATCAGCTCCACATTTCCATTGTCTACATCCCCTGCATTTTGCTACCCCATTCTATGCATCCTAATTCTTGCCTAATAGCATTATAATTGCCTTGCCCCTTTGATAACTCTTGACCTGTATCATGTACAATAGACAATAGACAATAGGTGCAGGAGTAGGCCATTCTGCCTTCGAGCCTGCACCACCATTCAATATGATCATGGCTGATCATCCTTAATCAGTATCCTGTTCCTGCCTTATCTCCCTAACCCTTGATTCCACTACCTTTGAGAGCTCTATCCAACTCTTTCTTAAATGAATTCAGAGACTGGGCCTCCACTGCCCTCTGGGGCAGAGCATTCCACACAGCCACCACTCTTTGGGTGAAGAAGTTTCTCCTCATCTCTGTCCTAAATGGTCTACCCTGTATTTTTAAGCTGTGTCCTCTGGTTCGGCACTCACCCATCAGTGGAAACATGTTTCCTGCTTCCAGAGTGTCCAATCCTTTAATAATCTTATATATCTCAATCAGATCCCCTCTCAGTCTTCTAAACTCATCCCTTTCCATCGCTAAACTAAATGTAACTGAATTATGGTCACACTCTCCAAAGTGCTCACCGACAACTAAATCAAACACCTGGCCTGGTTCATTACCGAGCACCAGATCCAGTGTGGCCTCCCCTCTTGTTGGCCCTTTGGCATACTGTGTCAGGAAACCCTCCTGTACACATTGGACAAAAACTGATCCATCCAACATACTAGAGTTATATCATTTCCAGTCAATGTTGGGGAAGTTGAAGTCTCCCATAATGACCATGCTGTTCCTTTCACTCCTACCCAAAATAATTTTGCTAATCCTCTCATCCACCACCCTGGAAATCTGCGGAGGCCTATAAAAAAACTCCAAGCAGTGTGACCTCTCCTCTCCTGTTTCTAACCTCAGCCCACACTACTTCAGTAGACGAGTCCTCGTCAAAAGTTCTCTCAGGCACCTTTATACTATCCTTGACTAACAAGGCCACACCTCCCCCTCTTTTACCGCCTTGCCTGTCCTTAATGAAAGATCTAAACCCTGGAACCTGCAACATCCATTTCTGTGACCCTGAAATCCTGTCCCTGTCCTCCCTACTCTCATCCTTCTGTGCACTGCAACTACACCTTTGGTTCCCATCCCCTTGCTGAGCTAGTTTAAACCCACCTGAATAGCACCAGCAAATTTCCCACCCAGGATATTAATAGCCCTCTGGTTCAAGTGAAGACCATCATGTTTGTACAGATCCCACCTTCCCCAGAATGAGCCCCAATTATCCATGTACCTGAAACCCTCCCTCCTGCACCATCCTTGCAGCCACTTGTTCAGCTGATATCTCACCCTATTCCTTGCCTCGCTATCACATGAAACAGGTTACAAACCAGAGATAACAACTTTGTTTGTTCTAGTTCTCAGCTTCCACCCTAGCTCCCTGAAATCCTGCCTTACATCCCTATCCCTCTTTCTACCCATGTTGTTGGTACCTACATGGACCATGACTTGAGGCTGGTCACCCTCTCCCTTCAGGACCCCAAAGATACGATCTGAGACATCATGGACCCTGGCACCTGGGAGGCAACACACCAACCGCGAGTCTCGTTCCCAACAAACCTTCTATCGGAGCCTCTATCTATTGAGTCCCCAATGACTAACACGAATGTTTTTCACTGAAACACAAGTTCATAATGCTGAAGATCTGGTATTAATAATAAAATAGAAGTATTTTATGGAAAAAAGCTGAAACCAAGCTATTTACACATAACATAAACACACATTAAAAATACATCTCATCTATCCTTACATCATCACTTTACAATCTCAAACATCAGAGCAAATCCCTTTTCTATCACATCTACCAGTTTGACTCAACTCTTTCTGTCATGAACATTTTGTATCCTCTTCCTTGATGAAGCACCATGACTGAGCTTAGACATGTTTAAAGATTAGATTCCCTACAGTGTGGAAACAGGCCATTTGACCCAACAAGTCCACACAGACCCATTTCCCTCTGATTAATGCACCTACCACTATCAGCAATTTAGCATGGCCAATCCACCTGACCTGCACGTCTTTGGACTGTGGGAGGAAATCGGAGCATCCGGAGGAAACCCATGCAGACATAGGGAGAATGTGCAAATTCCACACAGACAGTCACCCGAGGCTGGAATTGACCCGAGTCCATGGTGCTGTGAGGCAGCAGTGCTAACCACTGAGCCACTGTCCCACCCTAAAGTTCAAATAAACCCTCCTTCATTGCAACCCAAATACTTCCAGTCTGGAGTTTTCAAGTGAAACCCTTACACTAAGATAATATGCTTTTTGGCTTTTCTGAACTAATTCATTTGTTGAGTAGAAATTATTTTGTACACCTAACTTCAACCAGGGCCTCTGCAAATTGAACTTTTAAAGCTATGGGATTTTCCCCAAACAAAACAAAAATCCTGCTCCTTCTAAATTGAAAACAAGCTCCTCAATAATTTTGTCTGCCTATACCACCAATACACACAACTCAAAACCCACATGCCTCCAGTTTAAAATCCAAACTGTAAAATAAATCATGGTTGTATATGCATATACATAAGATCACACATCTGACATCACAAGTTTCATAAGATAGATCTTCTATAATGAATGTAAATTTTCTTCTATCCACAGTTATGGTCCCTGTGATATTTTAAATGGATAGATTGATACTGCAGAGTATTTTAAACACAGTGTATATATTTGCAATGCTGATCATAGAAATTTTACATCACAGAGATTCCTATTAATCTATTTTCAGAATATGTAGCTGGCTTATTTATATGTAAAATTAATTAAAAACAATAATAAAGTATAATTTTTGTCAAGCTGGAGAGTTTCCGGTTTCTGATGAAGACAGCAACATATACAGAAGATGGGAAGAACCAAGGGTTATTTACACTCAATTAGTGGAGTATACTTACTATTCTTTGTAGATTATTAAACTAGCTGCAAAAAAGCAAGTTTCTTATATATATATTAACAGTTTGTCTTGCTTCATTTTTATTTTGTTGTCACTATTTTCAAGCTCAGGGTGTTTTTCCATGTCTCATTTTCCTTGATAACCTGGTTTTGCTTTCATTTCTTTCTACAATGTTTTTAGGTTACGTTTTTAATTCTTGTCTGTTTTTCTTTGTTTTGTGTTTATTATTTCTCCTGCATGTTTGTGTAAGACCTTCCCTGATGCCAGATGAAGCTGTTCACAAAGCACAGCTTTAATTAACATTCTTTAAGGGTTTTCTTTCATTTCTCTCCTTTTTTGGAGCATTACTCTTCGGTTGTGAAGCATCTTAATAGTTTTTTTTCCATTTTCTATTGTTGTTTGACCTTGCAATCTGTGTTTTTATTTTGTCCAGCTTTAGAGCCTGAAACAGATACCTTTCTCTCCTGAAGATCATGTGATTTTATTCAAGGTTCTGTCTATTTCAGTTTTTCTTCCTCTCCATGTAAATGTAAACCACAGGTCACTCACCTTCACAACCTGCTCTTTAGTTGCATTTTCTAACCCATTCACCAGAGCTGAATTTCTTAAATTTATCCTTCACTGACTGTTTGTTGTCTCTAAAGTTATTGACATTTTGCCTTGATCCTATCACCTCATTCAGAAAATGACATTGAACAAATACAACATCTGATTGCAATTGCTGAATATGAAATTCTTTTACTCATATGAAAAGGTTCCAAATACACTCACAGCAGAACCATTGTATGAATACAGACAATTCAAATATGTGGCTTAATTATCTAATGTCAGTGCTGCCCACCAGTTTTACACCCTCTTTTATATTAGAGTTGAAAAACATCTGATTTTAAACATATTATTGTATTATGAGAATGGTAGCAGTGAGAGAATTGGAACTACATTCTCAAAAGTGTACAAGGGGCTTGGGCCTCTCTGAGTTATGACAATATGATTTACACTCTATCCAACTCAATGGACCCATCGAAGGGAGCGATGGCAGATGTGATTGAGGTGGAAGGAGGAGGAGGAGATTCCCCATCAGGATCCCACTTAATTATTGCTTTATGTGAGGTACCATGCTCTTGATATTAAAAATCCAGTCATCAAAGAGTCTCCTTCTAGCTAGAGCAAGTTACTCAAATAATGAGGGAGTAATTGCACAGGACAGGCAGAATCTATTTGTAGTTTATGCCAGATATAAAGCTTATGGGTAAGGAGAGATTTTAGGGGCTAGAGGGAGACTGAAGATGTTTATGGAGATGGAATATGAACAACATTTTCTAATTGTCAGATGAGATTTGTAATGTTCAAAGTCTGTGATTTCATCCTGTTAATTAGTTATTGCATGTTGCTGTAATGAGAATAACGCAACTCAATATAATTGAGAAAAGCCTAACTTAGGTAAGAGGTCTTTTTCATATTCAGAACTTTTTGTTTTTAATCTGTCAATAGTGCAATGTTTAATTACATTCCAGGCGGTCAACAAAACCAATTTTTTGTGTTACAATTAAACATCTCTTCTTGGGTCAAACATAGCTGTGTATGTCATCCAAAATCCCGAGGCTCAATGACTCAAAGTTCCCTCAAGGTTTTATCTCATTCCCCTGAACCCTCTAAACTACAAAAAATATTCTTTTACATTTATTCTGGAGATGTCAAAGCTAGTATTTATTGCCCATCCTCAAATTGTTTGAGAAGGTTTTGGTGAGCTACCTTCTTGAAATGCAGCAATTCAAAATTCCTCTCCTTTCTCAGTTTCTCTTCTATTCATGATAAACAATAACATTTTATTAGCTTTCCTTGTTAATTACTGTACCTATAGACGAGCCTTTTGTAATTCATGAACTAGGACATTCAGATACCTCTGTATGTTCGAGTTCTGCAATTCTTCATTATTTAGATAATATACTTCTTTTTATTATTTCTGCCAAAATGGACAATTTCACGTTTTTCCACATTATACTCCACTTGTTCGATCTTTTCCCACTCAATTAACTTATCTGTATCCCTTTGTAGACTCCAAATGTCCTCTTCACAATTCACTTTTCTGCCAAATGTTTGTGTCATTACCAAGTTTAGCTTTCATACCTTCATTACCTTCACCAAGACATTCAGAGAAATTGTAATGATTTGAAGGAGCTGGTGTTGGATTAGGATGTACAAAGTTAAAAATCACACAACGCCAGGTTATAGTCCAACAGGTTTTTTGGAAGCACTAGCGTTTGGAGTATTGCTCCCGGTTGTCTCAGAAATTGTAAAAATTGAGACCCCAATTTTCTGATCCTGTGATACATCTTGCCAACCAGAAGAAATGAATTATTTATGCCTCTTGTTTCCCTTAACCATCCAGTATTCTATCCATGCCAATATGCTATCTTCGACACCATGAGCCTCCAGTTTCTACATAATCTTATCAAATACCTTTCAAAAACCAAGAGCATCGGTCCACCTTAATCCACAGCATACTTCCCTTCTCCAAAGAATTCTAATAAGGTTGTTAAACATGATTTCTCTTTTACAGAACCATGTTGAATCTGCCTGATCACCTTGGATTTTCAAAGTGCCCTAGGGCTCTATTATCTTTAACAATAGCTTCTATTTATAAGGGGGAGCCAGTGGATGTGGGTTACTTGGTCTCAGAAGGTTTTCAATAAGGTTCCACATTAGAATTTGGTGTGTGAAAATTAAAGTGCTTGGGACGGAGGGTAGTGTACTGACATGGATGGAGAACTGATTGGCCAACAGGTAACAAAGGGTAGGATTAAATGGGTCTTTTTCTAATTAACAGGCTTTCACAGTCATGACATCATTAATCCATCCTATCTAATTGTTGATCTGAAAGATTATCCCAATCACATTCTGTGAATACATTGTCTCAGTCACCTTTGCATATCTGATATTTGAAGTCTATGTTCATTTAAGAAGGTAGTGGTGAGCTACCTTCTTGAAATGCTGCAATTCAATTCCTTTCCTTTCTCTGTTTCTCTGGGGGAAACACACCCAAATCTCTAATTTCACAAACACAGCCAATCCAGACATTTCACACTTTTCTTAAAACACGCTCTCCTCAGAGATTAAAGGATGTTAGTCTCTTGATTGAGGGAAGTTGCCCTCTGCTGGAGGATCTTTTATCTCTTTGATATCCTTCACAGAGGACGTTGTCCATTGTAAATTTTGTTGGTGGTCAATTACTTTATCTCAAAGACTTTTAATCCCCTGAATCTCCTTCCTGGAAAATTGCTCCCTTGCTGAAATCACCACTTTCTTCCTTCTAGTATCTTGGATTGCTGAATCAGCAATCACTTTCTAATTGGGAGAAGTGGGTATCCAGAATCGAACAGGATACTCCGGCCAAGACCTAACCAGGTTTAATAAAGGTTTAGGATAGCTCCCTCATTATCATGCTCTGTGCCTTTATTATCAACTTGTCCTGCATCTTCAAAGATCTCAGTGCATTCTCCCCAGCCTCTCTCATCCTGTACCCACTGTTTATGTTGGGATTTTCCAATTTGGTCGATGTAGATCAACAACATTGTGATGACCTTATTAAAGATACTTCTGATTATATTGGCCGGAATTAATTGCAGATGATTAGTCTAATAATACAAAGGATAGCTATTAAATCTTTCCCTACTATTTAGGAACATAATTTCTGGGAGGATCTTTGTTAATCCATGCAGAATTAATTTCAGCATTAGAGACGAGGATATAATTTCAAAATTGGTCTGCCATGCTTCAAATAATTTACTTGCAATTTGAAGAACAATGGTTTTGATAACTAGTCCTATTTAATCTTCAGCAAATTAATTTCTAATTTTAACTATTGCATATGTTATGACCAGATACAGGGTAAAGTTCCTCAGTTCATGATGGTTCAGATAGATATCCCAAACCTAAGTTCCAGGGTGAGGAGAGATGAACTTCCTACCCTTCTTTATTCATCCACCTCTTCAGTTGGTTGCAGAAAGATTCATTTAAAAAGGCTCCTTCACCTCTATCCAAGGCCCTAAAGGAGCCTTCCACATCCAAAGTTTTACCTGCACATCCACTAATATCATTTATTGTATCCATTGCTCCCGATGTGGTCTCCTCTACATTGGGGAGACTGGGCACCTCCTAGCAGAGCGCTTTAGGGAACATCTCCGAGACACCCGCACCAATCAACCAAACCGCCCCGTGGCCCAACATTTCAACTCCCCCTCCCACTCTGCCGAGGACATGGAGGTCCTGGGCCTCCTTCACCGCCGCTCCCTCACCACCAGACGCCTGGAGGAAGAACGCCTCATCTTCCGCCTCGGAACACTTCAACCCCAGGGCATCAATGTGGACTTCAACAGCTTCCTCATTTCCCCTTCCCCCATCTCATCCTAGTTTCAAACTTCCAGCTCAGCACTGTCTCCTTGACTTGTCCGGATTTGTCCGACCTGCCTAGCTCCTTTTCCACCTATCCACTCCACCCTCCCCTCCCTGACCTATCACCTTCATCTTCTCCCCCACTCACCCATTGTACTCTATGCTACTCTCTCCCCACCCCCACCCTCCTCTAGCTTATCTCTCCACGCTTCAGGCTCACTGCCTTTATTCCTGATGAAGGGCTTTTGCCCGAAACGTCGATTTCGCTGCTCCTTGGATGCTGCCTGAACTGCTGTGCTCTTCCAGCACCACTAATCCAGAATTTGGTTTCCAGCATCTGCAGTTATTGTTTTTACCTTGTTTTTATCCCTTTCTCCCGGACCCAATTGAAGTTTGTTTTAAAGGGTGCCAATTTAACCAGGCTCCCTTCAGTTAACAAAGCATAAATCTTTTAAATCACTAAACATGAGAAGAATTAAACTCAGACACAGATTAGATGTAGGAGGGGAGATCAAAAAGATGAAAGTTAAATGGAATGTACAGGTCAGTCTTTGAATCATTTGTAAAGATCAGATGGTTGAACAACAGTAGTTGCAGGGGAGGTTACTCTAGTAGCATTGATCTTGATAATAGAATAGTTGATTTTTAGATTCTTGCTTTTGTTGGTTTGATTGGTTTGCAGCAGTTAGAGGATAAGTTTCCCTTTTGTTGTCCTCCTAGTTAGTTGATCTCTAGCACGTAGAGGGAGAGAAAGGCCTCTATCTGCAACACAGGGATGACGAAGGAATAGTTCTTTGACTATGACTTTTACAGCATGCTGAACTTTGAATGCAGGCTGCTACATATATGAACTAAGTACTGAATTTTTAACCTTTTTCTTCAAAGGGAAAAACACAAAATGTGCCTGCAGTTTGGGCCATAGTCCACAGGAGTGACTTCTTGTTGACTAGGAGTTACAAAGTTTGTGAGAAGATTTGTAGCTCGGGTGCTCGTTGTTGTGGTTCTGTTTGCCGAGCTGGGAATTTGTGTTGCATACGTTGCATACGTATATTGAGTCCAGATCGATGTGCTTATTGATTGAATCTGTGGATGAATACCATGCCTCTAGGAATTCCCTGGCTGTTCTCTGTTTGGCTTGTCCTATAATAGTGTTGTCCCAGTCGAATTCATGTTGCTTGTCATCTGCGTGTGTGGCTACTAAGGATAGCTGGTCGTGTCGTTTCGTGGCTAGTTGGTGTGCATGGATGCGGATCGTTAGCTGTTTTCCTGTTTGTCCTATGTAGTGTTTTGTGCAGTCCTTGCATGGGATTTTGTACACTACATTGGTTTTGTTCATGCTGGGTATCGGGTCCTTTGTCCTGGTGAGTTGTTGTCTGAGCGTGGCTGTTGGTTTGTGTGCTGTTATGAGTCCCTAGTGGTCGCAGTAATCTGGCTGTCAGTTCGGAAATGCTCTTGGTGTATGGTAGTGTGGCTAGTCCTTTGGGTCGTGGCATGTCCTCATTTCATTGTCTTTCCCTTAGGCATCTGTTGATGAAATTGCAGGGGTATCCGTTTTTGGCGAATACATTGTATAGATGTTCTTCTTCCTCTTTTTGCAGTTCTGGTGTACTGCAGTGTGTTGTGGTCCTTTTGAACAGTGTCTTGATGCAACTTCTTTTGTGTGTGTTGGGGTGGTTGCTTTCGTAGTTTAGGACTTGGTCTGTGTGAGTGGCTTTCCTGTAAACCTTTGTGGTGAATTCTCCGTTCGGTGTTCTCTGCACCATCACGTCTAGGAATGGGAGTTGGTTGTCCTTTTCTTCCTCTCTAGTGAATTGGATTCCTGTGAGTGTGGCGTTGATGATCCGGTGTGTGTTCTCTATTTCTGTGTTTTTAATGATTACAAAGGTGTCATCCACATATCTGATCCAGAGTTTGGGTTGAATTTGTGGTAAGACTGTTAATTCTAATCTTTGCATTACCGCTTCTGCTATGAGTCCAGAGATGGGTGAGCCCATGGGTGTGCCGTTGATTTGTTCATATATTTGGTTGTTGAATGTGAAGTGTGTTGTGAGGCACAGGTCCAGTAGTTTGAGTATGCCGTCTTTGTTGATAGGTTCACCATCCTGTTGTCTGTTCTGTATGTCCAGCAGGTTGGCTATTGTTTCTCTGGCTAGGGTTTTGTCGATAGAGGTGAACAGTGCCGTTACATCGAATGAGACCATGGTTTCTTCCTTGTCTATGTGTATGTTTCTGATGATGTTCAAGAATTCCTGTGTTGACTATATAGAGTGTCTGGATCCGCTGATCAGATGTTTCAGTTTCTGCTGTAGTTCTTTAGCCAGTTTGTTTGATGGTGTCCCTGGTAATGATACTATGGGTCTGAGTGGGATGTCTGGTTTGTGCACTTTAGGTAGTCCATAGAATCTGGGGGTGTTGTTGCTTTCAGGTTTCATTCTTTGTAGGTCAAACCTGGTTATCTGTCCGTTTTTTTGTAGGTTCCTCAGTGTGTTGTTTATCCTATTGGTGAGCTGTGGGGTGGGGTCAAACTCTCTCTTTTGGTAGGTGTTGGTATCCGCAAGTAGTTGTTGTACTTTTTGGATGTACTCTGCTTTGTCCAGGATGACCGTCATTCTGCCTTTGTCTGCTGGTAGTATGATTATGTTCTGATCATTTCTTAGTGATTTTAGTGCTTCCCTCTCCTTGGTGTTGAGGTTATGTGTTTGTCTTTTCCTTGTTATCAGGGGTACGATACTTTGTCTCACTGTTTGTTGTGTCTCTTTTGTCAGTCCATTGTTCCTGAGTGTGCATTCTAGTGCTGCTAGGAAGTCTGCTGTCTTGGGGTCCCTGTGGTTGTAGTTGAGTCCCTTGGCCAGTATTGTTCTTTCCGTGTCTGTGAGCTGTCTGTGGGAGAGGTTTCAAACTCAGGTGTGTGTTGTGGTGTCCTCTCTGTTGTGCGTTAGTTTGGCCATTTTTTCTTTGAGTGCCGTTTTTTTGCGGTATGTGGTCCTGTTCTGTCCTATGGTGACGGCCTGTTCTATGATCCGGGTCCATTCCTGATTGATGGTTTTTGAAATTAATGATTTTTGGAGTGTAATTTCTTGTCTGTATTTGTGAAGTCTGTTGTGTGTGTGTCTGTAATCATTACCTGGATCATCCTGAATCCGTTCTGATTGGCTGTGTCTCTGGCTTGTGGATTGTTGACTGGTGGTCTGTATCTGACACATGGTGGAAGGATTCGATTCTTTCGGCATTCATGCAGGAACCGGAGTTGTTCGTATGTGGCGCTTAGGCATATTGCACAGGATTCCCATTTCCTGGCCTGTCTTAGCGTCTCTCGCCCGTAGGTGTTCAAAGTGAGAAGATTTGTAGCTCAGGTGCTCGTTGTTGTGGTTCTGTTCGCCGAGCTGGGGATTTGTGTTGCAGACGTTTCGTCCCCTGTCTCGGTGACATCCTCAGTGCTTGGGAGCCTCCTGTGAAGCACTTCTGTGATCTTTCCTCCGGCTAGCCACGAATACCAACTAGCCACGAAACGACACGACCAGCTATCCTTAGTAGCCACACACGCAGATGACAAGCAACATGAATTTGACTGGGACAACACTATTATAGGACAAGCCAAACAGAGAACAGCCAGGGAATTCCTAGAGGCGTGGCACTCATCCACAGATTCAATCAATAAGCACATCGACCTTGACCCAATATACCGACCACTGCAACGGACAGCTGGAACTGACAACCGGAAGCGGTAGATTCAAACCACGACAAATGCCGGAGGAAAGATCACAGAAGCGCTTCACAGGAGGCTCCCAAGTACAGAGAATGTCACCTAGACAGGGGACGAAACGTCTGCAACACAAATTCCCAGCTCGGCGAACAGAACCACAACAAGATCACAGTCCAATCTGTTTGTAGCTTCTTTGACCCGTGAGGTTACATTCCCTCACTTTTTTCCTGATGAAGCGCTTATGTTCAAAATGTCAATTCTCCTTCTCCTCAGATGCTGCCTGAACTACTGTGCTTTTCCAGCACCACATTCTTGACTCTGATCTCCAATATTTGCAATCCTCTCTTCTTACTAGTTACTTTCCCCCTGTCTAACACAAAATGTTTCCATACTAGTTTTCTTGACTCTGTCACAGAACTCTACGTTAACAAAAAACACACGTTTTGGCATGAAGGGTTCAGAATTTTCATAGTATTTTGGGGTTCTGATCCTTCATCATAACAGCTCAGTGCAAAGAAATGTGAACCTTAGCCTGACAAAGATAAACTGGCTAGAAACTGCACCCATTTCCATAAAATGCCCTGCTACTCCATTATTTAACAAAGTAATCAGCAAGATGGGAAGACTTAAACTCTCTATGTCTTTCACGGTCACAGAACATCCTAGAGAGCTTTCCAACCAATAATGCACTTTTGAAATATATAGTTAACAACCAATTAACATGCAGCAGGATTAGAACAAAATGCAGCCACAGTGTGGTGCAAGATGACATAAAATTTGATTTTATTGAATTTGTGGTAAAGTTTGCAATTAAAGTTACAAATTTTTAAATTATTTTATAGTCCGGTTCAGAATACCCTCCCATTGTGGGTCCACCTGTAGCACGTGGACTGCAGTGGTTCAAGGAGGCAGCTCACCCCCATTTTCTCAAGAATAACGAGGGATCAGCAATATCTGCTGACTTAGCCAGCAACGCCCATGTCCCACGAATGAATGAATGATAAAAAAGCTTTCCAGCAGAGAGTTTTCCACCTGATTCCCACTAATTCAATATTTTGGAAGGGGCCTTGATGCCACGGGCTGTCACTCTCCCCTCCCCTCTGGAATTCCCCTCTTTTGTCCATGTTTGAACTGAGGCTGTATGAGGTCAGGAGCTGAGTGGCCCTAGTGGAACCCAAACTGGGCGTCACTGAGCAGGTTATTACTGAGCAGGTGCTGCTTGATAACACTGTTGATGACACTTTCCTGATGATCGAGAATAGACTGATTGGTAATTAGCCAAATCAATCTATCCTACTTTCTGTGTAGAGGACATACCTGGGCAATTTTCCACATTGTTGGGTAGATGCCAGTGTTGTAACTGTACTGGAAGAGTTTGGCTCAGGGAGCAGCAAGTTCTGGAGCACAAGTCTTCAGCACTATTGCTGGAATGTTATCAGAGCCCATAGCCTTTGCAGCATCCAGTACCTCTAGTTGTTTCTTGCTATCACATGCAGTGAATTGAATTGCCTGAAGACTGGTATCTGAGTCGCAGTGGACCTCCAGGGGAGGTTGGGATACTGTACTAAATGATCTTGAGCAGACAGTTTCCAAACAGCAAATTGATAAATAGTTTACAATTTAGCCAAATGTTTAGATACATCTTTACGAATAAATGAAAAACACACATGTGTGATTTAAGAAAATCAAAGAAGATTTTTTAAAGATTGACACTTATGTTCAAGTTTAATTACAAATGTAGAAGAAATCAAAAGTTAAAAATACACATTGTAACAAAACTTTCAGTGATGATTCTGGTGATACGTTAGAGGTCCATGAGCTGTCCAGACTTGTGTCTGTGGCAAGGTCCATTAGATAGAGTGCAAGTCACTGTTAATTGTTCGCTGAGAATTGAAGATCTTAAGTTACATGGATAACAAGTGGTATTTAATGAATTTCATTGGATATAATTCTTAAAATTCACAGAATGTATAATAATAGTTATCAGCACAATATAATACAATGCTGTACTTTATGATGTCAAAAGTCAGATGACACCAGGTTATCATCCAACAGGTTCACTTGGAATCAGAAGCTTTCTGAGCACTGCACCTTTGTCAGGTGAAGTGACATAGAAGCACAGAGGCACAGAATTTGTAGTCAGAGAGATCAATGGGCAGAGGGAGATCAAAAGATCATACACATGGTGTGAGTGAAGTGCCAACAGGCCAAATAATAGGTCTCTGAAGGTGATCAAAGTATCGACACCTGAAAAACAACTGAAGGGATGACCTATAATCTGATTAAATGAGGCAGAGAGATAGTGACAAAGAATTAAAAATAAGGTGGTGCTGGAGACAAACCAAATGACTGGAATAATATAAGAGGTATAAGGGCCACATGCTGAGGGTCTAACCAAAGTAATAAGTAATCCAAAACTGTAAAGACTAATTAACATAGAGAGATCAAAGCAATTTGTCAAGGTGATGGTGTTAAAACAGGACAGTAAAGAAGATGTTACAGATACAGAACAGTGTGGTGTGGTTACATGTAGTGTTACATGAACCCAAAATCATGGTCGAGGCCATCTTCATTGGGATGGAACTTGGCTATCAGTTTCTGCTCAGCCATTCTGCATTGTTGTGTTTCTTGAAGGCTGCCTTGGAGGATGTTTAACCAAATATCAGAGGCTGAATATCCTTGACCGCTGAAATGTTCCTCAATTAGGAGGGAACATTCTTGTCTGGCAATTGTTGTGTGGTGTCCATTCATCCATAGTCATAGCGTCAGCTTGGTGTTGCCAATATTCCATGCTTAGGGCATCTTTGCCTGCAGCATATGAGATGTACAACATTGGCCAAGTCACATGAGTACCTGCAGTGACCGTGGTGGGTGGTGTCCCCACGTGTGATGGTAGTATCCATGTCGATGGCCTGACATGTCTTGCAGAGATTGCCATGGCAGGATTGTGTGATGTTGTGGCCGATGTTATCCTGAAGGCTGGTCAGTTTGCTGTGGATGATGGTTTATCTAAGGTTTGGTAGTTGTTTGAAGGCGAGAAGTGAAGGTGTAGGGATGATTTTGGTGAGATGTTTGTTGTCAGCAATGACATGTTGAAGGCTGCGAAGAACATGACGTTGTTTTTCTGGTTCAGGGAAATACTGGACGATGAAGCAGTATTTCTATCAATCTTATCCTGTGTCTGTCTTCTGAAGAGGTCATTGTGATTTTTCACTGTGGCATATCAGAACTGATGATTGATGAGTTGAGCATGGTATTCCATTCTTATGAAGGCATCCTTCAAAATCTTCAGGTGTCCGTCATGTTCTTCCTCATCTGAGTAGACGCTGTGTATGCGGAGGATTTGTCCATTGGGGATGGTTTCTTTAATATGTTTCGAGTGGAAGCTAGAGAAGTGCAGCAAGATGGCAAATATCTTCTTCGAAATTGTTGAATGTGCAGTTAAAATATATCAAATCATTGTTTTTTATTTAAGCTTTGAATATGGATTTTGTTTTATTGTATAAAGAAATGATCAACAATTAAACTTGGTAAACTAATTAGACTCAAAAGTAGCAGGGAAACATTGAGCAAGAGAAAACGTTAATTTGTCAGTTTCTGCTTATCCAGGGTATTGATGATAGTTTTACTTGACATTCATTCCTTTAAACTTGAGAAGGAATAGGCAGGACTCCAAATAAAAAGGACAAATACTGACAGTGAATATCGATGATATTTTCCCAATTCACTAGATTTGGTACCTTGTGGTATTTGTCACATCAGTGGATAAGTGGTTCTCGCTGAAAGTATTGGGTGATTGGCAGTAGAGAATAGACCAGTGCAGAGTTGTTACAGAACAGATATTGTTCTTGGATAACAAGATGGTGCCTTGCATTATCTTGTTATGGCAGTAAAAATTATAACTACATTTGGTTCTTCAGAACCTGAGCAAGCTGGAACAGATACATCAGATCCCTCTGAAAGCTACAGCAATGCTTCCTTCACCCACAGACTGCATCTGACATCAGTAGAATGGGTGGAACCGTTGCAACATGAAGATTTGCCCCTCTCAACCTTATACAAGTCCTGTGTTTGAGCATCACAAACAACAAATTACTCTATTTCATTGTCTCTGCTTACAATATATTAAAAAACTCTTTGAAAAGTGTAATCTATATATTATGTGGCATTAAAATTCATTTGTGAACATGTAGCATAGAAAATTGTAGCTTAATTTGGTGACACCTTTGCAGAATAGAAGAAAAACTATACTTCTTTCTGGGATTCCAAGGAGGTTTACACTTATAGAACATACAACATTACAGCACAATACAGGCCCTTCGGCCCTTGACGTTGCACCAACCTGTGAAACCAATCTGAAGCCCAATAAATCTACACTATTTCATTCTTGTCCATATGTCTATCCAATAACCATTTAAATGCTTATGAAGTTAGCATGTCTACTACTGTTACAAGCAGTGCGTTCCAAGACCCTACTACTCTCTGAATAAAGAAACTATCACTGACAACTGTCCTATATCATCCCTCAATTTAAAGCTATGTTCCCTCATGCTCCCCATTGCCATCTGATGAAAAAGGCTCTTACTGTCCACCATATATAACGCTCTGATTATCTTATATCTTGATTAAGTCATCTCTCAACCTTCTCTCTAACGAAAACAGCCTCAAGTCCCCCCGCCTTTCCTCGAAAGACCTTCCCTCCAGACCAGGCAACATCCAAGTAAATCTCCTCTGCACCCTTTCCAAAGCTTCCACATCCTTCCTATAATGCGGTGACCAGAACTGTACACAATACTTCAAGTGAGGCCAAACCAGAATTTTGTACAGCTGCAGCATGACCTCATGGCTCTGAAACTCAATCCCTCTACTACAAAAACTAACAGACCATATGCCTTCTTAACAATCCTACCAACTTTCATGGATCTATGTACCTGGACAAGGAGGTCTCTCTGCTCATCTATACTACCAAGAACCCTGTACTCTGCATTCTTGTTACTCCTTCCAAAGTGAATCACCTCATACCTTTCCACTTTAAACTCCATTTGTCATCTCTCAGCCCAGCTCTGCAGCTTATCTATGTCCCTCTGTAACCTACAAAATCCCTCAGCACTATCCACAACTCTACCGACCTTAGTGTCATCCACAAGTTTACTAACCCATCCTTTTAAGTCCTCATCCAGGTCAGTTATAAAAATGACAAACACAAGTGGCCCCAAAACAGATCCTTGTGGTACACCACCAGTAAGTGAACTCCAGGATGGACATTTCCCAACCATCACCCTCTGTCTTCTTTCAGCTAGCCAATTTCTGATCCAAACCGCTATAACACCCTCAATCCCATGCCTCTGTATTTTGTGCAATAGCCTACCGTGGGGAACCTTATCAAACGTTTTACTGAAATCCATAAACACCATATTAGCCACTTTACCCTCATCCACCTGTTTGGTCATCATCTCAAAGAACTCAATAAGGTTTGTGAGGCATGACCTACCCTTCACAAAACCATGTTGACTATCCCTAATCAACTTATTGCTTTTGAGATGATTATAAATCCTATCTCTTACAACCCTTTCCAATATTTACCCACAATCGAAGTAAGGCTCATTGTCTATAATTACCAGTGTCTCTCCTCCCCTTCTTGAACAAGGGAACAACGTTTGCTATCCTCCAGTCTTCTGGCACTATTCCTGTAGACAATGATGACAAAGATCAAAGCCAAAGGCTTGGCAATCTCCTCCCTGACTTCCAGAGAATCCTAGGGTAAATCCCATCCAGCCCAGGTGATTTATCTATTTTTATACTTTTCAGAATTGCTAACACCTCCTCCTTGTGAACCGCAATCCCGTGCAGTCTAGTAGCCTGTATCTCCACATTCTCCGCGACAACATTGTCTTTTTCCACTGCGAATACTGATGAAAAATATTCATGTAGTGCTTCCCCATCTCCTCTAACTCCACGCACAACTTCCCACTACTATGCCCTAATCTTACTCTCGTCATTCCTTTATTCCTGACATAGAAAGCTTTAGGGTTTTCCTGGATATTATCTGCCAATGAGTTTTCATGTCCCCTCCTGGCTCTTCTTAGCTCTCTCTTTAGGTCTTTTCTGGCTAATTCGTAACTCACAAGTGCTCGAACTGAGCTATCACATCTCATCGGAATGTAAGCTTCTTCATCCTCTTGACAAGAGATTCAACTTCCTTAACAAACCACAGCTCCCGTGCTTGACAACTTCCTCCCTGCCTGACCAATACATACTTATCAAGTAGCTGTTTCTTGAATAAGCTCCACATTTCAATTGTGCCCATCCCCTGCAGTTTCCTTCCCCATCCTATGCATCCTAACTCTTGCCTAATCACACCATAAGTGCCTTTCCTCCAGAAATTGTCTTTTGTCCGCCTGCAGTTTATACATCTCCCTTTCAATCACTAAAGTAAATATAACCGAATTGTGGTCACTATCACCAAAGTGCTCGCCTATCTCCAATTCTAACACCTGGCCTGATTCATTACCCAGTGCCAAATCTAATGTGGCCTCGGCCCTTGTTGGCCTGTCTACATACTGTGTCAGGAAACCCTCCTGCACACATTGGACAAAAGCTGACCCATCTAAAGTCATTGAACTATAGTATTCCCAGTCAATATTTGGAAAATTAAAGTTCCCCATAACAACTATCCTATCACTCTCGCTCTTATTCAGAATCATCTTTGCTATCCTTTTCTCTACATCTCTGGAACTATTCAGAGGCCTATAGAAAACTCCCAACAGGGTGACCTCTCCTTTCCTGTTTCTAATCTGAGCCCACACTAGCTCAGTAGGTGAGGTAGTATGTCCTTGATAATATTGTCCTTGACTCACAATGCCACCCTTCACAACCCCCCCCCCCCCCTCCCACCACTTCACCTTTTTACCACCTTCCCTGATCTTGCTGAAACATCTAAATTCCGGAACCTGCAACAACCAATCCTGTCCCTGCTCTGGCTGTGCCTCTGAAATGGCCACAACATCGAAATCCCAGGTACCAACCCATGCTGCAAGTTCACCCACCTTATTCCAGATGCTCCTGGCATTGAAGTAGATACACTTCAAACCAACTTCCTACTTATCAGTACCTTCTTGCAACTTTGAAACCTTAGTTCTGACCTCACTACTCTCAACCTCCTGTATACTCAAACTACAAGGTTGCTGAATTACTTTAAACTCCCCCCCACCCCCCAAAGAGTATTAGCAAATTTCCTCCTCAGGATATTGGTACCCTTCTGGTTCAGGCAAAGACTGTCCTGTTTATAGAGGTCGCACCTTCCCCAAAATGAGCCCCAATTATTCAAGAATCCAAAACCCTCCCTTCTGCACATCCCTGTAGTCATGTATTCAACTTTTCTCTCTCTCTCTCTCCCTACTCCTTGCTTCACTAGCACGTGGCGTGGGCAACAAGTCAGAGATAACAACTCTGTTTGTTCTAACTCTAAGCTTCCACCCTAACTCCCTGAATTTTTGCCTAAGTACCCACTTCTCTTCCTGCCTATGTCATTGGTGCCTATGTGGACCATGACTTGGGGCTGCTCCCCCTCCCCCTCAAGGATCCCGAAAACACGTTCAGCGACGTCATGAACCCTGGCACGTGGGAGGCAACACACCAACTGTGAGTCTCTCTCATTCCCACAGAACCTCTTACCTGTCCTCCTAACTATTGAGTCCCCAGTGACTAATGCTCTGCTCCTCTACCCCCTTCCCTTCTGAGCAAAAGGGACAGACTCTGTGCCAGAGACCTGTGCCCCATTGTTTACCCCTGGAAATTCACTCCCCCACCCCCCAAAGTATCCAAAACAGTATATTTGTTACTGAGGGGAACAGCCACAGGGGATCCCTGCATTGCCTGCCAGTTCCTTTTCTTTTCCCTGACGGTAACCCATCTAACCCATCTACCTTCTTCTTTTACCTGAGGTGTGACTATCCCCTTGTAACTCCTCTCAATAACCCCCTCCGCCTCCAGAACGATCTGAAGTTCATCCAGCTCCAGCTCCAGTTTCCTAACGCAGTTTTCGAGGAGCTGGAGTTGGGTGCACTTCCCACAGATACAGTCAGCAGGGACACTAGTGGTGACCCTTACCTCCCACATTCTGCAGGAGGAACATTTAAATGCCCTAACCACCATTCACACTATTCTGAATTCCCAATGAGATTACTGAAAAAACTGAAAAAAAACTTAAATGTCTGTATTGATATCTAACCCAACCAAATTTTATTCTGTATCTGTCTGATTTATTTGAAATAAGCTGCTGAGCCACTGAATAAAGAGACCATGAATGTAAATCATTGACCATGTTAGGGGGTAACAAAGAGATGGGGAGAATCCACTCCACAGTCTGAGGACTGTCCAAAACGTATATCCACCCAACGCTGGGGCTGAGCTTTTAAACTGTACAGAATATAAAATATCTTCAGTGGTGGGTAGAGACTGCAAGGTGGTGAGATTACCCAAATCATACAGACAATATTTTCTACGTTTCAAAAAATATTATCCAGTAATAGCAACTTCAAAAACACCGTCTGAATGTTTTCATCGTAATTAAACCAGAAAATGTGTCACATCTGACAAAGGCACCGAAAATTCTGGTGCTACACAAATCAAATCAGTGAAGATTGGGAGGTAGGGAAGGTTAATGATTTGCATTCCCGTTCTCAGAACTAAAAATGGGAAAATGAATAAAAATATTGCTATAGTCAGGAAAATGTAGAAAGGAGGAAAAAAAATTTAATATTCAGATCACTGGATTAATTGTTGACAGTTCCACATTAATGCTTTCCTCAGCTTTCCCCAGGGGGTGTTTCACTATAGATTTTCACACCTCAAAGCCAATTTTGGGAATACAGATTTACAGACAGCCCCTAAACAGCAGCATAACTTGCTCTCCATCTTTGTAACCCAGCACTACGACCCTTCTGGTCAGTAATTTACATGTAGATAAAGGAGTAGCGTTCCTGCTATAATGGCTTCAGGTCCTATTGCAGCATTAACTTGTGGTTTGAATAAGAAACCTCCCCCCTCCCCCACTCCTTCTGCACCATGCTCTGAGATGGATGATTGGGGAGGTTGAGTTGCTGTTTCACAGACTCCTTTGCTGTCCCTTCAGTGGCCAATTGCATTTGGCGTTTAAAACTTCTCTACTACCAAATGATGTGACGGTTTTTTTGTAGTGACACAACCTTACTTTTCATGTTATTGACCTAGCATCTGATCTGGAGTAACTTGAACATCACTGAATTTTGGTGAGTCTGATTGGTTTCAGCTCTAATCTTGAAAATCTCCAACATTTTAGTGTTTTGTAACTTTTAATAATATTGCTGTCTACTTTCCCATGGATAAGTGTGTCTTACAAGTTTGCATTGGGACAAGGATTTGATATGAAATTTCAAATCTCAGGTTTAAAACAAGTAAAAACCATTTAGGATCTAGTCTGTGAGAAAGCGATACTTGCTGAGTGAGGGTGCAGTGTGTTGTAATCTTGAAGAAAGAAGTGGAATTGAGTCAAACAATCAGCCAGGCAATGCAGGTCCAAAAGGACAGATGGCCTTCTGCAGTTTCTATGTCAAAGAAATGTATTGAAATGTGGAGGTATTGCATTGTGTTCAGGTCGAAAAAGACAAGGTTCAGAGGAAGGCTTATGGGAAATAGCTTGGTAAAGAATGGGAGAAAAACACATTTTTCTTTTATTGTTTTTAACTTATTAATAAGATTGCAGGAAATGTGTTTTTTTCTTGAAATGTCAATTTTTCTCATTCTTATTATTGACACATTTAAAAAGCCAAAATCCAGTTGCGCCAAGTATAAAATTTGTGCTAAATAATTTAATCTAAGTACAGATAAGAAAAGCAATGTGGTTAAATGACTGAGTGTTCCAAGCACTTGTGTGGATAAATGTGATTCCCTTGCTAAAGCTTAGTCATAACCCAAGTTGGTTAATTTACAGTTTGTAAAGCAACAAGGGACAGATGGGTATGAATCCTTCTCTTTATAGCAAAGCTAAATATGAAAACCAATGAAAATAACCCTATCGAAATGCTATTGATTATTTTCATGCAGGAAAGATTTGTGGAACGTGTTGTCCAGGGCCAAGGAACAAAAACCCACAGCTTACCAACAGATGGAAACTTGTGGATAGTTAGCTAGTTGGTGATTTTGTATTCTTTGCGGGCTGTGCATGACGCCCTTGATTAATGCAAGTTTGCTAACTGCATTCAAAAGCAAATTTTTCTGTCTGCAATTTTAACAGAAGCATAAAACTTCTTTTGCTTTCAGCGTTTTTCTTCCAGAAATTTCATAAAATTATCATGCTCGATTGTGAAAAATGTGGTTATTTAATATTAATAAATCTTGTTGGAATGTGTCAGTGATATTGCATTTCCAGAAGGCATGCAAGAAACAAGGTATTATTTAGTTTATAAATTCTTCGGTTAACATTGTAACCGCTGAACAAGCATTGCCAATAAGAAACATTGTTTTGCAGTTGGAAGATAATGGAGAGGATACAGAGATTTATTTTTATTATTGTCCCTGGAAATATGGAAATGTCACCCAATACCTATTTTAGAATTCTCTAATATCTTTCTGGCTTCCATTTTTAATTTTTGTACCGACTGGCTTCCTGCCTCTTTGTAACTCTTTAATTTTCATTCGTTTCAAATAATGACCAGAATCTCATTGCCGTCATCCTGCCAGTGGGCAGGTTTACTCGGGTCCCTATGATTTGTCATTGTGTCAGACCCTTGGATTGGACAATACCTAAAATGAGTGCAAACGTTTTTTTCCAAGATAGCAGCTTCTTGCCACTTAAGCACGATTGCATTTCTCACGATAAATACATCTTCTCCTCTTTGTCTTTTCAACCTTTCAGTTGTGCTGCACAGAAAGTTCAACACCATCTTTAATGACATCCCTCCGCCAGTCCTTTCTACACACACACATTCGATGAACATTGGGGACATTCTAAGCAGAAGATTCTGTGTGAAGTGTTAGCAGCACACACGGATCGTGGCCTGGAGCCAAAACCTGATCTTCCCTGTGCTCCGCTAGAGTGCTGTGGATGGCCTGGAATTGGTGGTGGTTTTATGGACATGTTGAGCTACATGGCAAAAACTTCAAACAAAAGGCAGCAGAATATAAACATGTGGAAAGCATCAATAAAAGACCCAGAGATATCAATAAACATGACATTACGAGGTTGCACTTAAACCTTTTAAAACAACATCCTTGTTTGAATCACCTCCCATTTTCCGTTACTTTAATTGCTTGCTGGTCCAGGTTTTGCTGATAAATGAGAGACGTCGTTAAAGCTTTTCATCTTGCACTCATCAGGACTGACTCATGAGAATATCAAAATGTACAGGGAGCCCCAAGTTATACTGCAAGAGGAGTGGATACTAATAAGTTGGCAAGGGTACTCTGATTAGTAGAGAATAAACTTGCCTAAAAAGTTGCTGTCTTCACGTCTCCACTTCACCACCCTGTCCCCACCACCCTCTTTATCTGGCGCTCCCCTTACACCCACCCCCAGACCTGAAGAAGGGTTTCACCTGAAACATTAACTTCTCCCCCTCCTGAAGCTGCCTGGCTTGCTGTGTTCCTCCAGCCTCCTGGTTGTCTACCTTGGATTCAAGCATCTGCAGTTTTTTTTCTCTAACCAACATTGTAATTAAGTAATGGTAATACTTCTGTAAATCAAATATCCACTTACCAACCAATCAACATCCACTTCCCATGCAGTATAAATTGGTGAAAACCAAAAGAACTATGGATGCTGTAAATAAGAGACAAAAAAAGAAATTGCTGGAAAATCTCAGCAAGTTTGGCAGCACCTGTGGAGAGAAATTCAGAGTTAACATTTTGGAACAACCTAAAACATTAACTCTGATTTCTCTCCACGGATGCTGCCAGACCTGCTGAGCTTTTCCAGCAATTTTGTTTGAAAGTTTAAATTAGTGTTCCCCTTTTACACACCCAAACCAATCTGTCTTACTCTCCTAAACTTCAGAAATGTTGCAAATTGTACATCCTGTTGGACTTCCCTTTATTTTTCCTGCCATTTTCTTAAGATTTTGTTCTCCATCAAGTGAAATGTTCAGAGGGATTCTTTTCTGATGTTTGGAAGTTGTTGTTGTTTAGTCATTGGCTGGAGGTTGTGGTGACTGTTGCCAAGGAATAGTATCATCTTTCCCTTCCCTCAAAGACTGCTGCTCCCGCTCATTGATCTTGGGCTGGCCATTACGAGCAGTCACAGACTCAGCATCGCTCAGATATCTGGATGTGAACTTCCTCCCAAAACTTTGAAGGAAAAAAAGTGCTGTTATAAGATTGATTGAGTAGTCTCCGATTCCAAAGCTATTCCTTTATTCAGCTACTGAGGGCAGGTAGGGATCAATCATGAATTCATTTTTTAATTCATTCACGGGATATAGACATCATTAGCTATGCCAACATTTATTGATCATTTCTAGATGCCCATAAGAAGTTGGTCATGAGCTGCCTTAAACTGCTGCAGTCCATTTGATAGAGAGGCCCATGATGCCTTTAGGGAGGAATTTGAGGATTTTGACCTAGTGACACTGAAGGAACAGCAATATATTTCCAAGTCTGAGCAGTGAGTGGCGTGGAGGGGAACTTGCAGGTGGTAGTGTTCCATGTAACTGCTGTCCGTTGGTAGTGGTGGTGATAGTGATAGTGATAGTGGTAGGGGTTGTGGTAGGGGTCGGGGTCGGGGTCGGGGTAGGGGTAGGGGTTGTGGTAGGGGTCGGGGTCGGGGTCGGGGTAGGGGTTGGGGGTAGGGGCTTGGAAGGTGCTGTCTAAGGAGCCTGGCTGAATTTCTTCAGTGCATCATTTGGGGGTTACACACTGCTGCAAATGAATGTTGGTGGTAGAGGGCATGAATATGGATATGATGCTAATCAACTGGACTTCTTTGTCCTAAATGATGTCAAACGTGTCCTCTTGGTGCTGTGCTCACTCGGGCAAATGGAAAGTATTCAATCACACTCCTACCCTGTGGACAGCAGGCAGCTGTTGGGGTGTTAGCAGGTGAATAAATCGCTACTTGATTCCTCGCTTCTGGCTTGCTCGTGTAGTTTTATGACAAGCACAGTTCACTTTCTAGTTGATGATAACCCAAGGATGTTGATAGCTGGGGATTTACTGACGGCAATGCCATTCAATCTCAAGGGATGATGGTCGGATTCAGTCTTGTTGGAAATGACTATTGCCTGACATTTGAGGCATTTCTGGGGCGACACAGTGGCTCAGTGATGAGCACTGCAGCCTCACAGCGCCAGGGACCCGGGTTTGATTCCACCCTCAGGCGACTGTCTGTGTGGAAATTGCACATTTTTCTGTGTCCGTGTGGGTTTCCTCCTTGAGCTCCAGTTTCCACCCACCATCCAAAGATGTGCAGGTTAGAGTGGACTGGCCATTGGAAATTGCTCATAGTGTTCAGGGATGTGTTAGTTAGGGGTAAATGTAGAGTAATTGATTAGGGGAATGGATTCGGGTAAGATACTCTTCAGAGGATCAGTGTGAATTTGTTGGGCCGAAGGGCCTGCTTCCACACTGTAGGGATTCTCTGGTTCCATGAATATTACTTGCAGCTTATTAACCCAAGCCTGGATATTGTTCAGGGTCTTGCGACATGTGGAGATGGACTGCTTCAGTTGAATAGTGAGGCACAGTTATCGGTGATGTGCTGTGACCATTGTGGCTGCCTATAGAGTTCACCTTTATATTCTGATACAATGCACACTTCTTTGGGCAAGAAGAAGATGAGAGAAAGGGTAAAATATCTCAATTCAGTGACAAAGTCTAACCACATACATGGCTGACGATACTAATAGGATCAATAGAACTGGACTGAGCTTGTCTGTGGTCTCATAGCAACAAATGAATAAAACCCTAAGTTTTCTACTAATTTGGAATATATCAAAATGTTGTGACTTCACACCTTTCCCAAATTCCTGTCTGTAATCCTGAACGATAACATAAACTGAATCCTGACCTTTGTTTATGTGATTGACAGCAGGACAGACTTTCAAAGCTGTTTTTGAAAAAGAGTCCAGTGCTCAAAGAGTTAATAATTGATTTATTTGAAATGTAAAATGTGCAAGAAAATGTGCCAAACAGCTAACAGCAAGAAAGTGAAAAGGAAGGGCTTCCAGTAGGAAAAAGGAGCTGGGAGTTCACCTCATCAACTCCTTTAGAAATTTATTTGGACCGGAATAGGGCCGTGATAGTGCCCTTTCACCCCTTTCCCCCCCACCCACGATCTCAGATTCCGAAGACAGACATTGCTTTAAAGGTTCCATGAACACACCTCGGTCCCAACCTCCCATGACCCAGTTCACTCCATGTCTGGGATGTTTCCAGTCAGTATTCCCTCTGATTGTGGCCTCTTCATGAGGGACTGACGAGAAATGATTTTGCTGCAGACTCCTCCGAAGGTGCATTTGGAGGAGATTTCCATCCTTCATGTTCAGAGCAGATTCTTGTCTGTTCACATCCAAGAGGTGAAAAGAAGCCCCTGACAATTGTGCAAATTTACACGAGAGATCAGCAGGTTCATGCAAATGACCATGAACTCAGATCAGACTGGAAGCTTTTTGAACAATTTTCTTCAGTGCACTGTGACGGAGAGGAAGTCAGCCATTCTGTACGAAATACTCTCACCAGTTTGGGTTGAGTGACCCCCAGCCACCCCCTCCCCAAAACCATGGATCAGTGAAATCTTTTGCTGTGTTCTATTGAATACGAAGCTATTATGCACTGGCTCTTTGTAATCCCCAGAGAGCGGGGGAGGGGGATTGGAAGATATGGAAGATGGTTTGGGGGAGGGGAACTTGGCAATGAATTGGCAATGAGGCATTCAAGAAAAGCAAGATACATTTCTGAGCTTCTCCCTTCTGAAATTCCTGGATATTCCTAATTTCTGAGAGAACTGGAAATTGATACTTTCACGTTTCCCCGATTTGATTACAATATTCTAAAATATCACCCAAACCCATACAAGATCAGTGAGCCTGGGACATTGCTGTATTACTGCACCAAGTTATTGCATGATATTCAATCCATCTCAGCTTTAAATCTGACAAGGCTTTTCAAAAACATTGTTTTCAGAAATATTCCACACTAAGGTGTTTAATTGAAAATACAAATTGGTTTCTATGTTGTTTATAAATTGAAAGATGTAGTGAAAGGGAGTACACAAAGAGTTAATATCTTTGGTCCATTGTACCTGTCCAATAACTGATTAAACATAAAACGACAACCCACAGAAAAGAAGGAGACTTTAATTTCCAGATGAGATATAATTATCAGCATTTTAATTAAAGTCTGATGAGGGGATGTTACTTCTAACAGGAGCAAAACACCCTCCCCCCAACCAGGAAATTTTGTTTTTCTGTTTTTATCAAAAATTCAGGAGACGTTGCAATTTTTACAAAAATGCCACGGAATCCTACTGTTTAATTGCTGAAGCTCTTTGTTAAGAAATCATAAATGATCAGAAAAAGTAAACAGTAAAACCGTGACAGTGAATGAGATCAATGCATCCTGTGTGAATAATTAGTGTGCACACATATACAGGAGATACTGATATGTCTCCCTTACTAGCATTCCCTTCATCCTGAACATCCCACATTGAGAAAATATTGTCAGGACAGACAATGTGGAAGAAGGTAGGTGGAGTGATATACAAACAGCCCAATACTCAACCAGATTTAAGTAGGCCATGTCGTTTTGAAAAATTGGTTAGGTCAGTCTCTCTGTCTCTAAGAGCAGTCTTGTGAATCTGAAGAAGGGTCATTGGACTCGAAACATTAATTCAGTTTCTCTCTCTACTGATGCTGTCAGACCTGCTGAGTTTCTCCAGCACTTTTTGCTTATATTTCAGATTTCCAGCATTTTTATAAATGATTTTTCCTGCTTTGTTTTACACAAATTTCAAACAAATGTCAGTCACTCTTGTGTAGAATATGAGACTGTTTGGCTGCAATAGTTTCATTACAATGATTTGTCAGGTTTTGTAATTTGAATTTATAAAGACCCTTAATCATCCAAATGCCCAGAAATGTCACTGACTCTGTACCTGTTTCAAAACAACTTTCTGAGACTAGAACACTTACCCACGAATGTGGTCATGTACCCAACACCCAGAATGTGCTTTGGACATAATTTTCATAGTGTTGCTAAAAGCTCCCATTTCGACCATCATTATAACACTCCCCTTTATCACTGCCAGAACACTTTGCTGCTCAAACCCATACCGATCGAGGGTACTCCCGGTCTTGCTGCCCTTGCAGTTCTGGTCACTACATGATAGGAAGGATGGGATTACACTGGAGAGGGTGCAAAGAGGATTCACCAGGATGTGGCCTGGGATGGACTATTTTAGCAATGAAGAGAGGCCGAATAAGCTGGAGTTGTTTCCTTTAGAGCAGAGAAGGTGGGGGGAGGGGGGACTTGTTTGACATGTATGAGATTGTAAAATGCGTGGAAATGGTGGATATAAAGCAGCTGTTCCGCTTAGTTGAAGGGTTAATTATGAGAGAGCAGAATTTTAATGTGAAAAGCAGGAGATTGAGAGGGGATTTGAGGAAAGATTTTTTCAGCCTGAGGATGGTGGGGATCAGGAGTGCACTGCCTGGGAGGGCAGTAGAAGTGGGAAACTTCACAACCTTTAAAGAGTAGTTGGATGAGCCACTTGAAATGTGATAACATGCAGGCTATGGGCCAAGTGCTGGAAACTAGAATTAATGTAGATAGGACAGTGCAGACTCAATGGACCAAAGAACCTCTTGTCTCCTATATGACTCCATGAGGACAGTTATTAAAGAAGATGGCATCCTGAGGTATATTCAAAACTCAGAATGTTATAATGGACTTATGGAATTCGTTAGTTAAGTCACAGTTGAAGTACTGTGTTCAGTCCTGGGATATAAAGATATAAAGAGAGATGGTGAGAGTAGCCTTGCTGTGGGTGGTGAAAATGGGTTCTGTCTGATTCCAGAATGTCAAGTAGATTCCCCAGCTCCCTGCTCAATGAGCTGTAGCAGCTATTGGCCAGACTCCAGAAACACTTTGGCAAGGAATTTGAAGTCTTTGGCAAAAATGCAAAAATTCATAGGGAAGGTAAATTATACAAGATTTCCAAAACTGGAATAAATAATGCTGAAAGTGACACAAAGAAATCCTTCAAAGTTCAATGAAATGTGAATGACATTGACTTAGTAAAACAGGTTGGGTCCAATTTCCTGGCATGACCTCATCTTCAGTGGCTGGGGAGTATGCAGACTAGGGTGGATCCCTTAAATTACATCATGCAGTGTGTGACTTGATTGAATGCCTGCAGAATGGATTTCTATAGATTCCAAAAATGATGCCTTGAGTACTTGCAACATCAACTGAGTCTCATTAAATTTACAGTAGTCTTTGAAATATCTGCAGCAGAAATGGGGGCTCAGTGGTTTACTTTACTGCTTCACAGCACCAGGGACCTGGGTTTGATTCCAGCTTCAGGCGACTGTGTGGAGTTTGTACGCTCACCCCATGTCTGCATGGGTTTCCTCTAGGTGTTCCAGTTTCCTCCCACAATCCAAAGATGTGCAGGTTAGGTGAATCGGCTGTGCTAAATTGCCCATAGTGTAGGTTATTAGTCACGAGTAAATATTGGGTAGGGGAATGGGCCCTCTGGCCCAACAAGTCCACACGACCCTCCGAAGAGTAACCCACCCAGACCTTTTCCCCTACATTTAACCCCTGACTAATGCACCCAACCTACACATCCCTGAACACTGTTGACAATTTAGCACAGCCAATTCACCTGACCTGCACATCTTTGGATTGTGAGAGGAAACAGGAGCACCTGGAATTGGGCAACTGTCTGGCACTGGGTCCCTGGCATTGTGAGGCAGCAGTGCTCATCATGGAGCCACTGTGCCACTCCTTTGAAGAATAACCCACCCGGTCTGTGTGAGTTATTCTTCAGAGGTCAGTGTGGACTTGTTGGGCCGAAGGGCCTGTTTCCACACTTTAGGGATTCTCAAAAAAAATCAATAAATAACTTTGATTAAGATGCCAAGTACTGGACAATTCCAAAAGAGAAAATCCTGGAAAATCTCAGCAGGTCTGGCAGCATCTGTAAGGAGAGAAACGAGCTGACGTTTCAAGTCTAACTGACCCTTTGTCAAAGCTAAAAAAGAGGGAGAAATAGGGAGGTATTTATACTAGGCTGAGAGAAGGTGAGTCATGGCTGCAGAAGCAAAGGTAGCAATAAAGATGTGATAATGACAGTGCATAGAGAGATTATAGGGAGATTAGGAGCTGTGAATGACTGGCAATTCCATTTTCTGAACTCAGCTACGGTACTAATGGCTCTAATGGTTCTTGTCTTTCGAGAAAGGGCAATATCTGTTTGATGCTTTATTTGTGCAAATGTTAGGGGCTCAACAGATTTGGTCACAGTTGTCATGCCCTCAATGGTTTCATAACCTGGTGGCACTGACTTTACATTGTGATATGGAAGGTCTGGATGGTGGGGTTCCAACATCTTTGGCAATTTGATACTCAATGTTCAACTGAGGAGCTATCTCAGTGCGTAAGGAAAGTCAAAGCAAAAGAAAATAAATTGACGATCACTTCAGTCAACTTTGTGCTTTGAATTACAAGTTAAACACAGCTGAAACCTATTTGAGATTTTTACTTCTCAGATGTCACTATGTCTACTACAGGAATACGCATAATGCTTGGCATCCAAAGTTGAGAGTCAGAGTAAACCAGTCAGGTTCAAAATTAATGGGTTACTATCGAGTGTCAAAGTCAAGGGATCAAATTTGCACTTAATCTCATTATTTAACATTTGCATATATTCAGGAGTCATTAGCTATCAAGCAGGACTATCACAGGGAGATGGGTCTGGCATCAGTGTGTAGGGTGTGAAATGTGTTGGAGTGTGTTCCAGTGAGGATTTCAGAAAGATAGGTGGATTTGTTTTTGAGACCCTGTGCCAATCCAGTATTTCTTTAGCTGTCAGCTTAGTGGTGTTTTTTGAGGGGGATGATCTTTCTGGTGAACATCAGGAGATTCAATGTTTTCTCACACAAGAAGCTGAATTGGTCTCAATGTCCCAGAATCCTCAATACTTCTCAGAGAAGGCATTCTCCTCTGGTTGAGAGGTAATTGCTGAGCCAGGTTTTGCAGCACCACCCCGCTGTTGGGTAGACCACAGTGAGCGAAGCCGTATTGGCTTTGAGACCCCAGCTGATAGATCTCCAGTTCATTCTCAGAGAAGCAGAAAAAGGAATCAAAAATATGAAGTGACTGACACATAAGAATCCAGCTCAGTTCAGTGGAGGGTAGTACAATTACAGCATTTAAAAGGCATCTGGATGGGTATATGAATAGGAAGGGTTTAGAGGGATATGGGCCAAGTGCTGGAAAATGAGACTAGATTAGGTTAGGATATCTGGTTGCCATGAACAAGCTGGACGGAGGGTCTGTTTCCATGATGGACATCTCAATGACTCTAATTAGCTGAACCCTGTTCCAGACCAACATCATTGAAGAATGGGTACCACCCAGTGAAATTGGTAATCAGAAGGAGGTGAAAAACAGATGTGTCAGTTTTAGAACACTACCTCAGGTGAAATATAGCATCTCAATACAGTGAGAAGGTCAAGTAACTCGTGAAATGTACAAAAGCAGCAGAGGGGGGTATAACACTAGATATTGGTCTGAAACTTCTGTCAATCTTGAAGATGGAGCAGAACACCTGGTTCAGGGACAGGAGGCTAAGGTCCTCAGATAAACAGAACAACTGAGATCCAATATCACCAATGCACTGAAAGGACATTGGGAAACAAAAGGAAGGCATTGTTTTACTCAAGTCAAGACATGAGGCTGAGTCTGATGGTCACAGGGTATGGGACATCTGTACATATACTACATCAGCCAGAGCTCAGAGTGATACAACTTATTCCAGACATGATCCAGTATTGTCACTGTAATGTTGAATACAAGTGAACAAGATTAGCCTATCCAGTCAGAATCCCAGATTGTCCATATCCCATAGTCAAGACAATGAGTGGGAGAGAATGATAATAATTATGTTAATAATGACATTGATGAGTGAAAGACTCTGTAAATAAGGTTATGGATTTAAAAGTAAAAGTTGACTATTGAAATAATGTAGATCGGTAGCAAGAAAGGCAGCAAAAGAGAGAGGACTGACATGACACTAGAGGGCTGTAATTGATAATCTGCAATGTGCAAATGTCGGTAACAGAGTGTTATTCACCATCCTGACTTGGAAATGTATCGCTGTTCCTTCAGTGTAACTTGGTCAAAATCCAAGAACTCCCACTCTAACAACATTGTGGGTATCCCCTCACCAACAGTTCAAGAAGGCAGCTCACTACTACCTTCTAGAGGGTAATTAGGAACAGGCAAAAAATGTTGGCCCAGCCAGAGACACCCCATACTGTGAATGAATTAAAAAAACACTGAGTGAGTGAGTGTGTACGTGCATTTGAGAGATAGAGATAGAGAGATAAAGAAAGAGAGAAATGGTGTCTCTCTCTCTCTCACACACACACACACACATTCACACTCACACAGACACACATTCACACACACACACACTCACACAGTTTCAAGACAGGAAACTGATTCAAATTCATTTTTCCAAATTGTATATCCCCAATCACACTTTTCAAACTTGTTGCACTGACAGAAATCTGTTGCCAATCAGAAAGGGGCTGTTTGTTTGGAAGAATGGACTCTGAGGGGAGATTTAATCAAGCTCCATAAAATCTGAGCAGCTGAGATAATAAGCAGCCATGGTTAAAGTGGACAGGGAGGAATGCAGTGGACAGGAAGCAATCTTTTCCTTGAGAGAGAGGTCAATAACTAATAGATTTGGAATAATTAGTGGAAAGATTAAAGAGAAGTTGAGAAGGGATTGTTTATGGAGCATGGGATGATAGGTCGGTGGAGGTGGAGGTCATGTCTCAATTATCAGTGCCTGAGGCTCTAAGGGGTTCAGTATACGTGGGTGAGGAGTTGGGGAGGGGGGCAAGTACAGTGCTCAGGACGGGACTGGGACAGCTATACGTCTGGTGACAGAAGGGCAGCTGTGCCAGAAACAGGGCCCATGGTATAGGCAGAAACTTTGCCAACATTAGAAATGCCTCAATATCTGTTCAAAGTTCACCTTATTAAATTCCCCTTATCACTTTATATATCTCAGTCAGATCCACCCTCATTTTCCTGAACTCCAGTGAATATAAGCTCAAACTCTTCAACTGCTCCTGGTCCGACAGCCTTTTCATCCCTGGAATCAATCTGGTGACCGCTTCCCCCCACCCCCCACTTCCCTGCTCTGAACTGCTTCCAGTGCCACCATATCCTTCCTCAAGTAAGGAGACCAGAACTGGACACAATACTCCAGGTTTGGTCTCACCAATACTTTTGTACAATTGCAACAACACTTCTTTACTTTTATACTCCAGTTCTTTTGCAATAAATGCCAGGATTCCATTTACCTTTCTCATTATGGAATAATCTTGAACAACTGGTTATAGATCGAGAGAGTGAGAAGAGGTAGGTTCAGAACTGAGATGGGGAGAAAGTAATTCACTCAGAAGGTTGTGAATCTGTGGAACTCGCTGCCCCAGAAAGCAGTGGAGGCAGATTCAAGAAGGAAATAGCTATGTTTCTGACGAAAGGCAGGAAAAAAAAGACTATGGGGAGCAGGCAGGGGATGGAGTTGAGACCAGGATAAGATCAGCCATGGTGATGTGAAATGGTGGAGCACGCTTGGTGGGCTGAATTTGCCTATTCCTGCTCCTCGTTTCCATGTCCTTATGTTTCTGAATAAAGAGAAACCTTCCCCCACAGTCAGTGGTCAGGATCTGGAATGCACTGCCTGAGAAAAGAAATGGTAGAGGCAGCTTTGATGGAAGCTTTCAAAAGGAAATTAGGTCACTATTAAAAAAAAAAGGAATAATGTGCAGCATTACAGGCAAAAGGTGACTGAATAGGACAGTCATTTTGCTCATTCAGAGAGCTAGTGCAGGCTGGATGGGTTGCGTGGCCTCATTCTGCACAGTAACTATTCCCTGATACCTTTGTCCGAAGTACCTTACAGTATACATATTGGCTGGAAGCCCCAAGGATTAAACCACTTACCACGATAGGAAATAAAAGGATGGTTTCATCTTTATGGGTAACAAATGGGTGATGTATCATTCTTGCCTTGCATGTGCCAGCCTTGTAATTAAACATTTTAAAGTGTGTTGGGCTGCTGGATTGAGTTAGTTCTTGTGCTGGGAACAAACCACAGGGGGAAATAACACAAAGCAGCGCTCGCTTATCCCAGGGATCTGTTCTAACTGTAGCACTGTGTGCACATTCACACCCACCATACTGAGGAAATTGTAGCAAATCAGAAGCCTGCACATATTATATCAAGTAAAATGCATGTTTCTCAATAGCCCCCTTCCTCACTTCTTTCACTAACTGAAGTTGCCAAAAAAAAAGTGATTTTGTCAGCTTGAGTCACTGGGTGATGATGAGGAGCAGGAAACCTGGCTGATTATGCTTTGCTCTGCCCAGGGATGCTGAGCCACACGGCTGTCACTGCCTTGGTTATGATCAGCTGGCTCGATGCAGACAAAGAATCAAGCAGGATATCTTTAGCTCAGTGATTCCGGAGACCGTCTTCACCATTAAACCATTGGCACTATCCTCATAAATAACTCTCAAAATGGCCTTTTATTAAATCCCAATTCTGCTGGTTATGAAGATAATTTAAAATGGTACTCCTAAATTGTTACATATGTGGGTCCTGCAACACAACTTCATTTATCTCTTTCCAGCGAGAAAAGAGATTATGCAAATTACACATATTTGCCTCATTTGCAGCATTATGCATTCACATACTAATGAGGCTTGTGGCAGTTTGAAATCTGCACAGTAAACCCTTCTTGTCTAATTCCATGCAGACAGCTCCCTCTGCACAGAAAACCCATTGCTTGTGCCTCTCTATACAGCACTGGACTGCACTACTAAGACTCTCAGCCCACATGCTGGTCTGCTCAGTTTTTGCTGCTGTCCAATAGCATGAGTGGCTAACTCCACCCACTCATCTCTCCTTCAGCTTCATTCTAGCACAAGAAAAGCATCAAAGCAACATCTGATGTGGAAAAGACATTGTATCTTGGGCTTGGCCAGCTCTTAGATTGTCAATGTGGAATTTGGGCTAGAGATCATAATCACACAAAAAAATTGCAGAACATCTGACTTTACCCTCACACAGTTATATACAAATATTTTCAAATATTAATATAATGTCGTGAACCACCATTGTGTTGTTGTTTTCTGTAATAGAGTGCCTTAATCTCTGAACAGCATGAATATATATTGTACAGACTTGTTAATTTTATTAAGAAATAAATACCAAAGTTATATTTTTAAAATGTAGAATCTTTTTTCATTTAAAAGTTCTTAGTTTACTTAGTAGTCATAGGACTGTCTATAATTTGATCAAATGTTATACAGTATCAATGATTAGCACTGATCATAGACTGTAGTCACCTTCTCCAGGGGACAATTAGGAAATGAATTAGGTGCGAGCCAGTGATGCCCACACCCTGTAAAGGAGCACACACACCTGCATTTGACAGGGTGGTACAGTCCAAAGATGTGCAGGTTGGGGTGGATTGGCTGTGGGAAACGAAGGGTTATGGGATGGGTAGGGGGAGTGAGTCTGGGTGGCTTTTTCAGAGGGTCAGTGTGGACTCGATGAACCAAATGGTGTACTGTCACAGGGATGCTATGATTCTACAATTTGAACCTCATTGCCACTGGAATCCAAATGCAGCCCGAGAAGATTGAGGGATCTGATCTTAAGGCCACAGGCAGATCAGCCACGATCTTAAGGGAGTGGGGCTGAACAGACAACTCCTTCCCCTCAGCCCATGTTCTCCTGCCCAGAGGAGAGGAGATGGGCCCTGTGAAGGAGCAGTGAGGAGGGGTCAGATTGTTATCCTCATTGCTGCAGAGGCTATGACTGTGGAGGTGTAGAGTCATACAGCACGGAAACAGAGATAGATAGTTTCTTGATTAGTAAGGGGATCAAGGATTACTGGGAGAATGAAGTTGTGGATGTAGGTTTGCTCGTTGAGCTGGAAGGTTCATTTTCAGATGTTTCATCACCATACAAGGTAATATCAACCGGGTGAAGCTTCATCCAGAGGTTCTCTGAAGATGTTACCTAGTATGGTGATGAAACATCTGAAAATGAACCTTCCAGCTCAGCAAGCAAACCTACATCCAGAACCTCAACCTGAGCTACAAATCTTCCCAAAACTCATTAAGAATGAAGATAAGAAACATATCAGCCATGATCGAATGGCAGAGCAGAATCGATGAACTGAAAGACCTAATTCTACTCCAGTATCTTAAGGTCTCATGGACTTCAGTCTTCATTCATTTAGCAATTCACATAATCTTAATATTCAAAGACAAAAGGAGATTGAATTTTCCAACCCTCCCATTAATTGTCAAAGGTGATGGAAAACCAGTTGCTGGATTTTGGAGTGATAATGATTGCAGCAATGCAGAATATTACATTATTGTAAAAGACAGATTGCCCACTACTTTCCTAAGCAATGCGCTTGGCTCCCTGCATTCTGAACCAAGCCCTCAATGTCAGTGATGGGGAGGATCTGTTCCGACTTCTTCAGAATGATTTCAGAATGTATTGTGACTCATGGCCACTTTCATTCATTGAGTTTCATTTGATCTGAGAAAACTAATGGAATGATTTAAACTTCAGAGTGCACTCTATTGATATGCTTTACAGAAACACAGAGGACATTTTATCTGGAGGTGATAACGCTTCATGATAAAAGAAAACTAAATAAGGCAGAGCAGTGCCAAAAACTAGAGGGCAGCAGGCAGCTTGGGTTTTGCCAGGGTCACTCAGTTCCTGACCTCATTACAGCCTTCATCCACACATTGACAAAAGAACTGAATTCCAGAGGTGACCTGAGAGTGACTACCCTTGACATCAAAGCCATATTTAACTGAGTATGGCATCAAGCAGCCCTAGTAAAGTTGGGAATTGGGAATTGAGAGTATGCTTCGATGTCAGCTATAATGGAGTACTAATCAATTGTTTAGGTTGGTCATCTCCAACAACACTCAAGAAGCTTGGCATCTTCCAGGACAAAGCAGCCTGTTTCATTGATATGTTATCCACCACCTTCAACATTCACTCCTTTCATCATTGACACACAGTGTCAGCGGTATATGCAATCGACAAGATGCACAACAGTAACTCAGTCAGGCTTCTTCAGCAGTACCTTCCGAATCTGGAACCTCTACCACCTGGAAAGACCAGGGCAGCAGCGCCACCTGTAGGTTCCCCTCGAAGTCACTCATCATCATGATCTGGAAAGATATCACCACACCTTCAGCGTTGATTTGGTTTATTGTTGTCACATACCAAGCTACAGTGAAAGGAATTGTTGTGTGTGCAAATCATACCTTACAGAAATAGAACAGTTGCAGAATAGAGTGTTACAGCTACTGAGAAGGTGAAGAGAAAGATCAACTCTAACATAAGAGAGGTTCAGAAGTATAATAACAGCTGGGAAGAAGCTGTTCTTAAATCGGTTAGTACATGTTTTCAAAGTTTTGTAACTTTTGCATGATGGAAGTGTTTGGAAGAGATTATAACAGGGGTCAGAGGGGTCTTTGATTATGTTGGTTGCTTTCTCAATGCAGCAGGAAGTGTAAGCAGAGTCATTGGAAAGAAGGCTGGTTTGTGTGATGGATTGGAATGCATTCACATCTCACTGTAATTTCTTGCGGTCTTGGGCAAAGCAGTTACCATACTGAGCTGTGATGCATCCAGATAGGATCCTTTCTATGATGTATCTGTACAAATTGGTAAGACTCATTATGGACATGCCGAATTTCCATAGCCTCCTAAGGTGTGCTTTCTTGACTATAGTGTCGAAGTGAATGGGCCAGGACAGATTGTTGGTGATAATTGCTCTGAGAAACTTGATGCCCTTGACCATCTCCACCTTGGCCCCATTGATACAGACAGGGGTGTGTCGTCCACTCAACTTCCTGAAGTCAGCTCCTTCATTTTGCTGACATTGAGGGAGAGGGTGTTATCTTTACACCATGCTACTGAGCACTCTCTCCTGTACTCTGTCTTGTTGTTGTTTAAAATCCAACCCACTACAGTGGCGTCATCAGCAAATCTGTAAATGGAGTTAGAGCTGAATTTGACCACACAGTCATGAGTGTACAAGGAGTATAATAAGGGCTGAGTACATAGCTTTGTAGGGTACTGGTGTTGAGGATTACTGTGGAGGAGATGCTGTGGCGATCCTTACTAATTATGGCCTGTGGGTCAAGAAATCAAGGATCCAGTTGCAGAGGGTGGAGCAGAGTCCTAGGACTTGGAGTTTGGAGATGAGTTTGTTTGGAGTTATGATGTTAAAGGTGTTATGGATCAGAATCCTGGAATTCCCTATCTAGCCACATTGTGGGTGTCCCTGTGCCTCAACAACTTTAGCATTTCAAGATAGCTAAGCAGGAAGCTGGGAGAACACAGCAAGGCAGGCCGCGTCAGGAGGGACAGGCAGGAGGCTGGGGGAACACAGCAAGGCAGGGGGGATCAGGAGGGACAGGCAGGAGGCTGGGGGAACACAGCAAGGCAGGCAGCATCAGGAGGGACAGGCAGGAGGCTGGGGGAACACAGCAAGGCAGGCAGCATCAGGAGGGACAGGCAGGAGGCTGGGGGAACACAGCAAGGCAGGGGGGATCAGGAGGGACAGGCAGGAGGCTGGGGGAACACAGCAAGGCAGGGGGGATCAGGAGGGACAGGCAGGAGGCTGGGGGGACACAGCAAGGCAGGGGGGATCAGGAGGGACAGGCAGGAGGCTGGGGGAACACAGCAAGGCAGGGGGGATCAGGAGGGACAGGCAGGAGGCTGGGGGGACACAGCAAGGCAGGGGGGATCAGGAGGGACAGGCAGGAGGCTGGGGGGACACAGCAAGGCAGGCAGCATCAGGAGGGACAGGCAGGAGGCTGGGAGAACACAGCAAGGCAGGCAGCATCAGGAGGGACAGGCAGGAGGCTGGGGGAACACAGCAAGGCAGGCAGCATCAGGAGGGACAGGCAGGAGGCTGGGGGAACACAGCAAGGCAGGCAGCATCAGGAGGGACAGGCAGGAGGCTGGGAGAACACAGCAAGGCAGGCAGCATCAGGAGGGACAGGCAGGAGGCTGGGGGAACACAGCAAGGCAGGCAGCGTCAGGAGGGACAGGCAGGAGGCTGGGAGAACACAGCAAGGCAGGCAGCATCAGGAGGGACAGGCAGGAGGCTGGGAGAACACAGCAAGGCAGGCAGCATCAGGAGGGACAGGCAGGAGGCTGGGGGGACCCAGCAGGCCAGGCAGCATCAGGAGGGACAGGCAGGAGGCTGGAGGAACACAGCAAGGCAGGCAGCATCAGGAGGGACAGGCAGGAGGCTGGGAGAACACAGCAAGGCAGGCAGCATCAGGAGGGACAGGCAGGAGGCTGGGAGAACACAGCAAGGCAGGCAGCATCAGGAGGGACAGGCAGGAGGCTGGGGGGACCCAGCAGGCCAGGCAGCATCAGGAGGGACAGGCAGGAGGCTGGGAGAACACAGCAAGGCAGGCAGCATCAGGAGGGACAGGCAGGAGGCTGGGAGAACACAGCAAGGCAGGCAGCATCAGGAGGGACAGGCAGGAGGCTGGGGGGACCCAGCAGGCCAGGCAGCATCAGGAGGGACAGGCAGGAGGCTGGGGGAACACAGCAGGCCAGGCAGCATCAGGAGGGACAGGCAGGAGGCTGGGAGAACACAGCAAGGCAGGCAGCATCAGGAGTTGGAGATATCAACATTTTGGGTATAATTTTTCTTCAGGACCTGAGACCTGGAGAAGGGCTACACCCAAAACATCAACTTCTCCACCTCCTGATGCTGCCTGCCTTGCTGTGTTCTCCCAGCCTCCTGCCTGTCCCTCCTGATGCTGCCTGCCTTGCTGTGTTCCTCCAGCCTCCTGCCTGTCCCTCCTGATGCTGCCTGGCCTGCTGTGTTCTTCCAGCCTCCTGCCTGTCCCTCCTGATGCTGCCTGCCTTGCTGTGTCCCCCCAGCCTCCTGCCTGTCCCTCCTGATGCCGCCTGCCTTGCTGTGTTCTTCCAGCCTCCTGCCTGTCCCTCCTGATGCTGCCTGGCCTGCTGGGTCCCCCAGCCTCCTGCCTGTCCCTCCTGCTGCTGCCTGGCCTGCTGGGTCCCCCCAGCCTCCTGCCTGTCCCTCCTGATGCTGCCTGGCTTGCTGGGTTCCCCCAGCCTCCTGCCTGTCCCTCCTGATGCTGCCTGGCCTGCTGGGTCCCCCCAGCCTCCTGCCTGTCCCTCCTGCTGCTGCCTGGCCTGCTGGGTCCCCCCAGCCTCCTGCCTGTCCCTCCTGATGCTGCCTGGCCTGCTGTGTTCTTCCAGCCTCCTGCCTGTCCCTCCTGATGCTGCCTGGCCTGCTGGGTCCCCCCAGCCTCCTGCCTGTCCCTCCTGATGCTGCCTGGCTTGCTGGGTTCCCCCAGCCTCCTGCCTGTCCCTCCTGATGCTGCCTGCCTTGCTGTGTTCCCCCAGCCTCCTGCCTGTCCCTCCTGATGCTGCCTGCCTTGCTGTGTCCCCCCAGCCTCCTGCCTGTCCCTCCTGATGCCGCCTGGCCTGCTGTGTCCCCCCAGCCTCCTGCCTGTCCCTCCTGATGCTGCCTGGCTTGCTGGGTCCCCCCAGCCTCCTGCCTGTCCCTCCTGATGCTGCCTGGCTTGCTGGGTTCCCCCCGCCTTCTGTTTGTCTGTCTTGGATTCCAGCATTTGCAGTTTTTTGTCTCAGCAATAAGCGGGAAAGTTTTGTTTATTTACGAGAAAATTAACACAGAATTTTCTTTGATTCCTTTGAAAATGATGATTTTAATGAATTACTTTAGTCTCAGAATATGTGAACTTCTTTGAGTTTAAACTGAGAAAAGCTATTTCTCTGATATTAGATTAGTTTAATCACACCTGTTAGTTCCACAATTGTCTTTCATCATCATTAAGATAATTTTAGATATGTAAATCTAAGTCCCATATTGCAGCCTTTTGTTCATTTGTTCATGGAATTGGGCATTGGTGATTTGGCCAACATTGATTACTTGTTCCTAGTTGCCCTAGAGAACATGGCGGTGTGTTGCCTTCTTGAACTCCTTCAGACCATGTACTGTAGGCATACTCACAACGCTGTTAAGAAGGGAGTTACAGGATTTTGACCCAGGCACAGTGAAGGAACAGCTTTATATTTCCAAGTCAGGATGCTGAGTGGCTTGGGGCAGGGGAGAGGGGGAGCTTGGGTGACGTTCCCATGTATCTGCTGCCCTTGTCTTCAAGTGATTTAGGTTAAGTATAACAGTAAATATTTTCTAACCTCCAATACAATCAGACTTTAAGTGAAAAACAGCACGTATTGTCAGAAGCACATTTAAAATAGCTACACTGTCTCAGGATGGTGAAGAGAAGGGAAATAATGAGCCAGGTCCCAAAATAACAAAACAAAATCTGCTTTCTAAGTTACGAAAAAACAATCAATCCATCATTGTTAAGTCAGGCTTTGTGACCAAAGCACATAATAAGTAAACCTCAATAATGACTATAGTCCCATAAATGTGGGCAAATGGCATGAGAACTGATTGATATAATCTGTTGTTGACATCAACTTTGTGTCTGTAAATCTTCCTCCTGTTTATGAATTGGATGCATAGAAGAGAGGTGCTTACTTAACATTGTAATTATCTGACAGAATGAAAGATGACAATTTTAACCTCCTTTTATGAACCCTACAGAAAAACCCTATTAGTTTCTATAGTAACTGTGTGGTGTTAAAAATCAACTGTATCTACTGGTGAAGCAGTCAGGGTCTTAGAGGATGACAGAGGATTCAAATTTACTTGAATAAAACACCCTGTTTGCATTATGAGAATGGAAATAATTCTGATCAGTTACTGCATCCAACCTCTCTGTTCTCTGTATTTGGATGCTGAAAAGTTGATTTAGATGAAGCAATGTTAACCTTCTACATAATCATGTGTAAACTAAACACCATCAACATTAGATGGCGTACCGATATGTATGCTACACATGTACACATACATATAAAGGTATTCTTGCTATAGATTTTCCAAATGTCCATAAGAGTTTGTTAGCATCTGATGCAAATGTTCAGTCTTCACATGAACAAGTGGTATAGGAAGTCAAAATGGTATAGGAACATATTTTCTAGTTGAAGTAGATCTGAAATCATCAGGACTGGGAACAATTGATCAATTAAGATTAAAGCTGGAATTGGAGTACACAATTAAAGGCTCCATAGAAAAGTATCAATGTAGCCATCAAGGCCACATTACGTGCAATTCCAGAGACCAATGACCACACCTTCACCCCAAATTCTGACAAATTCAAAAAGGCTGTGAAGGTTCAGATGAATGCAATCCAAACATAGATGCTGAGTGCCCACCCAGATTGATGCTCAGAGGATAGATAAATTTACCATTTATTGGTTACTTGTTTGTTTATATCATAGCTATCAGTAAGATAAATATTTCCCGAGGAGCTAAACTGTTATCATTGACCTGGCAGCTTCCAGGTATGTTTTCATTTTACAATCAAAGCAGGATCTTTGTTGTAACACCAGCTTTTTAAAAATTCCTATCTGCCATTCATTACAACACAGAAGTCTGCAATCTTCAAGTACAGAATGACTTTGCTCAGATACACGTTTAAGAGCCAGGATATTCTGAGCGCATAATAGTCCAAACTGTGGCCAAACCACATCCAAGATATAATTGCCTGGACTAAGACGTCAATCCTGACCTCATCACTGTAACACTGGATCAGTTTGGATTGGCCATCAATAGCACATTGATTGTATTACTGGTCTGCTAATTGTTATGAAGTTGGAGGTGTGTACTGTACCTTTAAGAGAGAGAAAATGCTGTTCGGAACTGAGAGCTTACAAGCACCTGTGTATATGACTAGATGGCAGTCCCAGAGTGTACTGGAAAATTGAAAATATGTAACATTTGACTGCGAAAATGGATACCTGAGGTTTGGTTGCTGATTTGACAACATTTCAAATTTAACCAGTTTAAATTATGCCCCAAGGTACTAAAATCCAATGGAGTTTGAATTTACTGTTTTGCCAACCTTGAATCAATGAGATGATCTGATGTTGGGCTGTATAAGAATACAGACATTTTAAAAATTGGTCAGAGAGCAACTGCCATAGAGAGAAAAACTCTGGAGAGCTAATTGCTAATCTAACATCTTGCTCTCAAAGGAAATGAGAAAACACTTTCTATCAAAGGTACCTTTTCATGTGAAACATATCAACAGTAAAAAGAAAAAAGACAACCCAGGGAGATCTGCAGCCAGAAGGCTGAAGACACAGAAGACAGAGACTGTGTGGTTTTGAAATTAAATTGACGTAATTTTAATAAGTGTCTTATTGGAACAGCATATTGTTACAGAGCTGGAAGCAGATAGTAATCAGTTAAAAGAAAAGGGGCTTATATTTGTGGATATTTTTTGATTAATGTTCACTTTTACAGTTAGAAAATAAATTGATGTTATTTTCTTTAACTAGTGGAAATTGGGAGTTCTCTGTCACTAATTTTAACAGATTACGAGCCGAGGCGAACTTTTCTGGGTGTTAGGTTTAATTAACAGAAAAGGTCCACCTCTATGTCATAACATAATCCAGCCACCTGAACTAATGTTCTGGGGCTCAAATCCCACCATGACCACAGGTGAAATTTATAAAATAAATCTGGAATTAGAATGCTGCAGGAGCATTCGTGCCCATGAAACTATTAGAATTGCTGTGAGGAATCTCATCATGTCCTTCAGAAGAGGAAATCTGTCTTCCTTGCCTGGTCTGACCTACATGATCCAGACCCACAGCAATTTGGTTGCCTCTTAACTGCCAATTGAAATGGCCCAGCAAGATATCCAGTTATATTCAAGAAGGTGGATTCCAATCCAGTCAGGGATCAGCAGTAAATGCTGACAATGTTTATTCATTATCAGGTTGAAAGTGTCATTGACAAAGTACAGCAGAGAGCTTTGTTTCTAACTGTTTTTATTTACAAGTGTGACAGCCTGCCAACAACAAATGTATTAAGACCAAAGAATCTACCATTTGGATTTTAAAAGTGTTCCTAGTCTCTATTCTCTGACACATGCAATAATTTAATTTTTAGATTTTGCATTGGAACCGTGCAGGTTTAAGGACACAACCACTTAATGGTAAAAATCACAAGGACCACAACAGTGGGAACAACTATCAACACTGCGATGAAAATATGGCATCTGGTTAAAACAGCCACTGGCTTTCTTTGTGCTACGCAATAAGACAGGAACCCCCCCCCCCCCCACTCACATCAACCCCCCATCCTACAACATGCTTGGTCCACATTGTGTTGTGCCCACTGATACTTTGCAAGACATTTGGGCAGATTCAGTGTCAATTCCTCTCATTGGTCTTGCTGGAAGTTACTGATATCATGTGGGGAAGAATGCCCTTACAAAGACCAGGAGAAAAGTGGCTATATCTTGTTGAACAGTGCAGTTTTATTACCTGGTACTCAATAGAAAATTACATTATATCTGAGTTACATGATAGTTTTTTAAGGTTCAGTTTTTTGTGAAACCTTAAGCTACACTTAAGATGAAGAAGTTGTGCACACGTATCGATAGATTACATTCCCTGCAGAGCAGAAACAGGCTATTTGGCCCAACACGTCCACACCAACCCTCTGAAGAGTAACCCACTTTCCTCTGACTAATGTACCTAACGCAATTGGCAATTTAGCCTGGTCAATCCACCTGAAATGCATATCTTTGGATTGTGGGAGGAAACCTGAGCATCCGGAGGAAACCCACACACACGGGGAGAATGTACAAACTCCACACAGACAGTCGCCCGAGGCGGGAATCGAACCCAGGTCCCTGACGCTGCGAGGCTGCAGTGCTAACCACTGAGACACTGTACCGTCCTCCTAGGCTCCTCCCAGAAATGGTCCTTTTACATCCTTAGGGACAGAGTTTAACTTGTAATGTCACTTTCACGAACTTACAGAACATTTCTCCCCCAAGCCTTGTTCCGATTATTAAAGGTTTCATACAACTTCATATAAAATATGTAAAGTAGATTTACCAAATAGGTGTATCATTACACCAACAAGCCATTCCCCAAACCTACACAAGTCTTTGATTTTCAAATGGCTAATGCCTTGGTTGGGTTAGCTGTCTGCTGCTTTAAGATAGAACACTCAGGTTCTGATCATTGCTAAACTGAAAGCCTAGTGGATCTTTGATTTCCTAAATGCCCTTTGCAGTGATCTTTTCTGGTGTCGATGTTGCTGTTGAACATTTGTCACCTTTGGAGGATCTTTCTTTTTCTCAAATGGTGCCAGAGAAGATTGTTGGGTTTCTGAAAGAAGTCATCTTCTCCTGTTGACAGAGTAACGAGGTAACCTCGCAGCTCAACTTCCATTCTTGCAGGTTTTCATTTCAGTGACACCATTGTTTAATCAGGTTCAAACAGATAATAAAAGGTGACTGTGCTGTTTTGATATTAGTTTTTTCTAAAAGCTGGGCTGACTGTATCAAGAATCTATGACTAACTCCTGGTGGTTGCACTGTCATAAATGTCTGATGATCAAATTTTGTCAGTTTGGTTGCAGCTTGTACAATAGCTTCAAAAACCAAGAGTATCTTCTGATCTCTTAGCTAGAAAGAATTGTCACACGTTAACATAATTAACCTTGACTGGTGTATGTTTTCTCTTGGATTGAATGAACATTCTTCTGAGATCTCATATCTTTCTCTTGTTAAATCAAATTACATTGATCATTGATGTTTGGCTTCTGAGCTTGGTTGAGGTCCTTCAACATACTATAGAATTTAAGAGCATTATTTTTCTTCTGCTCTGATGTAAGTATTGGTGTTAGCTGATGTATTGATGCCTATCTTTTAAGGCTACTCTCTTATTCCTTTGATGTTGAATGGTGTTGTGTGTGTAAAACAGGAGGCTATGCTTCCATTCTCGACAATCATTTGGTAATTGAAGATAATATGGCATTACTTGTCTCAAGTCTGAAATACATTGGATGACTGTTCACAAAACTAAATTGCTGGCAAAACAGCTGCTATTGGACCTGCTGAGTTTCTCTAGCAATTTATGTTTTTGATTCAGATCTCCAACATCTGCAGATCAGGGTTTTATTTGGATGAGCATGAACTTTTATGACCCAAGTTGTATCTGATTCAGACGAGATGTATCTTTTGTAAGTGGCATGTCATCGTATAAGTACTGTGTTGTAATGAAGATGTGTCAAAATAGTCTAAGATTTCTTTCAAACATATCAACTGTAAGATATTAACCTATGTAAGAATGCGTCATTATTCAGTGGGATCAAGGGTGGGTGTTTTTCACATTTGCACATTCTCTAGAAAGGTCCAATTTTCTTCCAAAAATATAATTTGTGTAATAAAGCTGCACAATGTTTCTGTTTGTGTTTTTCCTTTGGACTGAGTGTTCTTGTGTCAGAGTCTAAAGATTTTTTTGTGTTGGTCTATCATGTGATGCTTAAATGTTTTAATAACTTAGAAATTTGATAAGTTTTGATGATGTTCTTGAGCTAGATTGATTTTCTCTTGTTCTGTTTTGGGAATTTAGTTTCTACCACTATCTGGATTGCTCTGTCCCATGTGAGATCCTCTTTAGGTTATAAGATCAAAACTCTATATCTCAAATATAACTACCAGACCAGCCACATGAATTGGGATCACAGTATGCTACCTGTTCAAACAAACCCAGACAGATCTAGCAAATGATAATTGAAAACAATGTCAATTGGTATAGTCATGTCAGGACCTAACTTTAATTCAGGGTTTCGTTCAAATTTTAAAGGACTTTTCCTTCCCTCAAAATGGCAATTCTAATGAAGCCAGATGTCAATCTCCACAAGCCAAAGTCAACAGCCTGTCATCTCCAGAAACCTTGGTCTTCACTTGAACCAGAGGGGTACTAATATCCTGGGTGGGAAATTTGCTGGTGCTATTCGGGTGGGTTTAAACTAGCTCAGCAAGGGGACGGGAACCTGTGGTGTAGTTCCAGTGCACAGGAGGATGAGAGTAGGGAGGGCATGGACAGGATTTCACAGTCACAGGAATGCGCTGGCAGACAGCAAGTTGATTTGGATTGTGTCTACTTCAATGCCAGGAGTATCCTGAATAAGGTAGGTGAGCTTGCAGCATGGATAGGTACCTGAGACTGCGATGTTGTGGCCGTTTTGGAGACATAGATAGAGCAGGATCAGGAATGGATGTTGCCGGTTCCAGGGTTTAGATCTTTCATTTAGAACAGGCAAGGCGGTAAAAGAGGGGGAGGTGTGGCCTTGTTAGTCAAGGACAGTACAACGGTGGACTCGTCTACTGAGGTAGTGTGGGCTGAGGTTAGAAACAGGAGAGGAGAGGTCACACCGCTGGGAGCTTTTTATAGGCCTCTGCAAAGTTCCAGGGATGTGAAGGAGAGGATTGGCAAAACAATTCTGGGCAGGTGTGAAAGGAACAGGGTTATCATTTTGGGGACTTTAACTTCCCCAACATTGACTGGAAATACTACAACTCTAGTATGTTGGATCAGTTTTTGTCCAATTTGTGCAGGAGGGTTTCCTGACATAATATGTTGAAGGGCCAACAAGAGGGCAGACCACACTGGATCTGGTACTTGGTAATGAACCAGGCCAGGTGTTTGATTTAGTTGTAGGTGAGCACTTTGGAGAAAGTGACCATAATTTGGTTATATTTCATTTTGCGATAGAAAGGGATAGGTACATGTCACAGGGCAAGAGTTATAGATGGGGTAAGGGCAATTGTAATGTGATTAGGCAAGATGTAGTAGGCATAGAATGGGGTAGCAAAATGGAGGGGATGGGAACAATCAAAATGTGGAGCTGGTTTAAGCAACAGATATTGTGTGTCCTTGATAGATATGTCCCTGTCAGACAGGGAGGAAGTGAGAAGAAAAGGGAACTGTGGTTTGCCAAAGAAATTGTATTTCTTGTTAAGCGGAAGAAGGATACGTATGTGACGTTGAGGTTAGATGGTTCAGATGAGGCGATGGAGAGTTATAGATCAGCTAGGAAGGATTTAAAGAGAGAGTTAAGAAGAGCAAGGAAGGGACATGAGCAGTGTTTAGCAAATAGAATAAAGGAGAACCCTAAAGCTTTATATAGGTATGTGAGGAATAAAAGGATGACGAGGGTAGGAATAGGGCCAAAGACAGAAGTAAGAAGTTGTATGTGAACCTGTGGAGATCAGAGAGATACTAAATGAGTATTTCTTATCTGTTTTCATTTAAGTAAAAGAGAATATTGGAGAGGAGAAAACTGAGATACGGGCAATTAGACTTGAAAGGATTGAGGTTAGTAAGGGGGAGGTGTTATCAACTCTAGAAGGTGTGTCAGTAGTTAAGTCCCCTGGGCCGGATGGGATTTAGCTGAGGAATCTCTGGAAAGCTAGGGAAAAGATGGCGGTGCCTTTGGCCTTGATCTTTGAGTCGTCATTATCTACAGGTTTAGTACCAGAGGACTGGAGGATTGCAAATGTTGTGCCCTTGTTCAAGAAGGGCAGTAGAGATGACCCAGGTAATTATAGACCAGTGAGTTTTACTTACGTTGTAGGAAAAGTTTGGAAAGGATGAAACGAGTTAGGATTTATAATCATCTAGCAAGCAACAATTGGATTTCAGATAGACAACATAGTTTCATCAAGGGCGGGTCGTGTCTCACAAACCTCATTGAGTTTTTTTTGAGAAGGTGACCAAGCATGTAGATGAGGGTAGGGCAGTTGACGTGGTATACATGGACTTCAGTAAAGCCTTTGATAAGGTTCCAAATGATAAGCCATTGGAGAAAATGTGGAGACATGGGATTGAGGGTGATTTAGTAGTTTAAATTAGAAACTGACTTTCGTAAGAAGTCAGCGAGTGGTGGTTGATGGAAAATATTCAACCTGGAGTCCAGTTACTAGTGGTGTGCCAACAGGATTTGTTTTAAGACCACTGCTGTTCGTCATTTTTATGGATGACTCAGACGCAGGCATAGGTGGATGGGTTAGTAAGTTAGCAGATGACACTAAAGTCAGTGGAGTAGTGGACAGTGTGGAAGAATGTTACAGGTTGCAGGGGGACTTGGATAAACTGCAGAATTGGGCTGAGAGGTGGCAAATGGAGTTCAATGCAGCTAAATGTGAGGTGATTCACTTTGGGAAGAACAACAGGAAGGCAGAATACTGGGTGAATGGAAAGATTCTTGGTAGTGTGGATGTGCAGAGGGATCTTGGTGTCCATGTACATAGATCCCTAAAAGTTGCCACCCAGGTTGATAGTGCTGTTAAGAAGGCATATGGTGTGTTTGGTTTTATTGGTAGAGGGATTGAGTTCTAGAGCCATAATGTCAGGCTGCAACTATACTAAACACTAGTGTGCCTCACTTGGAATATTGTGTACAGTTCTGGTCGCCCCATTACAGGAAGGATGTGGAAGCATTGGAAAAGGTGCAGAGGAGATTTACCAGGATGTTGCCTGGTCTGGAGGGAAGGTCTTATGAGGAAAGGCTGTGAGACTTGGGTCTGTTCTCATTGGAGAGACGGCGGGTAAGAGGGGATTTAACAGAGACATACAAGATGATCAGAGGATTAGATAGGATGGACAGTGAAAGTCTTTTTCCTTGGATGATGATGACGGCTTGTACGAGAGGGCAAAGCTGCAAATTGAGGGGTGATAGATTTAAGACAGATGTCAGAGGCAGGTTCTTTACTCAGAGAGTGGTAAGGGCATGGAATGCTCTACCTGCTAGTGTCGTTAACTCAGCCACATTAGGGGCATTTAAACAGTCCTTGGATAAGCAAATGGATGATGATGGGATAGTGTAGGATGATGGGCTTAGATTAGTTCACACGTCAGCGCAATATAGAGGGCCAAAGGGCCTGCTCTGTGCTGTATTGTTCTATGTTCTAGATTCTAAACCTGGCAGACGAACTGAACTGACTTCCACCATCTTCTATACTTACAATCCAAGACAACCCTTTGTATTTTAAATACAAATATGATAATCGCTTACAACTGACTAAACCAACAAGTTGGGTGCCACCTGAAGTGCTTTATAGCTTTTAACATTTTTTACAAACTAGCTTAAGTCTGTCAGATAATATTTCCCTGATAGAAACATAGAAGATAGGAGGAGTAAGTCGTTCAGCCCCTCAAGCCTGCCCCATTCAGTATGATCATGGCTGATCATTGAGATCAATAACCTTATCCCACCCTTCCCCTCTCGCCTCTCGATCCCTTTACCCACAAAAGCTGTATCTACCTCCTTGAAAACACAATATTTTGACCTCAACCACATTATGTAGCAATGAATTCCACAGGCTCACACTCTCTGGGTGAAGATAATGTCTCCTCCTCTCAGTCCTAAAAGGTATACCCCTTCTCCTGAAACTGCAATCCCTGCTTTTGGACTCCTCCACCATCAGCAACATCCTTCCTGCATCTAAATCGCTCTGGTCTTGTTAGAAATTTACAGGTTTCTAGGCAAACCCCTTCATTCTCCTGAACTCCAGAGAATACAATCCAGCTTCTCTACATACATCAGTCCTGCCATCTCAGGAATCAATCTGGTAAACCTTCACTACACTCCCTCTGTAGGGAAAACATCCTTCCTCGGATAGGGAAGCCAAAACTGCACACAGTATTCTAGATGCAGCTTTACCAATGCCCTATAGAATTGCAACAAGACATCTTGGTAACTTCTGTCTGCTGAACTCAAGCAAGTCAACTTCACAACAGCTTAAGGTCTTGCGTTTGTAAGATTCACATCATCCCACGGGAAAAGCTGCTGCCCAAAAATATCATCAATCTCCAAATAGCTGGCTTAATAAGCCTTAACTATGATATAAACATCCCAGATATTTTAATAATCTCTTCAGAAAATGCACTTCTCCACTTAAGGAAATGTAGAAGAGATTCAGTTTTAACCAAACAAAAAACTTAAATGAGACAATTTACTAATTTCACAATTTTATTAACAGAAATTAACAAGTAATATCTTTTATGTGGATTGTATACTATTGTGTCAAAGTCTTATCAAACTGTTTAATACCAAATCTAATAGAATTCAGTTTGATGTTATTTATAACTACAAGGAATATCTGAGAAAAGCAAAGAATTAAAGAGGTAATAATATCTAAGAATAGAATATCCATCAGCGTTTATTGCAAAGTCTTGCCTTATATCTCTAAACATGTAAGGTATTTTCTCAGATAGGAGAAGATAACTTTTAGAGAAGTATATAAGTTCCCTACTGTATATATGAGTTCCTCAGAAGAGGAGCTGAGGCTAGGGCAGATCAGCCATGATCAGGCTGAATGGTGAGTCTGGCTTGAGAGACTGAATGACTTACTGCTCCTATGTCTCAGTCCGCAGCCATGAGGTTTAGGTAGCCTCTGAAATGATTGTGCATGTCACTCTTTGACATCAGTGGGGGCACGATCAGGGATGGGCCTTGCTATTGACACCTTCTTCCAAGAAAGAATAAAACAAAATCTTAATATATGCACTGCTTTGGAATATTCAACACTTTGTTTTCATATTATTTTGCTTTGCCTTATCACCAATTTCTTAAAATTCTTGCAATATTCATCTGTTTGTATGGATAGAGAGTGGGGGAACAGGAAGCTACAGTATCACAGGCCTGCCGCCTGTAAGCAAAAAGGGTTAGATTGTTATCATGGAGGAACTGGGATTGCTCTCCCAGCTGTTGCTGCCTTTTATCATTCTGGTGCAAAGAAACACAATTCTTCACCTCGAGTCACTGAAACACAACGTGAGCTCCAATTATTGTCTACTCGGAGGTCTAGCTCTCTTGGACTGGCATTCTGTGGGAGCTGGTTTGTTCACAGACTGGCTGCCATTAAGAGGGATTGAACTGATTGATTGTATGAGGCAGAGAGAAAAGAAAACAGGTCAGTAAAAGGTAAATTGAAATTTAAAAAATCTCAGCAGAGATGCAGTACGACTGAATGAGGAGATGATCCATTTCTAAGGCATCTTGGGATTGAGAAAAATTAGGATAGAGTTACCATTGTGTTACCATGACTACCATTAACCTTGACCCCCCACTGAAGTATGACATTTGTATTCATCTGAAAAATGATCTGTTGAAGGCATTGACACAGTAAATGGTGGATCAAATTTGCTTTATCCTTTTGTTATGAAGTCCCATTGAATGGCTTTTCTACGTTGCATATTTTACAGCTGGCATCCCTTTCACAGAGCCTATTTTTGAAACATACTTCGGTATAATTAAATTTACTGTTACCCTGAATGTGTTCATGATGAAACACAAGTGGATTCCCAATGTCTGTTTCAAAATTCTGTCATTCAAAATGCATGCATCCAATTAGCAGTCAGATTGAATATTTTATGCGTGCTGTTGCTGGAATTGTTTACAGTGATAATTATTGCAGATGGATTATCACCAATCGAAGAGAACTTCAGTTACTCATACTCCTTCGACAACATCACTGCCATTTTAAAAATAAGTCCCCACTTCTTTTCACTGCACTTGTCCTTTTAATCCTGCATGTGACATCTGATGCTGGGCTCTGTCTTCACAGACAGCAGCTCCCTAACTGCACTGTACACAAACTGCGCACATGTATGAACCTGGAGGACAGTAACTATCAATACACAGTTTGGTCATTGAGCCCCCAACACTCACTCTGCTAAACCCTGCAGCCAAGCATAAAGAGAGTCACGACAGAGTGATTCTGTTCACCTCCAGCCATTTGTTACGTCTTTAGAAGCTTCAATACGCAGCGGCTGTGTGTGTGATGGACTAAGATGGTGTCAAATTGTGCACCACCATTTGCTTCAGGATCAGAATCCACTTTCTCTCAAAGCTTCCCCTGTTTCATATCCTAAAGATGTTAGTCCTTTGCCTTTGCAATGCATGAAATAATTAGAATACATTTTCTTTTGTCAACTGACTGATGATAATGGTCTCTTGCTCTGCAATAGTTGTTATGATTTCAAAGGGAAATGAATTCAGCCAATCTTAACCCAGTCCCTTGTGGACATGTGTGCACAGTGCAAAACTGCTCTCAAATTTGCTGCTAATTAACACTAATTTAACAATTTCATGTGCAATACCATAAGGACCATGAGATAGAGTGGTGCAACATGGGAGGGTTCTTCAAAGGTCAGAGCCAAGGTTCACTGTCAGGGCAATACATGGGAGTTTAGCATCCTGTTTAATTCTGCCGTGGGAGTGTTTGATACAGTTACTGATCTAAATACAATTCTCTGGCACCATATTCTTTCACTTTAATAGGAGACACATGATCAAATTGCACAGTGCTTTTTTGAACTATTTAAATTCTTTTTTTATAGAAATGTAAAGGAAGAGGTTCATAAAAGAATTGATATAATGGAAAATATCCTACTGTGTTAATTTAATAACTTATACATATTTTAATTTTGCTGCCTCTATATCAATGATCTCAATAAAATTTATTAAGCTGCAAATATTACAAATTGGTCACATTTTGTTTTCATTATAAATGTTGCAGGAAGTGACTCTTGCCTCATGGGAAATAAACCTAATTCAAAAGATTGGAGGAAGTGAAGAGATGTTTAATATATACTACTGCAGAACAACATGCTGAGTAACTACAAGGATTGCATGATGCAATTTGAATAAATTACATACACCATATTATAGTAAGTATCTATAAACGTGAAGAGTGCAATTGCTTAGACAATTAAATATTTTCAAATGTTAAGACTTACAAAGTGTTTGAATTAACCCTTGTTATATTAATTACAGATTCCCACTTCATTTTCTGATAGATATTAGAATTTTAGTATGGAAAGGGAATAAATGAAAGGAAATTATTTAATATAGGAAGATTTCTTTCAATAGGGTAACCTGACTAAACATACCAAAGAAAGAGACAAAAAGGTGTTGAGAGGAACTTCCAGATTTGGAGTCCAGGCAGGTGAAGGTGTGTTACTGGTAATTGACAAAAGGACTGGGAAACATGAAAGAGGGTTCAAGGCAGAGAGGTCTTGGCAGATTGTAAAACCAGAAGAGATTATGGAGATAGGGAAGATAAAGCTCATGAGGGAATTGAACATATTGATTGAGAACTTTACATTAAAGGGCTTACAAGCCTATACGTTTTAGGTGATGGCATATTCTGCAGGGAGCTGGTATAGATTCAATTGGTGAAATGGCCTTGTCTGCTGTAGATTATTCCAGGTGACAGTGAATGAAAGTACATGAGTCCTGAGAGGTGGGATCTAGTGGGGTTTGAGAGAGAATCCATGGGGTTTAGGATAAGCTCAGGTTCATGGAGAGTAGAAAAACTGGAATTGAGCAGGAAGGTATTTGCATACCCAATCTGGAGGGAGCAGAGGCAAATTGTCAGATTGGCTGAGGAAAGGTTAGTGACAGTGATATCAGAGAGGTGGGAATAGACAAGCTTTGTGATGGAGACAGAAATTCAGCTCAAGGTCAGGGGGTTTGGAGACACAATCTAGTACATAGCATCCTCCAAATACACAGCATCCTCCAAATACACAGAATCCTCCAAATACACAGCTCTCAAGAACAAAAATGGCAGCTTCATACTTTCTTTTGAAAAATACCGAACTCGTGGCAAAAAGCAGAATAATTCTCTAAGGACCAACAAACATACAGTGGAGGAAGACTAACAGATTAAAGATTGAGCATACCGATGTGACAAGGGAACCATTGGATTTAATAATCTGCAAATGGATTATATTTTTAAAATGAGGAAGAGGTAACCAGTGCTGGATGAGAAATAAAGGTCATGTCAGTCAGGCAGTGAAAGGCCATTGGCAAGACAAAGATGAATAAAATATACAGAAATGGCAACAAATGTGAGGGTAGATCCAGCAATTGTGAGCTCCTGGTGGCAGGTTCTATTTGATGCGAGAGCAGGTCAGAGCCATAGTGAGGACTGCAGATGCTGGAGATCAGAGCTGAAAATGTGTTGCTGGGTAACGCAGCAGGTCAGGCATCATCCAAGGAGCAGGAGAATCGACGTTTCGGGCATCAATCCTTCTTCAGAGCCGTAGTGGTACAGTAACCGAGGTTCATCAACCTCTTGGCCTTTGAGCAAACCTCCTCAAAAGCATCATCAAACCACAGAGAATTAGCCAGTGGAGAAATATGAATGGTAAAATCATATATTAAATATTGTTTTTGAAATTTCAAAAGTTGATGTTGAGACACTAATACTGATGCTCAGGGAAAATGAAACACTAGGGCCCATTGTAAAGTTACCTAACTGTAGCCACTGGGTGGGAGCCAGTTTAAAATGAGCAGGTCACTTACCCATTTTAAATTCAATCCTCTCCCTGCTGTCTCCAATATTAGTCTGCTGGCTGTCACAGGAGATGGTGGAGTTTTGCAAAACCAGGAATGTGATGGGAATGTGTGGGAGCTCATGAATTAATACAAACCTTTGCTCTGGGATGTTTGTGGAATTCTAACTCAGGCTTGAAGAGGGAAGCTGCTGTAACATCAGACTAAAACTTCAGGTCGGGATCTGGGAGGAGGAGCTGGATAAAGCAAGGAATTTCCTGTGGGAAGCCGAGAGAGAAACAGGAGTCTAAACCTCAAAAGGAAAACCCCTCAAACTGCTTCCACCAATTACACAGAGACTTGGCTCAATCCTCCCTGTCATGCAAACTAGAAATTAGGAGTAGGCCATTCAGCCCCTCAGGCCTGCTCCATCATTCAACGAGATCATTGTTGCTGAGTTTTGAATTCCACATTCCCATCTATTCCTGATAGCCTCAGATTCCCTTGCTTTAAAATCTCCACCTTAAAAGCCATAGTGGCCAGATCTCTAGCACTGAGCCTGGAGAATAGAAATGCTCCAGTGGTAGGAGACTCAATAGTTAGAGGAACGGACAGGAGATTCTGTGGTTGTGAACGGGACTCCTGGAAGATATGTTGCCTCCCAGATATCAGACTCCAGGATGTCTCTGATCAAGTCTAAAAGGTTCTGAAGGGGGAGGGTGAGCAGCCAGAAGTCATGGTGCACGTTGGAACCGATGACATAAAGAAAAGGGATGAGGATCTAAAAAGTGATTTCAGGGAATTAGGTTGGAAGCTAAAAAGCAGGACGAGCAGAGTAGTAATCTCAGGATTACTACCGGTGCCACGTGTTAGTGAGGTGAGGAACAGGGAGTGAGTGCAGCTAAACACGTGGCTACAGGGCTGGTGCAGAAAGGAGGGCTTCAGATACGTAGATCATTGGGGTACCTTCTGGGGAAGGTGGGACCTGTACATGAAGGACAGGTTGCACTTAAACTGGAGGAGCACTAATGTCCTGGGCAGAAGATTTACGAGAGCACTTCAGGAGGGTTTAAACTAGTTTGGCAGGAGAATGGGAACCAGAGATATAGATCAGAGGAGAGGGTAATTGCTGAACGGGGAGAAATAGAATGCAGAGAGTCTGTCAGGAAGGATACACAGTTGATAGGACAAGGGATGGGTTAAAGTGTGTCTGTTTCAATGCAAGGAGTGACAGGAATAAGAGTGATGAAGAGTATGGATCAGTACTTGGAACAACAATGTTGTGGCCATAACAGAAACATGGATTTCACAGGGGCAGGAAGAGTCGTTGGATGTTCCAGGGTTTAGATCTTTTAAAAAGAACGGGGGGGTGGTAAAAGATTAGGGGGAGTAGCACTGTTACTTCGAGAGTACATCACAGCTGCAGAAAAGGAGGTTGATGAAGAGGGTTTGTGTCCTGAGTCAGTGTAGGTGGAAGTCAGTAACTGGAAAGGAGCAGTCACTTTATTGGGTGTTTTCCATAGACCCCCCCAATAGCAGCAGAGAGATGGAAGAACAGATTGGACAGCAGATCTTCAAAAAGGGGCAGATGTAACAGAGTTGTTATGGGTGACTTCAACTTTCCCAATATTGATTGGGATCGCCTTCGTGCAGGTGGTCTGGGTGGAGCCGATTTGTCAGGTGTGTCCAGGAAGGATTCCTGACTCAATACGTAGAGAGGCCAACTAGGGGGGAGGCCATTCTGGATCTGGTGCTCGGTAGCAAGCCAGGCCAGGTGTCAGATCTCTTGGAGGGACAACATTTTGGTGACAGTGACCACAGCTGCCTCATCTTTACCATAGCCATGGAGAGGGATAGGAACAGACAGTATGGGGAGGTATTTAACTGGGGGAGGGGAAATTATACTGCTATTAGACAGGAGCTATGGAGTATAAATTGGGAACAATTGTTCTACAGGAAATGAATGACAGAAATGGGGAGGCTGTTTAAGGAGCATTTGTTGCAGGTGTTGGATAACTTTGTCTCTCTGAGACAGGCAAAGAATGGTAAGGTGAAGGAGCCTTGGATGACATGAGAAGAGGAGCTTCTCGCCAGAAGGAAGAAGGAAGCTTACTTAAGGTTGAGGAAACAAGGATCTAGCACAGCTTTACAGGATTACAGGGTAGATAGGAAAGAACTCAAAAATGGACTGAGGAGAGCTAGGAGGGGGCACAAAAAAGCCTCGGCAGGAAAGATTAGGGAAAACCCAAAAGGCGTTCTACACTTGTGTGAGGAATAAGAGAATGATCAGAGAGAGGTTAGGGCCGATCAGGGAGAGTGGAGAGAACTTGTGCCTGGAGTCCCAGGAGGTTGGGAGGACCTAAATGAGTTTTTTGCTTCAAGTATACGATAGAGAGAGGGAGCTTGTTGATTGAGAGAACACCGTGGACCAGATTAATAGTTTGACCAGATTGATCTTAACAAAGTGGGTGTGCTGGAAATTCTGGGAAGCACCAAGATAGATAAGTCCCCAGGGCCTGACCAGATATATCCAAGATTACTACGGGAAGCGAGGAATCAGATTGGGTGCCTCTGGCGATGATCTTTGCATTTTCGCTCTCCACAGGGGTTAGTACTAGATAATTGGAGGGAGGCTAAGGTTGTTCCTTTGTTCAAGAAAGGGAATTGGGAAATGGTTGGAAATTACAGATCAGCCAGTCTTACATTTGTGATAAGCAAGGTACTGGAAAGGGTTCTTAGAGACAGGATTTATGACTATTTGGAAAAATATAGTTTGATTAATGATAGTCAGCATGGCTTTGTGAGGGATAGATCATGCCTCAAGCCTTCTTGAATTCTTTGAGGATGTGACAAGACAAGTTGGTGAAGATTGAGCAGTGGATGTGGTGTATATGGATTTCAGTAAGACATTTGATAAGGTTCCCCACAGTAGACTCATTGAGAAAGTTAGAAGGTATAGGATACAGAGAAATGTGGCTGTCTGGATACATAACTGGCTGGCTGGAAGAAGACAGCGAGTGGTAGTGCATGGAAAGTATTCTGCCTGGAGCTTGGTGACCAGTGGTGTCTTACAGGGATCGGTCCTTGGGCCTCTGCTCTTTGTAGTTTTTATAAGTGTCTTAGATAAAGATGCGGAAGAGTGGGTTAATACATTTGCTGATGACACATAGTTTGGTGATATTGTAGATAGTGTCGAGGGCTGTTGCAGGCTCCAACAAGACATAGACAGGATGCAGAGCTGGCCTGCGAAGTGACAGATGGAGTTCAACCTGAATAAATGTGAAGTGATTCATCTTAGAAGGCCCAATTTGAATGCTGAATACAGGGTTAAAGACAGGATTCTTGTCAATGTGAAGGAACAGCAGGATCTTGGGATCCACATACATTGATCCCTCAAAGTTGCCACCCAAGTTGATAGGGTTGTTAAGAAGGCATATGGTGTTTTGGCTTTCATTAGAAGGGGAATTGAGTTTAAGAGCTGCGAGATTTTGCTGCAGCTCTATACAACCCTGGTTAAACCACACTTGGAATATTATGTCCAGTTCTGGTCGCCTCATTATAGGAAGGATGTAGATGCTTTAAAGAGGATGCAGAGGAGATTTACCAGGATGCTGCCTGGATTGGAGGGCTTGACTTATGAAGAGAGGTTGAGTGAGCTAGGGCTTTTCACACTGGAGAGGAGGAGGAAGAGAGATGACTTGGTAGAGATGTACAAGATAATGAGAGGTAGAGTCAGAGTCATAGAGATATACAGCAGGGAAATAGACCCTTCAGTCCTACCCATCCACACCGACCAGATATCCCAACCCAATCTAGCCCCTACTGCCAGCACCCGGCCCATATCCCTCCAACCCCTTGGTATAGGTACAATAGATAGCCAGAGACTTTTCTCCAGGGCAGAAATGACTGTCATGAGAAATCATAATTTTAAGATGATTGGAGGGCAGATGTCAGAGGTGGGTTCTTTACGCAAAGAGTGGTGGGTACGTGGAACACACTGCCAACGGTAGTAGGTCAGCAACATTAGGGACATTTAAGTGCCTGCTGAACAAGCACATGGACAGCAGTAAATTGAGGGGTGTGTAGGCTCGGTTGATCCCAGATTAAGATAAATGCTCAGCACAACATTGTGGGCCGAAGGGCCTGGACTGTGCTGTACTGTTCTATGTTCTAAAAGATGATCTCACCCCCATTGCCTTCACCCGGCCCATATCCCTCCAAACCCTTCCTATCCATATACCCATCCAGATGTCTTTTAAATGTTGCAATTGTACCAGCCTCTACCACATCTTCTGACAGCTCATTCCATACACGTACCACCCTCTGTGTGAAAAAGTTGCACCTTAGGTCTCTTTTATACCTTTCCCCTCAGCTGCCGCCCCACCCTCCCCCCCCTCCCCCCCAGACTATTTATCTCTCATCCCTCTTTCGCCTCCCATATTCCTGATGAAGGGCTGCTGCCTGAAACGTCGACTGTCCTGCTCCCCAGATGCTGCCTGACCTGCTGTGCTTTTCCAGCGCCACACTTTTTGACTCTTACTCTGCGTTTGTGTTATTTATTATCTCACAACTTGGTCCAAGAAAGCAGCTGTACTGGATGTTACTTCATTAACAGCAGAAGTATCCACTCTCAGTATAGCAAGGCTTATTTGGGGAGCTATTTCACAACACAAGCCATAAATTACCTCTCCAGCAACAAAATCACCATTGTTCCTTTCCACAATACACGATGCAAAGACATTGACTTCCAGAAGGACAATTTCATAATTATTGTTGGGCAATATTATTGCTGTAGACACCTGAAATGCCCATACATCCATTTTGGACCAGCCTTTCATTTTGGACCTGCACCATGCAGTACAATGTATCGACCCAGCTCGCTAAACAAAGAGAGTGTTTGTTGGAGCAGGACAAATCAAACTGGGGGGGGTACAAATCTGACTGTCGGAAGAAGATGAAAATAAGGAATAGAAGTAGATGGTTTTAATATTTCTTTCTAATCTATCTTATTGTATAATTGTGGGCACCAGCTGTCTAAAACAAATGATTTGAAAGGAATAGTTTGGTCTCTGTCAAAGGATGCAACAGATTTGTATTGGTGATAACTTTCAAAGTTGATGTGATTTGGTTCACTAGTCAGACCATGTTATCTTGCAACCACTATTTACATAATGATTTGGTTTATAAGTTATTGCATGCACAGAAGGGAATTTGATTTTGCGCAGCAGAACTTAACCATGATATTTACATCTGAATGAATCAATATGAGAAATTCCTACATGGGCTGTTCAGAGTCTTCGGTGTTCAGTCCCTGATGCACTTTTCTGCACAAATGGTGCAGTCAAATTTAAAATTCCTAGATTGTGAGCCTGGTGGAGTTTATTGCTGAAATGATATTCTAATCATAGTTTTATCTAATCTTAAAATGAAATGTGGAACACATAAAATATTTACACTCTGATTGTGGTCTTCTATGTGATATGAGCATTTAAAATCCTAGCAACACCCCTCAGCAACTGTATTAATTAGGTAACAAAATGAATGATAGTCAGATTATGAAAGATGTGAAAATAAAGTTAAATTTAAGTATTTTTAGAATACTTGTTTTTTTAAAAGAAATTTGAAACTCTGCAAATATAAAATTAGCGTCTCAGGGCCAGTGAAAATGTTCATAATTGGTATGTACTTCATGCACTGCTAAAAACCTCATTCAACAACGGGTAACTTTCTCAAGAGCTTTAACAATGTAACTAGAAGCATATATAGATGCTGTTGTTGATGTGGAATCTCCAGAAGTTGCCAATAGATCATAACACATGGGAACAAAAGTAGGCCATTTTGCCCATCGTATCTGCTCCACCACTCAATGGAATAATGGCTGATCTGACCATCCTCAACTCTACTTTTCTGCGTTATCCCTATAACCCTTGATTAAAAACCCATTTATCTCAGCCTTGAATATACTTAATAACCCAAACTCAACAGCCCTTTGCAGCAAAGGATTCCACAGATACACAATGTTTGAAGAGAAGAAATTCCTCCTAATTTTTGTCTTAAACATGTGACCTCTTATTCTGAGGTGATGCCCTCTGGTCCTAGAATCTCTCACAAGGGCATACAACCATTCAGCATCCACCCTTTCAAGACTCCTAGGGATCTTGTATGCTTCAGTTTGGTCTAGTCTCATTCTTCTTAACATCAGTGAGGACAGACTCAACCTACTCAAATTCTTCTATAAGATTGCTCTATACCTCAGATCAATGTAGCAAACCATTGCCTCCAATGCTAATACCTTCCATTAGCGGCAGGCAGAAAAGCCTGCTCACAGTATTCTAGCTATGATCTGAATAGTGCCTCGTATAATTTTACCCAGGCATCCCAATTTTATACTTCAATCCCTTTGAAATAAAGGACCAACATTCTATTTGCCTTCCCTATTATCTGCTGTATTTGCATTTTTGTGATTTATGCACAAGGATTCCTAAATCCCAGTGTTCTATAGCTTTCTGTAGTCTTTCTTCATTGAAATAATAGTTAACTCCTCTATTCATCCTGCCAAAGTGTATAGTCTTACAGTTCTCCACATTACTTCCCTTCTGCCAAGATTTTGCCCATTTATGTAACCAGTTTACATCCCTCATCACTTCCCAACTATTTTTGTGTCATCTGCAAATTTGGCTACAATACATTTATTTTCCTCATCCAAGTCATCAATATATATATTGCAGGTAATTGTTGCCCCAGCACTGATATCTGTGACATTCCTTTAGTTACAAGTAGCTACCTTCAGCCCTTACCTGTACTCTGTGTTTTCTATGAGTTCAACAATTTTATACCCACGCTAACATATTATCTCAATGCCATGGGCTGTTAAGTGTTGTACCTTATTCAAGCACCTTCTAGAAATCCAAATGTGTCACATCCACTGCTTTCCCTTTATCTATTCCCCTTATTGCATCCTCAAAGAATTCCAGTAAATGTGTCAGGCAAGTCACTTTCAGGTTTGGGGTAGTCACAACGGTGAACACAACAGTTTGATCATCATCATTTTGCAAAATACTGGTATGAATGAAGGTATTATGCTTTCAAAATGTAACTTACTTCAATCCTAGTGGCAAACTTGTGTCAGGGAAGGGTTAAATGGAGTTACATAAGGGCATTGTAAGTAGCTACAAATGGACTATTTATAACATTTCCATATATTGCACTTGTATTGGAATTGTCTTCATTTTCCATACATCATGAAATATCTACAAATTTGTATGTGAACTGAGGTGATGGAATTGCTGACAGATTAATGTGCATGGAGAAATGAACCTGTGCTTGCAATAACATGCATGGAAATAGAAAAGCATGATTGAAAAATCAGAGCTCATCAATCAAAACATAGCATCCACAATGTTTATTCCAATGGATCGGCAAATCCATACGAGAGAACCATTTCAGTCAATTCTGTTTGGAAATGGTGATGGGTTTTAAAGAGCAAGGTTTTCTGTAAAGCTGTGAGTTTAATGAAGTGGAGAACTCCAGTGTTAGGAGGTCGATCTTCTGACAGCATGTGTAAGGTGTTTGTCAGGGTGGATTTGTTTGTTATACTTCTTGTTAATAACAGGGCATGAATATCATTGTGTGATTGTAACCAAATTGAAATTACAATTAACACACGCAACCATTGACAGTCTATTATATAATTGTGGCAGCAGAGTGGCTCAGCGGTCAGCACTGCTACCTCACAGCACCAGGGACCTGGGTTTGATTCCACCCCTGGGTGACTGTGTGGAGTTTGCACATTCTTCCGTGTCTGTAAGAGTTTCCTCCAGTTCTCCAGTTTCCTATCACATTCCAAAGATGTGCAGGTGAGATGGATTGGCCATGGGAAATGTGGGATAAGGGGGTGAGTCTGGGTGGGATGCTCTTAGGAGGGTCATGGTGGATTTAATGAGCTTCCACTCTGCAGGGATGCTATTCAATTCCATTAAATCAGATATTACACGACACCAGATTATTAGTCTAACATGTTTATTTGAAATCACAAGCTTTCAAAAGTGCTGCTCCAAAAGCTTGTGATTTCAAACAAATCTGTTGGACTATAATCTGGTGTTGTGTGACCTCTGGCTTTGTCCACCCCAGTCCAACACCGGCACCTCCACATCGTGGATTCCATGAAATGTCATTTTCTAGGTGAGTAATAAACTAATCAGTTCAGAATTCAATTTCCAGCTCAGTTATCTGAGTTCACCCAGAACATCGCTGCATTAATACATCTGAACCATCAATGAACTTTCCATAACTGAACGGCCAATCATTGACCAAACAAAACTGTGACGAATGGCATTTTACATGGCAGTAGAGGTGTACTATTGAACATTCATAATCTATTCAACCTTCATAAATGGAGCATGACCCCTTTCTCACTCCACATTCAAACACGTACACTTCTAACTGGGCAGTGATGATTACCAATAGCTGGAGTGGAGCTCTGGATAATGTTGTGGCCACAGTTTTGAGGACATTAATCGGTGTTCCAATCTATAATTATGTGAAATATAATCACGAGCAATTTCCAGCAAAAAAGTCACAGGTCACAAGATTCTAATCATGACTAGAGATACTGTTTACGTTTCTCTACTGTAATCTCTTAGGAATTTCGTATATTTCATACGTTTGGGAGATATTAATTGGCTCCGATGATTGTTCAATATCTGTTTGCAGCAGCTGAGATTTCCTTGCACTGGCCTACCTTATAAGTTGGAATTGGTTTTGGGTCACCAGTTGCTTCTACGGTTGAAAATGCAGGAATCCTGCATGTACATGAAAAAAAAACACATTCTGTTCAAAGCAAATGCAGTTTTGCAGATATTTCTGCCTTTATTAGGACCCAGTGAAAGGTATGTTCATCAGCGCTTTTTGTTCCATTCTACACCTTTCCACAAATAAAATAAGTTTTGAAATGTGACGCAGCTACAGTCTAGCACAACATGATAGGAATAAGGATTATTATTCAGTTAACAACCGCAAGATTTGAGAGTAGTTCATTCGCTGCTAAGTGAATCATATCCTCACTTTGTGAAGCCATCACCAAACACATTGTTTTATAGGATTACCATTGCCAATGCTGCACAGTGTCTTCATATTCATGGAATGAGAGGAGAGCACACAAGTGTCAGTGAAATATTTGCACACTTTCGTGATTGTGAGGACATGGACATCTTCTGATCTATGAAAACACATAATCCACTTACATTTTATATCAATGAAATAAAGTGAATGTAATCACTAGACTAACATGTAATATCCAAATCAAAGACTTCATTCTTGAAGTGTCTTATGTGATTCCAAGAGTACAACAGAATTGTGTTTTAAATTGACAGTATGCAGAATGATACCACAAAGACTGTCATGCTTTTGACAGAACTATTCACTTAGTTCCATTTCATTGCTGTTTCCCCAAAGCCCTGCAACTGTTCCAACAGCAATTCATATAGCACCTTTAAAGCAATAAAATCACCAAGATGCTTCACATGTTTACCAATTCCCTTTTGTAATTTATTTATGGGATCTGGGTGTCACTGGTTGGGCCAAACTTTCTTGCCAGTCTCTAGTTGCTCTCGAGACGTTGGTGGTGAGCTGACTTCTTGAATAGCTTTAGGATTCTGACCCATTGACATTGAAGGAACAGCGATATATTTCCAAGTCAGGATTTGAGTGGCTTGGAGAGGAACGTGGAGGGGGTGGTGTTCCCATTTATCTGCAGCCCTTGTCCTTCTAGATGGAAGTGGATGTGGCTTTAAAAGGTACTGTCTAAGCATCTTTGGTGAATTTGTGCAATGCATCTTGTAGATAGTACACATTGCTGCTCCGGTGTGTCAATGGGGAAGGGGGTAGATGCTTGTGGATGTGATGCTAATCAAGCAGGGGCTGCTTTGTCCTGGATGGTGTAAAGCTTGATTGTTGTTGGAATTGCACTCATCCAGGCAAGTAGAGAATATTCCACCACATTCCCGACACCTGGTGGACAGGCTTTGGGGAGTAAGGAGGTGAATTACCCACAGCAAAATTCCTAGATTAATGCATAAAATTATCCAGGCAATCTTTTTGCATCAATCAGATTCCAGCTTAAATTCTCAGTCTATGCTATATCTGCTCCCCACAGCCAGGATAGAGTGAGGCAATGATCAGAATTAACAGCAATGACAAAGTTGGGAAAAGGCAAGTCAACCTTTCCACTCCTTGGCTGAATAGTACAGTGGTAACTACTTTCTGGCTCCACATATTGTGATAAAATCAATTATTGTTCTGTGTTTTTGATGTTGGCAGTTGTACAGAAGCTGTTCACTGTGCAGACAGTAACAATAATGAGGGCTATGTGTAGAGTTAACGGTGGTTGGCTTTTCCCTAGGATGGAAGATTTCAAAACCGGGGGCACATTTTTTAAGGTGAGAGGAGAGAGATTTTAAAAAAGACAAGAGGGTCAATTTTCTTTTCTTTACATAGAGGGTGGTTTGTGTGTGGAATGAACTTCCTGAGGTAGATGTAGGTACAATTACAACATTTAAATGACATTTGGATGAGCACACGAATAGAAAAGTTTTGGAGGGATATAGGCCAGGAGCAGGCAGGTGGGATTAGTTTGGTTTGGGATCATGTTTGGCATGGACTGGTTGAACCGAAGGGTCTGTTTCCGTGCTGGGTAGAGGGTACTCCAATATTTGACAGAATTGTTCTAGCTTAGAAACAAGGGACTCTCTTGGAGAGTTTTGATAGACCACCCAGATCAGGTCAAGTCAGAGGTAAAAGATGAAAATGACTTCTTGTGCTGCTAGGGTGATGCTTTTAGCCTTATCGCAACAAGGCTATCAGAAACCCTGGGAACCAGTCGGTTAAGAGGAGAGTGTGAGTAAGGAGGCACACAAAGAGTGTTTGTTTGATACAGCTGAGAAAGGTTGGTGCTCAGAAGAGCCAGTGGTGTTGTCAGCCTAGCTCAGCTGAATGGTTTCTCTGCTGCACGTTCCAGATGAAAAGCTTATGCTCAAAACGTCGACTCTCCTGCTCCTCGGATGCTGCCTGATTGGTTGTGTTTTCCAATGCCACTATTTGACTCTGCTGCATGGTGAACTTGTGTTAAAGCCTGGTCAGTCCAATGGGACACAGTCTCAGAAGGGGAGGTTGAGCAGATCGATGGGGGGCACTGGTTGGACATTCTAAGTTTGAGTCCTGTTGACTGAAAGATGCTTACAGGCTGAAGAAACAGCAGGAAGGCTTTCAGGCTGAATAGGAGTTGAGAAAATTCAGACACTAATCTTCAAAAGTAAAGCTTTAATATTCCCACAGGGAAGAGGCAATGCTTTGAGGAGATTTGGTGACCTACAGTGTCCCTACCACCTGGGTGTGTCTGAGAAAGCCATGATATCTGCCTTGATCTAATTTGATATGCAGTACAGGGAGTCTGATCCACAATTACCTCATGTTAATTTTTCATTTTAGAGGATAAGTTGTATTTGGATTGCTTTACTTTCCTAACCTTATATAATACATTTTATTTTGTTTGTTTAAGAACTATGGAAGCTTATGGTTTTAATCTCTTAGAAAGCTTTTTGCACATCAAACTTCATCAGCTTTAAACAAAAAAAATGGTGGTGGTTTCTAACTCATCTGTAACATAAATTTGGCAATCTCTACACAGATTGTAACAATTTAAAAGATGGCCATACTTTTTGAGGAATCAAAGGGCTAATTGTGTCCATAGAACACAACAACCTTGAATCTCCAATCTACTTTTCCTATCTGTCTATCTCTAAAAATAAATAATCAGGGAGATTTTGATATTGTTTTATTGAGCTTTTAAGAAACATTTCCAAAAAGCCTTGTAAATTCTTTTTGAAAGAAATTGCTGCGTGAAATAAAAAAATCTTAATTTAGTCTTCAGCTTAATCCTGCATTTGTTCTGGTTTATTCTTTTTGTTTATTCACGTGTAACTGTGCTACACCAAGATTCAGCACCTTCAGCTGAGATATGGTGGATACTGAATGCAGATTGTAGTTGCCTATGTGTAATCGAGTCTGTCTCTGGTCATTATCTCTGAAGAAGTGTAACAGCTGCAGATTCCACCTAAATCTGGCCATTGTTTTCTTAGAAAATACACGGGTCAGGGTCAAGAATAGTTTTAAAATTAATCTCGGTGCGGGGGATGGGGGAGTAACCAGAGTAAGATTTTAATTTAAAACTCTAAGGTCTGAACATTTAAATACAAAATAAATCTTCCCCATCTAATACAGAGAATAAAACGTTCAAGTATAGCCATAACGTGTTTTGGTTGAAATATTTATAATAGATGAATCACTCATTTTTGCATCAATTAATTAAGGAGCCCACTAGTCTGCAATCCCCCCAGCTGGGTAATGGTACAACATCCCTATCTCTGATAGTCTGTCTGGGAAGGCATTTTCTTTACTGATGTGTATCAAGTAACTGCATATTATAGCAACGTCTAAAACGTTTGTAAAATAAATACAAATTCTATAAAAAGAATTCACAAGGGAAAGAGCAGCAATGAGTTCACAGGGTTGGCTGCGAATATTTCCCAGGTTCCCATAAGGTTTGCCAGATCCTGACTAAGATGCCCAAAGAATACTGGTAACACTTAGAAAGGTTCTCCCAGCTCCCTGCTCACCAGGAACACAAAGCAGAGATGTGGGCGATTTATGGCTCTCTCAATGCTGTGATCCTTATACACTGGTGGCATTGTAAGAGCACTCAGCTTAACACCTGTCTGAGAATATTCTTTGAGGCCACCAGACAAATCCTTGACCTTACCCTAACTCCTTGTCCACACAGCTATCTGAGGTTAATACCCAGTTAGTGTCTGGTTGCTGCTGATGCCGAGGTTTGACTCACAATAACCCTGTTTACATTTACATCATGGATCTGTCCACGTTACTGAGTAAAATAGTTAACCCATTCTTAGCCATTGCCTCAGAAGAATTCCAACAAGAAAGGCAAAGAATGAATTGTTCATAGAATTGGCCAAACCACCACAGGAAATTGGAGGAATTTTCAACATACGAGTCACACACAAAACCATTTGCATTCTTCTTCCCTGCAGTTTTACACACTTAAGATCTTAATTAGACGTACATGATCCCATTTCAAGGTTAAAATTATGAGATTCTACGGATTCCTCTGCTATGTAACAATTCCTCTACAAAATCCTGCAAATTTTCTGAGCTGCACAGGCACTGGTGGCTTACTTTAAAATGTGTTTATATCAAGAATGCTTAAGTTACAAGCAACTGCTACGTTTACAGCAATGCAGTGACTAAAAAGGGCAGTGATTCTTACATCATGTTACAGAAAGGAGAATTGGAAACCCATAGTCAATTGTAATAGTAAAATTTCTTAAATATATCAAGAAGCAAGCTTTTACGGTAAAAAAAGGAGATAAACATTGATTGTGTTGGTTTAATGAGGATTTTGACCCCGCCTTGCATGATCATTAACAAAGGGTCTCCTCAATCTGCTCTCTTTCCTTGACTACACCAGGTGTTGTTTTTGAATGCGAATATCTTGTCAATTCAGGGTGTATTTAATTGTTTATGTTCCATGATAATAAAGAAACAGACAGAATGTTTACTTGAGTTTATCAAAGAAACAAATTTGCTTATTCAACTAAAAATGATGCAACGAAAATAACAAAATATGCTCCAACTTCCACACGTGCACATACTCAAATTCCCGGCACACGAAAATACAGGGGAGCAAGGATAGATTTGGCCAAATTGTAGTGCGGAAGAAATGAAAGGAATGCAGAGTTTGTAGTTTGTTGCTCTGCTGAGCGCAGGCAGAATCCCGTCCTCTTGCTGTCAATGGCGAGGGGCTTAAAAGCTGTTGCTGGTCGGTCTGTCTTCGTGGAGATGGTGCTGTGCAGCTCAATTCTCTCTGTAGGAAAAACTGCAACAATGTTAAAGTAATAGGGTCCAATCCTCACTACAGAGGGAAGAGAAAGGGGGGGTGGAGAGAAGGGGGGGGGGGAGAAAAGAGGAGGGGGAAAGAGAAGAGGAGGGGGGGAAAGAGAAGAGGGGGGAAGAGAAGAGGGGGGAAGAGAAGAGGGGGGAAGAGAAGAGAAGAGGAGAGGGGAAGAGAAGAGGAGGGGGGAAAGAGAAAAGGAGGGGGAAAAGAGAAGAGGAAGGGGGGAAAGAGAAGAGGGGGGAAAGAGAAGAGGGGGGAAGAGAAGAGGAGGGGGAAGGGAAGAGAAGAGGAGGGGGAGAGAAGAGGAGGGGGGAAAGAGAAGAGGAGGGGGGAAAGAGAAGAGGAGGGGGGATGAGAAGAGGAGGAGAGGGGGAAAGAGAAGTGGAGGAGGAGAGGGGGGAAGAGAAGAGGAGGAGGGGGGGGAAGAGAAGATGAGGGGGGAAGAGAAGTGGAGGAGGAGAGGGGCGAAGAGAAGAGGAGGAGAGGGGGGAAGAGAAGAGGAGGAGGGGGGGGGAAGAGAAGAGGAGGGGGACGAGAAGGGGGGGGAAGAGAAGGGGGGGAAGAGAAGAGGGGGGACGAGAAGAGGAGGGGGGAAGAGAAGGAGGGGGGAAGAGAAGAGGAGGGGGGAAGGGAAGAGGAGGAGGAGGGGGGAAGGGAAGAGGAGGGGGAGAAGAGGAGGGGAGAACAGAAGAGGAGGGGGAGAAGAGGAGGGGGAGAAGAGGAGGGGGAGAAGAGAAGAGGAGGAGGGGGAAGGGAGGAGGAGGGGGAAGGGAGGAGGAGAGGAGGAGGGGGGGAAGAGGAGAGGAGATGGGGAAGAGGAGAGGAGGAGGGGGGAAGAGGAGAGGAGGAGGGGGAAGAGGAGAGGAGGAGGGGGAAAGAGGAGAGGAGGAGGGGAAGAGGAGAGGAGGAGGGGGGAAAGAGGAGAGGAGAAGGGGGGAAGGGAAGAGGAGGAGGGGAGAAGAGGAGGGGGAGAAGAGAAGAAGAGGTGGAGAAGAGAAGAGGAGGAGAGGGCGGAAGAGAAGAGGTGGAGAGGGGGGAAGAGAAGAGGAGGGGGAAGAGAAGAGGGGGGGGAAGAGAAGAGGAGGGGGTAGAGAAGAGGAGGGGGTAGAGAAGAGGAGGGGAAGAGAAGAGGAGGGGAAGAGAAGAGGGGGGGAAGAGAAGAGGGGGGGAAGAGAAGAGGGGGGGAAGAGAAGAGGGGGGGAAGAGAAGAGGAGGGGGAAGAGAAGAGGAGGGGGAAGAGAAGAGGGGGGGAAGAGATGAGGGGGGGAAGAGAAGAGGAAGAGAGGGGGGAAGGGAAGAGAAGAGGAGGAGGAGGGAAGGCAACAGAAGAGGAGGATGGGGGAAGGGAAGAGAGGAGGAGGGGGGAAGAGAAGAGGAGGGGAAAGAGAGAGGGGGATGAGAAGAGGAGGAGGGGGGAAGAGAAGAGGAGGAGAGGGGGGAAGAGAAGAGGAGGAGAGGGGGGAAGAGAAGAGGAGGGGGGGAAGAGAAGAGGAGAGGGGGAGAGAGGAGGAGAGGGGGGAAGAGAGAGGAGGAGAGGGGGGAAGAAGAGGAGGAGAGGGGGAAGAGAAGTGGAGGAGGAGAGGGGCGAAGAGAAGAGGAGGAGGGGGGGAAGAGAAGAGGAGGAGAGGGGGGGAAGAGAAGAGGAGGGGGGACGAGAAGGGGGGGGAAGAGAAGGGGGGGAAGAGAAGAGGAGGGGGAAGAGAAGAGGAGGGGGAAGAGAAGAGGAGGGGGGGAAGATAAGAGGAGGAGAGGGGGGACGAGAAGAGGAGGAGGGGGGACGAGAACAGGAGGAGAGGGGGGATGAGAAGAGGTGGGGGGGAAGAGAAGAGGAGGAGGGGGGTGGAGAAGAGGGAGGGGGAAGAGAAAAGGGGGAAGAGAAAAGGGGGGAAGAGAAGCGGAGGGGGGGGAAGAGAAGAGGAGGGGGTAAGAGAAGAGGAGGGGGGAAGAGAAGAGGAGGGGGGGAAGAGAAGAGGAGGGGGGGCAAGAGGAGGGGGGAAGAGAAGAGGAGAAGAGGGGGGAGGAGGAGAGGGGGAGAGAAGAGAGGAGGAGAAGGGGGACGAGAAGAGGAGGGGGTGGACGAGAAGAGTGGGAAGAGAAAAGGGGGAAGAGAAAAGGGGGAAGAGAAGAGGGGGAAGAGAAGGGGGGGGAAAGAGAAGAGGAGGGAATGGAAGAGGAGGGGGAAGAGAAGAGGAGGAGGGGGGGTGAAGAGAAGAGGAGGAGAGGGGGGGGGAAGAGAAGAGGAGGGGGACGAGAAGGGTCGGGGGAGAGAAGGGGGGGAAGAGAAGAGGAGGGGGAAGAGAAGAGGAGGGGAAGAGAAGAGGGGGGAAGAGAAGAGGGGGAAGAGAAGAGGAGGGGGGAAGAGAAGAGGAGGGGGGGAAGAGAAGAGGAGGGGGGGAAGAGAAGAGGAGGAGGAGGGGGGAAGGGAAGAGGAGGGGAGAAGAGGAGGGGGAGAAGAGAAGAGAAGAGGAGGGGAGAAGAGGGGGGAGAGAGAGAGGAGGAGGAGGAGGGGAAGGGATGAGGAGGGGGAGAAGAGGAGGGGGAGAAGAGGAGGGGAGAGAGGAGGGGGAGAAGAGAGGGAGGAGGGGGAAGGGAGGAGGAGGGGGGAAGGGAGGAGGAGAGGAGGAGGGGGGGAAGGAGAGGAGGAGGGGGGAAGAGGAGAGGAGATGGGGGAAGAGGAGAGGAGGAGGGGGGAAGAGGAGAGGAGGAGGGGGGAAGAGGAGAGGAGGAGGGGGAAAGAGGAGAGAGGAGGGGAGAGGAGAGGAGAGGGGAAGAGGAAGAGGAGGAGGGGGAAGGAGAGAGGAGGAGGGGGAGAGGAGGGAGAGAAGAGAGGGGGAGAAGAGAAGAGGAGGAGAGGGGGGAAGAGAAGAGGTGGAGAGGGGCGAAGAGAAGAGGAGGAGAGGGGGGAAGGAAGAGAAGAGGAGGAGGGGGGGAAGGCAACAGAAGAGGAGGATGGGGGAAGGGAAGAGGAGGGGGAAAAGAGAAGAGGGGGAATGAGAAGAGGAGGGGGGATGAGAAGAGGAGGAGGGGGAAGAGAAGAGGAGAGGGGGGATGAGAAGAGGAGGAGAGGGGGGATAAGAAGAGGAGGAGAGGGGGGAAGAGAAGAGAGGAGAGGGGGGAAGAGAAGAGGAGGAGGGGGAGAAGAGAAGAGGAGGAGAGGGGGAAGAGAAGAGGAGGAGAGGGGGGAAGAGAGTGGAGGAGGGGGGAAGAGAAGTGGAGGAGGAGAGGGGGGAAGAGAAGAGGGGGGGGGGAAGAGAAGAGGAGGAGGGGGGGAAGAGAAGAGGAGGAGAGGGGGGAAAGAGAAGAGGAGGAGAGGGGGGAAGAGAAGGGAGGAGGAGGGCGAAGAGAAGAGAGGGGGGGAAGAGAAGAGGAGGGGGGGAAGAGAAGAGGAGGGGGGACGAGAAGGGGGGGGAAGAGAGGGGGGGAGAGAGAGGAGGGGGAAGAGAAGAGGAGGGGGAAGAGAAGAGGGGGGAAGATAAGAGGAGGGGGGAAGATAAGAGGAGGAGAGGGGGACGAGAAGAGGAGGGGGGGACGAGAACAGGAGGAGAGGGGGGACGAGAAGAGGTGGGGGGGAAGAGAAGAGGAGGAGGGGGGTGGAGAAGAGGGAAGG